>NC_068940.1:77920932-79170932 GCF_026419915.1 Harpia harpyja
TAAGGATCCAAAATTACACAGCCACCCCAAAATAGAGATTAGTATTGCTTTCTTTATGTTTTTCTGGAGTTAAAAAAAAGAAGTATTCTGAGTTAATATCAGGTCTGTTTTAACTCAGCTCCCTACTCCACAAATGCAGATCAGGTTTCAGGATTCCTCAATTCGTTCCAGCAAACATCGATGTAGTCAAAACTCCTCTGTTTAGACCAAAAGTAGCAATTTAAGTGCTACATAGGGGCTCTTTGTGGGAAAGAATATTGAGGTGGTAAATTTCTGGATTTTTACTTTCTTAATTAAAAATCTGGAAACCGAGGCACACGTTATGGCACCACTGAGCCTTTTACAGCGACTAGAAGACATAGCTCAGGTTAAAAGCCACGGACAAGATTAAGAGCTACATCTGTTAGTAGATGACCTGCCCGGGGCAGACAATCCTTTATAAACTCCATGACCTCTTTGGAGGTTTTAGATGGGAGCAACAGGGCACTAATCAGTCATCTGGTATTGACAATAAAATTTCAAGAGGAACAAAGAAAACAACCGAAATTAACATCCTTTTTATATGCAAACTATGATAAATTGGGAGATAGCAGAAGTGTCCCAGTCTGAATTGTTTTTCTCCTTTCAATGCTGGCTTCCTTGCTTCGCTGCTCGGTACAGTATGTTCCATCTTCCACTTTTTTTTTAGAAGGCACATAGGAACTTCAGAAAAACAGCACATGCTCGCAGAGAAAGAAAATCTTGAAGGACTGGCAGACACTTGTGATTTCTGAGCATCAGTGGGGTTTTCTAACTACAAATTGTTCAGATGCTGTGGGCTTGACAGAATCTATTCCAAGCTTGTTGTTTCCCTGCTCTTTTTCACAGATTTAGAGTCACTGATGAATGCTATGTGTACCAGCCCAGATGCTCTGTTCTAGCTATAAAACAGTTTTAGTCAGCTAACTGGATAAGAGAGCTTAAAATAGTGCAGCCCTTTACTCTCTATCAGCTTAACATTTTCCAGTGCACAACACTAGACTCTGAGAAGTACAAACCAGCCTGTTTATAATTTATCTACATTTTCTGGGGCATTGTTTGATGTTATTTGAATATTGGATTGAAAGAAAATAGGATTTAACTCTTAGCATTGTCATTCTAAATAGTGACCAAAGATCTCGGCTAACTGAGCGCTTTTCTATTACAGCAATTACTCACAATTTAACAGGCCGTTTGCAAGGATTTTGCCTTTCTTTCGGTTTTAGAAAAGACCCTGTTTGGGGATTTGTGCCTTGTATCCTAAAGCCAAATTCTATTTTCTAGACTCTTTCTAGACACTGGAAAGAGTCTTATTGTTTGACTTTTGTCAGTTTTTAGATTAAAAGACCAAGCTTTCCCTCATTCCTCAGCTGCATAGCTGACAGTGTTACGCTGCTATCACCAAGACTATTTATCTGAACCTCTAAGATCAGGAACAGAGATCAAAACCTTCTCCAGTTCTAATCATTGCAGAATAAAGTATCAAATAGCACTTATTTTAAGACCAAAATCATTCTGACATGTTGAGTCTCGCAAATCCCAAGTGGCACCATGCCTTTTGGCAAAGCTTGTGACACCAGTCATGCCAATAAAGCTGTTTGAATTGAACTGCCTTTTTGCCCAATCCCACTAAAACCATAGTAATTGGTTCAGACACAGAGGCTCAGCTGCCTCAATGAGTGCTAAAGCTACCAGCCAGCCTTGACAATGTTTTTTTCAAGCCTAGAAAAATTAAATGTAAAGCAAATGTTCCTGTTCATGTCAGTGGCCTGGAAGGTTTATGTATTTCCAAGCTGTCTGATTTTCCATGTGTGTTCACATTCCAGGACATGTTGACCAGTTTCAACCAAGTGCACCAGAAGGGGAGAAATGTGTTTAGTTCCTACACAATTAAAGAAAAAGAAAGGAAAGACCCCTAACTGAAGGGTACTGTACAAGTACAACTCAGAAACCCTTATAGGAAGAAGACAAACATCTCAAAGACAGAAGAAGATGCCCTCAAAATTCAAACCACTTTAGATGTCAGAAAATCCAAGAGGCACAAATCTTAAGAAGCCACTGTTCAACAGCCAGATCCTTCATCCCATAGAACTACTTGGCTTAACAGTAGTTGAGGTTTTTCCTCCTTATAGAATGGATTTCCCAGCTCTAGGAGGGAATAGATATTGGTGTGCTGCTTAACTTCTTGTAAAAGTAGAAACACCATACACATTCTGCTTAGACATTCAGGAAGCACTCGCTGTCAGAAGTGTTATCTCAGAACATGCTATTTTGTGACTCACTCAACACATCTGTCTAGATATGGCTGCCATTTTTATCAGAACCAAATATTAACACAACAAGTAATAATTGGTTCCTATACCAGTTGCAAGTGATGTGTAAAAATGTATCACCTTCTTCAAGTTTTTCGTTATTCTGTATTATCACAGCACCAGCCACATCACATCTGAACCTCCAAAGCCAGGGACAAGGCCTTGGTAGTCTTTTAATATTGAAACAGTGACAGTATTTTGGCTGCCACCTGTGATCCCTATGAGAGATGCAAATGCAATTTATTTTCACAAGTCCTTCCAGTAGCAGTCTGATGTTTCAAGGAAATAATGAAATAAGCTTTATTCTACCTATTGAAGTGAATTATTTGAGTACATGAAGAGCAGCTAAGGAGATGAGCAGGCTGGACAAAAAAAACTTTGGCATTTCCCCCAATTCAGAATTGCTTTGTTATCGATCTTGTTTACAAACAAGATTGGGGTTATCTCTAGTTGGCAATTCCCTCCTCCCTACCCCCTATTTCTATAGCAGGACTCTTCTAATCCACTTGGGAGCAGCAATCATAGAGAAAAGAGTCAAACTGATAAAGTTCCCCTTCCCTTCTTCCCATCATTCTTTTTCCCTCTTGCTGACCCAGCATCTCGCACATTCTCCAAGACTTTTGCCTGCCATGTAAATGAGCAATTAATTCAATCTAATACTTTAGCATCCTGATGAAATATCCTTTTCCCTTGCTGAATTCTCATCCTCTGGGACCTATTCTCCAGTTCTGCAGTAATCCCTTCCAGGAGAGGCAATCCGCGTTTAAGAGAGACACTAAAAAAGAATAAGCCACTTAAAAACAAATTAATCCTTCAGCTTATGTTACATACTAGAAAGAAACAAGAGAGCTGTGAATTCAGAAGAAGAGGTATGAACTGTTCTTCCCTTTTACAGTCTGCTTTGATGCTATTCTAAACAACGGAAGCAAGATTCTTCCAGTTCTCCCTTATTTGGAGCTGCTCTGTAATTTATTTCTTACAGAAACCTTTGAAGGGTTGAAGACTCCAGGGACTCTGCAGGTGTGTTGAACTGCAGCGCTACACATTTCTAACCTTCAGAAGTGCATTTGGTTATGCTACCAAAACCTTTTCTTCCTATATCTGCATCAATAAGGTTCAACAGCATTTTAGTAACTGAAGAGTTTCTAATGTAGCTCTGATCTCTTAAAAGCGTCAGACATACAGATTTCCCCTGGCAAAACTCCTAATGACGTACTAGTCTTACCGTAACCAGATAGGAAAGCAGAATAATTTCCCTTATGTAGACAGTAACATGCAGTTTATACCACGACCTGGATTCTGATCTCATTTACATCTCACTTATTCCCTGACTGCAGTAAACTTGGTATAACTAGGGTAATGCTTTTGTGAGAGCATGTCTGCAGGCCCCTCGAACTACAGCTAAGTATAATTCTGAACCCAAAGAAAGGCAGATTCACTATCGAGAATTATTATAAATCTCTTTTTTTATAAATATGGAAACAGCAAGTAGTTATATTCTATTCACAAATACTTGTATTCAAGTCATATACATGGTACTCCTGACATTTGAACCAGTCTGAAAGCTGGCTCTTATCACGGTCTGATGCAGTCATAAACACCGCTATCATGCTCCGGTAGCCTCTTAGTTTCCAGCATACATCCTCAGTAACTGACCTGAACAAAAAACAAAAAACAAAAAACCCAAAACACACACCAAAACAACAACAACAAAGACACAAAAATACACACCCCCAAACCAAAAATTTCGTTCCAGATTTACAAATTTTAAAAGTTTGTCTAGCCTTTCTGAAAGCCATTAACAGAGGTTCTTCAGTTACTGCTAACATAGAGAGCACACTCTCCATGTGAAGGGGACCTCTACTATCAGGATTCAGTAAGGCCATGCATAGGGCAGTAAGTCTTTTTCTGGTTTTAAGCATTTGTCCTCAGATTAGTCAAAAACATGCAATGCAGTTGCACGTGGTTTCACACTTTCCATTTTACAGAACCCCGTTCCTTTAGTTACCATTCCTCATGCTTAGAGGGGGGGGGGGGGCTGCACAGGGGGATGGAAAAGTCCTTGACTGAAAGGGCATTTCTTGCTACAGAGTAAGGACTTCACAAGTACCTTCGAAGAATGTAAAACATAGTCTGTAACAGAGAGGAGAAACCTGTTGAAAATCCTCATCTCGACACTTGTGGGTTAGATGAGTGTCATGGTTTAACCCCAGCCAGTAACTAAGCACCATGCAGCCACTCACTCACTTCCCCCCCACTCACTCACTTCCCCCCCACTGAGTGGGATGGGAGAGAGAATCAGAAAAAAAAAAAAAAGAAAAAGTAAAACTGATGGGTTGAGATAAGGACAGTTTAATAGGACAGAAAGGAAGAAAATTATAATTATAATAAAATAACAATAACAACATAACACTATACCAGCTACTAGAAAGAAAATTAACTCTATCACAGGCAAAACGAGGACAGTGAGTAAAAAAACCACTAGTCCCACAGAATGTTGATGTATCCACTGTTCTGTACCTTTCGCAACCTTAAAGCAGGAGTGCGATCCTAGCCCCTTCAAGCTTATTGTTTAGACTTTGGAACACTGTGTTTTAAGAAATTAACATGGCCTGAAACAGCACCCAGAATCTGAACTTCTGCTTCCTGTGTGAAAGCTGGCCATGTTCTCCTGTTAGGCACATGCTTACAAAAAAGAAAAAAAAACCCAACAACAAATGAGAGAGAGACTGAAAATAGGAGGTCAGGCTACAGCTACCTGCTTGACAGCAACTGCAAGAGCCAAAGAAGAAATTTCCCGAGAGGAACAGGCTTAGGCTCATTATGGTTTTTTTGGCCTTCTTCATAGCATAGCATCAACACAGTACACTTGGATGCCAAAGAATAATGTAGCCTGAGATTTATTGCAATTGGAGCATATAAGGCACGGTAAATAAAATTAGTGGTCAGCCTTGGCTGTCCTCCATCATCTGATTAAGAAAAATAAGACCAGAAGGAAATAACTAGGGGACCAGTTCAGAATTGGAAAGATACACCTGAACACCAGGGTACAATGAGCCTTGGAACAGTAGAAGAGACTTATGCTTCTTCCTACAACAGTCTTAACATCATCTGTTCTAAGAGCAGCTAGGACTTGCTAGCACCATACTTCCAGTTAAAATGGTAGTATAGATGACCGGTACCCAAGATGCAGTATAGAAGCAGCCGTGGAGCCTGTTTGCATGCATTAGGAAAAGGCTGACAGTCAAATCTGCAAAGGAAACCTGAAGTAGTTAGAAAAATTATAATATGGCAGGATATGCAGAGCACAGAGTGGCACAGAGTAAGAAATAGGATTTATTCTCCTTCTCGGTGTGTTCTTTCTCCACTGCAGCCTCATTCCTGTTTGTAACAGATGGCATGTCAAGCATGTGCTGGGTGAGCTTTGCTAATATTTAACATTTTGGAAGCTGATTTCCTTTAAGCTAGCTGTTCATGGAGGTGTGCACGACAGTTGTAGTGAGTGAAAGCTGCAAGGGTGCCTTTCTGGGCTGCTTGTAGCTTATAAAGAAAACACCCTCCCACTGAGGAAGGCTTAAGAGGGAATTGAGAATGGGGGGAGCCAGAGGTAGAAGCTAATGTAAGTAGTTGTCCCAAAAGCTTCGGGGGGAAAAAAACCAACAACCCTACAGCCATGAATAAAAGCAAGAATAACTGGAGGGGAAATCTACATAAGGAAAGAAGCCTACAGGAGGTTGCAGGCTGTAGAAATTCTATATACAGAAGTGTCTGCAGTGTGGTTAAAGCCTTCAGTTAGAGCAGAAGGAGACCCTCCACACTTCCACAGAATTATCAAATTGTGGTAAAAAAACCCAAAATGGTATGGAAAGCACTTTTGCATGGAAAAAAAGCAGTGTTTTCTTATAAGAGCTAGAGATGTTAGAGAGGTCTTTACAAGGCAGGTGTACGGGTCTAAGCCAAGAAAAAGATGAACAGACACTTAACTTTCATGCTCATGCTTGTCTTAGAAGAGAGTGACTCTGAGCTGTCTACAATCTTAAAACAGCCAGAGGGAAGTAGGAGAGGAGACCAGAGGGAGCCCAGTAATACAAAAATTGAAACTGAGCGTGGGGAGCAGCTGAGATTAAGATAATATAAAGTTGGACTGGATTAGATCAGCTAATATGAACCTGCCTCTTAGTGCTTGCTAAAATAAGAGTGAAAACTTTTGATGCTGTGCGTCAGAAACAAAGCTGTGATTTCAGAGCTTCATTAACCAAACATCACTCTTTCGGCTATTTTTATTTTAATTTTTATGTGTCTATTATTTAAATGTAAAGTATAAAAGACAAAAGGTCTTGCATTAAATCACAGTTTATTCATTCCTGTGAAGATGTTGCATTATGTAAATGGTATCTTTTGAAGTTGGAACAGAAATTGCCACAAGGCCCTTCTGGGATCCATCCTGATTTTCTAGGTATTTGCTCTATTTCTATACATGACTGATGGAATTGCACTGAAATAAGGGTTTCTTTGTTGCTGTCAATGCAAAAGGGAGCAAAATGGCAAGTAACAAAAGAGCAATGCAACAAAAGGCTCTAAATCAGGCACTTCAAAGAGTATGGGCTGGATTCAGAGGACTTATTTCAGCACTGCAAAGGTACACAGACCAACAGGGAGACTCAAAGAACTTCAGCTAGGAATTTATATTTCCCCTATGATCAGTAGAAAGAAATGGATGCCTCTGAAGAACAATTCTAAGTGTTTAACTGAGGCAGCTTTGGCTCCAAACACAAATGAAATTAAACTCGGCCGTTTGATAGGGAATCAGTAGAGTAGCCTGTAACGTACATTAAGTAGCCAAAACACAGGCATACATCAAAACCCAGTGTATTGGCATGGAGCACCACCTATATTTTCCAGTGGACATCCCAAAACCAAAGCACAACACACTTATGAGAAAAGGTGCCAGGTCATCCTTTTGACTTGATGTCATTACCACAAGAAACAGCTGACACAGCTAGAGGCTCAGGACCTGTCTGCACTGCAGAACTGAATACCTGTGGGGATGCCACAAAAATCAGACACAAGGGTGCTCCTTATAAATGTGCAGTGCAGAGGGGCAGGCATTTCAGTAGTATGATCACAGTCTCACAGCCCTCAGCCTGGAAGAGTACATAACCCACGACAAGATACGGCACCTGTTGTGGTTTAAGCCCAGCCAGCAACAAAGCACCACAAAGCCACTCGCTCACTCCTCCCCCCGTGGTGGGATGGGGAGGAGAAAATATAAAGAAAAGCTCATGGGTCAAGACAAGGACAGGGAGGGATCACTCACCAATTATGGTCACGGACAAAAGACAGACTCAACTTGGGGAAAAAACAAAATCAATTTAATTTACTACAAATCAAATCAAAACAAGGATACTGAGAAGTAAAACCTTAGAACACCTTCCCCCCACCCCTCCTTCCTTCCCTGCTCAACTCCACTCCCAATTTTCTCTACCTCCTCCCCCTGGCAGCGCAGGAGGAGGGGAAATAGGGGTTGGGGTCAGTTCATCACACGTTGTCTCTGCCGCTCCTTCCTCCTCAGGGGGAGGACTCCTCACACTCTTCCCCTGCTCCAGCGTGGGGTCCCTCCCACAGGAGACAGTTCTCCATGAACTTCTCCAACATGAGTCCTTCCCATGGGCTGCAGTCCTTCAGTCACAAACTGCTCCAGCGCAAGCTTTCCCATGGAGTCACAGCCATCTTCAGGGGCATCCACCGGCTCCGGCATGGGGTCCTCCCCAGGCTGCAGGTGGGCATCTGCTCCCCCGCTCAACTCCATGGGCTGGGGGGGGACAGCCTGCCATCTCACCACGGGCTGCAGGGGCATCACCTCCTCCGGCATACCTCCTCCCTCTCCTTCTTCACTGACCTTGGTGTCAGCATAGGTGTGTTTCTCTCACATTCCACTTCCCCTCCACTGCAGGTTTCCCCTTCTTAAAAAGGTTATCCCAGAGGCACTACCACCGTCACTGATGGGCTTGGCCTTGCCCAGCGGCAGGGTCCGACTTGGAGCAGGGAAGGTTCTAGCAGCTTCTCAGAGGAGCCACCCCTGTAGCCCCTCCCCTGCTACCAAAACCCTACCAGACAAACCCAAAACAGCATCCCAGCATCTCCCAGATGCTACTTGAAAGAATGAGTCCAAACCAGAGCTAGGAAATTAATTTGGCAGATTGAAGTAAGCACATGCCAAAGCTGTGGAAGTGTTTTCCCAATGGCAATAACACATCCTATAAGAGCAGCATCTATCACCAAGAGTTTCCCTGCTCCCAGCAGGGCTGGCTGGCTGAACAGTGATAGCTGGTCTGCTGGGGATGCTGCCCCCTGACATGATTAAAAAAATGGCTCAGTCTTGCAGCATAGATGAGACCGATCTGCTGTTACTGACTTTACTGAGCCCTTCTGACCTTCCAATGAGAAAACAAATGCGACACAGTCCCAGAAAACCCCATTTGAACACTCTCAGGGGGCTGCTGTTTCGATTTGTACCAGTGCTCCAGTACAATAGGCATGATGAGACCTTTGTCTTCAGAAGCAAATTAAGAAGGCTTTTACCCCACCACTTACTTTCCATCCTCTCAGGAGCAAGCATGAGACGGACATGGACGAGGAAACACAGAGTGGCCCTGCCAGGGACAGAATAAGGGACTGTGAAATCCTAGTTCAAATACTGCCGTTTTCAACTGCTTGTGTGACAAACACAAAAGAGAATCTCAGCACCGCACACAATAAACCTATGAAACTTGTCAGGTTTCTTTGACACGTCTGGGAAGCAGCCTGCTGCCATAGTGATTTTGTTCCTCCCGCAAACGACACGGCTGGGAAGGAAGAAAGTTTTGGAAATATAGAGATCACGGACTATTTGCAAGGGGATTTAACAAAAGTCTTCTCTTTAGGCAGAACAAACATGATTGTTTTCAGTGGAAAAAAAAGAAAAAGATCAAAGTCCAGCAAATACTTACTAGTTCTTTTTAAAACAGCAGTGGGAATACTAAATGTAGAATTATTCTGTATTCACTACTGAAGGTCTATTTATAAGGGTAGTTGCCGTGTGACCAGCATTTTCTTTCTCCTAAAATGATCCATGCTGCTGCTACCTCAGGAAAGAAGTGGGAGAATGCCAGGTGCCTGCTAGACTTTAACACCAAACCTCATGTAAACCTTTTTGGCTCATCTCCACCAAGATGATAGTAGAGTGCTCAGAGTGGACTATGCTAGCACTAGTGGAGATGCATCAGTGTGGACAGTGAAGGCAAAAGGATGCCTTGCAGCATGAAGGCAACCCAATCATGTTTTATACCCCTCTTTTCAGTGTAAATCAAAGGGTGATGAGCAAGTTAGGGAAACCAGAAGAGGACTGAAAGTAGTCAGATCCAGAAATCTGTTCATTTTTGTTTTCATGTCATTCTTTTTTGATTAATAATCTTTCAATGCAGTTAAAATTATTCTTTGGATCAAGATACAGTTCAGCAGGTTTGAACAGCACTATTTTTATGTAATTATCACGAAGAACCATCACCACCAATGACTTCTACATATGTAACATTGCATTTGCATGTTAAAAAAAACTCTTAATTGGAGGAAATAATTTAAACATTTGATTTTCTATAGTGCCTCATGATAATTATTCTGCTGCCAACACTTTAAAGGGGAAGGTCAAAAGTCAGAAGCCAGTCACATGTTATCAAGAATGTCCTCTAGAGATTAGTCTGCTAAGAGTCTTACCCTAATCCTTCCAAGGTATTCCTTAATGCTAACAAATCTGCAGTGAACTCTCTGCAGGAAACTCCTGTGCAAAACGCAATGCCTACTCAAGTAGCTATTTATTGCAGAAAAGGCAGAATTAAAAAAAAAAAAGAAAAAAGAGATTTTGCTTCTCTCATACAATGAGATTTTATCATCTCTTTGTGCAATCTTTATGAGCATCACTCAACTTTGGATTTCAGATTTTTCTTTTAGTCAGCTTCCAAATTGTACTTTCCCAATACAAAATGAAATAACATTTAGCCTATGGCCTTCGGCCACAGAGACTTCTGGGTCAGACAGCATAATATCAGTGTTGCACAGCAAGATTGAACCACACTGACTACATCACATATGTGGCTTTCAGGGAAGCTCCCCCACACAAAATGAAGCAATGAACAAATTCCACACACACACACTTTTTTTTTTATTCTGGAACACCAAACTTTAAATAAATCCCTGAAAAAAACCAAAACATATAAAGGATCATCAGACACAATATTTTAACTTATTACTCTCTTGGAATTGAGAACAATGCAATAAACTTGAAAGGTCTAAAAGCCATCAAGAATTGGCCAAATGTAGTTGTGTTTACTCACTTTAATAAATCAAATCTGTGAGATTATTCAGATAATTAAGACTACAGAAAAAAATTATATACTAGAAGACAAAAAGTGAGGGAGAGAGATAGGATTTCATTGTAGGTCATCATGGTAAGAAAATACCTCAATTTAAGGGCAACCATAAACAAAATATAGAAGTAGGGTCCAAAAAAAAATTACTTTTAGTCTAATTAAAGCAAACCTCATACTTGTGCTGTAGTTAGATTTCTTCTCTTACTACCCTTGCAAACAAGTAGCATATTGTTGAGATTAACAGACAAGAAAGTCAACACTGACCGTCCGTCAATCACCACTGTAGCTAGATAACTGTCCCAAGATGTGGCAGAATTACAAAAGGATTGGCTGTTTTCTTCCTGCTCTTGCTGCACTGGTGAAATGTCAGTGAGCCCCAAATACTGAAGAGCTTAACTGTTCTTTTCTCCCTGTCTTCTGCTTTTTTATATACATTTTTAATTGGGCAAAGAGGACTAATACAAATCAAATTCAATTATGACTGTTAAACTGTGTCTCTTGGGGAAGACTTTCAGCGTGGTTAGCAAGGAATTAGGCAAATTTCTCCTTTAACATTAATGAGAATTTTGCTCCCAGATCCTCTGCATTACAGGTACAACAGCCCCTGCCCCAGCCAACCCCTACAGCTTCCAGCATTTCTTTACGCAAGTTTAGATGGAGCCCATTAAGCACTGTGAAACATGTGTATTGCTCATTTATAACAACAGACATGGGCAGAGGCCCAGGGAGATTCCAGAAAGATGTTTTATTGTGAAAACAAGGAAGCAGAAGGTGTACAAGAGCTGTTATTGAAAATAATCTCATTTTCTCTGCTGTATGAAAGAACATTTTTCAGTGTTAAAGAGGTATCTTCCTCTGCAAAACTTCACCATTGCCAGATGAGCAGGATGGCCCAGAATAAAGCACAGATGTACAAATAGCCCAAGTCCTCTACCTGAGGGGCTCAAGAAGGCATCCTGCCTCCCTGGCAGACCAGACATCACCATGATGCTACCCAGGGTACTCCCCCTCCCTCCACCGCTCCTCCAGGCTAAACCAGGGCAGACCGTGAAATTACCCCCCAGCAGTGTTGTGGTACTGATTAGCTCAGGGACTTTTTTGTTTATCCTGGCTCCATAAATAACAAGATTGTCAGTGAGCAGTTTTACTGGATGTTGCTTTTGCCCTTTTGACTCGATTTTCCTTCTTTGATTTTGAAAGATCTAGAAAATAGGGAAATGAAAAGTTGGCACATGTTCCTCTTTCCTTCTTGAATTCAGAAAAGGCTTAAAAAAAAAAACAAAAACTGTTTAGATATCGTGATTGAGCAAAAGCATTTATGAAAACACATGGTTTTCAAACACTATGTTAAATTTATTTGCATTTCTGATTACTTTTTTTACTACATGCTATCTAAAGTTAGTTTACCTTTTAGAATTTAATGAGGGAAATAGCAGAAGTATTTTAGAAAAAGAATTGTTTTATACATACGGAATTGAAAATTACTCATAGAAAGGACATTTTCTATTGTTACAGAATTTCCTAGTTAGAATACATTTTTTGCTACTTTTTGCATCACAAAAGGATATTAATCCCTGTAAGAAAATAGATCTCTTTTTTTTTAATTTTATTTAAGCTTGTAAACAGCATAAATAAATGAATAACAGTTCAGAAACACATCCCTATAAGCAGGCAAGAACTGAAACGATAGCTTAGTCTAACTTAACTTCACATGCAATGCAGAAATCATTTATGTCAGCAGAGAGAATTGAACTTCAGAAGGTATAAAAAAAATGGTAAAACTTGGAACCTGAACACACAACCTGAGGTATTCAACTGTCTGTTTTGTTGGAAACTAAAAATAAACAAATGAACATAACACATAGCAGCTTTTACTAGTACCTCTTTGTAAAGAATACTTTCCTTCCAAAACCAGCAAGAAACAGAAATGAGCTGGCAAAAAGATGAAATCCCTTTACACACAGTGTTTATGCTGAAAACACAGACAATAAAGAGAATGTCAACTGCAGCAGCTCCAACCTTGTTTGTCACTAGATTAACTAGAGAGCCAACAAGGACAATGACTCAACCATTCATGCCTATTAGGCTTGCTGTGAAAGGCGCCATTCACTCACCAGCTGGCATAGTGGAAAGCTATCTAAAGATGTGAACAAGTGCAAGGGGTAGAGGCAGCCTGGCCCCACTGCAATCTGAAACCAAAGCTGCAATTAATTATATATGGAATGCAGCCAGGCACTCCTAGCATTGTAATCAAATGGGACCACACAGAGAAAAGAAAACCCTTTATCACGTAACATGCACTACAGAAAGAGAGTTAGGGTTCTTGCAATAGAAGAGATTTTTTTTTTTTTAATTCTTTATGGCACTATTCCTGTTGACAGGCTGTATGATTTTATACCTTGAGACTCCAAGTTTGCTGCTTCTGTTTTATATCCAATAAAAGGCTTATGTGCCTAACTGTTTATCTATTCTACCACCAAAATCAGCCACTTCATAGATTTTTTTTTTCCTTTTATATTTGCTTTTTGTCTTCACACTTGTAGCAATATTTTTATACTATTCCAGTGCTTGTACCCTAGAGATATTTAAATCTTCTGGATCATCACTCAAACTGCTTGCAAATCACAAGTCTAACCCGGGCAGTTCCTGATAGTCTCAACCACACATTGGCACAGTCTACAGAATTCAAAATACTGTAGGCATGTTTCAGATGAGACCAGCCTCGGATAATTTTCACGTAGTCTAATTCTCCAAGACTTCACAACCATTTTCCTTTGGAGAAAACTGAATGTAAAAAGCATGCCTCGGAACAAAAGTGGCTATGGTCAGCCAGAATGCTGGAATCTCATCAACATCACCCACATCACAAAAGAAGCAGCATCCCCAAAATTTATCTGAGATGTGTAGTGCTAAACTTGTATCTTCCTATCGTGATCATCATTAAACACTATTACAGTACTATTTTGAGTCTGTAACAAAATTAGGACCCCAGGGTGTACTACCTGGCATACATATTAACAGTAAGATACTGTAGCTAAACAACTTTGCAATCTAAATCAGAAAAAAACCAAAACACCAACCACCCAAAACAATCAAAAACAAAACCAACAAAATCTCTGCATTATCCATTTTATTTGCTAAAAAGAGGGACACACAGGCAATCCACAGCAGGGCCAGGAAGCAAAGCAAGCTGATCCTAGGCAGGGATTTAACCCCATACTCATCCTTCTCTATCCTCATCCCTCTTTGCTCATAATTTCTGTAATTTTTTTATTTTCTTGGCTAATATAACAAGACTCATTCCAATATACTTATTTAACCATCTCATTCCTGTTCAGAGTGTAATACTCCAAAAATCAATGGGAAGATCGCTTAAACAGAAGTGGTCTACAGTCTTTGCAGAATGGGGTACAGGGTATCTGAGGATGGGCTATTACTTCAAGCTTATTTTTTACAGTGCCAATATGTCTTGGATTTCAAGGTACTAAAATATCAAACAATAAATAAATAATTTTTATGATCAATAAAAAGTCATGAAGGCGAAGTGAGGTGTGTTAACAGCACAGGTTGTGAAGATACACATCTGCTTTATTACAAATTACACACAACCAACCTTAGAACCCTTAAAAAAAGGTAACACTGCAACTGCCATTACTTATTATGAAGGTTTGTTATGCATTCACTGTGCAAAAAACTGTATGACTCAATGCCCTACTGGAAAGCGCCGAAAGGCTGAACCAGACCCGGTTCAGTGCTTGCAGTATAGCTCTTCTTCTACTGCCTAGAGTACTTCTTGTTGGCAGATGTTATTTTCACAAACTGTCACCATGTATTTTGACTCAGAGGAGAAAGGGCTGATTCGATGTGCATTCATGGATACATACACTGCTAAAATATGCAGAGATCCAAATCCCTACATAATGCAGCACATAACAGAGAACCAGTTAGAATCTCAGGAACAATGGGCTTATTAGCAGGAAAATACATTATCTCTGAGGATGTTTTGGGGGATTTGGGGTGTGGTGGGGTTTTTTTTTATTTATGATTTTTGCTTTATTTATCACTGACCATTCAGGGTCTCCATAAGGCCACAACATGTTGAAAAATCAACTTGAAAAGCAGGAAGGGAAGTTGCAATGTCCAGGTCTGGCAGCACCAGCACCCATCCAAATGGAAGAGGAGCCTGGCGGAGGACCCTGCCGATGAGGTAGTGCAAGCACTCCCCCAAGCACGGCTGAGTGCACTAAAAGGAGCCCCAATAAATAGATCTTTTGTGTGGTTGGTTTTTAACCTCATGCTGGGTATTACTCAGGCAGCCCAGGTTCCCCCAACTGTCCAAAATTCCTCCCTTAAAGGTAAGAAACTATTATCATCCTACACAGATGTAAAAAGGCTAAGGGCTATATTTTCAACATGATTTCAAAAAAAGTAAATAAGCACCAAGTAGGATTTTCTAATGCCTGTAGGTACATAAGACTACAGATAATTACACAGAAAGGGAAAGCAAGGAGAGAAAATAGTATTATAAATCCTGGATGACTAATAATTTGAATCGGTTGTGGTGGATTTGAAGCACATGGAAGAAACAGATCTACCAGCTGACCATTGTAATCCCCTCCTCAGGGGAACAGAAACAACATTTTGACCATATAAGTATCCATCTGTACATCTATACATATAAACAGACACACATCGCCTCCTTTCAGTCCTAATTAGACCATCTACAATATAACATGAAAAACACTTTGAGACCAGTTGTCCAGTGATGGTGGAAGAGGAACAAAAAACCCAAACAAACAAAAACCCCACATACAACACAAACATTTCATTTCTAAAAACTGAAAAATTCTCACCTTCAGCTGGACTGACCATTTGAGTTTAGAAAGCAGAAACTTCCACATTCTGCTTTAGGATTTAAACTCATTAAAGTCAAACATCAGATATGGATACCATGGGCAAGTGTAGCCCAATCCAATCTCTTGCTTCAAGTGAAGAAGCTAGGAAACCTGCAAGCAGCACAACACAAGGCCAGTGTCGGACTCATCTGCTTTGTACCACCCGAATTTATGTCAATGCCCAAACTGAAAAGGAAGTGTGACTGCAAGGCAAGTCTGATAGAGGTGGGGGATCAGGGGGAGGAAGGGAGGTAAGGGGCTGGAACGAAACACCCAATCTCAGACAGCTTTCACGTGCTTTAAGACATCATAGTTTGGCTGCAAATGTCCCATTTATATTGGATTCCAGTTTCTAGAATGCAAAATTAACCATTGTACCCAATAGTCCCATTTTTCATACTGGACATGAAGCTGAATCCGAAGCACTGCAGTCCAGGGCCATTTATACTGCTGAGAGACCTGGTCTACAGCAGAAGGGCTCTCCAGGCAATTCTGTAACATTTTTAATTGCTTCTAGTTTACAGTTATTTAATCGTTTCCATTATTCAAAGAAAAAGAACACACGAAGTCTATGAAGACTGGAAAAAAACCCAACAAAAACAACAAAAAAACCCCCAGAACAACACACACAAAAACCAAACACCACCAAATAGGCTGTTCTACTTTGATAATATACTTTAAAGTATTCTGTTAGCCCTACTATTGACAATAATCCTTCCTCTAGTTTTCATTAAAATAGCTTGCTTTGTTAGCACTTCACAGCAATGCCGTTCACGCAGGAGTTCCTTTTCTTGTGCCCCACAGAAGTTACCTCGGGAGCACAGAGAGCTGTGAAGACTTTGGGATGCAAACTGCCCGGCTCCCGTGGAGGGGGACTGTCCTCCCACCCGGGGAGCAGCTTCCCATCTGCACACTCCTTCAAAGGTGACTTACTGGCATTTACGAGGCCAGTACAACCAACCCTGAATAACGTGTTTATAATATGTAAAGAAAAGAAAAGAAGTGCTAATGAGAAATCAGCTCATTGTCATCTCATTTTTTCCACATATTCAGTTATTTGTCATTTGCTTATGTCTTCTGATTGACAACATTCATGCCAGCTGCTAGCTGAATGGGAGCTTTCCAGCAATGCCTAAATAGACTGTTTGTCTTCATTAGTGCTTTGTACAAATTCATTCCGCAAGGACTTGCAGACTGTCATTTGGCAGGTCCAGTCTTTCAAGTTCTGCTGCCACAGTCCAAGATGTTTGCTTTAACAGACTTTCCCCTGCTTTTGTTAGTTTGGCATAGGAGAAGCAGTTTCTATTACCCTGAGTTGTTTGTTTTGCTGTGCCCCATCACTGTGGTTTCCAAGCATACTTTCACATTACACTACAAGGGAGTGGGTAAAATGCACACACACTACATCTTTGAGGCAATGGATTTCATTGTACTGTATTTATTTGCTTTCCACTTTTCTTGCATAAAACAATTTAATAATGAATCCATATCAACTAGATGATTGAACACCAAGGAAGAGAGGGACCTAGCCTGACCTTTGATTTTTCTGCACTGAGAGACTGATAAGGTGACACTGTAGTAAGTGGATTAAAATGGCACATAACGTCAGTAGCTGAAGTTGAATGAAAACAATTTTTAAAGTGGGGGCAAAAGTATTGTTGTATTTCAAAACAAATATCCTTGTCCTCCAGCATGCTTGGGAAAAGGCATGCAAAGCTGGAGTCAGGCTTTAGATGCAAAACACTGATATTCAAGAGAAACAGCAGCTGTTTTCTCTATGGTTCTAATAACTCAAAGAAAAGCTTGCTTTTTTTTTTTTTTAAAGTTCTCAACAGCAATAGCACATCCTTCTTCTACTTGTTCTTCTTCTAAGATCTGATCCCTTACTCCTACCTATAAGCATGGTCCCCTGGCATCAAGCTTTTGCCTACATTTATCATCTTCTTAGACTATTTATCACAGAGAATATATGTTAACCTTAGGATATACCCTATGCATTTCCCTTTCATGTGTTGCTCTTCAAAAGTGTCCATCTGCACCACAGTTCCAAAGCATTACCAAGAGATAACAGTCTTTCAGGACATGGCCACAATCTGCTATTGCTCTATACACCTACCTACACAAGGCACCCGGGGTTTGCAAGGGAACCATACAAGAGGTGCTGAAAAGCTACTGCCAGCAATATTTAAAAAAAAAAAAAATAAAAATCCCCAAAACCCCCACACCACCACACACACATACAAAAAAAAAACCAACAAAAAAAAAAACCCACAAACCTTGCTACCCCTAATTTAAAGATGTAGGACTAGGTCATTGAGTTCTGTTTCTCATTGTCAGAGACAAACACACCATATAGATAGAACAACTGTTATCTTAAAATAAGTTAAGGTTATCTACTGTATTCCGATATATTTATTATAGGAATCTGTTGAAGGAATGCTCTAGGGTAACCTCTAGCTTGGATGACAACTCGTGGTCAGTCCTTGAATTCATCCTTAAATGTCTTCTTGCTAACGTTTTATTGCAAATCCTATGATATCTGGAGTTTGTTGGGGAGTGAAAATTTGTTTTCAGAGTATCTACAAGAACATTTCAGCCTTCATTTATCTTTGATTTAAAAATAATTACTTCTAGCTTTATTACTTTATGGTTGTGAAGAAAAGTTTGAAAGTATCAAAGCGTGCTCAAAGTCTGAGGTAAACAGAAAAAGAACACATTATTTTAGGACGTATTTTCAAGGACAGTCTGCATAAGTGACATTTCATTGATAAAGGGGATAATGTTATAAGGATTTCTGTACCTTATTGTCACTTTAAAGGACAGAAAATTCAATAGAAATAAAAGAGAACTTAAGAGACTCTTCTAGAGGATGACAAACACCAACTAGTTCTCTGGAGAAAAAGGGAAACAGTGAAATCATTCTTAATAAATGACAACATTTACTGGCAGAGGTACATTTTTCCAGAACAAAAGCATTCCAAGAGTTCTCACACACAGTCTTTAAAGGGGAAAAAAAAAATATATTTTTTTTTTAAATGTTTAGAAGGTTTTTTATTGCACTTTCAGAGAGCACAGCTTGGTTATTAACAGTACACCAAATTAATATGTTTATCAACAATAAAGCCTTTTACAAGCAAAAGACTGAGAACAGGTTTCAACAGAAGTTTTTAGGTGTTTAAGTCTCCGTATACATTAACATCTGCATCCAAAAGCTCTGGATAGATGTTTTCAATGCTAAGTATAATGCCTCATTAGCATTTTCTTTCAAATCACTTAGCATAATTTAATAATTTTTCTGCATTTGATTTACTGCGTGTCAGATGTAATTGCGTTTCTGAAAGGCAAAAAAAGAAGTAACATCTTGTCAATGGGGGAGATAAGATACGTATGCACTTAATGAACTAAAGTTCTTTAGAAAAACAGCAGTAGCAACAGATTATGTCTGTGTGAAAATTAAAGCTATGTTGGTATTTTTATTTTTGCAATTCATTCAATTTTTGTTCTGGCAAAAGGCTTTGAGTCAAAAGGAGAGCGTTTTATTTAACTGCAGGACAGTTTCAACATGGATGGCAGCAATACAAGCTTCTATGCATTTCCCAAGTTGCCATCTACCCTCTCTTGGAGATACTGCTCTGGAAGTCAGTGTTCCATATTTCTCATTTGGTGCATGAGCTAGTTTTAGAAGTATCACTTACACTTTTTTTTATTCATATCACAATTTCAAATTCCTTTATTTTATGATCAAAAGGTATGAGCAGTGAAAGCATGAGCTTCCTGTTGCTACTCAACAATATCAGACCAGCCATGTCAACCCTTCACTGTTTTAGTCCCATGCTAGATGAAGTTGCCACATGCTGGTTTCTTTAAAGATCACCACTCCTTCTCTACTAGAGACAAATTGCACCTGCAGAATTCAAGCCTTCACTATATAACCAAAACCCAAGAAACCTTAAGATTATTATTATTATATCCTATGATTATTAAGCTCTGCAGTCTTATCACAGTACATAAAATCATGAAAGAAACAGGAACCTCTTCCTTCAATCACAAAGGAAGTTCACGCTTTCTCCCAGAGGAGATCCTGTATTGCACTGTCTCTTGAGTCTCTCTCAACAGTCAGACCCATCTCTTCTGGGAGAAAGCACAGAGTCTTAGGAGGACCTTTGCACACATCAGGTCATTCCAGTGAAATAAAATTGGTTATTTGCCAGAGAAATGCAAAGCCTAAAAAGTTCTGACTGGGTTTCATTTTATTCAGAAACTTGGGTAGGTTTTGACAACTTAGGTAGTGAAAAACGTTTACATATTTATACCATATTTGCAAAAACATACATCTGGTCTTGGACTGCAAAACAGATGCACCACTTCTACCATACAACCTGAAAAATGAAAAACAGCTGTAGAAAAGATTCCAGGTACTACCTACAAAGAAAAATCCCAGCCCACAAAAGACTCGGCACTCAATTTAGTTCCTTTGCGCCACAAACACCGTATTACCAGAACAGTAGATTTTTTTTTTTTTTCCTGTGGTCTTTGATGTTATAAACACTTTTTTTTTCCCCACCAGGAAGTAAAGAAGAATCCATTAATTTTTACCTTATTTTGTTAAAGTTAGGAAAAGAAGATTCTCAAAGCAGAAGAGCATAAAGGTCCTTCATGCTTTCCAATTGTCTTTCCATACTGTCTAGGCATTGTTTTATAGATTGACATTAGATGTTAAGTAGTAGAATATCCATGAAACAGAAATATACTTCTTTTACTTATTCTTTTTCAGTATCTTTATTTAATAGGACAAACAATAGTAGGGTACATTTCCAGTATTTGTAAAGCAATATAGTCTTCTTTAAAGAAGACCAGAAGGAAAATGATTTGCTGACTGTTAAAGAATATCAGGTTTTACCATTCATTACTTACTCTTTATCTCTTAGACTGACTTTTTTTTTTCCCCTTTTACCACAAAAAAAGTACAATTTAGGAACTGTTTTCTTGTTTACAAAATTATAAATAATACACCTACTCTGCCATTATTTTTCTCCATAGATTTAAGTCCTCAGAAAAATTTCAATAAGGATACTCCAAGGACTGAGTCTTGGTTGTTGGAATACATTGTTAGTTCATTCTAATTTTTATCAGCTACTTCTAGAAATAATTAACAATTATTTCTCTCTGTTTCCTGTTGGCTAAAAAATAGCTTCTAAAGATACAAACAAATCCCACACCTAATTTGAGACTTGAAGTTTACTGTTCTGACCACAGTGAAAGGGATGCTAATAGACACAGCCCAACACCTAGTATGTTTTCCTGTCCTAAGTAGGATAAAGAACATGAGGCCTGGCAGGCACCTAATTCTTTAATTTAAAAAAAAAAAAAAAAAAAAAGACTGTGGGACTGAGCAGCAGGAAACAAGGAAGGGAATGGAGAACCCGAAAAATTGGAACAGTCTTGAAATGCATCCATTACTGGAATCTGTTTGCTATTTCTAATGCGAATAGAAAAAGGATGAACTAACATCACTGCAAAAAACATAAGGTTTGACATCTACCTACAGGTATAGTACAGCTTTAGAATAGTTTGCCCAGGAAGGCTGTGGAATTTGTATCCTCCAAGGTTTCAAAGAACACAAACAATAACCATGCTTCTGCAAAGACTTAAACAGAGCTATAACTTTCACAGGTTGTTACTTTCTTTGAAGTCAATGAGAATATTTGCATGTGAAAGTAAGTATCCTTAAGTCGGTAGTCTCTGTTCTCCCAAGCCATGCCCAAAGCAGGAAAAACAGAAAATCAGCAGTCCAAATTATTTAAAACATTAAAAAAAAAAAAAAAAACAGAAAAAACAAAACACCTACACCCAAACAAACAAACAAAAAAACCCCTGAACTGCTACCATTTATTTACATGAATGTGTTGTAATTTGGTTTAGCAGGAGAGAAAAAAATCAGCAACTTTATTACTAATTTAATAATTTCCAATTATTTTACTTTGTTTTTCAGAAGTCCTACTTTCAGAAGAGTAGAACAGCTGGCCTCATGCCCCAGTGATGATGGCAAAAAAACCACAGAAAAGCCACTCAAAAATACAGAGGTAATTGTTTCAGGAAGAGAGTATTCATTTACAAGAAAATTACAAGGTTTTTAGTGCTGAAGCCAAAGACATCAGTTAAACTCTTATAAGAACACTTCCAGAACCTAAGCTGACATGAGTAAGCAAGTTATCTAACAATTCTCAAGTCACAGAAGCAAAATGTTCTCTACAACCAGCATAAGGACTCTTTAGAAAAATCAATTTGTTTCCTAATAAGGTTAAAACTCTCTAAAAATATTTTAAGATGGATAGGTGAAATGGGAGAACAAGAAGAACAAAACCCACCCTCAATTATTTCAGTAAATAGATTTGGCCAAAATTGTGTCATGAAAAAAAAATCTGGAAGTCCTTGCAGAAAAGAGGGTGTCAGAAGGAAAGGGTCAACATTCAGGACCTGGGAAAACTTAATATCAGAAGGTGTAGTGATAGCAGGCTTCGAAACCTCCAAGTTTAGGTGCTTGCCTTCCCCCCCTCCATCAGTTCTGTAATTGTACAGACTCCTCCAAGAGAAGATAAAGAGTAAATGTGTTTAGAAAAAGTAAAATGAGTTGGTTTTCCTCTTTTTCTCTGTGCATCATATGATCATTTGCACCCAGACAACGATGTTCTGGAGCATCCTGTCATGATATTTCAAACAATACCAAGGCTACATTTATATGAACACTTTGAAAAATAAGCTTTGTTGACTTTCACTGCTCAACTGGAAAATGACCAGGAGCACATTGCACTGACTAAAACTTCCAAGAACTCATTAACCCTATAATTAAAAGGAAAGTGAAAAAATACAATTGCTGCTGCTCCTAACTTCTTATTGTTATTTACTGGGTTGCACTATGCAATGCCTAGAAAGTTTGAGAAGGGCAGTATGTAAAACTATCAGCTCATCCTTAGCTATTTTGCTCCATGTTATGAGTTATCATCCTGCTGAGATAGCACTACATATTGTCCAAATAAGCTTATATTTATTATATAACCACAAGCAAATGCTTCAGCACAAGCAGAGTATTAATTATGCTGTATGTTAATGAATCCGAATATGTTTTTCCAAATAGTATTTCCTACAACTGCTTTTCACAGGGTTTTTTCCCTACTCCTTATGTGAATGCCATTTTGCCTAACATAATGCCAAGCCATTCTAGTTGCCAGCCACAGCTGCACTCACAGCACCACCCACTAAGCAAAAAAACTTTACAAATCCCACAATGCTGCTTTCTCATTCCTATCTGTGGTAGAATAGTTATGATAGACTGTGGGTGAAATTCCACTTTCTGCAGAAGTAAAAGCTCCAAATCCCCAACAGTGTTTAGCATGACACTGTCTGATATCACCCATCTGAAACCTGCATCTTCCACACTACAGTATGCTGTGCTACCAACTGAGCCTTCAGACACAGTTTCTGCAGCCGTGCTTTAGCATAGTTGTCAGGTGCTGTTATCTAATGTCCAAGACCTAATAACACACCTAACAATGTAAAGAATTAACTTCATTAGGCAGTTGTGGTTGCCAGCAGAGATACATGTTAGGAAGCAGGGTAACAAGTCTCCAGGGGAGTAGACACTATGGACCCTTTCCTGACACAGTAAGTGCAGTCAATACCTTGAGCACTTTACTGGATGGTATCTGCATGTCAGGAAGTTGGGAGCAGTTTCATAGCTTTTCTGTGATCTGTTGCTCTGCACCAGCATGCCTATCTGAGCAATTACTCAGTGTAAGAACCTTCATCTGCCCTTTCCTTCAGTGTGTAGGTCATTTTCTTGCAGGCAGGCAGGATTATTTAGCTGTTATGTGTGGCAAGATGATTGAAAGCCTAGGAGACCTACTTTTAGCAGGTCAGCCCCAGTGTTGCAAGGGGAGCCCATAGGGATTCACATGCAAATAGCTTTAGAAATGACTGATGGGGATGAAAGGGGGAGGGAGGAATTGCTGTTGACATGGCAAGGTCCTACATATCCATGAGAATAAAGACAGCATAAGAACTATACACATTTAGACCTCAGCATTATTCATACCCATCACCTCTCACTATTGCAGGAAAGCAAACCACAATCAGTGATTCAGCAACACTGGCCCTCTACCACAGGCTCTCCTGCTGAATGCAAATGCAACAAACAATGAGTAATTTCAGTTCAGCCTTGTGCTTTTTCTCCTTGGGAGAGAAACTGGCTGTTCCACTCATACAGCATAAACGAAATAATTTCTTCAGTTCAACACTTAGGAGTGCAACCAAAATTCTTAAATTATTCTGCTCTCGCTACTGTTCACAGCTACAGTGACACAGGGACGAACAAGCAAGAGATGCTGTTTTAAGGAGACAGCCACTTAAAGAACATCATTTCGGTCAATTTTCTTTACTTACAACAGACACCCCTTGGAATCTGTTGAGGTCTATCGTTAACAAATGTTAAAACTTTATGATAAACCTTAACCACAGATATGGTGGGGGATTTCCTGGCCTTCTGGCTGATTTAATAAATACCTGTGGTGGGAAAAAGCAATATGCTGAATACCCATAAGGAGCACAAGACATTGGATCAGAAGGGGGTGCAAAGTAGCTGAACAAAAGGCAAGGACTGATGGAGGATCCTAAACTGGAGCTAACATTTACACTTTTTTCCACAGCAGTATTTGATTAAATAATCCACACAGATAACATGATATTATCAGTCATCTGAAGTCTTTAGAAAGAGACATCTAGTGTTAGGTAAAACATTCCCACCCTATCTCAGCCAGGAGAATCGAGATAGCCATAGGAAATACAGGGTGACATTTTCTAGATGATCACAATGGTCTGACTGGTGTTCACACCTCTGAGCACCTCCTGCATCCCATAGGAAAGTCTAGTGTACTTTTGTTTGTTTACCTTTATGCAAAAGTCAAAAAGCTGCTAAGGAATTTAGTTTCCCTTTGGCATTTTGCAGCCTCTCCCTCTGCCTTCTTGATTGAGCAGCTGTTCATGTTAAACCAGAGGGACACTACAGCAAAATTCAACTTTGGGAGGGGTGCAGAAAAACCAAGTATGCAAGAGGGCTCTGGAAAGGACAGAGTGAAATTAAATAGCATTTGGATACCCAGAATGGAACCTGTAAATACATTATAATTACACTCTATAGTGTCTATCTCCAGTTTACAGCTCTAATAAAACTTCATCAAAACTCTGATCTGTTAGACCCCATTTCTACTGCAACAAAATTTCATACAGGAAATTTAGAAGAGAACAACAGAAGTCGTGGCAAAAAAAACAACTGCCATATTTGATTAGGAAAAAAAATAATAATGCCAGAGGCAGATATAATATCACTTTTCAAACTAAAGGAAGACAGCAAGCAATTATTTTTCATGGCTGCTAGGAACAAGAAAACAAGAACTTTAGCTTAATTTGCAATAACTAACACTCAGCTGAAATACTAGAGAAAATTCTGAGGGCACTGAGAAAGATGAAACACAAGGTTAGACTAGCTAGGGAGACTGGAAAATCATACCTGAAGGTTTTCAAGAGCAGACACTAGCAGAACATGTGTTAGGGCAGGCTGGGTACGTTTGGCCTCACATCAGCAGAGAGGCACAGATTAACTGGTCCCTGGGATTCCTTCCAGCCCACAGCTCCAGAGTTTGTATAAGGAGAGAGAATAGAAACTGTCTTATCTGAAGAACAAAGCAAGTTTCTGTTCTTCCTTTTTCTTCAAGGGAACACAATATGCCTGTCTCTGCAATCTAGATATCTTTTAAAGCAGTCACCAAACTATGACTATTTCCAACATTGTTGCTGAAGAAGGGAATGGAAATTTCTGCTATGATTTGAAGTCATATTCTCTACCAGACAGTCCTACTTATTAATCAAAAAAAGAGCTTCAGTGCACACACATACTATAAACTTCAATTCTTTTTCACAAACATCGCAGAGAAACCTTGGGAAGGCATGAAGTAGTTTGTCTTCCGTAAGGTCTATCTCCCTTACAAGCTCTGAAAAAAATGAGTGAATTTCCATCTTGCTCCATTGTGTAGCAGGGTTGGCCCAAGAGAAACTGTAGCTGCCCCAGGACTGGAGCTTGTTCCCTGAGGAGAAAAAGATGAGAGCTAAACTGGGGGGGAACCCCCACACCAGGAAAAAAAAAAAAAAGAAAAGAAAAAAAAAGAGAGAGAAGTCATTTTAGCTTTCTTTCATGAAGTTAATCACATACAGTCTTAAGAAAAAAAAAAAAAATCAGCGAAACTATTTCTCCTGCAAACAGCAAGGAAAGAGAAACAGAAATGGTTTATATATACCCTGACCAGCTGTATTTGGGAGGGAAGTGTTCAGGCCCATAATGAAGATAAACAGGCTTTATACTGAGGTCATTATTTGTAAGCAGAAAAAGGTATCAAAGTCAGTCCCTTTCTCTATTAAACACTTCATTTTGACGTTACACACAGCCTTTGGCCTATGCAGAGAGGTATCCTGTGGACGTCTGTTAGTACTTGCATAGCATTTCCAATCACTATTCCATTCCCAAAATGCATTTTTTCTCTCACCCAAACCAGACCTTTCAAGCTAACCTTCCAAACAGGACTTAAGATCAAACACACCTAAAGTTATTCAGCAAAACTTTGCATTCCTTGTTATTTATATCAGGATCACTGAGAACATTTGCTTTCCTTTTTTTCATTGTTGTTGTGAGTGGAGTTTCCAGCACTTTTGCTGAATAACAAGTCAAGTGTTACGTGTTTTTTTCTTGCCTTTTCCTGCCATGTTCCTTCTGCCTTGACCTCCTACCCTGCCACTCACAGCTGATGTGCATTTCTTTTGTAATTTCAGCTCCAGGCCCATGTTAGAAGTCAGCCCTTCCAAAAACATCTCTCACCTTCCACATCACACTAAAGCTTCAGCCCAACCCCATGCCTTTCCCACCATCAGCACAAATCATGCCAAACCTGTGCAAGTCCAAAAATCACAATAATCTGCTTGTGCCTACACCTTTATATTAAATATGCACTTTATGTATATTATAAACTTTTATAATTTAACTTGTTTTCCTTGGTTTCTAGTAATTTAAGAAGACCTAGAGTAATATTTTTTAGGATCCCCTCTGCAATGAGAATGGAAGGGTTTTTTTTAAAAACAAACAAACAAAAACCCACAAAAAACCCAACCCACCTCCAAGATTCCTAACTTTCAGTCTTTGGGTTTTAAGAAATTAACATTGGAGATTTTTCATACCTAAGTTGAATCATGTAAACTTACTACAATAATAAAAAAATTGTTTTATAGGTTTATATGGTAAAACAGCTTCTGCGCCAAAATAGGCTTCTACACTGACGTAAACATGGCTCTGCTAGGCAGAAGATACACTCTGTGATTGGTTTTCAGTTCAGTAAGCACCAGGGAAGTCATTACTCTGACAGGGACAGCTCTATTCTGACCCAAAGAGCATCAGCTGTTCTAGCCTTAAAAAGTGGAGAGGTCAATGAGCTCGTAGGAAGAGTGCTAAAACAAATGTCATGAATAATTAATTTATCAAGAAATTTACAGCAGGGGAATGAAGAATGTTGAATATACACTCAAAATATCCAGTTTCCATGCCAAGGAGGCATGCAACCTCTTAATCAAAAGCCCCCTTTAACAAAGGCAAGTTTTAGGATGAAGCATTTATGCTTCACGCAAGTATCCTCAAAAACTTTATGGCTGGGGGGGGGGGGGGGAACTAAAAATTATCCATTAGACATAGAGAAAGAATTACTTTATTTCTGCACACCTCTCTCTAGCCCATCTCTGTTGTCAATACTCAGTATGCATGAGGTTTTTATTTTTAACCGTAAGCCTCAGGTAGTGAGGGATGCTTTCAGAGTGATGGGCGAACAGCATTCCATTCTTAGGGGAGCGGCCACCCCTCCTAACAGGGCTCTGGATCATTCAGTACCCAGCCCTGTAATTAATAAGGAAAAGAGAGGTGAAAGACTATTCCTTCCATCTGAGCCAGTCTAGGCACTGGTAACTCACGATGCCAGCACTGAGCGAGGGTTTCTGTTGACAGGTATTAGCCGGGAACTCCTTGGCACACAGGCCTGACTGCAAGGAGCATGCCTGAACTCGAACAGAGGCTTGCCAACAGTAAGCTGGCAGTTCAGGATTAATTTATTTACATCTACACCTCTCTGGAAGCAAATAAAAGATTACCACTTCAGTGAACACTGCTTCACTTGAAATCAGCAGACCGTCTTTATGCAAAGAGGCTTGCAAGGCTACACAGCAAAAATAAAAGAAAGAATCCACATTCCTTTACTGTGCCAGCAAAGATTACAATTAAAGACCCCCAAAAAACCCAGAATAACAATTGGATGGTCTTCTGAGTCTGAAATGCTGCCAGTTACTACATTTTTAGTTAATCGACAGAGTTTCACCTAGTCGCGATGCAAACTACACTCAATTTCATACGTAGGTCTTATGCAAGACCTCGGCTCCATGGCCCCTTGCACTGACACTTTACTTCTAGCAGTGATCCACATGCCTGAATAAAGTAGTATGGCCAAAATATTGCTCCTGATCATATAAAAGAAAGTGCCTTTTGAACAGAGCTGCCAAGGCTTAAACCCTGTTTCCGAAATAAAGCTCTGTTGCATTTCTGGCATGGGATACGGCAATAGGCTGTGGGGTTCTGCTTTTGTCCCAGCCGTGGTGCTGCCATGAGTCTGGGTGCATGAGGCAGTCGGCCCCCAGCACACCCTGCTGCACTTTGTGTGGGGTTGTTTACAGCCAACACAAAAGCTCTGGTGATTTTGCAGCAAGCTGAGGAATGTACAGTATTTTCCTTTAAGCCCCAGCTACTACACATGGTGGGGAAAAAACCCAGCAACCCTCTGACAGTGTATTTCACGTTTAATGCCCAGCATTCAGGTTAGGGAGGTGCACTGAAACAATGAAAAGCTCTCGGGTTTCCAACAGTACAATAACAAGACAAAAGCCAAGCCTTGCACTAATTATACCTTCACCCGACTCAGGAAGCTGGAGCTTTAAGGACAAAATCCAAACAGCCCATGACTCAGTGGTACAAGCATCTGCCTCCTGCACAGCACTGCGTTGCCCAGCACAAAAGCCGGCCTTCATTAGCACCCTGTGTTTTAATTGTTCCTGTCCCTTCATGTTAAACACCGAAATGTTCTGCTCATGAACCATCAGGGGAAAGCTTAACCTAAGCCAAGGACATAAAAATGAAAAGGCGCATTTGTTTGCTAGGCAAATGACGTTTGCCCAATGCTAGGCTGTTCATTTCTATGGGCTTTACAGTATCTCATCCTTAAACTTGGAAAACATTATTTCTGTTAGCAGAGAACAGCATCTAGCAAGAATGATAACACCTCATGCAGGACATAAGTAGCTCTTCTGACAGGCCAACTAACACGAAAACAAGTAATAAATTAGCTGCAGAATGGAGTCCCTCTGGATGCAGTGCCTGAGCACATTTGCTTTGTAATTTATTTTGCTAATACATACAGAATTATTCAGCCTTCGAGACTAAGAAGTGAGGTTATTTGTTTGCAACTGACTTCTCATTACACCTGTCTTGATTTTCTTTTCATAAAACAAAGATCCTGAGGTCTTAATTCATTAATTTCTACTCAAGTATCTCATGGCAGCAATGTGGAAAGCAGAGTCAGGTACAGTGTCCATGGATCTCATATCAATGCTTGTAATGGGAGAAAGCACAGGGCAGCTCAGACCACACATTTTCATGAAATCCATAACTCAGTTTCTTTGGACACAAGGAAAAAGAAACCAATTTCTTCTGTCACAGTTCCTCTATGTTCTCTCTTGTGTTCTTGAGCTGCAGAGTAGAAGCCGGGGCGGGGGGGGGGGATTGCTCCAAGCTACTGCCCCAGCACCTTAATAAAATCGAATAAACCAATATAAGGTAAATAGAAAGTAAACACAACTCAATGAAGTCTGCAAAAACTTTTCAGTTTGAACCTCAGGCTTTGTTTGTTTGCATTCATATTTTATAAATACTTGGCAGAGTAAGTTTGCCAATATGGACATTCAGAGTAAATTAAGAGCAAACATTGAAGATCATTCATGAGAAGCAAATTTTGATGGAGTAAACCTAATACGTATGGGATTTCTTATAGCTACCTAATCCAAAACTGAAGTCACAGACTACATGAACAGCCCTGCTGAAAAGGACAATGAAAGCAAGTGAAGCATTTTTTAGCAATATTATCTAACACTGAACACTTTTGACCAGCTACCCATGTGATTTATGTATCTGATCATAACAGCTCAGCTTTCAAATATCAAAGGCTTTCAGCTCATTCCTAGTGAAGCGGCAGCAGACCAAGGCCTTTTCTATAAAGTCAGAGAAAATACCTTTGAGAATACATGATCTTTTTTCTGGAAAGCTGCTCAGGGAGCTATCTCAAAGAGCAAGCCCCATACTTTGAGGCTTGCAGCCCAGGCTCCATGCAGCCGGAAGCAGATCAAAACCAGTAACACCAACAGGACTTTTGGAGGCAATGGTTAGTGTTGTCTGGGGCCAGGCCACCTACAGGAGCATTTTTAAGGACCAGGTGGGAATGATGCAAGACAGAAGTGGAAAAGAAGTGCTGCAGCACAGCCCTGCTCAGGGCTGCAGCCAGGATTTTCATCTGTATATCCCTTTCCACTCCCTCTCTCTTTCCCTGTGTAAGAAATGGACAGGATTAGGCAAGCGAGCTCTCTCCTTACTGTAGGGATCATTGCTACAAGAGGTAGCACACCTTCGGGCAGCTCCAGCACAGGGCAGACAGAAAAGGGATGAGATACTGGGGCCACATCAGGAAGCTTACACAACCGCACTGTCCAAAAAGTGCCATCCACAGAGCGCTTCAGTCACACCAGCACTTCTCACCACCACCAATTCATCAGTAGGATGTTTGCCTGAAACACAGGGAAAGGCTTTCAGTAAAACCCTGCTGGAGTGACACTATCAGCAGGGGCCACACGAAGGGAGCACGCAGACCTCCAGGCTCTCAGTACTGTCACCCTGACCCTATGGTCCTACTCGGGCAAGTTAGCAAACCACAATCTTGATGTAGCTACAAAAAAAAAAAAAAAAAGTATTACTTGTTTGTAACTTTTTAAAAAATAATGAGCTTCCTATCAGTATTAAGTTGAAAACAAGTTTCTATGGTGAGGGCTGTTCTGGAAAAAAAAAAAAAAATTATCAAAAGAAAACATTTTTCAGGCACGCCCCAAGACATTGCAGAAAAAACCCTACTTACCTCCACAAATATTGCAGGAAGTCAAACTCAAAAATAGAAAACATAGCTCTATGAAAAAAAAGCTTTGGATTAGAGATACCCATAGCCCTTATAAATTGCAAGTAGGTAAGAATATTATTCAGCCTCTTGAGGTTTCCAGGTAGTGGAAAACTACTGAAGCTATGCAAATCATTTTGGAGCTGCCCTCAGTATTAAAATTACCCTCGTTGTAGTGCTGCGATGTTTCAGCTTCTAATTCCATTCAGCTCTATTAATAAATTCTCTTCAGAGACTTTGACTTTCCATAAAAAATTAACCAAAAGGTACTATGTATTCATACATTTGGTAGCACGTATGCGTATGTGAAATCATGCATACTAAGATCCCACAAAAAATAGGAAACAATGAATTTGGAAATAGACAGAAGGATTTCTATGTTTCTGTGTTGCAGTCAGTTTGAGACAGACTTAGAATGAAGGATAAAAAGGTTGCTACAATACAATTTTATATACCCACTGAATTGGTGTGTTTGCTCATTTTGCTCATTGAAATATCCCCCAAAATTGATCTTTCAGAGGCTACAAGCACTATCATTGACATTCACAAAAAAAAAAAAAAAAAAATTAAGGGAAACACACACACACGCTCCCCTCCCCCCCCCAAAACCCACACACCCCCCAACCATTTTTTGGGAAAATCCAGACCTGTTGAGTAAAAGGTTTCCAGTATAGGAGAATGTGAAATCACCAGGCACAGCTATATCATGGTTTAACCCCAGCTGGCAACTAAGCACCACACAGCTGCTCACTCTCTCACCCCACCCCCACCCCCCCACCAGGATGGGAGAAGAGAATTAGAAGGGTAAAAGCGAGAAAACTTGTGGGTTGAGATAAGAACAGTTTAATAATTGAAATAAAATAATAATAATAAATTGTAATGAAAAAGAAAATAACAGAGAGAGAGAAATAAAACCCAAGAAAGACAAGTGTTGCAAATGAAAACAATTGCTCACCACCAACCGACCGATGCCCAGCCAGTTGCCGAGCAGCGGCCCCCTGGCCAACCTTCCCCCTAGATTTATTGCTGAGCATGATATCATACATTTTGGAATATCCCTTTGGTCAGTTGGGGTCAGCTGTCCCAGCTGTGTCCCCTCCCAACTTCTTGTGCACCCTCAGCCTCCTCACTGGCGGGGTGGGGTGAGCAGCAGAAAAGGCCTTGACTCTGTGTAAGCACTGCTCAGCACTAACTAAAACATCTCTGTGTTATCAACACTGTTTCCAGCACAAATCCAAAACACAGTCCCATACTAACTACTATGAAGAAAATTAACTCCACCCCAGCCAAAACCAGCACAAGCTATCTAATATTAAGACAGCTGGGTCTCAAGGACAATCTCTACATGTTTCATCTCATAGACTCATTCTTGCATTTTTCATGAAACCACCTCCCTCTACACATATATAGATACTCAAAGGTAGTCAACATTCAAATTATATCAACTGCCAAGAATGCAGCTATCTGTACTTCCCCTAATTTTACTTTTCTAGTTACTATACCAAGGAGGCAGACATGTAACCAGAAAAACCCACAAAACCCCCTTTGACCTTCAAGCCATCCTTTGAATTTGACATTGAAGAACACTCTGCAAGCAGGTGGGGACTTCGGCTGACACATGCTTACCCCAAATAGACCATCTTCAGTCATAAGGAACACCTGCTTCACACCTGTATCAAGTGGGAGGCAGCGCCCTTAGGAAAGCAAATTGGGCAACAGGGAAAGCAAAAAAGGAACCCATGAACAGAGGTTTACATTAAGAGCAATGATTTTTCCTCCAGAGCTGCAGGGAGTATTACCATAGTCTTTGTTTTCCCCTAGTTATCTGCCATTGGCTAGTGTCCATCTTGAAAATACATAGGAGAAAAGCAAGCAGATATATCCTAATAATACGTCCTCACCCAAAACAGACACACACCTTGGGAGCAGGGATCAAACACAGAGAACAACAGAGGGTGTGTGGGGTAGAAAGACTGAGGGTCACAGCTTTCAGAGAAGGCAACTTGAGAAGAAGGAAGAGAGAAAATAGGAAGAAAAAAGAAAATATCTGATCATTATTCAACAGCACTACACAGCAGCCAACAATTTCTGAAGGCATCCAGGGGACCATGAGCTCTCACCAAGGTTGATGAGTGCTGCCCCAAGCCAGTAGATATGAGATCTGACCAGGTACTTCTGCACTGATGGAAATGTCTGGAGCCCCCTCCCTGCTTGCAAGCAATTAACAAAAAGGTTTAATGGTAGCATTAATGGAAATGCTTTACCTGATCATCACCCTCAACCTGTGCCACTGGGCCATACAGCAGAGTCTTTGGGAGGAAAGCATGCTTCGCTTTCCTCATAAATACCCACTGTCTGCTTTACAGAGGTAGACCACCATTTTGGGGGTTCTATAGAAAACTTCTTTTGCAACACTCTAACCTCCCTTTTGGGCAGATTTCCCACCACTGGACACCTATAGCCCATTGCTAGAGAAGAATACGTTGTCACAACTGACAGATACAGAGTTTGACCTACCCTTCTTACCCACTTACTGTTTCATTCTTTGGAATGAATCTTTAAAAAAAAAAATAAAAAAGATGGATATCGCACTCTTGTATACTGCACTGTGTACAGTGTGCCAAGCAACAAAAAGCTCATGTTGAATTTATGATAGTATAATTGGCTGTAGTTTCAAATTTGTGAGGATGAGTAACCTATCTATAACATTGTAACAGCTGCAGGAAAGCAGTTACACTGACTAGGAATCATGCTTCTCAAACTAAATCCGGCTCATAGACAACTGACTGTAAATAGCTGGCCCTTGATTTTGTTTTTGATGAAAAACTGACAGCTGCTAATCTGTAGAGTAAATCTCCACAATTTCACTTTCCAAAGACACAAGGTTTTGCTAAGTTCAAACTCCAGAGTCTTTCCTCCCCACCTTCATCCTCCCCATCTGCCTCTGGCAGGGAGAGGTTTGAGTATCTGCACAACTCCCCTGCATATTAATAGCTGGCAGGGCTGGGTTCAAGAGCAGAGTATATTTGTGACTAAATAACCAAAACAGGGATTTATACTTCATTTTTTGTGCCCACACCTCCTGCAGATGCATTTTGCTATCATGGCAAGCTGGGTGTATCCTTATTTTATCGAACATTAAGAGATAACAGTTAAGATCCCAAGTTGATCATAATTGATGCAGTTCTGAAGATAATCTTGACTCTGCACTAACACTGTCAGGCTAAAGCTGTTTAAAAAAAAAAAAATCATAAAATAATGGTAAATACCTGGTCCAGTCCCTCTTAAAGTCGGGGAAAGTCCCTCACTCACATCAGTAATTTTAGAAATAGTTCCTACTGTGAAGACAGTAAGGAGACTAACCAGCATACAGTGAGGGTTTAATTGTATGATCTAAGCTCAACTGACTTTGAACACAAGTTTAAACGAGTTTTCTTGTCATAAACACTACACATCAAACCATTTGTTAAAGAACATCTGCCCAGATTTGCAGTTCCATGATACTGGAGTCCTGCTATGATCTCTACAGCAGTGCGATGCAGAAAAAAGCATGGCCCCATGCTTCCAACTATGTGCTCTCAGACAGGCTTTCCAGAGCACGGCTAACTGCTGTGATCTTGCATAATATAATTCTGGAAGGGAGCCAGTGCTGCAACTTGATGTAGATTTTTATTAACACACATCTCAAACCAGAATCAATTCAAACAAATTAACTGATTTTGTTATTGATTAGAACTTTGGAAACAAATTATGAGATCAAACTAAGTTATTGGGGGGGTGTTATTATTTTTTAATATCAGTTCCTAGACAGTTAGAAATTTATGATTGGAGATGCTGAAGAGTATCTGACATTGAACAAAAAAAAAACAAACAAAAAAAACCCCACACCAACAAATAAAGCATTTCCCAACTTTGGAGCCATTATACTATTAGCAAAGAGAATTTTTAGCTGCTCAAGCAGATAAGAGGTTAGAGAAACTTGCATTTTGAGAAACTTGCATTTTAAGAAACTGAAAACAGTTTATACTCTATAATTTTCCACAGTACTGTATTAATGCAGGAAACTAGTTCCCCGATGCTTTAGTTTTTTGTTGGAAGTCTCTGGACTCAGTTCTTTGGGGTATCTAAGACACCTGCCTAAGGCTGCGTATTTAATCAGACATTATGGGACCTGTACCCTCCTGGAACAGCAGCTAGAGGCAAGGCAGGAATCACCAAAGTGCCTGGTGCTGTTTGAATTATCCTATGTTATTAGGCAAATGAACTGAGGACTTTCTGGCAAGATTATCTGAAAAGAAAAGAAAACAAAACAAAATACAACACGACAAACAACTTTTCTGCAACAGAGCCTTGCAGTTTCTTTCCCTAGTAGTTCCACAGCTGGCTGAAGTATATTCCTACAAAATGGACTGTTTCTTTTTATATAGATTTTATTCTTTCACAGCTGCTTTCAAGGATGTAATCAGGATTTCTAAGTTTATCAAGCCATAGCTCAAAAAATTGATGTGTACCAGATGCAGAGGATACAGCATAGTTACATAGAGACTCCTCATGGTGAATTATTGGTACCTAAAATTTTTACCTTTGACTTTCATGGCCTCAGCCTTTTTTTTTTTTTTTTTTTTAAACACTTCCTATGCTGTTAGAGCTAGCCTGCAGTTTGGCATTGGTGAGTAAACAATATACACCCTTTGCCAAATATGTAACAAATTAGCTAGTATCATGACTATTTATACAAGATTGTGTATGTGCTAGTATACATGCTAGCATTTGGACCATGAATATGCTAATCTATTTTAAATTCAATTACCTGGCGAATTTGCAAATTGCTGCAGTGCTTATCAGGCATTAATATTTCCTTATTCTTGCTTTAACATCTGCGTCATAGCTTATAAAATAGCAAGCCAAGCCAGTGAAAGTGAGAGTCACATAGGGTTGCAAAAGTCCCACAGGACTACTTGTTAAGGCTTCAGTCTCCAACCCAAAGCCTGGTATGCTCAGCTTTAAGACATCCCTCAAACATTTGAAATACCACAGGGGCTTTCCTAATTAACCCTTGGTTATACAATTATACATAATAAGCACCTGAAGGCTGCATTTCTCTTAATTCAGACACCTTCAGGGAGACCCAAATTCCATTTCTTCTTGGAGCTGCTGGCAGATACTAGACAATGACTCCTCTCTCATCTTTTCTAGGACCTGCCAAGAGTGAACTGCTACTTTGCAATCCTAACAGGTCTCTCACAACAGCACGATGCAGCCACAGCGTCTGGGGAGAAAGGAAAAAAGAACTAGAAAGGGCTGTTTACAAAGTGGTTTTTTGGGGGGGGGTTGGGTTTGTTCTTTTTTTTCAGAAGGTAACATCCCTCACTCCTTACCATTCCCAAGACCTCTGACTTTATCATCAATGCCTTTATGATAGAGGAATGCATAGGAAATAAAGAGTCCTGGAGCTATCTGTGCCACAGACTAAAACCAGCTAATTAAACCCGACAGAACTGCAGTACATACCCTCTAAACATACTGTCTGATAGGATTTTACTTATTGCATTTGCAGCCTCTGATGTCCCTCGAGAATTTTTTTTTTTGGCTGAAAGCTTTACTGGAGGAAAAAAAAAAAAAAAAAAGAGGCTCTTTGGTTACAGCTGAAGTCAAGGTGAGACTACTGATAGCCTCTAGAACAAGATGCCATCCCCAACGTTAGTGGGCAGTGTCTCAATGAGACAAAGCCGTCAGGCAGAGAAACCTGACAATGTTTCAGATACAAACATCTCTCCTCCTTGCTAAGAAAACTTCCTAACTAAAGACAAAGCCCCAGTTTTACTGGAAGTTAATCAAACATGTTAGAGTTGCTGGACAGAAGCAAAAGTTACTTTTCTTGTCAGGATTAGGAAAAGCATTAGTACAATCAAGGTCAATCATGAGGGTGGTAAAACAGCAGCAATGCCATGAACTCAGGGATATCACTGCATGAAGACCAGTCAAAACTCGTTCTCTCTCACTGGAGTAATGCCTGAGAGAAAAAGAATTGGGTTGTATGTCAGCAGCATGAGCAGCTGGAGACAACGAGGTACATTCCTAACAGTAACACTTTACATCAATTAAACACCTTTCCTCCAAAACATCTTACAAAAGGAAGAAGGAATTACCCTCATTTTACAAAGAAGGACTGAGGAATGCACACTTGGTGTAACTCACTTGGATGTCAGACAGGGATCTGTTTGCACTGCATACTGTGGGCTTCTGCCAAGCAGATGAAATTTTTTTCAGTTCATTGCCATGCTGGAAAAAAAGAAACGTCTGCGTGAGCATGTTAGGACAGCACCAAGCCCAACTAAGCAGAGAAAGCCTTTCACCATGACTTTGTAGCCTCAGGCATAGCACCACCTCAGCTAACGTGGTCACCTGGTTTTAAAGCAAAATGTATAGGCAGATATGTGCTCATATTTGCCCCCATGTCAGAGATTGGACAAAAAAAGCCCTGACATTTACAAGCCGGACTCTATAGAAATTAACAAGAGCTTGGCTACTAACTCGACTAAAGCCCAGTATTTGCCACAGAACTCTTACTTGCACTGGCACTACCCAAAGTCACTTTGTGGTATAACATGCAATGGAAAGAGACAAATTTTTCAGTGCACAGCCTAGACTACACGAGAGCCCAAGAATAACTTAGGTGTCAGTCCTCTAGCATAAAAAATTGGAAGTGGCCAGGCTCCATCTCAATTTTGTCCAAGCCCCAATGAATTTGCACCTGCACTGTCATACCAGCAAAGCTATTTTAATTTAGAAAACCAACTGGTGCTAAAATGGGAAAACCCACTCAGAATGCTAAGCGCAGAGCAAGTTTATTGAGTAAATATAACATACTCTAAGAGAAGAGCTTTCTGAGAGAAACTGTTGGGTAATTATCAAGGAAGGTAGATGTTCTGCTGGTCAGGAAGCCCAGCTCATTATAAAAAAAAGTCTACTAAACATAATAAAAGTCTATTGTTGAAAGGCACTGACTAAAGATAAAGTTAAAACATCAGGTCACAGGGTGGGAGGAGTGGCTACACCACCCACTCCCTACTAGGAATGCTATTTCCTAAGAATTTGCAACTACCTGCTCCAATGGAAGATAACATTCAGATGAACTGCCCTTTATTTGATGTCATTCTGATAGTCTGAAGAATTCAGGTTAAGCTCTTCCTACACCTCCCTTCACATCATCAACGTATTTTTATTATTGCACTGGACTTTATCACTAAAATATACAATAAAAATCTGGTCAGAGTAGCTGTGCATAAGGTTTTGGCATCGGTGCTCAACTTTGATTTGTACTGACCCCAGGGAAGAGCTTAAAGCTGCCCTAATGCAATTTACAAACAAGAATACGGTGTTGGTTAACCCGCTGTGTGAAAAGAGGCTGTGCTCATAAAAAGAATAATGTTATCTGAGAGGCAAGTATGGTGACACAGCACAAAACTAACACACGCAAACAAAAAGATGTTGTTAATTGTAAGAACTTTCAGCTAAACTGCAGCAATGTGACAAATATATCCCTACTGGATCCACAATATTTTTGAGCCATACTTAGCTTCCCCCACTGTGAACGTGAGCAAAAAGTATTTCTATCCCAATAGCAGGGAAATTAGATTATTATTTACCTACAGAATCTTTCATACTACAAATTAGCTACAGACTGTAAAAACAAGCCCACATTCTTAGGAGGCAATGCTACTCTGTATCCTTGCCAAGGAGAGTGTTTATGATTCAGAGGGTGACAAAGCCTTTGTGTCTGAGCACCGTGTGCGTTTCAGGATGTGTGCTATTCAGAATGGCACATTTCAGAGCAGTTCAGAGATGCCATGGTCCATCACATCACACTGAGTCACCTTGACATTTCTGAGATTATGCATCATTAAGATGATAGCCTCAGGGCTATAAACCTTCTTTTTAATATATTATTAATGATAATGGCTGTTGCAGACTGACTGTATAGTACTAACACCTCCTTTTCCTCTCAGAAATCTAACCAAGACTATTGTGTGCACTTAACACAATAATGTCCTGCAGGTCTAGATTAGTTTTTTCAGGATCACAGACGACTTGTGAGAGACTCGGGCATCTCCGCATTAGCTAGCGTCTAGCACAGAAAAGTGTAGTTCGGTTCCCCAGTTCACTCCCTTGCTCTATGAACCAAAGGATATGGGAACTACAAAGGCACCAGTAGCTTTATATGTCATCTAATGCAGAACTTGGATGCAAGTTTGTTGTTTCAGTTAGCCCCACAGTTCACCTAAGCTGTCGCTTACTGTTCTAGTGAAAAATCTAGGCAACATACCTATTCTACATCTAGAAGAAAATGTTTCCCTAGCTCTTAAATTGTACACAGAACTGAAGAGTAACATTAATAGACTATAAAGGAGACTACACTGAAGGCTGCCTTCAGTGTATCAGGCTCACCTTAGCTAGGTACCAAAAAAAAAAAAAAAAAAATCATCTGTCTGAAGACACCCTCCAGAGCCATGGGTGGTTTCCAGGAGCAGAGATGGCATGCAGCTGTAGAGCTTCACATTCTTGGTACCAAGAGCGAGCTCTGAGCGCATGATCTGATTTTTCCACCTACATCCCATTGGCTTAAAGCACATCCTTCTCAAGGGCTGTATCCACCCAAGGAGTGCGAGGCTGTGTAGTTTTATCTTAAAAACTTAGTGAGCTAGTCCTATTCCCACCTGAGGTTGTGCCCACACACCCCACACCAATCCTGTTGGCGAACAAAAAGCTTACAAATACCCTGTCTCCCTCTGTAATAAAAACAGCAGTATTGCTGTTTACTCTACCAAGGCTTTTTTAGTCCATCGCAGTTTCCTCAGCTTCTCTGTTCACGAGGAAGAAACCTTCTCAGAAGAGCACTAGCTAAATCCCTGCCGCTTGCATGTGCTTTACTTAGTTGTGGTCAGTGATACAAGTCTGTTTGATGTGGAACCTCCTCTTCTTTTACCTGCCTAATTACACATAAGAGTACAGCTGGGTTTGGGGGTTTTGTTTTGTTTTTTTTTTAACAAGTACCCTAAATAAAGGTCAGAAATTTCTTACGCACCCCTTTTTTTCAGTGGGTTAGCCCAGCCTACGTGTAACAACCAAAAGTGCCTGGCTGAAAGTCTTCCATTATCTCTTGAAAGTCAGCGCTATCTGAATATTAATATTACATGGATATTCATCTCATGCTCTGATAACATTGTTATCTCCCAAGCTCTTGGCTGCAGAAAGAGGCAGCTCATACTCCTGCTCAGCTTTGCACATCAAAGGAAAAGTGACAATAGCATGGCTTTGAAAAATGCCTCAAACTGGCCAAAGAACAGAATTCATAAGCAGGCAGAGTGTTCTGTTTATCTGGGAGGTGGGTGCGGTCCAGGCATGCCGTAAGAGCCCAGCCATGAAGGCAGCTGTCAGGAACACCCCTCTGCTGCTCTGACTCAGCGGAAAGCAGTGGGAAAGGAAACATGCTCTTAGATTTCCAAACCCCACCAAAACCACGCTCTCTCTCCTCGATGCTGTCGTAGCAAAAGAGGAAATGGGCTCCGCCAGTACGAGAGGAAGGGGGGGGGGGGGGGGAGTTTAGACAAGATCGGGGAGGAGGTGGAAAAAAAAAGTCACTTCGAAGAAAAAACACTGTAAGGCATCAGTGCACTTGACTCTTTTCTTTGACCTCATGCTGACGCTCACCTTGTACAATTCCAGAGGAGTGGACCCACACATCTTCGCTCCCCCAGCAGGGACCTGAGCAGGGCCACAGCAACCCAGTGTTGGCACTGGGAACTGCTCTGCCTCGGTGCTTTCAGCAGCTGTAGGACACAGGGCTCAAGGGGGGGAGGGGAGGGGGGATGCCCACATCACACACACACAAAAACCAAATACATATGTATGTGTATTTGCATATGCATGTATACCCATCATTAGAAAATTGCTTTTGAAGAGCTCTGGCCACCCACACCATGGGCTCATTCCTGCAGTATGTTTTGAACAGCTGCCAGAGTTCAGGAATATGAGGTCAAAATGTTTCCACCTTCTATGTTATTCCAGAAAGTCTCATTTCACTTTTAGACAGATTTTCAGATGTTCAGCTATGTTTTCTCTCCACTGAAGTACAGTATTTTTGTGTCTGCTTGCATAATATATCAGAGGCATGACTTTGCAGGGGATGAAAAAAAAAAAAAAGCATCATGAAACGAGGGCAACATAACCACACATTTCCTTCTGCCTGCATTTGTTTTCCTCAGCAAAACACCACTTCTCAAGTCCAGCTAATCAGCATTCATCAGTAAAACAAGATATCAGGGAACAGGGAGAGCCCTAGAGGTGTTTGTCTTCCTCTTCTCTGAATCTCGAAGCTTTTCAGTGAGTATTTTAACAAGACAAGAGGATGGTTCATTAGTATCTTGTAGATCAGCAGTGTGACTTCGGAGTGATTGTTGAAAAGCAGAAAGGACAATAGAAACGCTGCATCTCTCAGGAGCCTCTAGCCTTTCCCTATCTGTCTCATTCTAGATATTTGTGATTTTTTTTTTTTTTTTGCCCCATATCAAAAAGAAAGACCTGTTAATAAGTACCTAGAGAACCTGGAAAGATTTTTGTAATGCTATAAATAGCCAGAAACGTTCTCTGGCCAGCAAAAGCAGTCCTGTGTTTATACCCAGAAAACGTAGACAGAGGAAGATAATGATTTGTTTTGTTTAAGGTGGAATGACTTTGTCATAGAACAGTTGTATTGTTACTAATTTTTATACAGTTAAATACAACAATAAAATTGTAAGTGTACATTTCAAGACAGTTACAACACAGACTTAAACACGTCTGAAATAGGGTTTGTATATGCAATCATCAGCATAAATATGTAGACAGTCACAGTGACTGTAACACTGACAGGGCTTTTTTTATTATTATTTGCTTGTTTTTGCTGGGGCACACCACATACATTAATACTCTGAAACTTGTATTTATACAAGAATCTTGCAGAGCTGGGTTGGAGCTGCACATTGCAAATATTTGCACTACAGTAATGTTACCTACTTTGGAAGTCTGCTCCTGCCCAATGCCCAGCTTCCCCTCCTCCAAGCCACTCTCTTGTTTTCATCCATTCACCCATCCACAACTGCTTGGCACAGTTTCAATTCTCCTCCCTGTTTTTTTGTTGGTTTTTTTTTTTGATCGTTTGTTTGGTTTTTTTAATTTGGAATAGGCTTTGTCAAGTCCACTCCTAAATCTTCCTGTTCATTTTGTCTGAGCATCATATTTGAGGTGGTTTAATTTAAACAAAAGAAAACCCAGGAGCTACAAGTCAGTTGTTTTCAGGTAAGACTTACTCGTGAAATCAGCAACAAGGAGTTACAGCTCAGCTAACAGCACACGTCACCACGTGAATTATGCCACCTTCCTGAAAGGAAGGGGACACACAGTACTCTCACTGCAACTCCAGCACTTCTTACCATAGTATCAGCTTTGAGATTCAACCTGACTAGCTCTGCAGCGTGCAGCACGTTTCAGGGCCTATAAGGAATGTTTGCCATAATATTGCAGTACAATACTCTAGAAAAGGCATAAAATAAACCCACCAACACCCCACCCCAAACAAACAAACAAGAAGTCTGTAGCCAGAAACAGCCCATAATGAAACACAGTTCAATAATCCCCCCAGAACTGCTGGTGTTGCGAGACAGCATCTGCTCCCTAGTGCAGCGCCTGCGTGCCCCACAGGGAACTAGCTAAATCCATGGGGCTGTGCAAGCCTCCTGCCTCCCAGCCCAACCCTAGGCACTAGCTACAGATCCAGTCTCAGAGATCAGGTGCCCTCTCACCCCCTTCACTTCCACCCACCAAGCCACACATGCTGATTTCCTACTCTAGTAGAGTACAGTGTCATCTGACTAACATAATAATGCTTTAGATTAGACCACAAATTATAAATTAATGTTTAGACTAAATTCCTTCAATCTTCTACCAGACCATATAATTCAGAGGGGTTCCACCAAAATGGAGAAGAGACCTAAATAGAAGGGGGGGAATAAATACACACACATATATACGTATATATACACACTCACATACACAGGCACTTACTATTTTCCAAGATGTTGTCCCTGTTAAAAACAGGAGCATAAGCTATACCCGGCCTTGATATGTGTGTACTCATGGGTGCGTGTAGTTCTTGAAATACATATTCAGGAATATATGCCCAGATTATCTAGAGCACCTTTAGTTAGAGAGCTGTCAGCCAACTTCACTGGGGTCAGTCTGGTTAGATTTGCAGGGAGGCAAGGCAAGTTAGTTGAGGAATAGAATCAGACTAATGTAGCTATGCTGCTTGTCACTGAAGCTACCATGGCTTGTACTGTGCCATGTGGACACATCAGCCACTCCAAAGCCAAATAAGGACTCTGAACTTCACTCTGAAGAGCATATACACCCATATGTTTGCACAGAATTCCTATTTGCAGATTGATGAGGGCAAAGTACATGCAGGTATTTAAATTCTCTACAGAAATGCTTTGGAACCCACCAAGCTTTTCCACTGGGGTTGTAAACTGTAGAGGGTACTTAATAAAATAAGTAAAATAAAATCACATGACTGGGGGGGGGAAATCTTTACCCTCATACGGACTCAGATGGATTAGTGTGCATTAAATCTTAATCTGCAATGGTTTAAGGCAGAGTCATTGTTTGTACATACACACACCCCCAGCCCCTTATTCAAATCCATTTCCCACCATTCAGAAGTACACTGGTCAGAAGTACGATGATAGATAAGACCACGTTTTAGTTTTGTTAAACTACCTTAGATGCCACTATGAAAATAAAAAGGTAGAAAAAAGAATAAGCAAAAAACCCAAGGTTGGGGACATCTAAGGCCAAAATGTGATCTAGGTTTGCAAAGAAAAAAAGCTCTGGGAAATGACTTTTCTGTTTGAGGAATCTTTAACCAAGCATTCCTCTTTGATTTTGACAGGTCACAGGGTTGAGTCTTGAATTACTCCTTCCTTATGTATTGCATCAACAGAAATTCATACTCTTACTCTAGGACACCACCCATGACTAAAAGCAGCACAGAGGATGCTACGCATAATACACTCCTTGCTAGAACTTGCCATAAATTGAAGTAACAGACAAATACAGCTGGGTGCATGCCAACAGTAATAAAAGTGTTGCTTCAACAGTGGAAAGTACAAAGCTAAACTAACATGACTTCCTAATGACAAGAAAAGCCACGTACTGCAGAGACTACCACTCTAGCTCATATGACGTGGGTAAAGTTCACATGAACATTTACAGTGGTCTCATCCATTCCGCATTGGAGTAATATCACTTTGAAGGCAGGTTAATTATAGCAGGATGTGACAAGATAAAAAAAGGACAGAAGACAACTGTGTGAGCATAAAGCAATTTAAACCAAATACCACCCACCTACACAGTGCAGAGACACCTGTGTAGACAAGAATCCATGGAGCCAGACCTCAGATGGAAGTCCAGGAAAATAAGCCAGTTTAGAACGTCTGAATCTATACATTTATTTTAGGTCCAAACTAACATTGGTCACTAGATTGTGGGTGATTGTGGGTGTTTATTACTGCATGCCATTTGTAGTTCACTGTTTTTCAGAATTAATGTGAAATGGGAAGATTCTCCCACAGGCCCAGTAGCCATCTGGTGCTATTGCTGTACTTCATGAAAAATTCATTGCCATTTTATTATAGTAAGTCATTTCAGAGATTGTAGTGATTTATGTTTTATAAGCAGAATATTTTCTTCACTTTTGATGTTTGCAAATCTGCTTCAGCATCACAGTTCAACAGATTATGTTCTTTCTGGCTTCATCCTGTGGATTTCTAGCAGCCTTGAAGGCAGCAGCAGCTGAAAAAAACAAAATCAGTTTTAGTAATAGCTTTATAAAATGGACGTCACAGAGTAGTCTGTTTTCCCAGGCTAAATAAAGCAAAAATCATCAGTGCCAGTGAAACATGTCCAGACATTAAAAGCCCCATTACAACTCCAAACTCTCATTTAGCCATTCAACTCCAACAGAGCTGCCTGTCAAGTAACACGCAGCTTAGTTTGATGTTCATTCTAGCTCAGAGAAATTTTACATTTCTGTCATGTTCTACTCGCAGGAGATTCTGTGCCCAGAAGCGTTTAAGGAATCTGTACAGAGACCAGAATTAAGTTAGTGGGTTAAGGAGTGCACAGGCTAAAACTCTCATGAGTGCTGGGGGAAGCATCAGCAGTGCAGTAGGTGACTGGACTCGTAACTAGTCATCAGAAGTTTCGCTGTAACACCTACCCTGATGCTGTCCTGTACCGCACCAGTATGAGCTGCCTGTGCTGTGGCTTTTGACTTGGGGCACTTAAAGTTTACACACTTTTACTCCCCCCCCCCGCCTCAGGCTAACATGAATAAGGCCAAAAGAATTCAGGTAATATAGCCAGGCAATTCCTTTAATCAGAAGGATGAGAGTGCTTGTGAGAGTTGGCAACACCTGAAGAGTGGGTGTAGAATATGTCCCCAACAATTCAATACACAACAGGCTGCAATAGGAAGGAGCTACTAAAATTGATAAAGAAGTGAGTGAATATTCATAAGTTCTCATCAAAACTAAGATGACCTTTAGCAGTCCCTTTTCATATCTGCAAGTACTTTATCAGCCCACACAAGATCAGTCTCAAGCTCTGCATGCTACTTCAACCATGGGTATTCATATATGCTAGTAGGGTACTTTTTTTTTTTTTTAAAGTCTTAAAAATATTGCCTTATCTAAACAAAATCCCAAGGCAGGTATTTTACTTTGTTAGTTAAAAAAACTAAACAAATTATATGACAGCCCTGAATGAGTTGATGAGATCTCACAGAAGCATGCAGAAGGTAGAAGGATGAAGGGAAACAGGAACATTGCCTGGGTATATAGGGATGGTCCTAGGGAGGCTGAAGCTCCCCTGGAGCCAAAATTAGTAAAACATGCAAGAGGAAACAACAAGGGCTTCTCCTGGTACAGAGTCAGCAACAGCAATTTTAAAGAAAACATGGTTCTATTGCTGAATGGGCTGGGGGACTAGATGGTAACAGAAACAGAAAAGGCCTTTACTAGTAAGGTTTGCTCTCAGGCCTTTTTGGTTCCTCTGCCTAATGGAAGAGTCTGGGAGAGTAGACTGAGTATCTGTCTGGTCCTATGGGCTCACGTGACAAATGAGGCCAATGAGACTGCTGGCGAGCACCATTGAGACACCACCCTCAATCACCTTTAAAAGGTCATGGCAATTTCAGGAGGGCCCCAATAACTACAGAAAGGTAAAAAAGTCACATTCTTCTTCAAGAAGGATGATCTTGGGAAACCACAGACTTAACCACAGTCCCTGGAAAGACTGTGGAGCAAGTCTTCAACACCATTTCTAAGCACAGTAAGGATGAGAAGGTCATGGGGAACTGGCAACAGGGAGTTAGCCAAAGGAAATAGTGCTTAAGTGACCTGATCTCCTTCTATGAAGAGAAGGGTGACCTTGAACAAAGGAAGACCAGTGGATATAATTTACCTTGATTCTAGCAAAGCTTTCAGCAGTCTCCCTCGGTATCTGGATCAGCCAATTTATAGAGGTATGGGCTGGATGGGTGGCATATAAGGGAAGTGGAGAACTGTCTGGACCATTAGGCTGAAAGGGTCAGCCATCAAAAGCCCTTGGCTCCCTTGAAGGAGAGGGATCAAAATAAGGATGACCAAAGACTAGACCAGGCTGCCCGTGGAGGTTGTAGAATCTCAAAAGACTGAGATATTCACAGCTTGACTGGGCAAAGCTCTGAGCAACTCAACCCAACTTCAGAGCTGGCCCTGCTTTAAGCAAGGAGTTGGACCAGGCATCCTGCGAGAGTTCGATTCAATGATTTTGAGTGCCAAGACCCAGGCTGCTCTTGTCCAGGGAACAAGAAGATACTCAAGTACAAACTCATATGAAGTTTCTTTCACCTAAAAGGGGAGAAGAAATAACTTGAAGGAGGATTTTCAGCGGCACTCAGTTCCCCCTACTTTCCATTTATTTTTATGATGGAAAATTCCAGTCTCTTGGAGATTCTGAGCAGAATCCACAAACAGGCAGAAGAGATTATAAACTGCCAAGTTTAAAAGAATAAACTGTGCAAACTGCAGAACAGCTTGAACTTTTAGCTTTCCTGCATTACAGATGTCTGCATGGTCAGGCTCTAGTTGCTCTGTTGAGCTAGCCTTGCAGTAAATACCTACACACCTAAACAAACAGTAATAGCAGGAGAGGCAAGAGCCCTCCTACCCTGTCATTTCAATGAGATCACCTCAAGATGGTCTCAGAACGATTTATGTGCAAGCCAGTCAGTCAAACAAATCCTTCACTTAAAAAAAGTTTCAAGGAGCAAGGAAGAGACTTTCTGCTTTCAGAACAGTTCTTTCCTGCTGTCGTGGTTTAACCCCAGCCAGCAACTAAACACCACGCAGCCGCTCACTCACTCCCCCCCACCCAGTGGGATGGGGGAGAAAATCGGGAGAAGAAGCAAAACCCGTGGGTTGAGATAAGAACGGTTTAATAGAACAGAAAAGAAGAAACTAATAATGATAATGATAACACTAATAAAATGACAACAGCAATAATGAAAGGATTGGAATGTACAAATGATACGCAGTGCAATTGCTCACCACCCGCCAACCGACACCCAGCCAGTCCCCCGAGCGGCGAATCCCTGCCCCCCACTTCCCCGTTTCTGTACTGGATGGGACGTCACATGGTATGGAATACACCGTTGGCCAGTTTGGGTCAGGTGCCCTGGCTGTGTCCTGTGCCAACTTCTTGTGCCCCTCCAGCTTTCTCACTGGCTGGGCATGAGAAGCTGAAAAATCCTTGACATTAGTCTAAACACTACTGAGCAACAACTGAAAACATCAGTGTTATCAACATTCTTCGCTCTGAACTCAAAACATAGCACTGTACCAGCTACTAGGAAGACAGTTAACTCTATCCCAGCTGAAACCAGGACACCTGCTTCAGACAGAAAGAGACCATGGCCTCTTTTCACCTATAGTAATCTTCACACAGTAACATTATTACCTACTGCTGTGGCATAAGACAGGTGGCTGTTTTAGTTAGTTATTGCTTTAAGCTGCTGATAAATCATTTCCCAGGGGAGACAGCAGAGCCATTGCACCTGCATGAATTCTCACAGCCTACTAACACCTCTTTCCAAAGCCAGCAGCATTAGTATTCAACTAACAGAAGTGAGAATAATCCCCTACTTCCTTCCAGTACATCCTCTGGAACTGTCTTACCCATTTGTCCTGATTTTGGCTGGGATAGAGTTAATTTTCTTTCTAGTAGCTGGTATAGTGTTATGTTTTAGATTTAGTATGACAAGAATGTTGATAACACACTGATGTTTTCAGTTGTTGCTAAGTAATATTTATACAAAGTCAAGGATTTTTCAGCTTCTCATGCCCAGCCAGCAAGAAGGCTGGAGGGGCACAAGAAGTCAGGAGGGGACACAGCCAGGGCAGCTGACCCAAACTGGCCAAAGGGGTATTCCATACCATGTGATGTCACATCTAGTATATAAACTGGGGTGACCTGGCCTGGGGAGCGGATCGCTCCTCAGGAACTAACAGAGCATCGCTCGGCAAGTGGTGAGCAATTACATTGTGCATCACTTGTTTTCTATATTCCAATTCTTTTATTATTGTCATTTTATTATTGTTATTATTATAATTATTAATGTCTTCCTTTCTGTTGTCTTAAACCGTTCTTATCTTATCCCACAATTTCTACTTCCCCCCCCCCCCCCCCAATTCTCTCCCCCATCCCACTGGGTGGGGGGGAAGCGAGTGAGCGGCTGTGTGGTGCTTAGCTGCTGGCTGGGGTTAAACCATGACACCATTCCAGTCTCCAAGGGACAAAAACTATGAATAGAGAGGCTTCAGCATGGTTTTCTAAGGCATTTTAAGTTTATGGTTTAAAAAAAAAATAAAATCACTGTAATATTCAAAGCACAGTATTCTTATTGGAATGGGTCTAATTTAGATGAGAGCACTAGGAAACCTCAGAAGCCAGAGTTGTCACCATGTTTTATCTCACTACCAATATGCCATAGTTGCATCCCAGTTCTGAAGGATACTGGTCTTACATGAGGCCACATAGCACACCAGCACCTGGTCACTACTCTCTCAGGTTCCTCCCACTTTCCACCATCCTGTATTCCTCCCCTTCCTATTCATTTCATTTAAATTACAAGGCTGAGAATTGACATTTTGGTCCGTGTTTGCATAGCCCTTTGCACAATGAGGTGCAGGTACATAAGTAGGTCTTAAGAACAATGTTCATACAAATTAAACCAGTTAGATCTACTAAATGGGAGAGCACTGCACCCATTACAAGTTCTAACATACTTTCTTCAGTGCTTCAGTCACCCTAATTTATTGTATAGGAAGAGTAATCCAACTGCTATCCCAATTCTAAGAACAAAGTCACCAGCAATATAACATGAATTTGCAATAAAATAATATTCCCCACACTGTACAACTGAACTCCTCTCTCCAAAAAAGGTAAACAGGCTAGCTTGGAAAAATTAAGCAATTCAGTCAGTGGCCAAACAAGGACAAAAGATTTCAGTGTCAAAAATCCCATCCAAGCAAAGCTAGCTTTAGCCTTCACTAACCTGAGAGTCCTTCTGTTTAACTGTCTTCAGTGTGGTTGCTCATTAGTATTCCCAGTGCTCAACAATTTTGGTTAATAGCCTAAAGCTCCATCTGTGATAGGCAGCATTTACTTAACAAGGAGATAGCCCACAGGCTTCAGTGGGATTGCTTATTTCTGCTCGTGCTGTAGCAGGCCCCAGACACTTGGTACTGATGGAAAGGAAGGAGATAGGATCTGGTCCTCCTTAGCTTACATGAGAGAGTCTTTCTACTAGAAGGGACCAGAACAAGAATCTGAGTCAATACCCACTGAAATCAGTGGAAAGTCTCCCATCCTTTTCCACCCACTTCCCCCCCCACCCCCCATTTCAAGTTCAACTCCAAGCATATACAAGTAAGTAAAAGACATGTTTTATTTTTGGCTGCATACATTGAATCAGACCCAGAACTTCAGTTTTGGCTTCTTCAGTTTAGTTCATTTTGTTTTCCCAACCAGAGCAAGATGACAATCAGTTTATTAGCTTTTATTTCTTGCTGTATGTAGATATTACAGACACCTAGCTCATTTTTAAAAACCATTCTTCAAATGACACCCCCTTCTACAAACACACATAATTTGTTCATAATATATTTCCAAATTTTTTGCAAGAAAGCATCTTCCAGTGCAATAAATTTAGAGTTTCACTTTTAAAGGGTCTTAGCTAAATTGAGACAAATATCACCAAAAGATAAATATAGTTTTTAAGATAAACACATTCTTACTACAGCATTCAACTACAGTGTTACTGTAGTAAGAGTAGTACATACTTGTACCTCTTCATAGCTAAGAAAAAATAAGAGGTAGCTGACTGTCAGACAAGTACTGAAGCAAAGTTCTTAGATCACATCCAAAAAGAAGTGGTCACATCAGCCGAGGTGGCATCAAGCAGTGTGACGGATATTTCAGTAACTCACTTTGATTTTCATTAAGCAAGGAATGCCGAGTCATATAATCCATTTGTCAGGTTTAGCCAGCTAAGCTGCTGCCGAATCATTTCCTCAACCTAAAACTGACTGTGCACACAGTGCTGGACACCATTAGTAGTCATTTGCATCAGGCAGAGCAAGTAGGAGTCCAAGGCTCCTACTAGAAACAGTCCAGAGCCTATTTCACTTTGAGATGTACAGAAAAGACAGATTGCCTCAGAAGTCAATTTAAGTTCAGCAGCAAAGAGATTATATACTTTTTCTGTCCATCTGAAGGAAACAGTAACCAAAATCAACTATTTTAAGTGCACTGACCAAGGAAGAGTGCAAAGCCCACCATTTTCCTAAAATCCAGCTGTGGTACCTAGTTTCAGTCTCCTTACTGGCCCCGCTTGCCTTTAAAACATGCAGTGCTTGGCTTTCATAGAGAAGATTTCCTTTGTAGAGAAGACTAGGGCTATTACAACTGCCTGAGCCAGTCCTGTGATACTGCTGAAAGGACTTTGCTTCCACCATGCCCTGGCATGTGCCATAAAATATATGGTATGGGGGCAGGTGGCCACCCTTTCCTCCCAGGTGTGCCAGAGCCACCCCAAGAGCATTCCAGAGGGTGATAATAGATTTGGTCAACAAATGAGGCTTGGAGACAAGCCCCAAGTCCATGGTACACAGCCAGGGATGCAAGTAGTCACAGTGGAGCAGTAATGTCGAGACAGTAACAGCTCAAGGGAGCAAATCTTTGTAGTCACCATGGCAGATGACAGGGTAAGGGTGTTGGAAAGGAAAGAGCTAACTTCTTAGGCAGTGACAGAGACTTCTCCATACATGCAAGTGGCTATAGCTGTGCTAACAGATGCACCAGCGTTGGTCCCATACACCTTCACAAACCGCAGAAGGAAAGAGACTTCCAGGTAAGCATTTTGTTTGAAGCAGAAGTGACAATCTTTCCTTTGAAATTAATCTTTTCTAACTGTTTATCACCATTAGTTTATATGATCAGATTCAGATTAGGTAGGATGAGAAATATCCACTAAGATCACAGACATACCCAAGATAGACTAGTAAAACTGGAAGGTCCTTCCTTATCTGCAACTTCACGTTATGAGCAAAAGCATTTGTTGTGGTATAATGCTTTAAATTCATTTACCTCACCAGCATAATTATACCAGCACAAGCATTTATTCTGTTGTGATCAAGTCTACAACACCAGTATGTAACAACATTGCCAAGGTGTCATCTTGCATCAATGCTTTGCCAGGTAAAGTTTCAAAGGTGGAAGCACAAAGTCCAACACGTAAGAGGAGAAACAACAGATACAGAGATACAACTACATCCTAGTTGGATCTGCCTTTTTAATACCTCCTACCACCCACCGAAGAATGATTGCTGCAGAAAAGATTACAAAAAGAATGCATGTATGAAATACTAACAGTGCAATGGTAAGACTAACAGCTGGGGACAACAAGCAGACAAGTCTCCCACGAGAAGGAGCAAGGGAAATATTCCCAAAGGCAGTACTGATCCCTTACATTTGATCTTATCCCCACATCACAATCTACACGTTGTTTTTTGGCAAGATGACAGGTAGATGGAGAACAAGTTAACTTCTCTATCATTGGGATGGTTTGGCATGGTACAAAAGACACATATCCTTACGACTACAAAGTTGGAAGGCTTAGCAGAACCACCCTGTTTACTTAATGAAGTGACGTAAGCCACACAGCCACACAAGTGTAGCCTTTGTTCTTTCCTCCAGCTATCCCTGTTTTTCCTCAATGCCCTCCCACTAATTTCAAGTCTAGCAAAGTAGCCTGTAAACTCTAAAGTTGGTACTGCATCTTTTTAATATCCAAGTGTGGTCTGAGTATGCACCAAGAGAGTACCTAATCATGATAAACCCAAATATAATTGTTGGCAGCTAGAATGTTCCTAGAAATTCCATTTATATATATGTCTTATGATTAATAAATTCTGGTTTAGGAAGTTGAGTGCTTTGGAGAAATGATCATGCTTCACAAAGTATAAATGAACATCTCTTTATACTAAGGAGTTACCAAACAATTAACAGATGGTGTTATACCATCATAAGTTCAATTCTTTATAGTGATGTCCATAAACATGGTGAAGCCTTCTATTGATGTGCTTAAGACATGCTACTTGTAACAAGATTATGGCATCTATTAATCAATTTTATTGTGGATAAATTCCAGATTTATAAAGTATGACAGAAAAAACAACTACCTAATACAATAGCAGACTAAATGGAACATAGCTCAACGGAACCGTAAGATATATTTGCCCGTACATCACAAGACAGGCAATTAGGACAGAGGGAATCATACCAGTTTTTATTATTATTGTATTTTAAGTCTCAGCAGGCTTGTTTTCAGTCATTTCAAGATCTTTTGTCATTTCACTACCCAATGAGACACAGAAATCACAATGAAGTTGGCCAGATTTAAAGGTAAGTCACATCCCTCAGCTAAGACTGTTTTCACTTTGGATAATGCAGCAGAACATCATAATCTATCTATTTTTGTCTGAATAAATATATGAAAAGCAAGACTGGACAAAAGGCTACGAGGCACCAAATATGAGTTGTGATTGTTTGTATTTATTAAACAATGAATACATTATTACTATTTTCCACATAAAAGCCCAGGTTTCTGGCCTGATGCAAGCAGCAACATAGGAGGCAAGGGGGTGAGCCCCAAGTCAGAGTCTGGCTGGGCAGGGGAAAGAGGGATGCTGTGGGCTGCAGGCAGTTCCCCTGGCTCGTAGCACTGCCAGGGAGGCTGGGGAACCTAGAGCATCCAACAGGGACAGCCCAAGCTCCTGGTGCTGTTGCAACAAGGTGTTAATTTAGAAGGGAGTGAAGAAGAGGCTGAAACTTCCTTAAGCATACACACACCCCCCTTTAAACCCTAATAAATCCACACACAGGAAGCGAGACGATGGTTTACCATGAAAGAGGGAGCTCCTCTGCATAAGTTCCAGTTTACATAGTCACCAGAGCTGAGGATGCCTCAGCAGCGAGTCATAAATTTCCATGGATCAGAGGTGACCAGCAAGACAGACAGATGCTCTCTGCCAGAGCACCTCCTCACACCATAGGGAGGGCACCCAAACTGTTCAAGGCACCTTGCAGTAAGTGGCAACTTACAGGCAGCTATTTGGCCTGTCCAGAAGCCCAGGTGCAGCAGCCTTCCAGTACACAAGTATTTCCCAGCCCAGGAAGTGGCTGCTCCTGCCCCTTGCCTCATGGGCTGCCCAGCCAGCAAGGGAAGTGAGGGAATGGCAAGGCTGTTGTGCCAGGGGAGATCAATTGCATCCTTCTCCCCAGTGTTATTAGGTAATCTAATTACTAATCTAAGAATTTGACAGACTGACAGTAGCTAACTCTGCCATTACTGCATCTTTTAAAGAGTTATTTATATCCATCTCAAAAGAAGCTACAGCTCACCTCCTTCTGAAGGGAAATAAACATAGTCTGAGCCAACCAAATAATGTCTCACTTCAAACATTCAATTCAAAAGTGTAATGAAACTGGAAGTAAGAGTGACATTTGCTTCATTATCATCGCAAGCTTTCATACATGTCTAAAATTCTCTAGTCAACAGAGTTGACCAAGATTATTTGAGAAGCTGTCAGCAGACAATATCACTTCAGAAGTTGAATAAGAAATTTGAAGACAAAGAATTTCACATCAGAATTTAAGATGCAATATTGCTTAATACTCAAGTCAGGTATTGCGCATGTTGAACAACCCCACATTAATTGAAGAAACAAAGGTTAACGGTAAGGTACCTAGGAATTACTTAAGCAAGCATAACATTTCTAAGGTATCATATTTTTTTTTCCCCCTATAGCATTGGTGGGAGGAACAAGAAGAGGGCAAGGAAAAAGCATAGGTACCATTAAAATCAAGGCCTGCCTGCCTTATGCACCACATCTGGTCAAGCAGGCTGACTAATAGCACTGTATTTTGTCAAAGCACTAGGAGAAGGTGTCGGGTACATACTGCCTGGACCAGACCCTTCCACATGCCTTGGACAGGTGGTGGGGAACAGCAGACCCATCTCCTCCTCTCTTCCAGAGCATCCTGAGGCAACAGCACACCAGTTACAGTGTCCAAGGTTTGCAGAAGAAGAGGCAGCAGCCACCCATGGGGCTGCACCCTGGAAGGGTTTCAGAACCACAAGCTGCAATGGGACCCACTGTTCAGGGCAAGGCTCAGGCTTGGCCTCTAGTCATATGTTTGAGTTACAGCCTGAGGTGATACCGCTCAGTTTAGGGTTAAACACGATGCATTGCCCTTTAAGGAGGACCATTACTCAATAGTTTCACTATGTAGGCCCAGTTACTTCATAAAAACAGTGCAGGCTTTGCAAGCCACTATACCCTCGAAGAAGGAACTAAAGACTGGTAAAAAGGAAACATCCTGCTCCAGAAGGCACCAAAGGCTGGATGATTGCCCAAGAAGCATGAGCTAGGAGAAAAGTAAAGGCAGCAGGGGGAGATCACGACCACCGACCCAATTCAAGACCTAAAAGACTTACTCCTACACACTCCTTGAGCACGCACTGTAGAATAAAAAGAACACTGTGCTATTAACTTGAAGCAGAGAAAACATTAGCCCAATAGAAATGGTGGCAGATAAGTGACTACCAGTAATGATTTGGGGGAAGGACTTTGGAAACTAAGTAGATGAATCTAAAACTGTATAAACTGCTTGCTTTTTTAACTGCAGGGTGTGCTAGCTTCATGGAATTACCACCTAGCACCCACCTTTGCACAAATCTGAAATAACTGTCTCTCCTGAGCATGTGACTATTGGCTCATTGCACACCAGGCGACGAATCCGCTTTTCAGACAACAGGCCCATCTCTGCATTTCCACCGAAGGAAGTGTTTTGCTCCCTATCAATTATCAGTAGGCAAAAAACAACAAAAAAAAAAAAAACAAAAAAAACCAACAGGCTGGGCCCTGCCTGATGTCTCCATCTGAGCACTTTCCAAAGTGAGAACAATTTATGCTTGTTTGCAAACATCCCCAGAACAAGATCAGCATGGAGCTGGTCTCCAGCCCTACCTACCAAGGCTGAGCTGAAGCATTACACAAGACATCCACCTCATCCCCAACTTGTTGTAGCCCCTCACATTCGTCAGGCTCTCAGGATAAGACTGCTGAGGAGTGAGTACACACACTGGGCTCTCCCACCCCTCCCCAAGGTACAACTGCCCTACAGGAGCAGAGGACTTTGAACCGCAGGGCCACCTCCTCAAGCAGCAGCATACCAAGGCTGCACACCCAGTATGCTGGCACAGGACTGCCAGGAGACCCAAGGCCTTGCTGAGGAGAAGGAAGGCAGGAGAGCCTGGTGACACTGGTGTTACTGGGATATACCCTGGGATAGGGCAGCACTTCCAGTCCAGTCACCCAGAGGCAGAGGCTTCCTGAGGGTGCCCACTCCCCCTGCGTTGCACTCCTTTTCCCTGAAGCAGAGCATATACCCATATGTAACCAAGAGCCTCTCCAAACACCTAGCAGCCTGAGAGTCACCAGTGAAAGTATCCAAACTGGAAATGTAAGAGACATTCATTGCTTTTTCCATGCCAACTTCAGCAGAAGATAGATCATTTCACCAAACCAGCACAAACTGAAGGTAAGCATTGGCACCTACCACCTGCAGTGATAACCACTCCACCCCCAGTCCTTCAGAGACACACAAATATTACTCTGTTCAACTCTTATTATGCAATACCCTATGTCAGAGTGACCTTAACTGCTTGCCCCAGGAGAGATTTTATGAGCAGCGCAGCACATTTCAGAGCCCACAGAGGTCAGATGAAGCCTCTGGCTGGTCAGGCAGAGGAGGGCAATATGGATGGCATTGCTCTGTAGGCCCAGAGACACCAACACTGACAGTTTCTAGCTCTAGACACTACTGACAACTGACCAAAGAAATGCAACAAAGGGGTCTTCAAACACAGTAACCACAAGTTAGTCATGAGTCTCCCTATCAAAATATTTCTCAAGAGATCCTATCCTGTTTTTACATTCCTTATGGAAGAGTAGCAAGGTTACTGCAATACCCTTGGTGTTCACTTTGACCTCTTTTAAAGGCAAGAAAGAGGGAGAAAATTCAGCAGTCTGCTTGGGTACAGCATTATTTGATCCACATCAGGATTTAAAGCGAGCTTTACAGAATCACAGTACCGGACACGGAAACGTGTTAAGAGTCCAACACCATCGCTGCAGGGTACAGGAGTCCAAGGTGTAAGGGGGAATACACAAACTGGATCCTCATTCGCACTGAGCTGCTGTTGCACTGTAAGAGCTTTTTATTGCTTAGAACACACGCTATTTGGGGGATTCCCACCACTGAGCTGGGTAAGGCAGACTTCTAGAGCTTGTCAAAAGGAGGGTTCTTGGCTGCTAGCACACAAACCCTAGGTTTGCAACAAAGTAACCTAACACCTACACTGACTCAGCATGCTGAATAAAAGGAGCTCTCCCATGTTTGCTGCCTAGTTCACCAGCCCTGTTCCAGGGGGCCTCCATGGAGCTTTACTGCTGAAGGCCACTGAACTGAACAGCTTGATAGGACTACCACTGTAGTTCACTCTGTACAAAAAACCAAACCCAAACCACCAAAGAAACCCCCACCAAAAACTACACACACACCACCCTATAAAGTATTACTATTACTAAACAAAACCTGGAGTCACTTGTTTACTGAAGTTCATTTATCACAAGGCAGGACCAAATAAAGTTTCTATAATTAAATTTAACATTGCGTACCAACTTGTGTTTACAACCATGTTTAATTCCTTTTTTTTTTTTACAACAGCTTCCAAATATTGTCATAACTTCTTGCAGACTGCATTTTTGCGGGTTTTTTCGTTGTTTCTTTCAAGTCTTTGTCCACACATCTATCTCTACATTTCAATTTGTAATAATAATCACAGCAGGCTCAAAAAAAAATCAATGGCCCAAACGAACGACCTTACTACACATATTAAAAATGAGATGAACGCTTGCTGGATTCCCATCCCAGGAACAGGGAAACTCCTAACCACTCTGCCCAAAACATCCAAGTGTAGCCTTGTTGGTCTAGTCCTCTGCAGGAATATACCCCTGCACCACTCTCCTCTTCTTCAGGACTGAAGAGCCTCTGAATCCCAGCAGCCAGCACTAGTAAGTGGTTGCAGTATGTTATGCATTATTAATTCACTGCCACAGGCCCAAGAAGCAATAGGTAAATGCTTTCTACGCACATCTGCAGTGGAAGAGAGCGAGCAAGCTAACAGGCACAATGCAGCTTTTCAGCACCAGTGTCCGTTCCAGCTTAGATGTCTTCACAACCCCGGTTTAATCCACACAATACACAGAGCGAACAGGATGTTTACAGAAGCAGATAGTATCTGCTTTGGAGTCTATGTACAGTTATTTTCTCACTAGAGATAACTGATAGGACGTCATAGTACCTGGGCTATAGTATCAGAGATAACAAGCCTTCAGGAGGTACACCCTTACTGTGCTTTCACATGATGATATGGTGATTTAAGGGATGCAGATCTGCCATTAAGTCTGCAACACAGCTTTCTTTTTAAGGTCAAGCAAGTACCTCAACAAAACAAAGTCTCACACTTTTCCCCCAGACTACAGAAATGCATAATATGCGCAGTTTAGTCACTCACTAAAGACCAAAGCTCATAGCACCATACCCTAAGATCTCTACTTTCTTGGTCTCTTCCCTTCTCTACTACACCTCCAAGCATTTCAGTTTGGTTTCCTAAAGAAGTAAGTTACATGTCATTTCAAAGCATTGGCTGTAGCGCCTTTTGAACCCTTTAACCAACAAGTTTGACCGCAATAGATACTTGAGAAAGCATTAAATTATTACAATTGTCATAACACAGGGACAGGGGAGACCCCTTTTCATACCCCCTCCTAAGTTCAGGCTTTCTCATCAGAAAGGCTATCAGTTACTCATACCTTATTAGACAGAAGACCTGGAGACACCAGAGCAGCTCATAATTTCCTCCACTTACAGAACTCCTTACTCACTTCTTGTTTCTCTACTCGGATCACCCCTAAATATCAGCTAGCAAACTTTCTTTTAACAAATTCCTCTCATCCTCTAACAATTTCAGCCTGATTGCTGGTAGCCTTTCTGTAGTCACACAAGAGTGATTGCAACTCCCCACACATGCAGAAGCAGGCACAGGTGTTGCTAGACTCAATTACAGTGTTAACAAGTAGGTGGGGATTTACTTACATTTTCAAAAAAGAAACATAAAGTTTAATATCTAAAAGCTTTTATAGATGGCAGTTTTGTTGCACAATTCTGCAGCCTTATCTCACTCCCACTGACTTCAATGAAAAAGTTACCTTTGCATACACAAGTAGTTTCACTGAGCCATAAAACACTATAAGAGGAAGTAATTTGATTTACTGATTTCTCTAGTGAGAATATCTGGGCTGTGACATGTAGTGTTCACTGTAAATAAAAGCTTTCACTTCACTTTTTCTTAATATATATTATTTAATATACCAGTCTGTATTTTCCTTCTATGGGCAGTATGGTCATTGACCAGCACCCAGAAGTACTGGGGTAGCTTTGCTAAGAAAAAGTACTGCAATAACCTCTCAGCTGCTGTAGATTGACACCAATTTCAAATGGCAGACACTTGCATTTTCCAGTGGAGTAGCTGGCACAGATTTGGGGCTATCATTTAGGATATAAGTATAGATAGTTGGTGTAAAAGGCAGGTGTCTGTATTTGAGTTAATCAGCTTATGCTTTCTGTAGAGCAGAGAGAAACAAGCCACACCACAGGGCAATTTATCTGACCTGCCTTAGATACCTGAACTAAGATGAATCATACCTTAGAAAAACACATTTCTTTCCACGAACTGTGAAAAGGTCTAGAGATGCCTAAATCAGACAAGAATGCCTAATTTTTAGAGGTCTAATATTAGGTAAAATTAATTCTGACTGTTGTGCCTGTATCATACTGAAAACCCACAGCACTGCTCCTGGGAGGGCATTGTAGACATGGTAAAATTTCCTTAGGGAGGTAAATATGAAAAAGAAATCAGGTTGAGTGGAAGGGTACTCTAAACATGATCCAAAGTGCTTGAAGCAAGTAAGGATTCTCCAACACAAAATAGTTAATTATGGCCATCCCCCTGAAAGTGGGAGTCACTATTAGGAAGGATGGAGGGAAAAAAAGTGCTTTTTTGGTTTGACTACATAGGGTTTGTGCTCTCTGTAAAATTGGCTGGGCAAAGTAAGAGTGAAGAGCACATCTAGTCTTCTGAGCAGATCAATGCTCCCTGGTAAGAAAGTGCAAGAGCTGCTTTGTGCAGGCATGTACATGCAGCTAAAATGAATGCAAAGGGAGGATAAAATATTGCAGATTCAAACAGCCCAATTCTACACCCCCTGTGCACAGGCTTAAGTGAATCCATAAGGAAAAAGCCAGAAATTATTTAAGTCAGACTAAAGCCATCATTAATACAGGATCCCTGTATTAGTTCTGCCTTTAAGAAAAGATGCTCTCCTATGCAAGAAGATACTACGCCCAGGCAAGCTATGCCCATAGGAACCCTCAGGATAATCTCAGGGTTATCTAGATAGGGTGAGCACACATCAAAAGATTCAGCACTTCTACTGAGCCTAGAGCCTTCTCCAATGTTTATTTTTCTGATGGTTTATAAAACAGCCTCAAAATTGTACAAGCACAGGCTTTTCCACAAGACAGAGAAAACCCTGCATTTGATTTACTTTTACAGATCACCGCTGCTAAGAAAACATATTTAGTGAATGACAGGACTTGAAATTATGTATTAAAGAAACTGAGGAAAGACATGTCCATGTTTCTGTTGTCTGTATATGTCCAATCCTACAACTGTTACTGCATAGGAATAGCTCTGCTGACACCGATGAGAGAATTTTACTCACATTGAGTGAGCTCTGCAAGTTTGTGTGATGTGTGTAGGCCTGATGTGCAAACACTAACAATTGCAACTTTTAATTTAAGAAAAAAATTTCAAAGGTTTCCATTTGGAACTGTGAGTTCACACCATTTCATTTCAATAAGCAAAATTAACTTTGAGATAGAAAAGGCAGCAAAACACAATAAGCTTATTTTTTATTTACATTCCCCTCTAATATATATTTTTATTTAATGTGGTAAAAGGCAAAATTAATACTCTGTACCAAGTTTCAGACAAGTGTGAAATTTCAAGGCTTACTAGGTTATTAAGCTTCTCACATAAGGATTTATATTTATAAAAGAAATGCTGACACAACCTGAACTCTGAGCAGTGGTAATGCCACCACAACAGCATGGTTCGTATACAGTGTGAACAGCCCAGATTACCTTATCCTAATAAAACAAAAAGATGTAAAACTGAGGAAATTATTTCAAAGACTCGTATTTCTAGTGCTGTCACGTTTGCAGTCACATTTGGGTTTAAATGATGGGAAAACATGAATCCATTTATATATCCTGAAGTTACACCCACAAAACAGGATCCCAGAGAAATTCTCGCAAACCGGGTTTGCAAGAATGCCACAGAAGTGTGTGTAGGTAGGTGTGTGTGCCTAAATGGTTTATGTATGTAATCAACATGTAAAGCTCCATAATGCTGAAAATAATAAATTGTTGTGAATGTGTAAGGGTAGAAAGTACATTTTACATGGATTATCTGCCCTAGTTCCTGTTCTTATTTTTGGAAAGCAATCAGCTCTTCGTGAGAACTCAGCACCACGCTGAGCCACCCTGGGGCTTTTCATGGCCCAGCCCTTCACTTTGCATTATCATCTGTTAGCAGCCACATCCTGTGCAGACTGATTCATTACAGCCAAGAAAGGCAGCAAGAACAGGAGACCCTCTGAATCCAGAAGTCTGAAATCACTCTAACATAGTTCTCTCACTGTACTATATAAAATAAAGCTATCTTTTCAAAGGAATTTCCAGACGTTTTGGTTACAATTCCAAATAAAAGCTTATTTTAAGATAATGTGTTATTTTAACTCAAGACCTTTGCAAATCACCTTTACTTGTAAACTTTCATATGCCTGATTTGGAAGACCATATATTCATCCCAATTTAATTCAAACATAAAACTGAATAGTTTTGACTACTTTTGCTTAATAGCTATGGTCAAATGCAAACAAAAAATCAGGCAATCATAAACTGATCCTGTTTATGAATATTTATTCACTGATGAATATGAAATACATTATTATTTTCAACTATGGTAATATTTTTGTTTTCTGTGAAGCTGAAGCTCATGCGGTCAGAGATAACACAGTATGTTGAACTCGTATTTTTAAATTCTCAAATGCATTACTTTTGAAATGGTATGATTTCCTGATGCCCAGCTATTGGACATAAATACATCATAAGTCAATCAAAAAATCCAAATTACTGTTACAGTCTATTACTTTCCATTACACTGTATTTCTGTAGTATCTGAATATCTCACAGCACTTTTAAGCATGAATTTAAATGTAAGAGCAACTATGAGATTCTTGCTTTATGCATAGATGAAGAGATTTCAGGGATAAAAATGACCTGCACTCAGTGGCTGGGCTGGATGTACCAATCTTCAGTCTTAAACTTCCAGCTTTCAGCATTAACTCCAGTACTTTAAATTACTTAGTGTGATGTATTTGTTTTATAGTTGCAACATACAGCTGAGTCTTTGTACAGATTTTTTTTTAAACAGTCCTCTATCATGATTACAGCAATAGCAGGGCATAAGCAAACATTGTATATAAGCAAGTTAAATGACAGAGTGGCAGAGATTCAGTTGCTGAACCATATAGAAATACAGTTTCCTAGTACCAGTGCTACCATAGCACACAGTGAGGGATGTGTATTGATGTGGCAATAGGAGATCTGTCAAAAAGCATCAGTGTGTGCTCAGTCCGTGAATCCCATTTGTCTCCAGCATAACATGACTGATTACAGCTGAATTACAGTGACTTTAAATGTACAAGTCAATTTGCTAAGCTAATTAAAATCAGGGAGGCTAGTATTTCTAAGGTTAGCACAATTCAGCTCCTATACAAAAATACAGTATAATCAAGAAAAATGGAATATATCTCTCTGATTCAAATAGAAACTCAATAGCTGGAGTTCAAGGGAAATAGTGCTACTAATAATCCGTAGATTGCCATTTTACTGTATCACTTTTAACAGGAACCAAATAGGAATAAACTTTGTTTGCAGAGCCATTGATACATTAATCTGTTTCACAAAGAATCAAGTTTCTTTGAGAAACTAAATTGACCCACAGAAACACCTCAAACAGGCAGCTAAAAACATGCATCATGGAGATATAAATTCAGTATTACTGTGGAGACCTTACACTCATGGTCTGCAAATGGTTGAAGGCATCTTAGAGATCATCATGCAACTGGTGTCAAAAAACCAGCAGCAGCCCATGCCTACAACAGCATCCAGTAATTATAAGACCAGCAGAGTTCAGCTAATGTTTGAAACAAGAAGATATTTTTAGAAAATTTCCCTCTTTTAGGTCATCTTTGTCCATGTTAAACCAGCTTTACAAAAAGACTGATTTTAGCTAACCAAGTCACTGCAGCAAAGGTGAACACTCTTTCCTGACCCTCTTCACTCACAAACTCATCCTTACAACACCCAACTCAATGATGTTCCAATATCAAAACCTGTTAAAGCTTTCAGGGCAAACAACATTGAAACAGAAAAGGGATGAAAAGGATGCTCCAGAGGAAATTATTCTTATCTATTGTTCATAAAGTGGTAACAGAAGATAAGCGGTTACAGGGTTGGTGGTATCTCTGGACTGTGTGTAGTGTCTGAGGTATCAGGCATCACACCTTTACCTCGCCTGACCTAAATTCTACCATTCTGCTATTTTTAGAAAAGACCTTGAAATACAGCAGCTTGTGAGCCAGCCAGGAGCCCTCAGCACATTTAACAACGCTCAACACCCCTGCTAACCTTCTCCTTTGTCAGTGGACTCTGAGATTAATGCCATGATTAGGTGGCTTTCTTAAATGAGGTATTGTTTCATTTCAGTAATAGGAAAACTACAGTGCATAAAACAATAAAGATTTTAAACCAATTAAGCAGCCTAAAAGCATATCTATTTCCCTTAGGGCTCAATGTGTCCTGAAAAGCTAGGAAAACCCAACAGTTTCAAATCCTCTCTCCCTCCACACACCCCACAGCCAACAACTGTACTCAACCTTCTCCTTTCTAACTATTCTGTTATCTTTAGCTCTTAATTCTGGTGGAGCAGCTGTGTAAATATAGCTGGAACTAAGAAATCATAATCTTCACAGCTCAGGGATTACTTATCTCTTACCTTCCTGAGCTGTGTGTGAGCAGGTACTTAGTCTGGAAGCACTGTCTGACCTCCCTGCCTACTCTTTCTCCTTAGATTTTGAGTTTGCCTTTGAATAAAATCAGTATGTGAATACTCAGTGACTGTGCCATTCACCAGGCCCTGCGGCAAGCAGGCAGACTGCAGGCAGCATCACCCAGCCACCACACAGGTGCCTCAGATCACTCACAGCCAGCACCAATAAACCAGGACACTGACAGGGAGGAAACTCAAGCCCTTAATTTGCCGCTTGGGATTTTTTTCAGCTAGGTCTCCAAAACTGCATTTTTGCTTCTTTACAGCTGGTTTAAGACTGACTAATGCTTTAAAGAAGGGTAAGGTTACCAGCTACGTATCAGCCCTTCATTCTGTTCTCAGGTAGGTAGGATGGCAGTGGGAGCCCACAGGACAACCCCAGGCATCACCCTGCTGCAAAGTCAGGCTGTGTATTTCTCTTCAGTTTAAAAAAAAAAAACCACACGCGGGAGTTTATCCACACAGCTTTGCAGTCTCGTACTGCTAAAAATAATCACAGTCTGCAGAGCAATGCAAGAGGGGCAGGCCTTCACATACCTATGTCAGTCAGGATTAAAAAAAAAAAAAAAAAAGTTAATGCTTTTCTCATCCTCCAGACTAAACAAACAGGAGACGATGCCCATTCACAGCTCCCTACACGTCCCTTCCAGCAGTAACAAGAGTTGTTTTGGCTCAGGGACACAAAGCTATCGGCTGTCGGAGGGGGGCTGTAAACTGTGACTCTCTCAAAAGATGAGTCACCCACCAGTAAAGTGAAAACACTGATCCAAAAAGCACCCATTCATGCCTAGATTTCTCTCAGAACTTGTTAAAGGAAGACGGCATTATGAGCACACGTTTGCTAGCCTTCATGCATTGCAATCCACACAACTGAATCAAGATTGCACGTTAGGGTCCGTGCCCTACAGATAGCGTATGCAGATTGCCTATGTTTTCCACACCCCAAGTCCTTCTTTGTAGCATCAATGCAGTATCTACATCCTCCTCCGATACCAAGAATGACACTCACCTTTCACCAAAAAGTTTCAGCCAGACACTAGTTAACACCCTGCTATTTGTAAACAAATGATCCAAGATGCAGATAACCTCCCCAAGAAGGCAGAGCTGCCTTCACGCAGACCTGCTGGGGTCCAGAAGGACTTAGCTAGCCCCCACCTGACCAGCCTGCTTTCAGCTCCCACCGTGTCACAGGTAATAAACTCCTGCAGGACCGAAGTGCTGTGTAAGGTGGTACAGCAGCACCTCTCTAACTCAGGCTGGGAACCGTGGACTGGCTGTGGGTACTGCTTTCCACACAAAGGATCGATCACGTCTCAGTAAAACATGAAAATTTGAAGAGAGAAAGGTTTTATCTGTCACCTGGCTCTGAAAACCATTATCTATTTTTTTTAACTGTAAATGCACATTCAGTACAACACAACTTAAAAGCGATGTCAAGAACCTGAAGGAGTCTCACCATCCTGCAGTACTTTTTCTAGCTGAAACTGTCATAAGCTAATACAATACACAGCTGCACAGCTAGAAAACAGAGACCAGATCCTGAAGGCTGGTTAACTTTAAACAATTGCACGTGCATAAACAGCTGAGGCAATGCCATACCAACTTTTGTAAGCTAAGACAACAATGATAAGGTTACGAGACCTTGTGGCTTGTTCATTTTTAACAGTACTGCACCGATTTAAATGCAATTCCATACCTCCTTAAAGTAGAAGCAGTTTAAGATATTTAACTTACCTAGTGCCTTGAAGAACAGTGTCATTTGCAGCCCATTTTAACAAAAGTTAAATTTTAAAATTTAAGTTGTGTAACTCCAGCATTGTAACAAAATTACACCTGCTTATTCAGCTCCTCTGAAGATTTTCTTACACATACCAGTACTTAGGCCAGAACTGTCAATTCATCATATGGAAGAGAGTGATCCCAGGCTGACAGAAATATGCCAGCAGAAACTCAGTCAGCTAAGATACCAAATGCTCTACTGCAATCACCATTTTGTTCATAGTTGAAGACTTTGCTACAGTAATACAAAACACAGTTTCAGAGGTACAGCTACATTTGTGTATTTTACTCAGAACAGTTACTGTAATATTCCAGCAAAACAGTTCTAGTACAGATAAAGGTATAGCTTGAATGTAAAACTCATCCTCCAAAGTTTTCTACTTCCAAGTCAGTATTAAATATCACATGATAACAATCATGACATTTTAGAAACACTACCCTCCACCTTCTCTCACTTCTTCCTTCAGAGTGCTAGAGTACAGATCAGTCATGTCTTTGTATTTAAAATCATTCCCTGAAGTTTTTATACATAGAAGAGTTTAGGGAGACTGTCACCAGATAAACACTTGGACACTTAATATGCAGAACAAAATACAGTTGACTTTTTCAAGCAGGATACTTTTTCAACTATTCCCAATAGAAGCCTAATGAATACTCAAAATGAAACAATAATTATCCAGTATTGTACAGTTTGTTTACTGGGTACAAAGAGCCAGCCTGTCACCTCACCTTCCTCAGCCTAGTAGTACTATGCACCTGATAGGAAGGAAAATGTTAACCAGATTATACCAATTACACCCCAAATTCATAGGGCTCAGCATCACTAATACAGCTTTTTCTCAAGACTGATGTTAGTAATCTACATTTTGATGAGCCATCAGTTACATAAACAGAAATGAAAAGACGAGGTTTTTGAGAGATAGGTTTTGATATTCTTGTTCAAACTTAGCAATTTTGATTTGCAGGCTAAATAAAGTTTGTCCTGTCTATGTTCGGGTCCTGAAACTAATTAGAAGCTTCCATATCTCTTGCCACATTTTACTCACTGCTGTAAAATCCGAGGAAATTCACCAAAGGCTTAAGTGCACATGAATCCCTCAGACAGCTTCAGATATATAAGCCTGAAGATACTAAATTAAGTACCACCTGTGAACACATGTGATAAATGCCCAACATCACCTATCAAACACTGCACATAACACAAAATAGGTTCAGCTATATAAAAGATTTTTCAAATTATGCAAGATCTATCACTTCAGAAAGGAGTCACTGCAGTTAATATTTCTTCTGTGAATATACAGACATGCCATTGATTTAAAGTTTTTAATGAGATACCCGCAATTTATAACACTGTGACATTTATGAGCCTCACCACATTTATAAGACTTTGGTTTTCAACAGAAATAGTTCTACTGTTATTAGAATCAATACGCGCACAGAGGTTGATGAGAACGTACCACTGCAGTAGAAGAAGTGAGACACCTTCTCTCTGCAGGCTTGTTTTGAATTGTTTATTGAGGTTTAAGAAGTCATCCACATTTCTATAAATATAGACATTACTTGAGTAAGTGACTTACAATGTCACCAGTGCAGGTACATATATAACCAACATACAAAAGCTCCACTGGAAGCTACTTCAGTTTATTCAAAAAGGACCAAGATGTCATTAAGAAAAAAAAAACCAAAACCAAACAGCTGTCACTTTCAGTTATTGAAGACACTAAAGTGCATTTTTGGTTACCTCCTAGACAAACAGCTGCTGGTTAAAAAGTTTGATTTTTTTTTTAAACATATCTAAGTTACATTGATTGACATTCAGGTTTGTAGCTGTCATCCTCCTGATACATGGCAGCAGGTAAGAAAAATGTATTACTTTGCTGTTTGAGTAAAAGGAGGAAATAGATTTTGCCTTTTTTTTTTTTTTTTAAATCTGGTATCTCCAGCAAAAGTTTAAAGAGAAACTAACATTCTGATGAATTTTTACAGCACCACTAAAGTTAGTCTTAAAAAATCCAGGCTCTGTTTTAGCCCTTTTAATTGCTAGCCAAGTATCTAAAGAGTCACTTGAAGCTCTGTACCAGTAAGAAAAACTACCCTCCCTTTTCCATCAAGCACTATCCAGCCCAGTTAACACTGTTTGCACTCTCTGTAAACAAGAACAGCTTAAAGCATAATTAAAGCAGAACACAGGCCCATCTTGAAAATCTTCTTCCCCCACTCCCCGGCCCCCCCTCCCCCCCCCCCCGCTAGTGTCAAATGTTTGTGTATAAAGCATTATTACATTCCTAACCACAAAATACTTTAAGAGTCACGATGAAAAAAGCATACATTGAAAGTGACATAGCAACACCACTTTAATAAAATGGGGTAATTTGGGGAGATACAAGATTTGCTCTGCTAATTTTAACTCCATCTTTAATTCATTATAATTTTGTTTTATTGCCAGAAAAAGTCACCAGTGGAGTGAAGAATGCTGCAGTGGATAGAACCACAACAGCCAGAGTTGTTCTCTGTAGCTCCTTTACTGCAATTAATTTACTTGTAACTTGATAGTAGGAGGACATAATACTCATCATTCAGAAATAAATTACTAATTTTGAGTAACAGTTTAAACCTGATTAGCACTGTATAATGATGAATGGCTACTTCTAAAAAATAAAAAACCTTACATACCAAAAACATGCTATATGTTGGGAAACCACTTTTTCATGCTCCAGTGTGTTGTTTACATTTCTTACTCATCAAAAAGTCTCTTTTATCAGTTGAAGAATCCACAGCACTTAGATTTCAAGTATTTGAACTGAACGATTCAATTTCAGAAAGTGCCAAATTAAAAAAAACTACACATGTAGCCAAGCTTTCATAGAAATCCCCAAACAAGGTAAAAAACAGCCTCTCGAAATAATGGGTTACTAGCTTCATACATGTTTTTAAAGCTGTATAATGTTCACCTAAACACTCCACTTACGAGCATTAAAGTTTGGAAACACAGAACACCTTCAATGCAAACTGCTTGCAGAGGGCACCCTCAAACATATGAATACAACACTAAGCAGAAAACCCTCATTTTATTTGGCTATTTAGACATCCATGTCACATATACCCACCCATCCATTTCCTGATAGTATTACATCATCTATTAGGGCTTCTGAAATAATGCAGAGCCATAAAACTCAGAAGAGACTAATTAAAAAAAAAAAAAGTTCCATAACTGCACAGCCTTCCACATGGCAAGGTTGTGCAACTGATTGTTTAACGTAACTAAGCTTAACGGCATCCAAACAAGCAGGCCTAGGTTTGGAAGCTGTCTTATGTCAAATTTTGACCATGTAACTACTCTAAAATAGAAAGGTCAAAATAGAACTCATCTCTTCTTTTTCTGCTGCCTCAGCATTTTCCTTCGCTTAATTATCATATCATGTAGTTTCTCCAGTCCCTCTTTGAGTCCATCTCCAATGATTGCACAGGTAGGCTGCAAATGCCAGGGAGTTGAAGAACTCAGCTCACTCATCGCTAACATTTTCTCAATTTCAGAAAGGGAGAGAGAGTTCCTCAAGTCCTGCTTGTTAGCAATGATAAGGACAGGCACTCCTTGATTTTCCGATATCCTAGTAATCTTATGAAGTTCTGTTTTGGCCTCCTCCATTCTCTCAACATCGACAGAGTCCACCACAAACACAATGCCATCGGTGCACCTTGTGTATGACTTCCACAGCGGCCTCAGCTTCTCCTGGCCGCCTACATCCCAGAAGTGGAAAGTGACCGTTTTCGAGTTGCCCAGCGTCACTTTGATTTTCTCCGTATTAAATCCTTTAGTGGGGACAGTGTTGACAAACTCATTGAACTGCAGTCTGTAGAGCACGGTCGTCTTTCCAGCAGAATCCAGTCCCAAGATGACAATGTGAAAACTCTGGAAAGAAGGCAGACTGGAGAGGATCGGCGTCTGGTCCGAGAGTCCATTCCCCATTGCCAGAAGAGAAGGTGACAGCGGGCTGCCACGAGCAGAGGCCGGCTCCCACGGCTACGCTCGCCGCCGCGCTAGGCTCGGATCCTGCCAACGACACAAGCGGCCTTAGCCCACAGCTGACCACCCTCCGCCTCGGCCGGCGTTTCGCCGCCGCCCCGACTGCGGAGGCGGCCGCAGGCAGCGCGACGCGGAACGCCACACGTCCCCCGCCCGGCCCAGCGGGCTCTGCCGCCCCGCGACGCGGCGGCGGCCGCTACCGACACTGCAGCTCGCCGGGCACCTGCGCCCCTCGCCGCCACCGCTACAGCGGCCGCCAGCCCGCCAACCGCCGCCCCTCGCCTACCGCTTGGCCCCGCCGGCGGGCACGTCCCTCAGCGCGGGGAGGCGAGAGCAGCCCACGACCCCATGCCCGCACGCAGCGTCCGCCGCACGCGCCGCTGCCGCCGCGACTCCCCCGCATCTGGCGGCGAGGCACCTCCCAGCCCGCGCCTAGCCCCGCGCGCCTCCGCCCCGCGCCCCCCATTGGCTCCGCCGCGCGGCGGGGGCGGGGAGGAGGGCGCGCTCCGCCTCGCCTACTGGCCAGCGGCACCAGCCACTCATCGAGAACCGCGTATTTACCGTCCTCAGCCGAACGCTGTGGGTGGGGAAGGGGGCTGTGGCTTCTGCAGTGGTGGGGAGCACAGCTCTCTGCCCACACCCTGCCTGAGCGCCCCCCCGCTCCTCCCTCTGCCCCCTGTGGAGCGGAGTTACTGCCTTACACACCCCCCTCGGGGAAAACCGCCGCCGGTGCGCCCTCCGCCCGCGCCCCGCGGGCCCGCGCTGCAGCGGGCGGGCGGTGCCAGCGGCCTCTCACCCCCTGCGGCGGCCTCAGCGCCCCGCCCCTCCGCCGGAGGCGCGTGCGCACATTGGATGCGGGTGCTGTCACTCTAGCCCCACCCCCAGCGGCCTGGGAGACGGCTCGGCGTTGCCCCACAGCGCACCTGCGCCACTGCCGGCGGTGCGCAGCCCGCGGCGGGGCCGGCGGCAACGCCCTTCTCCGGCCGCCCTTGCCCGCTGAAAGCCCCTCGGGAAAGCCGCCCGGCCCGGTGCGGGGCAGGCGTCGCCTGCCCGGGGCGGCAAGGGGACGCCGCTGAGGCGGCTCCGCTCCCCCGGCCGTTGCGTCATCCCTCCCTTACCACCGGCCGTTCCCGTGGGCGCCGCGTGCCCTCCCGTCGCCTAGCAACGGGCTTCAAAGCGGCAGTTGGCGGGCCGCCTTCCCCCCGGCGGCGGCTCTGCCCGCGTGACCCGCGGCGGCCTGCGCTCGCGCGGCTCCGCCCGCCCCGCCGCTCGGCGGCGCGGAGGAGGGAGGTGCGCCCGTGGCGGGGCGGTTTTTTCCCTCTGGCGGCCCCCCGGCGCGGTCGTGGGGAGGCCGGGCCGGGGTGAGGAGCACTGCCCAGGGAGGCCGGGGTGCTGCAGTGCGGTCGGTGCTGCCGTCAGAGCCTCAATAAATTGCCTTACGGCTCCCGATCTCTTGGAGTGACGCAGCAAGTATCCCAGGCTCTAGGCCACAGCCGTGCCTCAGCGGCTGCGGAAAAGGCCGTTGGCTGCCTTGCGCCCACCGCCTGGGACGTCTGCAGGCACCGGTATGGGTGAAGTGAGAGGGGAGGGAAGTGCTGTTGAGCGGGGGTTCTTGCTTTTGTTGCGTAAAGAACAGTGGTCCCCGGCCCGGCTCTGTGTTCTCGCCGTACTCGTCTTGCCTCTTGCTTGTCCCCTTGAAACAGGAGACAAACAGTCCGTGAGGAGGTGAGAATAATTGAGTGGATGAAATCGTCCTGTTAGACACCTGGCATACAGAGATAGCAGTACTCAGGGCTGAATGAACATAAATGTCACTGAGCTTAGTTACAAGGAAGGTTTCCCACAGCACAAGGATATGTTAAGTGATTCTGTGTTTTAATATCTAAGCCTGATTTGAGCAGTGAAGTCTTTCAAAGTCAGAACTAATTACTAGTGTCTAATAAAGACATTTTCGTATGTTACTGTTTCCAGAGCATACAGGTTTTAGAAGAGGCCTGGAGGAGTATTTCGTCTCAGATATTCTTGCTGTCTCTCCATCATTTTGTTCTGGCAGTCACATTTCTTTTTTTTTTTTCCTTTGAAAGCATTGTACTTTATAATTTAATACCACAAAGAATTATGATGTATAAAAGAGATTAATTCAATAGTAAAAGGACAGTGTATAGCAACAAAAATTCCACAGTGTGCTGGAGGCAAGGTTTCATGTTATTAAAGTGTTAAGATACCCATTATAGACCTACTAAAAATAGCAAAATTCTAATTTGCTTACATCTGAGATTAATGTTTCACTGCTTTTATCTTTGTTAGTTATGTACATCCTGATGACTCTGGAGGAAGTGGCCTGTTTGTATAGGAAAGTGATTTTACATCTGTGGAAATGTAGGGGTAAGTTACTACCCCTAAGGCCAACTAGTAAGGTTTCTGATTTGGCAGTATTTTACACTACTTTTGCATAGTATAAAGAACAGCACACCATGCAAGGTAATAGAAAAGCATTTATAGTAACAGTAAAAGTGGGCCTTAATTATGTCATGGATGGTTTTCAGTAATTTAAAATTGGTGGAAGCCAGACAGAAATATCTTGTTAAGGAATATTACTAGAGATAATAGATTTATTCATAAAACTTGACAAGCTGAAATAAATCAAATTGACCTTTATCTCCGCCTACAAAATTATGTATTCCCTATTTTTAATGGAAAAATAAGCCTATTAGATATTACAGTCTTCTGAACTTTAATGTCTGATTGTTACCAAGATCTGTTCACACTTTAACACAGCTTTATAATAACATGTTTTACAATTAATTCCACAAGGAGGGATATGGGCCAGCTCCTACTTTTATTGGAGGCATTTTAATTTTAAAATGTGGAAAGATAGGCTTTATCTCTTCCTCTGCTGAAAAGCAGTCAATACATAATAACAGATTTTGGTGCCCTTGAAATGGGAGGGATACAGAGCTGGTGATGAGTATAGCACATCCAACACACTAGGTGGAGGAGGAATCTCATAGATCATGCGTTTCTTCAGAAGAAGAGTTTTATGACATCAGGGAGATCATTTTAAGATCAGAGAGAAATGAACATCTTCAGCAAAATGAGCATACCTGTATTTGTAAATATATACATGAAAATGATCCACACTGTCCAGAAAATGCTTGGAGAAGTAGATTGTTCTGCTCTTTCCCTGCCTACAGTTAATTTATCTCATCTACCTGTTGTAACTTGCTATAAAGTGAATTATGAACTCTCTGGGGCAGGAACTATTTTTCATTGTAAGTCTTCTTGGTGTTTAGCATCTTGATCTTAATTAATGCCTGTAGGCATTTCTGCAAAACAGCTATTAAATAACAATCCAAGTTGATCAACTCCTCCCATGTACTTCATGCTACTTTAGAAGTCAAACATGCAGGCTGTTCCAGGTGTTATGAAGGGGTAATGGTATCTAAATTAGTGGGAGTGTAAGAAAGCTGACACATTCAACCTCTGATAATTGAAGGTAAGGGTGAAGCAAGGCTTTGATTATCCTGTAGAAGTCTTGAATGAAGGAGGTGTACACCAAGAAGTATACTTACTTTCAAGCATGTAGCTAAATGGGGGGAGTGGGCTGTTATTAGATGACAGGTGAAAATAACTGCAAGATACATGTATGAGGAAACAATGGAAAAAGGCTTGAGCCATGTGCAGATGTTGTAATGCAAAATCGGGAGGTGTTGGGGTCATTTCACATACTGATACTTTTCTCACTTCCTATCTGACTTGTTTGCGGTTCTGAGTTCCTTCTGGCTCAGCATGCCTTAGTTCATGAAAACAACTGCAACTTCAGCTTCTCTGGGCTAAAAACCTTCTCTCCTTTCTTTGATACCAGTTTACTAGGGTAAATGGTAATATATTATTTTCTACATATGTTTCATATGTATAGTCTACTTACGTTTTCCACACAGAAAATGTAGCCTGGGACAAACCTTTCTGTTTCAAGAAAAATAGGTAGTCTTTATTAGGGATATGGACCTGAAACTGAAATGTTGCCAAGAAAGAATTGGCATAGAGTGGAAAGAGAAGACTCTTGGAAATTTTAATAGTATTACCCAGCAGAGACTTAGGTTACCTTTTAATACACATCAACTCATGCGCTGCAGGAGCTATCTCTCAGTGCCCAGATGACAAAAACACAAAGGATTATCAAACATCCACTTATAAGGCTGCACATGTACTTCACAAGAAACCATCTTTCATATGGAAATAGCAATTCATGAAAATTAAAAGCTAGCAGTTCATGAGAGGTTCGCTGGAGCAAGACTTTAAATCAGAGCTTTCACTTGGTGCTGGTCATTTTAAAGGTAAATTCCATTCAAGTAGATATGACTACTGTTATACAACCACATCTAGTGACACAGCAGATGAGAAATTCTTTCCAAAGCGAAGTCAGTGGCCTTGAATTTCCTTGACGAGGTCAGCACAATATTCCTTTTGTTTTCATTAAATACCATTATTCTGTAGAACAGGCTAATGACATTTCTTATGCAGTTCAATAGCTAATCACCTTAGCAGTTATTTTTTAATAACACCATGGGTTGTGAGTAGCATGCAAATCAAAAGTGAAACATAAGACAAATTACCCAAATCCCGTATAGTGCAGATGCAGAGGGATACAGGCAGAACTATACAACAGTAAAGGACAGGAACAAATGCAGAAGGAGGGAGAGGAAGAAACTGGCTGCATCATGGAGCTGAACTAGTTGTAAAACACAAAGGAATGAAGTCATAAGGAGAATGAAATTATTGCAAGGACAATGCACTGCCAGCTACAGGTAGCTGGCATATAGTGACGGGATCCCAACACTTCAGTCTTCATGGAAGAGCTATGTCAGCAACCTCACACCACCGATTCTCGCTGCTCCATGTGGAAACCGAGCAGATTTCTCTATGTGTATGAAAGAGAAAATCAATTGCATTTCATTACAATGACATGGTAGACCTAGGTTAAGGTAATATTTATTAATGTGTATGTAATAATAATAATGATGTTTTTTATTATTACAGTAACCAACTGTAGCTTGGTTGTACATTCAAAAATTGAAGTTACTCCTCTTTGACCATACCCTAGATCTAAGCTTAGAGCTAAAACAGTATTGCTTTGACATGTCGCATGGTTCTAAAAGAATATCAAGTTCCTACATAAAATACTACAGCAGTTTCACCATGGATTTTGAGAACCCCTTTCAAAATAAGCAGTAACAATGAAATTGCTGACAAATTGCAATACATGAAGTTTTGCTCTTAAGACCATCTCTTAAATTGACATACAAAATGTTTTGCACAAAGAAGCCTTTTATCTGCTGAATTCTTTTATGATAACTTACATACTGCATGAATTATTTTGCTTTGATTATTAAAAAGTAGTTGGTGGTAGAAAATCTAATTTATTTCCTCACAATAAATAACAAAGCTTAGAGCAGTAGGAGGTGGAGTCACTGTGTGTTACAATTAAAAGTTACCACTCTGATTAGACCAGTTAATTAAACCTATTCTTATTTCATACGTACCTTCACATGAAGTCTAACATTTACATTTTACTGCTTTCATTTTCATAAATAAACATTATGCCATATAGCAAGCTAACAAACAAAAAGCCGTGTTCTTTGATGCTGACAGTCACACAGAGTTGCATCTTCAATGCTGCTTAGGTGCGTTAGCTGAAAAATGGTACTAGCTCATAAATGTTCTTAGTCATACTGAGCAAGCATTGTCTCAGGGAGGCTAAAATTACCATCTTCAGCTTCCGAGTTCTGTGAATTTTGGTTCCTTCATCCTGTGATAGGATGGCTGTAATGGTGGTGACTCCAGGTTTGCAGAGCACAGGGAACAGGCTGACCGCTTCCTGTACGTGTGGTTGTGTGAGTAACGCACCTTCTTCCTGAGATCAAGTGGAACAGCAGGACAGCTGTCCCAAACAGCATCTATGTATTAAGGACTTGTATTGCAAAACTCTACCATACTGATTGTTCGTTTAATAGCAGCATGTAATTAATAAATGTTAAGGACAAATCCTGTCTTCATATGATACAAAGTTTATAGTCACAAAATCCAAACCCAGACATACAACTAGTTATGGGGCAGTTTTAGAGTAGAAAAAAGCATTATTGTTGCAGGTACCCCTGGCTTCCAGTCTCCTTACCTCTACTTCACTAAGCAGCTGGCACTAAAAAAAAAATGAGCAAAGATGTTTCTTTAATAAATGGAAAAAATAACTCCTACCTTAATCCTTTAGTATGTGAGGTAAGACGCCTGCACCATGAGAAATTCAAAAGTGTTCAATGTGTGATACTACATATGAGCTTTACAGCCTTGGCTTGCGTATTTTCTTCAATAGTTTTATACTGATCAAAGACATCTGTACTTACGTTCACCACAGCAACAGGTTCCCCGCCCCCCTGTCCCGAGTTTGTGACACTATTTTTGTTTTTTCTTTTTTCCTAGAACTACTGACTTGAGTGAGACACTCTTTTGCCGAGAATGCTGGGCTACTCTGCTAGTATTTGAAAATCTTGCCAGTTACAGCACTGGTTCCAAAAGCTTTATTTTTTCCCCAATATTTTTTCCCCCAGAAAAGCCATGGGCACTTCAGAGCTTTTTTGTGTGCCAGAGTTATTCTAAATAGTTTAAAATTCTATCAAGCTGAGATTTCAGTATCAGCTACCATCTCCTCACAATGCTTCCTTTGAAGAGGGTTGCACAGTTTTTAAACGTATCACTTTTCTTTAGTACAATGGAAACAGTTTGCAAGCAGATTAAAAGTACTACAATTTCAAATACAAGAGCAGTATCTGTTTTATTTTTCCCTGCTTAGCTAGATTTAATATGTGAAGGTATTTTCCCCACTCCAGAATAATAATGGAAATAGTACTAGTATATCGGATACTGCTGTTTGCTTTGCGATATTGCTAGCACAGAGTAACGATGAAGAAGAGAGAAAAATACAATTAAATTTTTGCTTTTCTGAAGAACTTTCTAAATGCTGTATAAGTATTTAACATTTATAAGGGTGCTGAGATCTGCTGGAATTACAAAAGATCAGATAAACAAACATACCTTGAATATCAGAACTAAGAAGGCTTATTTTTTGATGAATTTGTTTCTCAGTTGATTGACTGTAGTGGAAAAAGAGATGCAAGTTCTGACTGAGACTTCTGACTAAGTGTTTGTGGGATGAAACATTCATTTAAGCCAGCTATTTCATAATAATCCACCCGCTTGCAACAGTTACTTATTTAAAAGCTATGTCTTGTCCTTCAGGTACTGCATATATCCAAAAGGAAGTGCAAGGACAGGAAGAAGCATGTAGCACTTAGTTCACAGAGTGGGACTTAGCATACAGTTAATGAAATGCTTAAATGACACAGTGCACTGAAACCTGCTATGAGAGAATTTCAAAGACGGTCACAAAAGACAAAGGGCCGCAGCTCCACTAAAGTGCAAGGGCCGGTCTGTCCCTGCAGCTGGCAGGGGCTGGGAGCACGTGCCCGTATGGTGCGCACACAGCTAGCTCTTGGATGTGTTCGGACCCTTTTGGCAACAGCTGAGTGAAGATGCCCATCCAATGTACAGGGTCCACTGTAAAAACAAGCAGGCTGTTGATCTGTAATAACTTTGTGTAAATCAAGTTAAGTGCACACCTTGAAGAGGAAATTCAGTTGCTTGTCTCTCCTAAAAAAAGGCATAGCAGCAATAGAAACAGATTTCACAGAGATTACAGTGTATGGAAATAAAATTTTATGGGAGATACGCCTAAACTCCCAGGAGGGCTGTGAAAAACCTAAAGTCTCTGCTTCAGTGTATAATGTTGTAGGTCATACAGTGATAATGTCACAGCTCCTTGAGCTTGGTGTACAGAGGCAACCCTACTAAGACAATGAAATAGGGCACAAACAATTCGTTTGATGTTCTCCAACCACTGTTCTGTGATTTATCAGTGCTCCTAATAATAGGAGCTTGCAAGTGCTCCTTATAACTCCTGGTCACCCACAGAACAAATGTATGGAGTATAGCTACTCTCTAGCTTTCTGAAAGCATCTCTTTCTTAGATGAGTAAAAAGACAGACCTGCTGGTTCCCTAGATACAGGGGGAGGATTTATTTTTATTTTTTAAAGGAGGCAACAATTTATTATGAATTTTAGTCAGATAACTGAGGTCAAATGTAGTTGTAATTTCTTTAATGAGGTAATTATTAGATTAACAATGTTCCTGAAGATAAACAGCACAATATATGCTTTAACAGATAAATTAACTTGGTGTTTTGTAAACCATAGAAAACCATTAAGGTCCATTGAGCATCTGTGCAGTCCACTAGTCTCATCCTCCACAGTGCTTGCTTCACTCCCTACCAGAAGTCTTTCCCAGTCACTTCATTTTAGCACTATAGCTGTGAGGCATTTGTGAGGAGTTCTCAAAACCTGTGTCACTGGACAGATCTTGTAGTCTGTCTTTTTGTCAACAGGCATGTGAAGTGCACAGGGGAAAATAATCTGGCCCAGCAAAATAAAACATAAATTTGCACTCAGAATGATACATGGCCCAATTAATTGCTTGCAAGGAAAGACAGACTGCTGACTGGCTTTTCATTTGCAGATTTACTGGGGACTAGGAGTTTTGAGCTAAGACTTATTTGCATTTTCCCCTCTTCCAAGCCAACAGTGCTCCAAGGTGTAGCACACACAAACCATGATGTAGTGGTAGCTGTGCAGGTCTACTACTTTTCCAGGCGTGTGGCAGTTCCATCCAGCCCCTGAACATGTTTGGATTTTGACCAATACATTAAATTCTGTTTTGGAACAGAAGGGTATTAAAAATCAGCTTTAAAGGAGGGAGTAGAAAGAGCAAATACTCCCTTGCTTTGATTTCTGGTATTAAAAGTAGACATCAGTCAGCAGAATATGAACCACAGCTAAGCATTCTAGATTGGATTTTTCTCAAGGCTAAACAGAGTTGTTTGGCTGCAGGTGATGAGAACTACAAAGTTTCAGTGCAGCCAAAGAAGTTCTTTCCCCCAGGGTCATGGACAGTTTCACCAGCTAGCCCGAAATGCTGCATGAAGGTTTCAGTCTCTTATGTGGAGACACAGCGGGCATCTGATACTCATGTAGTACTGGGTATTCGTTGCAGTTGCTAAAACTTCAGCAAAAAAAGGTAATTATTCTTCTCAGTCACAATACCTAAGAGTTTCAGTGAGAAATCTGAGCCTATTATTGTGTGCTATATGAACATAGCCAAAGGAAAACCAACCCTTATCCTAGGGAGCTCACAAGCTTGTATTATGGCTATTGTATTATGTATTATGGCTGGTGAAAAAAGGAGGAAGAAACAAACTAAAGAAAAGAGGAGGATGAAAGAACAAGGTTTCAGGGAAGACAAACATTGTGTGGGTGGGGAGCAGTAATTACAGCTCATCACTCAGCTATAGTCTAGAATTTTTAAGTCTTATCAGCTTACCATGTCTTCAAGTTAACAGTAAATCTCAAAATTAGTTCACTGAATGCAAGATTTGGCTTACTGTTTCCTAAAGTTTAAAAGCTAAGTCAACTGAAAATTGATTCGAAAGCTGATCACGAGCGTGCTAGGCAGAAAGCTTTCTTTCACGCTCCTACGTTTCAATTCTTGCATGGAAACAACAGTAAACTCACTTTGAAGACCTTATAAAAGCTGTCTCTGCAAAATCATTTTTGCTTTCATCTCACAGAGAATATGATTCAAACAAACCACACTATACATTCCAGTTTCATAATATTGAGAAAGAGTAGAAGTCTTTCAGAGAATCTGGCACCTAACAGCTGTTGGCACTAGAGTTGTAAATTCTAGTTATGTAAAAACCTGCAATAATATTAATTTTTAAATACATAAATTTTTAAGCCTTATGTTGACATCACAGCTTTTTATCAGAATATAGGTTTCCCCTGTTCTGGCTCTCATGGGCACACCACACTACTTCACAGGCTTTAAACAAAGTAAGGAAGGCAGATAAACAAACTTAGGAACAGATTGTTTAGCTGAGATTTTAATCGCATCACTTAACTCCAGTAAATGGAGACAGTACTGCAAGAGCCAGTAGTTCCAAGTTCTGCAAGGGTAAGCTCTGCAGTTTTCATCTCATCTTTGAATGCCGCCTTCTACACCTCTACCAGGAGAGGACACAGAAAGAAGATGAAGGAAGAGTCTGCTCAGGACACTAGGAAGCAGAAGCAGCAGCAGGATACTGTAATCTTATTTTTTTTACAATTTACTTATTCCATTCAAGGCCTCTCTACTGCTGGGATATAAAAGGAAAATAAAACAAATAATATCTCTTTATGTAAGGAAAAAAAAGCATGGACATACTGTAAGCAGAAGGGGACTATTTAGGGAATTCTTCATGCTTTGAAGTCTGGATTTCAGATGGCAAGTAATATGATAGATATATGATGCATACAGCTCATGAGTACATGCAACCTCAATCTGAATCTTCAAAGGAAGCATCAGAAAGCTTTAAAGAGGACAAATGGTTGCATCCCTTCCTCCTATTTTGATGATGGAAAGCCTCTGAAACCATAGGTCATTCTGTGAAAGCCTGTTATTAAGTCTTAGAGATCCTACCTGCTGAGTCTCACTTCAGAGCCCAGCTCTTTTGTTTGGGACACTGACATCTGCATGGTCTTTCATCTCAGCGCAACTTCAGATAGAGGGTTTTTTAGGTGAGCACCACTGCAGTCCCCTCAAATCACTGATCTTTGGGGTCCTTGCTGAGGACTGATTGAAGGCCCAGCAGTCTAGCACGTAAAGCATATATATCCTTCTGTGTTTTTCAGACCTGTGATAATTCAGAGTTGAGATAAAATGATAGCCATTAGCAGTCACCACAGAGTCCCTAACTCCAAGCTTTCACTGTTACAAACTATGAAATTCCTCCTTTATGTGAAACCAATAGCAGCAGCTGGCAGACATTTCAAGAGTAGATACCATTAAAAGGCAAAACCAAAGCTTCCAAATGAGCAAGATACTTGTCAGTTATCTTCATCCTTCCATCCGTAGTCAGCAGGCACTTTTTGGTCCTCTCAGTTCAGATACTTTACCATGGACAGGACCCCTCACGCTCAGCCTCTGGATTGAAGCCATGTGAGCGGATATCTGTTACCCAGTATAATTCAGTAATGAAAGAAGAACGATCCAATACATTATCCACAGCCACAGTCTTTCAGTCACCCAGAAAATAACACTTGCCAGAAACAAAATGAGCTGTACTGCAGAGAGACCTTGTCTCTTTAACAACAGCAGCAGAAAAATATAAGGACATGGGAGATCGGACGTACCTTTTCAAAGGAAATGTTCTCACTCTCCAGGTCAAAGTAGAGGCACCTGAGGGTTTTGCTATTCCTTTGTAAACACAGCAGAGCCTTGTCTTCCCCTCACACTTACTATACCCAGAGCAGCTGCTCCTGGTCTGGAGAATTCTTATGAACCTGATGCAGATGCACCTGTAATTACGGCTTACAGAGTGCTCTGACAAAGCAGCCCTGAATTGTACTGCTTGCTGGGGGGGTAATTTTTGCTCATATTGTGTTCTATCACAAAAGCTTTACTTCTCAGCTGAGCTGGCTCCTGCCCTTTCCCTGCTGCCCCAATGCCTCTGTTGGTGGAGCTGCACCCATGCTTCAGCAAGTCTCCAAGACATCGCACTTGTCTCGTTGTCTAATCTTGCTCTAAGCAAGTCTGTGCAGTTTAGCACTAATAACCCTGGCAGCTGTCTGGATTATGAGCAGTACCTACAAGATGACAGTGTTGAGAAGTGACTTCACTAGGTCAAGCATTGTACAAACACACAGTAAAAGACAGTGCAGCTTAAATGAACAGGGAAAGTATGGAAGAAATCCTCATTTAACAGGTGGAGAATAGAAGCACTGAAATTCAGTGATTTACTTCAGGTTACATGAGGATGCACAGACCACAGGAAACAGAGGTTACCAGAATCCTTTTTTGCTGCTTTAAATACAGGGCAAATTTCCATCACCTTTCCTCACACAATCTTAAAAATGATCACTTCAAGCTTTGGGAAATTCATGTGTGGCATATTTAGTTAGTGGATGCTGGAGTGCATCTGCAAATGCTAGGATGGGACAGAGTCTGGCAGCAGCAGGTGTGCGAGATACCTACTGTTGACTGGGACTATCTAGCAAGAAAGCAGGGGATTGTTAGAGTGGGCTTCTTGCCTGTTGTCCTTGCTGATAGGACATACACTGCCACTCTTGTCTCTTCTCCCTACTACAACAACTAACTTCTCGCCCAAGTCCAGTAGCAGAGCAGCTGGTTAGCAGTGGGAAGGACAGCAATCTTTGGCACCAACAAAGATACCTGCAGCCCCACTCAGCTGGTTAAACGGGACTCAGCTGTGCTGCCATACCTGTAACAGGAAACCTGTGACCTTTCTGAGCCACTCTCTAAAAATGTAAGCCCGGCAGAAAATTTGTCTTAGATTCCTCCTGGCAATGGTCTATTTTAATCAGGATTGTTGCTGTAGCTGCTTCTTCTGTAGGGAGGGTGTCAGACAACACAAAGCACGGTGAACTGTCAGGTAAATGATGTTAAAATCACCTGATTGCATTCAGCCCTTATGTTAATGTTGCCAATGGCCATGAAATCACCCTGAGTCACCTCTGTGAAATCTGTTAGAGCAGCAGGGAGAGCTGTGCTCTTCTAGCACTGGTCAAAAGGCTTTGTTAGAATAATCAAAGCATTATTGCTGCTAAAGTGAATGTGCCTATCTCTGGGCCTCCAGGTAATTTTCTGAGCAAGTGATCTGTAGTCTACCAAAAAATAAAGACTAATGTTTTCACTTGATGCTTTCATTTCATGTGCGTGGAGGCCCACATTTCACTGCTGACTGATTAAATGTGGTGGTAAAAGGTACAATCTTGTGGATCTCGGTACATGCATAGCATCCTTTTGAGGAGAGAGCACTTGCAGGATGGAAGTGTGGATGCATTTAGGAAGAAGCTTGGTACAGGCCGACTCCCGTTCTATCTGCTCCCCTGGAATAACTCAGTTTGCTATTATTTAGAAGAAAAATAAAAATCAGCTTACGAGCTTACATGTTCTGTAGGGGCAGATTCCCCCCCCCCCCCCCCCAGTAATGCAAATATGCTTTAATGTCAAGAGGAAAATGACATGCAGGAGGAGAAGGGCCAGAACAGTCATCAACTAACTTTATGGCACGGTGGGCCTTCCAACTCCCATTGGTCTCCCTTCTCCCTCTTGCACCTTGGAAGCTTTAATTGAAGTGAGTGTAGTTTATTGATTTTTAGCATAAGGTAATGTGTTAATAGTCAGAGGAGGTCAAAGTAACTTTAGGCCAGTTTAGAGGGGACATAACGAGACATTAAGGATGTGTAGTGCATTAAAGATCTGATTGTGTTTTCAATGAAATCAGAAGTTCCTTTGATTTTAGCAGCAAAATTCCTAGCCATAAGAAGGGAAAAGTGTACTTTATCTAAAGACAAAATTATTGTCTTTAAAAAAGAAAAAGCAAGGATGTAGAAAGTCAGCACATTAAAGTAGTATCTAACTCTGGTTTTATGAGATAATAATTTTTTTGTCTTATATACTTATGGCTCAATTAAGCCATAAAGGTGCAACTTCAGTGGGATGCTGAGGAAGCAATTGTATTCTAAAGCAAAGCTTGAGGGGGTTTTTTCAAGCTTTCCTATAAAGAGGTGGAGTCTGAAGAGCAACTTCAGTCCATGGAAAATAATAGGCTGGTTTGGGCTTTTATTTTTTTTTGCCTTTTTAGATGCAGTAAAAATGAAGACAAGAAGATCACAAAGTTTATAACAAGAAGTGTTCCTGTAGCCTATAGAGATGTCTGAGAGCACCTCCTGCTATAGTCCAGTAAGCAAAATATTTTCTGTACGATTCCTTAGTTCTCCTATGAGGGATAGTACCACAATCCCACTGTCTACCATCTTCATTTTCTTGTTGCAGGTGAAGCCTATGTGAATCTGAACTGGCAAGAGATGAAACTGTTCAACTGAATTTAGCTACATTTAATATAATCATTTACAGCAGATCTAATACTATATAGCACTATATGCTATGGTCAAAATGGATATTTAGAGTGATTCCAGAGGCTGGCTCCTCTCCTGTGTACAGTCTGTAGTTACATTCTAAGATTATGCTATTTTATGTAAACTACCAATACTGTATAGTATTATGATGTCCCGTTGGCTCTAAGGATTCCTAACATCTTTCTATAAAACAAAGATGAAAAATGATGCTGTATTTACAACCAATAGAACATATGAATGCTTGCTGTTTGGTAGCATAATGAAACTGCTAACTCAGCGTGTCTAATTTTGCCATTATAAATACAGTGAATGTACTTTTACTCTGTGATAATAATGCAAGATATAGCTTATTCTTGACCGAACTTGACTGTACCATATAGGTCTACACAATTTTTTCTATTTATTCTGAAAAAAGGCAGATAGGTTTGCTATGTGTATTCATAAAGGTATGTGCTTAAATATTTTCTCGAAAACACCTTGAACTTTAATATTTCCAAGCACTCATAGTCCATCCTGTCTGTCCTCCCTCTCCCCCTCTTCTTCAGAGAGAAAGAAATACATCTTTGTGTGTACTGCACATGTATGTATGAAAAATAAACTTCCTTGCTAGCAAGTAAATCCAAGAACAATGTTGCTAGCAGCTGTTGTGCTTAAAGCCCAGCTGAGAACACTGTTCTGTTATAAGCTCTCAACGCTCTTCTCAACATCAGTAATCAATGTGCCAGCACAATGTATTGTAAAACCAAATGCCCAGGCCAGGAGACCACAAAAGCTCCTCTGTCTTGTGTGAGGGAACTGAAAAGAGGCTTTCACAGTGCTGCAGAATATGCTGGCAGACTGGCCCGGTTCAGAGCCCTCAGTGTTCCGGAAGATATTTATGTACAAGGAGGGCAAATCTTGTCTAATCCTTGGTTAAGAAGCTACTGTAACTGTTATTTTAAAAAAAAATGAGAAGAATCATATGTATGTGTTGAAGACAACCATCAGATAATTATAGGCTGCTCAGTGGCTGCATGAAGTACAGTAGCTGAGGAACTGAAAAGGTCTTTGTGCTCCTTCCAGCAGGAGGACATCTCTTTATCTACTCTCACAAATAAAAAGCCAGACCTATCCTTTAAAAACAAACATACACCTATTTCCTCCTATTTTATAAGTCATTTCTACAGTCAATAATTTTTGCAAGCAGAAAGTTACAAAGCCAAAGAGTTTGATAACAATAATGGTAGTTTTTCTTAAAGATGAAATCACAAGCTAATAACCACTCAGTTCTTTGATTTTCACTTATGTTTGTAACTTTCAAGTTATTTGGAAGAATTAACCCTCCATTGGGTAAAACGGCACCAAAGTAAAACCAAATAACTTCTCATTGCATTGTCCATCTAAAAAGGAAGGTACCTACTGGGTTTTTTAGGAAGTTTTGCCAGACATCAGTGAAAGCACTGAGCAATAATATGTCAGAGAGAGGAAGGTCAGCTCAGCATACAGAATACTGGTTTTTGTAATTTTATTTTAAAGGAAATTACGTTCAGATACAGCCCAGTGCTATCAGCAGAGATTTAAATGAATATTTAAAGCTAACAAACTCCTATAATTAATCTCTCAGCTTCACAATTCTTCTGTCATTAATACTGATTAGGAGCTCAGACTAAATTCACTCTTTTGCATTACCCAGATTCAAAATCACAATCATGTTAAAAAAAATACAAAAATGTCTAAAATTTCACTTTCCAACCTAACTTATAGGAATAATAAAACCATTGAAATGCCTTCATTAAAAAGCCACATTGACATGATTTACAGCTGTACAAACTGTTGTTTAAAACAAGTATTATAGGATAAGTGATCAAAGCAGTGCTAAAGATTTGAAGCAGAATTTTTCCCACTGCCCTTAGATAGACTTTTCTGGCTAAATTACAAATAAAAACCACTTTGTACTCTTAAATTCACCAAAATAAAAAAGTCCAAATAACTGTGTCTGAGAGAAAAGAGAAGGCCATATTCTATGGTGTGTACTCACACTCCAAATTCCCAGGATGTGGAATGCTACTGCAACAAGGGGTTTCCTTGCGCCTGAGGTACTTGATATTTGACTAAGACCTGCATAGAAAATGAGTAGAAACACATCCTGCACCTGACAAGGTGAACAGTCTGCATGCTGGAAAAGAACTGAGTACTGCTGAGTAAGGCCACCAAGACAAAGTATGGCGTAAGCACAATCTGGTTAAGGCAGAGTACATATTTTTGAAGATGTTATTTCTTCTGCTTCCACTTATAAAAGCACTAGTGCACTAGAATGTGTTTAAGAGCTTTTGTTAAAAAGACCTGGTGGAGCTGGAGGTGGTTCACAGAGATAAATCTAAAGAAATTCATTACAATAAGCTAGACAGTCCCTCAAAAAAACCTTTGACGACTTCATATTCTTACAGCCATTCAGTCTGAAACTCCAAATATATTTACTAACAAGACAAACAAACATTTTAAGCACAGCTTTCTCAAAATACCCATCCCTTATTTGCCCCCTACAAGACATAGCTTCCACTCTGGATCAGGCAGCACCTGAAATTTTATGTGAGTGAGTGTGGCAATATTTTTCCCTAGTAAGTAAATCATGTCCAGTCCTACCCTTGCAACAGATGTAGAATTAGTCACTTATCAGGCCAAATTCTGCACAATATTATGCTGACCTTAATCTAAAGGAATTTCTGTGGCATTAGTTTGGATTTTTAAGTGAAGGCAGAATTTGGCCCACTTTAGCACATTAAAATAAACTGATCCACAGCTTATATTTGAAGAATCAATAGATTAAACAAAGTATTGGTAGCACTTCCCATATTTACTACATGAAGAGCCTCACTCACCCTATTTGACCAGCTTACAACTATCATTTATCCTTTCCAGTGCTAAGATTTCTAGGTTATTTGCAGAAATATATCAAAGCTCAGGAAAGCGTAACAACAGATGCACAGATGCATCATATTGTTGCATAAGCTTATGCTTAAAAACACTAGAAAGTAGCTGGGCTCTGATCATTCTTTGGCTTGAAGCTGGAGCCTCCCTGGATAGATCAGTTCTTCCATTTGTTGGAGTCCCAAGCCAGGAACCAGCCTGTGAATGTCGGGGGTTCATGCCCCTGCTTCACAATGACAATGGGGGTCCCCTTATCTCTGCCAGAAGGATCTGTTTCAATATAGCGTTTGGCTAAAAACAGAGAGGAAATAAAACATGTAATATATTAGTTCATTCCTTTGGTATAAAAAATACATTAAAAGCCCTAGTGAAAGAACCCAGGGCTACTATAATACAGTATTCAGTTAAATTATTTCAAAGGCAATGAAATGATCAGGTAATTGCTGATTTCTCCCAGCTGCCAGTGAAAGAATTTTCCATGAGGTTAAAACAGAGGGACTGGTGCTCTGATCAGTTTGTTGCCATACAGCTGGGTTTTGGCTCTTGAGCAGGAGGAAGAATTTGCTAGTGCTGTGCAGATGCACAAGCTTCATTCCCATTTTTTCCTTTGTAAAAGCCAGTATAGTTTCCCTTGACATCACAATGTGACATCAGTACATATTGGAAACAAAGCTAGGTAACCCTAGCTGCTCCAGGGAAATATCTGCAAGCGTTTTTAGCACAAACTTTGTCAGAATGACTCAGCTATGTGAAATCACACCAGAGATAACATGTGATTTTTCAAGGAGGTGCACTCCACGTGAGTTGTCTTGATTTGTTCTGCAATTGGAATTTCCTCCTCCAAATTTAACTCAGTGAAGGGTAGCAGTGTAAGGACTTGAGGATTTGTTGGCATTCCTTTGACTACATACACTAGTGTAGGGTGCAGCTCAGTAGGTATCTCCTTTAGAATTCTTCCTCTCTTCAGTGCAGTTTCTTTTCATGGACCTCTCCTACATATTCTTTAAAAAGCTCTGCAGCCTAGTAATGCTATCTTGATTAATTTTACCCTTCATAAACTTACAGATAAGAAAGATACAATGAGTTTTAAAGCACATTTAAAGGAGAAAATAATCTTCTCCAGGATTAAATCCTAATAAGCTCAGTAACACTTTTAAACACTGTAAACATAACTAGATTTCTTCTACATCATCTTTTTCACTTCTTTCAGTAATATTGATGGTACTTCACTCAGATTTCTGCCAAATTGATTCGATTTACCTGATTTAACGGATTCCTGTTGCTCAGTTTCATTAGCATCCTTCCCAATCCAGACAAAAACCTGCAAACAGAGAGAAAGATATAGCTCCCATGTTGTTATAAGGATGTTGCGTACAACAGATAAAGTACAAAATAGTTGATACCACTAGGAGAAAGAATATACACTATGAAAAGACTGCAGAGATACACAGCTCTCACAAACAACAGCTGATGATTTTTTTTTCCCTTGCAAGATACTGTAGTTCTATCCTCTGAAATCTCACCGCTCTATTTATACTGGAAGGCTGGACCTTTATGCACTCTGATGAAAGGAACTCTAATTAACTTTTCCATGGCTATCTTTTACAATTTGCCAAGGAAATTGGTCTTTACGTGCAGGTGAAAACAGGAGCTGTCTCTCGTTTGAGCTTTGCGTGCACATCAATGCTTGGGCCCTGTCATCAATGCTACCCAGGGTAACTGCTAGATAACCCACTGAATAACCCAACAACCAGAGCCTTGATCTGTAATCCCCACATATTTTTTTTTTCTGTCAAGGATCCTTTTGGAAACCAGCTACATGTCCCAGACTTCTTTCCTTCTTACCCAAGTCAGTATGTCCCAAATACTTTCTGTCCAGCTCTTCCACCCACCTTCCCCCATCACTCCTTCCCACATGGACCTTGGACATTCCTTCTCATTTCCAAAAACCTCAGCCTTTTTTTCCTTAAGGCTGAAGAAGACAAAGTGTGGGATCTGTGACCTCCTCCCCCCTTCCCTCCAAGGGGAGAGTAAGAGTAGAGAGAATATACTGAGAGAAACATATGTGCCCTCCGCACCCGCAGCAATTTTGCCTGTCATCCAAAAAACTCTCAACATTTTCAGTTTTCAGTGAACCTGGGAAAATGACGGAGATTGGTTCTGTCACCCTCCACCCAGTTCTTCTGGAGAAATCTCTGTAAGGGTCTAGTGTTCGTCCCCTTATCTAGTAAGACTTTTTGTAGGTGCTGCTACGTGGATTTGGTGGCTTCTGAATACCTTTTATGCAGTAACTTTCTTTTTTAAAATTAATAAATTTTAGTGATAAGGTCAAAAACATTACTGAGAGTCTTTCAGAACACTGCCGGGGCTTATACTCTTGAAGCCTCCATTGGTTTTGACGGGAAGTGCCTGCTGTGGTCTCACATTATGCTTGGAAATTCAATAGTCTATGTTCACACTAGCACATCATATAGCTCAAAAAATATAGCTCCCTCTGGTATAATTTAAAGAAACAAAACCTCTTCTATTCTCACAAGGATTATTTTTCCTCCTGTCTTATGATCTAAGTGGTTAAAAATAAATTATCTTTGTTACCACAAAAAGCAGTGGTCAAGTACACAGCATACCTGCTCCCAAGCATCGAGCAACATGACATCATCTTCAGCCAAGTCATCCTGAGTGAATTCTCCTGGGACCTCCTCAATCTAAAAAGGATATTATGTTGAGGTTTTTTGTGTTTGTTTTTTAATGATTTATCAAGATATTCTGATTTTACACAGACCAAAGATATTTTTAAAAGGGTAAGTCCAGAAGCTGGTGTGCAATTCTTTTTGATCGTAAAGGGTCAAGCCCTAAACTGATTTGATGAATGTGTCAACGGTGTTTCACTGAAAGGAAACAAATCACATAATTGCATGTCCTGTAAAGTCAGCTCTCAGTTTGTCAGAACTGATAGGATGTCCTCAGGAGTGGCAGAGTTTTACATTGTAATTGTGAATATTGTTAAGTTGGGACCAAGGTCTGCCAGAAGAAGGAGACAGGTAAATTTCCGTAGAGCACCCTGTACCAAGCAAACTACATCTATCAGCTGATATCAGCTGATATATTCATGCAGCTTACATTCATTAATAAGGAAAAGAAACTGCTTTGGTTTGCAGTGGGTGAGCTCAGTGATAAAATACACATCCAAGCAAGCTTTCCAGTTACTTGATAATGGGACATCACAGTTGACTAAGTCCACAAAGGAAAGGCAGTCTGTTTCCTTCTTCCAAGGATGTGCAGGCAGATAGGAAAGCAGTTTGATGTTATTCTGTATGAGAAGGAGAGGTAATAATGTAGCTAGTGGTCAGTCCTCTACTTTTGAAGGACTGTTGAGGGTTCAGCTATTCTTGGTCATATAGGAGCACTAAAGGGATGGTAAGTAGATGGTGCAAAAGACCACCCTGTATTATGGTGGCCAGAAGGTCAGAGTGATCTGACCTACCTTTTCTGGTGAGCTCTAACAGTGGTGATTCTGTTACTAGAGAAATGCTACAGGAAAGAGGGGATTTCACAGAATTTGGAGGGAGTTTAAAACAAAAAGCAAACAAGTGCATAGCTCCCAGCAGACTATTATAGAGAGGTTGGTTCCTATTACTGTATTTCACAGGAGTGTTTTAGAAGCTTGTTAGAAGAATACACTTTACTACTCTCATAAGATTTTAAAGTCCTTATTAAAGGTTCCTATTTGTTTTATCCCTCTCCAAATGAATGGGCTATGCCTTAAGGAGACTGCAGAGATGGTAGCTAGCTATGTCCCCTACCTAAAAATTAGTGCATCCTTGCCAAACGGTGACACAGTGCTGCCCTCCCAGAATACGGTAAGTAATTAAGCCTGAATCACAGGCTTAATACCTAGTGCACAGCTATGGGCATTTCTGCTAAGGAAATAAGTCTTCCTACCTCCTTGAGCACAGGCCAATACCTTAGAGGTGTAATTACATGTCTTAAATCTCTATGGAAAATTTCAGGCTGCTAGGGATTTTTGGCAAGGGACATTTCTTTTCCTCACCACCACTATCAAACACCTAAGTGGCAATGCACTGAGCTGCACTTTCTCAGCAAAATGGTAGCAGTCTGGCAACGCTCTGCAACAACACAATTGCTTTTGACTGGGCAAACACCTTGTCTTTTTGCATCTGCAGGCCTCTAGTCCAAGGCTGGAGCAGGCTCTGTGTGCAAACTTCTGCCGAGTTAACTCTTCTGTCCGTCCTTTGCATTTGGATTGATTTAAAGCACCAAACGTCAACTCTCTAGCTCTTGCCAAGCACGGCTAACTAAGCCAGATGCCCAGATTGATTTAATGTCTCCTGACTCCCAAGGCAAAATATACCAGAAACTATATAATTAAACAGACAGGAAAGTATCCCTCATATACTCACAATAAATCTGCCAGTCTTATTAGAACAACCATACAGGCGAGGGGGATGATCTTCAGCCTTTGTCAAGAGCTGTGATGAAGTCTGGTATTTTTTTTTACCTCCAAGTGCTTTCCAGAATTCCTCTGAAATACACAATATATAATTTATTCAGCAGTGGATTTAATATTTGATGTTTTAGCTTGTTAGATACTGTTTCAAGAATCCCCAAACAATATCTTCTTTGCTGTCTCAAAGATGGGTGCATTTTCTCACAGTTCTTCCTGCAGTTTGTCAAAATAACAATGAAGATATCACTTGCAGACTGAAAGAGAGCAATGCGCTATGTCCTTCTCCCCTCCTAGGCACTCATGGTAAAGAAACGACCGCATTCTTCTGCAGCTCCTGCTACTGACTAGTCCTACAGACTTCTAGGGCATTGCACTGCTTGTGTATCAGCCAGTTTTGGATGGATCTTCATGGTAAAATGTCAGGTTGGATTTTCAAAGAGAGAGAGAGAGCGCACATGCATCTGCCTCCAAAATACGTATGATCGCAAAAACCATTCAGGCTGTGTTTCCATGCAGTGCTGTGTATTCTCAGTTGCCTATTAGCAACCACATGGCTTCATACTAACCTGGTTCCTGGCCTTCATTAATCATAGCAGTCTGGCATTTAAGAACACTGGCAATGTATTGAGCCCCTTGTTCCTCTTCTTTGTTTGCTCCTTTTCCTACCCAGGTGTAGCCAGAGTTGTCTGGCAGTTTCAGAACAAAGACATCATTGGAGTTTAGTGACATTGCATCAACGTCAACCTAGATCGAGAAAGAAATTGTTTTATTCTTCATATTTAAAAGTAATGTGATCACTATTTTGCATGCTTATATAAAATGTGTAGACAGATGTTGATCAGCTATGTTTTTTCCTTCAATTTTTCCCTAGATTTATAAAGATGGAAGTTAGAGAAGAATTTAACTTGAAACAGGGAACTGACTTGAAGTACAAAACTTTGGACTGTTTGGCAGTAGGAAGGGCTATCTCGTAAAGGTTGCTGATTTCTCATCTATTCTTTGTCAGCTGACAGTGTTCACTATGCATTTTCTTATAGTTTCCTCTGAAACATGTAGATTGGTTGTAGCTAGTTATGGCATATTCTCTTTGATTTATTAGATGGGTTGGTCACATAGAGCAGTGATTTGATTTGGAGTTCTGTTTCTACCACATGTGACTACCCAACAAGATTAGTTGGAGAGGCTCGTGGCAGCTATAGCGTTTTCCATGGGGAATAGCTGGTTTACTTAGCAGGTGACCTTACCTCCGCAATCCTGGTAATGTCTGCCAGGTTCCTGCGGATTTGGAAGAGTCGCGTGGGTGGAGCAGGTTTCTGACCTTCCTTCTTGGATGTCCCATCCTTGTAAACAATAAGCGGTTTGTTTTTGAACAAGCTCAGTAAATGTGCAGGCTCTTTGCCTTGGCTGACTCGGATCTGTACATACGTAAAGAAATGCAATAAGAGAAACAAAAGGAAACAGGTAGTTATTTTTGGTCTTTGTTGACTAGCATAGGGGATGTTAGCCAATAATGCTAAGTATGTTACCAAGAATGAGAAATCGCAAGCTGAGAAGATCTAAAAATATAGTTCCAGACACATTAGAGCATTTGTGAGTTTTTTGTCAATCATGCTGACACAAAGACAAGATTCAAACTTCTAACATAATGTTTAGCTGATTAAAATGGCTGCTACCTACTGTAATAAGAAAATTACTCCTTTTCAAAAGAACTGTCATTTCATAGAGTTTTATAGACTGACTTAATTCCCCTGAAAAATTATCTTGGAAGCTTAGGTGCCCTGTATTTAAGCAGAAGAGAATGGTTATTCATCCTGTTCATTATTTCTATGTGTATTTTACCTGCAAGAGGATGAAAAAGATAAGCATAAATCTATCTTGCAGAGGTTAACAGGGATGACAAAAATGAACTTCCCTTACAGATGCAAAAGATGTTATTGCAATCTCAAAAAAACATTGAGCTATGAAGAACGACTATTTTTAGGTTAATGTATGATAGAAGTTATTTGTATACAACCATTTTTTCTTCCTTTATAACAGTATCACCTGCCAAGGCGGAGGGCTGCAACTCCCCACCTTTCACTGCCAGAAAGAAAGGGAAAAAAAGGGAATGAGGTATGCTGTGTAGCCAGCAGAGGAGAAGCGGAGAGCCCCAGCCCGTTAGCCCTGCCCGGTGAGGCTTGGGGTGGCTGCAGCTGGGCAGCCTGGCGGCTGGGGCGGTGGTGGTCATGCTGGGCAGCAGGAGCCGGTGCTTCTGCTTATCTCACCGCTGGATAGATTGGTACAGTTGCCTGATAAGGATACCCTAGGACACATACACTTGTAGGTGCCAAACTGCGGCAGGATTTTACAAATGCCAAAAAACCCCCAAACCCACCAGAAAAAAACCCAAACCACTGCTGAGGGAAACATACTCCTGCAAAACAAATAGGAGAACGGCTTTTTAATAGTCATTTGTACTGTAGTGCCATCTAGTGACCACAAAATAGTACCTTTAAACCTTTCAAATAATGCTAATACAGACGTTAAGCACAGGTAATATATTCTAGGTAGCCGTGTACATGCATACAAATGCACACATGCATATATACGTATGTGTGTGTATAGACACACATACATATATATACACATATATATATTCCTAAATTCATTGCAGGCTAAAAGTACTTTTAACTATCATGTCCATTGCAGTGAGATGGATCTCCCTTCAGCTTTAACAAAACAGCTTTTTAAGCACATCATTATTGCAGCTGTTAGTAGTAATATTATTATTATTACTTTAGTGTTAGTATTGGCCTTAGGTATGAGGCAGGACCATACTGTGCTGAACTCTATCCAAATATAGAACATGTGTTAGGAATATTTCAAGGATTAATTACCTACGAGTGTTCCAATCCTTCCTTAATATAATTTCAATCATAAATCATAACTGATTAATAGCTAAAAGTATGGTCTGCCATCTAAATTAACTGTACCTTGGTGGGCGGGGGAAGCCCTTTACTTTGGAAATTAAGAAATGGGAAGCACAGAATTATCTCCTGCTGCCCAGAAAATCCCTGTCTGCCCCTAGTCATCCTCCAGCTCTAGCCTTTTTATGAGAAGAGGAGACCTCTCACCTCTCCACCTACCCACCACTCCTCACTAGTGATGAAAGCAGAGCACACACCCCGGTCATGTTAGGAATAGCTTATCTCCTCACACCTTTTAGCTGCCAATGTCCTGTGCCTTCCCTTGCACACCCCATTTCTGCAAGTGAGGATGTGTATCCTGCTTTCATGGAGCTGCAAGCACTATGGCATGCAAAAACCCAAGTTATGTTCCTCACTAAGGCAGGGACAAGCCAGACCCTGTCGCACAGTCCTGGCAGGCTCTCCCGTTCTGGCTGTCATGTGGCATTCATGTGTCCTGGTTTTGGCCCTCTAGAAGTCAGGTGTCTTGTCTGGGCTAAACATCACAGCTTCCTCCATAATCAAAAGGAGACAGGGGAGCTCATGCAGGGCTATCGCCCTGTCAGACACCTGCTTCAGAGTGAGTTGCTCTAGGAGGATCTTATCATTCAGTCTCCACTGACCATGTACAGAGTCCATAAGGCTAGGCAGGACTAAAACCTAATTTTTAGACAGTGAAAGTCGAAGGAAAGAAAAGGCAGTTTTAGGTTGTGTTATATCTGTGTTCTTTCGCACATCTACGTTCAGAAAGGATGATTCAAATGGGAAATCACCAGTGACTTTAAAAGAAGCCCATGGTGCTTGGCTCAATACAGACCATGAGCAGTTGATATTCCCAGTCTTCAAATACTACGTCCTCCTTTCAGTTCTCATTGAAATTTGCATATATTGCATGCTCTATTGAATTCTATCCAAAAGACACTAACCTGCACGGCCTGACCGTTCAATAAGCGATCCAGCTGAACAGTCAGAAATGCAGATGCAGTCAGTTCATCTTTTGTAGTATGGGCTCCTTGCCTGAGGAAGACAAGGAGAAAGACAATGGTTAAGGCCAGTTTCAAAATGATCCAGAGCTTATACTGCATGATGAACGCACAGTAAACAATCTTGCATTTACACATGGTTAGACTCAAAAGGACATAAAGTCAGCATAAAATAATATCCACATGCTGGAGGTCTGTGCAAAGCCAACCAAACATACCATGTGTAGATGATCTGCCCTTTAGGGTAAGTGTAGAGGATAATGTAGCAGTCACCACCGTAGAACTGTCCGTACGTCACAGGTCCCACAGGAACTCTACCGCTGCTTTCCACGCGCCAGATCTGAGGAAACAGAGAAATCACTGAAGAATGCTGAACGTCATCCTGAGACACTTCAAGAAGCAATTTACTGTGTCATCCCTTGAGTCACGTTTGTTTCTGTTCCCAAGTGTACGGAATGAAACCAGGAAGGATTCTTCATGAAGTAGATAGATACACCCTGTGCCCACCGAATGAATGAAGAATGACCACCAACAAGCCATTGCAGTACACTTTTGTCTTGATGCTTTAATGCCACATGATCACCTCATAATGCTATGTTGAACTTACTTTCTTAACATCTTAAGGTTATAATATGACATGAATGGCACAAAATTGTGATCCATCATAGAACTATCATTTCATCTGGGAGAGGCACACTGTAGTCAGATAACACTGTTAGGCAGATTTCTTCCTATTTGATTGACTACAGCCCAGTTCAGTTAACAACTGCTCTTCAGAAACATACTGCTAAAATTATACAGCAAAAAATGCTTCGGACCTAAGCTGCTTTGGCTCAAGCCTATGGACCATCCCAAATATGGGGTTATAAAACTAGAAAATATACCAACAAGACTGTAGGTATTTATTTATCCCTTCTTTTTCTTCCAGAATCACAACATGCTATGTTGGTACAATGCCAAACCAGCCCTGTGTAGACCAAAGATATTCCTGCAGTGGGATATGGATAGATCTAGAAAGAATGTACAGTCATCTTTTTCTCTCCAAATCCAGGCCACCTGAGAGACACACTAGGGACAAAGAAGGTTCCTCTAGAAAGCAGATTGGATACATACATAAAGACGTGGAATGAATTTCTGATGCCAAGGACAAGCCTTCCCATTCCAGATTTCAAGCTGATGTGAGCTAGAGGTTCTTCTTTAGGCTAAGGATTAAGTATATCTTTAAAAGGTATTGTGTAGAACGGGAAGTATTTCTGCTGTTTGGTATCTATTGATGACTGGTACAACATCTTTCATAAGCACCAAAAAAACCATGACCCAGCATACAGCTGACAAAGAGACCCACTTTCTACTTCAAAGTACCTTTTCTGATGGTAGAGGTAACACTGCCACTAATGTAGTGTTACTCTACACAACAGTTTAAATGGCAAAACATAGAGTAGCAGCTTATCCTATTATAAGTAACAGAATACATTAGGTAGGTAGGTGGGATACAATTTAATACAACACAAAAATTACCTCTACTTTTCCTGAACCATCATCTACCATGTTATGCTGGGCAGCCATTTGTGGAGACTCGTGTAACTTGGTAGCATCAAATTCAATCTGCTCAATTTTAGCCACTCTCTCTGTGACACATACTTTGCCAAAGCCATCACTTTGATCTTTATCCTTCCAGTCTTTGAAAAATTGTTTGAAAATTGGTGTTTCACCTCCTTCGGGAAGGACTTGAATCTGAAATGAAGCAAGACACATGAAATGGAAGGAAAACAAAACTGACACAGTTACTCGAACAGAAACTTTTCTGAATCATCTGTTAGTGAAATATTGCCCTTATTGTCTTATAAGCCCTTAAAAATATTTTTTGCTGTTTTAAAAACAAAGTCTTTAACAGAGCTCATGCTCTCCTGGTACCATCTCATAAATAGATCACACCTGTGTGTTGGCAGGGTAATTCATCTGCTGTATGAATTGTTCAGCATTCTTCATGGCAGCCTTTCTCTCTTGCGGGTTAGCATCTTTGCCTGGTTAAAACATAACAATAACAACACATAGGAAAGGGCAATGAGCTCACAGATCCTGCAAAAACAAGATGTCCTTGAGCCAGGTTCTCTTCGACATTGCTCTTGCCTCAGTCTTGAACAAACACAAATGCTGGACATAACATGAGCAAGCAAGAAGAGTCACACAAAATTGAATGGACAAAACAGTACCTCAGTAGCTTTGGAAACAGTTAAAATTTTTTTTTTTTTAAAAGGGCATTGCTTTTTGCTTAGTCTGTGTGTTTCTATCAAAAAAATGCTGTTCATAATACCTGCTTGGTTCGAGGCACAAGAACACCCTGGCTCTTTTCTCTGAAACCTCCTTTGCTGGGCTGCAACGTGGTAAACAAAGCTGCTGTCCAGAACTGCCTTCACTTCTTCAGGCAGCACCACAGTCCAAGTAAATGAAACTCCCATTTCGTCTGGCTGTGCTGTGCAATTTACCACCACCCTTCCCCACCCATTGCTCCTTGTTCACCCTTGATCAGTGTTAGACATCTCTGAAAGTCTCTGTGGGATGATACCCAGGTGTATCAGGTCTGTGCTCAGATGGCTGTCAATGACTATATTCCAAAGACCTCTTACTCTAATAAGATGCTCCAATAAGCTATTCATTGTATTCCATTTTGAATGAGACTATTAGAAAAGTAATTCACATCCTCAGCTTAACGGTCTGAAGATTTCCAGCAGAGATGATAACTGCAGCCTCCCAGAGCAAGGGTGAGACTCACAGATTAATGAGTTTTTTCCACACATTATTGCTACCAACAATAGCAAAGTGAGGATGTACAGAGAGGCACATAGGGCCACATTCAAAGGGCCTAAGTTGTATTTTATTTATTTTATCCCTGAGCCTACTGCCTATCTGAACACAGCTCCCAAAATGCTCTCTTTGAAAGGATGTTTCCCTAACTGCAAATGAAGTTTTCAAGCAAAATGCTTACAATGCTTCCTGGACTGACTTCATGAATTTGACAACTGCATTGATTAATTAACTGCTATTGCATATGGTAAAAAGAAATGCAAATGCCGCATAATAATTAATACACTGCCTCAGACAAAAAAGGGGAGATACTCAGCAGTGGATGCAATGGCAGCACCACAGCAACCCAGCTACAAGGTGTCCAGACCTAATTCCCCAGTAGTAGTATGCTCCTGGGAAATGTTCAGTCAAAGCAATTGCAAATGCTCCTACAAGCACTGATGATACTACAGAGAAATATTCACAAGAACAAAAGAAGCATCAAAGTATTTGCAAGCTTATGCTTTTAGTTGATGCCTGGGACACTCACCTTTCAATTTCATACATCTGTGAAGTAATGTACAGAAATATTATATCTACCTATTATCAAACCTTCAGTGTCCTGATTTTGTCCCAGAAGATAGGGATTTGATGGCAATATACAAAACTTGTAGGTAGGATTCTTTATGCTTGCTTTGTAATTGCAGTTAGATAAGCATTTAAGCACCCAAGCTTACAGATGCCTCAAAAATAGCCAGGATCCATAGATAGGACTTGGTCTTGAGGCCCTTACTCACATGAGCAATCCTCGTCCATTGATCACACCAAGAAGAACTGTGTGCAGTGTACTGTGTCCAGCCAGTACTAAATCCTTGCTAGTGTCCCAAGGGTGTTGTGTCAACTCCTTAGATATGTCTGTGTAGCTTCTGCATTTGCAACAGAAATGATCTCTTACCTTTCCACACAAATATCTTCCTTGCAGCACCATTGTCCAAAATGAAGCACTCCTCAGACAAAAGCATAGCCATGGAGAAGGGGTTTTCCTCTGCTACCACAGACACCTTCATGGATCCACTTGCATCTGACACCTAAGAAAATGTCCTGGTTATATTCCTTTTCATTAGATTTATTACTGATATTATATTTTATTATTATTATTGTTAGTATTTTATTTTGAGTTATTAAATCATTCTTATCTCAACCCCCCCCCCCCCCCCCCCAAAAAAAAACAACCCAAGAAGAGACAAGTGATGCACAATGCAATTGCTCACCACCCACTGACTGATGCCAGAGCAGTGATCCGCCCCTCCCAGCCAACTCCCCCCAGTTTATATACTGAGCATGACATTCTATGGTATGGAATATCCCTTTGGCTACTTTGGGTCAGCTGTCCTGGCCGTGCTCCCTCCCAGCTTCTTGTACACCTGCATGCTGGCAGATCATGGGAAACTGAAAAATCCTTAACATAGGGTAAGTGCTACTTAGCAACAGCTAGAACATCAGTGTGTTACCAACATTATTCTCGCACTAAATCCAAAACACACTGTTCCAGCTACGAGGAAGAAAATTAACTCTATCCCAGCCAATACCAGGACAGAAAGCAATCATTTCAAATTTAGATCAACTCTGCTATTATAACCAACTAATTTCTGCTCCCAAAATTACTATAAAAATCAGTCACCATTCCTATATAAACGACTGCATGAAATTTGAGTGCTGCTGGAAAGTAAGGTTGGCTAATGATTTTTTTTGTTTTGTTTCATTTCATTTTACATCCAGTAGAGGGAGATGTCGTGTTAATTTTAGTGAGTTTGTTGGATCCCTATCTCACAACTTCTTAAAATAAATACGTTTCTCTCCCACTTTCAACTGCTCATTCAGTTAACACCTCACAGTTAAAAATCCATATTTTCTTCATGCCACCCTTTATGCTCAGCTGAACTGGTGCAGTCCCTAGGTGTCATCTTCTGCTACCAAACAACCTGCACTGAAGCCAAAGGTACACGCACATGCTGAACAAGAGCATTTGAATTTATAATAAAATAGTCCTACACTGATATTAACAAATGAAATACCTGCATTTATAACCTACAGTTCTTTAATTGGAAACTGTGATACAAGACCTGTTGCAGAATCTGCTTTGTAACCTCTACCACCACTGTAAGCTCATGTAGACCTTTATAACCATTTAAAATTTACTCCTGCACAGCTGAAAAGACCAATTATTACTACTGAAAAGAAGTTACTATTATTGTGGCTTCCAATTTTCTAGAAGTCTTTATTTCCTTTCATAATTAAATATTAATTTTAAATACACCATTATATCTTACATTGTATATTATGGAAGCACAAGATGGAAATTACTGCTGCATACAACAAATAAAAATCCACTATTATACCTATTGTGAAGGCTTACCATAGACCTGTCTCCCGACTTTGACACTCACTGTTATATTGCAACACATTTAAATTTAGCTAACAGAGCTCCATTAGCAGGACCCCGTGTACTTAGAGGAATTTATTAGATAGCCACAGAATTTTTTGAGAGTTCTTAGGATTCCAAAATTTACTGCAAGCACTTTTCTCTGCTCTAGTATTGTCTTACAGCAATGGTCCAGATCATACATGCAGGCCTTCTTTTTCTTCTTTTTCTTTTTTCTTTTTTTTCTTTTTTTTTCCTAAGCCCCTGCTATAAAGATAAATATGTGCCAGATTTTTTGGCAAGAATGGAATGATTAATGGGAACTAAACACAGCACATAGACGACAAGGACTAAAAATGTCCTTGTAACAATGATCACCTCATATAGGCTTCTTGTAAACCCCAGACACACACAGGGTAGAGGAAGGATCATGTAACAGGCAGGGAAGAGAGGTGGCTCCATCCTGCTGTGGCCTCTGGGATGCAGGAGCTGCGGAGGGAGTGACTCATCCTCTCTCACACTTCACAGCAACTTTGAAGCTACTGTAGATGGCACCTAAAATGTCACACACCTACGGATCCAGCAGCACTTAGTGCTGTCAGAGTGTTGCCACTTGTTGACCAAACCCTTCTTGTTAAGTGACTATGGGGAAGGGAAGAAAGTGCACGGTATGCCAGTGAAAGATTCTTTTCTGTCACACAAGGCAACCTCATTGCATGAGCCTGAGCACAAAGTGCTGAAGAGAAAGGTCCAGATCTCAATGTTAACGAGAGTTTGAAAAAGCTTGCAGTCTTCAGGAGAATAATCTTTTTTTTACTGGGAGGGGGGAGGATAAAGTCTTTTCTAGATGTCATTAAAAACATCGCCCTTTTCCAAACACTTTCTCACTTCTGTTCTCAAGTGGGAGAATATGAAAGAAAGGGGAGCTGTGGGGAAAAAAAAAAACCAAGAAAGAAAATACAGGCCTGGAAATAGTTTGGCTTTTTTCAGAAAAAGAAAAATAGTTGTGTAGCCTTGTATATAGGTAAGATACTGCATTGTTAGTTCAAAGAATAAATTCCATGCCTCTTCTAGGGAAGAGCAGTATGCCTAGCATGACGTGAGGAAAAACCATAACTTCACTGAATCTAATCATAAAACTCTTACCGATTTAAATGGACTATGTATTTAATCTGTTTTGTTTATAGGTAATTTTCCTGGCAGTGGCACTGTCCTAGTCAGTGTTAAGCTACTGCAGGTGAGGAAGGAGGAAAAGGGCATTGCAAAAGAAAGGAGTTTTGCATTCAAATTCCTTTGGATTTATATATAAAATATAACAAAACTGTCCACCTCTCAAACTCTGCTAAGAATAATGAAACCATGTATGACTACTAAAACTGGCACTGCTATAATCAAGAAGACAGGAAATATAGTTTAAGACCAGTTAATTCCTCTTTGACCTGCACTGAGTGGTTCATAGGTCATGCTTAACTTGCTTCCTGAGTAAACAGGACTGTGCTGTCTTCATTGACATCCTTTGAGAAACTTGTCCATTGGCTGCAAATCAACTAACACAACTGCAGTTCTGTAACTGAAGCCAGAACTCCATATATGAGGGCACTACACGCATGAATACTGTTGAGTGTACCTAACTAAAAGAAATGTAAATTACTTACCATATATAGTTTAGCGCTTCTCCTGTTTGTAATATCAGCCAGTTCATCATCATCATCATCACACTCAGGAAGCACTGGCTTGCTCCCTAAAATCTGTACAACAGAATAACAAACTCAATGCAGAGAGAGAGTAGGTTCTGTAGTATAAATACCTCAACACTTCAATGTTTTGTCCCAGTAATCGATTAATTAGGATCATCTTTACATATAATCCACTCTAAATCCAAACTCGTGGGTCACTTTTTCACAAACATGGGTAATTTTAAAAAACTGTGTCACATCTCCAGCAGCTTTAGATATACATGCTGTCTTTCTTGCAAGCCAACTTGCTGGTTGTCTAGAGACTAGGGTAGGAAAGATAAATAAAGAAAAATTTCAAAGAACACATGCACACACCAATATACAGAATAGAAGGGTTTATGTGATCCTATTCTATGAGTGTGTTTATATGTTCGTTTTCCCCTTTTCCTCCCAGTAACTTTTAAACTGTTGGCAAGCACATCTTACAATTTTTGGAATGACATTACTCTTAAAATGTTTAACGATACTAAAATTAAAGCAGACAAAGTGAAATATATGAGTTGAAATAATCTTTTAAAATATTTAAATTGACAATATAAAATATCAGATTATGAGTTAAAAAATCATAAAAATTACAGATTCTTAATCCCATTCTAAGGGGGAAAAATTAGCTAAGGTCTTGAAAAAAATGTATGGGGTGAGAAAAACATTTTTTTTGCTCCACCACCAGAATATCAATTTTAACACTATGGTTGTTTTACATCATAGTAGTTTTACACCATGAGTAATGTTATAACAACTTTCACTACAAAAAATTTCCAGAGGTTCATCAGGACTATGCTATGGTCAGGTAGTCATTATTAGACCTCAGTTACCCTTTCTTAATGATCTTTCCTTAAGAATTCATACATGACCAGATCCAAATGTTACATACTGAATATTATGGATTTCTATTAAATTATGTCCCAGGGTGAAGGTAGTAGTAATTGATATGTCTGAATAACTAAATATTAACATCAACTACAAGGGCAGTGCCAGCCTTCCTATTGATGCAGTGCATTTGCATTAACATGGAGTCACATGCAAAAAGCACTGTAAATATTTGATAACAGGGAAGCCTGACAAAGCATACAGCTGCAAAGAATTTGGAAAAAAAACCAATATAGCCTAAATATTTAATATAAATCTGCCATCTGTGGAGTTTCCTGACCTGCTAAAGCCAGTAAAATAGTAAAAAAAAAAGCTTTGTTAAATGTGATTGCTGCAGTTTAAGCTAAAATATTTCACTTGTGACTTGTTGAAGACAAGAAGGTAACGCCCTGAGTGTTTACGAAAGATGCTACCCGTAGCTCTTCAGTAGCTACCAGTCAGCGTTTCCTGAATTTATGCTACATGGCTGCAGATTTACTAATGTATAGGTCAAGTAGTGCTACATGTTCATAGTAGAGTACCACCATGCTTGTGAATGGCTAAAAACATAGGGCATATGTGGCATATAAGCACAAGGTTTCTGAAAATGTTTCCCTTCCTAGATTTTCACACTAACCAGCAGCCTACACACAAGCCACAGAGCACCAACAATAATGTTGTCTTTGTAATGCAAGGGTCAGAAAATTGCCAAATAACAGGCATGCATCTTTACCTGAACAGACACTGAATAGGTTTGAGGGTTTTATAACATTTGACTTTCAGTAACAATTAAGAGGGTAAAAAAGTCCTGTTAATAAAACTTCCAGAAGTCCATACTCACTAGTTCTCTGCTTAATTAGAGAAATTAATTGTATTTCCAGCAAAAAAATACACCAAAAAAAAATACACAAAAATTGTGATTCCTGATACAGTTAAAGTCAGCGTTTTCCCTTGCCATGCATATAGAATACCTGTGGCACCACAATTATTTTGCAGCTTTGTTGCAAGGCACTTAAAGTGATATAAAATAAACTGCTCTTAACAGTGTGAGCTAAGAGTGCCACCCTGAATATTTTTAAACAAGGCTAAATAGTGTCTGTTGGTGCTTGTGAAAGCATCTTGACAGAAGCAGCCTCTCTATTCACAGCACAGTTGAGGCACTTCACTTTGGTAGCAATTAAACCAAGCAGCCTCTATAACTTAAAAATTGGGCTTTAAAATTGGCCCCAGCACAGTTTAGATTGCTGGCCCGACCTGTTGGTGTCTTAAAACTGCATTTAGAAATGTTTTTCTGAACTAGATAGAGAATTATTGTCAGATTCCCTAAGTCTTATCTTAGGAAATCTCAGTTCATCAGTACTGGCATAGAGAGAGGAGTCAAAACCTCCGTTGCGTAGATGCAGTTACAGGTATGAGATGAACTGCCCTGGAAAGGGCAGAGACATTCTGGTTCTGGGGAAACCCATTCACAATTCACTAAACAGCAGCTTGCACAGTAGCTTCTCTGGCCAAAGCTAACCCTGTGCTTCAGCATAGGTGAGCAGAAAAGGAATATTACTCATTTTTGTAGTTCTTCTGCAGTTTCTCAGAAGAGCCCAAAAATAAATGGAGAAGGTTCTTGCGCATGCCCCATTCTCCTGCACCTGAAGTCATAGTTGCTTGTAGATGCTGGCATTTTGGTGACCCTTCTTAAGAAGGGACAAGATGTGCTTTTCCTACCACCAGATAAGAAAATCCAGGACTTGCGAGGAGGGCTGTGCAGCCAACACAGCTGTTCGAATAAGCCTTGAGCTGAATCACTAACGGGTATGTACACCTGTGTGTGTTGGTATCAAAACCAGAAGATGATAAAAGGTTAAAATGATCTAAGGCATGTGAAGACACCAATTGTGAAGAGATGCAGCATGCACTATATATACTCATTATATGAAGTGATACAGTATGAAATACATATTGTCAGTACACTTTTGTATTGCTAGGAACAACTTCTGTCATTCCCAACATGCATTAATTTCAGACAGTTTTGTCTTGTAGACTGGAGGATGAGACAGATCACAGAAGGAAAACTTCTGTGCTTAAACAGAAAGCAATTTATGCTGAAAAAAATGTTAAATTCTGTCCCAAAGAAATTCCTTCCAGAAAAGTTGTCTTTCCTTCTTCTAAGGCAAACTCCCATGCTACGGCTGGGTCCACACACAGCCACACATGTGCCTGGATGTTATGACAACTGATAATTTTATCAAAAAGATTACGAAGTGTGTATTGAACAACAGCTAACTGCTATGCTGAAAACTGGGCTGTATCATTACACAAGCATATGGCAGGCTGAGTTGCAGCTCGCCGGGGCACGTCACCTTTATACACATAATTCTCATGTGATGCATCAAAAAGAAAACAAATCATGCCAGCTGACACTACAGTCAAAGGCTCCCAAAGATTTTCAGCAAAGTTCCCCAATAAAATGACTTAAACCAACAGACAGTTTAAATTACATTGAGTCTTCTGATTCTTAGTTTCACACAAATCCTGTGGTAGTGTATACAGAGGACCTTGCTCATATAATTCTCCCTGTACAGACAGTCAGGCTGCTCCACTGGTCTCCTGGGCTGCTCTGAGGTTCAAGACCCTGACTCACAAACGTGCCAAGAATTCAGACTCACAAATCCACCTTACACACCTGAAAATAGCAATGCTCTCTCGGGGATGCAAAACAGCCTAGCCACACTTTTCCCTGGACATCCAACCATATTGGTAACTTCAAACCATACCTCTCATAAATACACAGGTGCACACACAGGTTTTGAAACCACTTTTAAAATCATTGTGTAGTGGGTTGACCCTGGCTGGATGCCAGGTGCCCACCAAAGCCGCTCTATCACTCCCCCTTCTCAGCTGGACAGGGGGGAGAAAATATAACAAAAGGCTCGTGGGTCAAGATAAGGACAGTTTAATAAAGTGAAAGCAAAGGTCGCGCGCGAAAGCAAAGAAAAACAAATGATATTATTCTCTACTTCCCATCAGCAGGCGATGTCTAGCCACCTCCTGGGAAGCAGGGCTTCAGTACGCGTAGTGGTTGCTCCGGAAGACAAAAATGCCTCCCTTCTGTCTCCCTTTACTTAGCTTTTATATCTGAGCTGACGTCATATGGTATGGAATATCTGTTTGGTTAGTTTAGGTCAGCTGTCCTGGTTATGTCCCCTCCCGAGATCTTGCCCTGCCCCAGCCTGCCATTGGGGGGGGGCAAAAATGTTGGAGAGACAGCCTTGACGCTGTGCCAGCACTGCTCAGCAGTAGCCAAATCACTGGTGTGTTATCAACACCTTTCTAGCTACTGATGCAGAGCACAGTGCTATGAGGGCTGCTATGGAGAGTATTAACTCCACCTCAGCCAGACCCAATACACATTGTTATTATTATTCTTTACTGCAGTACAAATAATCTAAAGAATAATTAGGGGCCCTGAAAGCTTACCCATGCCCCAGCTTCTTCATTCTTTGGGCTTAGCATCCTTCTTTGCAGCTGCTGATTTCCAAACCACAGAGACTCTTTGCATCACTTCACTTTATCTGCCATTGACAGATTAAGGTGTCAAACCACCCCTTGCTCTCTGTTGTTGCACCACAGAATGATGCTTATCTTCTCCCCACCCTTGCTTCCTGTGTGCAGGTTTATCAGAGTCCTGGAGAAAAGCATGAGCAATTCTGGCCTCAGCAAAGGCGCACACAGGTGTAGTGCTGCTATTCTGCAGTGACCACCAGTGTGCACATTCTAACTTCACAGTATATGTGAGGTTGTTTAACCACTCAAGGCTTAATCTGCTTCACAGTTATTTCAGAATAAGACATGCCCATAGCTGGCTACAGCAGAGCCTACCTTGCTTTACATGGCTATTGCCTAATGCCAGCTTATGTCTCAGTGAGAGCATCAGACTGCCAAGTTAGCGTTGTTTTAGCAAAAGTATTCCTTAAATCCACACCTTTAGATCTTGTCTGTCAGAGCGTATAATAGAAAGTCAATCTGCATTAATTTTAAAAGTTTTGGTTTTTTAAGTTCTGTTAAACTTCTGTGTTGACACTCTTAGGTTAACACAATAGCATAGTGGAAACCAACAGAACATCAGTTCCTCTACAACAACTGCCCATGTTCACTCTTGTGGTAAACGCAATGTAGCTTATCCTGCCTGCAAAACCATAATCCTCTTTCATATTCTCATGTGCACAAGCTTTTCTCTGTAAATATCTGCACCCCCTCAGAGAAGTGCAAAATACAGAGCCAAAGCTTTTACTGACACATGAAATTTCACTCTGTTGCCCTTAAAAAAGAAATCACAGACAAAAGGTTTCTAATCTGTAGGAATGTGACAAGGTAAATAATTTAAAATAAACTCATCAAAAGAAGAAATTTAGCAAACATTGTCTTCGTAACTGGAGAAGCCAGCTCTGCATCATTAAATAGTTGATATTCATTTAATGGGAGCAAGAAGTTTAAGGAGTTCAGTGATTCTGAAAATCCAACTAGGAAAACAATACTTGAAGAACATGTCAGGTGAAGGTTAATTAAGAGAGAAAACCAGTTTAGTACAGTTTAACTTGTGTACACTAGCACTGTGTTTGTGTTTCTTCTTACTATACACAGTTTGGGTTAGGTTTCTGGGTCTGAAACTGAACTATTTGTTGTGGCTGTGATCCAAAGTGTCAGATCTCAAAAACACTCAAATTACCTTCTTTATATGCTAAGAGCCATAGAACGAAAAGCAAGACACTAACATAGCTTAAAGCTGTCTCATGGGTCTGACATTTTAGTACTTAATACTTTCGGAAAACAATCAGGATTAGTAGCCCATCATTTATTTTCTTGCACGCTCTGACATAAGCAAGTATATCCTGCTCCTGCAAACTCAAGGTACACGTGTAGGCTGTGACAGAGAATAAATCCTCTGTGCAGGACAATAGGTCTGAACTACAGGCACAGCGTGAACTCATTGGCAGATAAAGGCTTATATTTTTATTAACTTTCATAGCAGAGAAGAATATTACAAGGAATGTCTCTCTGAAATAAATATTGCCTCAAATATCTACTCCAATAGCCAGTAAAAGGAGAAAATCCAGCAGAGAGAGGAAAGGATGAATATGATGCAGGCTAGTAACCACCTGGCTGACCCTGGGCACCAGTGCAGACATACACCAGAGGACCATCAGGCAAAGGTGGCTTTAGGCCTTTGCTGCTGAAGTAACTGGCCACAGCTTCGTTTCTGATCATTTTGGCTTACTGGGTCTCCTGCCAGCGCACAACCATTGCAGAGGATATTCCGGTCCAGACAAAAATGACTTTTGACATTGGTCAGATTATGAACAGCCAAATACGCTTTTTTCACTGGTTATTGCAATTTGGAGATCTTTCCATTAATCGGACCAAACATTCATAGTCTTGCAAAAATTACAATCTCATCAGGAAGAAAAAATCCTTTCACTAAACTGCTCCTAGGTAGCTAGCAGAATTTCTGCCCGAAATTGCCTCTCACTAGCAATTCCAGCAACAACAGATGTCATTACATGCTCACCTTGAGCAGAAGACCTCCCACCTGCCTGAACAGAGACTTGCAAATAAGATGGAAACAGCCATAATGTACTGAGAAGTGGACAAAAGGATGCTTTATGTTAACAAATACTTCTGGCATGCTGTTAATTTTTTGACGTTTACCATGTAATTTCTCAAAAGGAATTTCTGGTATTAAGGTCTAAACCTGATCTGTATGCATTCAGATTGCTATAAAATAGCAAAACACATTGGTTGCTCATGGCAACTTTTGACGCATAAACTATGGCCTACATTTTTAGCCAGTTCCTGTTGTCTCAGGAATTTCAAATGCAAATCATAATTTTATTCATAGCTCTATGCTTAACTTCCTAAAAATAGGGCATTAGGCTTTGGCAGCTTTTCATACAATATTTGAAACTTTGTCTATGTGTCTGGAATAATTTGAATATAAAGCCTTTACTGGTATGATAACAATATTCTAACATTAATTTTCCGCTCTGTGAAACAGGCCATGGATAACATGTTCACAGAAAAAGTATCTAGATCAGTCTTGAGAGTACAAATTTGATGTTTTTCAATAGTTTGCCTCCAAGGTAAAATAAGCTACCTTCTGTCCTGCTGGGACTGCACAGCTGGCAATATCTAAGCTAGCTATTTACACTGAGACTGGGTGTGCATGAAATGAATTGAGGAAATCCCCCGCCTATGTTATCTTCAAATGTCTGGCTTTTAAGATGCATCCAAGATGAACAGGGATCCCACACCAAAGAAATGGGGAGGGTGAATGGCAGTAACTATGCAAACACAGCAGTCTTTTTCTAACCATTACTGTGGCTGAACAGTATGCAGGCTGAGAATTGAGCTGTTCAGTGACCTGCCTACCTGCAGCATAATTAAAAATGCAGTAAGTAATTACCCCTACATCTTTTTTGCATTTATACTAATCCTTTCTACCTCATTTTTTTAATCTTACTCCTTTGTTACATCCTCCTCTGGTACCAGCAGAAGTATTAGAAATGAGACCCAAATCCTGCAGAGACTTGCACATGTGCTTGAGATGCCTGGTTTTTCTGCTTTATTGAGACGTAAAGTTAAGCATACACTGAAGTCTTTGTAGCTTTGCAGATCTTGGTTTGAAAGCCTTATGGATAAAAAACTTATGTGCTGCATAACAGTACATGCTTAAGTGTTGGAAAATAACAGAAATAAATCAGTAACTAATGCCAACACGGAGCGTCAGACACAAAGAATATTTATCTGCTAAAATCCACACAACTCCCAGTTTTTCATTCCTTAAGTGCCTCCACTTTTGCAGCAGGGCATTTGCAGTGCCACCACACAGGCTGGTCCTGAGGCTGTGGCAGGCTGGTCTGTATGAGTATTGCGGTAAAAAGAGGAGTATGGCAGGTTCTATGGGTCAGGGCAATCCCAGCACAAATACAGGCTGGGAGGAGAATGCATTGAGAACAGCCCTGAGGAGAAGGACTTGGGGGGTACTGGCTGACAAGCTCACCATGACCCGGCAATGTGCGCTTGCAGCCCAGAAATCCAACCATATCCTAGGCTGCACCAAAAGAAGCGTGACCAGCAGGTCAAAGGAGGTGATTCTCCCCCTCTACTCTGCTCTCATGAGACCTGACCTGGACTACTGCGTTCAGCTCTTGGGACCCCAACACAAGAAGGACATGGACCTGTTGGAGCAAGCCCAGAGGAGGGCCACAAATATGATCAGAGAGCTGGAGCACCTCTCCTATGAAGACAGGCTGGGAGAGTTGAGGTTGTTCAGCCTGGAGAAAAGGCGGCTCCAGAAACACCTTATAGCAGCCTTCCAGTACCTAAAGGGGGCCTACAAGAAAGCCAGAGAGGGACTTTTTACAAGGGCATGTAATGATAGGATGAGGGTTAATAGCTTTAAACTGAAAGAGGGTAGATTTAGATTAGATACTAGGAAGAAATTCTTTACTGTGAGGATGGTGAGGCACGGGAACAGATTGCCCAGAGAGGTTGTGGATGCCCCATCCCTGGAAGTGTTCAAGGCCAGGTTGGATGGGGCTTTGAACAACCTGGTCTAGTGGAAGGTGTCCCTGCCCATGGCAGGGGGGTTGGAACTAGGTGAACTTTAAGGTCGTTTCAAACCTAAACCATTCTATGATTCTGTGAAATACTCTGTGAAGCCTGAAGCAGCAGGGAATGAGCTGGAGGCAGCAGCAGGTGATCAGCAGCCAGTGACCCTGCTAGAAAACCAGTGTTCCCAGGGGATGCATAGCAGCTGGAAGGAGCATCAGGCAGCCATGATAACATAGCAGCATTAGGGCAAGCAGAGGGAGCTGCAGCAAGGTGTTTTAGCACTTAGTCCGTGAGATGGGAAAGTGGAAAGAGGTACTCAGGGCAATGAAATGTTTTTCTCAGTGCACCACTGGCTGTATTCACAATCTCAGCATTTCCAGTCCCATACAGCCCAACAGATCAGGAATGCCAGGGGATCCTCTCTGGTATAATACCCAAACTCTGTCATCCAAGACAGAGCACAGATTTGGACCCTAATGTTTAAGAAAGCAAACCCAAGAGTATTTTTGATAGACTTTCTCTAATGCCTCCTGATGAAGGTTGAAATAAATTTTTATTAGGACAGAAAAAGAGCAAGAATGTTTCTTTCATCTCTTTGTATAGGAGATATATCCTGCTTAGCTCTTTGAAAATCATTTCCTCCTGCTAGTTTAGGTGCCCTCCATAATTGATTTCTGGTTTTAAGTTCCTACACCTCCTCAAAATTTGTTTAAAGGAGACAATATGTTCAAAGGGGCTATGATTTACAGCTCTTAAAAATTAGAATTTGCACCACTGATTAATATTTAAATCCATCTTATGTAAACTTATCTACCTCTTATTTTTACAGGCAAAGCCAGGTACCATCAAAGCCATAGGCAGTTATATCCGCAAAAGACCTGGCCCTAATAACCTGCTTTGCAGTAAATACAATAATTATATTATTTCTTCAGCATTACACACTCGGTGGTGGTGGAAATAGTGAACTGATCCCATGACACATGGAACACTTTCTTCTATACAGCTGTTCTTCACCCTTGCCCAGATGTGATAGGACTTTTACTCCAGTGTTATATGGCCTGGACAGAGAGCAGCAATCTGTGCACATGCAGGCTCCCCTGAAAAAAAAAACCTACAAAGTTTTCCTCCCTGAGCACTGCAGAATTTTCACTTAAGAAAATTCAAAGGCAACCTTGAGCAGAGATCCCTTGAGAGTTGCTCTGTGCAGGGGCTGGGATGAGGCAGACCTGCAGAAAAAAAAAAAAAAGAAAAAGAAAAAAAATCCTTTCAAGATGCATTTGTCTTGGGGAGATGCTGTATTCCAGGGACAGCATCTCTCTTGAGCTTTTTATACAGCAAGGAAACTCTGCCCTTTCAGTTCTTCTCCATGAAATCCCCCTGTTGCTAGAACGTACATGGAAATAACTGCTAACTACTCCACGTGGAGATAACTGCTATCAACTCTTTTCTTTGGCCTTGTCTTCTTAATTATGCTCATTTAATAACTGAAAATTATGTGGTTTTTCATCAGTAGATTTCTTGATAGTCTAGCACAGAAAGGAAAAAAGCCATTACAAACTCCATTAATATTCTAACATGTAATTATAAGATTATAATTGACTAACGTGGTAACCCTGCAAGCGCTACAGCTGCTGAAGAAGAAAACATAACAAAGATGAGTGGTTTTCTCACCCACAAGAATACAAATGAGACATGTTATAATTTAATTGCAAGCACTTTCAGAAATTCATTATGATTTTAGAAATTCACTAAAATACCTAGTATAGAAGCATCTTTCCTACCATAAAAAATAAGGTTTTCAACCATCTATTGTTAGAGCTATTCATAAACGATTTACTTCATGCCATGCTGTACAATATGCTTGAACATTTTCTGAAGTAAAATTTCTAATGCTAGCACTGAAATTTGTATTTAGAGACTTAATTAAAAGCCTGACTTTTAGATGTACTTGCCACCTGCAGCTCCTATTCAGTTCCCTGTCATTTAAGTACCTGGCTTCAGGCAGCCAAGATTGAAAACTGCAGCTTGAAGTACATTATCACAACATTGCTGAAGAGTCCTCCTTACCAGCCTCTGCTGTCCTCGGGCGAAATCCCTGCTGATTTTCTACCTGGGCCTGGGAAAAACACTGGGCCAAATGCTCAGCTGGTGCAAAGCAGCTAAGCTGTACTGAAATCCAGGCCATGCGTGTTTTGTCTGAGTACAGGTTGCATAATTGAGTCCTTTAAATGGAAATTTGCATTGAGAAAAAGGACTGTCCTTAATGAAGGAGATATACTCAGTAATCAGAAAAAAAAACAGGACGCCTGGTTTTGACAGCTTGTAACTGGCTCCCTGCAGGGCAAGGGGTTTGTACTTTGTATCCACATTCATAGCCCATCATAAATCTTAATTAAACAGTGTAATGATTAATAAACTGCCACTCCTCAGATTGGACAGATGTTGCCGTGAAAGGCGCACAAGCATGTGTAGTATTTTTCCCCCTGGACTATTTCAAGTTTGTATCCTACAAACTCTTTCTGTTCCAAATGGGAAGACCCAAATTGTGTTCTTGGTGACACCTGCACATATCCAAAACCATTCCAGTAAAGAAGCGTATTTGTCTTCCTGACGGGTAAGTTGTCCCATAGTTTCAAAACAGCTTGAGAAAGTTGTGTGTTCATTTGAGTAGCCAATGCAACTACAGGCAGTAACTGTAGCTAGTAGTTCTGCTATTTTCTGCCCATTAGTTTTCTTAAGTCTTTGCATTCTCATGAAAATGTCATTAACTTCTCTGTTTGTGTCTGACTTTGTAGCTGAGTCTTTGCAATGGGGACTGGTACAATTTCCATTGTCCACACACCTCTCTCAATGCATTCATTTCCCTTTGTACGTGACTGTTCAATACTGCATCTTCCCTAGGACTGAAATTCATTTCTAGTATTTATTTCACAAAATTCCCTGGAAGCTTGTCCATTTTGTCCAACTGTCTCAATTTAGATAATAAAAGATACTACTTTGGCTTACATATTCCCATGGATAATTTGGCCCAATATGACTTCATTAAAGTATTTTTCATATTGGGCATTTTCTTGCTAGTGAACAGGTCAGGTGGGACCATAATAGTTACATGCAATTCATTGCTTATGAACTCATAGCATCTGAGTAAAACTGTGTACAATACAAGCTACACGATTAAACAATTGTTTAATCCCTAACAAATACCTGGAGTTGTACTCCACAAAAGAAGTTACCTCTCCTCCTCCTCTTCTTCCTGCATCACCCTCACTCCCACTGTTCCTCCACTCCTCTGTATGCAAACCAAACCAACCTCTCCTTAGTATGACTTGACCTCATAATACAACCAAAAGCAAGGGAACAAGAAGAAATGCAAATGTTATGACAGCAGCAATAGCAATTTTTGCTTTTACAGAATCATGATGGCAGATCCTACTCTTGCTGGCTCTGGGAAAGCAGCAGGTACCAAACTGGTGGGGCATATGCTGCTCTTTGAGCCTTATGCAATGATCCCTGTGACAGGACCAGACTGCAGGAACCTGCTTAGTTCCTTCAGAGAAGCATGCCCTTGCACTGTCAAACCCACTTATGCCAGTTACGAGTCACAGCAAGCCTTAGTTTTTCCCAGCAACCTCTCTGTGCTGCCCTTGGAAATTATCTTTGTTTTGTAGCAAATAATTTTTAGGGGCTTGAATTTAACAAGGAGGGAGGTGGTGGTCCTGCTCTTCTGTCCATATGCACAGACACCTATCCAGCTAATTTAAGGTTTACTGGAGCTTGACGTTGTGGTGATGCCTGCATTATTTGGGTCTCTAGAGAAGCAGCCTCTGTAACTTGCATTTGCAATGGGATCTTCCTGTTTTCTGTGCTCTTGGGATTTTATCCACATGACTGAGTTAGCACTGTGTCGTGCTACCAGTCCCTTTGCAGTTACAGATGCAGAAAGGTGTGACTGGCTGTAATATGATCAAACCATTCCCATACATCTGTGCATAGTTTTTATTCACACCATAGGCAAAAACAATCATCACTGAACACAGTGGCATTCAGGAATTCTCAGGATTAAGCATTGCTTAGGAGCTTTAAAGAAAAAGGAAGGAGGAGAAAGGCTGTGTTATCAGAAAGGAGGAAGAGGTTCCGTCTGTTGCTTAATATTTAAACTTGCTGAATATTTACACAAGAATTTTATGAGAAGTGAGTTTGCACTCATTTGTTGTAAGGCCACTAGAACTCTTAATAAAACCAGGTACATGACAACTGCAAATGCTGAGTAAACGAAAGTCATGGCGTTTTTTGTTTAAAGGCAGAAGAGCGATTTCAAAGATACATACTAACATGATCCTTCATTTTCTTGTGGGTTTAGACCTCAGCAGTCAAGTCTCTCAGGTTTCATTGATTCAGCCATGAACATCAAACACCTTCACAAAAATGAAGCAAAAGCCAAAAGCCTCAGCAGTAAAAACTGCAGCCATCACATGCTACCAAGAGCTGCAGTTTTAAGGGAATAATTTGTAGGGGAACAATAAAGCAGCTCTAAGAATCAGTTTTGACTGCAGAGAAAACAGAACCATCCTTAAAAGTGTTAGCTGAACACTTCATGATTAAACAGAAGGGACAGATGCAGGCTCAATACTTAGTTTAGTTAAAACTCAGTCTATCCTACTTTTTCATTGGCTCTTATACCCTTCAGACAGACTGTCACAGCTGCCTGAGATACTTAAAATGTGTACAGGGAGATGAGTCTATGTCGTCAGAACAGTACTGTTAATCTAAAAATCTTTTAGGGTGTCTAATATTTCAAATTACACAAATATAATAAAACAAATATACTAAGACTTTCTCTTCCTCTCCTACTTCTTCTCTAGATAGAGAGGTATGATACCAGATCAAGGTGTTAGTGCGCTACGCATGGAGGATTGGATGCTTTTTATCCTTCCCTGAATTTCTGTGTTTCCTGCATTACTGCAAGCAGCTTCAGCTGGCTGACTGACTAGAAAACTTCACAAATACAGACATTTCTGATTCCTTGTTTCTCCAACTTGCCAATACTCTGAAAACAGAAGCACAGTTTACACATTCACTAGCCAAACAGCGGACAATAACTTCACTGGAGAAAGGAAACAGGGTACCTCAGTCATTCACTCATCCCACTTACCATTTCCCATAATGCTAAATAATGAGATGATGGGAAACTATTTTTAAAATTTAGCTTCCCCAGTTCTGTCCTCTCTTCAGAATTAGAGCCGAGATTCCAACTACAGTTAGAAAATTGTCTGTCCTGAGCACAGCTACCTGTTACTATGGCTGCACTCTCAGACCTCTGTGATCTCTGTGATCTCTTGGGTATACAAATGTGATGCTGTGAGATCTCTGCTTACCACTGCAAGCAGTGAGGACAAGAATCAGTGTCAGTGCAGTCAGCCCAAGGGGGTTTCTGACAGGGCTAACAACTGACCCTAGAAGATTTTGGCCCTACATTAGCTTTGAAACCACGTATTTAGTGTTCCTTTTGGTTAAAGAAAAAAAAAGAAGCATTGTTAGCTCTAACCCTAACGTGGTCACTCCAGAGTGACCAAACTGACTCAAGCATTGCTAAGACCTATTTTTGGATTGGCCCCATGCAGAAGAAAAACTTCCTGTAACACAATTTGAACATTTGGGCCTAAGATTCAGCAGAATGAGTAACTCTATTCAGCTGTTTACCTGTGAAAATCAGAGCACAGTTAGCATCTGGTGGACCAGTTAACAGTTACTGAGCAGCAATTTGTCCAAGGTGGTCAGTTTATTTTTAAAATTTCTAAGGCAGCAACCCTATACAGCACTGCTTATCTAAACCTGCCAGTCAGTACCTCACCTAAACTGCAAACACGGAGGTGAGACCAGGTAGGTTAAATACTTTTGATGTGCTTGCACAGAAAGTTTCGGTCTCGTCTTTGCAGTCGAAGAGTTCTAGTGATTCCTACAGTATCTTAGGAGATGACGTGTGCACTCACCACAGGTCTGAGCTTTCTAGACACACTGGGTTTCCTGAGTGACAACACAGGACGGTCACTGTGTGTTTGCAAGTGGCCCTTGGTCACTACAGCAGATGAAAAAAGGGCTTGCTGCTGTCAAAACTACTCACGTACCCAGCTTCTACCCACTATCCTTTCCCAGGGCAAGCAAGCTGCATCATGCTGGCCTGCCACAGCAATTCATCCAGCCCTACAGCGTGCTCCAGACAGCTCTCTCCCATGGGCAAATTGTTCAAGCAGTGCCAACCTGTTCCCAGGTCCTTGCTAAAAATGGTAGTCGGGAGCAGACAACTGCCCTTGTCAGACTAGTTCACCTCACCCACAGCTCGCCAGCTCCTAACGGGAAAGTGGGCTGGCTGGGAAACACCAGCCCAGCACGGATGCTGCTGCCTCTGCTAATCCCATAGCAGGATAGAAGTCTGTCAGGGTTTGTTGAATCAGCCTGTGTCTTGGCTCTGTGGTGGGGCATAGGCACAGCAGTCTTGCTGTACTGGCTGAGAGTCACGACTCTGTGCTTACAGAGCAGGGATAAGGTCACTATTGGCTCTTCACATTGGTACTCGTGGTGGGTATGTCAGCCCCTGCCTGGTGAACACTTTTCTAGCAGAGCTGCACAGGCAAGTTTAGCTACTGCTATGGAAAGCAGATTTCTAGCTCACGGGAGGGGGAATCATTCCTAACATTTATCCGAGGAGATAATTTTAGAAAATCTCATTCTGATTTCAGTGACATACCAGGTGACAAAATGAGTATTTAAAGTACATAATTCTTTTCCCTAGAAAAGAAATAAACCTTTTTCTAAGCAAGCTGGAGATGGCAAAAATCCATCCTTTGTGATGCAGAGGGAAGAAACAAGCACAATAGTAGTTTCAGAGCAGTGAACCCGGGCAAGTGCTACAGCAAGTTAGAGACAATTTTGTGGGACCAAGGAGAAATCAAAATGAAGAACACCAGGAACTGAATATAAGTTGAGCAGGAATAGGGATTAGTAGGTTTTATATATTTGTGAGGCTAACTACCCTCCTGGCTTATTAGCAGCACATTTCAGAGCTTGGACTGGGACAGCCAAGCTGCAAACCCCGCTATGTGAGCAGCACTTCCAAAAGCAAAGCTACCCAGCACGATGAAGGCTAGAAGCTAAGCCCTGGCTGCCAACAAACTCGTTCAAATCGCGCTCATTACAGTGGTGGTGATAAAAGCCATGAACATACTTGTATTGAACTACCATTTTTCTTCCCTCTATATTCACAATCCAAAAGGAAAAGCACAAACTTCTTCATACACTGCTGAGCAAATGAAGAGAAGATTCATTCCCTGATACAGTAACAATTCACTACAGGATCAAAATGCAACCTTGGCATTTTTCCTGCTCTTTATCATGTGTCAAGGTTGCTACAAAACAACAGTTGCACATAGCTGACAAAGTCTGGCAAACAGATGCAGGGGCAAGGCCAGCATATCCCTGCCGTTCATAGCCTGTCAGGAGGAGGAGGCAGCCAGCCTCCTGACGGCCATCCCTGCAGCGGGCCCACATCCTTGCTGCGGTGGCACAGAAGTCTGCCTTTGCATCTGCATCTGTACCTTAGTTGGACAAGAGGTGCAAAGTGCAGCTGTTCCGATCAGTGCTCCCAACTCACACGTGAGCTTATCGGAAACCCTGCGCAGAGCCTCGAGCGGTAACCCCAGGAAGGGCTTGGCAGTAGGAGGCAGCCAGGGGACCATGCCAGCAGGTTCCCACAGTGCCACTCAGCCGTGGCCCGCAGCGGGCTGCAACCCAATACCATGATTCAAATAAGCAGCAGGAGTTTGGGCTCTAATTGTCAACCTGTGCTCTCTTCATAAAAGTTATAGGTGTAAAATACATGCCACATCAGAGCTGGTGTGAGAAGTCTGTACAAGGAAGTAAAAAGCCAGACAGAGGATTGGTATTTTTTTTTTCTTCAAAAATCTCTGGTAGACTGGGTGCCACCTCCCCTACTTCTGAGCACAGCCACATCTGTACTCACACAGACAGGAAAAAAGTCTTTGCAAGAAGATGGACAGATCATCCAAAAGCATCACCACAGCTAGCATGGCCAAGGGCTGGTGGCTCAGTACCTGGCATGTTTTGCTGCTTAGGCAGTAACTAGTTACAGTCCATGTGACAAAACTGAATGTAAGCACCATCAAAAATAATGGCATACCTGCATGCACCATTAGCATTGCTTCCTGAAGTTAATCTGAAGTACAAGTTAATATTCTAATTGTACATTTTCAATTTTATTGAAGCACTGCTGTATAACTCTGCCTCCCTCTTCCTTCTTTTTAGAGGATGGATAGAAAAAGCTTAATTTAGCATGCAAATGCCAAGTGACAATGCTTTTATTAGTTTGTGGCCTCCAACAACTCAGTACTCAATAATTTTTTCAAGATCTTAAAACTCCATAAATCGGGAAATTTTTTTTTTGCACTTTACTTTGATCACCTCAGTTCTGGAATCTGAATTCTGTTTTTTGAAAAAGTGGTTGAACTTTCTAAACATATGAGGAAGGGGCTCACTGGGGTTATTAGAGGCTAGGTGCATAAGAGTTTGTAGTAGAAGTGGTGATGTAAAGCAGTGTTCTTGGCCCCATGCATCTCCATGCAATTTGCTACATTTATTGACACCCTAGACACAGTAATTCTATGTACTTCCTCTTGTTTGGTGCTGTCCCACCTTGATGCTGCTCTTTCCTCATACAGAGCAGCAGATGGTGCAGTTCAGGTATGAGCTCTGCTGTTAATTCAGTTACCCTACAGCTAATTCAAAAAAGGAAACATTAAGTTCTTTAAAAAGCATTCTCAGATGACTGATTATCTCATACTTTACTTCCCAATAAACTTAATACCGCTTCGATAAGGAGGAAAAAGAAGTATAAACTGGCCTACCTAAATCTGAGTTCCTGCAGTCCTTGAAGAGCATAAAGTTTGAGCCCAATCCTATTTAGTTCCTGAGGTGTAAATGTGTTTTATTCACAGCTATGTCAGTAACTGGTATGCATATTACAGTACCTTTATGAGCTGGTCTGGTTCACTCCCTTCTTCCACAGTAATTAATTTAGACCTTCCATTTCGTTCATTGTCCCGAATGCCAACAGCAACTTGAGTAGCCTTCAGACGCTCATATTTATTGCATGATGAGCCACACCACTGATAGATTTCCTAAAATAATTAAAAGCACACACATTAGCAATAAGATTCAACACTGAACAAAATTATGAAATTAATATTTTATTAATAATTATCTTACTGGATCTAAACCACCAGAACATCAGTGAAGCTACATCTTTCAGAAATACTTTCCAGAAGAGATTTTCTAAGTGACCTAGATATTTGTAATATGCAAGGTATTTATGTAATGTAATTTAGCATCCACATATTAGGAGATCGCTCAACCTCAGAATAGTCAAGAGTTTTGGTTTGACTGAGTTTTATCCCAAATACAGATATATCTTCAGCTATCTAAAGAACCTGAAACTCCTAAATTTGCTACTGCAAATTGTTTTTGTTTTATATCTGGCAGGTCCTCTTCTATGCTATTTTAGCAGTTTTGGTTCTCATCTGTGTCAAGAAATAAAGTAATTTCAAAATCTCAAGGAAAACCCTGACTGTATCTGCTACTCAAAGGTAAAGTTAGATCTTTCAATCCAGTTTTTATTTTGGTGACTTTCTGCCATAAAATGATATTTGTCATGTACTCTGCTGCATCAAACCACAAAACCAGCTCACATGCAAACAGATGACATAGGTGTTTTCAATAAAAAGTCTTCTTCACTGGAAGATTTTTCCTCAGTGTACAGCTGATCCAATGCTCCCAAAAGTTTATTAACCTCAGACTAATGCAAGCCCTTCCAACTGTAGTTATCACAAATGTCTTTATAAATGACTTCTAAAGATTCACATATCAGGAATACACAGTTTTTCCGGTCAGTTAAACCACCAAGTTTCTCCCCAGCAGAAGGTGGACATATACCTGGTCCCCCTTCCTGCCTCAGGAACTGACTAAAATAAAGACAAGAGACACATCTATAAAAGATGCCTCCATTCAGGAAAGGCAACAGCTAGGAGTACGTTGCTGCCACATGGGCAATCCACCCCACCGTGGTTGCCACCTTTACAAGGAGTTTCTCAGACACCACAGCAGCAGCTCTTCATGTTGATGAGCAAGTGCTCTGGTGGCAGTAGCCCACTCCCAGATATCATCTTATGGGCCTTCAAGGCCTTCTTCTCATCTGGCTGAACAGGTAGTGAATGGGTATGCTCTGCACATTACGGGTAAAGCGCAATTCAACCAGAACGGAGCACGTTCCCAAGGCACCTCTCAGGAAGGAGCACCACCAGAACTAGCCCAAGACAGGTCACCTATCCAGTCACACCACAGACCAAGGACCCCCAGTTTTGGCAAGTCCTATTATTCATCCTGAATGCAAGGCACTTCAGAATAAAGACTTTAGATTTCAGTCCCGATGAAAATTACTAAGAGGCAGAACATAAGCTGCAGAGCTGCTAGAGGCTGAGCTAGAAGGAGCTAGTCGAAGGAAATTAATCAGCTTAGCTGGTTGCTTCCCCCCCCACACTTTCTTCTGGAAGAAAGTAATTTGATTCTTCTTCACATGATTCTATTAAATAGCCCAAACAGTACAGCAATAAAGGTACACATTCATTTTCAACTTTAAAAGAGGTTGAACTAGTTTGTGTTCATCTACAACGCAAATAACAAGGATTTAATCAGAGCCCTCACTGAGTAAACTACTGGGGGCTTAGTTTTACGATGTATATACAACTGTATAAAATTTAGATTTCGGATGAAAACCTGTTTCATTCAAAAAAAGCTTCTTAAGCTCTTTCTGCTGACCACTATTGTTATTTAACAGTACTTAAAATGGTGGCTTGAGACAAGTGAGAGATTAAGTACAGCTTCTCTGTGCTAGCAGATGCAAGCTTTTAGAAGACAGCTAACACTGATGCCATCTGCATGCGAAACAGCACTAGTAACTTCTTATGTTTACTCTTCACCAGCTTGGACACAAAAAAACCTCCCAAACTCAGTGATCTCACAGCCAAGTTCCCTTCCCTTCCCTTTGGAAGCATCCTTCAAAGACGAAGTTTTAAGCTTACGTCAGGATTACACAGATTCTCAGAACTGGATCCCTTTCAACATGCAGATGTTATGCAATGAAAACTGTGAGGTTTTCAGCTTGCCTTTACCAACTTGACTGTAGTATTAAGACAAGAAAAAAAATATCTGCTTTCAAGTTCCAGTTTAAATACTGTCCGCTTACTAAGTATCCAGAATCTGGAGACATACTTGGCTTCAGGTCTGAACCTTATCTTAAATCTGACTTTCGACATTTCCACAGGAAAAGAAAGTATCTGTGCAATCTTGGGGCAACAGAATTTTCTAAAGAATTAATGAAGACTGCCTTGAGTATACAGAAAGTCAAAAGGTTTTTTTTAAATATAGTTATTATAGCCATGCACTGCTTCAGCCACCTTCTCCCAGATTTTGGGAGACTTCCCAAAACACAGACTCGTTTAGTTTCTGCGAATTTCACCACTCCAACTTACTCATTCTCATCCTGGCCTACCTCCTACTAACTAAGCTTATTTGAAATTATATGAGAAAACAGGAGTCAGTGGAGATATAGCAGCAATAAATAAGAATTCTTTATTTCCTGCAGTCTATAGAAGGAGTAAGGAAGAGGAAGAGGACATATACAGAGAATTAGCTGAAGAGGTTAGGCAGCTATTGCCTTAACTCATTGTGTATGCTGCAATTCATGGAGATTACTTGTTCAGAAAGGTTAAAAGTTCAGTTTCAGCTATACGTGTCAGCCTTCTCTTGGTCTTTTGGTAACTGTCCATGCAACCTCAAACAAGTATTCTCATCTACAAAATGAGTAGTATTTACGGCACTGACCACAAAGAATATTGTGAGACTTAAAACTGTCACTGCAAATTACAAAGAGCTCTACTTCTCAGACAGTGAATTCACATTTTCTTTTCTTAGCATCTCCTAAGATGTACAGTGCACCCTAGCTACCCTGCATTCACAGCGTATTCCCCAGTTTTCCTTCAGTCAGCAAGTGACTTAACTGAGCTCTCCTACAGTCCACTAGCTCTAGGCTTCAAATCAGCCTAAGGGGAAAGACCTTTAAAAATCTACAGTAAGGGATTTCAGATTTTTTGATTTGCAGATTTCATTATTTTCCTTATGGAGTTCACATTCCTAAACTACAGAAACACTCCCACAAAATAATGTGGTCTAAATACATTTGTCCTAAACTAAAATAAATAAACATGAAATTCTGTTAGCTGTAACCTTGAGAAACCTTGTGTGGTAAGGTTTTCTCCTGCCACATGAAAAAACTTGAATCAACAAGAAGTATCTGAAAACATCCTTGATCTGGAGTTCACATGGTTGAGCCATACCACTCCTATAAGCTCCATCTTCCCTGGTCATTTAAAAAGATATTGATTTTAAAAGCTAGAGAAACAAGACTGATTCTTTTCAGCACTAAAGAATAAAGACCGCATTCTTTATTAAAACCCTGAAAGCTAAACTTCATGTACTGTATAATCTAATAGAAGGAAGTGAGCAGCCACAAGTCATGAAAGCGTCCCAAGGTATATAGTATTTTACTGTATTTACTATGAGCGCGAAACAAGTATCTTAAGCATTCAGTGCTACAAGCTTTTAGGAGCTTAGACTTAGTTAATTTTCTCTTCTGAAGTAAAATCATCTTCTCAATTATTTCTTAAATGTATCTAAATTTGAGGCCTCATGGTAGAAGATGTAACTTGCACATTTCAATCTCTAGGCAGATTGGGGTTTTAACAATTTAAAGCCAGTGTCCTGGTTTCAGCTGGGATAGAGTTAATTTTCTTTCTAGTAGTTGGTATAGCACTGTATTTTGGATTTAGGATGAAAATGTTGACAACACACTGATGGTTTTAGTTGTTGCTAAGTAGCGCTTATGCAAAGTCAAGGATTTTTCAACTTCTCATGCCCAGCCAGCAAGAAGGCTGGAGGGGTACAAGAAGCTGGGAGGGGACACAGCCAGGGCAGCTGACCCAAACTGGCCAAAGGGATATTCCATACCATGTTACATCATGACCAGTATATAAACTGCAGGGAAGGCTGGCCAGGGCCAATCGCTGGTCGGGGACTGTCTGGGCATTGGCCAGTGGGTGGTGAACAATTGCATTGTGCGTCACATGTCTTGTCTTGGGTTTTATTTCTTTTTTTTGTTATATTCCTTTTAGTTACAATTATTATTATTATATTTTATTTTAGTTATTTAACTGTTCTTAGCTCAACCCACAAGTTCTAATTTTTTTTTTTCTGATTCTCCTCCCCATCCCACCGCAGGGGCGGTAGGGACGGGACAGTGAGTGAGCAGCTGCATGGTGCTTAGCTGTCCGCTGGGGTTAAACCACAACAGCCAGAAGGAGAGATTTTTAAAAGTTAAAGCCACTTCTTGACAAGGCTAATATTTAGATGTAGATTTATCTGAAATATAGTCAGCTAGCTATCTAACCATGTCCAACAGACCCCTGAGCTTTTGGCATGTATTTTATCATTCATGTATTTATTTTTAGACATATATATGTGTGTGTATATATATACACATATAAAAAGTGCTCAATTAGGGCCATAATATGGTATTTAGCTTTAGCTCACTCAGTGCTTTCACAATTTCTTAGCTGTACTATACCTTCACTATTTTTAAGCTTGTTTTGCTAACCTTATTTTGAATTGGCAGGCTGACAAATGTTTCCATTAAAACAAAAATAGACTTCAAGTGTTCACTCCCCTCAAAAAAAAAAAAAGGAACTTCATTCATCAGTAATTCCTGTGCCAAGCCCAGTTTATTTTCAGAAGTTTGTACTAGCAGTATTTTTTTTTTTAATCTCTTTAACAGACTTTGAGAGATGCTATGGAAGAGAGCTATTCTGCTACCTGATATTAATGGTTGTTGCTATCAATATATTTGTCAAATCACAGTGGGACAATTAGCAGCTGAGGGCGAGAAAATGTTATCATGAATAATCACAACGGCCACCCTTGAGCTCCTGAGGGAGGTCAGGAAGGCAACCCAGGTCTATGCTATGCACGCTGCAGTCACAGCAAGGTCTCTCCTCATCTGCACATTTTGGGTACACAGTTTGGTCTCCTAGTTATAGAGTAGCAGGGTTCACTGCTTTTATTCCTGATAGCTTCTGGCCTGCAGAGTGACCTTGAGCAAGTCTCATGAGATTTCTACAGCACATTAAAAGTGACCCAACATTTAGCTTCTATACGGAAGTGTGCAACAGGATGATTATGCATGGCTTACATGTAACTCTGAGTAAAAGTACCTTGGCACTTTTCCCCTGTATGGAGGGGGATTGTGAAAGTACACCTCCTGCCTTCCTGCTCCAGCCCCAAATGGCTTGTAGAGCAAGAGAAGAAAAAACAAACAAACAAAAAAGTATTTCCAAAGTGACATAAAAACAAATTTTCCCTTCTAACACATAGCCATCTCTGTATTCACCTGGTAGCCTCCTCAGTTTGGAGGCAAATGAAAATATACTCTGCATCCTGGTGTCTCTTCTGTGAATCTTAGCCAGGACAACGAAGGCAAAAGCCAAGAAGCTTAAATCTGTGAAGAACTCAGTTTTGTTCTAGTTACAAACATGTCCTGAACATACAAGTGTTTTAAACCCATATCTTTGTTGAAATACCTAGTAATTGCCAGGCTGATACTGTAATTGCTGATTTGCATTCTCTTACATGAAGAAACATTAAAAGGCTAAACAAATTAAACAGGTTTCCAAACTCTAATTTGAAGCAATTTGTTGCAAAATTTCAATTTTGGTAGAAAACAACAGTGAAATGTTTGTCTCACTAATCTTAAAATATTAAAATAAAAATTTATTCTTTCATTAAGGAAAGACTTTAAGCCAAGTATCACAAGCTGGTGGGCCTCCATTCTTTGTTGGCAGGCCCTGATGCACCCTAAGCCTGTCCACCTTTGCCCACCTCTACATCAGAACATGCTCCCAGAATGCAAGCGCACCTCAATTAAAAAAAAATTACCACTTAGTTGAAAGTCAGCTAAATCTGTAATGTGGATCCTGTCATGTCAACATGATGTAACTTATGCTGACTTAATACATGTCTGTCAGGATGTTGTCTTCTGTTCCTCTAAGCCACAACATGAGGTATAGAGGCACAGCTATGAAGCAGAGGGGCTTAGCACAAAAAAAAGGCCTTCAGCTAAATCTGCTCACTCATGTGAAACACCATACTATGTTCTCTTTACCCCCATGACTCATACAAGAGGGCTAAAAGCAAGAAAAGAAGGGTTTGCCTTAATTCCTCTCTTGGGCTTAGTTGCTTCTGCTCATTAGATAGAAGCAGATCAGAGGCTGGGCAAATAACCACATCACAGAAAGCCACTGTAGTGGTTTCACAGTGGGTAGTAGAAGAAAGGCTGACAAGGCTTGTAAAGAAAGGTGGGCCAGGAGGAGAGGAGCTGTGATGTAGGAGTGCCCAAAGGAGCCTGCACTCGTACTGCTCACATGTGAGTGAACCGAAGATACCACTTCTTGAGGGAAGTAGAAAAAGAACTAGCAAAGTTAGAGGCAGACTGAACAGGCATGAATGCTGGCAAAGCTTTTATACATATCTTATCATGCTACTATCGAAATAATTGGCATGCACTCAGCTGAGACTCCATTCTCTTCACGGTGATTAATAAACAGCTGTTCAGATAAGGCAAGAGTTTATTTTGGCTGAAACTGTTCTTTGTTAAAGTCTAGTCTCTTAAATTAAAGTTAACGGATTTAAAGGAAAAATGCTAATACACAACTCAAATACACTTGGAAACAAGTTTTTATATGACTACAAACATCAGAAATGGTTCCAGTGCCTTCAGTTTTCAGTAAAATTATTTGTAAAACAAATGCACATTACCTTGGTGTTTGTAATTCAAACACCAAGTTTTTGGAAAATAACTGGCGAGTCCTAAAGCAGGAATGTGGAGGGTTTGTTTTTTTTTTTTTTAGTAAAAAGTGTTAAATCAAGAAAAAGTCCAAATGATGAGGAACATAACTGAACAGTAAAACGGAATAAAAGTGACTAGGATATAGCACTTTGCCAGTTTGCTGACATTCAGGTTTTTTAGGAACTGACAATATATATAAGAAGAATGTTTGCATTGAACCAGGTTAATATAGGCCTCTGGAGACATTTCTCTCCTTAAATTATTCAGTGTTTTTTCCTGTCTTGACTGTTGAATTCTTGATACAGGCAGTGAAAAAAAAAAATCATTTCACATATTCATCAAATCTGCCTTTTACATTTGTTGGAACTGTAATACAGTGAACCATTGAAAGTTGTGGAGTTTTGATAATCCAAAACAACCTCTGAATTCATTCAGTCAGAATGCTGTTGAGGCCACCAGGAGCCTGGTCCTGGTATAATTACAATAGTGTCTTTGTAACCAGTCTTAGACTCTCCCATTTGATTCAACTGGAACAAATTGTCAGAATAAAAGTAAGTCAGATGTACCACAGTCATACACTTAGGACATTCATCTTTCCTCTCTCACCTGTTTTGCTAGTACATTCTAGGAATAGCTGTTGCTATACCACAATACATTAAAGGGTGAGTACCAGGAGGATATTCATTCTAAATAACAGCAGTTCAAGCAGCAAAACATCTGGATTTCCTCCAACATCAGGAAGAAAACTAACCTAACTGAATCTTGGTGCATATGTGTATGTCCTGTTCACCTAAAGCTTTAACAATGGTCTCTATTTCAGTCACTTTTCTGCATACAAGTGGGGGCAAGGGGAAGCTTTCCAGTCCATAGGGTATGAAGGAAAACTACATAACCTGAATATTCTAACTGAAGTGGGTAAAAAAAAGTGCTTAATATTTATTTTCCTCCATCTGATGACTTTGGGACTATAACAATTTCCAGAATGCTGGAGTTTACACTACTGGAGGTATAAAACTAATTGGTTCATAGATTTACAGAAAAATGAGATGCTTGCTTACTAAGATAAAAATGTGGTTATATCTACACACAGTGTAAGCTGTTAACAAGTCCATGAAATTAATAAAGAACAAAAGCAGTTTAGTTCTTCAAGCTCTGCTACTTGTTTGGCAACTCCCTGCTACAGCACAAGTGACAGTTTAACTCTCAGCTAGGGCAAACTGGGGAAGAGGTTAGTTGTAGGAGAAACATGTGAATGAAAAACATGGAAAAAGGACATGACTAGTCAGTTGTTAGTGCCAGGGAAAGCAACTAGAAAGAGAAACTTACAGTGATGAACTCCAGCATGCAAGAATCTGGTCTTCTGCTCCTGTTTACACCCAAACAGTGACTTTATTAAAGCGATTAATATGCTGATTGTGAACTGGTTTCTCTAAAGGAAGAGAAGCAAAGCCACCTAGAAGAGATAGTGCAGGCAAGAAGGCAGATTACAGAAGCAAGCAAAACTACATGTGTGCTTAAGATTGCAACATGATGCTGAATCATACCCTGCAGTCATAATCATCAAGTATCTGTCCTCTTGTTCTTTTACTGTTAAAAAACAGAAGTTAAATTATGTTTACAAAAAGAAAATTAGTCTACAGCAAGTTAACAGTTTTTATGAAGAGCAGCTGTCAAAAAAGCCAGCCTTTTTGCTTGATGTATTTTTTCTAGTGTCTTTGTGCAAGACAGCAATCTTTTTCATTTTGACATACCTATTATGTCAGGAGTTCAAGTAGGAGCATACTGACAGATACATGATCACAACAGCTTTATTCAGTCTTATGCTTTTGAGTTCTAACATCATAATTTTCAGTTGTGATTCATGGAGCCCTTGAGAAGTACATACATTGATTACTGGATGGCACAAGTTGTTTTTAAGCACGCTGCAGGCTCTTAAATTTCAAATCAGCAACCTCTTGGCTGTTTATAAATCAGTTTATAAGCACCACTACAGGAATGGGAAGAATGGACAACTCAGTGCAGTTTACCTTCAGTTCTTCACTTCGCTTAATATAGCTATCACCTCACTGTCTGCATTCTTCCTTTGGGAAGAAGGGTAACATTTTGTTAGCAGAACTTTGATTGTACTAACAAAACTTTCCAGCCTCAATCAGGCCCAAGCTCAGAACTGCTTGGTACTTATCACACATCCCCCCCCCCCCCCCCCCCTTATTTTAACAACTATCTCCTAATTTCTTCCAGGAGGCTGAGTGGTACACAGCCTTCTTCCTACCCTCTACAGTCACTTGGCTCATAGCACTGCTGCTGCCTCCCATCATGAGGGAAGTCAGCCAGAAAGAATCAAGTCTTACATTTTACAAAGCTCTATCTGAACAAATGAAATGCATAGAGAATATTTTTGCTGGTCACTACAGTTACACCTTTAGACAGCCTTCATACAGCAGAGCTTCCCAAACTGAGTTGAGAAGCTTTCAATAAAATCAGCTGATCACTTCATGTTGTTTTATTGCATTGCTGCTCCCATTACTTCTGCTCCATCACCCAAATTACCAACACATCTCAACATTCACATTTTGTACATCACCAGTGTACACCAATGTACATAGGGTGAATTTCACCATACTGGTAAGTTTCCTTCCAACTTTAAGCCACTCACTAAGAAAATCAACACAAGAGATGAAAGTCTTTAGCACATCTTATCAGAAATATACATATATAAGCTATATTAACACATGCATCTGGATAATACTAAAATAGCCTGGGAAATTTTGTGTGTTATTCACTGAATGGCACAATGATTAATCTTTTTCCTTCCCTTCCATGGTCATTTTCCATGCCCTCTCATGCTCCTTGCTGGTTTGAGAATCTGTCTTGGTGATGGAGGAAGAAAGAGGGATGTGGCTAAGGGGAGGCAGCTGGAGGATGGGGTGATGCAGGGAGAGCTGCATCTGGAGGTAAAGGGGAAAACACAGAGCAAGGCCATACAGTTTGTGGCCACCAAGAACTGCCAAACCTGTCCTGGTGCCTCACAGGTGGGACACCAGGAAGAGCTCAGCACCCTCCAGCCAAAAGGACAGGATGGGAAGTGTGGCAGAAGACCGTGGCTTCTGGGAGGACTTAAGCACAGCTATGCCAGGATAGGACGTGCTAAGCAGCACCTGATAAAGTGCGCTTTACTCCAGGTCTGTACAAAGCCTTCCCAGCAACAGCCCTGCACTTGTCTTGCCTGCCTGTCCCAAAGGCTCCCTTACAGGGAGATTCCCAGGTTCATCATGGAGGTGGAATGAAAATCCCTTGTAGAAAAAAAAAAAAATTATCTGGGTGTGGCACCCCAGACTCCCTCCTGGATCACACATTGCACTGGAACATCAGTGTGGTGGTCACAACGCTCATGTCACAGTCTTACAGAAGACTGAATAAAAAGGTCTTTATGCATTACCCACAGCTAATGACTCCCCTCATATTAAAGACAGTGTTTTCTCTGCCTTCTGCAGCCATTTTCTGCTCCAGCCTAAAAAGTTCAAAGGAGGCAAGGTAAGACCTGGGCAGGATATTTGAAGTGCTGTAAAGGTGGCTTAGTAACATATCTAGGTATGAGGTAACCATCAGAGCCTGAACTGTAAATATGTGAAGCTAGCTGGAAATGCACACAAACACTTTCTACTTAAGGCATTATCACCAGAAGGGAAACCTTAGTGATCAATAATGGTTTTATTCCTGATCATTATTACCTTTCTTAATTTTCCCTTATCTGCTTAAACCATAGGTTTAAAATACTGCAGTAATTGAGCTCAATGGGAAAACTGAGATGATTTTTCATTATATTAGGTAAGTGGCTTCATAAAAGCTAACAGGAAATGGACTGCACAAGCAGTTTTGCAGTGCCACAGAGACCATCCTTCTAGTTAGCTAAGAGACTGGGGAAAGTAAGCCTTGGAAACTCATCTTATTTGACACACTACAATAATTTGATATTAAAAGCACTGACCATAAGCTCATTATTTTATGCAATTACTACCCATTATTCTCAGAAAATGATTCAGTAGTGTGCTGCAATAAAGCCCAAGACTCAACAGCAACCCTATTTAAGATTCATTTTATTTCAATTATTCAGTAAATGAATCTACTTGAGCCAAAAATTTTTTTTTTTTTTTTGAAGGACCCCTAAATTCAATTAAGGGCTCCTGTAAAGACTTACCCATTTACAATGGACCTCTAGTCATGGAAAATTTCAATGTGAAATACAGTTATTTCAGCTTGAAATACAGTTCTTAAAGCTTGCTCAAGATTTCCACTGCAACAGTGTATTTTTCTACCACACCTATTTCTCTATAGGCACTTCACTAGACTTACATATCTTCATCTTGAAGTATGTCACACATTGCCTTTTCATCTCCCACTAGAAAGGTCTGGTTTACATAATAACCTATGATAAAATTACTACAAATTTCTGGATGCTGAAACACTTTTTTCCTTAATTTGTTAATACATTCAAGAAAACCCATCCCTCATATACCACTGACATTGCAAGATCAAGAACTGTTCTAAGTCATGTGATTTGACTGACATTTCCCATAGCGTGGTAAAGAAGAGATCTACATGTTCACATCTAATCTTTCTTCCTAAAAAGGCACAGGGTAGTATTGCTACTTGACCTCTGTCTTGTCAAACAGGAAATCAGAAACCAGAGTGATATTACATTAAAAGAAGAAAAAGGCTTACAATGTATGTTCAGTATTAGAAATCAAGACTCTAAAGCCATATTACATTTAAATTGCCTAGTGACAGTGTTCTCTCCGAAAATCTCATCAAAAGGGATGAAGCCCAAGCTATACATGTAACATCACTACATAACCATAGTGCATTTCATCAGTGTCATTGCCATGTCTGCAGTATGACCCCAGTAATTACTTTAGGTGAACTGGGTAACTGTGGCACAATAAGGGTCAGGACAAGTCAAATTCATGGAGTACATCCAGTTCCACAGGGTGTCCATGGGAGGTTAACTCCAAACCAGAAAACTCAAGACCTGTGACAGCCTGACTGCAAAAGCAGCATTTTCTATCAATGTTCAGTTCCAACTTTCCCATCTCCCGTGGGTTAAGCCTGAAAGGGAACAGATGATTTGAGTCTTCTATGCATCCTTAATACAAAGTGACATTGAGAGCGCGCTGTTTGGATACTGACCACTTGGCTGTTTCAGCTGATTAGACCACAGTGCCATAGGAGGAATGGGATGTTAAAAAAAACACTGGTAATTCTACCTGAAGGCTGCTAAGCATGATAAAATTCTAACAGACATAATCAATATATCTACTTGATACCAATATCTTCAATTATCACACCAAAGGATGCTTTTCAGAAGAAACGGCCAAACCCGTAACATGAGTTCAGAAGAGCTCTTTTTTTAATAGGTCAGGGAAATATTTTCCGAAATCTTGCTGAAATAGCTGACCACTTCCTTGTGAAGCACTACAGTTAAGACCAACTGCAGATGCTGCCTTGCAGATAAACTATTTTCTTTCATACACTCTCAATTTTACATGTGTCAGCATATCAGGCATGGGAATAATTTCAAACTTATAAGTAGCATCTAACTAGTGTGGACTACTATGTAAATCCTTAGAATTCATTTTAAGACTTTTTGATACTAAGGTAACAGTACTATACTTTAAGTCATCTGAAGCAAGCAAAATTATCTTATCTGTCCATATCATTCTGCTCTGTCCTCTACTTGCTTTCAGCAGAAAGCCTTGAAGTATGGGATTGCTTCTCAAGTGATCTCTCAAAATACTCAGGTAGTTTTATAACACATTGCATGACAAGCTTAAGACAACTGCTTTTGCAGCTACTTCTTTAGGGTGAATTGTCATGATCAAAGTTTTATGAATATGAAGAAATGTTCTTAAGAGAAAGCTCCCATCTATGTTCTGCTCAACCCTAGCACTGATCCCATTCAGCTGGTAGACAGTGTCAGACAGGACTTAACTGTGAACAGCTTAAGGATCAAACATCAGTAGTAAAAAATCCCAATGCCTTGAGTGGAAAAGAGAACTGTTTCCTGAAGGATAATCTGTGAATACTTCAGAAAACATTTAGTGCAGTTTTGAACCTTCAAAGTGTTGTGACACTAAAACTGATTTTCTAAAGCATTCTTTCTGTCAGTTTGGGTGAGTGACAAAATTAGTTGTGCATTTTAGGGGATGATTCAGACCTTAGAAGAGATGCTGCATCTCTTACTTTTCAGTGTGTTTTGCTCTAGGAAAGACTTACAGTTCCAAGGTCAATAATGAAACAATCTCCTTTGTTGAAGCTGGCCCAAGCCAGGGGGACTTCTGTGGCTCTTACAACTCTCCGGCCCTTGATATGCAGAAGCCTCTGGGCACTCAGATCATTAGTAACAACATGATTAAATCCAGAGGCAACACCACCTGCCTGAATAAAACAAAACAAAGCAGCAAGGTTTATTTCAGCTTGATTTCTGCAGACTTACCTTTTTGCTACAGATGAGGAGCTAGCAGGGGGAAAAAATAGTTTATGCAGTAAGAGGCAAGCCAAAATAATATACTGTTTAACAGTGCTGACCACAGAACAGACAAACATGGGAAACGCTGCTGCTGCTGAACTCTCAGGTGTGAACCTTTATCTGAGGGAGCAAATGTCACCCTGCTTCAAAAGGATTTCAGATGAATGGGGAAAGGGAAAGCACAAGAACAGGATTTACAGCACTCTCCTGCATCATCCAGAAGATGAGTTAATACTGAACCACACTGTTAAGACAAAAGGCAGTAGGTTGTCAAATAAGGACTGAGGAAAAGCAGAACAACATGTAGCTCCTGCATAAGTTTTCCCAACTTCCTTAAATCTCAGATGTCTGGGTGGTTTTAGTGCCTGGTTATGTGCAGAGGGAAGGGTAATTCCACAGCAGCTCTGTAATTTTCTGAAAGGAATATTTGCAACTTAGGAGGCAACCTAGCAAGGAGCACCAAACTGGGGTAAGTGAGACCAAACTGTTGATTTACAATCTATAGAGTGTAAGTTTAAGCATAACTTATTCCTGTAAACTGGCTTGGCTGTCTGTGTCCATGAGGCAGTATTCTTCACTCCTCCAGGAGACCCAGAGCTTGGGCTGGCATAGAAACTGCCTCTTGAAATTACAAAGAAAAAAAAAGAAAAAAAGAATGGGCAGGTCACTGCCAAGCTCTCTTACACAAGCAGAGCTAAAAGCTTCAAATTTGCTGTGTAGACCATGAAAAGTTACAAATCTCCATAATGGGAAAAAAGTGCTGACTGAGCAATGGCTCCGAGAGCTCCTACTATGGGGAGATTCTCAGGAGATGCATTACTTTATTCTTAAAAACACACAGACGTTGCAAAAAAATTTTCTTCCAAAGATGTGGCTTCTGAAGTGACACAAGAAGGAGGCTGAGACTATAGCTTTTTAAAATATAAAATTCTCATGAAAAGTATTTGGGAGTTTTTCATCTACCTTAAAGAAAAAAAAACTGCAGTAGGACTGCAAAAGCACCATTTTTAGACTAAAGTGAGGTTTTGGTCTTTTCCACTCTGTTCATGTTTTTAATCACTTAAGCACATTGGGTTCTGCATTTGAACAAAATGATTCAGTCTACAGCATAGAAATAGTTTCTGTGAGACTTACTACATCCCGAACACAGAGAGTCCCTACTGCGAAGCTCCCTTAGACACACAAGTTTGAAATCTCAGGATAGCTTGATTTTGGGGGGGAAAAATAATTGGGAAAGGTTTGCACACATCAGAAGAGGCACTGGTAAACAAGCTGCCATTTTCTGTACAAGTACTGGGACTCCTATAGTATAAGAAAGGTAGTTCAGGTCTAAAATCACTAAGCGTTAAAAAACAACTCTTAAACCTTCCATTTATAAAGCAAAATATTTTCTTTTACTTGGGGGACAATGTTACATATATTTTTATAATACATTTTGATAGCTGGTTCTTTACCTTGTATTTAATTCCTCCTTTGAAGTAGCCCACAAACTCAGTAGACTCATTTCCTTGAATTTCTCTACTTTGCACAGGCTTTCCTCCTAAATAGTCATCCATTTGAACAGCAAAGATAGCTGCGGCTGTGCTTTCATCCTGGGTACATTCTTTCCCTGAAATAAGATGAAATATTATGTCTACAAAGCACTAACATAACTTTGAATTCTGTTGGAGAAATTGTTTGTGACAAATGGACACTGCCTTCAGCAGGCTGTACAGCCCATGTGTATGTCACAATAAAGCACTACATCATAACCTCATTCACCACCAAATGTATGACCATCCAGACCATTTAACTATTTGCAGAACTGTCTTCAAAAGCAAAAAAAAAAAAAAGTTAAAAATAGCCAAGTTTGTCTTCCCTCAGCCTCTTTGAGCAAGATATTTTAATTCAGTAAGTTTCACATGGCAAGTGTCTGCAGTTATGATTTTTGGACCTTGAGTTGAAGTGCAAAGAGAAAGGAAGGTCATGTCAAAGGACTGACTAGATGGTAAACCATGTATTTACACTAAGAACAACTTGCCAAACCATAATGTTAAACTAATTCAAAAGCAGTCCTCTTGACACTACAATGCAAGCAAGGGTATTTTGCTTGGTATCTTTTATTAGATTGTCTGGTACAGCTGGGAGAAAGAAAAGCAGCTTTGGGGCTCAGATATTTGCTTCATGAGATCACACTTCATTTTGTACCTTTCAGAGATTAGCCTCTTCCCAAGACTGTGACAAAATGGCCTCTTAACCTAGTGTGTTGATGGCCTAATCACACTGCAAAGCAGGCAGTATATTAAAATAAAACTTTTAACACGGGCCCATACATTTCTGATGAACATTTTCAGTAGTTGATTGTTTCAAGAAGAGTGCAAGTAGGATTGTCTCAAAAAATAGGCTTCTCAAGAACTTTTGAAGAGTAAGGAAAAATGAGGTTTTCCATTTAGTTTTTATTTTTTCTTTCTAAATAAGAGGAATATGCTGGTATACAAGCAACAGTTCTCAAGAACAGCTTCTCACTTACATTAACCATTTCCTTGCTTCTAGGTGACTGAGTGGAAGAATAGTGTAAAGCCCCAGGCAGTGTGGACAGAGATAACCTCTCAGGCTATGGGAGAAGGGGAAGTGTGCAGTGAGGTGTTGACATCACCTCACGGTGTAGTGAGTCACTGGTGTCACCAGAAGCATGCCGGTAAGGTATTAGGAAAGAATAAAGCATGGGAGAGGGAGGACAGGGATGCCTAAGGGGATCACCAACCTAGCTCCTCTCTTAGGGAAAATGAGTGCCCCATTCATGGCCCAGCTGTGCAAATGCCACAAGACAACTCCCCTCTGCCCACCAACTGTGCTTCTTGCAGAAGCAGTGTCACCACTGCCACCACCACAGCTTTTGTGGGGACACAGGTGCAATGGAAGCCTCCAGAAAGCAGCAAGGATGAAATAGGGAAAGGATCCAAAGAATAGTGGAGGCATAGGGAAGAAAAGAGCATGAGGCCTGCCCAAAAAAGGTAAAAAAAAAATAATTACTGAAAGCAGGACATAACACAAAAACCTTGGCGGGTGAGGGGCGGGGGGGAGCCCTATCACTCAGTGATAGCATATTGCCACACAGCAAGTTCTTCTTTCTCAGACCCGGGTACCACCTTAAAGTTGGAAGTAAAATTTTGGTTGGTTGATTTTGGGTTTTGTTTTTTTTTTTTTCCCTTGGGGTTATTCATGTCTATTAGGAGTAGATCCTTCAGATTCATTGCTTGCAATTACACAACAGGGTTCAGGGTCAAAGAAAACTGGTTTTGGAACAGTGTTAGAGATAAGAACCACTACCAGGCTTGGTCTCACAGCTGCTATGCAATAAAATACTCAGTGAAACCCTGTTTAAAAGGAACAAGTAAGCATCGATCCAAGTGTAGGTTATTCAAGCTTGTATGAAAACAAAGTTTACCTTACAGTCTGAGGCACAAACAGCTATAAATAAGCCAGAGTATATAGGAAAAAGAACAAAATTTTTTACCAGAATAGATCCTGGTTCACATGGATATGTTTTATCACTTACTGTCTGGGGACAAGGGTTAAAAAATAGTTAAAAAACACCATGCATGATTTTATTTAACATAGTAAGTGAGGTATAGCCAGTCTTACTCCTACAAGTAGCCTTATACTGGCATAGTAGAAGCTGTTTCCACTAGTGATAGTTTCAAGTTGAGACAGCTCCCTTAGGATTAGCAGTTTAGCTACTAAGACATCCCTTTAGTGCCAGTGCAGACAACCAAGCCAGGATCTCTGAGCAAAGTTTAAAATGGATACAGCTACCACAACACAGATCCACATTGATTGCCTGGCTATGCCAACGTCATTGCAGCACCTGAGTTGCTTCTTCAGAAATTATCCAACCTGGACAGCACTTCAGCATATGTGAGGTATTTGGTAAAACAGTGGCTTTCACATAGGAAGCTTCAGGCCAATAGAACTGTTTGGTCACTTTAACCCTAGAATACCAGTCACAGCACAAGACTGTCAGCACATCAAAGTCACAGACCATCCTCCCATGCTCTAGGCCTCCTTCTAACCCCTTGTGTATGCCCAAGCAAGGTATCAGCAGGAAGTTTACCACTATATAATATTAAAATTGAAAAAATTAATATTAATATTATATTAATATAATATTAAAATTCAAAAGCTCTGCTTTTATTCTGAATTTGGTGTCTTTTTTGGTGAAGTCAGAATCCACTCAGACTCAAAGCCACCACGTGAGGCCCACGCAATAACACATACCACAGATGACATGCAGGAGTAGGACCGTGTCACCAAGTGGCAAGGCCCTTATAAGTATCTAAGCCCAAAGTCTGTAGGGTTTCCACCAATCTAATTTCACAAGAGTTCTTTCCATCCCAAAGTCTGACTTTTTGATTTCACTTCCAGTTGCAAAGAGTCCTTCCCTCTTTCCCTGGGAAGTGTCTACTACACCTTAACTACTACATAAGTAGTTCTAACTTCATTAACAAAGGTCTAAACAGCCAAACCCTGCTATTAACTAGCAGTGCTGCTGACATAAGAACATCTGCCAGAAATTCATTTACGCTGCCATCTATGATTATACTCTCGAGACAGACACTATCCCGCATGCCAGCTGGATAACTCATAGCACATGCAAAACTAACAAGCTTCAAACATTTATGCAGAAACAATCCCAGCTTTATCTGCTATTTTTTTTCAACGAATCCAAAAGTACAATGAGAATCACAGCAACTCAAACGCATTAGTGTTAATACACATTGACCTGTCTTTATGTGCATTCACTGAGATAATTGCCTACAAACACAAACCTTGTGATGGTGAAACAAGAACAAAGTAATAGATCTCAGGCAGCTACACAGCAACCACAGTGGTCGGATGACTTGGTGACCAGACAAGGAAGTCTCAAGAAACCTCCAAAAGATGAGGAAGTCACCTAAAATGCATCCTATGTCCAACTTCTGTTTTGCTGTAAACACGGTGTTAGTCAAGGTTGAAGGCAAAAGACAACAGCCCAATTCCGGTGCTCCCAGTTGCTTCAGGAGGGCCTTTACTAGGCTGTCAGACTGATAACCGAAGCCAGGAAGTTTTACAGAAAACCTGGTGACTTTGCCTCCAGTCTCCATATCATCAGAAAGCAAAATTAGTCTAGCTGAAAAAGGCACCACCTGGACACAAGCCAGTGCAACAATGAGGTGAAAATTTTGGTCCTAGTGGAAACAAAGGCAAGAACACTCTTCATCTGAATGAAGGGAGGAGTTCGCTTGTGAATCTTGGTTGGATGCAGCCAAGACTTGACTTCCACCCTTCACCACTTTTCCAAACTAACCTCATAAAGCAAGCAAGCGTCCACCTTTCTGCCACAACCCCACTTTCTCATCCCCAGAGCCCCTTAGCACGGCCGCATCAGAAGCGGTGAGGCTTGGCATCGCCCAGACCCTTGGCTGTAGCCCTGCTTCTGTTATTAAGTGCCTCAACTTGGAAACTTCACGCCCACAGCCCTCCTGAAAAGGGAGGGTGAAAATTCCACCTCCCGATCCCCTGGAGCCCAGCGAAGCCGCAAGAACCTTCAGCGAAAAGCCAGGGCACGCACCGCCGGCTCGGGCTGCCCCCCCGGCCCCGAGACCCCCGCCGCCGCCCCGCTGCCTACCGAGCCAGTAGTGGAGGCGGTAGGCGGCGGCGGCGCCGCGGCGGACGGTGTGCAGCACCAGGTAGGCGTCCCCCACGAAGAAGTCGCCGTGGCGGCTGGGGGGCACCGGCACCAGCTCCAGCCGCTCGACCCGCCACACCTGCAGCCCGCTCCGCTGCCCGGCCTCGGCGAAGGCCGGCGGGGTCCCGTCGAGAGCCATCGCAAGCAGGGGCGAGCGAAGAGGCAGCAGGGGCACCCTGCCCCGCGCCGCCTTTATAGGGCTGGGCTCGGCCCGGCCCCCCCCGGGCGGAGCGGGGCCAGCCCCGCCCGGCAGCTGCCGGGCTGGGGAGCCCGGTCAGGGGAGCGGCTGGCCCCCGCGGGGCAGCGGGCTGGGCTGGGCTGGGCTGCGCCGCGCCTCCCCTTGCCGGCTGCCGCGGGCGGCCCCGGTGCGGGCTGGCTGAGTTGCTGTTTATTTATTAGTTTTGAACACGCCTCCAAAACTCAGCTGGCATACCTTTTATTTCTGTGCCCCGCCCCAAAGCCGCTGCAGAGGTGTTATAAAAAATCAGCCTCCCTTGCTGCTAATGGACAATTTTTCTCAATTCTAAAATCGGAAGAAAAAATTAAAAAGTCAGGAAAGCAAAGCACAACTGGCCTAACCCAGTAGCTATGGGTGTTACCGTGTTGTGCATTTTGCTTATACAGTTATCACATCTGCCTTGTTTTTGTAAGCTGCTGGTATCAGAATACAAAGAGTTTTTATAGCTTGCACTTGCTGCTGGGCTCTTTTTTTCCCCCAGATTGGAATGGCAGAGCACAGGTCTCATTCTCTGTCCAGTAATTTCACTTTTTTGTCCAATATGGCCAGGAATCTTGTTGTAGGGGGAAAAATCTTGGGTTGTTCTGGTTTGTTTTGTTTTTAAGATTCCAGATGAAGTCCAGAATTTATATAAATTTCCCTTTCTCAGAAAATGGAAAGCACTGTGCTGGTTTTTTTCCAACACCATGCAACAACAACCCCAAAGGGTTAAACCCACTTCCTACTTGTCCTTTACAAATGGTTGGTACTTCAGTTATCCTGGCAGTCATTACAACACGCAAATTATAGCAAATCGCTGCTTTCATCTGATATTGGTAAGAGGTAGATTAATCTGGATAGGATACAGATAGGTACAGCTCAAGCTGTCGTTTCAGAGGGGGTTGTGTTTAGGTCCATTATCTTATCCACCTCGATCAGCTGAGGCTCGCAATTTCCCCAGTAGTTTGGTTCAGCAAGTTAATACAAGCAGAGTGCAAGTATCCGCCTGCGGGTGGATCGGGGCTACCTCAGTAAGGAGGGAGAGACGCTGCTAAATGCAACAGAGCAGCTGGAGAGCATCTTCTCTGGCAAAAAGTTTAAAAAAGCACTACATCTAACAAATCCTTTTAACTATCTTACCTGCCTTCTTTTTATACTGTCTGGTGTACAGTTTAGCTATTGAGGGAAAAGATGCTGCTACACAATATGTAGCTACTACCACCCCCCATTTTGGTGAACATCCTGTCAGCTTGCCAGACAGAGGCGTACAGGCACCCTAAGCTCTATCCCCACTGTTTAAAAAAGGAACCTGTGGGTGCTCTGCTTTGTCCAAGGTCCAGCTGAACATGTTACAGCTCACCCTTACCAGTTCACGGTCAAGCATTTCACCCCTCATTCTGCCAGGGCTGAGGACTTGGTGAGGCTGAGCCTGCTTGATAAAGCATTATACCTCCCAGATGAAATACTTTTCTCCAGACTGTTCACCATGTGAAGAAGAAAAAAAACTTTAGGAAGAACAGCCAAAAAAATTCCAGCAGTTCCAGTTTCAATATGGTATCAGATGTTTCAAAATATTCATAAGTGGTTTCTCGGATTTACCCTTCCATCTATGCCAGTTGTTCTTTTCACTTTTACTCACTTAATTACACCAACCAGTTTTTCTTCTCATTGCATGCCTTTTTGCATTCTTGTGCATTAGCTTTAGTCAGTGTGGGTAGAACTTAGCACATACTCTATAACTGTATGAATTTACTATTTCTTCTGAAGTTGGCAAGTTGCACTGACTTTGGAAGTGTGCTGGGTTTTGCCCATACATGAGCTCAAACCAGCGCAGTGTTACGCAGCCTCATGTCTCCTACCTGTTCTGCCTGTCTTGCCAAGCTAAGATTGTTTCTGCACAGATTGCACAGGCCACTTGGACAAATTTCTATCTCCTTATTCTAGCTTTACATTTTCAATTGACAGACCAAATACTACTCTCAGCTGTAATCCTCCTTGCTGTCATGAGATGCACACTAATGCTATTTGTTCAGCACTGACCGTGCCCAGTATCACACACAAATGGACAAAGGTTAAAGACACAAGAACAGTTTGTTTTGTCTCAGAGTCTGTGGCACTACTCAGACACAAAGGATGTTAGTACTGATGGCAGAGTTTCCTCATGCCCAAATTTGTCTTACTAGGATTACGTACTATGTAATCACTTACTGGCTGCTAGCAAAGAAAACCTTGGGTTGAAGTTTGTATTGTAAGTGCCAGGATATTTGTTTGTACACTTCCACATTAATTTTTGTCTGTTTGCAAAATCTTTCTTTCACAATCTCACTCCTTATGAATGTTGTACTGTCTTTTGTCTTGAACCACTTACAACTATTTTTTGTAGCAAAAATAAGCACTGGCGTTGTTAACATTACACAGATTTTCATAACATTTTAAATAATCAAAAGCTTTCTAACATGAAGGTATTCAAAAGTGAAATTTTGGAGAAAAAAAATGAGAAGTATCCTAGGATTTGTACATTCAGAAAGAATATTTAAAATTACTTTTAATGTGCTTTTGCATGTTGTTTGATGTAGTAACTGAAGTGGAGAGGACTACAAAACAACATTGGTTTTGTGACTCAGAAGTCCTGGATCAAATTGTAATTACTATACTCATTAGAAATTGCACTGTAATGGAATTTCAGACTACCTTACCATTTCAAAGAATTACATTCTGATTTCCTAAAGATCATACTTTGCCAATAAACTATGGCTTTCTCAGAAGGATGGCAAAGGCCTAGTCCCGTTTTAGCTTTGGAGTAACAAAGGGAAATAATTTTGCCTCACACTGTTTCCTCAGGGGGAGGCTGGATATAGCAATTGGCTGCTGTTGCAGACCAGGAACACAGTCATGGAGTAAAGATGTAGATTTCTACCTGCTTGACTGCACTGTTTGAGGTATGGCCACCTTTAAATGCCTGCTTTTTTTCCAAGTCCTGATAGGTCACACAGGAGTGTCAGAAGGTGTTCGTGCTCCTCTCTTAGGCTTAAAACAGCAGAGATTCAAATCTATTGAGTTTAAAGCTTTGGTATGACACAGAGAATTCGAGGACTTATGAAAAACTTTGCCATTTAATTTGGCTAATTTACTTCCAAAGTCTTTCTTTATATTGATTAAGGGATCTTTTTCCCTTAAAGTATTGTTGTCTTATACTGCATATATGCAGGGTGTGGGTGTGTATACACATATGAAAAATGAGACTGCAATGTACTGAGTTCTGATTTTTGTCCCAATCAGAGACAAGGATTGCAACAAAACAAGGTGGTGTTTCCAGGTGATATATATAAGGAACCCAAAAGGGCTTCCAGAAGCTGAGCCCCAGCATTTTTCCCAGTAGGAATAACTTTCAGTATGGATTGTTTAAGGTTTAAGTCTTTCTACAAGGCTGATATCCGGCATTGAATTACATACAGTTCCAGGAACTAACAATGGAAGGAACGAAAGGGGAATGTGAGCAGAGAATATTTTCAAATGTCATGAGTGTTTCCTTCTACAATGTTTATTTCTTCTTTGCCACATATGCCAAATACTCTCCTGAACTCCGTGACCCTACCTCAACAATGGGATTACAGATGTTTAGTTTCTCCAGTTTCACATTAAGAAGTTTGCTGTACACAGATTATGTGTGTCAAAAGCACACTCTTGTCTAAACAGTTGCAGAAGTCAACCCCTGTTCTCATCTGTTCTGTTGCTGAATTATGAATCAATAGTTACTTCAGATTTACCCCAAATACAGTAAGTCAGTTCACAGATTTGAGCTAAATTCTTATTTCCAATATACTTCTAAAAAAAAAATAAAATCACTGATACTGTATGAGCAGAAGGAGAATCAGACCATACAGCTTTAAAAGCCAAGCTATGAAAACCAGGCTACAGAATTATGTTACCACTTGCTAATTCTCTCCATTCTCTCGTCATCCCTCAAACCGTCCTGCTTGGTAGCCCAGCTTCAACAGGAGAGGCTTCAGCAAAGACAGAACATGCTGAAGAAAGACTGAAACCTAGCTTTCCTCCTTACTGGCAAAGTTTGGGTCATGAGGCTACCAGATGAAAGGTATGCAGAATCTCAGCCAGTCCCCTGACATAAAAGTAGTAAGTCCTCCTTTATATTCGAGAGAGGAGTCTGGTTTTAATCCTCCAAGTCCAGAGCAAATAAAGGGCCTTAGTGTGTAGCTTTGAGGCAGGTATCTAAGGCATAGAGAGGGTAGGATCACAGCTATGCTATGTGCTCCACTTCGCAACTGGCTAGCCCCTACCTACGCCCTGCTCTGCTGGCGTGAGCACTCACTCACTCTCTATGGCAGTGTCTGTGCTCTCTGCACAGGCAATGAGTAATTCTTCAGTGGCACCCACCACTGTCAGCTGTGCAGGTAAGGACACCGCATGCCCAGCAGCTGAGGACTCTCGAAATTCATTCTTCAGCAAAGGTGCTGCCTAAGTAGGGTGTCGTGGTTTCAGCCCAGCCGGTAACAAAGGACCACGCAGCCGCTCGCTCACTCCTCCCGCCCCCCTCCGGTGGGATAGGGAGGAGAATCGGAGGAGAGAAAAGGAAAAAAAAAAAACAAACGGAACCTCGAGGGTTGAGATAAGGGCAGTTTACTGGGACAACACACAAAAAAAGAGAAGTTACAACAACGGTACTAATGAAAGAATATACAAAAAGAGTGATGCACAGTGCAACTGCTCACCACCCAGAACCCGACACCCCACCACTTCCCCCACTGAAAGTCGAGAGCGCTCCCCCCAGCCCGCTCCCCATTTATATACTGAGCATGATGTCACATGGTATGGAATGGCTCCTTGGCTAGTTCAGGTCAGCTGCCCCCGCTATGCCCCCCCACCTCCCAGGTTCCTGTAAAAACTAACTCTATCCCAGCTGAACCCAGGACTTTATCCACCCCTTATTCTATACCATCTACATCATGCCCAGATCTTACATTTTCCAATCAACCACTACCACTTTCCTTGTCTTATATATATGTATATGGACACCCCCCCCCCCCCACAAATAGTATTCCCTTAGTCGATGGGCTATCCCTCTAATGTGTCCATCAATTTTATTTAGTCCATGACTTTGGGGCTCCATCTGTTGTAACAGTTCTTCAGGATAAGAGAGATGGTGTGAGGTGTTGGGTTGTTGTATGCTGCCTCTGGAACTTGTGGCTGGTACATTTGGTGCAACCCATGCCCTTGGTCTGCAGGTCGAAGATGTTGATCTTAAGGAAATTGCTGGGCGCCAGTTCAAGTTCTATCACTGTTGTACTTGGCTCAGTTTCAAAGTCCATCCTCCAGTCATTTGGGTAATTCTTACGGTAATACCCTTGATATGGCATATAGACACTATAGGTACAATGACATACGTTGGCAGGTTATTTAGCAGTTAAATATCATACAGCCTAATTCACTGGCTATTCTCTCCCAAAACCAAATCTCCCTGAGGTACACATCGAACTTCCCCATCCTTCTGCATCACCCACCAGGTGTACCCAGGTCCCTGAGCAAAAACAATCCCTTGGATGGGTTTGTCTCTGCTTGAGGGAGGACTAACCCAGACTGTCTTTCCTAACATACTCCTCATGTGCACTACAGGGACTTTATCCCCTTCTACAGTATGTGGAATTCTTGGTTGGGCGGGGCCAGCCCAATTGGCAGATCCTCTAGTATTAACTAAGTAAAGCCACTAACCAGGTGGCTTTTGTTAAATGTGTATCCCAGTGTTTGAAAGTTCCACCCCCCATTGCTCTCAATGTAGTTTTCAGCAGTCCATTGTATCGTTCAATTTTTCTGGAGGCTGGTGCGTGATAAGGGATGTGATATACCCACTCAATGCCATGCTCTTTGGCCCAGGCGTCTATGAGGTTGTTTTGGAAGTGAGTCCCGTTGTCCGACTCGATTCTTTCTGGGGTGCCGTGTCGCCATAAAACTTTCTCTTCAAGGCCCAGGATAGTGTTCTGGGCAGTGGCGTGGGACACAGGATATGTTTCCAGCCATCCAGTGGTTGCTTCCACCATTGTAAGCACATGGCACTTGCCTTGGTGGGTTTGTGGGAGTGTGATATAGTCAATCTGCCAGGCCTCCCACTGTTTATATTTCAGCCATCGCCCTCCATACAACAGGGGTTTTAGCCGGTTGGCTTGTTTAATTGCAGCACATGTTTCACATTCATAGGTAACCTGTGCGATAGTGTCCATGGTCAAGTCCACCCCTCGATCACGAGCCCATCTATATGTTGCATCTCCTCCCTGGTGGCCCGAGGTATCATGGGCCCACTGAGCCATAAATAGCTCACCCCTATGTTGCCAGTCCAGGTCCACCTGAGACACTTCAATCTTGGCGGCCTGATCTGCCTGCTGGTTGTTTTGATGTTCTTCAGTGGCCCGACTCTTGGGTACATGAGCATCTACATGACGTACTTTTACCACTAGCTTCTCTATCCGAACAGCAATATCTTGCCACAGTGCGGCAGCCCAGATAGGTTTACCTCTGCGCTGCCAGTTGCTCTTCTTCCATTGCTGTAGCCACCCCCATAGGGCATTTGCCACCATCCATGAGTCAGTATAGAGATAGAGCACTGGCCACTTCTCCCTTTCAGCAATGTCTAACGCTAGCTGGACGGCTTTCACCTCTGCAAAATGACTTGATTCACCTTCTCCTTCAGCAGTTTCTGCGACTTGTCGTGTAGGACTCCATACGGCAGCCTTCCACCTCCGATGTTTTCCCACAATGCGACAGGACCCATCAGTGAACAGGGCATATTGCCTCTCATTTTCTGGCAGTTTATTATACAGCGGGGCCTCTTCAGCCCGTGTCACCTCCTCCTCTGGCGACATTCCAAAATCTTTGCCTTCTGGCCAGTCCATGATCACTTCCACAATTCCTGGGTGACTGGGGTTTCCTATGCGAGCTCGTTGTGTGATCAGCACGGCCCACTTACTCCATGTGGCATCAGTTGCATGATGTGTAGAGGAGACTTTGCCTTTGAACATCCAGCCCAGCACTGGCAGTCAGGGTGCTAAGAGGAGCTGTGTTTCAGTACCAACCACTTCTGAGGCAGCTCGAACTCCTTCATATGCTGCCAATATCTCTTTTTCAGTTGGAGTATAGCGAGCCTCGGATCCTCTGTATCCCCGACTCCAAAACCCCAGAGGTTGGCCTCGGGTCTCCCCAGGTGCTTTCTGCCAGAGGCTCCATTCTCCCCAGCTGCAGTGTAGAGCACATTTTTAACATCTTGTCCTGCCCGGACTGGCCCAAGAGCTACTGCATGAACAATCTCCCGCTTAATTTGTTCAAAGGCTTGTCGTTGCTCAGGGCCCCATTTAAAATTGTTCTTCTTCCGGGTAACTTGGTAGAGAGGACTTACAATTTGACTGTAATTTGGAATGTGCATTCTCCAAAAGCCCACAACACCTAAGAAAGCCTGTGTTTCCTTTTTATTAGTCGGTGGGGACATAGCTGCTATTTTGTTGATCACATCCATAGGGATGTGACGACGCCAGTCTTGCCATTTTACTCCTAAGAACTGGATCTCCTGTGCAGGTCCCTTGACCTTACTTTCTTTTATGGCAAAACCAGCCTTCAAAAGGATTTGGATTATTTTCTTCCCTTTCTCAAAAACTTCTTCTGCCGTGTTGCCCCATACGATGATGTCATCAATGTATTGCAGGTGCTCTGGAGCTTCACCTTTTTCCAGTGCAGCCTGGATCAGTCCATGGCAAATAGTGGGGCTGTGTTTCCACCCCTGGGGCAGTCGATTCCAAGTGTACTGGACGCCCCTCCAAGTGAAAGCAAACTGTGGCCTGCACTCCGCTGCCAAAGGAATGGAGAAAAATGCATTAGCAATGTCAATTGTGGCATACCACTTAGCTGCCTTTGATTCCAGTTCATATTGAAGCTCTAACATATCTGGCACAGCAGCGCTCAGCGGTGGCGTGACTTCATTCAGCCCACGATAATCTACTGTTAGTCTCCATTCCCCATTAGATTTCCGCACAGGCCATATGGGACTATTAAAGGGTGAGTGAGTCTTGCTGATCACTCCTTGGCTCTCCAGTTGGCAAATCAGCTTATGGATGGGGATCAGGGAGTCTCGGTTGGTGCGATATTGCCGCCGGTGCACCGTCATGGTAGCAATTTGTACGTGTTGTTCTTCAACCTTCAGCAACCCCACAACCGAAGGGTCTTGAGAGAGACCAGGCAGGGTAGACAGCTGTTCAATCTCCTCCGTCTCCAATGCAGCTATACCAAAGGCCCATCGGTACCCTTTTGGGTCCTTGAAATACCCCCTCCTGAGATAATCTATACCAAGGATGCACAGGGCCTCTGGGCCAGTCGCAATGGGGTGCTTATGCCACTCATTCCCGGTTAGACTCATTTCAGCTTCCAATACGGTTAGCTCTTGGGATCCCCCTGTCACACCAGAGATACAGATGGGTTCTGCCCCTTTATAACTTGATGGCATTAGGGTGCATTGTGCACCAGTGTCTACTAGAGTCTTATATTCCTGTGGGTCTGATGTGACTTAGTCGCCATCACGAAAACATGGTGGGATGACTCCCATGACTGGAGTGCTGCAATGGATGGCTACAAGCTCTTCAGAAGGGACAGGCAAGGTAGAAGAGGTGGTGGGGTGGCTCTTTATGTTAGGGAATGTTTTGACTGTTCAGAGCTACACGATTCTGATGACAAGGTGGAGTGCTTATGGGTGAGGATGAGAGGGGAAGCCAATAAGACAGATATTGTGCTGGGAGTCTGTTATAGACCGCCTGACCAGGTTGAAGAGACGGATGAATCGTTCTACAAGCGGCTAGCAGTAGTCTCAGAATCGTGTGCCCTTGTCCTTGTGGGGGACTTTAACTTTCCAGACATCTGCTGGAAATACAACACAGCAGTGAGTAAACAATCTAGGAGGTTCCTGGAGTGTGTGGAAGATAAATTCTTGACACAGCTGGTGGGTGAGCCAACCAGGGGAGGAGCCTTGCTAGACCTGTTGTTTACGAACAGGGAAGGACTGGTGGGAGGTGTGATGGTTGGAGGCCGTCTTGGGCTTAGTGACCATGAAATGGTAGAATTTTCAATTCTTGGTGAGGCAAAGAAGGTGGTCAGCAAAACCACCACTATGGACTTCCGGAGGGCTAACTTTGGCCTCTTCAAGGCACTGGTTGAGAGAGTCCCTTGGGAGACGGTCCTGAAGGGCAAAGGGGTCCAGGAGGGATGGACATTCTTTAAAAGGGAAATCTTAATGGCTCAGGACCAGGCTATTCCCATGTGCCGCAAGTCAAACCGCCGAGGAAAACGACCGGCCTGGCTGAATGGGGAGCTTTTGCTAGGACTTAAGAAAAAAAGGAGAGTTTATAATCTCTGGAGGAAAGGGTGGGCAACTTGGGAGGAGTACAGGGATCTTGATAGATCATACAGAGAGAAAATTAGAAAGGCGAAAGCTCAGCTAGAACTAAATCTGGCCACTATCGTAAGGGACAACAAAAAATGTTTTTACAAATATGTTAACAGTAAAAAGAATCCCAAGGAGAATATCTATCCTTTAATGGATACAGAAGGGAACGTTGCCACGAGAGATGAGGAAAAGGCCCAGGTACTTAATGCCTTCTTTGCCTCAGTCTTTAATAGTGAGTCCAATCATCCTCAGGGTACTCCACCTCATGAGCTGGAAGGTAAGGATGAAGAGCATAACATACCCCCCTTAATCCAGGAGGAATTAGTTAGGGATGTGTTACGCCATCTGGACACTCACAAATCTATGGGACCTGATGGGAACCATCCAAGAGTACTGAGGGAACTGGCAGAGGTCCTTGCCAAGCCACTCTCTATCATCTATCAGCGTTCCTGGTCAACAGGGGAGGTCCCAGAGGACTGGAGGCTTGCCAATGTGACGCCCATTTACAAGAAGGGTCAGAGGGAGGATCCGGGGAACTACAGGCCTGTCAGCCTAACCTCAGTACCGGGGAAGATTATGGAACGGTTTGTCTTGAGAGCACTCGCATGGCATGTGCAGGATAACCAGGGGATCAGGCCCAGTCGGCATGGGTTTACGAAAGGCAGGTCCTGCTTGACCAACCTGATCTCCTTCTATGACCAGGTGACCCGCCTAGTGGATGAGGGAAAGGCTGTCGATGTTATTTTCCTAGACTTCAGCAAGGCCTTTGACACTGTCTCTCATGGCATACTCCTTGAGAAGCTGGTGTCTTGTGGCCTGGATAAGTGCACTATTCACTGGGTGAAAAACTGGCTGGATGGCCGAGCCCAGAGGGTAGTGGTGAATGGGGTGAACTCCAGTTGGCGGCAGGTCACAAGTGGTGTTCCCCAGGGCTCGGTGTTGGGCCCTCTTCTCTTTAATATCTTTATTGATGATTTGGATGAGGGGATTGAGTGCACCCTCAGCAAGTTTGCAGACGACACCAAGTTGGGAGGCAGGGTCGATCTGCTTGAGGGTAGGGAGGCTTTACAAAGAGATCTGGACAGGCTGGATCGATGGGCTGAGGCCAACTGTATGAAGTTTAACACGGCCAAGTGCCGGGTCCTGCACTTGGGTCACGGCAACCCCATGCAGCGCTACAGGCTTGGGGAAGAGTGGCTGGAAAGCTGCCCAGCAGAGAAAGACCTGGGGCTGCTGGTTGACAGCCGGCTGAATATGAGCCAGCAGTGTGCCCAGGTGGCCAAGAAGGCCAATCGCATCCTAACCTGTATCAGGAACAGTGTGGCCAGCAGGAACAGGGAGGTGGTTGTTCCCCTGTACTCGGCACTGGTGAGGCCGCACCTCGAGTACTGTGTTCAGTTTTGGGCCCCTCACTACACGAAAGACATTGAGCTGCTAGAGTGTGTCCAGAGGAGAGCAACCAAGTTGGTGAGGGGCCTGGAGCACAAGTCTTATGAGGAGCGGCTGAGGGAACTGGGGCTGTTCAGTCTAGAAAAGAGGAGGCTGAGGGGAGACCTTATCGCTCTCTACAACTACCTGAAAGGGGGTTGTAGTGAGGTGGGTGTTGGTCTCTTCTGTCAGGTGTCTGGAGATAGGACAAGAGGAAATGGCCTCAAGTTGAGGCAAGGGAGATTTAGGTTAGATATTAGGAAAAATTTTTTTACTGAGAGGGTTGTCAAACATTGGAATGGGCTGCCCAGGGAAGTAGTTGAGTCACCATCCCTGGAGGTATTCAAAAAGCGAGTGGACAGGGTACTCCAGGGCATGGTTTAGTGGGCATGGTTAATGGTTGGACTCGATGATCTTGAAGGTCTTTTCCAACCGAAATGATTCTATGATTCTATGATTCTATGTGCCAGGCCACCAAATCCACACTGTCCAGTAGACTCGGTTGTCCCTTTCCTCCACCTGGCTGGAGGCAGGGCCCCTCTAATCCTGGTTAGAGTATCCATTACTCACTTTTCGGACACGTGAATCAGGAGTCCCTTCAAGAGGATCAGAAATGAGATCAGCCCTTCTACTGCGTCTGGGGGACTGCTCATGGGAAACTGGAGCAGCAGTTTTCCAAGAAGAATCCTCTTTTCTGATTGCTTTTTCTCGCAACTCCCATACCCGTGCATCCAGGACTGAGGTAGGTTTTCCATCCCACTTCCTCATGTCCTCTCCATGGTCACGCAGGTAAAACCACAGGTTAGTCCGTCGTGTGTACTTTCTCTCTCCTCTCTCTTGGGCAGAGGAATGCTTACTCCCAATAGCTGCGATGCGGGCCTGTACAGGTGGGGAGGAGGACATATCCACTTTGAATTGCTGGAACTCTCGGGACAATTCCTCTACAGCTGAGACACAGGCCCGTAGGGAGGAAGAGAGGCTTCCTTTGTATTGCCGGAGTTGGACAGCTAATTCGTCCACCGTTTGTCCATAGCCTTCTTTCCAGGACATTACTGCCAATGAGTTGGCATAGGTTGGTGGTGCACTTCGTAGAAACTTCCGCCACATCGGTTGTGTGCATTGGACTTCATCTGGATCTGTGGGTGACTGCGCATTTTCTGGATCATTATAAATCACCTCCAGCACAGCTAATTCCCTCAGGTACTGGATACCTCTCTCCATGGTGGTCCACTTGCCTTGGTGACATGTAACTTCATCCTTGAAGGGGTATCTTTCCTTTACACCTAACAGAAGTCACCTCCAGAGGCTGAGGACTTGTGTTTTTCTCCCAATCGCCTTGTCGATGCCCCCTTCCCTAGACAGAGATCCCAACTGCTTGGCTTCCTTACCCTTTAATTCCACACTACTAGCCCCATTATCCCACCATCGGAGCAGCCAGGTAACAATGTGCTCACCTGGGTGGCAGCTAAAATCTTTTCGCATGTCATGCAACTCACTCAGGGATAGAGATCAGGTAATTATTTCAGGTTCTGCCTCTTCCTCCTGTTCTCGCGATGACCCTGGTTCATCTTCATCTCTCACTAAGCGAACTGATTTCTTTGTGTGTTTCTTTTTCTGTACAGGGGCGACTGATACTGGCACAGGTTGGTTCTCTGGTTTAGCTACAGTACCTGTCACTGGGGCTGGGGTAGCCACACTGCCTGTTGCCGGGGTAGGGGTAGCCATGGTGCCTGTTGCCCTGTTTTCCATCTTTTCCCCCTTTTCCCCCTGAGGGTGCTGCCTAATATCAAGCAGTGTTTGGTAGATGCTGGCCAGGGCCCAGCACAGTGCAGTGAGTTGTGCATCTCTGGGATAGCCACAGCATTTTCCTTTCAAATATTCTACCACTTCATGAGGGTTCTGTAGTTGTTCGGGAGTGAACTTCCAAGCCACTGGAGGTGAGAAGTTCTCTAGATACCTGCCCATATCCTCCCACATGCTGTGCCACCCATGAATATCCAGCTTTGGGGCAGATCTCTGGGAGGTACTCTTAAAGAGCCTTTTTGTAGCCCTAAACAAGACCTGAAACATATTCAGGAGGCATAGCACTAACAGCACACTGGCTTGCACATCCCAAGGATATTCAAAATTCTCAAAAGCTGTTGTAATTAGTCGGAAGGAGAGAAGGGAGGCGAACGGATAGGGGGAAGTATCCCTCTCTGACTTCCCCATGGATTGGGTGTAATTACCAATAAAATCCGATAGAAGGTGCCTGAAGTATGGAAATTATATCACTGCCTCATACAGATACCAGCTTAACCTCATGACCAGTGATGTAATCATTTCACAAGTCGACATTGCCCAGTACAGCAAAATGATAATCCCAATCACTCTCCCAGAGGTGAGAAACGTAACTACAGGCAATACATAGAGCATATAAGAACTTACAAAACGCCACCATGTAAACAAATGAACCAACATTGTGACTAACATCTATTTATCTAATATAAGAAATGTGTATGACAAATTTGTTTCAACACGCTCTGGCCAGATCTGTCGTTATCTCAACCCTTCGTGCCCCACGTTGGGCGCCAAAAAGGACTGTCGTGGTTTCAGCCCAGCCGGTAACAAAGGACCACGCAGCCACTCGCTCACTCCTCCCGCCCCCCTCCGGTGGGATAGGGAGGAGAATCGGAGGAGAGAAAAGGAAAAAAAAAAAACAAACGGAACCTCGAGGGTTGAGATAAGGGCAGTTTACTGGGACAACACAAAAAAAGGTTACAACAACAGTAGTAATGAAAGAATATACAAAAAGAGTGATGCACAGTGCAACTGCTCACCACCCAGAACCCGACACCCCACCACTTCCCCCACTGAAAGTTGAGAGCGCTCCCCCCAGCCCGCTCCCCGTTTATATACTGAGCATGATGTCACATGGTATGGAATGGCTCCTTGGCTAGTTCAGGTCAGCTGCCCCCGCTATGCCCCCCCACCTCCCAGGTTCCTGTAAAAACTAACTCTATCCCAGCTGAACCCAGGACATAGGGCATGCAGAGGAAGCAATCTGAATGTGGGCTTCAGTCAGAGAATCTAGGAAACCACTTTTGACACTGGGCTAGTGAGAAGTGAAGTGTTAATTATTAAGTATGTTATAACTCCCTGCATGTCCCTCTTATGTTCTTCCCCTGAAATACTCAATGAGCAGCATAAAAGTTTAATCAAGAAATTCTGATTATATGTTCATCCCAAGGCACAATATATTATATCTCAAGGAGTCAGAGAGAGGGAATTGAAGCACTCCTTCAGATATCCCCTATCTTTCAAGAGACAGAAGGCCTCCTTTACGTTTATATGACATGGCATTTCATTGCATGGTCATGGGAGTAGTCAAGATTCAGAAAAACATTCTCAGACTCATCATTTTACCCACCTTGGCTATCTATGATTTATCAGCCTGTCCACATTTCCTGCTCATTTGGTCTACCATATGAGTAGATCATGCTGTTCTGCATGGATATGTGGCCTAGTAAGTTTCACCAAAATCATCCCACTGATCCTTAAGTTTGCTTCCTTATATTTAGATATAGTGGTGTCAAGTTTGATGGGGAAGATTTCCAGTTCTTTGCAAAGACTTCAAGTTCAGGTTTTCAATGAATCAGCGTATCTTGGTTGGAAATAGAAAAATGGAAAGGCCATTCTTTATTAAGGAAGATTCAGAGGTATTGGCCAAAATTATCACTCAGCAAGTTTTAATCAAAACAAGGCTACTTTATATGAGTTGATAGCTTTGATTATTGTTACAAAACCTCTTTCACTCTCTTTTATCAACTTCAACAGTATTGTTGGGATTCAACTGCACACTGTTTTGTGAAACAAGGCACCCCAGGAAAAATGGTTGGTTCCATTCATGTCATTCACATGGTCCACTAAAGGTTATACCTTGTCCGAAGGCACAAGCCAGTATCAGCTGATTGCTCCAGCTCATCCATTTATTTTGCATAAGTGGAAGTGGCAAGGTGTCAGATTGGTGACTTTTTTTCCATTACAAAAGATGAAGTGACATCACTTTACATTACAGAGGATGGAAGGCAGTAGGGAATTAACCCTGATTTCTTTCTTTCTTTCTTGTGTAAAGTTCAAATATATAGCCTAAAAGGGCTATGTATGAGGTAGTTACAGAATTTGTCTGCATGGACTGACATTCTGTAAGTCTCAGAGTGGTGTTTATCCATTTTCAATTTCAAAATAGTGTAATTTTGGTGTGACTGTAATTTCAGACATCTTTTGAGTGTCAAGAAGTGATAATTGAAGTTTCTTATTTGTATGTTGCAGCATACAGGTTTTGATGATGGTTTAAGTTATTTTTGAATACTTGGAAAAGAGGGACAAGAAAACTGCCATATTCCCATTTATGATCAGTGCAATAATTAAAATTAAAAGCATCTAAGTAAAACTGAGGAAAAGAGGTTTGTCCAAACACAAGAAATCAGCAACAATTTGAAGAAAGCACAATCATCTTCTGGACCCATTAATTAAATATGCAACATCTGTTAAGCTCATAGATCAAGTCTCCAACAAGATATCCTTAAATCTGTGGAAGGAGGACTTAAGTATTGGATATGGCAAGCAGGGGAGCGGAGAGCACCTGGGGAAAACATCCTTCTCCCTAAACCAGTGGCTCTTCTAAACATATACTCACAAAGGGGAAAGGGGGAGCAATCAGATCTGTAGAAAAGTGGTAAAAAGCAAAACTGCTGGTAGTTATCTAAACTGAGGTAGGATTTCAGTTTAATTTATTTCATTGCATTCTTCAAATGGTAAATGTTTCCTTCATTAATACCTTGATACAAATTCATCTGAGAGGGTTACTAAATTTAACATAAAAAGGAACAATCTTTGTGAAGCATTAAACTAAGATCGTAAGGAAAGGATATTTTTGCCAAGATTCTAACTGCAGGTGTATTTTGAAATAAAGTTATTCTGAGATAGCTTTTTCTCTTGAATGAAGATAATATGTCAATGCCTTTATGCATTTAAAGGCAGTGTGTGTGAAAAGCAAAGTGCGTGCATCTCCTACCCCCGTTTAGCAAGTAGTGCCTCTGATTTCTCAGAGGAGGAATAAACTTATTCATTGTAGCTGCTTTTAGTGGTAGATATCCATGGAGTAGGCCAGATTCTCTATTCCAGGAAAAAAAGTTGTAAAATTAATTTAGCTATGAATAAAAATAGGATTTAAGCTTATTTACATTTTCAGAATAACATGGATCACTGTAGTGGTATGGCTGCTTTTTAAATACAGAGTAGCTCCTCATTAATAGATATCTGCAAGTATTGAGTTGAGTACTTAAAATTACACTTTTCATCAAATCTCACATATGAACTTACTCTGGATTTGGAAACCATGTATTGAAACTATTTTTTTCAAAACATTCATTGACCTTCACATAAAATTTGAAACACCTTCTAACAATTTTTTCAGTTTTTAATTCACTGACCCTGGACACTTACTTAAATCTCTCAAATATCTGAAACAGAAAAGAAGCGTAGGGAAATGTGGGAAAGAAGGGGAAGACTTTCTGTTTTATGACTCTCTGAAAAAAAGTCTCTATGAAGGTTTCTCGAATTTGGTACACCAACCTGGGAAAATAAACATTTTCTAGATTGTTCAAAACATCCAGTTCTTATCAAGCTCATATAGGAGAGTATTTATGCCTCCCACTTGTTTTCTTAAAGCACAAGTGTATTGTTATACTTCAACTAATGAAGGGCTAAGGTGGTTTCAAACTCTCTGAGAATAACACATTTGAGAATTATTAATTTTGTTACTGTGTGTCAGTTTTTATGTATTAGCCAATTTCAATTATACCAGCACAAAACACTAAGATCACTAACAAGAGTCCTGTCACAGTGTTTTAAAATTAATACTCTCAGCATTGCTTTGGTTTGAAGAGGGCAGGAAAGTTTCCTTCATCAGCCTTCCCAAATTAAGTGAGTTGTTTCTAAGATCACTGACATTTATTGGGATCTGCCCAGTGAGTTTAGCAGAACTAAAAGCAAAGCTATCTGAAGGAGAACAAAGGCATCCATAAATTTGTTTCTACATCAGAGTCATCAGATTTTTAAAATTAAATTCTTCCTTTTCTCTGAAATATTGAAAGTATACTAATTCTCTAAAAAGCTGCTGAGATCTGCAAACCTGCTGGAGGCAGCTTCTAAAATAGTTATCTTTTGGTAACACGTGTTCAAGATGGGGTTTTGATGTTGCTCAAGAGATCTACAATAAGATCTATTTTAAATCAAAGCTTGGGACTGATTCCTGTTTCAAGAGTCTGAGACATACTTACTGGAAAAGGACCCAATCTCTCTGTTTTCTGATTAGTACTATGCATAGAAAGCATGGAGATGCCTTGACATTAATAGTTGTACTGTCAACATAACATTTATTTCAAAGTTGATTTCATAAATCTAAGTGAGAAGGAAAGACACGGAGCAATATTTTGTTAGGGTTTTTTGCCACTCATCAGGAACAAGTCTTTTTCATGAGAAAGTCTAAAGAACACACATTTCATATCAACTCAAGTCAAATTAGCAAATCATGCAACTCTCTGAGCCCTAGACTCCAAGGCAAAAATTAATCTTATGGGAATCAAAACATTTTCTTAATGTCTTGTTTTAAGGAGCCTATTACTCTAGAGAAGGCATGTCCTCAGGGACACAAGTGCATTATCTTTGCAGACCCTGTTCTCCTGACTCATCTTACAATTTGATTGTCCACTGACAAAGGGCAGATACCAGATAAAATAAAGTGTGAGGTAAAATGCATAACTGATGTGAGACAGAGAAATGTGCAGATTATTTACAATCCTAGCTAGCATTAGGCTTAGTTCCCAGAATAAATTAATCCTCCAACTGTAAAAAAAAAGAGCTAACATCTCCAATATTTATCATCCCCTTATTTCCTTCATGTCAATAATACTGTATATACTTGTGCTCCCAAACAGAACTACAGCATTCACTCCTTCCAGAATAAAACAGTTGAACAGCTACAAAGCACCCTTTAGCTCCTCCTGCAGATCAGTAGTTTAGGTACCTCTTTTCCCTTGGTCTGCAGTTTATCCTGCTAAGGTAAATCCCATCCCACCATCCTGGTGCAATGCTCTGAGGTCTCTGGCACTCTCCTGTCCCAGGTTTCCATGCTCTGCTCCTGAGCTTTCTTGACTAGATCTGTCCAGAAGCCAAACATAAATGTTATCTCTATCCCAACCATTCCCCTTTCCTTGCTTTATATATATATCACTTCTGGGAGTACATTTCTCAAATTTCTACTTTTAAAAATAAAATCCTGAACAGCACCACAAAAGACTGGGGGATGCCCACTCTTATGGGACATACGATATTGTAGAACTGTGATCAAGTGTGTGGTGCTAGAAAAAACAACCAAACAAAACCCAACCAAAAAAAAAAGGAAACCCAACCAAAAAAACCCCCCAGATCAATAAAGTCAGTGAATAAATTTGATAAATTTCGTGCTCTTTTCTTCAATGACACAGCAACACAGCACTATGTACATGGACTGTGTGCTTGAAATTCCAGATCTGGAAGTCACTTAAGGTTTTGCCCAACTCTTCCTGCACTCAAGACAAACTTTTTCCTTACTCAGTGCAAGGTAGCCAACATTATGTGATTGCACAGCCCCTGTGTGCTTGGGGTCATGTTTCACATGGGGCATGCCAGCCAGTTTTTAGAGACATAATCAGAGGGAAGGGTGCATGTTGGTACATTATTTTAAAATACACCAGGCCATTATATTCCTCTTCCTTCCTTGCCCTTTCCACAAGGCCAGAAAATTTCCTCTGTTGGGAAAAGAAAAACCCCTTTGGTGTCCTTGGACTTTCTCTGTTTCTAGTTATTTTCACAAGTAACAATTTGTTATTTACTTTCAAAGGTACATAACCATCAACAAGAACAATTATCCTCTCAGGAAAACACGTACGGGAGCGCATCTGTTTATGGCTTCGTGTTTTGACTTTCCACTGGCTGCCAGGTGATTGCTGTTTTCCTGTCCATCTCTTGAGGTGAACATTCAAGGAATATCACCACTGCTTAGTTACTATCTTCTTCAACTGTGTAGGAAGCAAGTGAAAATAAACTGTTTCTCTTTACAAAGTAAAAGATGATAGGTAAAGAGTCGACTGAGGAACATGCTATTACAGATAAGTTTATTGTGCTAAGTATAATTTTGGTACAACATACATGACAGGCGCTTCCTTGTTTTATTTTTCCAACTAAGAAAAGGCCTCTGTGGAGGAAAAGTAGCACACTGTTTATAAAGCTTTATGTTTTAAACAGTTACAGAACAGACCTTGTGTGTTTCACACACTGCCTGTTGGTTTGTAACTTGAGGAAATCCCATGGTACTAAAATTAAACTGGCTCTTTATTAAAAGAACCATGGGCAGGCATCCTGCAGCAACAGCAGCCCTTCTGGCTGCATGCATCCTGCTGCGTTCTCTGAGGCCCTCTCCTCATGGCTCCCTACCCCCCTTCTCTCTGGTCTCCTCTCTGCTTGTCGCCCTTCGCTACAGTGCATGCAAAATTCAGCCAGACCATTCCCAGCACTTCTTGAGCTGTTACAGCGGTTGGTGGCAAAGTAAAAGAAGGTATTAGTCTTATCTAAATGAAGAGAGGCATCCCAGAACATTTTCATTTAGGCTTCACTCCTTTATTTAGTATTGCACAGCTCTCCTATCTGTCTTTTTGGATGCAGTTTGTGCCTTTTTAAAAACAGTCCCCTATTTAAAACAAATTAATATTTTTCTTCCTTATATGAACTAAACAGCACATCTGTATAGTGTTAGCTAACTGTAATTATGTTACTAAGGTAATAAAATTACCCTACTGCTATCACTGCAACATAAGATGTAATGCAATGCTCAAAGCAATGTTTAATGGAGCAGAGGAGTATCTGGCAGAAAATTATTCTTTACATTTTTTCCAGTGTGTTAATTTTAATTGTGGTCAATACGAAATTTTTTTATTGCAAACAAATCTGCTATGTTTACCAGTTTTTGTAAATCAGGTCTCAGAAAGATCTTAATAAAATAGTAATAATTCTTTAAACTTTAGGTTGTTTGTCTATTATTAGTCAGGTTGTTTCATGCCTTTTTAAGGTTTTGTTCCACAGGAAAGGCATAAAATTTGGTATTTCAAAGGCTTAGTGTGACAAGGATATTAACACTTCCAGCATGACCAGTGTGATCCTGGAACCATTTACAGTACCCAAAATTTGCTGACCACCTGAGTACTCCATATGTATGTGCTTAATTTTTCAAATGTACGTGTTTGTGATGGAGGGAGGATATGGAGAATTGTCTTTAGTTGAACTTGGGCATAAATTCATGGCAAATAAAATATAAAAAAAGTTATAGAAATGTTGATAGAGCTTAGATTAGAATTAGGAGTCCTGTGTATAATTCAAACACTGATTTTAATCTGCATGGTAATCATTCACATGAGTAGGATCTCAGTTCAAGAAATCACAGGACACATGGCTAAATCTATCCCAAAGTACAACAGCTTTAGAGATAACATTGAATTTTAAGTATATAGGGGGTGGGGGGACAGAGGATGTCCTGAACAGAGACCTTGAAATCTTTCTGTTTGTTTTATAATAAAGATGTGTAGGGTAAGTTCTATACATACACAAAATATTAGTATTAATAACTTAAAAAATCTACTGATTTGTCTTTATAGAGTCAGTATGGGTGGGTGGCAGATCTGAACATGCTTTTGTGTAACACTTGCTTCTTCTGATCATTTATGAGTTTATGGTATTAACAGTTAACCTGTAAGTCTGCTTCTTCCTTTTAGTATTTCAGAAAGTATCCAAATTCACTCTCTGCATTTATATAAGCTGTAGAGGTTTTTATAAAGCAATTCTAAAGGAACAATCCAATAGTGCTGCCTAAAACAAAAGAATTCACCTCTATAAGCCTGTTCCAAAGTACACCGAAGTCAATGGAAAAATACTGACTGACCAGAACAGATTTTAGATCAGCAACATTTTTGGTAAAGGATACTGGTCATTTCTTATACACTGGGCTAAGGGGTGCCCATGCCACAGTTGACTGTGTGCCTAAATGGCTGACATAGCTGTCAGCAAGATTTACAGTGCATTTGCACCCCCACAATGGGAATGCAAAAGTAAAAAGGATAAAGAGATTTTGCATGTATCTCCAACTGCTGAGGCATGAGAACACCACTTTAGCCAGTACTTGATACAAAAACTACTCTCCACTTTCTCTGAGGTTTAAGAGCTTTGTGAAGCATGTCAGGGGAGATGGAGATCAGCCTGAATGGCACATATCTCTGAGGGGGAATCTCAGGCCCTCTTTGGGCTATGAAAGAACTTGGGTGTGCAACAGAGGGACAAGGAGATGCTAAGTTGGGGCTAGTGTGAAGAGCTGCCACAGCACTCTGCTCAGCTAAGTGCTTCTTCCCTGTGTGCCTATGAACTATTACAATGGGCAATGGTGTGTAGAGACTCAGCAAAAGGCTGGTGATGCTGCACTCCTGCTGGGCTCTGTTGGATGCTGGAGTGCACCAAGCTGACATTACAGTCGAGGCAGAACCGCTCTCCACAGAGCACCTAAATCTCCATGTTGTATGGCAGTATTGCCAGCTTCTTCAGACCAAGCCACTGCATTGTACTGGTAAGCTTGGTGAGGTATCAGGGGCTGCTAGCTGCACAGCTGGCTGGTGGCACTACATCTGCCTTTCACAAAAGCTACAGCTGGGTGTCACACCCCTGTGGGAATTTGAAAGCAATGTATCTGTCCTGTCAGTAGCAATAACGCTCTTTAAGCTGCTTCCTAGCAAGGACGTGGTGTTGGAGAAAAAGAAAACTTTATACTTCTTCATAGTGTTCTTAAAATGAACAGTTGGTATTTTCTTACTTATATACGTTGCATATGGTAAATGTATATAGTATATGTAATAATTACATCAAAGTAGGTGAACAAACTAAGCCAGCTTTTCAAGGAACTCTTAGGTTCACAACTCTCAGTTTTGATTTTTAGTGTATATCTCTTATAGTACATTTGGCAGTAAAGTGCATTATCCATGCACAGATTTATTGCAGGTACCGTAGTTTCCTTAATAGCCTTTGCACACCAGAGGCTCTAGCAACTTGCACTCTCCTCACTGCTGAGCAGCCCTGTGTTTTTTTCCTGGCTCCTCTAATGAAAGAGTGAAGTTGCGCAAGCCAGGAAATGAGTGTCTGTAACATGTCCACGTGTCTCACTCCCCAATGCAAGCAAGCACAAGGGGCTACCCCCATCTTGTTGGTCAGAATGAAGATATACCTCTGTCATATACATTTTTAAAGATGAGGTGTCATGCGTGGAGGTTAAGGGCAAGTTCATACCCCTTTTCCTCAGAAACACTGGAATTATCTCCACATGCATTATAAGAGATTAAGTTTACCTGAGAGAGTTTGCCTGAAACTGATTCTACCCTCATGCTTTTGGGGCAATTCATTTACCTGCTCTGTGCCTCCTTTTTCCCATCTGTAAAAAGACCAAGTCAATAGCATTCCTTCGAAGGACGACTGCTCTGTGCCCCACTTCATTACACTGTCACCCCTATTACTATGGGGAGGCCCAGCTAAAATTTTATAATTATCCATGATTAGCATAGATACAATGCTATTATATTATGTCTACCAACAAGAGGTCCAGATCCTAACAATCTCTGAAATTGAATTTGTCCTAAGTCTTTCATTTGCCATGCACAGAGAAAGCACCATTCGCTGGGCTGGATTTGCCTGGCATTCAGAAAATAGGGAATTTCCAGGCAGACTGGGGACTTTATTCTTTCCAAACCCAAATTTGAGGAACCCCAAATTTCAAACAAGTGTCTGGAGATGCAATGCAATTGCTCCCTGACTGGTAGGAAGCTCTCTTTAACAAAAAATATGCTCTTTTTTAGTCTTAACACCTTACACAATTTTTATTTTCACTAAGGGTTGCATCTGGGAAATCCTGGAGAAACGCTGAACTCCACAACAATGCACACAGAGCCATGAGATCATTGCTTAAGGGTTTCTTACTAGTGTCGCAAGCTTTCCACAGTGGTGTGTAGCTCACTGTCTTTTGGAAAGGGCAAAACAATCCAATATGCAATTTTCTTAAGCTAAATCACTGCCTGGGGTGCATTTACTGTGCAGCTTACTTACATTTTAAATCTTGAGATTGGAGTCCAAATCTAGCTCTGGATATGCCTCCAAAGCCCTCAGCAATGCAGACTATGACTAAAGAGTGCTTCCCCTGTTACACTCAATACCCCCCCACACTGTTTAAAAAAGGAATTGAAACTACCTGACCATGTTGAGCTTTCTCTCTCTTTGCTCTACAAAGCAGCTGTTCCTATCGAAGGAAGAGGAAGAGTCAGAGGGTTCATTTTGGCACAGTCTGCTGATCACCAGCTCTTGGGTGGAGAGGATAGGGAGTTTCCAAAGGAAGCTCATGATGGCACTCAGCCTCTATAGTTCTTAGGAGTGTGATGGGCTGTGCCATATCTTTTACTTCCAGATGATTAAGGGACTGATTAGAGAAAAGAATTAATGAATTGGAAGACTTGGTAAGTAATTTTTAGCAATACAGTGCGAGGAATTTGTTAAGTAGAAAGAGATAATAATGCTGCCTTCCATGTTATTTCAGAAATCAGGACCTAAGGGAATGAGTTCAAATACTCACTAATAAACCAGACAAAGTGCATTTAGTGTGTTTCTGTTCCATGCTGGTATTTACAGTAAAAAACAGATATTTTGCTAAAATATTTGAACATCTTTGATAAAAGGGGCCAGGTTTTGTACTGTTCAAAGGACCTAGGCCTGCTTTGTTACAGTGGGCCAGGGCTCTCAGAGAGCTCATACCTGACCTCACAGGATATACACAAGACACAGCTCAGGACCACTAGTGTCTTCCATAGCATGTGCAGGTGAACATATTTCTTGGGACCAGAAGTTTGGTACATTAGCGTGGATAATGGTGTGGAGTCCCTATCACACTGCTTTCTCCTTAGCACCGTGCTGTTTAGGCTGGGGTTCCTGTGAAAAGAAAGACATGGTCATTTAAATACACTCGTCAACCTATAAGATAACATTGGGCTAGTATCAAACATGATGGGAGAAAATACACTTTTACAGCAAACTGGTTTCATCAGAGAGAAGATCAAGATTTTCCCCCATGAGAAGTTTGTTCTAGACAAGACGGAAGCAGAAAGTGGTGTATTTTGTGGATATTTTTCTCTTCCTCCTGGGACTCTGGCAGCCAGGCAGGGGGGCTCTGTTGGAGGGCACTGTAAAGTGTCAGTAGCCTGGGAACATTGAAGGACAGGTGCGCTGGAAGCTAAAAAATTGTCTACTAACAGATTAAAAAGCAGTTCTACTTTCCACCTCCCTTAGAAAGCCACCCAACATGGTCCTGCTTTGAGTGGGGGTTACTCCCCAAGAGTAATCTCATTCAAGAGATTTAACAAGCAGAAATACAGAGCATCCTGGCTATAGCAGCAGAGGACTCTGCTCAGACAAGTGTATTTTTCCAAGAAGCACAAGCTACTCCAGTGAAGGTCAGTGTCGTGACCAGCACATTTTCATTGCTAGTAACCTTTCCCTAGTGCAAGCCAGCATGAGGGAAGGCCAGCCAAGCTATCTGCATTTTTTTCTCTGGACTCAAAGAAAGGCTTGGGTCTATTCAGTTTAATTGGGTGTCAGTGTCCTCCTGACCCTCCCAAACCAATGGAATTATGGCTTCTGCCAGCACCCATCAATCCTTTCTCATCTAAGACCACAGGAGAGCAAAATCATGTTTGCTCTCTGATGAGACTAGATCCAGTGCCCCTACTCTAGCAGAATGAACACTCTCATCTCTGCCTGCCTCTCCCTGCTGCAGCTGGCACAGATATTCATCCACATGATCCAAGAACACAGTGTGAGCTCCGTGCTGCCATCTGTGCCTCCAAGAGCAGAGAAGTAGAGGTACATCAGAGCTACAAAATGAAACAGGAGTAGCTGTCATAAGAATGATCTTTGACAGGTTCATCAAAGAACTCATTCTCAGACATGTTTCAGACTTGAATCACAGCACATCATGTTGAAATGCCTAGAGACATTTGTGTTCAGCCAATTCACGTGTTTTACAAATGTGCATATTGACTTGTTGCCATTCAGCAGAGTTATGTTCACAACTCGGAATCTGTCATCACCTACACTAGTTCCCTAAACAATTTATTTTCCCCTCAACCCACTATTTGTTAATCTTCAGTAATATTAATGGGAGCTGTTTTATAATGAAAATAGAGACATTCTCTTTTTGGAGATCTCTACATTTAAGTGTTTGGCATATATATATAAACCATCAAATCATCCACCCAGTACCTGCATATTCTGAAATAGTCTGTGTCTTTGAACAATCTAATATGGACACCTTAATTCCTACAAATGAATTGCCATGTGCAGTGCTGTATAATTTTCCTCTAAAGGCTGAAATAAGAACGTGTTCCCTAAGAGATTATCTTTCCAGACTCCATCAAAGTCAACAAGAGCTGGAAACAGAATTATATTCTTGAAAAACTAAAGGAAGTCAGTCGTCCATGTCCCTAGATCTCCAGTACAGTGACACTTCCCTTAGGACATGCCAGCTGTCCCTTCAAATTCAGCTATTGCATGATTCAAACCACCCTGAAATCAATGTAATTCAGAAATAACAACAACAACAATAATAATAGTTTTAAAATATTTTGATGCAGAAAAAAGTGGGAAGCTGTCTTTTAATCTGACTAACAGTAAACGAAGCAGATTTAGGTGGCCAGGGATTCTTTGGTAGTAGCATCCGTGGATCCCATTTGCTTTCGCAAGGTCTGTATGTAAGAAATCTTCTATCAGATTTCCTTTCAGTGGTTCAAGTCCAGGATCTGAAAATATTAAGCAAACAGTATTTACAAGCTATAGGACAAACTGTCTAGACTCTAGGATTTGAAAAGCTATGTTTATTGTTAATCAGATAGGATTCCAAAAAAGGAGCATCCAGACATATATGGTAAAGATTGTAAGCAAAAAAATATCCTGTCCATGGCCTTGCTGTGAATATACAAAGAAAGTAGTGTTTTATGCTACATGGTATGTATGTATGTGTACTTCAACTAATATGTAGTTAATTATTTTCAGGTAAGCTATCCTTACAAGAGGTGAAGCTATAGAAACTACACTAAAGGGCAGACATCCCATTATGGACTATCCACCACAGTAGGAATGCAGATATGTACTATTGTATCTACAATGAGGACAGCAGACACTGGACTTAATTCAGTTGCCTGGGAATAAACCACCATTAGAAGGATGAAATTGCAGTCTTATCAGCAAATCTACACTGGTAAGCAGATTTTTGAGCTAATAATCCTGTTTGTATCAGGTATCCTTAAAACTGTCTTTACATGAGTGAACTAGTGTATTTTCTGTGATCTGAGTCTGTTACTTAGAGCTAGGAAGCAGACTGTCTCTGATATTGAAACTTAGTGAAAAACATTGTCTTTAAGCTTCCACTGAGGCCACTTAAGCCAGCTACATGGCAGTAGAGGGGTTCTACGCTCTTATTCCTGCTCCCTACTGTTCATGTACTGATTCCTAATTTCTTTAACACAATGAATGTGCATGTTGTCACGGCCTTACCTATGTTTAAATGCTGTGGTTTTAACTTCAGATTTAGAGGATCTCTGGAGTAACTTGTCACAAGATTTGGTAAATTATCTTCATGCTGCACTTGAAAAGGAAAATACATTGTAACATCAGATAAGCATCATGCCTAGAACCAAAACCACTTGAAGTTAACTGTAGAGTAAACTTCACATGTTGGATTTAGTTAAGATAAAAAAACATACCTGTATTATTTCTGTTCAAAAATTGCAAGATTTAAGAGCTCTAATTAATTGCTAATTAACTTGTTAACAAGTCAAGCTGTTGAACTGACAAGAGTTATGTTCTTCCATTACCCTAAATTTCTCTATTTACCCAACTCCTATCACCATGGTCCCGATCTCAAATGAGTCCAGTGGCCTCCTATTACAATACAGATGAGGAATAATAACAGAAACAGAACACCCTTCCAGATAAAGGAGCTGTGAGACTAAAAACAAGGGGTGCAATTTCTTGGAATAAATATGTTACATGCTTTGGAGTTATTTGCATTATTTTTCAAACCTTTCCAGTTAATTTAATTAATCATTAACATACCCTGCAGTCATCTGCATTACTATGAGCTTAACAGCTTTCTGTTTGCTGGAGAGTTTATGAGAGGGCTAAAAGGAAAGCTGAAAGTGAGTGAGCAGCTGCGTGGTGCTTAGTTGATGTCTGGGTTTAAACCACGACAGGGTATAATTGAGAGGCATGATTTGGGATAGGAGTCCCTCTCCAATGGCACCCAGCTTGACCTTTAACCTGAGAACTAATAAAAGAGTAATTGGAAACCTTCCCTTGGACTTTGCATTCTCAGCAGGATCCTAGGGTTGGACCCTCTTATCGTGGCTGGTGTGCCTAAATCCATAACAGTTTGGACCATAAAAATGAAGCCTTGGAGCCAAAAATGAGGCTTTGGAAGACAAAACTAAGACTTTGGAAAGGAAAAATGAGGCTTTGGACACTATAAATGTAGCTTTGGAGCCTAAAAAGAGGCTTTCTGCCTGAAAAATGAGGGTTTAGACCCTCAAAATGAAACTGTGGGCCCTAAAAAAAGGCTATGGGTAATAAAAGACAGGTTGGAACACTAGAAATGAGGATTTCAGCCCTAAACATGAGGCTTTGGGCACTAAAAAGGATGGGCAAGTGTCACAACCCAGCCTGGACAGACCAGGGAGTCGTGTTTAATTTGAAATTACCTCGGGCTAAATTAAGGTGAAACGACACACGATCAGTTAAAGATTTTATTCATAACAGAAGCAAACTGAACTGGGGAGGTGTGGTAGTAGGTGGCAGGGTTTCTCACAATGGGAATTGGCATAAGACTACTTCTGTAAACTGTGTAACCATATACATCAATTCAGGGAATAAGGAGATCCCTCCCGTTGAGTCACGAGGTTCAGAGCAGACCCCCTTGCTTTCCAGACTCCTCCTCAGAGAAGGGTCTAGGGGTGGCTGGATCTACTCTTAGTCTCAGACTTGGTCAACGGTTTATATCTTGAAACGAATGAGGTGTAGGGATTGTGGAAAAGGAAAAGGAAAGAGAGAAGAAGAAAGAGAGAGAAAAAGGAAGAGAGAAAGATTTCACCGGTCCTAGGTCCAGCGTTGGTTCAGTCAGCTGAGGTGTCCAGTCAGCCGAGGGGTCCAGTCCCGGTGGGCTTGCGCACCCGGGGCTTCAGTTTGTGTCCTTTAATCATCCTTGCGCCTCCTTTGGGTGGGCACCCGAACTCGTCAGGTTAATGAGCAGTTTGTGAGCCTTTGGGTTTGTGGAGTAACTTCTCTTTCCCTGCAGACACTGCCACTGTTTGATCTTTGTATCAGAACAGTTTATCAGAACAGGGAGCTTCGCACCCTCGAGCACACCCTCCCCCTCCTGTTGCTGATGTCTGAGCTGATGGGCTTTTCACCTTGGCTCCTTGCTGTGCAGGGTTTGTCTTTAAGCAGAACTTGCCCCACCACAATGTTTGAGACATTAACTCTTTCAGTCTCTCACAGCAAGGTGCTACAAATGAGGCTTTTGATCCAGCAAAGGAGGGCAACCTCTTGGTTCCTCTATGGCCCCAAGGAATGAAGCTTCAGTCCCTAAAAGAGGGCTCTGGGTACTCCAATGGAGGCTTACAGCTGTATCAAAGGGGTTTAGACCCTAATAATGAGAGTTTGGATCCTCAAAAGGAGGGTTTCGGCCTTAAAATGGGGATTTGAGCTCTAAAAACGAGCCTTTGGCAATGAAATTGAGGTTTTGACCTCTGAAATTAGGTTTTGTGGCCTCAAAGGTTGTTTCGGTACCAAACGCTGAGGCTCTGCACCCTAAAAATGGGTCTTTGGAGGCTCAAAATGAGGCTTTGGGCCACCCACGTTGTGTACCGAGTCCTAAAAACGAGGCTTTGGTTCCTGAAATCGAAGCTTTGGAAGCTAAAAATGAGCCTTTGGACCCTACGGATAAGGCTTTGGGCTCTAAAACTGAAGCTTTGGACCTTCAAAAGCAGACTTTGGGCCTTAAAAATGACATTCTGGGCCCTTAAAATGAGTCTTTGAACCTTAAAAGGGAGGGTTGGAACACATAAATGAGGGTTTGTACCCTACAGATGAGGCTTTGGGGCCTAAAAGGAAGGCTTTCAACTCCAGAATCAAAGCCTTGGACTCTCAGAACGAGGCTGGGGGACAAAGCACCACCACCCCTGTCGGCAACGCCAGGGACTCGCAGTTGAGGATGGCGGCCCTCTTGCAGGGCCGGGCGCTGGCGGCGGCGGCGGCGGGGGGGGAGAGGGGTGCCGAGGTGGCACCGGGCAGCCTCGCTGTCGCACACCTCGGGGAGGGAGCGGCAGGCCTGGCCCAGTCTCGGCAGGTCAGGCAGCATCAGGAAGGACATGATGTGCAGTTGCTGTGGGGAGAGAGAGCACTGACCCTGGGACCCTGCTTTCAGGGGGAGACCCCAGCCCCAACATCCCCCCCTACTCCACTTACCATCTTTCAGGCTGCTGCAGGGTTACTTGTGAGACAAGGGGAGTCAAAAGAATCTCAGGAGACATAATAAAGGGGGATGAGAGATGATGTTTAGCGCTTACATTGTTGAAATTAGCTGAGGCAAAGACAGTCTTTGATAAGAAGAGCTGGTCCCAAGGACCAGCCAATGAGGTAGAGACAGTTTCTGACAAGAAGCAGGAGCAGGCCCCAAGAGCCAGCTAAGACTGGTCTTGCGGCTTGGGTGAATACCAAGAAATCACCGAGCCCGCGCAAGAAAAAAGGTTACTAGCGGTGACGAAGAGGAGTCATCTATCTTCATCTCTGCGACCCCCAGACGACCACCATAAAGAGGCACTGCGCAAGCGCAGTTGAGAGGAGACTATGGAAATGACCTCTCGGAGCTAATTTTAATATGAAGTGGGGATAGGTCATGCATATGTATAGGCGTATTGCGAATATGTAACACTTGACTGTATAAACTTGAGACAAACTGCCAAGTCGGGTGCGCACGACTTTGGTGGGACTACCCCCCGTGCGGCCCAGCGCTGAATGAACATACCTACTTTACAATCTCACTGATTGTGGAGTCTGTTTTCCGCACGTCACTTGGGCTGCGGGGAGGGGATGTGGGTGAGGTCACGGTGGGCCGCCCCACGGCAAGCCTCACCCCCCACCCGTCCTCGTCCACCCCACTGCCATGCCAGCCGCCTCACCGTCACGTCCTTGTCTCACCGTCGGTCGGATGCTGGCGGTGATGGCAGCGAGAAGCCCGGTGGCCATGGCTGCCGCCTGGTGCTACAACCACAGGATACTGACTCTCTGTGAGCCACTGGCTCCCGTGGGGACAGGGGGCTTCCAGAACATGGGGGTGGCCAGGGGCAGGCAGAAAGTGGGGAAGAGGGGCCCTGGGCGGGGCCGGGCCTGGGCCTGCTGAGCCTCAGGGCAGACCCCACCTGCACCATGCCGAAGCTTGGCCTGGCCACCGGCAGAGTCCCCCTTCCTCTCACACCGGTCTTCGCTGGCATAGGTCGGGAGGGCTGTCAGTCTCCTCCCCTGAGGTGATGCTGCCTCTGATTGGCCCCCAAGAGGTCTGGCTGCTGGGCTGCAGTGCCCGCCCTCCACCGCAGGTGATGACCTCTGACTGGCCACCTGGGCTGTCACTCTGCCCCGGTTTGGGGCCCACCCTGCCCTCAGGTGATGCCCTCTTTTATTGGCTTCCTGAGGGGTCACTCCCCGGGCCCCCTTCAGTGCCCGCCCTGCCCTGAGGCAATGCTTCCTCTGATTGGCTGTCTTGTTGCATGTCAATCACATGCCTTGCCCCTGCCTCCTCAAATGCGATTGGCTGTGCTGGCTCCACTGCCTCCCTGCAGACTTCTGGGTGGACGTTGCTGCCTGTTGAGCTCCGCCTTTAGGGTTTAGACCCTCAAGATGCAACTGTGGGCTCTGAGGAAAGGCTCTGGGACAGAAAAGACGTGCTTGCGACCCGAAAAATGAGGATTTGGGCCCTGAAAAGGGGTCTTTGGGCACTGAAAGGATGGCCTAGATGCCACAAATGATGCTTTGGACCCTGAAAACAAGGGGAACCTCTTGGTTCCCATCTGAGCTGGTAGCTTTGGTGCCCAATAACTCCACGCAACACACCAGCGCTCCTGTCCCGAGTGCTCACCGTAAGAGATGGAGCCCAAAGTCATGGACCAAATGAACTCCATTTGCAGACATTTATGGACTTTTTCACAGGGGCGCTCCACAGACTGAGGGAACGCTATCTGTGTATTATAGCCAAGGATGGGAAGGGGAGTGGTGGTTCATGAGGATGGATTGGATAGTGCGGGGCCGGAGCCTGATGTTAATGGTGTGGAATAAGGGGTGGAGAAAGGACTGTTGTGGTTTAACCCCAGCCGATAACGGAGCACCACGCAGCAGCTGGCTTGCTCCCCCCAGCGGGATGGGGGATGAGGAGATGGAAGTAGACGGATGCCTGTAAAGTTGAAAGCAGACGACAGGCGACCCTTTATTGCTAAAACACACACATACTTATAGTCACATATTCTGCAAAGTCACTGTACACGCACGCAAGCACAAAATATGATTGGTTATATCAACTCTGTACACGCGCATAAACATAAGATATAATCGGTTATACTACCTCTGTACACGCACATAAACATAAGATATAATTGGTTATATCGACTTAAACATGCGAAGCTTGTCTCAGTCTAATTGGTCGAGAAAAACTGCCGGATTGAGTTTTTTTGTGCCAAGTTCCCTTTATTGTGGAATGCACACCTGTGTTCTTCTAATTGGCTTTACTATCATCTTTCTTTTTTTGTCTTCTTATTTATTCTGTTCAAGGTCTTCTAAAGGCATCTGCAATGCTCTTGTGACCGACGTTAGCTAAATATGTGTCCACAGGGGGAGAGAATTGGAAGTGTAAAAGTGAGAAAACCCATGGGTTGAGGTAAAAACAGTTTTAAGTATTGAAATAGAACAAAATAAAAGAATAATAAAACCAATAATAAATTGTCATGAAAAGGCAAATTACAGGGAGAAATACAACCGAAGAAAGACAAGTGATGGAAATGAAAACAATTGCTCACCACCAACCGACCGATGCCCAGCCAGTCACCGAGCAGCGGCCCCCCGGCCAACCTCCCCCCCCCAGTTTTATTGCTGAGCATGACGTCATCCATTTTGGAATATCCCTCTGGTCAGCTGGGGTCAGCTGTCCCGGCTGCATCCCCTCTCGACTTCTTGTGTGCCCCCAGCCTACTTGCTGGCGGGGTGGGGCGAGAAGCAGAAAAGGCCTTGATGCCGTTTAAGCACTGCTCAGCAATAAGGAAAACACCCCTCTGTTACCATCACTGTTTCCAGCACAAATCCAGAACATAGCCCCATACCAGCTACGGTGAAGAAAATTAACTCTCTCCCAGCCAAACCCAGCACACCTCCCCTGTCAAAGAGAGGATTTTGATGCCGGGACAAATGACGACTTGCCAGGTCGGCAGAGCGCGGGTGCCTTTGCGTGCCCCGAGATGTCTCACAAGGGGCAGGCTGGGCTAAAGCTTCTCTCCTCCTCCCCTGCGGGTTTTGTGGTCTAGCGGGGCAGCTGGGGCCTTGCTGCAAGGACATCCTGGGTCCAGGTGTGCTGTCCTGCAGGCAGCGGCACGGGCCAGGAATGACAGAGTCTGCTCAGCACACTCTGGGTGGTCCCCATGGGAACGACAGCATGGGATCGGGCTCGTCGTTCCAGCTTTATTTAAAAACATAACTTAGTCAAACATGGCCGTTTTTCCAGAGGAGAATTTTGCTTCTCCAGGGCTCACCAGGGCCAGCAGCACAGTGACCGCAGGCTCCATCCTGGTCTTGGCATCTCTCTTGTCAGGACAAAGACCGCCTCAGCTGCCAGAGTCCTGACCGAGAGTTCAGGGTCTTTCCCCAAGGGCAGGAGGGCTGCAAGAGAAGGAAGCAGAGCAGACATGAACCCCCGCTGCCTGCAGAGACCCCCAGGAGTCCCCTCCAGACCATGGCGCCCTGCCCAGGCTCTGTCCCCTGCCCCAGCAGCCCTGGCCAGCACAGCACTGCCCCTACTCACCGTTGCAGATATCCCACAGCTTCTGCTTGCTCAGGTTCCTCAGGTGCCAGGCGGCAATCCCTAGGCACAGAGTTCCTGTCAGAGATCTGCTCCCCAGCACGCTCCCAGCAGCACAGCCCCCAGCCCTGCCAGCTTGGCTGCACACCCTCCTCCCCCTCAGCAGGCCTGACCCCAGAGACGGATAGTAGCCGAGGGTGGTGGGACTGAGCGAGGCTCTCGGTGAGCCCACCTGCCTCGTAGGCCATCCTCGGGGCAGCCGGGCCTCCGGCAGCCACGGGGCTGCCCCTTGCTGCCAATGTAGTAGTGGGGGCCGGGGCCGGGCTGCCAGAAGAGGGACCCTGGGGGCTGTGGCTCACCAATGAACCTGACGGCCGCCTCTCGCAAGGTGGCCTGAGTGTCCTTCAGGTACGGCAGGCTCTGCCACAGGTATTCTTCCACCCTCCTCCTGTCCTGCGCTAACTAGAGAGAGCACAAGGGCACGGGGCTGGTGCAGAGCCTCCCAAGTCGCCCAGCACCCCCTTCCCCCCGGCGATTCCTGTCTCCCAGCCAGAGCCCTGTGGGGCTGAGCTTCAGAGAGAACCGCAGGCAGAGGGGGACCGGGGATGCTGAGACCCCTCTGTCCCACTGCCAGGGCCCACAGGGGTCAGGGTCTCCTTCAGCAGCACCCTGGGGGCAGGGAGGGGAGAGGGGCCTGGAGAAGAGCCCTTGCGGGGTCCGTGCTTGAAGGCAGGGAAGGAGGATGCAGCTCCAGGCTCTGGGCCCCAGGCTGGAGCAGGGCAGGCAAGGCACAGCTGCACAGCCCTCACCACGGGCACGTGGGGCAGCCCTCGTCCAGCCCGGCCCTGGGGTCTGGGGGCTTGTCCTCACCAAGCACTCTGCAATCAGGTCGGTCTGGTATGTCTTGGCCAGGTAGCTGAGCTTCGTCCACCCCAGGAACTCTGCACAGGCTACGAGGGTGTCCCCAGAGGCCTGCGGAGAAGCAGAGGATAGGAGATGGCACCACAGCCCAGGGAAGGAGACCAGGCATCCTCCTCCTCTCGGCCAGGCTCCGAGCCATTCCCAGCCCCGTATGGGAAGAGGCAGCGGGGGACAGACTCTGAACGGGGTTCAGTGCCCAGGGCAGGGACACGGGGCAGCCACCAGCTCAGGTGTCTCGTGCTGCCGGCCAGCAAAACCGAGATCCTCAAGAGCTGCTGAGCTGCTCCAGGGACGGGGGCAGACCGAAGGGCAAAGGAGGTGTAGGCCCACGGCTGTAGGCAGCGAGGGATGGAGTCCCAGAGACACCGGGGCAGGACAGAGCCAGCGGCACGTCCCGTGGGCATCCCCCAGCAGGACGCTTGGCTCCCCAGCCGGGGCTGCCCCAGGTGACACACATTCCCAAACTCTGACGTCCAGCAGCCCTTGCTCCTTACGCCCAGGCCGCCCCCGTGGTGTCAGCACGCTCTTCGCCACAACACCGGTTGCTGGTCGCTGTACCTTGGCCACGCTCTCGATCTGGTCGTTCATATGGAGGAACAGCGGGAGCAGGACCCTCTGCACTTGCTTCTTCACCTTTTTCTTGTTTCTCGCTGCCGCAGCCTTCATCGCATCTTTGAAGAGACTGATGGAGAGCTCCCGCACCTGGCTGGACTCCTGGTAGGGAGGAGGACAGAGGGACTTCAGCAACAGCCACTCCCTGCCCACAATGAGCAAGGGCGTTAGCGTGGCCGACGTGAGGGGAGATGCTCTGGGGTTGGATCCTGAACGCAGGAGCTGTGGGCCAGATCTGCAGCTGCGGCTGAACGGCCCCAGAGCCCTGAAAGGCCACGCAAGAGGAGCGAGGAGGGGAGCCCTGCCCCAGTGCTGCCCACAGGGCTGGGCTGAAGGGCAGCTGTCTTTGCAGAGTGCCCATCTGTAGGGCTGAGGCTCCCACGGCAGCCTTACATCATCGAAGAGGGGCAGGAGCTTCTGTGCCAGCTGCAGAGCGATGAGGCTGGCCTCCTCCCCCTTCATGTGACCCATCATGTTCCTGAAGAATACCAGGGCCTTCATCTTGACGCCCGTGCTGGCATCCTGCAGGGTCTCCACGATGTCTGGCAGCAGGACCAGTATTCTTCTTGCCTGCATGAAACACGCCGTTTCCTTATTGTGAAGCGCTGAAAGGCCACCCTGGCAAAAAGGCACTGGTCGCTGAGCACCAGCCTGCCGTCCGGCTTCCCAGCAGGTGGCACGGGAGCCACTGCAGCAGCCTCCTGGCAGGCAGTGGCCACTGATGGGGATGCGGGGAGAGCAGAAGGGAGGGAAGGGGGCGCAGGAGAGCAGCGTCCCCTGCTCAGTCCCCCCCTTCTCCGACCGGCCTGAAGGGGCAGATGCATTGGTAACCCTCTGCATCTGGAGGGCTCCCCAGGCACCCACCAGCCTCCTCCATAGCAGGGAGGGTGACTGGAGCCGTCACCCCACATTCTGACTCCCAGCCAAGGCCAAGCCACCGCAGCACCCACTGCCCCAGGCCCCGGCTGCCAACATGGCTCCGCTTGACTACACCCTGCTCACCGTCTCAGGTGTCTCTGAAAGCGTGATGAGGCCCCTGAGCACCAGCGAGAGCATCACCAGGCTTGCATGCCTCAGGTACCTGGGGGCTTTGTACAGGGCAGCAAACTCCTCTGTTTCAATGTCAGCGCAGGCCAGCAGCTAAAAGGAAGAGAGCAGTGAGAGACCAGCAGAGCCTGCAGGGCTCCCTCCACCGCCCTGGCACAAAGGAGGCAGGACAGGCGGGCGGTGGCAAGTGTCCCCTCTCCCCAGACTTGAAGCCCCCTCAGGCAGTGCAGAGGCCAGGCCTCTGCCCCAGGCCCAGCAGCTGGCCTGGCTCTGGCCTCTGCCCCTTTCTCTGCCCCAGGTTTCCAGGCTGCAGAGCCGGGCAGGGGGATGCCGGCAGGGGGGAAGCAGAGTGCTGCCGGGCAGGGGCGGGCTTCGCCTTTTTTTTCCCCGGGGCCAAAACAGCACAGGGCGGCCCCAAGTGTCTGGCACGGGGTCTGGCTGGTGCTGGGCAAGTCCCTGCTGACCCTCAGGGGCTGTGTCCCTATGTACTGGAGGAGGTGGCCGTTTGGAGGAGACAGAGGGGGAGGGGGCTGTGCCTGTCTCCTGGGGAGGCAGGCACAGCCCTGAAGTTCAGCACAGTCACTCACGGCCAAGGGATAGATGCAGGCGTCCTCCGCGGCACAGCTGAACACCTTGCGCAGCCGCTGGTCCTGGAGCACGCTGAGCAGCTCCATCAAGACACTGCGCAAAGCCCAAGGCACGGAGATCATCACCTCCCACATGGCCACGGCAGCGCTGCAGACCCAGAGTGCTCGGTCAGCAGGGCTGCCTCGGCCACTGCACCGTGCTCAGGCCAGCTTCTCCGGACCCAGGCGGTCCTGCAGCCCTGGCCCTGCCCACCCCATCGCTTGGGGTGCCCGGGGGCGCTGCCTGGGCAGGCAGGAGGGGGTTGAGGTAGTGTTCCCCATGGGGCAGGGAGGAGCGTGGTGGCAGGGCTCTGGCTTGGCCAGCTTTGGCTGCTGCGGGCCTGGCTGACCCACTGGGGCTGGGAAGCGTGGTGGGATGGAGGGCCCTGCTCCTCGGGGCTGTCCTGCAGTTTTCCGTGGGCCTGGCAGCCAGAGAGTCCCTGGGTCCCTCTCCCCACAGGGAACAAGCCTTCAAGGCTGTCGGGGCCAGTACCTGTCACAGGTTGGAGAGATCATCAATAGGCTCCTGGCCACTTCCCTGGGGCACCACTTGGTCAGTAGGAGAAGAAGTGAGTCCAGGCTGTGCCGGGCTGGCTCCGTGCAGATGCACTCCACGTTTTTGTGGATGGACCTCACGATCTTCGGCACCTGGAGGGGACACGGCTGAGGACGGTGCTGCCACTGGAGTGCAGCCATTTCCCAAGCTGCCACTGAAACTGCTGCCCTTCCCATCCCTCTCTGCTGCCTCAAAATGGCTTCAGGTGCCCCAGAGAGCTGGGTTAGGGGAGGACGGAAGAACAAGGCCTGACAGGGCTCACGGGCGGGGCAATCCAGCCGCAGGGCACTTACATCTGTCAGCCAGGAGGCAGGGTCTCTCACGGCCATTTCCAGGACGTTGCTGCCCATCTGCCTGTCACGGATGTCACCTGCTGCCAAGGCCTCAATGGCCACGAGGAGAATGTCTGTCCTCTGAGAAGGCTCCAGGTATTCTCCAAACGCCTACGGGAGGAAGGACGGGCGGGAGGACATGTCATGCTGAGCACCCCGATGGTGCCGTTTGGCTGAGCGGCGTGAACAGCGCTGGCAAGAGATGACTGGCAGTGATGGCAAGAGATGCCTACAGGAAAGCTGGAAGCAGGGGCTGCAGTCTCTGCAGGCTGGAGGATGAGTGCAGAGGGTCCCCAGGGTGAGGGAGGAGGGTTGGGGTCGTGGGCACCGTGTGTTGGCCCTACAGAGAACCAGGGCTCGCTGGTGGCCAGGAGGGCTGGAGCTGCTGCTGGGACACGAGTGACGCCCTCGGGTCTTCCCTGCTCAGGCACAGCAGGAACCCTCTCAGCAGGGACAGCGAGGCCATGCCAGCCTCACTGATTCTGCATCCCTTTTCTCGCACAAGCCCGCTGCCGATTCCACGGACAAGAGTCCCAGCAAGGGGGGAGCTCGTTACCGTCATCATGTCGCTGCTGTCGAGCGAAGAAAGCAACCGGGTGCTCTCAGAATCCCATCCTGGCTGGAGCTCTGGATGCTCTGGATTCTCCTCTGGCAGCGTCTCGCCTACACGGAGGGGAAACGCAGAAGAGTCAGTAGGACACGGCATCTTTGGCAGCAAGCTTCCCAAACTGCGAAAAGAGCTTTAAACTCGGCATGGCTGAGGAGGGAGGCTGTGCTGGGGCTGGCTCCCAGCCCCGAGCAGCCCTCGCACTAAAGCACCGCCATGCCCCCTGCCCGTGGGAGCCCTGCTGCCGGTGTGCCGAGGAAACGGGATCCCAGCGTGGAGCTGGTCGCACTCGCTGGCCCTGACCCTGCCCAGCCCCGGGCGGCCCCTCACTCACCAATCTGCAGCAGCTGGACCACGGTCACCTTGTGGGGCTCCGGCAGAGAGCTGCTCTCCTGGGGAGTCCCCACCTCCTCCCAGGCCACCCTGGGGCTGCTGGGGTGTCGCTCCGCCATCCTGCAAAATGGGGGAAAGTGGGGGGCCTGGGGGGAGGTGCAGCTTAAGGGAAACGCCTCGGCACCGGGGGGCTGCCGGGGGCGGCAGGGAAAGACGTGGGCTGCGCTCGGGGCCTCCTCGCTAGCTCCGCGCTCCTGCCCTGTCCCGTTCGCTGTCTTGTCAGACACTGGCAGGGCTGCGCCCACGCTGGCTATATAATATGGTGCCATGGGATGTCACAGAGGGGGGTCACAAAGGACCCCATCGTGACCCGCTGCCAGGGCCGGGAGGGGCAGGGCGTGCACTGTGCGGGGTAGGGAGCCAGCTCGCCATCGGCCCATGGGGCCTCTCGCGGGGCCTTAAAAATGGGCCTTTGGAAACGAAACTGAGGCTTTGAACCCTGAAATCGGGTTTTGTGCCCTCAAGTGATGTGTTTCGGTACCAAACGCTGAGGCTCTGCACCCTAAAAATGGGTCTTTGGAGGCTCAAAATGAGGCTTTGGGCCACCCACGTTGTGTACCGAGTCCTAAAATCGAGGCTTTGGTTCCTGAAATCGAAGCTTTGGAAGCTAAAAATGAGCCTTTGGACCCTACGGATAAGGCTTTGGGCTCTAAAACTGAAGCTTTGGACCTTCAAAAGCAGACTTTGGGCCTTAAAAATGACATTCTGGGCCCTTAAAATGAGTCTTTGAACCTTAAAAGGGAGGGTTGGAACACATAAATGAGGGTTTGTACCCTACAGATGAGGCTTTGGGGCCTAAAAGGAAGGCTTTCAACTCCAGAATCAAAGCCTTGGACTCTCAGAACGAGGCTGGGGGACAAAGCACCACCACCCCTGTTGGCAACGCCAGGGACTCGCAGTTGAGGATGGCGGCCCTCTTGCAGGGCCGGGCGCTGGCGGCGGCGGCGGGGGGGGAGAGGGGTGCCGAGGTGGCACCGGGCAGCCTCGCTGTCGCACACCTCGGGGAGGGAGCGGCAGGCCTGGCCCAGTCTCGGCAGGTCAGGCAGCATCAGGAAGGACATGATGTGCAGTTGCTGTGGGGAGAGAGAGCACTGACCCTGGGACCCTGCTTTCAGGGGGAGACCCCAGCCCCAACATCCCCCCCTACTCCACTTACCATCTTTCAGGCTGCTGCAGGGTTACTTGTGAGACAAGGGGAGTCAAAAGAATCTCAGGAGACATAATAAAGGGGGATGAGAGATGATGTTTAGCGCTTACATTGTTGAAATTAGCTGAGGCAAAGACAGTCTTTGATAAGAAGAGCTGGTCCCAAGGACCAGCCAATGAGGTAGAGACAGTTCCTGATAAGAAGCAGGAGCAGGCCCCAAGAGCCAGCTAAGACTGGTCTTGCGGCTTGGGTGAATACCAAGAAATCACCGAGCCCGCGCAAGAAAAAAGGTTACTAGCGGTGACGAAGAGGAGTCATCTATCTTCATCTCTGCGACCCCCAGACGACCACCATAAAGAGGCACTGCGCAAGCGCAGTTGAGAGGAGACTATGGAAATGACCTCTCGGAGCTAATTTTAATATGAAGCGGGGATAGGTCATGCATATGTATAGGCGTATTGCGAATATGTAACACTTGACTGTATAAACTTGAGACAAACTGCCGAGTCGGGTGCGCACGACTTTGGTGGGACTACCCCCCGTGCGGCCCAGCGCTGAATGAACATACCTACTTTACAATCTCACTGATTGTGGAGTCTGTTTTCCGCACGTCACTTGGGCTGCGGGGAGGGGATGTGGGTGAGGTCACGGTGGGCCGCCCCACGGCAAGCCTCACCCCCCACCCGTCCTCGTCCACCCCACTGCCATGCCAGCCGCCTCACCGTCACGTCCTTGTCTCACCGTCGGTCGGATGCTGGCGGTGATGGCAGCGAGAAGCCCGGTGGCCATGGCTGCCGCCTGGTGCTACAACCACAGGATACTGACTCTCTGTGAGCCACTGGCTCCCGTGGGGACAGGGGGCTTCCAGAACATGGGGTGGCCAGGGGCAGGCAGAAAGTGGGGAAGAGGGGCCCTGGGCGGGGCCGGGCCTGGGCCTGCTGAGCCTCAGGGCAGACCCCACCTGCACCATGCCGAAGCTTGGCCTGGCCACCGGCAGAGCCCCCCTTCCTCTCACACCGGTCTTCGCTGGCATAGGTCGGGAGGGCTGTCAGTCTCCTCCCCTGAGGTGATGCTGCCTCTGATTGGCCCCCAAGAGGTCTGGCTGCTGGGCTGCAGTGCCCGCCCTCCACCGCAGGTGATGACCTCTGACTGGCCACCTGGGCTGTCACTCTGCCCCGGTTTGGGGCCCACCCTGCCCTCAGGTGATGCCCTCTCTTATTGGCTTCCTGAGGGGTCACTCCCCGGCCCCCCATCAGTGCCCGCCCTGCCCTGGGGCAATGCTTCCTCTGATTGGCTGTCTTGTTGCATGTCAATCACATGCCTTGCCCCTGCCTCCTCAAATGCGATTGGCTGTGCTGGCTCCACTGCCTCCCTGCAGACTTCTGGGTGGACGTTGCTGCCTGTTGAGCTCCGCCTTTAGGGTTTAGACCCTCAAGATGCGACTGTGGGCTCTGAGGAAAGGCTCTGGGACAGAAAAGACGTGCTTGCGACCCAAAAAATGAGGATTTGGGCCCTGAAAAGGGGTCTTTGGGCACTGAAAGGATGGCCTAGATGCCACAAATGATGCTTTGGACCCTGAAAACAAGGGGAACCTCTTGGTTCCCATCTGAGCTGGTAGCTTTGGTGCCCAATAACTCCACGCAACACACCAGCGCTCCTGTCCCGAGTGCTCACCGTAAGAGATGGAGCCCAAAGTCATGGACCAAATGAACTCCATTTGCAGACATTTATGGACTTTTTCACAGGGGCGCTCCACAGACTGAGGGAACGCTATCTGTGTATTATAGCCAAGGATGGGAAGGGGAGTGGTGGTTCATGAGGATGGATTGGATAGTGCGGGGCCGGAGCCTGATGTTAATGGTGTGGAATAAGGGGTGGAGAAAGGACTGTTGTGGTTTAACCCCAGCCGATAACGGAGCACCACGCAGCAGCTGGCTTGCTCCCCCCAGCGGGATGGGGGATGAGGAGATTGAAGTAGACGGATGCCTGTAAAGTTGAAAGCAGACGACAGGCGACCCTTTATTGCTAAAACACACACATACTTATAGTCACATATTCTGCAAAGTCACTGTACACGCACGCAAGCACAAAATATGATTGGTTATATCAACTCTGTACACGCGCATAAACATAAGATATAATCGGTTATACTACCTCTGTACACGCACATAAACATAAGATATAATTGGTTATATCGACTTAAACATGCGAAGCTTGTCTCAGTCTAATTGGTCGAGAAAAACTGCCGGATTGAGTTTTTTTGTGCCAAGTTCCCTTTATTGTGGAATGCACACCTGTGTTCTTCTAATTGGCTTTACTATCATCTTTCTTTTTTTGTCTTCTTGTTTATTCTGTTCAAGGTCTTCTAAAGGCATCTGCAATGCTCTTGTGACCGACGTTAGCTAAATATGTGTCCACAGGGGGAGAGAATTGGAAGTGTAAAAGTGAGAAAACCCATGGGTTGAGGTAAAAACAGTTTTAAGTATTGAAATAGAACAAAATAAAAGAATAATAAAACCAATAATAAATTGTCATGAAAAGGCAAATTACAGGGAGAAATACAACCGAAGAAAGACAAGTGATGGAAATGAAAACAATTGCTCACCACCAACCGACCGATGCCCAGCCAGTCACCGAGCAGCGGCCCCCCGGCCAACCTCCCCCCCCAGTTTTATTGCTGAGCATGACGTCATCCATTTTGGAATATCCCTCTGGTCAGCTGGGGTCAGCTGTCCCGGCTGCATCCCCTCTCGACTTCTTGTGTGCCCCCAGCCTACTTGCTGGCGGGGTGGGGCGAGAAGCAGAAAAGGCCTTGACGCCGTTTAAGCACTGCTCAGCAATAAGGAAAACACCCCTCTGTTACCATCACTGTTTCCAGCACAAATCCAGAACATAGCCCCATACCAGCTACGGTGAAGAAAATTAACTCTCTCCCAGCCAAACCCAGCACACCTCCCCTGTCAAAGAGAGGATTTTGATGCCGGGACAAATGACGACTTGCCAGGTCGGCAGAGCGCGGGTGCCTTTGCGTGCCCCGAGACGTCTCACAAGGGGCAGGCTGGGCTAAAGCTTCTCTCCTCCTCCCCTGCGGGTTTTGTGGTCTAGCGGGGCAGCTGGGGCCTTGCTGCAAGGACATCCTGGGTCCAGGTGTGCTGTCCTGCAGGCAGCGGCACGGGCCAGGAATGACAGAGTCTGCTCAGCACACTCTGGGTGGTCCCCATGGGAACGACAGCATGGGATCGGGCTCGTCGTTCCAGCTTTATTTAAAAACATAACTTAGTCAAACATGGCCGTTTTTCCAGAGGAGAATTTTGCTTCTCCAGGGCTCACCAGGGCCAGCAGCACAGTGACCGCAGGCTCCATCCTGGTCTTGGCATCTCTCTTGTCAGGACAAAGACCGCCTCAGCTGCCAGAGTCCTGACCGAGAGTTCAGGGTCTTTCCCCAAGGGCAGGAGGGCTGCAAGAGAAGGAAGCAGAGCAGACATGAACCCCCGCTGCCTGCAGAGACCCCCAGGAGTCCCCTCCAGACCATGGCGCCCTGCCCAGGCTCTGTCCCCTGCCCCAGCAGCCCTGGCCAGCACAGCACTGCCCCTACTCACCGTTGCAGATATCCCACAGCTTCTGCTTGCTCAGGTTCCTCAGGTGCCAGGCGGCAATCCCTAGGCACAGAGTTCCTGTCAGAGATCTGCTCCCCAGCACGCTCCCAGCAGCACAGCCCCCAGCCCTGCCAGCTTGGCTGCACACCCTCCTCCCCCTCAGCAGGCCTGACCCCAGAGACGGATAGTAGCCGAGGGTGGTGGGACTGAGCGAGGCTCTCGGTGAGCCCACCTGCCTCGTAGGCCATCCTCGGGGCAGCCGGGCCTCCGGCAGCCACGGGGCTGCCCCTTGCTGCCAATGTAGTAGTGGGGGCCGGGGCCGGGCTGCCAGAAGAGGGACCCTGGGGGCTGTGGCTCACCAATGAACCTGACGGCCGCCTCTCGCAAGGTGGCCTGAGTGTCCTTCAGGTACGGCAGGCTCTGCCACAGGTATTCTTCCACCCTCCTCCTGTCCTGCGCTAACTAGAGAGAGCACAAGGGCACGGGGCTGGTGCAGAGCCTCCCAAGTCGGCCGGACCAGTCCCTCCTCCCAGCACCCCCTTCCCCCCGGCGATTCCTGTCTCCCAGCCAGAGCCCTGTGGGGCTGAGCTTCAGAGAGAACCGCAGGCAGAGGGGGACCGGGGATGCTGAGACCCCTCTGTCCCACTGCCAGGGCCCACAGGGGTCAGGGTCTCCTTCAGCAGCACCCTGGGGGCAGGGAGGGGAGAGGGGCCTGGAGAAGAGCCCTTGCGGGGTCCGTGCTTGAAGGCAGGGAAGGAGGATGCAGCTCCAGGCTCTGGGCCCCAGGCTGGAGCAGGGCAGGCAAGGCACAGCTGCACAGCCCTCACCACGGGCACGTGGGGCAGCCCTCGTCCAGCCCGGCCCTGGGGTCTGGGGGCTTGTCCTCACCAAGCACTCTGCAATCAGGTCGGTCTGGTATGTCTTGGCCAGGTAGCTGAGCTTCGTCCACCCCAGGAACTCTGCACAGGCTACGAGGGTGTCCCCAGAGGCCTGCGGAGAAGCAGAGGATAGGAGATGGCACCACAGCCCAGGGAAGGAGACCAGGCATCCTCCTCCTCTCGGCCAGGCTCCGAGCCATTCCCAGCCCCGTATGGGAAGAGGCAGCGGGGGACAGACTCTGAACGGGGTTCAGTGCCCAGGGCAGGGACACGGGGCAGCCACCAGCTCAGGTGTCTCGTGCTGCCGGCCAGCAAAACCGAGATCCTCAAGAGCTGCTGAGCTGCTCCAGGGACGGGGGCAGACCGAAGGGCAAAGGAGGTGTAGGCCCACGGCTGTAGGCAGCGAGGGATGGAGTCCCAGAGACACCGGGGCAGGACAGAGCCAGCGGCACGTCCCGTGGGCATCCCCCAGCAGGACGCTTGGCTCCCCAGCCGGGGCTGCCCCAGGTGACACACATTCCCAAACTCTGACGTCCAGCAGCCCTTGCTCCTTACGCCCAGGCCGCCCCCGTGGTGTCAGCACGCTCTTCGCCACAACACCGGTTGCTGGTCGCTGTACCTTGGCCACGCTCTCGATCTGGTCGTTCATATGGAGGAACAGCGGGAGCAGGACCCTCTGCACTTGCTTCTTCACCTTTTTCTTGTTTCTCGCTGCCGCAGCCTTCATCGCATCTTTGAAGAGACTGATGGAGAGCTCCCGCACCTGGCTGGACTCCTGGTAGGGAGGAGGACAGAGGGACTTCAGCAACAGCCACTCCCTGCCCACAATGAGCAAGGGCGTTAGCGTGGCCGACGTGAGGGGAGATGCTCTGGGGTTGGATCCTGAACGCAGGAGCTGTGGGCCAGATCTGCAGCTGCGGCTGAACGGCCCCAGAGCCCTGAAAGGCCACGCAAGAGGAGCGAGGAGGGGAGCCCTGCCCCAGTGCTGCCCACAGGGCTGGGCTGAAGGGCAGCTGTCTTTGCAGAGTGCCCATCTGTAGGGCTGAGGCTCCCACGGCAGCCTTACATCATCGAAGAGGGGCAGGAGCTTCTGTGCCAGCTGCAGAGCGATGAGGCTGGCCTCCTCCCCCTTCATGTGACCCATCATGTTCCTGAAGAATACCAGGGCCTTCATCTTGACGCCCGTGCTGGCATCCTGCAGGGTCTCCACGATGTCTGGCAGCAGGACCAGTATTCTTCTTGCCTGCATGAAACACGCCGTTTCCTTATTGTGAAGCGCTGAAAGGCCACCCTGGCAAAAAGGCACTGGTCGCTGAGCACCAGCCTGCCGTCCGGCTTCCCAGCAGGTGGCACGGGAGCCACTGCAGCAGCCTCCTGGCAGGCAGTGGCCACTGATGGGGATGCGGGGAGAGCAGAAGGGAGGGAAGGGGGCGCAGGAGAGCAGCGTCCCCTGCTCAGTCCCCCCCTTCTCCGACCGGCCTGAAGGGGCAGATGCATTGGTAACCCTCTGCATCTGGAGGGCTCCCCAGGCACCCACCAGCCTCCTCCATAGCAGGGAGGGTGACTGGAGCCGTCACCCCACATTCTGACTCCCAGCCAAGGCCAAGCCACCGCAGCACCCACTGCCCCAGGCCCCGGCTGCCAACATGGCTCCGCTTGACTACACCCTGCTCACCGTCTCAGGTGTCTCTGAAAGCGTGATGAGGCCCCTGAGCACCAGCGAGAGCATCACCAGGCTTGCATGCCTCAGGTACCTGGGGGCTTTGTACAGGGCAGCAAACTCCTCTGTTTCAATGTCAGCGCAGGCCAGCAGCTAAAAGGAAGAGAGCAGTGAGAGACCAGCAGAGCCTGCAGGGCTCCCTCCACCGCCCTGGCACAAAGGAGGCAGGACAGGCGGGCGGTGGCAAGTGTCCCCTCTCCCCAGACTTGAAGCCCCCTCAGGCAGTGCAGAGGCCAGGCCTCTGCCCCAGGCCCAGCAGCTGGCCTGGCTCTGGCCTCTGCCCCTTTCTCTGCCCCAGGTTTCCAGGCTGCAGAGCCGGGCAGGGGGATGCCGGCAGGGGGGAAGCAGAGTGCTGCCGGGCAGGGGCGGGCTTCGCCTTTTTTTTCCCCGGGGCCAAAACAGCACAGGGCGGCCCCAAGTGTCTGGCACGGGGTCTGGCTGGTGCTGGGCAAGTCCCTGCTGACCCTCAGGGGCTGTGTCCCTATGTACTGGAGGAGGTGGCCGTTTGGAGGAGACAGAGGGGGAGGGGGCTGTGCCTGTCTCCTGGGGAGGCAGGCACAGCCCTGAAGTTCAGCACAGTCACTCACGGCCAAGGGATAGATGCAGGCGTCCTCCGCGGCACAGCTGAACACCTTGCGCAGCCGCTGGTCCTGGAGCACGCTGAGCAGCTCCATCAAGACACTGCGCAAAGCCCAAGGCACGGAGATCATCACCTCCCACATGGCCACGGCAGCGCTGCAGACCCAGAGTGCTCGGTCAGCAGGGCTGCCTCGGCCACTGCACCGTGCTCAGGCCAGCTTCTCCGGACCCAGGCGGTCCTGCAGCCCTGGCCCTGCCCACCCCATCGCTTGGGGTGCCCGGGGGCGCTGCCTGGGCAGGCAGGAGGGGGTTGAGGTAGTGTTCCCCATGGGGCAGGGAGGAGCGTGGTGGCAGGGCTCTGGCTTGGCCAGCTTTGGCTGCTGCGGGCCTGGCTGACCCACTGGGGCTGGGAAGCGTGGTGGGATGGAGGGCCCTGCTCCTCGGGGCTGTCCTGCAGTTTTCCGTGGGCCTGGCAGCCAGAGAGTCCCTGGGTCCCTCTCCCCACAGGGAACAAGCCTTCAAGGCTGTCGGGGCCAGTACCTGTCACAGGTTGGAGAGATCATCAATAGGCTCCTGGCCACTTCCCTGGGGCACCACTTGGTCAGTAGGAGAAGAAGTGAGTCCAGGCTGTGCCGGGCTGGCTCCGTGCAGATGCACTCCACGTTTTTGTGGATGGACCTCACGATCTTCGGCACCTGGAGGGGACACGGCTGAGGACGGTGCTGCCACTGGAGTGCAGCCATTTCCCAAGCTGCCACTGAAACTGCTGCCCTTCCCATCCCTCTCTGCTGCCTCAAAATGGCTTCAGGTGCCCCAGAGAGCTGGGTTAGGGGAGGACGGAAGAACAAGGCCTGACAGGGCTCACGGGCGGGGCAATCCAGCCGCAGGGCACTTACATCTGTCAGCCAGGAGGCAGGGTCTCTCACGGCCATTTCCAGGACGTTGCTGCCCATCTGCCTGTCACGGATGTCACCTGCTGCCAAGGCCTCAATGGCCACGAGGAGAATGTCTGTCCTCTGAGAAGGCTCCAGGTATTCTCCAAACGCCTACGGGAGGAAGGACGGGCGGGAGGACATGTCATGCTGAGCACCCCGATGGTGCCGTTTGGCTGAGCGGCGTGAACAGCGCTGGCAAGAGATGACTGGCAGTGATGGCAAGAGATGCCTACAGGAAAGCTGGAAGCAGGGGCTGCAGTCTCTGCAGGCTGGAGGATGAGTGCAGAGGGTCCCCAGGGTGAGGGAGGAGGGTTGGGGTCGTGGGCACCGTGTGTTGGCCCTACAGAGAACCAGGGCTCGCTGGTGGCCAGGAGGGCTGGAGCTGCTGCTGGGACACGAGTGACGCCCTCGGGTCTTCCCTGCTCAGGCACAGCAGGAACCCTCTCAGCAGGGACAGCGAGGCCATGCCAGCCTCACTGATTCTGCATCCCTTTTCTCGCACAAGCCCGCTGCCGATTCCACGGACAAGAGTCCCAGCAAGGGGGGAGCTCGTTACCGTCATCATGTCGCTGCTGTCGAGCGAAGAAAGCAACCGGGTGCTCTCAGAATCCCATCCTGGCTGGAGCTCTGGATGCTCTGGATTCTCCTCTGGCAGCGTCTCGCCTACACGGAGGGGAAACGCAGAAGAGTCAGTAGGACACGGCATCTTTGGCAGCAAGCTTCCCAAACTGCGAAAAGAGCTTTAAACTCGGCATGGCTGAGGAGGGAGGCTGTGCTGGGGCTGGCTCCCAGCCCCGAGCAGCCCTCGCACTAAAGCACCGCCATGCCCCCTGCCCGTGGGAGCCCTGCTGCCGGTGTGCCGAGGAAACGGGATCCCAGCGTGGAGCTGGTCGCACTCGCTGGCCCTGACCCTGCCCAGCCCCGGGCGGCCCCTCACTCACCAATCTGCAGCAGCTGGACCACGGTCACCTTGTGGGGCTCCGGCAGAGAGCTGCTCTCCTGGGGAGTCCCCACCTCCTCCCAGGCCACCCTGGGGCTGCTGGGGTGTCGCTCCGCCATCCTGCAAAATGGGGGAAAGTGGGGGGCCTGGGGGGAGGTGCAGCTTAAGGGAAACGCCTCGGCACCGGGGGGCTGCCGGGGGCGGCAGGGAAAGACGTGGGCTGCGCTCGGGGCCTCCTCGCTAGCTCCGCGCTCCTGCCCTGTCCCGTTCGCTGTCTTGTCAGACACTGGCAGGGCTGCGCCCACGCTGGCTATATAATATGGTGCCATGGGATGTCACAGAGGGGGGTCACAAAGGACCCCATCGTGACCCGCTGCCAGGGCCGGGAGGGGCAGGGCGTGCACTGTGCGGGGTAGGGAGCCAGCTCGCCATCGGCCCATGGGGCCTCTCGCGGGGCCTTAAAAATGGGCCTTTGGAAACGAAACTGAGGCTTTGAACCCTGAAATCGGGTTTTGTGCCCTCAAGTGATGTGTTTCGGTACCAAACGCTGAGGCTCTGCACCCTAAAAATGGGTCTTTGGAGGCTCAAAATGAGGCTTTGGGCCACCCACGTTGTGTACCGAGTCCTAAAAACGAGGCTTTGGTTCCTGAAATCGAAGCTTTGGAAGCTAAAAATGAGCCTTTGGACCCTACGGATAAGGCTTTGGGCTCTAAAACTGAAGCTTTGGACCTTCAAAAGCAGACTTTGGGCCTTAAAAATGACATTCTGGGCCCTTAAAATGAGTCTTTGAACCTTAAAAGGGAGGGTTGGAACACATAAATGAGGGTTTGTACCCTACAGATGAGGCTTTGGGGCCTAAAAGGAAGGCTTTCAACTCCAGAATCAAAGCCTTGGACTCTCAGAACGAGGCTGGGGTCAAAGCACCACCACCCCTGTCGGCAATGCCAGGGACTCGCAGTTGAGGATGGCGGCCCTCTTGCAGGGCCGGGCGCTGGCGGCGGCGGCGGGGGGGGAGAGGGGTGCCGAGGTGGCACCGGGCAGCCTCGCTGTCGCACACCTCGGGGAGGGAGCGGCAGGCCTGGCCCAGTCTCGGCAGGTCAGGCAGCATCAGGAAGGACATGATGTGCAGTTGCTGTGGGGAGAGAGAGCACTGACCCTGGGACCCTGCTTTCAGGGGGAGACCCCAGCCCCAACATCCCCCCCTACTCCACTTACCATCTTTCAGGCTGCTGCAGGGTTACTTGTGAGACAAGGGGAGTCAAAAGAATCTCAGGAGACATAATAAAGGGGGATGAGAGATGATGTTTAGCGCTTACATTGTTGAAATTAGCTGAGGCAAAGACAGTCTTTGATAAGAAGAGCTGGTCCCAAGGACCAGCCAATGAGGTAGAGACAGTTCCTGATAAGAAGCAGGAGCAGGCCCCAAGAGCCAGCTAAGACTGGTCTTGCGGCTTGGGTGAATACCAAGAAATCACCGAGCCCGCGCAAGAAAAAAGGTTACTAGCGGTGACGAAGAGGAGTCATCTATCTTCATCTCTGCGACCCCCAGACGACCACCATAAAGAGGCACTGCGCAAGCGCAGTTGAGAGGAGACTATGGAAATGACCTCTCGGAGCTAATTTTAATATGAAGCGGGGATAGGTCATGCATATGTATAGGCGTATTGCGAATATGTAACACTTGACTGTATAAACTTGAGACAAACTGCCGAGTCGGGTGCGCACGACTTTGGTGGGACTACCCCCCGTGCGGCCCAGCGCTGAATGAACATACCTACTTTACAATCTCACTGATTGTGGAGTCTGTTTTCCGCACGTCAGTTTGGCGATCCAGCCAGGATTCCCCAAGCCGGAAATGGGCCAGATTGGAAAAGGCAATGGGCCTGGACAACAATGGCAAATTGATTTTACAGAACTTCCAAGAAAAGGGGGGTATCGATATTTATTGGTATTAACCGATACCTTTTCAGGTTGGCCAGAAGCATTCCCAACAAGAACGGCTAAAGCTCGGGAGGCAACTAAAATACTGGTACAAGAGATAATACCACGTTTTGGGGTTCCAGCAACCATATCCTCTGACAGAGGACCACATTTTGTCTCAAAAATAGTACAACAAATTAGCCGCCATTTGGGTATAGATTGGCAGCTTCATACTCCATATCACCCCCAGTCGAGTGGTCAAGTGGAAAAAATGAACCACTTAATCAAACAGCAAATTGTGAAATTAGGACAAGAAGCAAATTTGACATGGCCTCAGTCTCTCCCTTTAGCCCTTCTGCGTATACGAACAAGACCAAGGGCGAAAGAAGGACTGAGCCCCTTTGAAATTCTGTATGGACAACCCTATGGGATACAGAGAGGGGTGTCTGTACAAGCGGGGGATGAAATTATGACTTCTTACATGGTAGCATTAGGTAAACAACTTAATAAAATCGGGAAGCATGTGGTAGGGACTCGACGGAGAGGTTTGGATGGGCCTGTACATAATATACAACCAGGAGATTATGTGTATATAAAGTCTCTTACAGAAAAAACTCTGGAGCCACAGTGGGAAGGACCATTTCAAGTATTACTTACCTCCTTCACCGCGATTAGGATCAAGGAACAGAGTGCCTGGATCCATCACACTAGGGTGAAGAAGGCACCCAAATGACAATGGACTTCACAAGAAAAGGGACCTTTGAAGCTCAAATTTGTAAGACATTGATTGTCATGCTCCTGAGTTGGACCTTGCCTAAGGGGCAGGCTTGGGATCAAAATACTTATTTAAATATGACAGAGAGTATCTCGAAAGTACTAAATTTATCAGATTGTTGGGTATGTAATCCCCTTCCTCAGGGGAACGTGGAACTCCCCTTTTTAGGAGTCCCAACCACAAATTGGACATCTCTTATTAAAGATGGGCCAGACAGGAATGGATTATGCCTTTATGGAAAGGGAAATACCCAGCGGGGACCCAGCTTTGATCTGGAGGTACCTGACCCTAAAGAGGTCTTAATTACTGGCCGTTGCTTAACTATTACTGATAATATTTGGGGAGACTCTTAAAGTGAATGGAAAAAGAATCAATTAAGAAGAAAACTCGAGACCAACAAATACTTTGAGAGGATGCTAGATAGGGAAACAATGTATTAGAAGTACTAGGATTAGATATAGTAAAAGAATCTACTATTTTCTAGAAAAGGGGGGACTGAGACAAGGGGAGTCAAAAGAATCTCAGGAGACATAATAAAGGGGGATGAGAGATGATGTTTAGCGCTTACATTGTTGAAATTAGCTGAGGCAAAGACAGTCTTTGATAAGAAGAGCTGGTCCCAAGGACCAGCCAATGAGGTAGAGACAGTTCCTGATAAGAAGCAGGAGCAGGCCCCAAGAGCCAGCTAAGACTGGTCTTGCGGCTTGGGTGAATACCAAGAAATCACCGAGCCCGCGCAAGAAAAAAGGTTACTAGCGGTGACGAAGAGGAGTCATCTATCTTCATCTCTGCGACCCCCAGACGACCACCATAAAGAGGCACTGCGCAAGCGCAGTTGAGAGGAGACTATGGAAATGACCTCTCGGAGCTAATTTTAATATGAAGCGGGGATAGGTCATGCATATGTATAGGCGTATTGCGAATATGTAACACTTGACTGTATAAACTTGAGACAAACTGCCGAGTCGGGTGCGCACGACTTTGGTGGGACTACCCCCCGTGCGGCCCAGCGCTGAATGAACATACCTACTTTACAATCTCACTGATTGTGGAGTCTGTTTTCCGCACGTCACTTGGGCTGCGGGGAGGGGATGTGGGTGAGGTCACGGTGGGCCGCCCCACGGCAAGCCTCACCCCCCACCCGTCCTCGTCCACCCCACTGCCATGCCAGCCGCCTCACCGTCACGTCCTTGTCTCACCGTCGGTCGGATGCTGGCGGTGATGGCAGCGAGAAGCCCGGTGGCCATGGCTGCCGCCTGGTGCTACAACCACAGGATACTGACTCTCTGTGAGCCACTGGCTCCCGTGGGGACAGGGGGCTTCCAGAACATGGGGGTGGCCAGGGGCAGGCAGAAAGTGGGGAAGAGGGGCCCTGGGCGGGGCCGGGCCTGGGCCTGCTGAGCCTCAGGGCAGACCCCACCTGCACCATGCCGAAGCTTGGCCTGGCCACCGGCAGAGCCCCCCTTCCTCTCACACCGGTCTTCGCTGGCATAGGTCGGGAGGGCTGTCAGTCTCCTCCCCTGAGGTGATGCTGCCTCTGATTGGCCCCCAAGAGGTCTGGCTGCTGGGCTGCAGTGCCCGCCCTCCACTGCAGGTGATGACCTCTGACTGGCCACCTGGGCTGTCACTCTGCCCCGGTTTGGGGCCCACCCTGCCCTCAGGTGATGCCCTCTCTTATTGGCTTCCTGAGGGGTCACTCCCCGGCCCCCCATCAGTGCCCGCCCTGCCCTGAGGCAATGCTTCCTCTGATTGGCTGTCTTGTTGCATGTCAATCACATGCCTTGCCCCTGCCTCCTCAAATGCGATTGGCTGTGCTGGCTCCACTGCCTCCCTGCAGCCTTCTGGGTGGACGTTGCTGCCTGTTGAGCTCCGCCTTTAGGGTTTAGACCCTCAAGATGCAACTGTGGGCTCTGAGGAAAGGCTCTGGGACAGAAAAGACGTGCTTGGGACCCGAAAAATGAGGATTTGGGCCCTGAAAAGGGGTCTTTGGGCACTGAAAGGATGGCCTAGATGCCACAAATGATGCTTTGGACCCTGAAAACAAGGGGAACCTCTTGGTTCCCATCTGAGCTGGTAGCTTTGGTGCCCAATAACTCCACGCAACACACCAGCGCTCCTGTCCCGAGTGCTCACCGTAAGAGATGGAGCCCAAAGTCATGGACCAAATGAACTCCATTTGCAGACATTTATGGACTTTTTCACAGGGGCGCTCCACAGACTGAGGGAACGCTATCTGTGTATTATAGCCAAGGATGGGAAGGGGAGTGGTGGTTCATGAGGATGGATTGGATAGTGCGGGGCCGGAGCCTGATGTTAATGGTGTGGAATAAGGGGTGGAGAAAGGACTGTTGTGGTTTAACCCCAGCCGATAACGGAGCACCACGCAGCAGCTGGCTTGCTCCCCCCAGCGGGATGGGGGATGAGGAGATGGAAGTAGACGGATGCCTGTAAAGTTGAAAGCAGACGACAGGCGACCCTTTATTGCTAAAACACACACATACTTATAGTCACATATTCTGCAAAGTCACTGTACACGCACGCAAGCACAAAATATGATTGGTTATATCAACTCTGTACACGCGCATAAACATAAGATATAATCGGTTATACTACCTCTGTACACGCACATAAACATAAGATATAATTGGTTATATCGACTTAAACATGCGAAGCTTGTCTCAGTCTAATTGGTCGAGAAAAACTGCCGGATTGAGTTTTTTTGTGCCAAGTTCCCTTTATTGTGGAATGCACACCTGTGTTCTTCTAATTGGCTTTACTATCATCTTTCTTTTTTTGTCTTCTTATTTATTCTGTTCAAGGTCTTCTAAAGGCATCTGCAATGCTCTTGTGACCGACGTTAGCTAAATATGTGTCCACAGGGGGAGAGAATTGGAAGTGTAAAAGTGAGAAAACCCATGGGTTGAGGTAAAAACAGTTTTAAGTATTGAAATAGAACAAAATAAAAGAATAATAAAACCAATAATAAATTGTCATGAAAAGGCAAATTACAGGGAGAAATACAACCGAAGAAAGACAAGTGATGGAAATGAAAACAATTGCTCACCACCAACCGACCGATGCCCAGCCAGTCACCGAGCAGCGGCCCCCCGGCCAACCTCCCCCCCCCAGTTTTATTGCTGAGCATGACGTCATCCATTTTGGAATATCCCTCTGGTCAGCTGGGGTCAGCTGTCCCGGCTGCATCCCCTCTCGACTTCTTGTGTGCCCCCAGCCTACTTGCTGGCGGGGTGGGGCGAGAAGCAGAAAAGGCCTTGATGCCGTTTAAGCACTGCTCAGCAATAAGGAAAACACCCCTCTGTTACCATCACTGTTTCCAGCACAAATCCAGAACATAGCCCCATACCAGCTACGGTGAAGAAAATTAACTCTCTCCCAGCCAAACCCAGCACACCTCCCCTGTCAAAGAGAGGATTTTGATGCCGGGACAAATGACGACTTGCCAGGTCGGCAGAGCGCGGGTGCCTTTGCGTGCCCCGAGATGTCTCACAAGGGGCAGGCTGGGCTAAAGCTTCTCTCCTCCTCCCCTGCGGGTTTTGTGGTCTAGCGGGGCAGCTGGGGCCTTGCTGCAAGGACATCCTGGGTCCAGGTGTGCTGTCCTGCAGGCAGCGGCACGGGCCAGGAATGACAGAGTCTGCTCAGCACACTCTGGGTGGTCCCCATGGGAACGACAGCATGGGATCGGGCTCGTCGTTCCAGCTTTATTTAAAAACATAACTTAGTCAAACATGGCCGTTTTTCCAGAGGAGAATTTTGCTTCTCCAGGGCTCACCAGGGCCAGCAGCACAGTGACCGCAGGCTCCATCCTGGTCTTGGCATCTCTCTTGTCAGGACAAAGACCGCCTCAGCTGCCAGAGTCCTGACCGAGAGTTCAGGGTCTTTCCCCAAGGGCAGGAGGGCTGCAAGAGAAGGAAGCAGAGCAGACATGAACCCCCGCTGCCTGCAGAGACCCCCAGGAGTCCCCTCCAGACCATGGCGCCCTGCCCAGGCTCTGTCCCCTGCCCCAGCAGCCCTGGCCAGCACAGCACTGCCCCTACTCACCGTTGCAGATATCCCACAGCTTCTGCTTGCTCAGGTTCCTCAGGTGCCAGGCGGCAATCCCTAGGCACAGAGTTCCTGTCAGAGATCTGCTCCCCAGCACGCTCCCAGCAGCACAGCCCCCAGCCCTGCCAGCTTGGCTGCACACCCTCCTCCCCCTCAGCAGGCCTGACCCCAGAGACGGATAGTAGCCGAGGGTGGTGGGACTGAGCGAGGCTCTCGGTGAGCCCACCTGCCTCGTAGGCCATCCTCGGGGCAGCCGGGCCTCCGGCAGCCACGGGGCTGCCCCTTGCTGCCAATGTAGTAGTGGGGGCCGGGGCCGGGCTGCCAGAAGAGGGACCCTGGGGGCTGTGGCTCACCAATGAACCTGACGGCCGCCTCTCGCAAGGTGGCCTGAGTGTCCTTCAGGTACGGCAGGCTCTGCCACAGGTATTCTTCCACCCTCCTCCTGTCCTGCGCTAACTAGAGAGAGCACAAGGGCACGGGGCTGGTGCAGAGCCTCCCAAGTCGGCCGGACCAGTCCCTCCTCCCAGCACCCCCTTCCCCCCGGCGATTCCTGTCTCCCAGCCAGAGCCCTGTGGGGCTGAGCTTCAGAGAGAACCGCAGGCAGAGGGGGACCGGGGATGCTGAGACCCCTCTGTCCCACTGCCAGGGCCCACAGGGGTCAGGGTCTCCTTCAGCAGCACCCTGGGGGCAGGGAGGGGAGAGGGGCCTGGAGAAGAGCCCTTGCGGGGTCCGTGCTTGAAGGCAGGGAAGGAGGATGCAGCTCCAGGCTCTGGGCCCCAGGCTGGAGCAGGGCAGGCAAGGCACAGCTGCACAGCCCTCACCACGGGCACGTGGGGCAGCCCTCGTCCAGCCCGGCCCTGGGGTCTGGGGGCTTGTCCTCACCAAGCACTCTGCAATCAGGTCGGTCTGGTATGTCTTGGCCAGGTAGCTGAGCTTCGTCCACCCCAGGAACTCTGCACAGGCTACGAGGGTGTCCCCAGAGGCCTGCGGAGAAGCAGAGGATAGGAGATGGCACCACAGCCCAGGGAAGGAGACCAGGCATCCTCCTCCTCTCGGCCAGGCTCCGAGCCATTCCCAGCCCCGTATGGGAAGAGGCAGCGGGGGACAGACTCTGAACGGGGTTCAGTGCCCAGGGCAGGGACACGGGGCAGCCACCAGCTCAGGTGTCTCGTGCTGCCGGCCAGCAAAACCGAGATCCTCAAGAGCTGCTGAGCTGCTCCAGGGACGGGGGCAGACCGAAGGGCAAAGGAGGTGTAGGCCCACGGCTGTAGGCAGCGAGGGATGGAGTCCCAGAGACACCGGGGCAGGACAGAGCCAGCGGCACGTCCCGTGGGCATCCCCCAGCAGGACGCTTGGCTCCCCAGCCGGGGCTGCCCCAGGTGACACACATTCCCAAACTCTGACGTCCAGCAGCCCTTGCTCCTTACGCCCAGGCCGCCCCCGTGGTGTCAGCACGCTCTTCGCCACAACACCGGTTGCTGGTCGCTGTACCTTGGCCACGCTCTCGATCTGGTCGTTCATATGGAGGAACAGCGGGAGCAGGACCCTCTGCACTTGCTTCTTCACCTTTTTCTTGTTTCTCGCTGCCGCAGCCTTCATCGCATCTTTGAAGAGACTGATGGAGAGCTCCCGCACCTGGCTGGACTCCTGGTAGGGAGGAGGACAGAGGGACTTCAGCAACAGCCACTCCCTGCCCACAATGAGCAAGGGCGTTAGCGTGGCCGACGTGAGGGGAGATGCTCTGGGGTTGGATCCTGAACGCAGGAGCTGTGGGCCAGATCTGCAGCTGCGGCTGAACGGCCCCAGAGCCCTGAAAGGCCACGCAAGAGGAGCGAGGAGGGGAGCCCTGCCCCAGTGCTGCCCACAGGGCTGGGCTGAAGGGCAGCTGTCTTTGCAGAGTGCCCATCTGTAGGGCTGAGGCTCCCACGGCAGCCTTACATCATCGAAGAGGGGCAGGAGCTTCTGTGCCAGCTGCAGAGCGATGAGGCTGGCCTCCTCCCCCTTCATGTGACCCATCATGTTCCTGAAGAATACCAGGGCCTTCATCTTGACGCCCGTGCTGGCATCCTGCAGGGTCTCCACGATGTCTGGCAGCAGGACCAGTATTCTTCTTGCCTGCATGAAACACGCCATTTCCTTATTGTGAAGCGCTGAAAGGCCACCCTGGCAAAAAGGCACTGGTCGCTGAGCACCAGCCTGCCGTCCGGCTTCCCAGCAGGTGGCACGGGAGCCACTGCAGCAGCCTCCTGGCAGGCAGTGGCCACTGATGGGGATGCGGGGAGAGCAGAAGGGAGGGAAGGGGGCGCAGGAGAGCAGCGTCCCCTGCTCAGTCCCCCCCTTCTCCGACCGGCCTGAAGGGGCAGATGCATTGGTAACCCTCTGCATCTGGAGGGCTCCCCAGGCACCCACCAGCCTCCTCCATAGCAGGGAGGGTGACTGGAGCCGTCACCCCACATTCTGACTCCCAGCCAAGGCCAAGCCACCGCAGCACCCACTGCCCCAGGCCCCGGCTGCCAACATGGCTCCGCTTGACTACACCCTGCTCACCGTCTCAGGTGTCTCTGAAAGCGTGATGAGGCCCCTGAGCACCAGCGAGAGCATCACCAGGCTTGCATGCCTCAGGTACCTGGGGGCTTTGTACAGGGCAGCAAACTCCTCTGTTTCAATGTCAGCGCAGGCCAGCAGCTAAAAGGAAGAGAGCAGTGAGAGACCAGCAGAGCCTGCAGGGCTCCCTCCACCGCCCTGGCACAAAGGAGGCAGGACAGGCGGGCGGTGGCAAGTGTCCCCTCTCCCCAGACTTGAAGCCCCCTCAGGCAGTGCAGAGGCCAGGCCTCTGCCCCAGGCCCAGCAGCTGGCCTGGCTCTGGCCTCTGCCCCTTTCTCTGCCCCAGGTTTCCAGGCTGCAGAGCCGGGCAGGGGGATGCCGGCAGGGGGGAAGCAGAGTGCTGCCGGGCAGGGGCGGGCTTCGCCTTTTTTTTCCCCGGGGCCAAAACAGCACAGGGCGGCCCCAAGTGTCTGGCACGGGGTCTGGCTGGTGCTGGGCAAGTCCCTGCTGACCCTCAGGGGCTGTGTCCCTATGTACTGGAGGAGGTGGCCGTTTGGAGGAGACAGAGGGGGAGGGGGCTGTGCCTGTCTCCTGGGGAGGCAGGCACAGCCCTGAAGTTCAGCACAGTCACTCACGGCCAAGGGATAGATGCAGGCGTCCTCCGCGGCACAGCTGAACACCTTGCGCAGCCGCTGGTCCTGGAGCACGCTGAGCAGCTCCATCAAGACACTGCGCAAAGCCCAAGGCACGGAGATCATCACCTCCCACATGGCCACGGCAGCGCTGCAGACCCAGAGTGCTCGGTCAGCAGGGCTGCCTCGGCCACTGCACCGTGCTCAGGCCAGCTTCTCCGGACCCAGGCGGTCCTGCAGCCCTGGCCCTGCCCACCCCATCGCTTGGGGTGCCCGGGGGCGCTGCCTGGGCAGGCAGGAGGGGGTTGAGGTAGTGTTCCCCATGGGGCAGGGAGGAGCGTGGTGGCAGGGCTCTGGCTTGGCCAGCTTTGGCTGCTGCGGGCCTGGCTGACCCACTGGGGCTGGGAAGCGTGGTGGGATGGAGGGCCCTGCTCCTCGGGGCTGTCCTGCAGTTTTCCGTGGGCCTGGCAGCCAGAGAGTCCCTGGGTCCCTCTCCCCACAGGGAACAAGCCTTCAAGGCTGTCGGGGCCAGTACCTGTCACAGGTTGGAGAGATCATCAATAGGCTCCTGGCCACTTTCCTGGGGCACCACTTGGTCAGTAGGAGAAGAAGTGAGTCCAGGCTGTGCCGGGCTGGCTCTGTGCAGATGCACTCCACGTTTTTGTGGATGGACCTCACGATCTTCGGCACCTGGAGGGGACACGGCTGAGGACGGTGCTGCCACTGGAGTGCAGCCATTTCCCAAGCTGCCACTGAAACTGCTGCCCTTCCCATCCCTCTCTGCTGCCTCAAAATGGCTTCAGGTGCCCCAGAGAGCTGGGTTAGGGGAGGACGGAAGAACAAGGCCTGACAGGGCTCACGGGCGGGGCAATCCAGCCGCAGGGCACTTACATCTGTCAGCCAGGAGGCAGGGTCTCTCACGGCCATTTCCAGGACATTGCTGCCCATCTGCCTGTCACGGATGTCACCTGCTGCCAAGGCCTCAATGGCCACGAGGAGAATGTCTGTCCTCTGAGAAGGCTCCAGGTATTCTCCAAACGCCTACGGGAGGAAGGACGGGCGGGAGGACATGTCATGCTGAGCACCCCGATGGTGCCGTTTGGCTGAGCGGCGTGAACAGCGCTGGCAAGAGATGACTGGCAGTGATGGCAAGAGATGCCTACAGGAAAGCTGGAAGCAGGGGCTGCAGTCTCTGCAGGCTGGAGGATGAGTGCAGAGGGTCCCCAGGGTGAGGGAGGAGGGTTGGGGTCGTGGGCACCGTGTGTTGGCCCTACAGAGAACCAGGGCTCGCTGGTGGCCAGGAGGGCTGGAGCTGCTGCTGGGACACGAGTGACGCCCTCGGGTCTTCCCTGCTCAGGCACAGCAGGAACCCTCTCAGCAGGGACAGCGAGGCCATGCCAGCCTCACTGATTCTGCATCCCTTTTCTCGCACAAGCCCGCTGCCGATTCCACGGACAAGAGTCCCAGCAAGGGGGGAGCTCGTTACCGTCATCATGTCGCTGCTGTCGAGCGAAGAAAGCAACCGGGTGCTCTCAGAATCCCATCCTGGCTGGAGCTCTGGATGCTCTGGATTCTCCTCTGGCAGCGTCTCGCCTACACGGAGGGGAAACGCAGAAGAGTCAGTAGGACACGGCATCTTTGGCAGCAAGCTTCCCAAACTGCGAAAAGAGCTTTAAACTCGGCATGGCTGAGGAGGGAGGCTGTGCTGGGGCTGGCTCCCAGCCCCGAGCAGCCCTCGCACTAAAGCACCGCCATGCCCCCTGCCCGTGGGAGCCCTGCTGCCGGTGTGCCGAGGAAACGGGATCCCAGCGTGGAGCTGGTCGCACTCGCTGGCCCTGACCCTGCCCAGCCCCGGGCGGCCCCTCACTCACCAATCTGCAGCAGCTGGACCACGGTCACCTTGTGGGGCTCCGGCAGAGAGCTGCTCTCCTGGGGAGTCCCCACCTCCTCCCAGGCCACCCTGGGGCTGCTGGGGTGTCGCTCCGCCATCCTGCAAAATGGGGGAAAGTGGGGGGCCTGGGGGGAGGTGCAGCTTAAGGGAAACGCCTCGGCACCGGGGGGCTGCCGGGGGCGGCAGGGAAAGACGTGGGCTGCGCTCGGGGCCTCCTCGCTAGCTCCACGCTCCTGCCCTGTCCCATTCGCTGTCTTGTCAGACACTGGCAGGGCTGCGCCCACGCTGGCTATATAATATGGTGCCATGGGATGTCACAGAGGGGGGTCACAAAGGACCCCATCGTGACCCGCTGCCAGGGCCGGGAGGGGCAGGGCGTGCACTGTGCGGGGTAGGGAGCCAGCTCGCCATCGGCCCATGGGGCCTCTCGCGGGGCCTTAAAAATGGGCCTTTGGAAACGAAACTGAGGCTTTGAACCCTGAAATCGGGTTTTGTGCCCTCAAGTGATGTGTTTCGGTACCAAACGCTGAGGCTCTGCACCCTAAAAATGGGTCTTTGGAGGCTCAAAATGAGGCTTTGGGCCACCCACGTTGTGTACCGAGTCCTAAAAACGAGGCTTTGGTTCCTGAAATCGAAGCTTTGGAAGCTAAAAATGAGCCTTTGGACCCTACGGATAAGGCTTTGGGCTCTAAAACTGAAGCTTTGGACCTTCAAAAGCAGACTTTGGGCCTTAAAAATGACATTCTGGGCCCTTAAAATGAGTCTTTGAACCTTAAAAGGGAGGGTTGGAACACATAAATGAGGGTTTGTACCCTACAGATGAGGCTTTGGGGCCTAAAAGGAAGGCTTTCAACTCCAGAATCAAAGCCTTGGACTCTCAGAACGAGGCTGGGGGACAAAGCACCACCACCCCTGTCGGCAACGCCAGGGACTCGCAGTTGAGGATGGCGGCCCTCTTGCAGGGCCGGGCGCTGGCGGCGGTGGCGGGGGGGGAGAGGGGTGCCGAGGTGGCACCGGGCAGCCTCGCTGTCGCACACCTCGGGGAGGGAGCGGCAGGCCTGGCCCAGTCTCGGCAGGTCAGGCAGCATCAGGAAGGACATGATGTGCAGTTGCTGTGGGGAGAGAGAGCACTGACCCTGGGACCCTGCTTTCAGGGGGAGACCCCAGCCCCAACATCCCCCCCTACTCCACTTACCATCTTTCAGGCTGCTGCAGGGTTACTTGTGAGACAAGGGGAGTCAAAAGAATCTCAGGAGACATAATAAAGGGGGATGAGAGATGATGTTTAGCGCTTACATTGTTGAAATTAGCTGAGGCAAAGACAGTCTTTGATAAGAAGAGCTGGTCCCAAGGACCAGCCAATGAGGTAGAGACAGTTCCTGATAAGAAGCAGGAGCAGGCCCCAAGAGCCAGCTAAGACTGGTCTTGCGGCTTGGGTGAATACCAAGAAATCACCGAGCCCGCGCAAGAAAAAAGGTTACTAGCGGTGACGAAGAGGAGTCATCTATCTTCATCTCTGCGACCCCCAGACGACCACCATAAAGAGGCACTGCGCAAGCGCAGTTGAGAGGAGACTATGGAAATGACCTCTCGGAGCTAATTTTAATATGAAGCGGGGATAGGTCATGCATATGTATAGGCGTATTGCGAATATGTAACACTTGACTGTATAAACTTGAGACAAACTGCCGAGTCGGGTGCGCACGACTTTGGTGGGACTACCCCCCGTGCGGCCCAGCGCTGAATGAACATACCTACTTTACAATCTCACTGATTGTGGAGTCTGTTTTCCGCACATCACTTGGGCTGCGGGGAGGGGATGTGGGTGAGGTCACGGTGGGCCGCCCCACGGCAAGCCTCACCCCCCACCCGTCCTCGTCCACCCCACTGCCATGCCAGCCGCCTCACCGTCACGTCCTTGTCTCACCGTCGGTCGGATGCTGGCGGTGATGGCAGCGAGAAGCCCGGTGGCCATGGCTGCCGCCTGGTGCTACAACCACAGGATACTGACTCTCTGTGAGCCACTGGCTCCCGTGGGGACAGGGGGCTTCCAGAACATGGGGGTGGCCAGGGGCAGGCAGAAAGTGGGGAAGAGGGGCCCTGGGCGGGGCCGGGCCTGGGCCTGCTGAGCCTCAGGGCAGACCCCACCTGCACCATGCCGAAGCTTGGCCTGGCCACCGGCAGAGCCCCCCTTCCTCTCACACCGGTCTTCGCTGGCATAGGTCGGGAGGGCTGTCAGTCTCCTCCCCTGAGGTGATGCTGCCTCTGATTGGCCCCCAAGAGGTCTGGCTGCTGGGCTGCAGTGCCCGCCCTCCACCGCAGGTGATGACCTCTGACTGGCCACCTGGGCTGTCACTCTGCCCTGGTTTGGGGCCCACCCTGCCCTCAGGTGATGCCCTCTCTTATTGGCTTCCTGAGGGGTCACTCCCCGGCCCCCCATCAGTGCCCGCCCTGCCCTGGGGCAATGCTTCCTCTGATTGGCTGTCTTGTTGCATGTCAATCACATGCCTTGCCCCTGCCTCCTCAAATGCGATTGGCTGTGCTGGCTCCACTGCCTCCCTGCAGACTTCTGGGTGGACGTTGCTGCCTGTTGAGCTCCGCCTTTAGGGTTTAGACCCTCAAGATGCAACTGTGGGCTCTGAGGAAAGGCTCTGGGACAGAAAAGACGTGCTTGGGACCCGAAAAATGAGGATTTGGGCCCTGAAAAGGGGTCTTTGGGCACTGAAAGGATGGCCTAGATGCCACAAATGATGCTTTGGACCCTGAAAACAAGGGGAACCTCTTGGTTCCCATCTGAGCTGGTAGCTTTGGTGCCCAATAACTCCACGCAACACACCAGCGCTCCTGTCCCGAGTGCTCACCGTAAGAGATGGAGCCCAAAGTCATGGACCAAATGAACTCCATTTGCAGACATTTATGGACTTTTTCACAGGGGCGCTCCACAGACTGAGGGAACGCTATCTGTGTATTATAGCCAAGGATGGGAAGGGGAGTGGTGGTTCATGAGGATGGATTGGATAGTGCGGGGCCGGAGCCTGATGTTAATGGTGTGGAATAAGGGGTGGAGAAAGGACTGTTGTGGTTTAACCCCAGCCGATAACGGAGCACCACGCAGCAGCTGGCTTGCTCCCCCCAGCGGGATGGGGGATGAGGAGATTGAAGTAGACGGATGCCTGTAAAGTTGAAAGCAGACGACAGGCGACCCTTTATTGCTAAAACACACACATACTTATAGTCACATATTCTGCAAAGTCACTGTACACGCACGCAAGCACAAAATATGATTGGTTATATCAACTCTGTACACGCGCATAAACATAAGATATAATTGGTTATACTACCTCTGTACACGCACATAAACATAAGATATAATTGGTTATATCGACTTAAACATGCGAAGCTTGTCTCAGTCTAATTGGTCGAGAAAAACTGCCGGATTGAGTTTTTTTGTGCCAAGTTCCCTTTATTGTGGAATGCACACCTGTGTTCTTCTAATTGGCTTTACTATCATCTTTCTTTTTTTGTCTTCTTGTTTATTCTGTTCAAGGTCTTCTAAAGGCATCTGCAATGCTCTTGTGACCGACGTTAGCTAAATATGTGTCCACAGGGGGAGAGAATTGGAAGTGTAAAAGTGAGAAAACCCATGGGTTGAGGTAAAAACAGTTTTAAGTATTGAAATAGAACAAAATAAAAGAATAATAAAACCAATAATAAATTGTCATGAAAAGGCAAATTACAGGGAGAAATACAACCGAAGAAAGACAAGTGATGGAAATGAAAACAATTGCTCACCACCAACCGACCGATGCCCAGCCAGTCACCGAGCAGCGGCCCCCCGGCCAACCTCCCCCCCCAGTTTTATTGCTGAGCATGACGTCATCCATTTTGGAATATCCCTCTGGTCAGCTGGGGTCAGCTGTCCCGGCTGCATCCCCTCTCGACTTCTTGTGTGCCCCCAGCCTACTTGCTGGCGGGATGGGGCGAGAAGCAGAAAAGGCCTTGACGCCGTTTAAGCACTGCTCAGCAATAAGGAAAACACCCCTCTGTTACCATCACTGTTTCCAGCACAAATCCAGAACATAGCCCCATACCAGCTACGGTGAAGAAAATTAACTCTCTCCCAGCCAAACCCAGCACACCTCCCCTGTCAAAGAGAGGATTTTGATGCCGGGACAAATGACGACTTGCCAGGTCGGCAGAGCGCGGGTGCCTTTGCGTGCCCCGAGATGTCTCACAAGGGGCAGGCTGGGCTAAAGCTTCTCTCCTCCTCCCCTGCGGGTTTTGTGGTCTAGCGGGGCAGCTGGGGCCTTGCTGCAAGGACATCCTGGGTCCAGGTGTGCTGTCCTGCAGGCAGCGGCACGGGCCAGGAATGACAGAGTCTGCTCAGCACACTCTGGGTGGTCCCCATGGGAACGACAGCATGGGATCGGGCTCGTCGTTCCAGCTTTATTTAAAAACATAACTTAGTCAAACATGGCCGTTTTTCCAGAGGAGAATTTTGCTTCTCCAGGGCTCACCAGGGCCAGCAGCACAGTGACCGCAGGCTCCATCCTGGTCTTGGCATCTCTCTTGTCAGGACAAAGACCGCCTCAGCTGCCAGAGTCCTGACCGAGAGTTCAGGGTCTTTCCCCAAGGGCAGGAGGGCTGCAAGAGAAGGAAGCAGAGCAGACATGAACCCCCGCTGCCTGCAGAGACCCCCAGGAGTCCCCTCCAGACCATGGCGCCCTGCCCAGGCTCTGTCCCCTGCCCCAGCAGCCCTGGCCAGCACAGCACTGCCCCTACTCACCGTTGCAGATATCCCACAGCTTCTGCTTGCTCAGGTTCCTCAGGTGCCAGGCGGCAATCCCTAGGCACAGAGTTCCTGTCAGAGATCTGCTCCCCAGCACGCTCCCAGCAGCACAGCCCCCAGCCCTGCCAGCTTGGCTGCACACCCTCCTCCCCCTCAGCAGGCCTGACCCCAGAGACGGATAGTAGCCGAGGGTGGTGGGACTGAGCGAGGCTCTCGGTGAGCCCACCTGCCTCGTAGGCCATCCTCGGGGCAGCCGGGCCTCCGGCAGCCACGGGGCTGCCCCTTGCTGCCAATGTAGTAGTGGGGGCCGGGGCCGGGCTGCCAGAAGAGGGACCCTGGGGGCTGTGGCTCACCAATGAACCTGACGGCCGCCTCTCGCAAGGTGGCCTGAGTGTCCTTCAGGTACGGCAGGCTCTGCCACAGGTATTCTTCCACCCTCCTCCTGTCCTGCGCTAACTAGAGAGAGCACAAGGGCACGGGGCTGGTGCAGAGCCTCCCAAGTCGCCCAGCACCCCCTTCCCCCCGGCGATTCCTGTCTCCCAGCCAGAGCCCTGTGGGGCTGAGCTTCAGAGAGAACCGCAGGCAGAGGGGGACCGGGGATGCTGAGACCCCTCTGTCCCACTGCCAGGGCCCACAGGGGTCAGGGTCTCCTTCAGCAGCACCCTGGGGGCAGGGAGGGGAGAGGGGCCTGGAGAAGAGCCCTTGCGGGGTCCGTGCTTGAAGGCAGGGAAGGAGGATGCAGCTCCAGGCTCTGGGCCCCAGGCTGGAGCAGGGCAGGCAAGGCACAGCTGCACAGCCCTCACCACGGGCACGTGGGGCAGCCCTCGTCCAGCCCGGCCCTGGGGTCTGGGGGCTTGTCCTCACCAAGCACTCTGCAATCAGGTCGGTCTGGTATGTCTTGGCCAGGTAGCTGAGCTTCGTCCACCCCAGGAACTCTGCACAGGCTACGAGGGTGTCCCCAGAGGCCTGCGGAGAAGCAGAGGATAGGAGATGGCACCACAGCCCAGGGAAGGAGACCAGGCATCCTCCTCCTCTCGGCCAGGCTCCGAGCCATTCCCAGCCCCGTATGGGAAGAGGCAGCGGGGGACAGACTCTGAACGGGGTTCAGTGCCCAGGGCAGGGACACGGGGCAGCCACCAGCTCAGGTGTCTCGTGCTGCCGGCCAGCAAAACCGAGATCCTCAAGAGCTGCTGAGCTGCTCCAGGGACGGGGGCAGACCGAAGGGCAAAGGAGGTGTAGGCCCACGGCTGTAGGCAGCGAGGGATGGAGTCCCAGAGACACCGGGGCAGGACAGAGCCAGCGGCACGTCCCGTGGGCATCCCCCAGCAGGACGCTTGGCTCCCCAGCCGGGGCTGCCCCAGGTGACACACATTCCCAAACTCTGACGTCCAGCAGCCCTTGCTCCTTACGCCCAGGCCGCCCCCGTGGTGTCAGCACGCTCTTCGCCACAACACCGGTTGCTGGTCGCTGTACCTTGGCCACGCTCTCGATCTGGTCGTTCATATGGAGGAACAGCGGGAGCAGGACCCTCTGCACTTGCTTCTTCACCTTTTTCTTGTTTCTCGCTGCCGCAGCCTTCATCGCATCTTTGAAGAGACTGATGGAGAGCTCCCGCACCTGGCTGGACTCCTGGTAGGGAGGAGGACAGAGGGACTTCAGCAACAGCCACTCCCTGCCCACAATGAGCAAGGGCGTTAGCGTGGCCGACGTGAGGGGAGATGCTCTGGGGTTGGATCCTGAACGCAGGAGCTGTGGGCCAGATCTGCAGCTGCGGCTGAACGGCCCCAGAGCCCTGAAAGGCCACGCAAGAGGAGCGAGGAGGGGAGCCCTGCCCCAGTGCTGCCCACAGGGCTGGGCTGAAGGGCAGCTGTCTTTGCAGAGTGCCCATCTGTAGGGCTGAGGCTCCCACGGCAGCCTTACATCATCGAAGAGGGGCAGGAGCTTCTGTGCCAGCTGCAGAGCGATGAGGCTGGCCTCCTCCCCCTTCATGTGACCCATCATGTTCCTGAAGAATACCAGGGCCTTCATCTTGACGCCCGTGCTGGCATCCTGCAGGGTCTCCACGATGTCTGGCAGCAGGACCAGTATTCTTCTTGCCTGCATGAAACACGCCGTTTCCTTATTGTGAAGCGCTGAAAGGCCACCCTGGCAAAAAGGCACTGGTCGCTGAGCACCAGCCTGCCGTCCGGCTTCCCAGCAGGTGGCACGGGAGCCACTGCAGCAGCCTCCTGGCAGGCAGTGGCCACTGATGGGGATGCGGGGAGAGCAGAAGGGAGGGAAGGGGGCGCAGGAGAGCAGCGTCCCCTGCTCAGTCCCCCCCTTCTCCGACCGGCCTGAAGGGGCAGATGCATTGGTAACCCTCTGCATCTGGAGGGCTCCCCAGGCACCCACCAGCCTCCTCCATAGCAGGGAGGGTGACTGGAGCCGTCACCCCACATTCTGACTCCCAGCCAAGGCCAAGCCACCGCAGCACCCACTGCCCCAGGCCCCGGCTGCCAACATGGCTCCGCTTGACTACACCCTGCTCACCGTCTCAGGTGTCTCTGAAAGCGTGATGAGGCCCCTGAGCACCAGCGAGAGCATCACCAGGCTTGCATGCCTCAGGTACCTGGGGGCTTTGTACAGGGCAGCAAACTCCTCTGTTTCAATGTCAGCGCAGGCCAGCAGCTAAAAGGAAGAGAGCAGTGAGAGACCAGCAGAGCCTGCAGGGCTCCCTCCACCGCCCTGGCACAAAGGAGGCAGGACAGGCGGGCGGTGGCAAGTGTCCCCTCTCCCCAGACTTGAAGCCCCCTCAGGCAGTGCAGAGGCCAGGCCTCTGCCCCAGGCCCAGCAGCTGGCCTGGCTCTGGCCTCTGCCCCTTTCTCTGCCCCAGGTTTCCAGGCTGCAGAGCCGGGCAGGGGGATGCCGGCAGGGGGGAAGCAGAGTGCTGCCGGGCAGGGGCGGGCTTCGCCTTTTTTTTCCCCGGGGCCAAAACAGCACAGGGCGGCCCCAAGTGTCTGGCACGGGGTCTGGCTGGTGCTGGGCAAGTCCCTGCTGACCCTCAGGGGCTGTGTCCCTATGTACTGGAGGAGGTGGCCGTTTGGAGGAGACAGAGGGGGAGGGGGCTGTGCCTGTCTCCTGGGGAGGCAGGCACAGCCCTGAAGTTCAGCACAGTCACTCACGGCCAAGGGATAGATGCAGGCGTCCTCCGCGGCACAGCTGAACACCTTGCGCAGCCGCTGGTCCTGGAGCACGCTGAGCAGCTCCATCAAGACACTGCGCAAAGCCCAAGGCACGGAGATCATCACCTCCCACATGGCCACGGCAGCGCTGCAGACCCAGAGTGCTCGGTCAGCAGGGCTGCCTCGGCCACTGCACCGTGCTCAGGCCAGCTTCTCCGGACCCAGGCGGTCCTGCAGCCCTGGCCCTGCCCACCCCATCGCTTGGGGTGCCCGGGGGCGCTGCCTGGGCAGGCAGGAGGGGGTTGAGGTAGTGTTCCCCATGGGGCAGGGAGGAGCGTGGTGGCAGGGCTCTGGCTTGGCCAGCTTTGGCTGCTGCGGGCCTGGCTGACCCACTGGGGCTGGGAAGCGTGGTGGGATGGAGGGCCCTGCTCCTCGGGGCTGTCCTGCAGTTTTCCGTGGGCCTGGCAGCCAGAGAGTCCCTGGGTCCCTCTCCCCACAGGGAACAAGCCTTCAAGGCTGTCGGGGCCAGTACCTGTCACAGGTTGGAGAGATCATCAATAGGCTCCTGACCACTTCCCTGGGGCACCACTTGGTCAGTAGGAGAAGAAGTGAGTCCAGGCTGTGCCGGGCTGGCTCCGTGCAGATGCACTCCACGTTTTTGTGGATGGACCTCACGATCTTCGGCACCTGGAGGGGACACGGCTGAGGACGGTGCTGCCACTGGAGTGCAGCCATTTCCCAAGCTGCCACTGAAACTGCTGCCCTTCCCATCCCTCTCTGCTGCCTCAAAATGGCTTCAGGTGCCCCAGAGAGCTGGGTTAGGGGAGGACGGAAGAACAAGGCCTGACAGGGCTCACGGGCGGGGCAATCCAGCCGCAGGGCACTTACATCTGTCAGCCAGGAGGCAGGGTCTCTCACGGCCATTTCCAGGACGTTGCTGCCCATCTGCCTGTCACGGATGTCACCTGCTGCCAAGGCCTCAATGGCCACGAGGAGAATGTCTGTCCTCTGAGAAGGCTCCAGGTATTCTCCAAACGCCTACGGGAGGAAGGACGGGCGGGAGGACATGTCATGCTGAGCACCCCGATGGTGCCGTTTGGCTGAGCGGCGTGAACAGCGCTGGCAAGAGATGACTGGCAGTGATGGCAAGAGATGCCTACAGGAAAGCTGGAAGCAGGGGCTGCAGTCTCTGCAGGCTGGAGGATGAGTGCAGAGGGTCCCCAGGGTGAGGGAGGAGGGTTGGGGTCGTGGGCACCGTGTGTTGGCCCTACAGAGAACCAGGGCTCGCTGGTGGCCAGGAGGGCTGGAGCTGCTGCTGGGACACGAGTGACGCCCTCGGGTCTTCCCTGCTCAGGCACAGCAGGAACCCTCTCAGCAGGGACAGCGAGGCCGTGCCAGCCTCACTGATTCTGCATCCCTTTTCTCGCACAAGCCCGCTGCCGATTCCACGGACAAGAGTCCCAGCAAGGGGGGAGCTCGTTACCGTCATCATGTCGCTGCTGTCGAGCGAAGAAAGCAACCGGGTGCTCTCAGAATCCCATCCTGGCTGGAGCTCTGGATGCTCTGGATTCTCCTCTGGCAGCGTCTCGCCTACACGGAGGGGAAACGCAGAAGAGTCAGTAGGACACGGCATCTTTGGCAGCAAGCTTCCCAAACTGCGAAAAGAGCTTTAAACTCGGCATGGCTGAGGAGGGAGGCTGTGCTGGGGCTGGCTCCCAGCCCCGAGCAGCCCTCGCACTAAAGCACCGCCATGCCCCCTGCCCGTGGGAGCCCTGCTGCCGGTGTGCCGAGGAAACGGGATCCCAGCGTGGAGCTGGTCGCACTCGCTGGCCCTGACCCTGCCCAGCCCCGGGCGGCCCCTCACTCACCAATCTGCAGCAGCTGGACCACGGTCACCTTGTGGGGCTCCGGCAGAGAGCTGCTCTCCTGGGGAGTCCCCACCTCCTCCCAGGCCACCCTGGGGCTGCTGGGGTGTCGCTCCGCCATCCTGCAAAATGGGGGAAAGTGGGGGGCCTGGGGGGAGGTGCAGCTTAAGGGAAACGCCTCGGCACCGGGGGGCTGCCGGGGGCGGCAGGGAAAGACGTGGGCTGCGCTCGGGGCCTCCTCGCTAGCTCCACGCTCCTGCCCTGTCCCATTCGCTGTCTTGTCAGACACTGGCAGGGCTGCGCCCACGCTGGCTATATAATATGGTGCCATGGGATGTCACAGAGGGGGGTCACAAAGGACCCCATCGTGACCCGCTGCCAGGGCCGGGAGGGGCAGGGCGTGCACTGTGCGGGGTAGGGAGCCAGCTTGCCATTGGCCCATGGGGCCTCTCGTGGTTCCCCGAAGCCCCCATCTGCCCTTATGTCCCCTCAGGACTTTCCTGTTCCCTCCAGCTCATCTCAGAGTCCTGTGTTCACACGCCCCGGCATGGCCTCAGGACCTTCCTGGGTACTCCTGCTTCTCCTGCTCCGTGTAGTTCCCTCTGCATTTGTACAGTTTCCTGCATCTCACATGTATGTCATTTTCCCGGCTCTGAAAACGTCTTTCAGCACCAGGAAGCAAAAGATGTTTACGCCTGCTCCTTTCCTCCGATTGCTGCTTGGGGATACAATTGTCAATGGGACTCTGACAGTGTGTATCACTGGGATCCAACCATGCCCGACTGATTTGAACCGCTTGTAAGCTGTTCCTTATTTGTGCCTTTAGAGCTTTCTCGAGATTTCTAAGGTGGGCAGTGGAGAGGATATACATTTTCTGATGTTGTCTGCCATCTCATTGCTTACAGAAGCTCTCATTCATTTTTGTCTTCATCAACCCTGGGTCGAGGTGCAACTCACCACTTTAGAAAGTGAGAAACTGTTGGAGATGGTAGACCATGAAAGGAGAAAACTGGTTGGCCTGGGGTGAAACTGGTGAGACCATAAAGGGAAAACCCACCAGACGAAAGATCAGAAAGTAGAGCGTCGGGATAAAAGGGGAAAAGAGTGACGCACGCAGGGGTTCTTGTGTCTGTGTCTTTTATAGCCCAGTTCCTGCCTTTTCTCACATCAATCATGCCCCTCTTGGTTTTCTGCGTACCATCCCTAAGGACTTATGTAACTCGATTTTCTGCACAGGCGCCATCGTGGGGGGTGGTTGTGAGCCCCTTCCTCAAATAAACTCTTGGTGACCCCTGGCCACATATGGTGATTTTTTTCCACCCAGTTCATCAGGACGCAGGACTGTGCATCCCCCCACATGCCTCCGGCGTCCCGTGTCACATGTGGTGTTGCTATGCAGGACCTATCTTGTTGAAGGGCCTTGCAAGCAAGTTCCATTCCTTCCCTCAATCGCAAAAGCCAGGCCCTGGTCTCTGTCCATCATGACGGGTGTTTGAGGCATTAACTCCGTCCAGTCTCTCACAGTTGTAAAAGGGTGAGTTTGCTCCATCAGCCCATTCTTGAAAAGCAATTCACTTCTTTGTGTAGATCACTTGTATTAGACTACATTGCTAGGTACACAGATGTGACTGACAATTTCCCCTGATCTTCACAGGTTGAAATGGATATCATAAACCAGTTGATTTCTTGTGAGTTACAAGACAGAAAATCAATAACCATGATGTTCTGGAGGTATCAGTGTCATCTGCATCAATAGGAAGGTATGTTTCTTTGATTAACTGAACAAGATAAAATCAAAATTGTGGGGTTAGGCAGCAGGATGAGTACTCTGTGAAATCAGGGAGGGAACATAAACGGTGCATGAAGTTACATGTTGAAAACTTGATGGTAATGAATGTTTAACTGTGGATTGATGGGTATGATGCACATCAGAAGTGTATAGGAGAGAATGCCACAAGGAGAAGGAAAATTCCTTGTAGAGGCAAGTCCTTAGTTCTACTGAATTTGCATCACTGTACAGTCTACAGCCTGGTAGAACTAAGTAGCGTGAAGTTTCAGCTGGCTGAAATGTTAATGATATGTCAAAGCAATTAGACAATACACACTATTCTCCTCCAGACCTCAGAGTGGAGATCCCCTCTACCTCTGGACCAAGTCCTGAAGGGAGTCTGAGAATGTTTTGTTGTTATCAGGAACTTTATCAGGAATTTTTGATTGCAACTTGCTTTTTTGCTTTTTCCTTATTTCTTTTCAGGCATGGTGACTTACAATTACTTGTTTCACTCAGGTAGAATTTCACCAAAGAAAACCATTAGTCCTGAGATTAGAGCACTGACTGGTGACACTGAAACCCCCAAACAAAGTGCCTGATTCATAGCAAGGACCTGAAATTTGATTTCACACTCACAGCTAAATACCTTGGTCATGTAGTTATCGGATTTTCTGGGATTAGCTTTTGGAGCCAGCCAAATTATTAAAGCATTTAGTTTTCTCCTGATATGGAATGGGAAGGTTCTGAAACCTTGAGAACATTTCCTAAGATATGGATGCTCTAAATTATCTTGCTATAGTCAGGCGCTCTGAAGTGGTGGCCTTAGAAAGCACGACATTAGAGTTGCTGGACAAACATGTTTTTTTTCCCTTCCACTGGTTTTGAAAATTTACATTACTGGTCAAGACTTGAGAAAAAATAAGACCCATTTACTTAAACAGAAAGGGGTTTTTTTAGCAGGTTTTAAGATAAATTAGCATTTAATTACTATTATGGAAACTTGATCATCTTAAAATAAAGCAAATTTTCCTTGAGACAGAATATTATTGGACAAATTTCTTCTGGCCATAATGGCTAACTGGAAGTTTGCTTTTAATTACCTTAGGTAAACTCAAAGACAGGGAAGTTAAATTCCTGCTATAGTGGCCTGGCAAATAAATGAAGACATGACTTATACTCTCATGAAGGCAGGAGGAGGAAAAAAATATTGGTTTCCATGGAAATGTAACATTGGCTATATGCCATTTATGTGGTTCTTCAATAAACTACATGTTCAGGTATAAATGTTTGCTTTGGAGAACAGAAGGGGTTTTGTTTCTTATTTTAGAAATAGTAAGCTTGCTTGAATTGCTCTTTGGGCAAGATTCTTTGAAGGTTTCAGAGGAGAGGAGATAGGAAGGTTTGTAATTAAAAGTCAATTGAATATGGATATAATACTGAATCTTAATAAAAGATTCTTCTTCTGTCTGTTTTATGGCATCTGATTTTAAAAGACATTACAAAAAAAACCCCAACAACAAAACCAAACGCCCAAAAAACCCAAACCAAAGAATGAATCCCCGAAATAAAAAGAAAAAAAATCCAAAAATCTAACAAAACCCATTTAGACTGAAGATTTCTCTTCCTTAGCAGTTTTAACGTTAAATGCACTGATTTTGGGGGAATGTACCCATCCAAGCAAGGTAAAGATGAACTGATTAGCCCTGATGTCCGTATTTCAATCTGTTCTGCCAAAATGAAAACCATGTCAGCTACAAAGCACATTAAAAAATAGACCTCCAAACCTGGATTCATCAGCTTTTCCTATGGAGGCCTTTTTGGCAAATAATTCCTGACTACAACAGAGTTATCTATCAAAGTTAGATCCCAACTGCGGTACTAACTGCTGGGTTTTCTTTTTTTTGCTAGTGAGACTGACATCTAGTGGCTTTATTTACTGATCCCCAAGCATCCTCTCTTTATTTCAGTGTGTTTGCTTTATAAAAGTGTGGGAGCCAGACACTTTACCTGCCTATAATCATGCAGTTTGGGCTCTTCATACACACCGGTCATATTTGCCATTCTTCACAAACAGTATTTTGGCCTCATAAGAGCTGATCCATGGAAACTGAGTGACAAACTGAGGCAAGTCCCTTTTCTTTTCTGAGAGAGGAAGGAGCAGCCTGGACCTAAGCCTGGAAAGCTGTTGCATGACTATGGACTCAGAGGTTGGTTTTGGCTTCAGTTCCCTCTTTCCCTTTCCTCGTGGCTTCTGAGAAGGGTTGGATGATCTATAGAGCCGGTCGCTAAAATCAGGAGGCTGCTTTAGCCATATATCTGTATTGGCTTTGGGTTGCTGCACTAGAGTTTGTTGCTGGGAGAAAGGCCAATCAAGGCTGGCAGAAAATTTTGTTTGACTTTCAAATAAAAATTGTTGCTCATCTTGGTGGAGGGTTAACATAATGGCCTGATGATGGATTTTTTTCTTCTCAGATATTGTAATCCCTGGCAAAAAGAAAAAGAAAAAAACTCAACACACACACATATACAACAGAACTCTTATTGATTGTTACTTGCAGTCTGGCTAGCCCCGTCTGTATAACCTTGTACATTCATTGAAGATAAATGTGTGCTTGTACTTTAATATTATTTTGTACCTGTGCTTATATGAAGAACTATTGCTTCTTGGTTCCCTCTTTTTGTCAGTTCTGCAAGGTAGTCTGAAAAAGCAAATTCCTAACCCTAGAGAAAGACCATCTGAAGCCAAAAGCATGGATGTTCAGGAATCTACACATTCATACTAGTCTGTAAAAACAGGAGCTCTGATTTTATTTTGCCTGTAATACCCATCACTAAGTAGGAGCACAAATACAGCCTCTTCTTCACATTTGTATTCTCATCTCATTAAACAGTACATCCTTGAAGGGAGACTAAACCTGTGCACATGCAGTGCAGCACAGTGGGGATTTGGTGTTAGCTGGGCAGTGCTGGATGCACACTAGCCTCACTTTGCACAAGTAGGAGTGACAAAACAAACCTCAAATCAGGGAAAGATTGAAACTCCAGTGCCCATCCTTCTTGATGCATTTTCGTGTTTCTCTGCATTCCTGGGCTCACCCAGGCCACAACATTAATTAGAGCTGCTCCATTACTATCCTAATATGTGCCCAGGTGTTATGTCCTGCCATGGGCTACCGCATCAGCCAGTGCCAGTCAAGATTCACGATTTTGCTCAGAGGGAGAGGGAGGCCCTTTCATATACACAAGGATGCCTCTGGGCAGGGTACAAGACCACTGGAGCAGCATTAATGGCCCAAAGTATTTAGCTCTGTGCACAAGCTAGGTATTACGTTATCTCTGTTCTGTCTCTTGCTGATCTTAAAGACACTCCCAGACTCTATTACCCTTCTTACACTATATCTGTAGTAGCAACCTTAAAGAGCTCCTTGTATGTCCTGCAAAATCTGGGAGAAAGACATAGATTGTAAGGGTATTGCAACAGGCCCCAACACAATACAAACCATTTTTTCCTACTTCCTTTAATATTCAATGCTTAGGAAACCTGAAGGAAATCTATAACCTTACAACTTTCTCTTCTTTGTGCTAATTCATTCTGAGGACAGAATGTTTTTTTCCTAAGGGAAGATGGTGGTCCATTGAAGGATAAAGGCAAATGGAAATGTGTCCTTACTGACAAAACTGTGTTTCTGAACGAGGATTTGGTAGGCAGCTTACTGGGGATAAAGTAAGTTCCCACAAACTGTTTTTGGAAGGTCACATTTCTGTGCTCTCTTTTTCAGATGATTTTTGATCCCAAGCCATGCTCAGTGTCCTTCCAGTCCAGGACCCCACCTGCTGGAGCACTCTGACCTGCAGCAGGGCCCTGCCGCAGGACAGCCTCCAGGAAGGGGCCAAAACTCATAGTCCCTACTCCACAAATTATTCTCAGGCTATCCAAACACTGAAGCACAGCCTGGCCCTGTTCCTGCTTGGGTGGAGGTGAGCAGGCTTGGGTGGGGTGGGAGGACTCTGCTTTTGTCCTCTAAGGTGGCCCAGGCTTCCCATCAAGTGAGTGTGTGTGGCAGTCTACAGGCAAGCCAGCTGTCCCACCATGACCAGCTGCTGTGTTTATCTGATCATTTAATAAATTGGGGAGAAAAATTGACAGCAGATAATTTATACATTTAAAGCAGCCTTTTCTTGTTTTGCAACTAAACAGAGATAACTGGCAGACTCACCAGGCCAGCTTTAGGTACAGGTAAAATAGGGAGATGCCAAGGTCAGGAGAAAGAATAGAAAGGTGCTTCTGCTTTTCTAGTCTGTGCCAAAGCTGTAATAACCTAGACTTTGCATTGCTGCTGTTGCTGCCATCATGAAAAGACTATGTATGCACTTGTACCTCCGTAGGTGTCAGGAGCAGAAACATTCAGAGCTGCGTGTCCTTCTCTGCCCCACTCCCTCTCCCTAGCACTCCTCCCTCTCCATGGCAATGTCAGTCCCACAGTCTGGAGGCAGCAAAATTCAGAATTTTACCAATATTGCCAAGAAGTCTCAAAGCTGTGCAACCCTTTGCAGAGACTGTGTTGAAAGGGCAACTCTTCTCTGTTTCATGCACTGGGTAACATACACCACTAATTTACTAGTTGAGTGAATACCCATTTCCTCCTTAACTCTCAATCCTCTACCCATTTTCTGCAGCCCCCATTTTTTTCCTAAATCCAAGGTTTTGCATCTGAAGGAAGTTTCTAAAGTGATACAATTCTATGATTCTCCATTAATTTCACCAAAGCAGAAAGTCTGTCTATTTTCACACATCCCACCTCTTCCAGCTTTGTTGCCATTGATTTTCCATGCATATGTTTGCATCCTAGAAACTGAAACTCACTGATCCAAAGTACCTACAGCTCCATACACACAGTGATGAATAAGGACCCTAAAGAGATGCAGTGAACAGAAAAGATAGAGATACCACTCACCACTTTGCAAAAACAGAGACTTCCTGACAAACTTCATATGCTGTGTCACAGAAGGCTTCTCTTTCCTCTCTTCTGGGGGAAGTTAAGCAAAGGGATGAACTTGAGCATATCCTTATTCAGGGAATTGTTTATTCTTCCATCGTACAAAAGAGCTGGAATATACAGTCTACCCATCTGTGTTGCTAAGAAACAGGGCGCTGTTGCCTTGGGACTTGATTCAGAATTCAAAAATGAAAATAGTGTCTCAGTAGACTGCAAAAATGCAGCTTGAAACCTAGCAACAAGGCCACAAGTTCAATGCGATTCTCTTCCGTGTTAGAAAACAAGGGTATTAGAAGGAAAATATGTCTGAGGAAAAGAAAACAGTAATTTGAAAACAAACCAGAGCTGTTGTATCACCAATTATCCTAAGGGATCGAACTATCTTTTACTAAACATACTTTTATGACCTGTAAGATCTGATGCTTTGCTACCCTGTGCTTTGAGCAGGTTCATATTTACTATAACAAGTGAATACAAAGTAGCACCAGTATTTACACCAGTATTTATTTCCTGAATATGCAGCTTGTGCAGTATAAGTGACAACACAAAAGTCAGGATAGCAGAATTAATTTCCAGGTTGTATTTCAGTTTTCAAGCACTCTGCCAACAGAATAATTTAATAGTTGCTACACATGCTTTGAAATGATCACTCTTAAAATGGTATGGATTGTATAACCGGGAGCAATTACTTAACCAGATACACATAGACTGTTTTTTATATTTGCTTACGTGCAAGTGAAATATAAATAAGAACACACCACACGTATAAAATTACAAATATGTTATAGAACCCTTTCACTTTAACAAACCATCATTATGTGCTGTTGGAAATTACATTGGTTCATTCAGCTATTTTGTTGTAAAATCTGTTCCCTCTGGTTGCAGAACTTCATTACACAGCTGAAACTTTGGCCAGCTCTCCAGCAGAGTAGGCCAAGTTTGAACTGACTTATAGTTCTCAGCTGAGTAAACAGGGCTCAGTTGATTTTTTTTTTTCTTTTTTTGGTGTTTCATCATAAAATCATAAAAAGCTGTTCTTCAGCTATGTGATATGACTGTGTACATAGTGGATTTAACTGGAGACAAAGGAGGAAGCAAAACTCAGTGGTGACAAACCACCTAGAGCCACCTGAACAGTTTTCACATGCATTTCTCCTTGTTTTTCTTCTTATAAGTATACTATTTCCAAAAGAAAAGAAAAGAAAAAAGCTTTCTTCCTTAAATGTTTCCAAGTTTGCAGCACTTCCATGCAGTTCCTTCAACATTTATATTGTTGCAATTGCTCAGAGTCAGGGCCAAAAGATTATCTGGGAAAATACCTTTGGGTTTGGTTTTGAACAACATTCAGAACCCTTTGAGAGGTTACACTGATACAATATATTTTTCTGTATTTTTTAAGCAAATTAACATTTCTTCAGGCTTTCGGCTGAAAAGAAAGTTGGAGGTTGTAGCTGAGATTTGTGACAGGACTTTGTATTAGTTCAAATACAGAAAGATCTCACAGCATCCTAAAGTAAATTATAAGATATAATTGGATGAGCCTTTGCAAGTTTATGCTGCTGAGATACCTTCCGTTTACTGAAGAGAAAATATCATCAAACAAAATTCCTTAAAAATCACTTGAAGAAATAAAATCATGTCACATTGCCAGTAGATGGCAGCATGTTACTTATTTTACAAGGTAAGGGAGTTTTAAAACCCCAGAAAGCTGAGGAGTAAATATTTTTGCTCTACTGCAGCGTAGCAAGAGGGCTTGAAATTTTCCTACACAAAACCACCTCATGTTTTCAGCTAAATATAAGCCCTTTGTAGACTTAAATAAGATTAAGAAGACCTTAAAGTACAAGCTGGAAAAAGCAGCAAAGCTAGTCAGGATCCTAGCCTGAGCTGCAGAATCTTCTTAGAGACAAGCAAGCACAGATGGAATATCATACCCAGATTTAACCTTGAAAACCATAACCAACAGTATCTATACTTTCTACCTCGAAAGAAAAGATTTCAGGAAAAAAAAAAGAGAGAGAGAAAAAAAAAAAAAGAAAACCTGCCTGTTCACTATTTATAAATGGTAAAAGAGAATGGGGTGGAAAATATTTTGTTCAATCACCATATCATACAGAAGCATTATCAGTCAAAACGCAGACTGTAAGAAAAACATATTACTTGACAGGACCATTAGCATGACCTTTTGAGCATGTTGTGTTCTTCAATGTTTTTTAGGATTTTTTTAAACTTGAATTGTTCTATGGTGTATTGATTCTGAAGAGTCAAAAACAAAAAAAAAAAAAGAAAAATATTTACTTTTGATTTTGAACACAGACAAACAATTCTTATCACCAGTTTCCAGCCTGTGTTAGAAATAGAATCTTTGCTTTCCTTAGGCTCTGAGCTTTTTGGGATAGTGACCTACTTTTTTCCTGTATTTCTGTGGCAGCTGAACCAAATAGGTTCAGGGCCCTTGTTTGGGGCATATCATAGAAATGGTCCAGTGATAACTCAAGAAAACCAGGAATATGTCACTAGGTGTTTGTAGTTCTGATTTAGTTCTTATACACATGCAGAATCTGAGTATGTCCACTGAAGTCAGTGTAAAAGCAGTGTGAATCAGAATTAACTATGTAAAACTACTGCTGGAGAACAGAAAGAAAGATTAAATTACAGAAGTTTGCATTACTGTGTAAAATACTGATCAATATGTGATAACAGTGTAATATTTCATTTTTCCTCAACTAGAATATAGAGTGGTGTTTGAGGGCAAATCGTCGCTTAGTGTTCCCTTGCTATAACTCATGTAAGTAAGGAACAAGCCTACAGATTTCATAAATCCACTTCTTTTACTTCTGAAATCTTATTAGAGACTGAGTAGAATAAATCCTGGTTTACACTAAAATAACTGTTACATTTCCTTTATTCTGAGTAGTCGTTCATCAAGCCCAGGAATTAGAGGCCTGTCTACCCCATGCAGTGCAACTCTGAAATATCCCAACTAACTCCAGGATCAATGTCTATAGGTCCAGGTCAAGGTGACACATCCATTGCTGCTAATCAGCCTTCACATTCAGCGTCATGCAAACATAACTCTATTGCATTCAAGTGCTGGAGTTAAGAAAAGCAAACCAGCTCAGAGCTCTTTTAGGCTTCTCTGCACTACATAAGGAATTGTGATGATAATTCTTTATCATCATTCCTTCCACAGAGATGAATGAAAAAGGGAACAGTCTCAAAGGCTAGGTAGGGGCAATGCCTATTTCTTAAAAACGCAGTAGACAGGAGAAACAGCTGGGATACTTAGAATAACAAACCAAACCAAAGCCCCCAAACCCTCTGAAAACTAGCTCCCACACTTGTCAAATTTGAGTCCTTATAAATTTCTCCTTTTATCTGGTTATGCCTTCAAACATCTCCATTATAGTTTACCTTAAGATATTGTATGACACAGAACTAAAAGCCTCACCTGTTTTTGCTGTGAGAATTACCACAAAATTATTTTTTTATGGAAAATTTAGAAAGCGACATTAAAAATAAAATCATAAGAAAATCTATTTTGTCTTTTCTAATCCATTGATAGCAGTCTTTCATTCTGCTGTTTCCAAACCACATAGAACTGAAGAGAAGATAAACACACAACGAAAAGTAGTCAGCAGTAGAAATGATAGCACAAAGCGCTCTTATGATTTGCAGTGTCCTTCCAAAGCAAAATTAAACCAGACAGCAATTTCCTCCCCTCATGTGTCTCCTTTTCCAGTAAGAACCACAAATGTAAGTATGTATGTATGTGTATAAAAACAGCTTGTAAATATTTGGTATTCCTACACCTTAAAACAATTATCACTCGAGTTATGGCTTTAGCCTTTATCACCAAGTCCTAAATCCCTCACTAACAGGATTTAATTTACCCAAACTGCTGACAAAACTAAAACAAGGAATCTACATTGTTGTGGATTTGAGTCATTACATTAGTTGCTGCTGAAGTAATGATGTTCCCTTTTCTGAGTCTGAGTCCAGTGGGATTGGATTCCCTGAATTTTGAATTAATCAAAATCTAGAAACTACAACAGATAGGCACAGTGGCTCAATGTATATAGATTACATTTATTTGGTTAAATAATTCAAAACCTTTCTTACAAGCTAGCTAACTTTATTATCATACATTTGGCTTTTATTTTCCTGTTCCCACTCTTCAAGGGTTTTAGTTTTAGTCCCACTTTTACTGAAATCAGACAGCCTTTTTCAGACATTTCCATGATCTCCATAAGGCTGGAAACCATCCACCTAGGAGGCTGGAAAATAACCACCAGAACTAGGGTCTTTACATCTGTGTAGATGATATACTCAGAATAAAATATCTATCTCAGTTGAAAGAACTGATGCATCCAATGTCTGCTAGGAAAAAAAGGTGATTCAGAAATTATTTTCTAAATAACTTGTACAAGACTGTTTCTGTTATGAATGACAATTTTGAGTGGCTATAATTCAATTTTATCACACTGATAATGTAGTTTGGAGTCAAAAAGTCATACAAATAATACCTAAAAATAAATATTTACCATTAGCTGTTTATTGGTGCGTTGCTTAAAGTATTTCAGTTTTCCAGTTGTGGTGCATAAATTCTCCCAACAAAGACGTGCCTTTTTATTCTGTACTTACACAGTTCCTACCAACAAAATCCTGCTTCAGGACTGCAGTTTTTATGCTCTACTACATCATAGGCAAAGACCTACCTCACAGTGGCAGAGAAGTAGGAAATTGAAACATTTTAAGTTACCCATCTGAAGTTACCAAGTCAGATTATTCAATCAGTGGGAACCATGTGGAGAAAAGGTATGTTTCTCATTAAAGAAGTGCTGGAAGAGTTTACTTAGGAAAAAAGTCTTGACTGAAGAAGGAGGTTTCATAGAGATACAGGAGGAAACCCCCTGGAAACACTTTCTTTTGGGGAAAGAAGAGGACTAGAGGTAAGAGATTGCAATTTGTTCTTAATAGTGTGTCCTAGGAAAATTCATACTGCTGGTTCTCACTTTCCCCCCCTCATTCCTTTGCCTATCTGGCTATTCTGCCCTTTCTTAAGTACGTTTTCCCAGAGGTGCCACCATCTTGGCTGCAGGGCTCAGCTGTGCCCTGTGGTGGGTCCGTTACAGAACTGGCTGGAACCGGCTATGTCTGGCACAGGGCAGCCCTGGCCTCTCCTCACAGAGGCCACCCTGCATCCCCCTGCTGCTGGTGCCTTGCCACCAGTACCCAGTACAACTTTTAATATAAAAACTCACATATTCTAATGATCTTGGCCCTAAAAGTAAAATGCACCATGTAATCCAGTACACCAAAATACACCAAAAGACTTCCTTGTACCCTAGTGCTATCAAGCCATTAAACTGAACTCAAGTAGACCATTTTTTCATTAAGATAGTGGTGGAAAGTGTATGCTCTGATTCAGTTACACACTGGAAATTATCTGCCATAAATTAATCAGTACCATAAATTCAGGGTCCTGTGGTTTCTACATTTCTGTTCATAGAAGACCTCTTGATGGATGAGAGATAAGGATTCAAGCTTCATTGCAACCTTCATACACATCAAATAACACACGCAAAAATGAGTTCAAGCACAACATATGAACTGTAAAACATAATAAATGTTCTGAAAACCTGCAATTCTATGAGGGTTGTATATTAGTGAAAACTATAATGTCATTCCTGCCCCCTGAGCTAAGTAGGGGAGGGGTGGGAAATAATATCCTTAAGTACATAGGTATACAAGGGTCTAACCTCTCCTTACAGACTTTGGTTTCTTTAAACTTTATAGAAGTATGTATCTGTATCAGAGCTTTATGATTCAGGCCAACTTCTACAAATCAAGAGCAGTGCAGAACAATTTCATAATCTTATGGAAATATAACCAAGAATCGTTATTTCCTTTAAAAAGAAGAAACAACACACCAGAAGAAATGGGTAATCCTGTTTCTTGAATTAAGTGTTCATACAACCCACTGGATTGTTGCAAATTGAATCCCAGGTGTCTAACTCTCCTCATTCAAGATGTTCTATCTCACTCTTGTGAATTACTTTTATAGCCAGGTACCTAACCTGGAGGCATTAGAGCGGTATGTAATATGGTTCCTAAACCATTATTTTGGATACATCCTGCTGACTCTTCAATATTCATAAAACATATATAATAGTATTTTCCCACATCCACAAAGTTATACAGTTTTGATGGAGGGGTATCTGAATACCAAGTCCTATGACAGCGACACATGATGGTGTCCTTACAGGCTGTAAACTGGGGAGAGGAAGAGTGAGTTGCAAGAGAATGGAGGGAGAATGGACTGGTCCCAGAAAGCATCACAGGCATAGACATACGCTATGGAAGGAGGAACTGAGACCAGTCTTGATTAGCACTGCATTCAGACTTCTTGCAGGCAGTGAATAAAAGAAAACCTACTGGTTCTGTCCACTGTGAATAAGTAGGGACCTAATAAATGCTCTCTGCAAATTGTCTTTTAAAGACAGTTTCAAATCATTACCTTGTCCTCATTTGCTAAATACAGATGAAAGTAATTTTCTGCAGGATGTTTTTCCTAGTAAGAAACTCATTTCTTAAACAGCAGACAAAATTTACTAGAATTCAATAATTGCTTAATAAAGACAATTCTTTAATTATATAATAAGTCTTTTCCTCTTTCAAATTAATTTTCCAGTAATCCCCATATTTCTCTAACAGACGAGCATAATTATATTGGCTCTGCTGAATAACCTTAAGCTATTACATTCCTTTAGCTAAGCACAGTTTTATGAAACAGCCAAAAGAACACCGTCTTTGTAATGAAGATCTGCAATCCTGAATGCTTTGTAGTCTAAATACAAAATTCTACCATTAGGGGCTGGATATTATTTCAATCAGCCAGGACTCTTCCAGGTAAATTGACTAATCATTTTCTAACACACTCAATTGTAAACTGTACAATAAGGAGTTAAAAGTTCTGAATTCCCAAGACTTTTTGTTCCATGTTTCAGAAGCCAAATCAAGTATAATTTGCATTACTACAAAGGTGCTAATAAATATACACTGCTTCCAAAGGCTTAATATCAACTCAAAGAGGTTGTGTATATGCACAGCTCTAAATCACTGATTCATTTATAAATTGAAATCATTAATTCAACCACTATATTACAATAATGTGTCACATTGTAGGACTTACAATATATTCACATGAAGGTGGATGGAGTTTACTTTCATTATTCAATATGCTTACCCCCCAAAAATAAATGGAAAACAATAATGAGTCAGATTGATGTAGGTAGATCAGTGCATGAAGAAGCCTGGCTTTTTTTATTTAGCAATAAAATAAAGTTAAAAAGAAAATACTTATCTAACAACACTCAAATGTTCTTTTTGTTCCCTTAAATATCTCTCTGCCTTATATTCACAATCCTTTTTCTTGTGAAAAGTGTGTTTGGTGAAAGCACCCTCACGCTTACGAACTAGATCTTTGTATTGGAGTTCCCTTGTGACAGAACCATGAAAAAATAGCTACTACTAGCCTTTGCCAAAATAACAATTTTGACCTGTTTCTCTATTCATTCTTTATGGGTTTTTTTTTCTCCTTCTGTCTAAGTTTTAGGCCCTTGGGTTTTTCTCCTTTTACTTTGTCCTTTCCCACCACAGGGCTGGTAGGATGGTGTCATGACCCAGACTGGACAGACCAGGGAGTCATGTTTAATTCGAAATTCCCTCAGGCTAAATTAAGGTGAAGTGACACCAAATGATCAGTTAAAGATTTTATTCATGACAGAAGCAAACTGAACTGGGGAGGCGTGGTAGTAGGTGGCAGGGTTTCTCACAACAGGAATTGGCATAAGACTACTTCTGTAAACTGTGTAACCATATACATCAATTCAGGGAATAAGGAGATCCCTCCCGTTGAGTCACGAGGTTCAGAGCAGACCCCCTTGCTTTCCAGACTCCTCCTCAGAGAAGGGTCTAGGGGTGGCTGGATCTACTCTTAGTCTCAGACTTGGTCAACGGTTTATATCTTGAAATGGATGAGGTGTAGGGATTGTGGAAAAGGAAAAGGAAAGAGAGAAGAAGAAAGAGAGAGAAAAAGGAAGAGAGAAAGATTTCACCGGTCCTGGGTCCAGCATTCGTTCAGTCAGCCGAGGTGTCCAGTCAGCCGAGGGGTCCAGTCCCAGTCCCGGTGGGCTTGCACACCCAGGGCTTCAGTTTGTGTCCTTTTATCATCCTGGCGCCTCCTTCAGGCGGGCACCCGAACTCGTCAGGTTAATGAACAGTTTGTGAGCCTTTGGGTTTGGGGGTCGTTTGTGGAGTAACTTCTCCTTCCCTGCAGACACTGCCATTGTTTGATCTTTGTATCAGAACAGTTTATCAGAACAGGGAGCTGCGCACCCTCCAGCACGCCCTCCCCCTCCTGTTGCTGATGTCTGAGCTGATGGGCTTTTCACCTTGGCTCCTTGCTGTGCAGGGTTTGTCTTTAAGCAGAACTTGCCCCACCACAATGTTTGAGACATTAACTCTTTCAGTCTCTCACAGATGGTGTAGCATCTGCTGGTGGCTCTGCAGAGGTTGGGCACCTTTTTTCTTGGCTAAGATGAATGTTGAGAAATTAGATGTACAGCTTTGTTTACTGAACTGCTCCTGAGTGCATGTCTTTATGGCCTACTGTACAGGGACTGTTGCAGATGCAGGAAGGGAAAGCGAGTTTCAGGAAGCCGTTCTTTATAACACATTTTTACTTTGTCCTATTCAGTGCATTTTTTCAAAGAAAATCCCAGATTCTACAATTCTCCCAAGTGAACTTTGTTCTCTGTCTGAAATTGTTCAATTCTGATCCTTTCTTGTATCATCTCAAAGATATTGATATCACACGGAACTAGTACATCCTGCTTTGTACACATAACTCTGCATCTACTACACCTTCATGTTGTATTTCTGTCCTCCTGACTTTGCTCTTTCAAATGTCTCACGTTAGCTGTATGGTTCTCATTGAAAGGAGGTACCACTTGTTAGAGTGATCTGTGATTTGATTATAACAGCAACACACTCAAAAAGACTTTATTATCCACTGTTTGAGGCTCATTCAGTAATTAGTCACCAATTTGAGACAGGAGATGTCAACCCCATTGCTTGGTGAAATGTAAGCATGGATTTAAGACATTCTCTGAATAAATATAAGTTTAATTAGACAGGTAAGGGCCTTAATGAATCGAGTTGCTTGCCCTAAAACATGAAACTCCGTGGTACATGATTAAAACCTAACAGTGCCCAGTGTTTGGTGTGCTAAATCTGATAACAGCATTCTGTACATGGTATCTGCGTCCATGGTCTGGTTCCAAATGCAACTCTTCCAATGCAAGTGCAACAACATACATCAGGGCTTGACTCCTAGTTGTCTTGGCCAAAAAGCAGTGAAAAATTCAGAAGGAAGAGCTATCCAGTAAGCATCTTTATTTCTACAATTTTATGAAAGCTATTTAAATAAAAATAAAATAGGACATCATCTTTGGCATTCACAATAGTGCATATTTATAGCCCAAAAAGTAAAGTTAAAATCTTCTACTGCAAACTAAGTGGCAATACATTCTCATGCTAATAGAGATCAAATAAAAATCAGGTTTCTTTTGTAGCAAGAAGGTTTAGATCTTACATGGTTCACTGACAGACAAACTCCCTTTAATAAGGGCTGATGTAGAGAGTTAGATGTTAAAAGCCAGGGCAGCGCAGCAGAGTTCAGTGAAAGCTTAGGACTGAAACCACAGACACTAAGTCCTAAATCCAGACTGGGATGTGTCATCTGGCAGGCAAGGCTTATCTGGGCGTATATCCCTCACTAGACTTAATTTGAGCTGCTGTTCTTTAAGCAAGAGATCAGCTACAAATATCCCTCACTTGAAAAGACAAACAATTCCTGTTCTGGGAGGCTTCAAATGATGTTCCCCAGTTAACAGATATTCTGGTATATTTCCCCAGTGCTGCATCTTGAAAAAATAGGTGGTAAAACTAGCAAAGGATGAAGTCACTACATATCAATAGTCATCTGGAAATTCATGACAGGCTTTATGCAGAAGTATAGCAGAGAATGCTGCCCAAAGCCTTTCCTGAGTTCAAATTGCTTTGAATCAGGACAGTTGAATGTACAGATGGATAAGCTGTTGTCAGAGCTTTGAAGAAAAAGAGCTAGATCCTGCCTTCTTGAAATGGAGTGGAAACACTCACTATCACTGTCATAAAGTAAAAGAGAGAGTGGAGGATAGCAAAGGTTAAAGTGCTCTTTTATGGGCTTCTGTGCTGAGGTTTTTTCAACTGGATGAACTACTCTTCATCTGCACAGTATGCCTGCAGGGAGAGCTGGCTAAAAAAAGCTGTGGATATGGCCATGTGGATAAGTGTTGCCAGAATGAATATTAATACCTGAAAGCCTCATTTTTATTTTTAGTTCACTTTCCCAAGAATAATGGTGTTTAATTTCTGAGAGGAAAAATGCATTGCAAAATCAAAGGGAACTGACACTGAAGAACAGTAGACACCAGAGAGTTAGAAATTAGCAGTCTTTATGGAAGACAATACAGATGTAGGTTATGTATCACAGATCTGAAGGATGCAGAAAGGTACAGATTTCTTTTGGATGATAACTTTGGAGGGCATAGAAATATTATAAACATTCTTAAGAAATGTGCTGCCTAAATTGGCTGCCATCATGACGCCTTCCTAGAAAAATTCAGATACCCCAGAACAGCCAGGATAAAGTCACAGGAAAATCTTTTTTGCCTCTTAATCTGCAAAACTTATAATTACAATAAATTCATTTGCTGATAGGACTGATATTGATTTAATTTAAGGATGGTCAGATAGATTATATTTCCACCTCAGAAAATTCCTTTTACTGTTTGGTCAATGTAGTATTCCTGAGGATCTAGTTCAGACAGCCTGACTAAAGAGACTTTCTTCTGCATGGTATCACTCTGCCTCCAGCTGCCACCTAGACTTAGTGCTGGCATTTTCCTTACAGGGAACAACAGAGATGTTTTTCCTCATCTGTAGATACTGAAAAACAAACTACAGATGGACTGAGTGTTTAAATCAGCTTCTACCATTTCAAGAAAGGCATCAAGAAGGCCTTTTAATCACTTCCTATCTCAGTTCATTTGTCAATAGTAAAATACTTGCTTTCTGCCCAATTTCCAGCTTTGGTGTCTAGGTCTCAGAACAAAATTCTGACCTCTAACAAAACTGAAAAAGGTCAACAGGTTAAAACAAATGTTACTTCACTTTGGGGTAAGAGTATTCTCTCACTTCCCCACACCGTGTATGCTGCAGAATGCCCACATCTGGAGGCATATTTTATTGCGATGCTGAGATACATGAAGAGGATTGTAAAACTGTGCCTAAGTCTCTGGAAAGGTCAGAGCCCTTTAGCTTGTTCAATTAATTTCATTCATGCTTGGCTCTGTGCCAGGTTCAGCTCAAGACACAAGTGCAATTGCAGATGTGATGCTGACTTGCACATAGGAGCAAAAGCAGCATCTGCCAAAGAACTTGTTATGCACCCTCTTTGTTTGGAAGAGAGGGAAGGAGGACAGAGCTGAAGCCATAGTTCCCAATTCTTAGAGAAGTGGTTCATGGGAAGGCAGCAGGAGAGCTCTTTGTTACTTCTCCTAGTGAAGCTGGAGCACTGAAAAATCAGGAATGGAAGAACCAGGAATTAGAGAATGAAAAAGTAGCGGGATGACTCCATCACTCAGTAAAGGTCACTGTCCATGGAGATGGAGTTGTGGGTCCTCTTATGGAGACCATTTCTCCATATAAGTCATTGGAGTCATCTTTTTCCTATGCCTACTACTCACCCTCACTAGAAGCCACAGCTTCCCCTGTTCTCTTCCTGTTGTGTCTGTCCCATCCAGGCATGCAAGTGCAGTAAACATTGCAGAGGTAACTGAAGCTCTTTACAGACTTGTGCTTAAGCAAAACCAGTTTATTCCTGGTCCAAGGCTTAAGACTTTGTGTTACATCTAAGTCAAACATGCTTCCCACATGATTACTCAGTGACAGACAGGAATCAAACAGGATAGTCTATCAGAGCCCACAAACAGCTGTCTTGACACAACTGAATAGACAGGAACTTCTTAAGTCAACATATCATGAAATTATGGTTTACCATGTCAGGAATTAATAGCATTATTCTAAAAAACAGCACAGCTTTCTTCCTGTCACACAGGTGTTGCAGCTTCCATTCTATTGACTAATAAATCCAGAATTTCACCCAGAACGTATTTCAGTTTGTTGTGGTTTAAGCCCAGCCACCAACAAAGCACCATGAGGCCGCTCGCTCACTACTCCCCAACCCGGTGAGGTGAGGAGGAGAAAATATAAAGAAAAGCTCATGGGTTGAGACAAGGATAGGGAGAGATCACTCACCAATTATGGTCTCGGGCAAAAGACAGGTTCAACTTCGGGAAGAAACAAAATCAATTCAATTTACTACAAATCAAATCAAAACAAGGATAATGAGAAACAAAACCAAATCTTAAAACACCTTCTCCCCACCCCTCCCTCCTTCCTGGCTCAACTCCACTCCCCATTTTCTCTGCCTCCTCCCCCCAGTGGCACAGGGGGACGGGGAATGGGGGTTGCAGTCAGTTCATCACACGTTGTCTCTGCTGCTCCTTCTTCCTCAGGGGGAGGATTCCTCACACTCTTGCCCTGCTCCAGCGTGGGGTCCCTCCCACAGGAGACAGTCCTCCATTAATTTATCCAGCATGGGTCCTTCCCACGGGCTGCAGTCCTTCAGTCACAGACTGCTCCAGTGTGGGCTTTCCCATGGAGTCATAGCCATCTTTGGGGGCATCCACCTGCTCTGGCATGGGGTCCTCCATGGGCTGCAGGTGGGCATCTGCTCCCCCACTCACCTCCATGGGCTGCAGGGGCATCGCCTCCTCTGGCGCACCTCCTCCCCCTCCTTCCTCACTGACCTTGCTGTCTGCAGTGGGGTTTCTCTCACATCCCACTTCCCCTCCACTGCAGATTCCCCTTCTTAAATCTGTTCTCGCAGAGGTGCTACCACTGTCGCTGATGGGCTCATCCTTGGCCAGAGGCGGGTCCAACTTGGAGCCGGGGAAGCTTCTAGCAGCTTCTCAGAGGAGCCACCCCTGTAGCCCCTCCCCCACGACCAAAACTCCGCCACACAAACCCAAAACACAGTTGAATACTTACATGGACAAGTTGCATGCATACAACTGGATAGGGTTGTGCTCTTCAGTTCTGTGGGAAAACCCAAGTCCTGAAAGATATATTCATCAAGCTGGAAGTCACAATACAATCTTTATGTTCCTTTTAAATACACTACAGGCTTTACACTATGTGAATTTAATTGAAAATTTTGAAATAGATCAACTATTTATTCCCCTTTCAAAGTTAGAAAGTTTTCTAGGTGTATCATGATCACTGGTATAGTCTTATACTATATATAGTATATATACTATATATACTTATACCAAGCTTACCTATGTCAAAGACCTTAAATTTAATTAATTTTGTTAAAACATTTATGACAGGTCACTGTTTCACAACCTACTTCAGTTCACAGCTGAATAGTTCCTGTTCTTGCATGTATGTGTACATAGCTGAAATCCACAGAACTAAGCCTTGTCAACATCAGAAAGCTTTTTACAGCTCCATGACAAAGGGCACTTAAAAAATTAGTTCTCAGTAACCAACACCCCTGCCTGTTCTGACCTGGAACACCTGTGAAAATGAACTTAGTTTGTGATGGTAATGACGTATCTGTGATCTGCTTTTTAAGTGTCCTGAGGCCACTTTTTGATTTGTTAACAAAGTTGCAGATATATACTATGCCAAGAAAAAACACAGTTTAAGATATAAAATAGTAATCCTTCATTTTGTATAAAAGAATTAGTAATTTACTGAAAAATAGTCTTTGATATATCCCTAATTCTATCATAATTATGTAGTGTAACAATATACTTTGCTTTTTCTAATGGCTACTTTTCCAACTTTGTTTACAAAATTTACCCATGCATATATTTTAACACAAGGAGAAACCACTCTTCTTTGACCTGTTACATAAATAGGTCTCAGGAACTTCCTTGTTTTCTTACTGCCTGTTAAAGCAAAGGGTTAAGAAAATTATTTTACACTGCTTGTAATTTTCTGTTAGAGAATTTTGGTGTTTGCTATAAGGTAAGCTGCCTTAAAAAACGTAGTATCTTCCTTTATAAATGGTGTAAATACAGTAAATAAAATACAGATCAGACTAACACAAATTCATGTAGCAAGTCTGAGAAGGAACTGGGAATTTTAAATTTAGTTTTCAAGATGAAAGCAGCTGTTTGCTTTTAAGACTAAATGGCACATTGTAGAGGGAGCACAGGTGCTTGACTTACCAGCACAAATAACTAGATTGAGCAGAACATCACACTAATGCCACTGCAGGGTGTTCAGAGCTAGAGTCATTTGTTTTCACTTCTCTCTAATATATCAACACTTGGACATTTCTAATGCCTCAGTAAGACATCTACTATCAAATGTCATTGAGATTAAAATCTGCACTTTCTCACCAAATCTTATCTCAAGCAAAGCCTGGACCCCTATTAGCATAAAACAATTACAGCAGCCATATGGGGTCGCTCATTCACTTTTCGGTGTTTCCATCTCTAGTGTCTGACTGTCTTACACCTTACCATCATAAGGTACCCCAAAGTCAGGGTATAACTGCCTACATTTTACATAAAAGCATTTGGGACACAGAATGTCTTGGTCAGGTAATGTAATTAGAATCATGTGTTGAGGTTAAGTCTAAAGCAAGTTTTCAGCAAAATTAGGAATATATGCAGAAGAGTCTTGTTTCTAGCAGGAAAAATAAGTTGTATTAAAAAAAAAAGTGAAAGAATGGGATGAGTCTGAACTGGCACTTTCCTTGGTATATCCTCCTAGTTTTGGCAGTCCTAACGTTGGGTGATGCAGATGTCTTTAATAGTCCTCAGATAGCTCTTTCTTTGACGAATTTCTAAACTTCATTTTTTGAACTATTTAAACATTTGGTATGCCAAACATTCATTTTAATTATGTAGTTTGAAAAAAAGACTTTTTTTTTTAAACTGGAAACTTGATTATTTGACCAAATGTTTTCTAGTCCTTGTTTTATGAGAAATATTTTTTTTTCCTATTTGTTTTCTTCATCCCACTCAAGTTTGATAAACCCCTATCATATTCCTCACCTGAGTCACTTTTCCTCCAAGCAGAAAAGTCCTACCTTCACAGGGACTCTCCCCTGACCTGGAAGCCATTCCTTACCATGAGTGTCTTCACCATCCTTCACTGTATATGAATGCACACAGACTCTGAAACATGTGAGCACCCCATAGACTCATGTAGGCTCATAGCAATGTTTCCTTTTCCCAGTAAAGCTAACCATTCTGCTTGCTGCTTTGTGATTGTAGCTAAGCACTGAAAGTATATGTCGTGGTTTAACCCCAGCCAGCAACTAAACACCACGCAGCCGCTCACTCACTCCCCCCCACCCAGTGGGATGGGGGAGAAAATCGGGAGAAGAAGCAAAACCCGTGGGTTGAGATAAGAACGGTTTAATAGAACAGAAAAGAAGAAACTAATAATGATAATGATAACACTAATAAAATGACAACAGCAATAATGAAAGGATTGGAATGTACAAATGATACGCAGTGCAATTGCTCACCACCCGCCGACCGACACCCAGCCAGTCCCCCGAGCGGCGAATCCCTGCCCCCCACTTCCCCGTTTCTGTACTGGATGGGACGTCACATGGTATGGAATACACCGTTGGCCAGTTTGGGTCAGGTGCCCTGGCTGTGTCCTGTGCCAACTTCTTGTGCCCCTCCAGCTTTCTCACTGGCTGGGCATGAGAAGCTGAAAAATCCTTGACATTAGTCTAAACACTACTGAGCAACAACTGAAAACATCAGTGTTATCAACATTCTTCGCTCTGAACTCAAAACATAGCACTGTACCAGCTACTAGGAAGACAGTTAACTCTATCCCAGCTGAAACCAGGACAGTATCCACCCCTTATTCTATACCATTGACGTCATGCACAGTTCCCATACCTTTAGTTACATCCTGATCAATCATCACTTTTCCATCCCTTTAAGACATATGAGCAATGATATATATATATATGTATACACACACAGAGATATCATTCCTTTAGTTCATGGGTCATGTTCATAAAATGTTCATTGAGTTCATTTAGTTTCCGACTCTGGGCTCCATCTGTCATACCAGTCTTTCTGGGCAGGAGGGATGGTGCAAAGTCCTCTCAGTCGGTAGAGCAGAATTGGGCTTCAGTGCAGTGTGACAAGCAGGTGACATTTGGCGCAGCAGGAGGATGGTGTGCACCGTTGGATTGTTGCATGCTGGAGTCAGTTCTGGTTCCATCACTACTGCGCTTTGCTCAGTTTTATCACAGTTCTTTTCTTGCTTGATCTAAGTGATTCTTACTATAGTACTATGGATATAGCACATAATTATAGTAAGGATAATATACAGTAGCAGGGTTATATAGCAACTAATATACAGTTTAATTCTGGCTGTTCTCACCTAAAATTAAATCCCCTTGAGGCACACATCGGACTTCCCCATCTTTTCGCATCACCCACCAAGTGCACCCAGGCCCTTGAGCAAAAGCAATCCCACGAATGGGTTTACCTTTGCCTGAGGCAGGAGTAACCCAGACTGTCTTCCCTAACATATTTTTTATGTGCACTACAGGGACTTTATCCCCTTCTACAGTATGTAAAAATTCCGACTGGGCAGGGCCACCCCGATTGGCAGATCCTCTGGTGTTGACTAACCAGGTGGCTTTTGCTAAATGTGTATCCCAATGTTTGAAAGTTCCACCCCCCATTGCTCTCAATGTAGTCTTTAACAGTCCATTGTATCGCTCAATTTTCCCAGAGGCTGGTGCATGATAGGGGATATGATACACCCACTCAATGCCATGCTCTTTGGCCCAGGTGTCTATGAGGTTGTTTCGGAAATGAGTCCCGTTGTCTGACTCAATTCGTTCTGGGGTGCCATGTCGCCACAAGACTTGCTTTTCTAGGCCCAGGATAGTGTTCCGGGCGGTGGCATGGGGCACAGAATATGTTTCCAGCCATCCAGTGGTTGCTTCCACCATCGTGAGCACATAGCGCTTGCCTTGGCGAGTTTGTGGGAGTGTGATATAGTCAATCTGCCAGGCTTCTCCATATTTATATTTCAGCCATCGCCCTCCATACCACAGGGGCTTTAACCGCTTGGCTTGCTTAATTGCAGCACATGTTTCACATTCATGGATAACCTGTGCAATAGTGTCCATGGTCAAGTCCACCCCTCGGTCACGAGCCCATCTATATGTTGCATCTCTTCCCTGATGGCCTGAAGCATCATGGGCCCACCGAGCCATAAATAGCTCACCCTTATGTTGCCAGTCCAGGTCCACCTGAGCCACTTCAATCTTGGCAGCCTGATCCACCTGTTGGTTGTTTTGATGTTCTTCAGTGGCCCGACTCTTGGGTATGTGAGCATCTACGTGACGTACTTTTACAACCAGATTCTCTAGCCGGGATGCAATATCTTGCCACAGTGCGGCAGCCCAGATGGGTTTACGTCTGCGCTGCCAGTTGCTCTGCTTCCATTGCTGTAGCCAGCCCCACAGGGCATTTGCCACCATCCATGAGTCAGTATAGAGATAGAGCACTGGCCACTTTTCTCTTTCAGCAATATCTAATGCTAGCTGGATGGCTTTCACCTCTGCAAACTGACTCGATTCACCTTCTCCTTCAGCAGTTTCTGCAACTTGTCGTGTAGGACTCCATACGGCAGCTTTCCACCTCCGATGCTTTCCCACGATGCGACAGGATCCGTCAGTGAACAGGGCATATTGCCTCTCATTTTCTGGCAGTTTATTATACAGCGGGGCCTCTTCAGCACGTGCCACCTCCTCCTCTGGCGACATTCCAAAATCTTTGCCTTCTGGCCAGTCCGTGATCACTTCCAAAATTCCTGGGCGACTGGGGTTTCCTATGCGAGCCCGTTGTGTGATCAGTGCAATCCACTTACTCCACGTGGCATCAGTCGCGTGATGTGTAGAGGAGACCCTCCCTTTGAACATCCAGCCCAGCACTGGCAGTCGGGGTGCTAAGAGGAGCTGTGTTTCAGTACCAACAACTTCTGAGGCAGCTTGAACTCCTTCATATGCTGCCAATATCTCCTTTTCAGTTGGAGTATAGCGAGCCTCGGATCCTCTGTATCCCCGACTCCAAAACCCCAGGGGTCGGCCTCGGGTCTCCCCAGGTGCTTTCTGCCAGAGGCTCCAGGTAGGGCCATTCTCCCCAGCTGCAGTATAGAGCACATTTTTAACATCTTGTCCTGTCCGGACTGGTCCAAGGGCTACTGCGTGAACAATCTCCCGTTTAATTTGTTCAAAGGCTTGTTGTTGCTCAGGGCCCCATTGAAAATCATTCTTCTTTCGGGTAACTTGATAGAGAGGGCTTACAATCAGACTGTAATTTGGAATATGCATTCTCCAAAACCCCACGACACCTAAGAAGGCCTGTGTTTCCTTTTTATTAGTTGGTGGAGACATAGCTGCTATTTTGTTAATCACATCCATTGGGATCTGACGACGCCCATCTTGCCATTTTATTCCTAAAAACTGGATCTCCCGTGCAGGTCCCTTGACCTTACCTTCTTTTATGGCAAAACCGGCTTTCAGAAGGATTTGGATTATTTTCTTCCCTTTCTCAAAGACTTCTTCTGCCGTGTTGCCCCATACGATGATGTCATCAATGTATTGCAGGTGTTCCGGAGCTTCACCTTTTTCCAGTGCAGTCTGGATTAGTCCATGGCAAATGGTGGGGCTGTGTTTCCACCCCTGGGGCAGTCGATTCCAAGTGTACTGGACACCCCTCCAAGTAAAGGCAAATTGTGGACGACACTCTGCTGCCAGAGGGATTGAGAAAAACGCATTAGCAATGTCAATTGTAGCATACCACTTGGCTGCCTTTGACTCTAGTTCGTATTGAAGTTCTAGCATATCTGGAACGGCAGCACTCAGCGGTGGCGTAACTTCATTCAGGCCGCGATAGTCAACTGTTAGTCTCCACTCCCCATTAGACTTTCGCACGGGCCATATGGGACTATTAAAAGGTGAGCGAGTTTTGCTGATCACTCCTTGGCTCTCCAGTTGGCGAATCAACTTGTGGATGGGAATCAGAGAGTCTCGGTTGGTGCGATATTGCCGCCGGTGCACCGTCGTGGTAGCAATTGGTACTTGTTGTTCTTCAACCCTCAGCAACCCCACAATCGAAGGGTCTTGAGAGAGACCAGGCAGGGTAGACAGCTGTTCCGTGCCCTCCGTCTCCAAGGCAGCTATACCAAAAGCCCATCGGTACCCCTTTGGGTCCTTAAAATACCCTCTCCTGAGATAGTCTATGCCAAGGATGCACGGAGCCTCTGGACCAGTCACAATGGGGTGTTTCTGCCATTCATTCCCAGTTAGGCTTACTTCAGCTTCCAATACAGTTAACTCTTGGGATCCCCCTGTCACACCAGAAATAGAAATGGGTTCTGCCCCTTCATAACTTGATGGCATTAAAGTACACTGTGCGCCGGTGTCTACTAGAGCCTTATACTCCTGTGGGTCTAACGTGCCAGGCCATCGAATCCACACAGTCCAATAGACCCGGTTATCCCTTTCCTCCACCTGGCTGGAGGCAGGGCCCCTCTAATTCTGGTCAGAGTATCCAGTATTCACTTCTCGTAAAATTGGCTCAGAAGTCCCTTCAAGAGGATCAGAAATAAGATCAGCCCTTCTACTCTGTTTGGAAACCGGAGCGGCATTTTTCCTGGTAGAATCCCCTTTTGTGGTGTTTTTTCCTCGCAGCTCACGTACCCGTGCATTTAGGACCGAGGTAGGTTTTCCATCCCATTTCCTCATGTCCTCTCCATGATCACATAAGTAAAACCACAGGGCACCTCGCGGTGTGTACCTTCTATATTCTTTCTCTTGGGCAGAGGAGCGCTCACTCCTAATAGCTGAGACATTGGTCCTTACAGGTGGGCAACAGGACATCTCCTCTTTGAATTGCTGGAAATCCTCGGACAGCTTCTCCACAGCCGAAATGCAGGCTTGTAGGGAGGAGGAGAGATTTTCTTCGTATTGACGGAGTTGGCGAGCCACTTCATCCACTGTCGGTGCCTCTTCGTCTTTCCAGGTCATTATTGCCAGTGAGTTGGCATAGGACGATGGTGCGCTCCGTACAAACTTCCGCCACATGGGTCGTGTGCATTGGACTTCGTCTGGATCTTTGGGTAATTGTGGGTTGTCCGGATCATGATGAATTGTCTCTAGCACAGCTAATTCCCTCAGATATTGGATACCTTTTTCCATGGTTGTCCACTTGCTTGATTGACATATAACATCTTCCTTAAAGGGGTACCTTTCCTTCACACTTGACAGGAGTCGCCTCCAGAGGCTGATGGCTTGTGTCCCTCTTCCAATTGCCTTGTCAATGCCACCTTCCCTGGCAAGCGATCCCAGCTGCTTGGCTTCCCTACCTTCTAATTCCAAGCTATTAGCCCCATTGTCCCAGCATCGGAGGAGCCAGGTGATAATATGCTCACCTATACGGCGGCCAAAATCTTTTCGCATATCCCGCAGCTCACTCAAGGATAGGGACCGGGTTATTACCTCTGGTTCTGCCTCTTCCTCCTGTTCCCGTGATGACCCTGGTTCGCCTTCATCCTTCGCTAAGCGAACTGATTTTTTTGTATATTTCTTTTTCTGTACGGGGGCAACTGATACTGGTGCAGGTTGGTCCACTGGTTCAGTTGCAGTACCGCTCGCCGGGTCTTGGATAACCGCAGTGTCTGTTGCCAAGGTTTGGGTAGCTGCTGTGCTCGTTGCTGGGGCTGGAGGGACCTCAGTGCCCGTTGCCGAGGTTTGGGTAGCTGCCGTGCTCATTGCCGAGGCTGGAGGGGCTGCAGTGCCTGTCGCTGAGGTTTGGATAGCCACAGTGCTCATCGTTTTGTTGTTAGGTCCAGAGACCTTCTCTTCCCCTTGAGGGTACTGAGTGGTGTCGAACAGGGCTCGATAGGCATGGGCCAGGCCCCAGCACGTTGCAGTAATTTGTATCTCTCTGGAGCTGCCGGGGTGACAGCATACCTTTTCCAAATATTTTACTAGTTCTTCTGGATTCTGCACTTGTTCAGGGGTGAATTTCCAAAACACTGGAGGTGCCCACTTTTCTAGGTACTTGCCCATACTACCCCACACACCCTGCCACTCATAATTATCCAGCCTTGGGGCAGATCTCTGGGTGATTTTCTTAAATAGTTGTTTAACCTTAAATGAGAGCTGAACCACATTCAGAAGCATGCTAATTCCTAGCAGTAGGGCTAGGACCGTGCTGGTCCCAACATCCCAAGAGTATTCAAATTTTTCAAAATTCTCAAACACCATTGTAACTGGACTGAAGGAGAAAGGAGAGGGGAAGAAAGGTATCCCACCCATAGACTGGTTTTCCAAGGAGGAAAGGTAAATGGTATAATTATTAATAGTTTCCCACAGATGGCTTCCACAGTATAAAGGTGACAATGCTGGGTGCAAGTACCGGATTAATCCCACAGCCGACGACTTTATCATACCATAAACCAGTGTTATACAATACATCAAAGCGAAAACCTTAATCCACCTCCCACGGATGATAAGCAGCAGAAGAGGGACTACATACAGCAAGCGAGGTGATACATAACAGAACTTTAAAAACCAGAGCAACAACTCTAAGAACACATAAATCAACATAATGACCAGCAACTATTAGACCGATATAATGAATGCTTATAACAAATTTGTTTTAACAAGCTCTGGTCAGGTTTGTCGTTATCTCAACCCTTCGTGCCCCACGTTGGGCGCCAAAAAGGACTGTCGTGGTTTAACCCCAGCCAGCAACTAAACACCACGCAGCCGCTCACTCACTCCCCCCCACCCAGTGGGATGGGGGAGAAAATCGGGAGAAGAAGCAAAACCCGTGGGTTGAGATAAGAACGGTTTAATAGAACAGAAAAGAAGAAACTAATAATGATAATGATAACACTAATAAAATGACAACAGCAATAATGAAAGGATTGGAATGTACAAATGATACGCAGTGCAATTGCTCACCACCCGCCGACCGACACCCAGCCAGTCCCCCGAGCGGCGAATCCCTGCCCCCCACTTCCCCGTTTCTGTACTGGATGGGACGTCACATGGTATGGAATACACCGTTGGCCAGTTTGGGTCAGGTGCCCTGGCTGTGTCCTGTGCCAACTTCTTGTGCCCCTCCAGCTTTCTCACTGGCTGGGCATGAGAAGCTGAAAAATCCTTGACATTAGTCTAAACACTACTGAGCAACAACTGAAAACATCAGTGTTATCAACATTCTTCGCTCTGAACTCAAAACATAGCACTGTACCAGCTACTAGGAAGACAGTTAACTCTATCCCAGCTGAAACCAGGACAGTATATTTTCAGGGAACCATCTACAATAACATGTTCTCTTTTCTGAGTGGCAGTAAGTGGTAAGAGCCCTTCATGTACAGTTAATTGCCTTGTCCCGTGTTCATTACTGCATATATCAAAGCAAAATTTCATCTGCCAGTTTACCATCCAGCCATTCCCTATACTTCTTCATGTTCCATTTCATTTTGACTACCCTGAATTATTTGGATCATCAGCAAATTGCCATCTTCCTATTCACTTTTTTTCCAGCTCATTTATGCCTATATTGAAACCCATGCTGCAGGTACAGAATTCTGTTTCTTACTGATAACATCTCTCTTTTATAATAACTACTAATTCCTGCCCAGTGTTTTTTCAAATATTTTAAACAGTTGTTATCCCATAAAAACTCCATTCCTGCAGGAACATCTGGAGCTAAGACCAGAATGTCAACCACAAGGACCCCATGCTCAGCTTCAATTGCCACATACTCCTAGGTGCCCAAGAAATTTCAAACAGCAATAAGCCCACAAATTTATGTCAGCATTTTCCCAGTCCTTTTGGAAATGAACAGCTGGGCATCCAAACCACATCATCAGAGTCCAGAAACACAGAACTATTACACCTAAGATACCAGTAGGCTTTATTTGCTGGGTACTCTTGCATGTGTCTAATAATCTTCTATGACACGGTTCACTTTAAAATTCAGTAGCAGCTTCCACTTTCCTTAAGTGTGTGGCCAAAGGAAGAGATGAACATATTCTTGCACTTTTTTCATTTGATGAATATGTGGATTATAAGTCTGTCACTGGACAAAAAATAGTACAAGGTCCAGGGCAAGGATTAGGTGCTTTCAGGTGAGTGTTCACATAAGCATCAACAGTAAACCCAGGCTTGGACCTAATCCCTAGAATCATAAGGTTTTTCAGACAAAGTCCCATTTTCAGTGTTTCTCAGTGTCTCTAAGCTCAATGCATTTCTCCCATGCAGAAGGGTCAACATGTCTTTTTTGCTTTTAGGGATTTCAGGCACAGCTCAACAGTCAGCACTGTAACAGTATTCAGCGGTATTCCAGGGTTACCTCTATGTTACTCCATTGATTTCCAGCAGTTTAGCCTATACCTTCTACCTGTATTCCATTAAGAAAGGGAAATGTTTTTGATGGAAGTAGAGATATTACTGGCCAAAAGTTTGCTCTCCTGCTGGCATCACACTAAATGAAACATGAAACCAATACTGAAGTGATGAGGGATAGAGATTGTCAGTTTCAAGGGGCAGTTTCTTATTAAATGTTCAAAAAAAATGTTAAAAAATCACTTTTCCATTTCAAATGTTTACATTTTGCATTGGATGAGCCTGGTTCAGTGGAACAAACACTGTCTATCTAACAGGATGTAGACTCCTCTTGTAAAGTATACTGGTAAAACAGACCCTTATCTGAGAACCACGGGGTCCATCTACTTTGCTAATCCTTCATTCTTTCGTCTTTAACCAAAGAGAATGATTTTGTCCCAGCAAACGCTATTCAATGAGCCTTTTCTTTGGGAGAGAGGTTATACAAAAGGAAAAAAACACCTTAATCCAAACCAAACATTCTTACTCTGTCAAGTTCCTTCCTGCCATTGGTGTCAATGGCTGCTTTCACTAAATAAAGATTAGATATTACTTATATAGGGTAGGTGCAGAATTGTTTTCAATGAAGCCAGTGTACTTGGCATCTCAGAAAAGAAACTTATTCTGCATCTTATTTCAGTACAACTCTTCCAACTAAACTGTTGGAGCTGGGGAGCCAAGATATATACCTGAGGCACTATCAAAACTCTTCAATTTGTAGACAATATATGCAATTTGTAGATCAGCTTTTCTTAAATATGGGAGAACTTACAAATGTTGCAGAAGCTATAGAGAATTTACAGATTAGTACCAAAACAACACAGATTTAAAGATTAGGTGCTGTGAGTCTAGGAGGAAACCAGTATATCTGTTTGACCTACCAAGACCTTGGGTCCCAGTGTGAAGAAAAAATGTGTATTTTCTTTCCTCAGTGGTGACAGGGAAGGTGCTGCTACATTCTTGCTGACAAGCACACTTGAGAAGAGGCCAGTGGTATATTATTTACCTCTGGAGGGGGAAGGCTGCAAATGTCTCTTATGACTTACTACTGCTTCTGAATGACTGTGATTCCCACAGCTGCTAGAGTTGGTGACACATCTTGCTCCACAATGTAGCTCATTGTTTGTAAAGATGGTGCATAAATGACATTATAGCTTTTGGTTACAGCTTGTGATGTCATGTGATTACGCTGCATTCCAGAAACTGCATATTAGCATGTATCAACTAAACATATTGCACATTAATTAACTATAGGAAAATATTGTCTGTTGGAAAAGAAAGCTGGACAATTAATGCTGTGGAAATCCAACCATAAAGAAAATTATTCTAGCTTAGGTGTTCCTGACTCAGACAAACAATTACTGAGTAACAGGCCCTAATCAGCTGCTATTCGAGAGTCAGGAAAGTCCACAGGTCAGCACTGACCTGATGCAGTAATTTGGTGGGGTTTCTTTCCCATGTCTCTAGCCACCATCCTTACTACAGTACCTGTTTGTCACCTTGTCACCTACCTTTCTTTTCAACAAAATACAATGGCCTCTACCTCCCTTCCTTGCAGCAGCAACCCAGCTGCCTATTACCTCTTCGTCTACAGAGACCACCTACCTCTGAAGTCTGCGTGTCATGCAGCATGCAGAGACAGAGCTGTGGCTGACTCTCAGCTGCTCTGCCATCAGCTGTGACTGCCCAGTTGCAAGCTGCCTGGCTGAGCAGCAGTGCATTCCCTTGCTAGCCATTCCTGCCTACATTATCTGCTCAGAGTGGTAAGTGAAAGAAAATGCTCAGCAGGACATATGAGGCCCATCTGCCATATACCCTGCAGATACATTCTAAAGAAATGTGTAAAAACCATAAATTATGCATACAAACAAAAAGACTTCCCCCTAGGCAGCTTTCCATAGTTCCATAGTCCATTAGATTTGGGGTTTTTTTTCCTGTCCCTTTGCAAGGCAAAACTTCTAAGAGTGTAAGGACTTCAGGAACAGACTAAAATATCCAGACAACTTTGGAAGCAATTTCTTAGTGCGAACTGCAAAGCTGAGGAGACTTCCTTATAATATTTCATGTTTATACTGTAAATGAAATATTGTACCTTATGTGTTATTCTCCATATATCAACAGATGTGTTACCATAGTTTAAACACTACAATAGGTCACTTAGATGAATTAACACTTACTTTGGAAAAACAGCAGGCCTGTAATTCAGTTTCTGTATACAAATAGTGTCAATATAGTGTTAATCTGTATTTCTTTGTTTCCACATACCGCCCTCCCATAACTGTTTTGAATTAATCTTATGATTGTATTTTCTGATTCTTTGTAAAGAGGAATAAAAGGTGCAAAGCATTGCACATATCCAACAATACAGACCCATGTTCCAACACTTTTACTTAGATTTAGTAAGATCTTATTTTGGAAGAATGTACATAAAAAATAGTAGAACTTGGTTCTTCATGACTGACTAATCACACACAAGCATCAGCTACAATTACAGTTACAAAGGAGTATGTGCAAAAGCATGAAAGAAAATGGACAATAAAGAAATACTCCAGGAAAAATTATGAAGTAAGTCCTTGAGCATCTCCAAATAAAATTTGCTCTATATGTATTTATTAAAAGACGATGACATGAAACACAGGCCTTTCACAACATTAGCATCCTTTAGGTTTGCAATCATAGAATCATAGAATCATTTAGGTTGGAAAAGACCTTCAAGATCATCGAGCCCAACCACCATCCATGCCCACTAAACCATGTTCTGGAGTGCCTTGTCTACGTGCTTTTTGAATACCTGCAGGGATGGTGACTCAACCACTTCCCTGGGCAGCCCATTCCAATGCTTGACAACCCTCTCAGTAAAGAAATTTTTCCTAATATCCAGTCTAAATCTCCCCTGCCGCAACTTGAGGCCATTTCCTCTCATCCTATCACCAGCCACCTGATAGAAGAGACCAGCACCCACCTCACTACAGCCCCCCTTCAGGTAGTTGTAGAGAGCGATAAGGTCTCCCCTCAGCCTCCTTTTCTCCAGGTTAAACAACCCCAGTTCCCTCAGCTGCTCCTCATAAGACTTGTGTCCAGGCCCCTCACCAACTTGGTTGCCCTTCTCTGGACATGTTGCAGCAACCCAATGTCTTTCCTGTAGTGAGGGGCCCAAAACTGAACACAGTACTCGAGGTGCGGCCTCACCAGTGCCGAGTACAGGGGAAAAAACACCTCCCTGCTCCTGCTGGCCACACTATTTCTGATATAGGCCAGGATGTCATTAGCCTTCTTGGCCACCTGGGCACACTGCTGGCTCATATTCAGCCGGCTGTCAACCAGCACCCCCAGGTCTTTCTCTGCTGGGCAGCTTTCCAGCCACTCTTCCCCAAGCCTGTAGCGCTGCATGGGGTTACCGTGACCCAAGTGCAGGACCCGGCACTTGGCCTTGTTGAACTTCATACAATTGACCTCAGTCCATTGATCCAGCCTGTGCAGATCTCTCTGTAGAGCCCTCCTACCCTCAAGCAGATCGACCCTGCCTCCCAACTTGGTGTCGTCTGCAAACTTGCTGAGGGTGCACTCGATCCCCTCGTCAAAATCATTGATAAAGATATTAAACAGAACTGGCCCCAACACCGAGCCCTGGGGAGCACCACTTGTGACCTGCTGCCAACTGGATTTAACTCCATTCACCACAACGCTCTGGGCTTGTCCATCCAGCCAGTTTTTCACTCAGTGAAGAGTAGACTTGTCCAAGTCATGAGACGCCAGCTCCTCAAGGAGTATGCCATGAGAGACAGTGTCAAAGGCCTTGCTGAAGTCAAGGTAGACAACATCGACAGCCTTTCCCTCATCCACTAGGCAGGTCACCTGGTCATAGAAGGAGATCAGGTTGGTCAAGCAGGACTTGCCTTTCATGAACCCATGCTGGCTGGGCCTGATCCCCTGGTTATCCTGCACATGCCATGTGAGTGCTCTCAAGACAAACCGTTCCATAATCTTCCCCGGTACCGAGGTTAGGCTGACAGGCCTGTAGTTCCCCGGATCCTCCCTCTGACCCTTCTTGTAAATGGGCGTCACATTGGCAAGCCTCCAGTCCTCTGGGACCTCCCCTGTTGACCAGGAACGCTGATAGATGATAGAGAGTGGCTTGGCAAGGACCTCTGCCAGTTCCCTCAGTACTCTTGGATGGTTCCCATCAGGTCCCATAGATTTGTGAGTGTCCAGATGGCGTAACACATCCCTAACTAATTCCTCCTGGATTAAGGGGGGTATGTTATGCTCTTTGTCCTTGCCTTCCAGCTCAGGGGGCAGAGTACCCTGAGGATAACTGGTCTCCCTATTAAAGACTGAGGCAAAGAAGGCATTAAGTACCTCAGCCTTTTCCTCATCTCTCGTGGCAACGTTCCCTTCTGTATCCATTAAAGGATAGATATTCTCCTTGGGTTTCTTTTTACTGTTAACATATTTGTAAAAACATTTTTTGTTGTCCCTTACAATAGTGGCCAGATTGAGTTCTAGCTGAGCTTTTGCCTTTCTAATTTCCTCTCTGTGTGACCTAACAAGATCCCTGTACTCCTCCCAAGTTGCCTGCCCTTTCTTCCAGAGATGATAAACTCTCCTTTTTTTTCTTGACTCCCAGCAAAAGCTCCCTGTTCAGCCAGGCTGGTCATCTTCCTCAGCAGTTCAACTTGCGGCACATGGGAATAGCCTGGTCCTGAGCCATTAAGATTTCCTTCTTAAAGAATGTCCATCCCTCCTGGACCCCTTTGCCCTTCAGGACTGTCTCCCAAGGGACTCTCTCAACCAGTGCCTCGAAGAGGCCAAAGTTTGCCCTCCGGAAGTCCATAGTGGTGGTTTTGCTGACCCCCTTCCTTGCCTCACCGAGAATTGAGAATTCTATCATTTCATGGTTGCTAAGCCCAAGATGGCCTCTGACCATCACACCTCCTATCAGTCCTTCCCTGTTTGTAAACAGTAGATCTAGCACGGCTCCTCCCCTGGTTGGCTCACCTGCCAGCTGTGTCAGGAAGTTATCTTCCATACACTCCAGGAACCTCCTGGACTGTTTACTCTCTGCTGTGTTGTACTTCCAGCAGATGTCTGGAAAGTTGAAGTCCCCCACGAGAACAAGGGCACATGATTCTGAGACTACTGCCAGCCGCTTGTAGAACGATTCATCCGTATCTTCAGCCTGGTCGGGTGGTCTATAACAGACTCCCAGCACAATATCTGCCTTGTTGGCCTTCCCTCTCATCCTTACCCATAAGCACTCCACCTTGTCATCACAATCATGTAGCTCTGTACAGTCAAAACATTCCCTAACATAGAGAGCCACCCCACCACCTCTTCTACCTTGCCTATCCCTTCTGAAGAGCTTATAGCCATCCATTGCAGCATTCCAGTCATGGGAGTCATCCCACCATGTTTCCACGATGGCTACTAAGTCATATCTATCCTGCTGCATGACGGCTTCCAGCTCCTCCTGTTTACTGCCCATGCTGTGTGCATTGGCATAGATGCATTTGAGCTGGCCTATCGAATCCACCCCTAACATTGGCATGCTGCCCCCAGGCTCATCTCTGGTGCACCTAGTTTTATCCCTTACCCCCTTCAAACCTAGTTTAAAGGCCTCTCTGTAAGCCCCGCCATCTCACGAGCAAGGATTCTTTTACCCCTTTGAGATAGCTGGATACCATCTGTCACTAGCAAGCCCGGTGCCGTGTAAACCTCCCCATGATCAAAAAACCCAAAATTCCACCGATGGCACCAGCCTCTGAGCCACGTATTAACCAGGTGTGTTTTCCTGTTCCTTTCAGTATATTTCCCTGCCACTGAAGGGATTGAGGAAAACACTACCTGTGCTCCCAATCCTTCCGCTAATCACCCCAGTGCCCTGAAGTCCCTTTTGATTGCCTTTGGATTTCTCTCTGCAATCCCATCACTTCCAACCTGCACAACCAGCAATGGGTAATAATCAGAGGTCTGAACCAGACCAGGGAGTTTCCTAGCAATGTCTTTTGCCTGGGCCCCAGGGAGGCAGCAGACTTCCCTGTGAGATGGGTCAGGTCTGCATATTGGGCCCTCTGTCCCCCTCAGAAGGGAGTCACCTATGACAATTACCCTCCTTTTTCTTTTTTCAGAGCATGTGAGAATGCGTGGGCTGCCCAGCTGAGCCTAGGCACCTCCCTAGATAGGGCTTCATCTACAGCCTGATCTTCATTGACCTGGTCCTCAAGTTCCAGAGCCCCATACCTGTTGCGTAGGGGCAACTGGGAAGGTGAGGGAAAGCGGGAGGGGATTCGCCTGCCTCCCCAAATAGGCATGTGTATCCATATCCATTCCCCTCCATCTCTTAGGTCCCCTCCTGCCTGGTGGCAAGAGGGCAGGGGAACCTCCACTTCTTGTGGAGCCTCCATCTGCTGCCTCTGCCTCAGGGATGGTAGGGTGTGGGTCCACCAATCTATCTCCCTCTCACACTCCCTGATACTCCTCAAACTTTCGACTTCCTCCTTCAGCTCTGCCACCAGGCTGAGCAGATCATCCACCTGGTCACACCTCAAACAAGAGGTGTCCCTGCTGCCCTCTGGCACCAGTGATAGACTCAGGCACTCCCTGCAGCCAGAGACCTGGACAGCTGCATGTTTACATGGGAGCTCTGCATCATCACATTTTTCCTAGCAATGGCTTTCACCCAAACGGCAACCATACCTGGGTCTCCTTCTGGGCCAATGCCCACCGCTTGAGTAGCCTTCTCGAGCTGGGAAGAGGGGGGCTGCGCCCTACCTGCACTCCCTGCCTGCGCAAATCCATACGATATGCAATCCAAGAGGCTTGCATGCTCCATATGCTTGCTCCATATACGTGCTACATACTACTTCACCACTGGTTAGATACTTTCTGCATACCTGCTATATAACCAACAAAAGATATAACTTTCAAGTCCACTAGGTAGGCATCAGCCTCTCATCCTACGACACAGAGCCACTCCTCCCAGCAGATCCATTCTTCATTCCCAACCCAAATGACATCTTACTATTTTTCAATCTTTCCTCTCCACACCACAGAGACAGTCACCATCTTGCATAGTCCAGCACACCCCACACTTGTAAGTAATGCAAGAGCTACCATCCATTCAGACCTTTTCTCTGTTCTTTTACCTCTGAAACCTTTACCTCAGCTAACCAAGGACTTCCTCTGTCTGTTAGTAGGGATCTATTCACAAAATCTTGCAGAAGGCATGGAAGTTAGGATTTTTTAAAAGCATTCAGTCCTGGCACTCAGTCCTGTCCCTACTGCAGTCTATGGTAAAACTCACTTGGATTTCAATGCGCCCAAATTTATTTTGCCATAGTTTGAGAGCTGTATAAGAAAATAACAGGAGGGTCTGAAGTGATCCAGGATTTCAGAGAACTGAAAAGTCATACAGAGTGGTAGAGGTAAGGGGTCCTAGAACCGATGTTCTCCCTAAATATGAGCCCATCATTGCACGCAACTGTGAATAACCACAAGTAGCAACTTCTCCCATGAATTTTAGAAAAGCCTTGTGCTGTTTTTACTATTGCTGCAAGAAATTGCCTAGCCAACAAAAGAGATTTTGACAGAAATCTTATGCTTAAAGAGATTATAGATGAGGTATTTAACATGCATAGCACCTGGGATCTAGTTAAATGAGGAATGTAGACTGCAAATGCTCGAGGGGATCTATTAGCAACAATGTCCTGCAGTGAGAGTACCCAGCAAGGTAACAAAATCATTTGTAATAAGGATATTCCCCAGAAAAAATAAATCATTAATGTGTTCCTGCTGTGCTAAGAGTATTCATGACTTATGGAGAGACAGCAGTGGTAACTGGGCTGGAGGAGGAAAACAAGGGGTCCTTTTTACAAGATTGATGGTGTTATTTTATACGAAGCAGGTATACAGGGGGAGTAAAACCAATACGTCTAATGACAGCTCACTGGAGAGGTTATTTATGCTGTGCCAAAAGATTTCGGATGCTGAATTTAAACAGCCAACCACCAAGGAAGCGTGGAGTAAGAAAAATAAGTTATAAGACTTCAGACCTAGTTTTGTTTCCAGGCTAAAAAAGATGTTTCTTGATTTTGTATAAACAGTGAGATTTGATGGGTGTTTGATCTTTGAGTTTCTTTCTTAACCAGTATCTGATCATGGTGTAAAGACCAGAGTTCAGCAGAGGCTTGGCACATAACCCAGACACTGCAAAATTTTGGAAGGCTCCTACCTCACAGTCGCTATTCCACTGTACATGACCAAGGGTGAGATTCCAGTTCTAGATTAAAAAAATGGCACCATTTCAGATGCTCTTATTGTATCGGTCAGACCAAATTTCAGAACTCTTTCTGAATGTGGGAGTCAAGTCCCATGAAAATGAGTGAGAGAATTCCTATCAACACTAATGAGCACTTAATCAGAACCTAAAAGGAAAGGAAACTAACTGCATACATCAGCTCTTTCTCAAGTTATACTGTTTTGACAGTAAGAGTCTGTGTAACCTGTGAGTGACTTTCTTCTAACATACTCTATTTTTCACTGGCTTACTCTGGGATGCCCTTTGATAACAGAGAGTTAATGGATTTCCTGCCACTTACAGGCTTTTAAAAATTCTGACTATCTGCTTCACAGAGAATTACTTAGATTTGCTAATATTTACTGAATGTTTTTTAATCCTCTGAAGGAAAGGATTCCTTTAGATAAGGGATGGTATTGTTTTTCTTCGTCTCTGATAGTTTAACTTGGGATTTGCCTTGATGCTGAACAGAACATTCAGCATATAGCTATAAAGCTTCCACACTTCGGAAAGATTCAATCTTACTTCTTAAGCAACAGAAGGAAAAAATGTTAGTATTCATTATTTTTAACCCCCTGATGATATATGCAGTTATAAAGAGTTTAATTTTTAAGTTCTGAGAAACCAAACACTGATATTTGACAGCATCTCTCAATAGTGTCCTTTGAAAATGGTCCTGGGAAGGGGGACAAAATATTATTGATTTATCCCAGAAGCTCAGCATTTACATGAACAGGAAATATACCCCATGATGGTCTCTTATAAGCAACTACCTAGAGCCAGGAAATTGAATGCATTACTTTATGCTTTTCAACATGGGCTTTAGGAATTTAGATAAAGAGTGATTCTCTTCATGGAAGAACATGAAAATTTCTCATTTCCCATTCCTCTTGAGAATTTATTTTCCTTTTTTTCCAGTGCACTAGTGTTGTTGTTTTTCCTATTCATCCATTCTGTCATGTCAAAATATATTAGCATTCTTCTGAAAAATTATAAACAAAATGAAAAGACAGATGCTTTCAGCATACTTATTAACTAGTTCAATAACTCCATTTTATTCCTCTCTCAGGTTTTGCTTCCTGGAGTACAGTAGGTTAGCCATTGTCTTCTCCCCCCAGCCACTGCATCTGGAAAAGGGAAAATATTGAGTAAAAATGTTGATTAAATTTTTTTTTTTTTCAGCACCACAACAGTATAATATAATTTTTAAACCTTTCTGTTGCAAAGATGATCCAAAATGTCCAATGCAGATTTCTGGTTTGCATTGATTTCTCTTAAAGAAAACAGTTATTTCACATTTTCTAACAGTCACTTTTGGTTTTTTGCAGCCCTTGTAACTCACAGCTCTGGTACAGTAATTCAGGTGGTCACACATGATCATTTTGAAAAGTTGCTTTGGCGCTTCTGCTATATTTTCCTTCCTATCTGCCTTCTAGTTGTTAGTGATATAACAATACAGTGTCCACTTCTGACCTCCTCAATACAGGAGAGACAGGGACACACTGGAGCAAGCCCACTGAAGGGTCGTGAAGATGATTAAGGGGATGGAGCATCCTTGATGTGAGAAGCAGCTGAGAGCTGGGACTGTTTAGCCTGGAGAAGGAGCTCAGGCAGATCTTACCAGTGTGTAGATTATAGACTTGTTCTCCATGCAGCTTCAATATTTCTTGCATCAGTGCTTCAGGGCTGCTTGTGGCAGCTAAAAGGTAAATGTTTAGTGCAGCTCTGATGTTTCTAAAGTAGTATCCCATCAACACCTTCTTCTATTTTTTGACACTTCTGTGTTTAAGCCACTCTTCCATTCTGAAAAGTCCAAGACCCTGTGTCAGGATAGCCACATTGAAAAATTTAATATAATCATTTAGCCACAAACAAAGCAAACTCTGTCTCCATGAGACAATGTGTTAAGGAATGCCTGTGAGCTGTGCGTGTAAAGTAATGTCCTGCAAATACCACAATAAGAGGCAGAGTGGAGACAAATGTAATTGAACCATATAGACTGGGGAAAAAAAGAAAGAAAGGAAGAAAGAAAGGAAGAAAAGAAGCAAAAAAAAGGAAGAAAGGAAGGAAGAAAGGAAGAGAAAGGAAGAAAGGAAGGAAGAAAAAGAAAGAAAGAAAGAAAGAAAGAAAGAAAGAAAGAAAGAAAGAAAGAAAGAAAGAAAGAAAGAAAAAGAAAAACAACTGGTTAAGCTTTCATTTTCTGTCTTGCAGATTCACTTCATTTTAGAGTAAACATCACTCTCTTCCAGACAGCTATATCTTTCTTATTGTATTACAGGAACATGTAATCAGATGAAAACCTGTAGGCTAAGTGTCTTCTTTTGTATGACACTTTTAGCAACCCACTTGTTTATAGCTGTATTTGCAATCATATTTCTACAGACCATTTTTTCCCTTCTGTAATCTGAATGCATGTTCAGGGACTCAAATGGGAATTCTGTTCACAAGCAATTGCAGAATAAAGTCTCTAATGATAAAGTTGGAACACAGCTATCAAAAAAATTTCAAGTATATACAGAGCTCAGACTGAACTCTGGGCTGCCTTGTACTGTGTAAGGCATAAACCAGAGAGCAAAATAATGGATATTTCAGAACCTATCCAAGTTATCTGCTATTTGGTTTTCATCTGCTTTTGGTTTAATTTCTTAATCCTTTGGACCAGAAAGCTGTCTGATAATATGCCTAAGAGGTAAGTAACGCTCTGTATTGTAACAGTTACAAAACAAATTACAATTCTACATGGAAGGTTCTGCAAAGAATATTGTTTACTAAATTTTCAAAATTGCATCACAGGTACCACCGGAGAAACAAGAATAAGTAGTAAACTGCAAAACATTAGGAACAAGAAAAGAGGACTGAAAACAGCTGTGGAAACAAATACCATCTCTACAAATAATATTTTTAATGTCATCTTCCAAGTCTTTTATGTATAGCAATATCTGCTTGAGGCAGTGCAGAAGGGTGCAAATGAATATATCCTCAGCATGCCAGCTGTTGCTCCAGAGTTAGATATGCTATTTTATGTCAGGCAATATTTAGGTTTATAAGAAACCTCCATGCGTTGTTTTGGAGTAGGTGGCTCAATGGGATTCCATTGCCAGGAGCAGCAAGATCAAATGTACTATCTTGGATTACAATTACCAACTCATATTGCAGAAGCAGGAATTAAACCCACAGTCAAGAATATTAGGATGCAGAGGCAAGAATCCCACCCTATGAAGCCACCCTACTGTTCTTTTTAAGCAAAATTAAATGGGCAGATATTCATTAAACTGTTCAGAACGTGGTAACCTGCCAGGTCCACTGACCACACTTGATTTGGGTGGGTGGGCACCTCGGTGAGAAATCTGATTAGTAGGAGATAGCTCAAAAGCCTCAATGAAATGTTTTGTGAAAAGAGACAGCCCTGCTGTGCAATATTGTTATATCTCAGCCATGCCCTGCTGGGATAACAAATAAAACAGGAGTAGTTATAGCTATAAAAATTTACCATATGACTACAATGCAGCAAAAGGATTAAACTTCTTTCAGTGACGGCACTCAACTTTAATTGTACTAACATCACCAGAAGGGAGAAAGAATGCTGAACAGTGAAAAGAGCCATAGTTTTCACACAGTATTCAATGTGGGTACCAAATATGTGGCCCAACTCTGGTGTAACCGAGTTCTTGGCTATTTTGAGTTTTTATATCTGGGAAATTATTTGTTGCACATCAAGACAGTTATCCAATTGGTATGAGTATGGCAGAATTCAGACTGTAAAAGAGTATAAACTTTTGAATATACACACTAACATGCTGATGTAAAAGTATGTCTTGCATACTTTCACCTGCAATGTGCTTTTTGTCCTAGGATAGGGTATATTAGGGCGCATATGAACAACTTTAACTCATCTCGTCAAGTGCTTTGGCTTGATCTGTTTGAACAATGTCACTTGTAGTCCTGCATTGTCAAACCTCAGGGCTTTTGACACTCATTTTTGAAAATTTTTGAAGAAAACAATACAAAAATACCTCTGTGAAAAGCTATTGTAAAAGCTAGTGTCCCTTAGTGTCCCTCCTGCTACTGCTGATACATCAGTAAGAAAGATAAAGGCATAACCAAGAAAGTGCCTTAAGCTCCTAAAACCAATTTTACCTGTCGACACACAGCATCTGGGGATATCAGTAACTCAGTGGGCCCTGTCCGAGTTCCTTCCTCCTTTATCTGACAATGTAGTCTGACATTTACTCTCAGATTAGATCCAGACTAGATAGGGCCAATTTTATATTCATTGCTTTGTTAGGTTCACTCTGAAGGAAATCACAGCAGTGATGAAAGCTTGAGTGAACACTACTTTATTATTGAAATCCAAACAGCTGCATCAAGGCAAAAAACACAGCAACCAGAAAATACTCTTACATATGTCTGTATTTCACTACAGACAAAGGAAATTTTTCATGCATTTAAGTGTTGGAGCTTTAATTGCCTTAAGTTGCACAAGCAAAGCTGCTGAGAAAAATCAGGTTCTATAGAAGTATTGTTGGAATTTGACCCCCCCAAATGTCCCATTTAACAGCTTTTCTACATAATTTGTGCTATAGGATTCTAAGCCTCAGCCCCTGAGGGTTAGCTTTTTTGTCCGTAGTTTCTTCCTGCAGGAAATGAAAGTACAGACTTTTTTTAGCAAGGTACACTGTCGTGGTTTCAGCCCAGCCGGTAACAAAGGACCACGCAGCCGCTCGCTCACTCCTCCCGCCCCCCTCCGGCGGGATAGGGAGGAGACGGAGGAGAGAAAAGAAAAAAAAACTGGAACCTCGAGGGCTGAGACAAGGGCAGTTTACTGGGACAACACAAAAAAAAGTTACAACAACAACAACAACGGTACTAATGAAAGAATATACAAAAAAGAGTGATGCACAGTGCAACTGCTCACCACCCGGAACCCGATGCTCCGCCACCGAAAGTCCCGAGCCCTGCCCCCGGCCCGCTCCCCATTTATATACTGAGCATGATGTCACATGGTATGGAATAGCTCCTTGGCTAGTTCAGGTCGGCTGCCCCGGCTATGCCCCCCCCCCCCCCCCCCCCCCCGGTTCCTGTAAAAATTAACTCTATCCCAGCTGAACCCAGGACAACAATACACTTGCAGACCTAGACACAGAGGAGAAATGTTAGAAATGTTGTCTTTAATAAGATGTGGAAGGTGACCTTAAGATCTGGGAACTCACTTTCCTCCTGAAGAGCTAGGATAAGTCAGCAATGAAGAAAAAGTCCAAGACGGTAATCCCTAGGGAGACTGCTGAGTTTTCTTTATCTCTAGTTTGGCAACCTAATGAAGTATTTAAGCCACACTTTCCCTGCAGCAATTAATTAAGGGAACTCTATTCTAAAGAAAGAAGCCTACCCTGTGAGCACTAAAACCTACATGTGTATTGGTTTTGTGTGGCAAGGTTTTGGTAGCGGGGGGGGGTTACAGGGGTGGCTTCTGTAAGAAGCTGCTGGAAGCTTCCCCTGTGTTTGAGAAAAGCCTATACCAGCCGGCTCTAAGACGGACCCGCCGCCGGCCAAGGCCGAGCCAATCAGCGATAGTGGTAACGCTTCTGTGATAACATTTTTAAGAAGGAAAAAAGTTGGGACGGCGGTATTCGGCAGCCGGAGAGAGGAGTGAGAACATGTAAGAGAAACAACCCTGCGGACACCAAGGTCAGTGAAGAAGGAGGGGGAGGAGATGCTCCAGGCACCGGAGCAGAGATTCCCCTGCAGCCCGTGGTGAAGACCATGGTGAGGCAGGCTGTCCCCCTGCAGTCCATGGAGGTCCACGGTGGAGCAGATATCCACCTGCAGCCCGTGGAGGACCCCACGCCGGAGCAGGTGGGTTCCCGAAGGAGGCTGTGACCCCGTGGGAACCCCGCGCTGGAGCAGGCTCCTGGCAGGACCTGCGGATCTGTGGAGAGAGGAGCCCACGGAGCAGGTTTTCTGGCAGGACTTGTGACCCCGTGGGGGGCCCACGCTGGAGCAGTCTGTGCCTGAAGGACTGCACACTGTGGAAAGGACCCATGCTGGAGCAGTTCGTGAAGAACTGCAGCCCGTGGGAAGGACCCACGTTGGAGAAGTTTGTGGAGGACTGTCTCCCGTGGGTGGGACCCCACGCTGGAGCAGGGGAAGAGTGTGATGAGTCCTCCCCCTGAGGAGGATGAAGCGGCAGAAAATAACGTGTGATGAACTGACCGTAAACCCCATCCCCCTGTGCCGCTGGGGGGTTGGTAGAGAATCCGGGAGTGAAGTTGTGCCCGGGAAGAAGGGAGGGGTGGAGGGAAGGTGTTCTGAGATTTGGTTTTATTTCTCATTACCCTACTCCGGTTGATTTGTAATAAATCAGGTTAATTTTCCCCAAACTGAGTCTGTTTTGTCCGTGACGGTAATTGGTGAGTGATCTCTCCTATCCTTATCTCGACCCACAAGCTCTTTGTTATATTTTCTCTCCCCTGTCCAGCTGAGAAGGAGGGGGAGTGATAGAACGGCTCTGGTGGGCACCTGGTGTCCAGCCAGGGTTAACCCATCACAACATGTTCTAAATACTGCAAGTCAGTAAGCCATAACCACAAGGAACCCAAATGTATTTGGTTGAGGCACCAGGTGAAGTAATGTCCTCATTTCATATTTAATGTCCACAAGAAATGTTTTCATGCTTCTTCAAACAACCAGAATCAATAATGTCGTATCTATTATGTATGCAGTCAAAGAAAGCATACAGAATATTGTATTAAAACCTACAGACATCCTCCTTTGGAACATGAAGACCAGCCGACCAGCCTGTTAAGAACCTGGTCTGGGAGACTCCGTTTCAGGACTGACTAATTCAAACGTGTTTATGCCATTTACATGTAGATGTAATGTTAGATTGGTAGAAGCCCTATGCATAAGTTCAAACCTGTCCCATCTTCCTCCAAGCCTCATTGCAGACGTCATACACAGTGCTATCTAGTTGTTCCTGAGAACCCTCTCTTCTTCCCTGTGTCTTGTGATTTGGTAGCTTGCTTCTAAATGCAACCTCAGCTTTTGTACATAAATAAAATAAGGCTGTGGTTGCCACTGAGTTGGCAATCTGCAAAGTCAACAGGGAAACTGCTGAATCTTTCATTGACCCCTTCTTCTGCTCAACTGTAGAGCTGGGCAACTTGCAACACCTTCTTGGGACTCTGGAAATTCAAGTATGTGCAATATGAGTTTCAGTAGAAGATTCAACTGTACTCATAGGCAATTCCTTGTAAAAGTGAGACTCTACTTTCCTCTTTCCCCCCTCTTTGATGTGTACATGAGAAGGTTAAACCCTAATGCATGGCACTTTCCACAGAAAACAGATGCGACATTAAATTACACAGTAGTGGAGGAGGTATTTCTGTGTGGTATGTTTCTTTCCTCCTCATTCAACAACATGAGCTGTATTGGCATCTATGACTAGTGCACTAGAAGGCTTAAAATACTCTTATAGAGTGTCGTGGTTTAACCCCAGCCAGCAACTAAACACCACGCAGCCGCTCACTCACTCCCCCTTACCCAGTGGGATGGGGGAGAAAAATCAGGAAAAGAAGCAAAACCCGTGGGTTGAGATAAGAACGGTTTAATAGAACAGAAAAGAAGAAACTAATAATGATAATGATAACACTAATAAAATGACAACAGTAATAATGAAAGGATTGGAATGTACAAATGATGCGCAGTGCAATTGCTCACCACCCGCCGACCGACACCCAGCCAGTCCCCAAGCGGTGATTCCCCCCCCACTTCCCAGTTCCTATACTAGATGAGACGTCACATGGTATGGAATATCCTGTTGGCCAGTTTGGGTCAGGTGCCCTGGCTGTGTCCTGTGCCAACTTCTTGTGCCCCTCCAGCTTTTCTCGCTGGCTGGGCATGAGAAGCTGAAAAATCCTTGACTTTAGTCTAAACGCTACTGAGCAACAACTGAAAACATCAGTGTCATCAACATTCTTCGCATACTGAACTCAAAACATAGCACTGTACCAGCTGCTAGGAAGACAGTTAACTCTATCCCAGCTGAAACCAGGACATAGAGTTATGTTTCCACTTACGAGAATCAAGAAGTAATTTTAATTTCCTTGAGGAGAGTAACTGTGATACTGTTTATAGTGATAAAATAGCTGTTCTGTTCATCCAGTATGGGAACTGAGGGATTATAATAAATGTCATTCTATGTATTATATCAGCTTATTTTTGTGATAGTACTTGTTTAAGTCTACTCCTCATGCTATATTTTTTCTGTCAAGGTTAGCTCACATGCTACTAATTATACTTTTTAATTAAGTTAAATTTTTAACTGTGTCATCAATCAATTCTGAGAAATTTAATTTTCTGTAACAATGGCTTTAGGAAACTGGTACCATCTACAGACAGAATAGCCATTAGCATATGTAAATGGAAAAACATGGAAAAGAAGATGAAACCTGTCTGTGGGCTCTGAAATTATCAATCTCCAAGACAAGATAAAAGAACAGCTTCCCTGTGGGAGACAATGACTTACTTTTTCATGATAGTTATTTAATGTCAATGTACATTATTCAGATAATAAATAAGAGGAGTTCCCCTGAGCCTGATTGCTTGTATAATGTGTTGTCATATATAATTATAAAAAGAATGAAAAGCCAAGCTTATGTGTGAGGAAGCAAACTAACTTCACCACCCACCAGCTCTTCCCATGTCATTGGCTGCTCACCTGGGCAATTGGCAATGTGTCTGTAGCTGATACAGAGTTTTTCATCTGCAGGCTGTATTTGTGACACATTTGTGAACTTCATTTCTCTAACAAAACAATCTTTAAAAAAAAATCCATTAATTTGTCCTTAATAGAAGACATTATTAGTACATACCTGAAAAGCATGCAATAACCCCTAATTCAGGAAACTAAAAGAACATTTAAGGACTGACCCTATAGGACAATTAACTACAAGTTAGATAACCACTACTGCCTTCAGCAGATTTCAAGTGGGATTGATTCTGCTTTAAGATAAGAATACAATAATCTTAGCATCCCAATTCTGAAAGCCACATAGTAACAGACATTTAAGACATACAAAAATAAATAAGATGCTAACATCCTCAAAAGCTGTTTAACTTCCAGTGAACAGCTAGGTATTTATACTTAGCTAGAGATTCAAAATTTTAAGAGTCTGGCCCACAGTCCACACTGTGTGAAAGTCAGTACAAAGCTAGTGCATCATTTAAGTCCTATTAAACCATCCATCTGTAACTTTAATGACACACAAGCCTCATGCTGACTTCTGCAGAAATGATTCTCATGCTGCATTCCTTCCCTTTCTACACTACCAAGTTATGCAGGTACACATCAACTATGCAGAAAAGGGGGTTGGAAACTCAGGCAGGGGGAAAATAGTGAATAGCATACAATAGCTAAACCTAAAAGCTGTAAATATAGGATCTTTTTCTTAACTTCTACCTTTTTGGGAAACATGCATGAGAAGGAGAAGTTACAAACAGGTTATTTGCAAATATGAAGCTTTTACTGTTTGCAAGCAATCACCATTTCCTAGTGAAAACTGGGGAAATTGGCAAAAGTGTTTTGATGTAATATCCTAGTATTTTCCTAGGGAGTTAGGGTGTTAGTACAGAACAAAAGTACTCTGTCTCCCCTAGAAAACAGTTACAACTGACACAGCGCTTTTTTGTGGAATGCAGGGCCAAACACTTATCAAAAATCTTATTGTAGGGGGGGTCATGAGGATGGAGTTAATTTTCTTCATAGCAGCCTGTATGGTGCTGCGTTTTAGATTTGTGACCAAAACAGTGTTGTTAACACATCAGTGTTTTTTGGCTGTTGCTGAATAGTGCTTGCATAGTGTCAAGGCTCTCTTTCCAACTACCCCAGCAAAGGCCAGTAGGCTGGGGGTGGACAAGAGGTTGGGAGGGGACACAGCTGGGACAGCCAACCCCAACTGGCCAGAGGGTCCATACAATGTCATGTTCAGCAATAAAACTTCAGGATAGTTTTTCCAAAGTAGCCTTTGCTCAGAGACTGTCTGGACTTCAGTCAGCTGGTGATGAGTGATTGCTTTTGCATCACTTGTTTTTTTTCCTCTTTTTCCCCTTCACTTATTAAACTGTCTTTATCTCAACCCACAAATTTTCTCACTTTTGCTCTTCTGATTCTCTCTCCCATCCCACTGGGGGAGGACTGAGTGATCAAGTGGGTAGGGGCTTAGCTGCCAGCTGGGGTCAACCCACCACACTTAGCTAAAAGTCTTCTGTACTTCTAGCTTCCCTGTTTTATTGTTTGAGATTCTCAGCCTCAGAAGAAGTCATGATGAAGCTGTCAGGGAGCACAGACTTAGGAAACCTGGTTTCCTAAGCAGCCTTGCCAGGCAAAGAACCAGATTATTGCTTCACTGAAATTTCACAGGAATTAAGGTATTTTTCATCAGGACAAACTGTTTTCTTGGAAGTTTTGCCAACCTGCTCTAATGTGGACTAGATTATTCTTGTACCATGCATTCACAGACCTCCTGCTAGGAAAAGGAAGGAGCTGAAAATAGGCACAGTTGGGGACCTAATTACAGCATAATTGCAGGCCTGCCCATGTTGATATTTTGGGGAGCCTTAGGATGAATACAGCGTAGTTATCTGTACTTCACTGGAATTTTATGTCATTCCCTCAGAATATTTCATCTGGCTTTTTGGAAAATAAAATCCTGAGCCCACTGCTATCCCACCCACACCAGATAGGAAGGAGTACACAGTGCTGTCCTGTGGTCTGATTTTTCCCCTTCCATACATTTCTGGTTATGAAAGGCAGTAACAGTTCTAACAAAGGAGTCAGTACATATTATGCATCTCCTCATGAATCACATACAGCAACAATTAATGAAGCTCCTTTTCAAACAGAAATACACATGAGAATATGCATTCATTACTAATGAACAGATGCAAGTTTAAGACAATTGAGTGGAATTAAAACATGTATATCCAAAGTTGAAGTCAGGGATATAACCAAAAGATTTCATAGACAAAGAAGTATATATCTATCTACAAACAAAGGTACAAATCAGGTTTCAACAAAGATATTTTATTTTACCACACAACTCAAAATCAGAGAGAGACATTTTGACTGAGTAGAGACAAGAGAAAACTCTACAGTTGCTTCTACCCTCAAAGCACTTCAGATGCAGTAATACTCACTGGAAGATTTGAGCTTTATTCTTAGATCTGCTAGATGTGCTATCATCTCATAAGTACAATACTTAGAGACAATAACCATGGGGGGACCATGACCATGACTTAGAGACAATGACCTCAGGGTTTGCTGGGGAGATAAATTCTTGTGACAATGTTTGTCAGTGTGGTTTACTACTAATACTTTTCAAAAGGCAAAAATATATTCTTGCTCTCATCAAAGGTAATACCAAAATTACCATTAATTTTAGCATAGATGGAAGTGTATTTAAGTAATGGAGAAGTCAGTGGTACATTCACAGTACGGCTCAACCAAGACACTACAAGAATAATCAATTACAAAAAGAAGTAACAGTTTAGAAATCTTGAATCCTCTTAGACTTTTGTTGTTCAATTTAAAATAATTCCTTCAAAAATAAGAATATGTCAAACTAGACATAAAAATGTATAAGCCTGTAAGTTTAGGATATACTTTTCTTCATCTAGAAGAGCCCTTTAAAATCTTTTTTTCTGTCTTTCATCCAACAACTGGAGAATTGCAAATATTTTCTGTAACATCAAAGCATTTAAAAATTTTCACACTAAATTGTGAGGTTTTAAATCAATGTTTTAGATTTTCCCTGAAAGCCCAACTTAAATGCAACCCAAAACTTCAATAACGAAACTGTTTGGTGTGGCATATTACAAGTTAAAGAAAATACACCGGGTCAATCCTTCCTGGAAGATATCTATGCTAGCTAGCTGTCCATTTTATCCCAAAGGGACAGTGAGCCCTTCAGCTATTTCCAGTTTCACTGCAAAGCCATTTTTTTGCATATATAAGAAATGTGAAGATGTATTTTATAAAACTTTGCAGATAAAGGATTTAACTTGCCCGTTGATATTTCTAAGGTTTTATTTGCTGCAATATTCAAATTAAGCCTATCATGTCCATAAATGGCATAACAGGGGAACAGTTCTATTCTCTTCTATGGGGACTCCATAAAAGGTACAGGCAAAGATCACTACAGTATGTAGAATCCTTTTACAGGGGCACCAGGGGCTGAACAAAGTTTTGTCCCCAGTAAATTCTGTTGCTGCTGGTGTTGTCGTAAAGACAAGCAGTAACTAGGATATGCACTTCCTTTTGAGTAATGAGCTGAATGGCAAGATAAGCTGTGAAGTACCGCATTGCTTCATTCAATAAGCAGGTTTGCCCATTTGCTGAGCCACGTGTTAGAATCCTTCACAGACACACTGTTTTTCATTAGTGCTGGAAGCAAACCACCACTCAGTCTGTCTGTACTCACGGCAGAAAAAAAAAAACCATCAGGAAAACATGTGCCCTGGAGCAACATTCTGCATTTGACTTGGTCGAGAAAACAAGCCAGTTTCAAAGCCATCATTATTGTCTAAAGAAGATCATCATTAAAGCTGTTTTTTAAATTGCATCCTTCACAAGAAGCTACTTATGCTCCAAATCCTTACAGCATTCTTCATGCCTTCTGCATTTCTACTTAGTCCTGTTCAGAAAGAGCTTTTGAGATATGTGAAAAGTTGTCATAGAATTTTGATTTTTTTTTTTTTAAGTATAACGTCCTCAACTAGTTAAATACTGACATCTAAGAAAAAGAATGCTATAATATGTAAGGAATGGTTTTCACATCTACCAAGTATTCAGACTTTTATTAAAACCAATTCCAATTATAGCAATTCAGCATATTATATTTTTGCTTTCTAGGAAAATGGAGTTACTATAGGGGGTGACCTCCACGCCCAGTCATTGCTTTCACCTAGATCTAGTTTAGAAAGTCACACAAAATTAGAGCTATTGCTATACATATAATAAAAGAGGTCTTGTCTGAGTGACTTTAAAAAATCTGTCTTTAAACTGAGTCATAATATTAAAAAAAAAAAAAGTGTTGTCTCACATCTCATATTTCATGTGGGATTTTTATTGAACAGGATTTGTAGTCTTTCAAGATTCTTTCAAATATCCCATTCTTTAAATGATGGTAATACTTTACTCCATAAATGCTTAAAGTGAAATAATCTAAATACCAAGGTGTGTGGGGGAAACATGTTGATACTGTTCCAGATTTGTGGCAGCTCTTTAAAGAGCCTGAGGATCCTCCAGGAGATGGTGTTTGGAAGGGAGGAAGAATTATTTCATGGCAGGATGCTGCTGGAGCTCTGTACACATGAATTGCATGAATTAGAAAGTTTGTAATCAAAATGTTTGTTCTTACATTTCTATAGAATTTGGGCCTAAAGTGCTCTGTCTACTTGAGAAAACATGACAGAATTTGTCCTTGAGATATTTTGTTTGCAACTACTTCTAGAGACAACTAACATTTCTGTCTGAAAGGTTCTCTTCTCTTCTACATTTTTACAGAGGAATATACATAAGAGACAAACATTTTAATAGGGGGAAAACCCTATCCTACTGATAACAAAAATGTAGCTTTTATTTCATTACCATGCTGCTATGAGCAATGGCATACATCCAGGTTTTTTTTGGTTTCTATTGTTTTGCTTTGGTTTTCTGAAGTGTATGTTTGAAAAACCCATGATAGCAGAGCTTTTAAAAAAATAAACATATGCTTTTATTTTCTAGTGCAAATGACTCTCAGTGGCTTACAGCTATCTCTTCTAGGGTTTTTAAAATGGCTTTAATGTTTATTCAGTAAGCTTTTATGGAACTCTTTTTACTGAAAACTACCTCTAGAACTACCACTGAAACAACCACAAACACACATGCACACACGCACGCATGCAGCCCCCTCAGTCCTGCAGAGTTATAGTGTGGGACATCTTCAATCATGTCTACAGCACCAAAAGGTCATGCTACACAGTGTAAGGTTAATGCAGAGCCAAGGTCAGAGAGCAGGTCTTTGTACTGAACTGCTGACAAAACACACCATTCTCAAGCAGCTGAGAAATGTTTCTCTAAATAGTTCTGATGATATCTATTAATCACTTGACCCCTCTAGAGCCCATGGGTTACAGTTACAAAAACTTCATGAGAAGGTAAAACAGTACATTCTTTGTGCTTATATTAGTGAAAATCTGTAAAACCTATCTACTGATTTATGATCAGTTTATTTAAAAACAAGCACTTTGCAGGTATATTCCAGTACTTCGTCTTCATTCATGGAGATATGACTAGACAGTTATTGCTATTCTGCAAGCTTTAAGAAAAATCAATCAATCAAATTTATAAATAGTGTTAAAACTAATGAATTTGCACTTTTACATTAAACTCACAGTAAACTGTAAGCAATTTCTTGTGTTCATTTAAAGATGTGAATTTTGCCATGGAACAAGACAGAAGGTCTCATACATGAAGCTTGATTATTGTATTTACACATAGCAATGTTTTTCACCATTTTAAGTCACTACTATGCCCTATTAGACTGACAATATCGTTAGCTATATTTTGTTTTTACTTAGATAAATTTCCACAGATTGGAAAAGCAGCCTTAATATTTACTGTACCAACCTGATGGCCTTGTGCAGTAAAATGACTATGGGAGAGCAGTGGATTTTGTGTATCTTACCTTTAGCAAACCTTTCAACACTGTCTCCTTTTACCTCCTCATAGACAAGCTGATGAAGTATGAGCTAGATAAACAGACAGTGACATGGACTTAAAACTGTCTGGACTGCTGGGCTCAAAGGGTCGTGATCAGTGGCACAAAGTCCAGCTGGAGGCCAGTGATTAGTGGTGTATCCCAGGGGTCAATACTGGGGCCAATACTGTTTAATACCTTCATTCACGACCTGGATGATGGGACAGAGTGCACTGTCAGCAACTTTGCCATTGGGAAGAGTTCTTGATGAACCAGATGCTTGTGCTGTCATTCAAAGGGACCTCAGCAGGCTGAGAAAAATGGGCAAACAGGAATGTCATGTTCAACAAGGGAAATGCAAAAGTCCTGCCCCTGGAAAAAATAATCCCATGTAGGGGCTGTAGGGTGGGGACCACCTGGCTGAAAAGCAGCTTTGCAGAAAGGACCTGGAGGGTCCCGGTGGACAAAAGGTTGGACATGAGCCAGCAATGTGCCCTGGAGGCAAAGGCAGCCAACAGCCCCTGGGCTGCACTAGGCAAAGTGCCACCAGCAGGTCGAGGGAGATGATCCTTCCCTGCTACTTAGCACTGGTGAGACGTGGCTGGAGTGCTGGGTCCAGTTCTGGGCTCGCTGGTGCAACAGAGACATGGACATACTGGATTGAGTCCGGTGAAAGGACAGGAGGATGACTAAAGGATTGGTGCATCTAACATATGAGGAGAGGCTGAGAGCTGGGACAGTTCAGTCTGGAGAAGGGAAGGCTCTGTGGGGATCTCCATGTGTACAGATACCCAACGGAGGAGGAGTAGAGAAGACAGAACTAGACTCTTTTCAGTGGCGCTCATTTAAAGGACAAGAAGAAACGGGCACAAATTGAAATACAGGAAGTTGACAGTGTTCAAACACTGAAACAGTACTGAAGGACTTACTTCTCTCCTTTGCTTAGTGTGGCCACTTCAGAAGTCTTTCAGTCTTTGGTTTCTGTAGAGGCATTCAACTGAGTATTATCCCCTTCAAACCCAAGGATCTGGGAATCTTTCCAGAGAAGGCAACCTGCAGGACTGCAGGTAACAAGGAGAGGAAGACTGAACTGGTTCCGTGGTGCTACCACTGTTCTGTGATAAGGGCAAGGACTGAAACACTGGACAATACTTCCAGAGCTATCAATGTAACCTTTTTGTGATTCACAAAGCCTACACAAAGAAAAAACTACAATTTTCTTACAGAGGGCTTAAAACATCTTTGCAGAGAATTGATAGTATCAGGTGATATATGCCATGAACACACCCCCCCCCCATATTAAAATTTGGTGTCTGTAATGTGACTTACACTCAACACAAAATTGAGTGGCATCATGCAGTAAAAATTGTGCATAGATGCTTTAGGCAGATTTACAGTTTAAACCATAGGACAAAACAATAAACCTCTTATATCCACCAATATTATGTATCCTCTGTATGTGAAAGGCACATGTGTATATATTTACACACACAGACACACACACATGTATATTCTTCATATGCATCTATAAACACATATATATACATACACACAAATATAAGTTATGACAAACTGCTTCAGACCAGCATTGGAGGGAGGCCCAAAGAATTAAAGATGAAATTTAATATGAGAAGAAAAAGGAAAAGGAATATTTGGTGGGTTGTTTTCTAGTTTGTACACTAAATGCTAATAAATGGTCCAGAATATTGAAAATTGCCCTGAGCTTTGCTAGGGAGACAAAATACAGGGAAGCAGTGGATAATTTATAGAGCTGGCCAGAAACCAAAATGTTTTAAAATTTCCACAAAATGTGGAGACTGTTTTAAGGAATATTTGGCAATTCCTTCCCCTGCTTGCTTTTTTCCCCCAGCAAGCTTATTCTGGTCATTACCTTGTCTACATATTTAAGTGCCTGAGTACACACATACACACTAAGGAGATTAGATCACTTAAACAAGATGAGAAATCCCAGATGCAAGCCATGGATATTCTCCATTTATACATAAAAGACAACCCCTTGGGGAATCTAACCACTCTTCAATTGCAAATGGTGCAGAGAAGATGTGGATCTTGATCCTGCAAACACTTAAACATGTGCTGCAGTGTAAGCTGTTAAATAGTCCAAAGAAGTCAAGTGTGTAAAGCTAAGTACATAATTTAGTTGCAAACTGAAGGTCTTAAAACATTGTATTGCTTTTAAAACTTCCAGTATTTTTTTCCTTTAGCAATACCACACAGAGCAGGAAGAGATAATCACAGCTTCAAAATCTTTTAGCAGAATTCTTGTAAAACCAAAGATTACACTCAGAAGGGGCAACTGTCATAACCTTTATGTTCACAGATGCCAAAAAGATGCTGGTGGTCTAGGGATTATCTTCAAATACACAAAGCTAAGGCTCCAGTCAAACAGCAAGACGCTTGTTCTTAGCGTAGCAGCAAGTCTTGAAACAGAGAGGTAAAAGCATCACTAAGAGTCACAGAGCTGTAGAAGGGGAATTCCTAGTTTTACAAATCAGCAAATGCAGTATCTCTAGGTTAAATCTGCGTCATCAAAGAGGAAAGATGTGAAATAAGGTCTGACTGATTATACTGGCTTTGCAGAGGGCTTAGAGACTGAATGTTCTAACTTCAGTAAACCTGCTGTTAATGGCTTGTGGACTTTAAAATGACCCTTCATCCTCAAAATACAGATGAGTGGGCTTCTACATATGCAGGGGTACTCTGAAAAGAGAAGCCAAGGAGGTTATCAAGGACTGAGTGAGAAAGAAATGCTACAGAGAACATCTGCTTAAAAATGTGTTTTTAGTTCTAAGACTGTCATTATACACAAGGCAAATAATAATCTTTTTGCTTCCCCTACATTATCTTTCTTCTTCTTGATTGACAGTCCCTCTTCCTATGAACAAGTCTATATCACTATGTGGACAAGAATGAACAGATTTTAAACAGCCTGTTCCTTTGTAACATATGTAAGCTCAGACCAGTCTAAATACAGCAGAATGAAGCAAAGGAAATGTTTCATTGTACTGATCACTTTTAACTCTGAATATCTTCACTTCTGAGCAATAATCACTTTAGGTTAGTAACTAAATAGATCACATTTGCTTTCCGACAGTTAAAGAACAGCATTGACCAGGATTATTAATCTTTTCACCTAAATGTAGAGGGCATCGGCTTGGAATAGTCCTGGTGGGACACAGTAGATGTGTTTGAGATACATGTTACCTGTCAATCTGTATGTGAAGCTTTAAACTGTGATATTTTACATTTTCACAAGGGACTCATAAGCATTAATCTCCATCACATTTCAGGGCAGGTTACAAAACAAATTTCTGACAGGTGTTTGAAGACTGCTGAAGATATGAGAAGTTTTGTTATCCAGTGTTTTTCATTAGCTCCTGTTTTGATTTTATACTTGTGGACTGTATTTTGAATTCATGACAGTAGATCCTGCAGAAGCATTATATGCAATGGAAAACTAAAAACACACAGGCAGGGCTGAAAGAAAACCCACTTAAATGCAAAGCCTTCTCTCCCTAATTACTGGAACTGTATTAAAATCGTGTAAATCCTATGACCAACTTTTACCAGCACAAAGTCATGTAGTTCAGTGGGGCCCCACCAGTGTAACTGGGACTATTACAACACCCAACATTTTCCATTCTTTTCAAGATTTCTCCCCAACTTGCTGTAGTATAACAGCATAATTTGCTTTTTACAGTTTTTTCTGGTATCTTTTGTGTTGATTTCATCTGACCGTTTCAGCAATGACCTGCTGAAAGCATTCTCCAAGACCATGGGTGGTCTTTGAACCACACAGAAAAGGAGTTGAAACCTAAACAGTATTACAGACCAACAGGCCTAACAGGAGATTATTAGTAATAAGATACATTTATTTAATTTTATATTTTCATACCTCAGGCTCATAAAGAAGGACACTTAGAATACCAATAGTAGTAGGATGCTCTACTACTGACAGTAACACAATATTTCTGTAGCTCCTTAAAGCACAGCAGCTCAAAGCTCTTCCAGCTGATGAATTTCACTTAATTGAAAAATGAGATACAGCAGGAAACAGGACTGTGTTTTACCTGCACTAGCCTTTCTACTGCTGACAGAAAAGACACAGAGATTCATGGCTTTGTTCTGTTTACCTATCAAAATTATCAGGCATTTGTCAAAACCGTATTTCTTCATCAGAAAGAGCATGAGCTGCTGACATGTCTTCTGAATACTTTCAAGTTTGAAGGAGTGTTGTATGATACTAATTAGATGAGGACTTGACTTTAGTAATTATGTCAAGGACATCCATACTGCAAAATAAAGTATTACAATTCTAGCAATGGCACTCAGTATCTTCCTCTTTATCAGTTTTATATCCACACACGTACATTGTTTAATACATCCATTTATTTAATAATTAGTTTTATTGAACTAATACTTTGTTAATTCTAGATAGAAATCAGAGTTTTATATATCCTTATAAAATATTTGGTGCATTATAAAAATACCACCTATGACATCAGATTAAAGATAATATCTTCTTTACTGCAAAGGAGGTAAGTTGCACCAACAGGCTGGAATAATGAGTCTTTGCTTAAGGGATGTGAAGAAGGCGTTCACCCTTAACTCACCCACTTACATGTTTTCTCAAACACAAACAATACCCTACCAAATGTAACAAGTTAATCATCATTTCCCTTTGTCCAGACCATAGATGTAAACATAGCAACTCTGAAGCCAGACAGCTACAATACAGCAAGAGTGCATTTTTAACTGGAAAATATAAGAAATTGTGTTATAATCATGGGTTTTGGGGAAGGATTAAGGCAGGGACAAATGTCTACAGATTGTGTAGGAGAGGCAACTTGGGGGAAGCTGATGCACTACAGCCTTGAGCTAGCTGGAGAAATGAAGTAGCCAGTTTCTTTGTTTTTTTCAGTAATAGTACCATTTCTGCCTAAATTGTATTGTAGAAGTTACCATTTTATTCATTCTTGACCTATGTAGTCATTGGAACAAAACTTGTATCACAAAGAAAGATGCCACAAGGATTTATTTTTTCCCCACTGACCATTTGGCTTTCATTCCCAGATCTACTTAGGATCTATTTCTAAAATGACAAAGCTGAGATGATTAACAGTATTAAACATCAGAATACAGAAGTTACATTTTCTTTATCTTTACCCAAAGCACTGCCTCCATAAGCCGTCTCGTTATCCCATACGGTTCATATCAGAATTCCTAACCACAGAGGAAGAAAGGTAATGGAACAGAAACTTCAAATTATAGTAAAACTGAAGAGAGTACTTAAATCAACATTATGCCAGAAAGACGTTCAATTAAAAAAATTACATAGCATTTTCCACAGTTCCTTATACTACCAATAACATGTGAATTAATCTTTTAAACTAATCTAATTGAATTAGATTAGTTTCTCCCTTCCATTTCCAGCTGTCATCTGTAGGAAACTGAAGCTTACATATCTGTACTGTTATCAATATACCTGTGCTATTTTGCATAGGTTTAGATTTGATCCATTACCTATAAAGCAGATTGCCTTCTGGCACTTAATTCATACAAACGTTGACACCTCATTACGAAAAGCTACCTTTTAAAATTTTATTTATAAAATTTTACATCACATAGGGAAACCACTTAATAACCTCTTCCTTTTTCCAGAATAAGATTTTCCTTGAAACAGATTCCTGACTGCAGTTTCAGACCTCTATTTAAATGACTTAAATAAGGCTTTTGCACTTCTATGCCGAGATTTTTCTAGATTTATTTTTGCTCTCCCTTTCAGAACCTCTCTGTAGAGTTTTCCTTTCTCAACACTTCTGTTTCTTCCTACTGTTAGCTTCAAAACTTGAGGTTCTTTTGAAATGTAATGTTAAATGCACATTGACAATTCAGATCTACTCACTTCAGTTATTGAAATAGGTGTGCAAAAAATAAAGCCACTGCCTTGAACAAACTTGCTACCAGGAAGATTGGGCAACCACATAAAAGTTTTAGTCCAGAGGGATCCATTGAACGCTCAAGGGACTCTTTCCAATCTCTGCTAAAAAACTTATGATCTGTAGTGATAGCCGAAACTGTAATGTTCCACAGGAAGGTACGAGGAGAGAATGAGGGACAGAGAGAAACCAAACCAAACCAAACGACAGCACTTCATGATTCCTTGCAGTAGGGAATTGGTTGAGATCATTGCTTTCTATTTCTCTATTGTTTGGGTCATGTCTATATCCTAGGGTATCTCATTAACAATGTGACTCAAAGAAAAATCTTTCCTAACCTCAAATCTTGTGATTTGTTTAATATTAAAATTATGAGCAAAACACCCCAAGCCAGATCTTGAAGACATCAGTACCACCTTGCCTCTTTATCATCGGTTTCTACAGAGATTCTAGTAAATAAATTTTCTGTGCAGTGTTTATGGAATCTACATCTTGTAAATTTGTTTTAATTAAGAAACACTTTGCGCTAGTAAACTTATCCAGTTTAGTCAGAAAATCTAGGAAAGTAAATAAAGTATAAATCTGACAAACTTGTAAAATGATAAACAGACCTGAGGCTGGAAGCTTTGCTGTGATTTCAGTGCCTGGCAGTTGAATGGTCCTCCTTTCCTTGGATACAGAAGTGTGAATATACACATGCATATACTTTGGAAAGATCTGGATGTTAGAATCAAATTCAGTCTCGGGTAAAACCTATGCAAAGACTGCCACCTCTCCCAGGGGCACTGAAACAAGCCATAGGAACTACTAATGTTGATCCCAACCTGCATTGGTTTGATTGGGGATTTTGTTAGTAGCTTGGCTTTGTTTTTCTTTTTCTCTCTTCAGATGCCCATGACTGATCTGATTCAGAAATACTAATTTGAAATTTTCAGGCTGACCCTCACTTTAGCTGAGGTTGGCTTGTAACTTCTCTCCTTTTCCCCCCTGTAATACTTCCTAGTCTTACCTGCGCAGACTTCTCTTCCCACTCCATTTAGATCACAGCTTCTCCAGCCTCGCACTTTTATACCCTTTCCATTTTAAGACACATTTTTACAACTCCAAAGTAGTAAGGGTCCAGTAGTAAGGGTCCATATGCACGTTTAATCTTAAACTCAAAGTCTGCCAGAAGTCAATTAAATTATGTATCTGTCAACTACGGAGAGAGAAAAGGTATAGATTCACAAGCCATCTAAGGTTTCCCATGTAAATCTGGCAATGGTTAGGTAGCTGCTTGCCTTGTTATTATTTTATGTATCCCTATTTCTGTACTTCCACCCCTTGCTAAAGATTAAGAACATAAGAAAAGTCAAACCGTATAGCTCAGTACCAGTGCTTGAGAGTGACCAATACCACATTACTAAGAGAAAACAGAACATACAAGTTAAATAATTCCTTGTCCTGTTCTCAATTTTCTCCAGTCTGATGCTTAGTGCTTCCAGAGCCAGACACTGTAGCTGCATCATGTTTAACACTTCTTGAAATTAATGGCCCTCAAAAGAGTTCAGTGTAATTAATTTAGCACCAGGCTTTTAAATCTGGTGTACTGAAATAGTATGGTAGTGGATTTTCACATTGTTTGATTTTTTAGAAATCCAACTAGCAACACTACCTTGTACAATTTTGTAAAATAGTTTTTGAACATTGTGTTTATTACTGCTTCAAAACAAGGTCTGTGCTTTGTTCCTGTGTCAAGAGATTTCTGTCAGATCAAGTCATGCTCTGTTCTTTTAACCATTGTAAAAACCAATGATGTTAACCTAAAAATTCAAATGGCCAAACACCAGAGAGGAAAGTTAACAGGGCACCAGACAGAGATTGTCCTTCCAGTTTCTTCAAACTACAGATGATAAAAAACATTTTCATAATTCGTTGTGCCAAGAAAGTGCTATCTGCAGTGAGATATCTTACTCCTATCCAAGAAAAATACATAATTTTATCTGGGGAACAGACAGGAAACATATTTTCCATTAATGTGAGGCAGGGGGAATCTGTATTCCTCTAAATACTTGTTTAAAACCTCAACAAAGCCCAATGGGAATTGGGAGGGGAAAAAAAAAAATCACATCTGCTTTTCTCTGTGAGAACGCTTCTCAGTTTCTTCTTACTGTTTAAAGATATACATGAAAACAGGAATTCTGGGTGAAATCCTCAGCAAAAATCAGTGCAACTCCACCCAGCTAAAGCTAATTGATGATCTGTGCTTCTGCTTCTTTAAAGTGCATGTGTCCTTACCATCACACATTTTATTAAATAAATAAATATTGCCTTTCTCTACAATGCAGGCGAAGGCTTAAGGAAAGATACAGACTAACTTAGCATGGCAGTCAAAGCTGAGGAAACCCTACTCATGTGCTTCCTTCATGATCCTCAGTTGTGAACTCTCTCCTCCAGTCAGGGACCAGACCTTTTCGTAAAACAAAGCCAAAGAATGTGCTTTTTCTGCTTTGGTGAAAACATCTTTTCCTTGCTGAGCTAGCCACAGTTTATTTATTTGTATATTCAGTGTTATCAGTTAACCACTGAGTGTGGATAGGATGTACCTCTTATCAGGGGTGCTATATCTGTATTTGGACACTGCCAGGATTTGGCTTCTCTGTGATCTTACTGACTCCCAACCTAGTGAGCTGGTTCCACATATATGGTAAAAGCTAGGAGGAGAAATGATAGTCCCAGAAAGACAGAACATAGCCCTTAGCACTAGGACGTGGGAGGTTTGATTTTAAATCCCGCTTCTTCTTGAGGGATTTCACTAAAACACGTTTTAGTCTTTAGAGGACCAAAGCCTTTGATACTAACAAAGGTAATCCAAGAATTGGAGAAAAAAATTTCATTATATGTTCATCATCTCAATAGGTTATATATTTTAAGAATATTTTTTCTCACCTGCATTTTAGTAGAGCACATAATTTAGTCAAGACTTTTATCCAGTAATGTTAATTTTTATTTGACAAATAACAAAAATAGTAGTGCAAATACAAACAGGCTAAGGACAGTAAGACTAAGAGTATGAAGTAGATGGTTACCTACAATATCAATGCTTTGGACTTTACTCAAGTAAACTTTATTCTATATAGGCTGAAGAATTAATTCCATGGTTTTTCTACTTTTTTAAAATTACAACTTACTAAGCTGTACACACACAAAAACAAACCACGGGAGACAGAAAGAGAAGAAATAATATGTGGCAGCTGTATCACATGCAAGTGATCAATGTAATTACATGTCAGTGCCACAGTTCAGTATGGGTAAACCAAAGATTACTCCATTAATATTCCACCAGCCAAGGGACTTTCCAGACTTCAAAATATTCTGGCACTTTCTGAGTAAATACAGCTGATAGACCTTTGAGTTAAGTTTCAAGCCATTATGTAATAAAGGATATAAAAACACTTGAGAACCATAGAAGAGTAAGGGGCTGATCCAAAGACAACTGAAGTTAATGGAAAGCCTACCACTGATTTTATTTGGCTCTTAATAACACCTGGAGATAGATTTCATGTGATTTATATTAAATCTCATACTACTTATCCAAGCCAAGTTACATTAGGTTTTTATACTGAAGTCCTTTACTACATAAGTTGAATATAGTATATACAAGAGGTCAAATATGAAAGAGAATTAGGAGCTAAAACCTACTAAAGATGTCATTACTTCTGAAAGCTAAACAGACTGTCAAGACTGAGTACATTTACATGGCAGTTTAAAAAATACCCTCTACAAATTTTAAAAGCATTTTGAAAAACAAATGCCACTCAAAAGCCATGCAGTTTTCAGAAAAAGCTGCCAGCAGAGTAAACATGAGCAAATTTAACCTCTTGTAATGCTGTGATGTTAGCCACAGAATGACCAAAATAAATAAATGCATATGACCATTACTGATTCTCTGTTTCTATTTATTTGGTGGCAAAGATAGGGATGGGGGATGTCCCATCTCACTCGGTGGGCTCAGGGGAGGTGATCCTTTAGATAGTCTGTTGCTGCACACAGGAGTCACGACAATGACTCAGGAGGGACAGGGAAAATTTCAACACCCCGTTTCGCTCGGCGAATCCCAGGGCAGGAGTCACGACAATGGCTCCTAAATGCTCAAAATATGTTTTATTTAACATTGACTTATAACACAAGTGTGGCTAAATTTGGCATAGCAGACACTTGACACCTAACAGCCGTAGCAAAATATTCCCAACAACAAGGTAGGAGGAAGAGAAGAGAGAAGAAAGAGAAAAAAGGAGAGGTAAGTATCACCACCCTTGGATCCAGTGAGGAAAGGGTCTTGGTAGTAATTGTCCTGATTCCTCAGGTGGTGGGTGTGCGCCTCTCGGTCCCTCACAGGGGATAGAACCAAATATCTCATTCTGAACTGGAACTGGTAATGTGTCTCAGTGTGTCTTCCTGTCTTAGTGATGTTTCAGGACATTAGTTTCAGAGCTGTTAAACCATGTTTTAAATAAATGAACCTCAGCTAAGTTAAAAGTCACACAACCCACAATTTGAAGGGAAGATTGGAATTTGACTTAAGGACAAAATTCATTAGATTAGACAAAGAATGTTAACAATTTATTGATCAGAAAGGACAAGTTCACTTACCATTCACATACATGAACTGGCACAATCAAAAAGAAATTATTATTACAAACAGAAAAAACTAAAACCATTAAAGGGCAACTGCAAGAGAACTCATCCCTCTCTGATGCTTTTGGATCCGCCCAGAGCTGTGGGCTCTCTCTCAGCCATCTGTACCTTACAGGAGGGGTGTTATCTGCTGAAGGCAACTCTTCCCAAACATTCAGCACTTGGTATTACTACAATAACCCTTTGAAGCTCTGCAGGGAAATTTCTCCCAGCTTCCAAGTTCTGCTCACAGCTTTATTCAGAGTTATCATCCATGCTCTATCTCTGCACTGATAACAAATACAGCAACATAGGTTTAAAGGGCTTTTTCAGATTTACCTTGCCTACGATAGAGACAGGCTTAATGGTACAGCACAGAGGATTCATTTAAGAAAGACTTCCATTCATACTCTTAGCTACACAGTTTCAAAGAAAAGGCTTATAATAAATCAGATATAGTGGGCAATTTTAGTTTAAACTCAATCAGATTCTTCTCTAATTGTTTGCCTTAGTTTAAAAAATATCGCTAAGAATCTCTAAGTGTCAAAGCTGGGGATTCATTGTTCAGGACAGCATCTACCCACCCAGCTGCTGCCCTCAGCTCTCAACCTCTGCTTCCCCTCTCTCTGCACCAGCATTCACACTAATTACTTGTTATTCCAAGTAGGCTACCACAAGCACTGCCTTTGTTCTAGGTGATCCCCTTATTTACCTTTAAGTTTAGGGCTTGGGTACGACTACAAAAAAGATTTGTGGCTTTGTCTGGAGCCAAATACTTTCAAAACTCAAAGGTGATTTCTTATTTCCAGTTCACAGCTGAACAGCTATGCACACTAACTAACACAGCTAACACTGCTAATTGTTCTTCCTGACTTAGTTACCTAAAATACTAAGGCTATTACTGCTTTATCTTTAATCAGCCTGCTATCCGCTTGCCTGCTGCCCACTCTGGACTGTTCCCCCAAATGCAATTTGAGATAACGTCATCTTGTTAAATACTGTATAAGACATGTATTTCATATATATTAAGTTAATGATCTAAGGTGCACTGTTACAGAGATCACACTAGCATGTTGGCAATAGAAGTGACAGATGAAGTCAGAAGTAGCTATGTTGGCTGCATTTATGAGAAAGTTCCCTTTTTTCTCTTTCACATTTATTCTAGGATTCCTGTTATGCATACACGTACACTGGAGCTGCACAGTCACAAACTTATGCAGATAACCATTAAACCAGAACAATCTAGTTGCAGCAGCAAGGACTTAGCATCAGCAGAGCCACCTTCTTTTTCATTTGAATTTTTAAACTGCTGCAATGACTCTATTTTCAGCATTGTCCAAGTCCCTGCTCCTTGTCATCCAACACATCTGTTTTCTCCGATTTATCACTGTGCTCTTCCCTCCCTAATAAGTCAGTCCTGAGTCAGCAAAAGCACTTGTAGTCAGGCTTCGTTCAAAAAATAATTTATTTCATTCATAGACAAAACTTAAGAATCCACCTTAAATTAAATACATATTTAAAAGCTTTACTGAACAGACTGAGATTACTAAACTGGAATTTAGCCTTGGAATAATTTTCAAAACCAACCCTACATCTCTCTTTCATTATTGTTATTCATAAAATCCACTCTGGGATATACTGTTCTATGCTGCAATGTCTAAATGCTCCCTAGCATTGATACCATTGCTCCCTGTATCGTGTTTTCAGTTGAACTTTAAACTGTTTACAATGGTAATGACTTGGACTAAATAATCATTTATAGTATCTTAAATTCTTCCTCCATTCGACAGTCTTGGTTTTTCCTCCCAAACACCCTGCTACTTAATAATATGTACATACAAAATTGTAATTTGACTTCATATTGCATTGTAAGTGAAAGAGGTGTTTTCAGTCGTGCAAACTGATTTTACATTGCCTGTGATTTACTTAATTAAAACTATGTAAATTACTGTCTAAAACTTTCTGGAATTGTAACCTGCTGGAAAGACCTAAACTCCTATTATAAGCATGAGGCTGCCCTAGAATTATTTTCATTTTTCATAAATCCACTGTCACTGACACAACTCTGTCACTGTGAGCGCCAAGTACTACTTTTGGCAAGTTGTCAGCTCTTTTAACTACAATATGCTCTTGCTCTGCTGTCACTGTAAGAGGCTACAAGGCTGATAGTAGCAGAGGGAGCTGGTAGAGGAAAACCAGTGCAAAAAGATGAAAGGTATCTTTACTCCAGCAGCCCATATTGCCACCTCTTTTGGTCTCCTGCATGATCCATGATGAAAGGTGTTAATCCTCCTGTAAATACCACTCCGTCATAACTAGCAGGGGTCAAAGAAGTAGCTCGATGTTTAAATTTTGTCAAAGCTTCTCTCATCTCTCTTTCTAGGTCCTTATTTTGTAACTTGTTTTGTAAAATACCTCTTTCTTTCCTTTTGTCTTCTTTACAAACACGCAGTTTGGGAAAAAAATAAAAATAAAACCCAAACTAATTTCAGTTGTATGCAGCATTTCAGGACAAAAGTTTATCAGGTCCGGTAACAAATAACCCAGATAGTTGACTAAACAATTAAGACAACTCATTGTTAAAATTTCCCTGAATGCTTAGGAGAAAAGTATCTGCCTCAGAGAACTGACAGGAATCCAAGACTCTGAATTCAACTCTTAGGCTGTGCCAGCGATTCCTTTTAAAAACTCGCTGCTGTCATGGAGCTGAACCGCTGCTTGCAATGAAGAGGGTCAGGGTGTGTGAGCAAAAGAGGACTGAGTTACCCACACAACGCTGCTGTGTCTCTGCCTCGACTCCAAGCCCTGATAACGTCCTTCTACAGGGAAACCTGCTCTGCAAAGAGCCACCCAGCTCAGTACCTCCTGGAAGCAGTCCTCACTGAACGTTTTATGCTTGCAGATGTTCAGTGGATGGCAGTAAGCTGCGTTTTAGAGTCAGCAACATTTATTTGTTTGATTTAGGTCTACATATCCTACAGAGAATGTGAAACATTTCTGTGGACTGCTGTTACACCCTGGTGTGTGCAAAGTAGTTCAGTGCCTGCACAACCTCAGGCCTACAAAGAAAAATACCAGCATTACCAAATCTTAAATGCTGAGATTTGTCCTCTGCCAGCCATTTCTGAAGAGGAGCATGTCCCAGCAAGCCTTGAAACTTGGGTGCTTGAAACTGTTAAATATTTGCTAAACTCATTCTGCATTAATGGTATCAAACACAGCAGGTTGCAATTACTGCTAAAGCAGAAGTATAAAACACTCTTGGGTGATCTAAGGAAACGGCCAAAGGATTCACAGCAAACCATTTGAAACTGGCTCTTTTTCAGCATTTTACTGCATATTAGAAAATAAATGCGACTAGGGGTCAGAGGACCGTAGGACGTTGCTCCTTCATGACGTCGACCAGCTTTGGGTCTCTCCGGGATCCAGAAAAGGATCTTCACAAAGCCCCCGACAAGAATCACTGCGTGTTTCAGTTGTTTTCTTGCTGAAAATCTCCCCCACGGAGCACCCGCCCAGAGGATGCCCTGGCGCACATAGGAACCGCTGCCGCCCAGGGCCCACGCCCCCCGCGCCGTGCCCGAACGCAAGCCGTAGCCGCCCGCCACCGCCCAAGCGCCGGGAGCGGACACCCCCACCGCGACCCCCGGCGGGGCCGAGCCGAAGCCGGCAGGGAGGCGGGCAGAGGGCCGGGCCCCGCCGCGGACCCCCCGAGGGAGGGGCTGCACTAAGGCGCGGGGTGGCCGCACGGAGCCGCCAGAAGAGCGCGGAGGCGCCGCCCGGCCCGGGAGCACGGCGGCGGGGCGAGCGGGGCGGCGGAGGGGAGCCGAGCCGAGCCGGGCGGCCGGTCGGTCGGCGCGGCGGGGCCATGCCGGGGGCCGCCCCCGCAGCCCGCCGCCTCTGGCTCTGCGCGGCCGTGCTGGGGTGCCTGGCGGCGGCGAGGCCCCGCCGGCGAGGTAAGCGGGGCCGGGCCGGGCACCGAGAACGGGCGAGCGGCTGCAGGCGGGGGCATCGCCGCCAGCAGGTGAACGGGAGGGTGCCGAGGCGGGCGGCTGCTGCGGGCGGCCTAGCGCAGAGAGGGCAGCGCTTGCCCCCGGCCCCTTGGCGGGGAGCGTTCTCCTCCCGTCCCAGGGAGCGGCTCGGGTCAGGCCCTTCCCCCGTGCCCGCACATCGCTTGTTTTTCAACCGGATAGCTGCATCTAACTAGTTTGGCTGGAAGAGGCTTAACTTTATGAACTGACAGAACAGGAATTGTCGTTGTCACAGCGCACCTGCAGGGAAAACCTACCCAGTGAAAATCGAGGACCCACTCTCTCTTCCTTGCTCTCTTCTCCCTGTGTGCTGGAGCACATGCGGTGCGTTGGCACACTCTGCCCTGGGACCGCTGAAAAATGCTTTGCAAAACCTGTGCAAAACCCGTATCTGTATTGTTTCAAATTTCTGAGAGAAAGTCAGCATAAAGAGTAGATACAATTGCATATTATATTGAGAACTACTAGGAAATGCTCTATAAGCATATATTTTACATTTTTTAAAGGTTATGCAACTATTTACAACGTTTACAAAGCACCCCTTAGGGTGTGGACAGGAGTGATTGAAAAGTGTTTTAACACCCTTTCAAATAAGGTTATTTATCAAGATGTATTAATGTGTGCGTGTTGATTCTATTTTCTTCATTGTTCTGTGTGTAGGAGCATTCATATTGCTGTTTCATTGCATTGCAATACTGTCATTGCTACAGCGTTTGTGATCATGTTATTTTATATGTCTCATCCAAACAAATGGTATCATTTAGGTAGTTACAGTCATTTTTATATTTTGCTTTAAAAGTGTTACCCTAAATAATTAGTTCAGGATAACTTCTTCCAAAAAGTGAACTTCTTTCTATTTTAGCATTTTGGAAGAGTTTAAATCCACAAATACATCTGAGCACTTTTGTTAAATGCAGTCCTAGTTCTAATTTCTGCCTTGGGATGTTGATATGCTGCATCCTTTGCAGACAATAGATGCAAGAAAAATCACATTGAGGATCAGAGTGGGCACTGACTAATGGCACTATTTGTTTATCTGTAGTCATTTGCCAGACCCTGGCCTTTGGACAGCAGGAGATATAAACTGATAAGCTGTTGGTACCTGAGGAACTGAGTTGCCAGTCCTGCCACTCTGCCCTTGCCTGCCTGTATTCCGCAAGTGGCTCCTTTTCCTGTCTCTGCTCTGGTTTGCGCCCAGCAGTCCTCAGTCCCTGACCGCTCTGTATGCTGGAAATATTATGGACAAATGGAAAATGATCGGCCCCTATCTGCACATGGATTGGAACAGAGATGTGAACAGGGAATTGAACAGTCCCTTCCTTTGTGGAACTCCTTTTCCACCAGAGTGCCTCAGAGGCAGTCATCAGGAGGCACTTAAATATCTCTTTGTGGTAAATGAGCTCCTGTGTTGATTTCAAGAACCAGTTTGACTTTTGGTTAAAGTGTGGTGTTCAGAGTACCGATTACCTGACCCAGTCATGGTACAAACTCCAATGTGTTGGCAGAGATTTTGTCTATATCTCTCCCAAAAGGTTCATCCACCGGCACAGTGCTATCCTGGTGTTTAAGATGTTGCAAAAGTTGAATTCTTTTCCGGCTTAGGGTCACATTTCTCAGTATCTGGCAGGACCAAGTAGCTCTGGGGTGGATCCAGGAAAAGCTCACTGTATTAACCCTGAAGACAGTCAGGAAAAAGCAAATATGGAATCAAATTCTTCCTGGCATGCAGAGACCTCAGTTAAAGAACAGTAGAGAGCCATATACAATGTAGAGGGTGTTTGTGGAAACAAGCACAGAGTAAGAGAAGTAAACTCAAATTCTAGGGAAACAGCTGCATATTTTCCCGTGATGGATTGCTTTTTCAGCAGACAGTATGTAGTATCTGGACCTCCAAACAAAATGTGAGAGTTTGACTTTCTAGAAATCAGTCTCCCCTCACAGCCTATGGCATGTGTCTCCGCTAGGTTAAGTTAAACCAATGGTGCACAATCTACAAAGGAGGCTGAACTTCCTGGTCTTAATTCTCAAGTATTCATTTATGTATTTTATAATTAGAATTTCATCATTCTAAAGCAAGTATTTAAAGTTATTAAATCACTAATACATTTAAAGGTCCAAAAAGAAATAATTAAAAAGAATATTTCCATATATATGGAAAGATTTCCATCAAGAATAATCATGCTTAAATGATAAATTCTGTTAAAACTAACATGAGTTTTCCATTTTGTGTTAGAGATTTTGGATGAAGTCAACAGTAGCACATACAGCTTCCCATGCTTTAATGTGCCTCCCATACTAGGCAGAGCTGGTAGGTAAACGTGGCCTGTAGGTAGCACTTTCAAGTTACCAGGCCCTGTTTTCAGTTCCTTATTTTTTTGCCAGCCTTGACTCATTGGGCTGAAAATTGCTGGATGTTAGACACAGGCAAAGCTTTTCTGGAGCATTACAGCAAAATCAGTATTCATCATTCTGAGAATGAATTTTGAAAGAATGCTTCTATCAAAATTACTCTTTTTAATACATCCTGAATAAGGAAATCACGATTTCAGTGGAAAATTTGGCCAACTCCCCTCTTAAATGCCTGTGATTTGAGCAGATCTGGTCTGCAGGGATAACTTTTTAACAGAGAACACAACATTCATTTCTTGTGTATGTGTCCATAAATATGATAGTTTTATTTGTTTCTGCTGTTGCTAGAGTTAGACAGCACATCAGTTACACTCAGATGTGTAATAAAATATTTTAATTTGTATTATTGATGATGGCAGTTATTTTCAGTTGTTTTGCAGAATGGGTAAGGAAAAGAAAAGAAAGAAAAAAAAAATCAACCAGTGTTACACACAATATGAGATTTCCAAGCAATAACTATGGAAATATTAGCATACTTCTAAAAAGAAAGAAAGAACACACAAAGAGCTGGGTGACATTTTAAAGTGATGTGCATAATAAGAAGAAACGTATAATTTGATCTTTAGTGGAATTTACAAGTGAGTACAGTCAGCTGTTTTAAAGATCTATCAAACGATGATCTAATTAAACTGTGGAGGAAAAGAAAATAAAGACTTGTCTCATGTCTAGCTTGATTTATTAATGGAAAAGGTAACAGATACTAATTGTTTCAGGAGTGATTCAGTTACAGGAAAGAAAACTAATGAGGGTGCTATATGAAAGGAAGAATTCCAATAAAAAATAGAAGACAGGAAGAAATTTTCACCATGGTTCATAAACTGCTTGTGCTGTAGCTTGCTTGGAAAACATTTCAATAACACACACGACTGACCTGTGATTTTTCAAGGGCTTTTCTTCAGATTCCAATGAAGGATAAATTCTCAATAAGGTCAGCTTGTATGGACACGAATAGCCTACAGGCTACTACAAGCAACTCAGAAGCACAGTGGTGGCACAGTCAATCACATTGACTTCATCTGCCCTTAGAGGATAGAAGATAAAGCTATTGTTACCTGCCTGGGTAGCCTAAAGCCATATCAGATTAAATCTTCAGGTTTTGAAAGACTATAGGATTCTCATACTGTGCTTGAAAGAGATGAAGTCTGTTCTTTCACTGGGGCATCTTCTCCATTTAAAGGAGGGGAGTTACCTGATTTTGAAACTGTTTTATAATTGTTGTTATCTGGACAATGGCATGAAAAATGTGGAAGATAGTGTATTATTGCATGATTTGAACCAAAATATGTTTGTAATCAGTGACACAATTACACCATGCAAAATATGGGACAAAACCAGAAAAACCTGGGAGTGAAAACTGAAAATTGGAGTATTAATATTCAAAATGTAAGATCATAGAGCTTTGCAGATAGCTGCATTTTTTTAATTCATTAGTAGCATAGTAGAGGCAAGAATTAACTGTGTCATGCAATATAATCTGAAATTACATTCACAGTCAGCATCAGTCAGTATCCATTTTTAAAAGCAAGATAAATAGATAGATATATTTTAAATCTTATTTATTTATAAACATTATCTGATTTTATTTTCCCCTACTTTCACTTCCCAAGCACATTCTTGAGCAAGAATGGCCATTCAGTACCTTGTATGCAAATATGCCATTAGCGAGAACTTTTACTGTCACTGTCTTTGACAGGATTCAACTCAGCTGCCGGATCAGACTCAGAAATTCTGAGATTCTGCTTGATTTCTGAATGAGTCTGGATTTTAAAAGACTGTCGTAAAGCCTTCTTCAGATTCTGATCCTTCATTTTACCTATCAGCAATTTTGAGATTTTTTTTGAGGCCACAAGGTCACTTACTTAGATGTCCCAAAATATGTTTGTCAGTTGTCTTTATTAAAATTTAGCATGTCAGTCAGTCATGCAAATTGACTTAAAATGTATATCTAAGTATCTACCCATTTCCATACACACTTGCTATGATCGGCGTGTATACATGCAAACTGTATGCAACTACCTCTCATCCATTTGAAGGAACTCTTCATTTCATGCATATGAACCCTGTAAAGTGGTAGCCTATTTACAAAAGACATAATCCTTACTCCTCTTGAGGTAAGATTTTGATCCTCTCGTATATCTGACACCCCATTTTTATTCAGGTTGTTAGGTTTCATAAACATCAGTGGAACTAAAAAGTCAAAATCCAGAGAGAAAGTATAAACATAGTCCTTTCCACAGTTTTTACATCTAGGGTAAATACCTAATGTGGTTATTAATTTACATTTATTGTCCACTTAAAGAAGGGAAGGTTACCACATGATGAATTCTATTAAATTTTAGAGTGCTAACATACCTATTTGTTGTTGTTACTAAGACTTCAATATGTTTTTCAGTAAAAGTAGCTTCACATCATATTGTGATATATCCATATTTTCCTGTTAAAAATACTTACCGTCTTTTCTAACATACTTATTAGGCATTCCATCTTGATACTCGAAATACTCTTGCTCCACAGTTCTTGAATGCTCTCCTGGTGGACATCAGATCCTGCAGAGCCCTTACCGAAGCATTGATTTTGATTCATCCCACCTCCAGCAATCAGCTATTCAGGATTTAATATGTGACCATTCCCTAACACCAGGATGGTATCGCTTTATGATTTTTGACAAGCCTGCTGAGATGCCGACCAAGTGCGTGGAGGTATGTTACAACTCATTTGATTATGAGAAATACATATTTTTTCTTAAGAATGTTTCGGTAGGAGGTGTAAAAAAAGAATATGGTTATGGAGACTGATGTGGAGGAGTACAGAGTACCTATTCTCTCTAAATACTTGAGTATATTAAAATGCGTTAACTGGACAATTAGGTCTTAAGTGTTGAAAATTTTACAGTGAATGGGCAATAGCAGAGGATGATAAATTACATCCCTTTTGGAGCACTCAAAAACTGTCATTTGTAGTCACTGCTAAAGAAGATTTTCTCAGTGGCAGCATAGCAGGGATATCATGTTGTAAAGCTGCAACTGTGTGATGGTCAGTCTGTTAGGAAGGCCATGTGAAAGCCGTATAAAGACTTGGAGCCACATGAATCCAGTAATTGTGGAGCTTTTAAAGTGAGCATATTAGAGAGAAGAGATTACTCCTAAAATGACTTGAACTAACAGAGCTAACTGAAGATTAGTTGCCTTGTCATCTGCAAGTCCCCTAAGACTCAAGAATTACGTGGAATATTTAATACTTGAGACTTGTAATGCTTTATTTTGGAACATAACAACATCTCTGTAATTGTTATATTCTAAGGCGGTATATCTTTTTAGTTTCCCACTTTAACACATTTCCTTGTTTAAAAAAAATAGAAATGTCATTAGAATATTTTACCCGTGATTTTTCTAATGAATTGAAATTGCCTGGTCACAGTCTCTTAAAAAAAAAAAAAAAAGAAAAGAAAAGCCCAACAATGAAACACTTTTAAAGGAATACAAAACAGTTAAAACATACTAATAAAATTAAATTGAGTTTATAGCGGGCCGTCTTATTTTATTTATTTATTTATTTAAGTTTAGTTTTTATTAATTTTTTACAGCAGTATAAAGCCACTGAAGTACCTTTAATGTGCAGGTGACTCAAGGACTCAGAAAGCTGTGTTGCAGAGGCTACTGTTATCCAGGCTTTCATACTGCAAAAAACTAGCAAAAAGTGTGATTCCTGAAGAACTTCCTTTCAGTTAGATTTAATACAAACAAATTAATTAACTAGTAGTATTTTTGCAGAATGGATACTTTCTATGCAAAGAACCAGCATGATAAACCAGGTGAAAAAACAATGTGTTTTTCAGAACAGAGGTTAGGCTAGCAAGATACCTGCTCAGATCATCTAGGAAAGTTTTAGAAATCTGACCGAAGTTCTCAGTGCTTAGTAAGTATTTGGTAAAAGTAGGCTACCATCCTAATACAGAGGAGTCCAGATGATTACAGTTGGAAAGAGATTGATTCAAAACCTATTCAGCAAATGAAATTTATGCATTGACATCTGCTTCTTTGCATCTGTTGACAGAAACAAGACATTTATTTTGAAATCTCAAAACATTAAAACCAAACTAAAATGGATGTCTTGTTTGGGAAGCTTCCTTCTTTCTTTCCCTTTAGGAGAACTTTTATTATAGCTATATTTAATCCTTGTCAAAGATTCAGACTCTGTTAAACAATCCATCCCATTAATTCTGTCTGTCTGATGGATTGATGGTGGGCTCAGATATTCTAGATTAAGAAAGAAAAGTGTACTTTTGAGATGAGTAATTGCTTAATGAGTCTGCAGTAGTCTTTAGACCAAGAGGTCTAAAGACAAGATGATCTGAGACCTTGTTTCACTATCAGGTCAAAGAAAGGAATACTTGATACAATGTATGAAGGAGGAGAGGTTCTCAAAATCTCACAATTTCAGATTATAGTTTTCATGTAAATATTTTCCAAATTCTGACTTTAACACACTGTGTCCTTCTAGGTGTTTCTCCTCAGTTTGCCTTCTGCAGCACATGAAAGACAGGAGTTGATCTCTAACTCATTCTGGTAACCCAAGAACCAGATTCCTTCTTTGTCTCCTTTTCTCAGGATTCATTTTTCTGTATTCCCCTGGTAAACTCTGCTGTATGCTAAATCAGACTTAGGCTTCAGTTACCATGATTGGTGCTACTGTTAAGTTGTGACCTGCGTGGCAGCTTCCTTGGCCTGAAGACCTCACGTAGCCACAGTGGTGAGGGGTGAAGGAGACTATTCCACAGCGCACTTCTCAATCCGTGAGGAAAAGCACTGAACAAGGCTTTTGCTTGCAAGGGAGGGAACAAGAGCCCTCTTAAATCACCTGTTGAACCAGCATCTGAACCACAGACCTTGTGAAGCCCACTGCTTTGTAAACGCCAAAGGATTTAGGGTTGCTACAAACTCACTGTGGTTGTTACGGGCGGTGCTACAAGCATATGTATTTCTAAAAGTGGGGAATTGAAAGACAGACAGGGCTTATCGGGTGTCTTGCATTTTTGGCTAGGGCTGCAAGTCAGTAACCTTGCATCAGCTGGCCACATCTCTTAGAAGTCCAGGAGGTTAGCTGAGCCTTCAGTCCATGGCAAAGGGCAGATAAAATGTGTCAGCTTTAGCACCTTTAGTTGATACTCAGTGTAAGTATGTTCTGCCCTGTATTTGCTGTGCTCTGATAGCATTCACACAGTCAGTTACTGAAGGTTAATGGATGTAGTGTAACTCACTAAGCCATAACACAACTGTTAGCTTTTTCGGGCAAAACACTCAGGTGTGACTCCCAGTTAAGTTCTTCAGGCTTTAAATTATAGCCTGTCTTTGGAAACACAAATTCATCAGACTCAAGGACTTGAGTCTCTTTTGTGTGGATTTGTATTCAACCTTGAGGAGGAAAATAAGCAAGCCCTCAATTATACTGTCTAAAGTTTGCTAAAAGCTCATGCAGGAAATTAATTGAATACATATGTGCCTCTCATTAAAGCACAGCAACAGTTTGATATAGCATTAACCATTTTCTGATGTTTTTCTCTGGTGCTGAAGATGAATCACTGTGGTACTCAAGCCCCTGTCTGGTTGTCTCTGAGGGAGTCAGAATCCATGCCTGGACCCGGTGAGATCAAACAGTTAACGGCTTGTGCTACATGGCAGTTTTTCTTCAGCACTTCAAAAGACTGCTGTCTTTTCCGAATCCCTGTCAGTGTGAGGAACTGTGGAAATTTCTTTGTTTACTTACTGCAGCCCACCCAAGGATGCATGGGGTATTGTGCAGAAGGTGAGAAAATGCATGCTCTAACTCAGCTAAGTGTGTTTATGAGTAAGTGTGTTTCTCTGATATTGGGCTGAGAGGAAATGTCTGGAAATACTTATACATGCTAAAATTTCTTGCAATCCTTACTTTTAATATTGATACTATAGAAAAATGATTTGGTATGGTAAGGTGGGTTCACACTACCCCTTTTTAACTTACATTTAGCACTCCAGTGTTGTTCAAAGCCCAGAAACTTAAGAATTGAAATCTTCCATATAATATAAGACACATCGAGAAGTCAAAACTCAGAGTACCTGCATTGGCACTCATACTCTGCAAATACCCATTACTGAATATACGTAAAGTTATGTATCAGAGTAAATTTTGTTTAAGAACTTGACCAAACTGTATTTTTATCAATTATTGTTTAGCATCATCAGGAATCTTTTTCTTACTGTAAATCTTTTATCATCTTTCTGGAGAGTATACACATTGTTGCTAGAAGAAAATTCAACACAGAAATGCTCTACTGATAAGTAGTACTTTATTAGTACTATGAGAAAGAGCTGAAGTGGAGTCCTTTTGCAATGCCCTGCATTGTCTTGGACCCTTGTGCTGCAAAAGTGCGTTGGTGTTCACAGCGCAAAACTTCAGTATTTAATTATTCATGCCAGATGTTTTAGATAACTTAAGGAAAGCATGGTTAAATCCTTACAGTTATAAATACTGTGAAATAGTGACAAATTAGTGTAGTCGGAAATTCTTCTTAGCTTGTATAACACACTGTTGTGAAAATACTAGCAGTATTTTTATGCATCATATACTGTATTGCTCTAAATCATATCCTCTAGTACTGACTGCCTTCAAAAGTTTAATAGCAGGCTATCAGTGGGTTTTCTGGTGCTGTATTGGCCCATCACTATACCTTTAGGTCCAATTGTTAAGGCATTATCCAAGGGTTTATTGACAGAAGAAAAATACCAAAAATGGGACATATCAGCATGCAAGTGACTGAAGCAGTGAAGAACTCCTGCACTATAGAACTTTGCATTTACTTCGGATGATGGCTTATGAAGAGGAAAGAGGATATAAAAACCATAGGCAGCCAGCTAGCAAATTTTTACTGCCTCAAAACAAAGTAGGCAAGAAACATAACTCTGGTTTGGCGCCACTGAATACTGTAAATCTGAAACACATTTTGAGTTTAAAAGCCCTATTTTAAGATGATGTTTTCATTCGAAGTGTATTGTACTCTTGTGCTGCTTTTTGTATCTAGGTTACCATGTGTACTGTGTTTTCTCTTTAACACTTGATAGCTGTAAACACTTGATGCAAATTTTCAAATAGTCTCTTTTCTACATGCTGAGGAAGTCAAATGTATCACTGAAATGTGGAACATCAAAATCTGCTCTTCATTCTTTTTGCTGAATGGGGTTTTCAATGTTGCTGCTGTCCTTTTGACTTAGTTTGAGTGGAGTGACTAACGTCTTTTTACTCCTGTTACAAATGCACTGGTATTTTCATGTTTAAACAAAGTTCCACTTTTTTTTTTTTTTATAATGATATTCAAAGTACCAAACAATAGCAATGCACAAGCACTTTTTCTTAGGCCCCTGTAGGAAAGATGATTTTTTTTCAAAGCAGGTCTGCACTGAATTTGGCTGTCCAGGGTTACAGTTAATGAATAAGCATTCAGATGTGGATTTGGGGAGACAAAATAAATATTCAAGAGAATAGTTTAATTCCTTTTTATTCACAAAGAACCCCTATAAGTATTGGCTGGGTACATCTGCAGTAAAATATATAGAGGTGGTAGAATGTTCTGTATCCTTCCTCTTAGGTATAGCTAATCTACTTGTGATTTCCAACACAAGGCTTTGTACTGAGTGGTACCATAATTGTATATGGATTGGATTACAAGACTGCTTCTGTTCTGCTAATTTACACTTCCATTAGTGTCTTGTGATATTTGGTGTATTTTTAACATAGGGCATTAATTTAAAAGCATTGGTGTGGATACTCTGTATGTATGTGAATATACAATTTAAGAACAACCTGTAGTTCTTTCAGATGCAAGGCCACAGACCTGTGATCCTGAGGGAATGGAAGTTCAAGGCGTCTGTAGCAGTGAGTATTTTGTTTTGATTTTCAAGTTCTTCTCTGCATCTATGACCCAATAATGTCAACATTTAGTCATATTCTGTCTTGAATAAAAACATGTTCATGTTATCAACAGTATTGCTCGGTCTGTTGCAAAATGAGCAGTTTGGAGGTGATTTCAGACCTTGGATTACAAAAGTACTTTCTCGGCATAATGTTCAGAATAAGTACCAAAATATTAAAAAGTAATTTTAATAATGCAGATTTATAGATACTTTGATTCTTTGGAAGTCAAATATAAGATGAATCTACAAATCATACTGTTGCTTATTGTTCCTTTTTTTTCTTTTTTCTCTTCCCCCCCCCCCCCCCCTTTCTTCATAAGTAGAGAAAATATTCTTCTGTCAGGCAGATTCCCTTGCATGTTGCTCTCTCCTGTGTGGTAAAATAATTAATTGTATTTTATTCCCTTGATTTTGTTGGTGGTTTTTTTTCCCCTCTTCAGCACCTTCCTATAGGCTAGAATATAACCAGAGGCTGATAAAGAATTTTTTGTCCTTCTAATAATTCATAAAAGGAACATACACATTTTCTCTGATTCTCTAAGCAATTACGTAATGTTTCCACATATGAAAAAAATAGTATTAGTGTATTAATTGGCAAAATACATGTAAATGTCATTTCATCCGATACTGTTTTTGCACAGAATAAAAAGCACAAACCACACTTCTGTTTGACTAGGTAACCTGGCTCCTTCATCATCTCCATCTGTGTCACCACTGCTACCAGCCATTCCTGAAGTTGTAGCGGAGCTGATCGAAGGCAGCATTTACCTAAGGTGTACCTTTGGCGTTCCTTTTGCAAACAGCTCAGTCGGATTCATTGTCACTTGGTCAAGACTTTCTCCTGAAGGTATCAAAGAAGAACTGAAACATGAAACTGCAGTTCATACGTTCTCACTTCTAGAACTAGATGGGATAAACGTCAGACTTGGAGACAGAGTATGTTAAAACATAATCTCTTTGTATCTTTGTAAATATGGCTCAGTAGACATAAACAGTTGTTAGAAACAGAGTTCCAGCACGCTGCTGTATAATTTTTCTTGGCAGAAGCATGCTGCCTCTCGTTGTTGTTTACACTAACAGTGCCCATATGAATGTGGAAATACCACAGAATATATCACTAATTCACTGCCGTTAAGGTTTTGAGACTGTCTCAGTACAGTATAGTGTGCCTCCAGGAGATAAATGTTTATTCAAGTTGCATCTTCTTCACCCTCTACCATGATTCTGTTTGATACTGTAAATGAAGAGGATTTTTGGGTGCAGCTGCAGCTAAGTGGGAGGCTGTAAGAGCCACAGGTTGTGAGAAGCTGTGTTGTTGATTCATTAGACAGATTTCTTTTCTCTGAATCAGTAATGAGCTGCTGCTTGATGGTTTTGTCTCTAGGATCGGATTTAAATGGTTTAATCTCTGCCATCAAAAGCAGTGGGAGTACCTGCATTACCTTCCATGGTAGCAGAATCAAGACCTAGGCTCTCATGGTAACTTTGAGAAGCTTAAGCATTGGAAAGTCAATAAGCTTTCTACCTGTATATACCAAAATACAGGTTAATTTTTCCTGGCCAAAATAAAAACCCAAAAAGCACATGGTTGGTGTGTGTGTGTGCATGTGTGTTCAAGCCAAAGCCAGGCTGCTTGGACAACAATAGCAATTGCTAATCCTCAAAAATCCTGTGGGGACTTTGTGATTAGTTGCGTGACAGTGTTAGCTCAGTGACAGTCAAAAGGAAAGGCACAGTCTCAAACTACCTGCTGCTGCTATGAATCCTGGGTTTTCTCAGGATCTGAAATATTGCACGTGTGGTCAACACATCTAAAAAGGGATACAGCAAAATAAAAGAAAAAATACAAAACCATGGTGTCTAGTAGCATGGAACTGGTTCAGTGGAGGGAAATCACAGTAAGTTCTTCAGCTTGAAAAAGATTGTCCAGGCCCATAACACCAGGAAAAAAGTATAGTAAGAAGAGGAGGAGGAGGAGGGTATGGTTGTTTTGCATAATGTAACATTTCATGGGCACTCAAGAAAATTAAAAGGCAAAAAATGTGAAATGGACAAAAAGAAGTAAACAACATGTAATGAAGTATAGAATGCATTTCCGCAAGATGGGCTCCAGAAGGGATTTGTTAAATCTGTGGAGACTTAGGTGCTTGTTAAACGTGCTGGTTTGTATGTGGCCTTTAGTTCAAGAATTCTGCACCACTGGTAGAGTATGCCAGCAAAAGGTCTTAGGATGCTCGACCTGTTTCTGTGTTTTTCTTAAGCAGCACCACTGGCAATTGGTAACTTCTGGTGCAAACAGAAGACTGGGTGTGATGAATCCATCAAACTGACCCATGATGGCTGGGTTTTGTCTTCATGTGACCACTTCATACCAAAAATGTATTTTATGATGCTGGTTTTGCCCTTCAGGTCTATTGTAGCAGTTCTGCTTTTTTCATGGAGAAGCCGGATATACAAAGCTCTTCTGTTGAGAGCAAGGAATTTTTTGCTGGCATTAAGGTAATTTTGAAAGAAAATAATGTTTTACTTTATTGTACTAGGAATCTTTCTGAGTATTGCTACAGCAGTTGGTCCTCTGAATAGAAGGCACTCAAAATGTATTAGTTGTGAATTAATAGAGCCTGTTGTTGGCTGTAGTGAACTTAAATTTGTCAAAAAGCAGAAAGGTCAAAGTTGTTTCTATGCTGCCCATGTACTCAAGGTGCAGGAAGGCTGAATCGGCAACTCACACATGTAGTGAAAGCCTTGATTTCCAGCAGCTGGAGTAGACTCTGACACTGTATTTGTAAACTAGGAGGGCCACGGCTCAGACCTGAGCTCTGGCACACTGTTGTCCATTATGTTTAACTGCTGCTGCTTTTTCTGACATGATTTTGGCCTATGCCAGTGGGCTCTCCCAGCACATGGCTCGTGGGATAGCCCAGGTCAGGGCCTCTTCCCAGCCGTCCGTGGGGGTAAGGGAAGGGTGAGGCCAACCTGGTCTGGGCTTAGAGAGGGAAGCTGGGACATGAGCCACTTGGTCAGAGGCCAAGCTCCAAACTCATTTTAATTCCTACTATGGCTGTAGCTATAGGGACCCATTTGCTGGCTGGGAATGGGACCCCAGTCCCAGAAAGACATATTGCATGTCATTACATGTTGGGAATAGTCCTGTTGACTTAAGGTTCTGCACTTCATAAAGTTAAGTCTGAGCTTATGTTTCTGCAGGATCAGGGCACAGATTTATCTCATGTAAGTGCAAGTCTGTAGTGCACACTGCGAAGTGTCAATGCATTATTTCTGTTTTCCTGTGAGGCTGTGTTCAGGATTTCACCCAATGTACAACGCTCAGTTGTAGGCCTCTGTTACTGATGTCTCGTTGCATTTTTGATTATGCATCTATGGTGAGCTGTGATGGAGGTTTACGGAGAGGAATCCCAGGAGAAATACGGGGCTTCCAAATTCTTTTGGGATATTGTTGCCTGTAGGTAGCTTCCCCCTCCCTTCCCCCCAGACAATACACCAAACTGTTTGTATTTTAGCTTCCAGAAGTTACCCAGAGAATACATTTTTGTGGTGTTAATGTGGTTTGCCAATTCCTTACCTTTATAGCTAGCCTTTACTCTTGCCTTTACATTATCGTTGCCCCTTATTCCCACCTCTTCAAGACTCTTGCTGCTGTGTCCTCATCTGCTCCCCAGTATGCTGCTGCTGTTCAGACCATCTAAATAAGCCTGATCAAGTGCAGCAGGCCATGCACCATGCCATTCCATCTCTTTAGTTTTTTATACTGTACTCCAAGCTGGTTAGTAAGCAGTGCTGTAGTTTACTCACAAAGCTTGCATTTTAAGTACAATTTCTTCTGTGCTAGATACATACAGAAACATATGATATATCAGAAGATGGGAAGGAATACAGACTGACAATAGAAAGTAGCATTCCTGTTCCTTGTCCTGAGTTTAGCCAGCTTGAAAGTGACTGCAAAATCTCACTAACATTAAATACTGTTGATGAAGGTAAGTAGTATCCTGATCTGTTGCATTTTGTAAGTTTAATGTATTTTTCTAAATATTCCCACTGGTCTCCTTCTTGGAGAAGCTGTTACATTGCAAAATACTTTCTAAAATGTTAAAACAAAATATTCACAGGCTGTATATATAGCTGCTGAAAGTATGGAATAATGTGTCCATAATCCATTACTTGTTGAAGTTAGCATGTGTTTTTGGCAGCTGTGGATATTGGAGCCATATTCTTTAACTTGAATAGACAGAATACCATAATACCTACAAAGTTCGTAATTCAGTTAATTTTGTTGACTTGTTTTGTTGCAAGTATTGTATATGCAGTCGTGAAGTCCTCATTTTTTACTATTCTTACTGTTTTCTGTAGTACTTTCTCAAGCACAAGTCCTGTGAACCCAAGGAGGAGCCTTGCCTATGCAGACAACCATTTTTATGTCACATTAGCAAGCCTATAATGATTTCCATTTGTCTATCAAACTGGAAAATTCAAAACCATTTTCTTGGGTGTGTGTATGAAGATGTAGAGAGGGGGTTGTGCATGACCAAACCCAAGAAAAATGCATAATTATTTTGATTTATGAAAATGTTTGTAAATCATTTATGTATCTATCTTAACAGTAGTATACAAAATGTGACTTATTTAGAGGAAAACTCACTAATGATGTGTTTTCATTAAAACAGGTAAAGAGCAGTTAGGTTTAAACTTGGCTCTTTCTTCTTGTCATGTGGATCTTCTCCAGAAACCCTGCAATAACGGAATCTGTAGTCAAGCTGTAATTTATTTCACTGCTGTGACAGACTTTATGCAGGATGGAGACAGGATTACCAGAATTGCAGTCGAACCTATATCCAGTGAGAATTTCCTGTGGAATGGCTATGTTCCAGAAGGCACACAGGTTGAAAATCTTCATGTTAAGCTCTGTAAACTGGCCAGAAATGTGGCTGATGTTAATGAAGCTTCTATTTCAGTTGTGACTTGCTGACTCACACCAAGATTTTTAAGTGGTCAATTTTCTTTTGTTTTATTTTCATTGAAATGCTGTGTTTTCATTTGAATTAATTTTTTTACATTTTAATACTGATATAACTACTCAGATTGATTAAAAGTATAATATAATATATTTATTAGAATGTAAACTAGTATCATAAGATAAATAATGCATCTGAGTCTGTTTATTTCCTAATCTGACATGGCTCACTATGTGCTTCTTTGTTTTGAAGATTACAGTAAAGGATCTTCCCACTGCCTACTGCTACTCATTTACTGACCCTCATATAATTACATTTGATGGAAGGTAATCACTGGATTGCTGCTCTTAATTTTAAGTGTGTTGGGATTTTCTGTGGGTGTTTTTTGCAGGGTTGTTTTATTTATTTTAAATCTGTGCTGGTGATACCCGTTAGCTGTAGCTTTCTATAACTGCACTTGGTATTTTACATTCTTTCTCAGACAATAAGGATAAATGTGCTTTAGTTAGTAAAAGCTTGCCAGTCATGATGATGTTTATAATATTTGTATTTCTAAATGCAAGTTTTGGGGTTGTGGCAAAAGAGTGAAGCAAATGGACTATTTTCCTTTTTAGAAGAGTATGCCAAGAGAGGAGTGGTTGCTGTACAGTCTGTTGACTATGAAAGATAGAAATGTTATTAAATATGAAGAATGATAAAATGATTGATTAGGCAAAACTTTTAATGCAAAGGTGTTTCCAACCTACAGCATAGTTTCCCTGTTTCTGGGTGTCAGTATCTGAATCCTTGTGAGCATCAAGTTGCTAGAAGCTATCTGCTGTCTGTGTAACATTGTGCTAAGCTCATTAACGGTGTTGAAAGCGACTTATTCACTGCTGCCACTTGCACATCACTAACCTTCTTTCTAAAGTGAAGACAGCTTCCCTGGCCACAGCTGGCATGTTTTTGGTATGCCTCTGTGTTTCAAAGTGTTTCTAATTCATGGAAGGTGTCAGAACAAACACAAGTTCCACACCTGGGACTTTTATATTCTCTGCTCAGCAGAAGCACATTTCTTTAAGTGGCAGGGTGAGAAGAAGAGGATAGGTTGCCTCCAAATAAGGATTTTCAGCCCACTACCCCACTTTTCTTCTGAACTTGATAACAAAAAGGAAAAGACAACTTGTAATTGCTTCTCTGGTAGCTCTGTGACTAGTAATAATAATAATAAAGTTACTGGGGTTCTCCTGAGCTTGCAGTTCCTCCTTCAGTGGAAATTATAGGGATGACTTCACTGGGCATTTTGACCATTGATACATTGTGATCAAGCTTTCTTATGAAGCAATGATTTACTGTGATATGGTCTGGCTGGAAGCATGATGCTGCAGGGAGAGAACTTTCTTTTTAAGGATAAAGTCTGTTGCTACTTTATTTTACAAGTTGAGGAAACAAATAGAAAAGGAACTGTCCTTACTGAATCATGGGTAATCCTGTGCAGTCCCAGTAGGGTAGCCATCTGCAGTTTGTCTGCTGGCCCATTATGCACAAAGCAAATCAGATTCTGCAATTAACTGTCAAATGCCATTTATAGCCAAGAGGCTGTTAAACTTCCAGCAAAAGTTTGAAGTTTTTTCTTCCTCTCCTCTCCTCCCCTCCCCTCCCCTCCCCTTTTCCCTCCCCTTTCCTTTTTTTCCCTTCTCACTGCTGAATCATTAAATTGGCTATTTTAACCTTGCTTCAGGGAACAGATGGCTAATCCTAAGGAAAAATAAAGGAAGTTGCTATTTATGGTTTTCATCTTAAATAATTTTCAGATCTCTGGGAATAAGCACTCCCCATCTTCATCTTAATAAAGCAGACCTTTTTAAAAGCATGTGACTTTCTAAATCATTTTGTCAAGGGTACTTAAGCAGTTTTCAGCAGCTGCCCCCCACATGCACACTGCTGTGCATCTTGTTGCTCTTGCTGCATAGGTGTACTACCATAGGAACACAAAGGTTGAGAAGTGCTCTCCAGTTCTCTGTCATAAGCACTGTTAAAATGTCAAAGAATGGCAGTGGCTTCATGGTTTTGTTTCCATTCACAACCTTTGTCTACATATAATCCAGTCATGATCCTTCTTTTATTCCTTATTTTTCTGCTGTGAAACAGGTTTAATTTTTTCAGTTCAGAGCTGCACAGAGGAAAATATGATGGTGTTTGTTCAGAGCAAGGTTGTGTGTTCGTTTGTGGGCTGTACTGTTTGGTTTTTCTGATGCAGGAAAATGAGTTGCAGTATCAAAGATCACCAAATATCAGAAATCTGTTTTAAGATAAAGTTGCTGATCTGGTGATACAGTTATTTTATAACCGAAGTGATATCACATGCTATTCTTTTGATTCCAGACTCTATGACAATTTTAAAACAGGAACATTTGTTCTCTATAAGAGTACATCTCGAGATTTTGAAGTTCATGTTCGCCAGTGGGACTGTGGAAGTCTTCGCTACCCAGCATCCTGTAACTGTGGCTTTGTTGCCAAAGAAGGAAGTGATATAATTGCATTTGACATGTGCAGTGGTCAGCTACGTCAGTCACAGCCACACTTATCTGTAATAAACAGAGACACAACAGGAAGCAATGTCAGAATCACTGAATCCTACCTGGGAAGAAAAGTAACAGTAAGTAGTAAATAATTGCTTGCGGATGTAATGGTTATCTCAGCAATTATTTTTACCAATTCACACCAACTTCAGAACTAAACCATGTTTTATTTTCTGCAGTTAAGCAATAGCATAATGTTTATTTTACAGCTGTAGTCCTTTGGCCAGTGTTTTGCTTGTAAGTGAAGGATGTTGTCCTGAAAAACAAGGATGTGTCAACATGCATACCTTTCTGGAACCATGTTGTCAATCACAGTGTACAACCCTTGTGTGGAAGGTGCAGTTTTCAGATTCAGATAAGCGCTTATTTAGCTGCCCTGGTGTTCCAGAATGAGATCTCTGTGGGCTCTTTTTCACTCATGCCAGTGTCATATAGGAAGGTTGTGCATGCAGATAATTAAGTATGCCAAATGACATCCACAGAATTAGAAGTGTAGATGGTTTCCCTAGAGAATGTGGCCCTCAGATAAAACATTCATGTTTACTTTTGTAATTTCCTGTAGATTTTCTTTTGTAGATAGAGTTGCTGTAGGACTCCACTGAACTTCAAGTGAAGCAGAATGTGAAAATGAAGACCTCAACTGCTCTTTAATCATCTGTTGGTCTGGAAGGCAAACCATAAAAACAGATACGCCTTTTCAACTTGGGTTTGGCTATCGGTATAAGACTATTTTAAATATTTAACTTTTATCTGAAGCACTTCATCTGAAGACCTCAGATATGAAATATTAAGATGACTAGGCAATAGAGAAATTAAAAGGACACTGAGGAACCAGAAAAATTAAGTCACTTGCTGAGATCTGTACAGCAAGTTAGTAACAGAAACAGCATTTAAACTTGCAGTGGATTTTGTTCTTGAGACTTCTAGTATTTCTTTCAAGAGATTGTAAAGTTGCCTAAAATTAAATAGTAAATATTTGAGGCTATTCTGAGCTATCTAGAACAATGAGGATCAGCTTTGCAGGTAGAAAGTGACTCTATATTAAGCTACTAACACAGGGAATCCTGTAGCTGACAAAAAGCAAGTTGAGAAGGGTGCTGTCAAAGAGTCTATTCATATTACCAGAATCATCCCTTTCCATATGCTAGCATGTGAAGAGTGAGCAGCCTAGCTGATTTTTGATTCTCTGTGGTTTTGCCGTCACTGACCTTCCACAATATGCCTGCTAATGATGGATGAAGTTTATGGACCTGTAGTGCACCATCTAGCTGTCTGCTAAGGTTGAGATGTATAGGGTTTTTATTTACAGGGCTTCACGTGAAGAAGAAATAGTGAAATTTGTCTGATCCAGAATAGTTAGAGCAAGAGTTTAATGGGATGTCTTTATATTCCTGGCCTTTTCCAATTGTTCCTTGCCAACAAGCACACCCGGTTTTATTAGGTAAAATAAAAATCATGTTTCTCATGATGATATCATCAATCTCTTTCTAGGTTTTGTTTTCTTCTGGAGCTTTCGTTCGTGCTGATGTGAATGAATGGGGAATGAGCATAACACTTAGGGCACCCAGTTCAGATTACAGACATACAATGGGACTCTGTGGCACCTTTGATGGAAGTGCAGAGAATGACTATCACACTGCAAGTGGGGTGGAAATCCCAAACCATGCTAATGTTCCTTTTTCTTTTATTAAGGAATGGAGGTAACAAAATACTGTTTCAGTCAAATGTCATCATTTTTGGTTCAGCCTTTCCTTCACACTCTTAAAAACTTGTCAAAATAATAATAATAAAAAATCTTCCTAAGTTTTTAAGTTAATGTTAGAATGCCATCATTACATTCCATGATTAATTTCAGAGAAAATTGAAATTGAAGTGCCAAATTAATATTTAAGTGGTATGATATAAGATGAGTTTGAGTAGGTTTTGAACAAAGTATCAAGGTATACAGAAAATATCCACTCTTCTCAATTCTTCTATTATAAGTTACCCTCATGGTTTTGTGATTTAACTGGTCTTTAAATATAGCTGTATGCTGCAGATTCTGTGATCTATGCTGTAGAAGTATGAAACGACAAAAAGCAAAACAAATGTTAAAGCTTTACTAAAACAATGAAAATAGTTCAGATACAGTTTCATCTTTTTCTTTCTTCTCTAGAATTTCACCAGGAGCTAGCTTGTTTGACAAGACACCTGCTTCTTTAACATCATCTAGAAAAATAGTCTTCTGTGACTGTGCACTTGAAAATACTAGATTATATCGCTCAGTGAATAAACTAGAGACAGTTTCTCAGTCAGAACTTCCTCTGTATTGTAAAGAAAGTGAAAATGGTAGATTTCTTTCTTTGATACCAGGACTGGATGTCACTGCTGAGTTTCTTGGTCCTGTCGATCTTGTCAGAGGCTTAAAGAAACGTTCATCTGCACATGAAATGGATTCATCTACACTTCTGCAGAGGGAGGATAATCAAACCGAACTTCACAAAACATCACTAGTAAATACACGTGTCTCTGCAACCTCAGTGGGAAATACTGGTGTAGGAAGAAAAGGAACTTCAGGCTCAGGCATTAGAAGAGATTCTCACCGTTACAGTAGTCATCTTCATGAAAGTCAGTCTGTTACAAGTAGGGGGAAGCGCCAAAATTATTATGAATACCATCCAGCATTTCTATTCCAAAGTCTTAGCCAAACAGACTTAGAGGGATATAGTTATTTTTTCCCAGAGGACCATGCCACTGACACAGACCAAAAGTTTCTTCCTTCTTGGCCCACACCTTCTGGCCTCACTGAATCTAGCACTTTGTTACTATGCCAGCAGGCAATAGCTAATTCCAGTATAGGAAGATCTTGTGGTGGCCTTCTTGGCCGGCGAATAGAGGATGCGATCAATATGTGTGTTAAAGATTTGCTGCTGAAAGATGACCTCAGTTGGGCAGAAGCTTCCTTAGCTCTTCTAGAGAATGAATGTGAGAAAAGAGTTTTAGAAGAAATAAATTACAACCAACAGGAACTTGAAGGGTCGGTTGAGAGCCTACTTATTGCATTAAAGTGTCCCAGTCTCTGCAGTGGTAACGGGGAATGTACAGAATGGGGCTGTGCATGTTTTCAAGGCTATAGTTCATATGACTGCAGCATACTGTCTGGTAAGTGGGGGGAAAAAAGATTTACTTAAATAATGTTCTCAATGTTTGTGCAACATACATTTATTTTTCTGCCTTTCTCTCCTGCTTTTGTACGCTGACAAGGGTTCCTTACGGTGGTCCTGTTCGTTATCCAGCAGTTTAGTTCCAGTTTAATGCAGCCATAATTGTTTTCTATTCAGCTTTCTTGTTTCCGAAGGGCAAAACATGGGCTTAGTTTCTGGTATGTCAGATTTAAAATATTTACCACTCAGCAAGTTTGCAGTCCAGAACATTGCCCCAAGAGATTAGAAATGTTTCCATACTCTGTCTTCTTCAGGGAAGATCTGCCACATCCATCCATTCCCTAATTTTTTATAGTCTATGTGATCCTGTTTATTAACTGTAAGTGGGATGTTTTTCTCTTTGGTGATGTTACATCTCTGTAAGCTAACTATGTCAGAAGTGGTGGGAGCAGAATTGATGGTGAAGAAAAAAGTAGTACAGCAAATAGAGCTGGACAGGGTTGTTTGGTTTTTTTTTTTTTAATAAATAAGGCATTCACTAAACATTCAGTTAAGCAGGTACACTGGAAAAATATGAAAAGTACTACAAAAATCAAAACCCTTTCAAAACAGAACCTGTTAATATTTTGTTTTGCAATGGTGTTTTTGTTTTAGTGACCCATTTAAAAGCAAATAGAGAAAGAGGTAAGAGAATAATAAAAAGAAATATTTTATTCCTCTTGAAGTCAAATAAACTGGTTTTACTTCATAAAAACTACTTTGGAGTGTTCTAATCTTTGTCAGTTTATTTCCTGAAATAACTTCCACTTGAGATGTTTTTGTTTAGTCTTTAAACAAAAAATTCCCATTATAAATTATTGCATAACTGTAACCTTTCCAGTTCCTATTACTAGGGCCTGAGTTTCATTTAGATTTTATTCTGCAAGTGTGATGTAAAGAACCATAGATGAGAAAGCAAAACACATATTCACAAGTGTTTGTTACCAGATGAATGTTTTCTCTGGTTCATAATACTCAAGTTCCAAGAGAAGACGAAAGCTTAGCTTTAAAGTTAAGGTTCATTTTAACAATAAAAAATGTTTCTGTTTATGCCTTTCTTCGGCTGGGTCCAGATTTCATTGTTTACATAGTTTTCTTAGTTGGATAGAGAAATAAACATACTGTTTCATGTAAATGCATATGAACAAGTTAATATACTGACATTCATTGTCTAATCTCTACTTCAAAGACCAGGCTCCAGAAATTACAGAGCTGGAGAATGCTGGGCTGTGCAATATTCGACAGTATGACTGCACATCAGTAAGAGCTTTTGGACATGGCTTCAGGGAGTCATTGAATCTGAAATGTGAAATTATCAAATTACAGGTAGGTCTGCCTGAATAGTAATGATTACATTTTAAACTTCTCAGAGAATGAGGGAAAAAATGTCTAACATATTACTCATCGATATGGGTACAACCCAATGCTTTAGTAGAAGCTAAAAGCAAAGGCACTCAGCACTTTGTAGCAGACACTCAAGTCTTTTTGCAAGATTGCCATTTCCTCCATGATAAGAGAAATACAAAACATAATGGGAATGTTCAGCAGCCGAGAGGGAGATAACAGCATATGGCAGCTATCCATCAGAAAAGGGCAAGGGCAGCCCTATTAGCAGCAACCAGTACATCATTGTTCGTTTTTTTAAGTGCTTATGGAGAGGAATTGAAGTACCAGTTCTTTGAAAAAGGACAGCAAGGTTAAAGACATCATTGTTAGATTTCTGTCTCAAATCTAATGCTTGAAGTAGCCCTTTTATAAACATAATAAATCTGTTATGAAAAGAGAAAGGCATTTTTGATGTGTTGTCCATTTCCCTGGAGTAGAATACCACGGCTATTTAGTGATGTATGTGAGCTCTATACCCCAGGTTTGAACAGGAGATTAAACATGTTGCACTGTAAACTAAGAGGAATCTGTACAGAGAGACTGTTGTTACTCAGACCTAGAATTTGCTCAAGGCAAATTTACAAGAAGTTTACAAGTGTTAGCCTGGAATAAACAATTGGCAATTACAAGTTTTTATGTCAGGTTAGACACGAGAATAAAAATAGCTTCAAAGTAAAACTGGGTTTCGTTGATGTGATGATGGTGGGGGGTGAGGGGTGAGGAGATGGTGAAAGAGGAACCATTCAATGTGAAAATTTTGTTCTTGAGACAAAAGTTTTCCTTAGCTAGTTCCAGCAGATACTAAAATTATTTTGACAGATTAAGCAATGCTGGCTATAGATTTTTCTTAAACACAACACGTATCCGCTTATCTGCAAGTTGGCAAAGTGGAGAGTAAGTTCACACTCCATTAGGTTAAAAGACTTTTAGACCAAAATCACAGTGAGACAATTATTGGGAGTTCACTTACACAGTTTGAAATGTCTCAGTTTTAACTCAAGGCAAGGTATTCTGATATAACACTCTTTGTGGTGGTGTATTTGGCTCCCAACTACAAAACCTTTCTATTTGATCACTTTCATTGATGATCTTCTCACTGACAAGAGCCAGGTAAGAAAATGAACACTACTGCTGTTATCTGCAGTTGAGGAGGAAGCTGAGACAAAAGAAAGGATGTTTGGGTTTTGGGTTTTTTTGGGGGGGGGGTGGGGGGTGTTTGTTCGGGTGGGTTTTTTTGTGTTTAGTTTTGTTTGTTTAATTTTCAGGCTGGAGTAATAGTGACTTTATGCAAATGTCAATGGACTTGCAACAGCATAGAACTCCACGTATTTTGAGATTAAATTTAAATGATCAAAATTTCATAGAAGAGGAGGCATTTTGGCAGAATTTAGAGCTAATACACACTGAATTTCTTATTTTTTTATATTTCCACTTTTGAAAATTTAAATCAAATCCATTGTCCATGGACTGTCCTACCATGTTAGGAAGGATGTAGGTCTCATGGATGATGCTAAAAGAGGTGATTCAGAGAATTCTATATTGAAGTACCTCACAGATGCAGGACTATGGCACACCTTTTGGTAGAGGTTTGGGTAAGACATGGCCAAGGAACCTATGGTTACACAGATCCAGAATTTACTAAGATTTTTGTAAAGGATGAGAGTGTGTTTAACTTCCCCCAAACAAAAATACCATTTTAGTTCCTTATTTACATTGAACTGCAGAAGTTTTTCTATGAACCTAATGAATGCTACTAGATCTAGAAGGTTTTTTAATTGGTTTTTGAAAGCTTAATTTGTTTCTGAAAAAATTATCTGAACTTGCCTCCAGCTAGTAACAAAATGTTTCTGGAGAAATAGACTGCATCATATTTCAAAAGTTACGGTACTAAATGCACTCAAAATGACACATTTAGAAATATTTAGCTGTTACACTTTTACTCACCCTTGCTGTGAATTCCTTAACTGAGTATGGGGTGAAAGAAAAACAAAATGTTTGGTTGGAACAAAAATTTCTCATATGTCTCTTCAGCAAAAGATTTTATTTTTCTGTTATTTTACTGTTTGTAAAAATAAATAAATAAATACAAGGCCTCATCAGCAGATGACTCCCCATGTCAGGATTGGTATTGAATAAATGTCTTGATTGACTCCAGTAATTGAAAAAATGTGCCAGCTCAGTAAAACCTAGTCAAACTCAGAATTATTTTGATTTTGCTGTTCTCTTGATTCTTAAGTCTGTCTGGACTCTTACTTCCATCTAACTTTATTTTCAGTATGCTTATGCCTGCTTCCACATCAATACTTCAGTCAAATAGTATTATCATCCCTATTCTGTTACCTTGAACTCTCAAGATAGATCCTTGGATGACTTGTCCTCACTGCAGTTTAGAAGAAAAGTCTACAGGGTTAATGGTGTAATCTATTGGCTTGTGCAAGGGCTTAATGGCTAACTGCCAGTATTCCCTCAGCACCCAGAATGATACCCGAGCCCTGCCAAAAACCTCATCTGTTCCTTTGACTAAAGCTTGTCCTCTCATGGGAGCAGAGATGGAGAGGGATAGAGGCACTTATACATCAGATCAGTGCTGTTAGAGGATCACCCACTGCTTAACCCTCCTGTTACCCTCTAGCTGGAAGAACTGTTTGTCCTTGGCAATGCAGTGCCAAAGGGCCGTGCAGCAGGAAAGACTTCTCTGCCTTTTCTTCCACAGTAGCAGGCTTAGGTAGAAATCTATGTGCGCAAATAATGGCATTTAATATTTCCCACTGCGTTCTAATCCAGAGACATTAGACTTGTTCAGACACCGTGTAATACATGTTTTTTTTCTGTGATAAAAATATTTTCATAATGTATTTCACTGAAAAACAGATTTTCTGTCTTAACATTTAGTATAGTGATAGACAATGGATTCCTGGAGAACCTCTAACTATGCCAGCTGCCTTCCAAAATGCCAGGACTGTCGACTGCCAGTTACCAAATGATGGCCAGCAGTCTGATGTCATGGATCTGGTTGATGAAAAACCCATTGCCAAGTGGCAAATAAAGGTACTCGCAGAAATTTCAAATATTCACTTACAGGTATTCCTATTAAGATGAAAATATATTACATAGATATTATCCTTTTTTTAATCGTACTAAATGTGGAACTCAGCTTGCTTAACTTGGGGTCTCAGTTTCATCACCTAAGCTTAAGTGTTGAGTGCCATTTGAGAGTGTTCTTCTGCAAGGGGACTGGTAGATACGACCTAGGACCTACAGAGATACATATTCTTCAAGAGTAGAAGTTAAAGGCCAGGTGGTTACCCTAGAGCATTTCAAATGACATTAGACACATTTATGGGAAAAATGAGTTGAGCCCAGTCTACACGTACAAATCCCTGTGTGAAGTAGATATCTGAGCTCTCATACAGATTGAGTTAATGAAGACAATAGAGCCTACACACTATTCAGTTTACCCTAAAGTAGACACCTACATGTGGTTGGTCAAATATCTGCCTGGACTTATTGGCAGGATTAATTAGATTTCTGATGACTATTATGAGAGTTTAAACGGCTAAATGTAGGTTGAGTTGAAGCTCATGCGAGCAGTCGATGCAATGATACTTTGATACCTGGATGGGTTAATCAATTTTTATTTTACATCTTGCAGATTTCTAATGATGGATTCATTTATAGCAACTCTAAAACAATGATATTATATGACGGAGCCTGTCAAGCATGTGAACCACAGGAATCTGGGTTGTGTGCATTAAGGGTATGTATTTCCATTACTCTCTATTATGAAAATATGCATCTTTTCAGGCAGAAAAAAATGTAGAAAAATCAGCAGAACATACCCTGTTCTTGTTTCCAACAGGGATTTTCCATGCACAGAAATAAGCACAGAAAGAGAAGCTGGGATGAGGCAATTTTGAATTAAAAAAATCAACCCCAAACCACTTCATATAATTACCAAATAAAACCAAACATGCTGTCAGTTGTTTAGATTTAAAAACAACCTTAGTCGTTTAGTGGAAGTGCAGAATAGATTAGATTTTATCTGACACTTTAAAAATTCTTCCAGATTTATTGTTTGATAACCAAAAATTAATGAATCACATTGTCTTTCTCTAAAAGGAGAAAACATGCAACATAGATGGACTCTGTTACGGTGAAGGTGACACAAATCCAACCAGCCCTTGCTTACTCTGCAGACCTGACATATCAAAGTTAACTTGGTCAGTTGTTGAAAGTAAGTTCTAAATAGTTTTGTTTTTTTTTTTAATAGCAAGAAGTTGAAAATCGACTAAGTTTTTAAATTTATGGAAATAGTGAAGTTTTAAGTTTAACTATTAAAGTGTTTCATTTAAAGCTTAGTACCCAGTATTTTAGCCTGTAATTTGATTTTGGTTTTCATCTGGCATTTCTCCTAATTTCTGAAAATTATATTTTGTTTTCCAGACCATACATGTAAAAGTCACGCTTTTTTTTTTTTTCTTGCCCAGCTCCCCCCAGTAGCCGTTACAAATAACTAATGAAAATTAACAGCTCTCAGCCTAATTGGCACTTTGAAGTCTTTTGATATTTGGCACAGCTACATCCACAAATGTTTGTCTTCAACGTTTAGGAATAAAAGATATTTTCCAACAAATGACTGATACCAAACAAGAGGAGAACACAAACTGAATTAAATGGCATGTCATATTTATTATCCACTTAATATTTGGACATAATCCACATTGATGGCATAGATACGTGGCCTAAACAAATACTTGAAAGTATATCCAAGGCTGTCATGCTTCTGTCCAGTTAGAAACCACACTATGAAAAGAAGACCCAAGTCTAGATTCTTCATTTTCCTTCTCCATAGTACAAAGTTCTAGCCTAGAAGTTGTAGCTCTTTTGGCTCAGATCTTAGTCTTTGGATATGCAAATCATATTCGTCCCTTCACCAAATGGGACGTCTTTTGGGGCTTTACTAGTAGCCATCCAGCCTGCCCCATCGACCCCAGTCTATAACATCTCAAATACAAGTGTTCCATCAGTGTTTTCATGGGTGAATGTGCTGGCAAGACTCTGCCTGGATTGGGAAGGGTCCTGTATGAGTGGGACTTCTGGTGCCTGTCTTGCTGAATCTTTTCCTAGTTCAAACTTGTACTGAAAGCCAAGGTAGCTATACCTATTCCAAAAGAATGAAACCTGAATGAAATGAAACTCATCCAGCAGTCAGGGAGTCAAGGGGTTTCCATGTTACAGCCACAGACTGGAATTCAATATTGCCAGAGTCAGAAATGGGAGAAGAATGTAAACCAGAAGCAATTCCCCAAAACCAAGGAGCACCTCTTCTCCAGAGTGGATGACATTAGGAACGGGGTGTCAGAATCTAACTGCTGAGACACTGATTACAGCTGCTTCTCCCTTCATGGTTTCTGCCACAGTGGGTGGGTTCCTGCTTGGAGTTGTCACTTCACTGTAACCCAAAACTTAGCAATCTTAATCACCTTCCTATGTCCCAACTTCAAAACCTACACTATCCTCAGGGCTTCTGCTTCTCTCTTTCACAGAACTTGTCCTGTTGCTGGGGTTTTGTTTGTTTGTTTTCACCTGGTATCTCTAGAAATCTAGCTATTCCTGCCAAATAGGTTAGAGCTCAACAGTGCAGTCTAAATAGACTAAGGCTTACTAGTAAGTTGTTGTGTGGTTGAAATCCTTCCTAGGAACCGTGAGTGAATAACTTATTCCATCACCTCATGCTCAGTTTTGCCAAGATAGTCACTGCAGCCCATTACCAAGTATCGCTTAACAATATCTATTCATTTGTTAAAGGAAACCGCAGTCACCTCTGAGTTTTATGTCTTCCTGTACTTTAATCTGCAAACTATCTCTGCATAGGTAAAGTATAGTGGTTAAATTTGATAAATTCTGAGTTCTTTCTATGTATATAGATGCACTGCATCTTTACAAGCTCTTGCGTAGTATAAGTAATTTCTTGGTTATGTTGTTACAGCTATCATGACAATATCTAGTGTTTTTCCTGTGCCATTCAAATGACATTAGAATTTAAGAGAAGTAATTACATGTGACTTCCTTAATAGAAAGATAGGCTCCTTTTAATTTTTATAAGTATATTGCAACTTTTGCTTAAAAAAGGAAAATATCTCCTTTGTTACAGACAACCAGCCTCCAGTGCTTGAAACTTTTCAGGGTATGCTACAGACTTTTTATGGAGAAGATTTTGTATATCAGTTTTTGGCTTCGGATCCAGAGGGCTCTGCTATTCAATTCACATTGGATTCTGGTCCAGAAGGTGCCAGTCTTTCCCCATCAGGTCTCCTTTTGTGGAAAGCTGTGTCAATGAATCTCCAGAAAATTACATTTTCTTTGACAGATGACTGCAACGCAAAGACTAAGGTAGAAATAGAGGTAATGAATATTACAGTAAAATGATACCTACTAGTAAGATGTTTAAGATACCTAATTACAAAACTCATTGCTAGTTCATTAAAAAAAGAAAACTGTCTTATTGGGCATGTCTTGTAGGTCAGTGTAAAATCGTGTGATTGCCTAAATAATGGCTCATGTGTGACAAACATTAATTTCCCACCTGGAAGTGGAAGATATCTTTGTGTGTGTGTGGCTGGATTTGAAGGTGATCTCTGTCAAGTGAATACTGATGACTGTAAACTTAACCAGTGTGGTATTGGCAGATGTGTGGATGGAATAAACAGCTATTACTGTGAATGTCCGCCTGAACTTCAAGGTAAATTGCTACTTTATTTACACACATTTATCACATTTAGTCATAAATAGGAGTTTCTAATTTTATGTCTACAATTTTTGTAAAAAATTTTTGACTATAAATAGCTTGCTGCTGGGGTTTGAGGAAATTTTATGGTCTTGTGATAAAATTATAAGATATACTATAAGATTTTTCTGGCATGAATACAATGGTGGTTTATATTATGAGAGCAAATTTCCATGGTTCTCCTCTGCAGAGGTAAACTCAGCAACATGGTGAAACATAGGAGTGATGAATTTGGTTACAGTGTGATTCCTCCTATGCCTGCAGATAAAAGTGTAGTCCCCACAGCCCATCTTCTCCGTATTCCGCAATAAGCAAGATACTTGATACAAGATGTAAAAATGTGAACAGCAAACCTAGTCAGCTGTACTTATTAGATGTACTGAAATAGTTGGCACTTGATAGATGCCCTTTTTGTATTTCAGCACCTGCATACATTCTACTTTTATAAACACACTGTCAAAGTCTAGTGACACGAAATTATAAAAAACCCCAAATCTGTATTTCAATGCAGGTAAAAATTGTCAAGATGATGTAGATGAATGTGTATCCAGTCCTTGCTTCCCTGGAGTATTTTGCTTCAATACTTTCAGTTCTTACTATTGTGGTCCATGCCCAAATAATCTGCAAGGAGATGGGAAGTCATGTTATGGTAAAATTATTTGTTTTTCAGAAGAATGCTGTTACCTTATTGTCATTCAGATAAGGTATCTTTGGTTGTGCTTCATGTTTCTAACTAACTTAGAACTCTTTTCAGTAGTCAGCAAAACAGGACTGTGTCTCTGACTGTGGATGGCTGGGACAGAATCTCAGTTGATGACAACATCAGACTGCACTGAGTCACATAGTTGTAAAACACTTTTTCAGGTGACTGGAAAAAATAGATACAAAATAGCCAAATTCTTTTATATCAAAGTAGAATACAATGAAATGTTGGGGGTTTTCTGCATTATTTTCATAATATGAGCAATTATTGACAAAATATTTTTCTATCAGATTGCTTAACATAGAACCCAAATCAAGGCACTTGCCAAATAAGGTGCCCAAACATTTATTTAAAATGCAATTACTGAATAACTTCTGTTTTTAAAATACTCTACTGAAAACTTTTAAGAAGCAATTTTTACTCTTTATCTGCTTTCTGAATTTTGAGTTATTTTTATGTATTAAAACTTTAGTTCTGTCATTTATTTGCAGTTGAAACAAAACTAACTACTAATGTGTTTTCACATCTTTTGTTTTTAGGAAGCTTTGAGGACACTAATGTTGAAAGAAAGGATTCCACAGGAGAAACTGGAGGGAATAAAGGTGATTTTTTTGTGAAGAAAATGGAATTTCTGATTCACATACTGATAAGAATATAGCTGGCAAATAAAGGTTCTAGTCAGTTTTATGTTATTCACTTTAATTTTTCAGTTTGACTCAATTTAATTCATTATTGGCGTTGTATTCTGATGTGAAAAATGAGACTGACATGTCAATATCAACAAATCCCTTAGGTCAGTCAAGTCATTTTATTGACAGTGTGATGTATGACGTTCTTATCGTCGCCTTTTGTTTTTGTGAGTAACCACTGACATAAAATAGGTAACGTGGGGATAGGGACATCTGTTATATGAGATAAGCAAAAGTTTATGGCATTATGTTGAATGCCATTTTCCTACTTTAACTCAAAGGAAAGGTGAAGGGTATGGCAAGTGAATGTCTTAATTCCAAAACTCCGTAAACGCTGTTGCTGGCATTTCTAGCTCTGTGCCTGCTGGGGCCTTCTTTGCAGGAAATTTTTGTGTGTCTTTTCCCTTTAGCTCTGAATTGTTAGTGGGGGACGAGGAAAACTCTCTCACTCTGCTGCCAGTGCTGGATAATTCTTCATCGGCTGCAAAATGGTTTGCTTTTCAGCAGTGGGAGACAGCACTCTGTAATAAGATTCAGTGAAGTTTAACCTTTCGTAGACCATTTTCTAGTACAATTCTAAATGGAGTTAGGGACAGAGATTAAGTTAGGTTGGATAATCTCCTCCAGTTTCATTCCTCCTCTGCCCCATAATGCTAAAAGCCCATATATGGCATTCTGCTGTTCTGGGATTACAGTGCCATCCTCCTTCCCACAACCCACCAGACCACCTGCTTTTTCTGGGCAGAATATGAAGAACTTTTCGTTCTCTTTGCACTCCTTTCAGTGAGGAGACTGAGTCAGTCTCTGTCGTTATAAAACACATGAAATATCCCACTAATAAAAGCCATGCAGAAACTTTAAGAAAGTTTGGAGAGTAAAACATGGTAATACTTTTTCTACAAGGTGGTGGATTATTCACCTAAAATACTGTCCATGGTGCATCAGTAAGTATAAGCATGTACATACTTGTGATTAAATATCTGCTTCTAGACTCTAGGTTTATTACTAGCGGTTAGACATACTGGTGAACCATAAAAAGTATCTTTTCTTTAAACTCTGTTTCAGTTTTCTAGTTGGAAGCAGTATATGGAGCTGGTAATTTGCTCTGACAGTAAAGCTGTTTATTGACCCAGTATGGGAAAATCTCTGCTGTCTGCCTCATATATATGGTGCTTTCTCCTTATCTTCCAGCCAAGAAAAGGCCATGGTGAGGGTGGGAAAGGACATACCCAGAATACCTTGATCTTCTCCAATTCTGCCAGTTAGGAGTTAGGTTCTACTGCATATGTATGTTCTGATGTAGCACACAGAGAGAATTCCTGAAGCACAGAATGCATGGGCTGTATGTTTTCTGTTCAGAAGACATTCCCCACCTTCAGAAGCAAAAAAAAGTCTCATAATATTCCCATACCTTTTTCCCCTCTTTCTTTCTAACATGCTGTAGGTTTTCAACAATCATCCTTTGAGAAGGTTTTAAGCATCTCAGGCTATATTCCCAGTTCTACAGATGTCCCTGAGAGATTTATTTCTACAGAAACAGTCAGTAGCAGCAATCTGCTAGGCTCCACAGTAAAAACAATCACCACTTGGAAGTCACTTAATTCTCAGAGAAGTGCTTCTGTACAACCTGCTGTTACTGGAAACATTGCTCATGCTCTCAGCGCCATCAGTGGTCACCTTGCTAACGTGGAGGAGAGTTCTTCAGTACATGCTGTGATGACCACATCTTCAAGGAGCCATGCTGTATCACCTGAGAAGAAAACAAGGGCACAAGTTGAGGCCTACAGCTATTTTGAGACCAGCAAGAAGACTTCTAGCAGCAGAACAAATATAAGCAAAGGGCTTTCTTTGCCAAGCAAAGTGTTCAAAGGTGGAAATGCTCAGAGAGTTCAGCACCTATTAGCCAAGCATAAAGCGAGTCCTTTACCTTTTGCCCTTGTTGAAGTCACTGTCCCACCAAAAATGCTTCCTGAAGAGCTGAGTGAAATAGTGATTCCTAAAGCAGTAACCTGTACCGATTTACCCTGTTTTCCTGGTGTACCTTGTGAGCCAAGTCAGGATGGAAGCATCAAGTGTGGTCATTGTCCTTATGGTTATTATGGAGATGGCTTCACTTGCAGAGGTATTACAAATGACTGCACTAAATGCTTTGCAGAAAAGAATCTTGTGACATTTTTATAACTTGAGAGTACATTGTTACTGTATGATTAGTGAAATGCATAGAGTATTGAATTTTCTCATTTTCATTATTAACGTTGCCATAGCCTACAGGCTTTTAGTTTTGTGGATGCACTTAAAATATTTTTTGGATTTGTCTCAGGATCCCCACTTATGGGCAGTGACCTAATGGATTCTATGTGATGTGTTCATCATGTTAGGCAAGACACAGTTGTGCTGAAATGCCACTTTTGTTTTCCTTATTCCTTTCTTTTTCTTCATTGCCTTTCAGCAAGATGTAGAGAAACATGTGGCAAAAATATGGAGTGTGTGGCACCCAATATTTGCAAATGCAAGCCTGGTTATGCTGGTTATAACTGTCAGGCTGGTGAGTATGGCATTTTGATTTAGCCTGTGGTAATTTGTATCCACAAATTAATGATTTGAAGATCACTGTTGATTTTTTGCACAGCTCTATGCAGACCTGATTGCAAAAACCATGGGAAGTGCATTAAGCCCAATGTATGTGAATGCCTACCAGGATACAGTGGCTCCACTTGTGAGGAAGGTAAATAGAAGATTTTTCACTTTTGAATCCATAAATACCCAAAGGATGCTGTAAATAACTTCCATGACTGTTCATTCTGACAGCAAAGAGGTGTGTTCATTTTACTTTTACTTTAACAGAACTCTCTGAGTAACATGTTGGTATATACCCTACTTTTTTTGATATACACTGTAAAAGTTGGTTGTGATTGGATATTTCTAAATTTAGCTTTCACAGTAAGTAGAGGAGTTGACCAGTGAATGTAGATGCCTCTAAGCTAAACACTCCCAAAGAGTGGGAAGTCCTATCTGGAAATTGTATCAGATTTCTTTTCTTCAGGATGACTGTTGGGCATGTCTGTACTCTGTTGGAATTAAGTTGTTCTTGTTACTTATTCTTGTCAAAAGGCACTGCATATGTCTCATTATTTTATTTCCAGTTCTTTGCTCACTGTCAATTATTAACACTTCCCTTTTTCTAAAGCATAACCAAACCATGCATCTTTTTAGAGGTGATTTCTTGAACAACATAATTCTATATCTGCAGCACATTGTAAACCACCCTGCCAAAATGGAGGCACATGCTTGGCCAGAAATCTCTGCACCTGCCCATATGGTTTTGTGGGACCAAGATGTGATACAAGTAAGCAAAAAAAGCATAAAGGAAGAATACAGAACATTTCTCCCGTTCTTCAGGAGCAAGAAAGCAAATTACGGCTTAAGTTTTTGATGCACTCTGTCTAATGCTAGCAAATGCCATAATACCTGTGCCACTTTGAAGGCTTCCATACTTGGGCTTTTCAGACATTAGTTAGATAGTATTTGCATTTAACTTTGAAAACATAACGTACTATAAAAATTGCAGATAGTTTATTATTTATGATTCATGAATGTGGAAACATTAAGCACGTTGCATGTGTGATACTACCTTCAGAACGAACACAGATGTTTAATATGTCCTTACAGCTTTTTAACTTCTATCATCTTAAATTGGTTACATGCTGGGGTACATTCAGAAGTTGATATCAGTGAATGGTGGGTCAGAAGAACTGGGATACAGGAAAACTGAATTCAGAACCGCATTATGGGGTCTTTTCTTTTTACTTGACATGAAAATCGGAAACTTTGCTGTGATCATAGCTGAAAAATTTGAGTTAGTCTCATGTAAATTGTCTTTTATGTATCGAATTCTACATGCTGCAATTTGGCAACTCCAAATTTTGGGTAGATGTCATACTGGTAATTTTTATCATTCATAGAGTCCAAATTTAGACATGCTGTTTATATATCATTCACCTGAATGTGCCACTGCATTATTGACCCCAAATTGAGAAAATCCTTTGTTCATCTCCTCCTCAAATCCCAGGACTCTTCATTCTCAGTTTTTCTTGTTCTAGTTTCACTTGTGACACACAAAAAAAATGGTGCTCTTTGTTAAGCAATACTAAAGAGAATGAGATGTTGTCCTGAAGAAGTGATTCATGGTTTTCCACAGCAAATGTCTTTGCTTGTTAGTCTCGTGTCACTCTATGCATGCAGCTGCACTTGCTGAAGTGATGGAGGACACTGGAGTGAACTTTCTTGGGAGTCCATCAAATCCATCATGTAACATGGTCCATTTGTCTCTCGGTATTGAATTTCCCATTTTTTTTTAGAATTTATATTTGACACTTTCTAGATTTTTAACACTGAATATAACCAGACCGTGGATAATTAAATGGAAATGTAATTACATTTTATTTACCTTTATAGTCTGGTGCTAGCTTTTTATGGCTTTGAGACTGGATTAATCTATTCAGCAATTCCTCTTCAACTAGTGGAATTGTATGTTATTTCCAGTGTTAATATTTGGGAAAGAACTGAAGAATGAATCAAGCATGATTTGTAACATATCTTTTTCTCGCCCCCTCCCCCCCCCGCTTCCCTCCTTCTTTGTTTCTGCCCAACTTCTTGGATGGCAGTGGTTTGCAACAGACACTGTGAAAATGGTGGTGAATGTCTTACTCCAGACATCTGCCAGTGTAAACCTGGGTGGTACGGACCTACATGCAGTACAGGTAACACTCCTGCAACTTCCATGTTCCTGGGAAAGCATCCATAGGACCTCCCATAGTTTGAAATTTGGAACCGTGTGGCTCAGACAGCAGCGGTGGGCAGCTGCTTACTGCCACAGAGCCCCCCCACTCTCTCTTGTCTCTGCATGTTAGTTCTGCTGCCAGCAGCACCTCCAGAAAGTCTAATACTGGTCCTAAAATTCTGGGTAAAGATTTTATGTGAATGGTATTACCTGCAGTTATCTTAGGTGTTTAATTCCTGTCCTTGCAAAAGAAGCACATATTTTATAGAGTTTTATTTGGGTGTCATGCTTCCCACTCTTCCTGACCCTGTTTCTGCAGCAATTTGTGACCCTGTGTGTCTCAATGGTGGTTCGTGTGCTAAGCCAGATGTTTGCCTCTGTCCACATGGATTCTTTGGTGCCCAGTGTCAGAATGGTAATCTTTTTTTTTTTTTTTTCCCCTCCTCCCTGCTTAGCTGCTGTTATGAGGAAATCTGTGAGAAAACATTGTTACCTTAAGACACAAAATTCACAATCAAGTCAGGTACCTGAGAAGTGGTGCAAAACAGAGATTACATTATTTTTTTAGATTTTATGGCTGATTCAGTGAATGTCCAAGGAGAAAGGAGACTCAAAATTTGCCGTGTCTTCCACTCATCTTTTGAGCAGTGTTCAACCAGTTCCATTGTATATTATGTAGTCTGGTTACTCGTGTACACGTACAGTTGCCAGCCTTGACCACTTTTTATCCGATTTTGTCTCTACTGTTGACATAGGCACCAATCCACATTAATATGATTTTTACAAGACAGGCCTGATAGTGCTGAACATTTGTATAAGCTATCAGAAGTTTAGTGTTGCACTCTTGTTTCCTAGAAGTATATTGCTAAAAGTAAAACAAAATGCAAACTACAGCCTTTTCCTCCTGTTTGTATCTTTTAGCTGTCTGCAGCCCGCCTTGTAAGAATGGTGGTCATTGCATGAGAAATAATGTCTGTACTTGTCCTGATGGGTACACAGGCAGAAGATGTGAAAAAAGTAAGCCAGTATTAAAATCCTTCCAGGATCCAAAAGTAACCAGTAAATTATTCTGTAATCAGTTAAATGTATTAAACAGCAGACATTTTTTATTTTAAGGTGTCTGTGAGCCAAGATGTATGAATGGAGGAAGGTGCGTAGGGCCAAATGTTTGCTCTTGTCCTTCAGGATGGAGAGGAAAAAGATGTAACACTCGTAAGTATCTTGTAGCTAACAGCAGAACCATACCTCAGAAGTAATATATGACTAAAGGACACCTCTGTCCACACAAGTAATATGAAGTTAGTGCCAAAGAACTCAAGAATATACACACATTGAAAAAATAATGGTCTATAACTTGGCAGCAAAATTTAGGATGGAGAACTAATACTGTGCAGTTCTTAGGCTAAATCATGAGACCAAAATATCTTTTAAATTTTTGTATAGCAAATAATACTTGTTTCTTTCTTAATTCTTGTCTAAGTAAGAAACATCTGCATTTCTGCAAAGAGCTGAGTCATGCAAGTGAAAGAATCTCAGTTTGTACTGGAGGATATAAAAGTAGATATAATAGAAAAAGAAGTACAGTGAAAGACTGAAAAACTGTGGAAACATAGTGGGAAATGATTGGAATAGAAGATGCAAAGGACACAAGCTCTTTAGGAAAGGTAGAAATAGGTCTGTGATGGTAGTACAGCTGTGGGTCACATTGTATCTTAATGAAGATATTGATGGTGCATAAATAAAATGTGGCAGCGTGGATAAAAGCACAGTCTGCACGAAAATCAACATGAGGATGAGTGGTAGAAATCCAATAGATAAAGTGTTAGTGTCTGTCATAGTACCCACCCGAGGCTCAGATATTGATACGGCCAATGAGCTCTCTAATGGCATGGAGGAAAAACAAATTTCCCTGTATTACTTTCTGTAATTATTGGAAAGTTTTATTGAAAAAAATATTACCCATATTGACAGGGGTGAGATATTCTTGGACACTATGGAAGACAGATTTGATTATGAAACAGTCAATTAACCAATGAGAAATAATAGTGGTTTCGATTATGGCTTAATAAGCAGGGATGAATGTGCAGAAAAATGTGTCATAGAAAAGAACTTTGGATCAAATGTTCATGAGCTGATTCACCATGTGTTGAATGTCTGTTGCATGACAAAAGATCTCTCACTAAGGTGTGGGTTTTAGAATGGTAAATATGGAAAAAAAAAGCTATTTAGTGGTGCTGACTTAATTCAGTATTTCGGGCTTTTGTAGCAATCTGTGATGCATCAGAACATCTCAATGCGTGCTTTGGCTGCAGGGCTTTTTGTTTCTAGTTGCCCTTCTTCTTTAATGTCTTGTTGATCTTAGACGGATTTTCAGTGAAGGTGATGTGACTCTTGTGTATGGAAAGCACTCAACCTCTCGTGGGCATCCTGAAATGTAAATAATAAGTAAAAGTAATCACTTGGGATGTAAAAAAACTTTGTGATGATGTTTGTGCAGCAATCTGTCTTCAGGAATGTAAGAACGGTGGGGAGTGTATTGGACCGAGTACATGTCATTGTCTTCCGCAGTGGGAAGGAATCCAGTGTCAAACACGTAAGAATGATGTGACCTGTAAACCTTGTGCTTCAGCACAGTTAAGACTGCTTCAGCAATACATAGTACCTCGAAGTCCTACACCTCAGTTATATTTTAACCCAAATCTGTGTCAAAGGCAGGATAAAGAGTAGAGACTCCTCTGCCCCTTCTGAAGCCCTCCAGAATATGATGGTAGTCCGGGACCATGGCAGTATGTGGTGGCTTGCTCCAACACCATATGTTGCTGCAACAGCCCTGAGAGGCCATTGCAATAGCTTGAAATAGTAGGATGCCTTAAAAACCACCTTACTCATGTCCCTATCTGTGTCTCATTCATGCCCTCAGCATATTCCCATGTCAAATCTGCATCAAAGCGTAAGGGGGATGGGATAGGCATAAGAACATCGTTGGCTCCACATGACTCTGAAGTCATCTTACACTGAGGGCTGCTTCCCTGTGAAAATACTTCCCAAGTTCTCAGCTCCTATAACCAGGCAGAATAAGTATATAGAGATAGCAGTTGCTTTTCCTTCACCAAGTTGTTTTTCTGAATAAAACCACGTATGTACCTCTCTTGCTTTAGCTGTGTGCAACCAGAAGTGTCTGTTTGGAGGCAAGTGTGTATTGCCTAATGTATGCTTTTGTCGTCCTGGTTATACTGGAGTCCTCTGTGGGAAGAAAATTCAGGTAATTGTAGAGTCAAGAAACCATCACAGATACAGCTATTTGGGAGTCATTATCTAGTCCACCCTTGTCCAGTGAAGCGGCACGAAATACACCACATGTGGTTGTCTAATTTCTTCTTTCAGTCTCCAGTGAGGGAAAGTTCATAAAATTCCTGAGAGCTATTCCAGTAATTTATAGGCTCTAATACTTAGAGAATTGTTCTCAATACCTAAAGTAAATTCCCTTTGTTTCAAATTAAGCTGATGAGCTCTTGTCATTCCCTAAGCGGCTGCAGCAGGAATTGATAACTATCTTCTTCCTAACAACCACTATTCTCTTTACCAGCTTCTGGCCCCATTTTGGGGAAGAGCATCCCACTGCTGACTTTCTTAGCTTGCATCGAATCAAGTCCTGATCTTTGTCAACTAACTCACTACACTGTCAGTCAGTTCATCCTTGTTTTATACAAACATTCCTTATCCCCAAGTATTACGTTGGGAACAGCTTTACTTTATTGCAATATAGTGAATGATGAACATTTCTCTGTTTTGTCACATAATCTTCTGTTGTATTACTTTGCTTGAGTGCTGACAGTCATTCACTGAAGTAATTCAATTAAACATTTCATTGCAACTAACTATTTTGTGACATCTGAAGTAGAAAGCATTCTACTCTTCTTGCATCACCTGTGATGTTTCTCCTATTTTCATTGTATTTCATGAATTTCAATGTATTTAGACACTTTTCTGGTGCCAGCAGAATTCATTTGGTGGAGTTGGGACATAGCTTAGCTGATTTTAGCACTGCATGCTGGTGCTGTTCCTTTATGTTCATCTTTAATTACATACCACTGTTCACACTGGTACCGTTTTACTTTAAAAGCAGTTTAGTTCTTTGGTCTCCTGCTGCAGCCAAAATAGCATATTCTACCCTTCCCATCTTTCCTTTCTTTTTAGTACTTTGCCACAGTATGTCTTTTAATGTAAAACCTATAATGGGACTGCTAGACGTGCAGGCATTTTTAGTGAGAAATGGGTAAGAACCAGGGAAGATGGCAATGGTTTAACTTTCATCCAGCCTCAGTTTCTCCCAGTTGAAACTACTGTGAATTCAGATCTTTTTCCTACTTTATCAAGTCCAATATACCATGCCAATACCATTTGTGGTCAGATAGCAGATAACTTGCTGAGGGGCAAATATGTTTAAGAAATTGAAATTATTAATAAATGCTCATACACATTTTTAAAATACAAAACTACACATCCTATAAAGATAAGACTACAATGTTTGCAATGAATTTCCAAAATGTGGCCTAAAAAAAAAAAAATTTGGTTTAAAAGTTTACATAAATATATACTGCAAAGGATTAGTATATTTTTAATCTAGAAAATACATTGCTGATCAGTCAGACAGTGCTGTATCATACACTGACCAAAATGGCACATTTTCTTAAAGAAAGAAACACGCTGTATGCACAAGTTTAATGTAATGTTGTGTTTCTGCATATCAGGAAAGCAGAGATACATTAAAATTATTTCTTAAACTTTATCATAAAAACAGGCTGTGTCATTAAAGTATCTTTTTACAATTATTTATTTATTTATTTTTCTCTCCAAGGTACAGAGGCATCACGGTTGAAGAAAAGAAGTGTATCAATTAAATTGCAATGCTGCATGGATGTATGAGACTTGAAAATAGCAAGAGCATTGAAGGCAATTACAGAGTTTATTTAAATGAAAGGAATATCCAGAAGCATTATTTTAAAAGATTCATATTGCCGTCATGAATTTTGACGAGCTTCAAAACAACAATCTTGTAGTCATTAAAACATATGTTTATTTCTATAATTTTTTGCTACCTCATGCACAAACCCCACAGCCTCTGATTCTTCACTGGGCTCCCGGGTTTGATGAATGATGCAACCCCAAAATTCTGCAGTTTGTTGATGTAGTCAACTGGACAATGAGATTTCCTTTGTGGGAACAAGATTGTAATAGCTGCTGAGTGACTCTAGGAAAGAACGCAGCATTTCATCACTTGTGAATGGTACCTTCTGATTTTAAACATTGTTTACATATATACTATTTGGCTGCATACAGAAGAAAAACCAGAACTATTTTTTTCTTCTTTGTCTTGTATTTATGTCAGTCTGTTACAATGACTAGCTAGTAGTGAGGAAAGAGGGGGAACTTAAACCAAGGCTTGGTTACTAACAGTGGAGACAAGGCCACATGTCTTGTTAACAGGCAACCAGATACAGAATAATTCTGGTTTATCTACGGCAAGCCTTTGTAGCCAGGAGTCAGATGCTGACTCTTCTGTTTTGACTTCATTACTTATACTGAGGAAGTACTGAAAGATTTCTATGTCTGTAAGACTTTTATGCCCCTGTTTTGAGATAGCATTCAGTAATATGAGGAAATTTTGTTCCTGAGTGTCTTAGAGAAATTTGGCAATGCTTTTAGCCATGCTGAATCTTAAAATAGGAACTAATAAGAGGAGGAATTTGCTGTACATCATGTCATCTGTATACATCAAACCAGGAAGTATTTGTAAAAACGTCTTAGAGGAGTTTTTTCCATTACCTATTTCTCCAGTGAACTGTTAGCACCTACCAGCTGCCAGATAGTTTTTGAACAAATAAAATTCCAGTTTTCCTGAAGTTTCCTACAGAGGACCACCATCTTCTTCCCCTAGAGCTGCGAAAGACATTTCAGTTCCTGCTGCAACCAGCTGAGCTCTGGTAATAGATACAATCGTCCCTTTAGCTAAGCCATTGAAGTTTACTGTTTTGTTTTGTTTTTTTTAAACCAAAAATAAATGTCATGACTTCCTATTCTCTTGAGCAATACTCAATTTACATACACTAATTCTGAATGGGAAGAAAATAGAGCTCATTTTGCCATTTACTGCCACTGTGGGATGCTGATTGCCAAATCATAGCTGTTAGCAGCTTTGTGCCTAGATTTCTCCTCACCTTTTTGATAGTCCTCTTAAGTCATTTTGCAAAGTAAGCTGGCATTTTGAGAAGTCAGCATCATTCCAGAATGATACCTGATGGATTTCCAAGTGCCTGACTGGTGTATTTAAAAACTGTTTTCAATTTCCCACTTGCATTTTAGATTTCAGTGTTTCCATAGTTTCTTTCAGTCAAGCATCCAAGTGGCTCATAGCCTGATCTTCTGGGAACTGTTCTCTTATTTAAAACCTACTCCACTTGGATTGTTTCCTTTCTCGCAGCTTGCAAAGATCTCTGTGAACAAAACCTGACTAGCTAGTGGAACTGATGCCTCAGGATGATGCTTTGAATACACAAGATTCTGAAAACGTTTTTAAAATTTAAACACACCAATATCGCATAATCTCATATTGTAATAACCCCAATTCCGTGTGTCAGTTACAGAAGTGGTATGCTAAAGAGAGAGAGAACATCTGGCAGGAATGCTGTTAATAGTACTTTGGTTAATAGGATTTTGCAACCTTCCATTCACAAAACTGAATTTGATATATATATATGCCTTTCAAAGATTTCAGGCTGAATAAAGGGGTTTTTTTAATCGTAACTTTTAGTATTTCCCATTTATTTTCAGTGTTTCTAAAGGCAGAAATAATTTCTTTTACATTTTCCAAATGCAAGCTGTGCAAACAAAAGCACATCCAGAGTTTTGCTGCAGTAGTTAAAAATGCTCAGTGCTAAGCTGTGCTATTTTTCAGCAAGCACATGAAGCAGAAAAATTACTAGTAGATGCATAGACAGGCAGCTACTTCAAAACTGCCCAGTAATTACATGATTAAGTGAAATTATTGTGTTACTAGGTTGTCTGTCATACACATGAAACAGAATTCACTGTAATTAGAAAGCACATTGCAACAATGCATTAAAATTGCTCAGTTTAACAAGAGGCAGAAGCATATAGAGGGCTTGTGTACACAGGTTAACAAAACTGTTCTAAAATTGCATAATGCAATCTGAAATTAGGCTCAAAAGAGTTAGGGGATTTGGAAGGGGTGAGAAGGGCTGCATACTGCAGGAGTTGCCATGGTTCCACTCTGATGGAAGGAAAGGCAACTTGTGCCAAACTGAAGATCTTGCAGTGATTCTTAGCACATTATACAGAATGTAGGTACTTTCACTGAATTTTCTTGCATTTCTTTAAATACTAAACAGTGCTGGAAGGTACCTAATGTACGTCATCCATTTATTATGTGGTTGCACTGAAGTTGCTCTGCCAACCAGCAGAAATTCTCCCAAGTGCAGATTGACTTTTGCCCATGACCTTGAAAAGATCTTTAAAATGCAGTATAATGAATGTTTCTGAAGGAAGGACTGGTATCACAGAAGATACCACAGATCTTAGCAAGGACTCAGTTTCCTGGATTTATATCCATCTTGGCTGTGGTTAAAAAAAAAAAAAAAGTGGGCCCCATGTGAAAGACTCTTTCTTTTTACAAAAGTTAGTTATATATTCTTATAGCTGAGAATAGAAAGCGAGTTAACATTTCCATCTCCCAAAAGCAAATCCTAAAGTAAATCAGTATAAAAGCTTAAGCTGCTGGACAAATTGGCTATATCCACTCCATTACTTGCCCGAATGGGAAAAATCCGAAGTTTGAAGTCTCAATCAAATGTAACACCTGGTTATATATACAAAACCAAAATGCAGAGATTAGAAAGTGTTACTAAATTACTAAAGACGTTTATGCAGTTTCTCTTGTATACAGGTATCACATGGCAAAGCTGGGTCATATTTTTTTACTCAACTTCCACCCACAGCTCAGTTTAGCCAATAAAGGATATTTTACAGATAAACCAAGTAACTCCATTCTTGCTGCAACCACTTTCAGTAAAAGAGAAAATATAAATGGTCAAATGTTCATGCAAGTAAATCAAAAAGAAGAAACACTTCTCAGCTTTCCACGCATGCTCTAAAAAAAGAGTATCAAAAACACAACCAGTGCACTACCCGTACAATTTTTTTCAGTTTTTAGTGAAAATCAGAGCACCTGTATAAGGTGTTACAGTTAGCTCTAATAAATAAGGGAGGTAACTTGTTTTGTGTTGTTTTTCTTGACCTTTGAGCTGCATGCATAACTAGCCTTTCACAGGAAGACACATCTAGCTCCAAAAATTACATGCTGCAACTAGTTTGTTCAATGCACCAGTGAGTGAGGAACAAACACAAGACAAGGAATACTGACAGCTCTTTTAGTAAGTATAGGTGGAACTGTGGAAATAATAATTTGGGGACCTGAACTGGCATTAATAATACATACTGAGACTGTTCTACTTTAAAATAACTACTAGAAAATTCACTTTTAAACTCACTTAAAATATTGCAGACATTTAAATATTCCTTAAAACCAAAAAACCTCAACGAAAAACCCTGTAGCCAGTAGATGGTGCTACATTCAAGCAGTATTTCTAAAATACACCATCACATTCTGTGTGCCATCCAATTACTGCTTGCTTACTTCAATCACTTCTAAACGGAACTATTCAAATTAGCATTTGTTCTGGCCTGCGAGAAACACCAATTACAGGTCTCTCACTGACTGCTCCTGGTCTTATGCTCCTAATGATGCTAATACCTCTTTTGGCTTCTAATCACCCTTATTGTCTCTTCTGGCTTTATTAGTAGAAGTCAGTCGTTTCAGGAACAATAGTGAGATGATATGCCTCTTCACGTTTACATACTTCTGCTCATTTACTCCGAAATCTTGGGTCTGAGGCAATTTTTTCTCCATTCACTTCCCTGCAACCAGTATGTCATCTAAGGCATTCAACTTACTTAACTCCTGAATTTCTAAATTATGGCATGATTATTGTAGTGAGCTATGACACAGACACCAAATTTCATCATCATAATAAAGCCTACTCCAGAATTGTTGTTGAAATCATCTTGTTCCGTGCATGAAAACCAAATTTTTCACCAGCGTGTCTGAAATATCCAGTGTATCATCACAGCAAAAGCAGCACAAAAAACATACACTCCTCTTACTCTGTCCCCTGCCCCTGGCAACAAAACCTGCACAACCCATGTCCATAGAAGGTTTCACCTGAACCAAATGCAACAGCCTCCAAAGGAAGGGCAGAGGCTGGCTTCTCAAATGCTCGTAACAGAAAACAGGAGTCTCATGAACTATACCAGTGTCTTTCATTTGCGCTCCGTATGCTTGGGTTCTGTCTTTTAGAGAAGACTGGTAACTAAGACGACCCCATTTCCTTTGCTTCTTGTCAATGCTCAGTGGCTTGTAATCCCTGGAGAAACATGTCTATGTAAATCACTCTGCCTATGAAGCTGCATGTTGTGGTAAGGGAAGTTATAGACAAATACAATGTTATTCCATCAAATGGATTAAAATAATGCATAGGCAAATGGATTAATGTAATGCATAATTAAAATTCTCCCGCTAAAAAAAAATCCAGTTTCACCTAGAAGACAATGAAGCTCAATCTATCTCTTGAAAAAAAATTGATTTGGGCATCATTCAGAAAGTTGACAGATTCAACTTGCATGTTTTGGCAAAACCTTCCTCAACTGTAGCCTTCAAGAAAGAGCACAAATGAAACGTGGAACAATGAACGTAGGAGTCTCAGTCCAATCTGCAGCCTGTTTAAAAGGCTGCAAAGCCTCAATGAGGCCAAACTGGAACATGCCCCGAAGACAAGCCTCAGCATCCTCCACACAGGTGATTTGTGACAGACACGGTTTTTCCTCACCGCCAGTCTGTAGCCTCCCATTATATTGCTCCTGTAACACGGTCTTGAATAGGGATGAATTGTCAATGTCTATGTGTCCTGTTTTCAGCTGGGATAGAGTTAATTGTCTTCCTAATAGCTGGTATGGTGCTATGTTTTGAGTTCAGTATGCGAAGAATGTTGGTAACACTGATGTTTTCAGTTGTTGGTAAGTGGTGTTTAGTCTAAAGTCAAGGATTTTTCAGCTTCTCATGCCCAGCCAGTGAGAAAGCTGGAGGGGCACAAGAAGTTGGCACAGGACACAGCCAGGGCACCTGACCCCAAACTGGCCAACGGGGTATTCCATACCATGTGATGTCACATCTAGTATAGAAACTGGGGGGAGTGGGGGCGGGGGATCGCCACTCGGGGACTGGCTGGGTGTCGGTTGGTGGGTGGTGAGCAATTGCACTGCGCATCATTTGTACATTCCAATCCTTTTATTATTACTGTTGTCATTTTATGAGTGTTATCATTATTAGTTTCTTCTTTTCTGTTCTATTAAACCGTTCTTATCTCAACCCACGAGTTTACTTCTTTTCCCGGTTTTCTCCCCCATCCCACTGGGTGGGGGGGGAGCGAGTGAGCAGCTGTGTGGTGCTTAGTTGCTGGCTGCGGTTAAACCATGACAAGAAGGGAGATAAATGCATTTCCCTATCTTACTGGGATAAGGAAAAGAAGTAATTGGAAGTTGAGAGATGATCAGATAATATGATTGTAGAAGTAGTCAAGATAAGGACTCTTTTAGAGTATCAGTATGGAGTAAGCTTTTAAAAAGTAACAGTAGAACTGTCTGAACAAGTACTGTGTTTGGGGTTTTTTTAATACTGTTTAACTGATCAAGATCCAAATCTGATTGGGAGGGAGGGGCAGGAAGCATACATAAAACGATATCCAGGATTTTAATCAGATGCTTTGCAGTTTGCTGACGTTCCAGAAAGATGCAAACTCTGCAAGTTTCCTCTTGCAACTGTGTAATCTTATTGAAGGTAAATTATACTTAAATTAACATCCACTTCTGATGATCTGAATTAAGGATGTTTTGTTTCATGTGCTTTTTAAAAACACATCATTAATATAACACAGTAATTCTAGTCAAAGGGGGAAAAAATCAAAGAGCATAGATCTATTCTGAAGTACTTTATTTGAAGAGTAAATTTTATTTCAAGGTCAGCTGTATCAACCAAGACATAATACTTCTGCTTACAAAGAAAAAATGAGAACAGAAGAAAATGTGTGCCATACGCTACACGCACTTGGATACTTATAACAGCTTTGTTACAATCAGCAATACTTTTCTTTCATACAGAAAAGCGTTTTCTTAATATACTGAAGACAGAAAGCTATCTGAAATCAATTAGTTACCGTGTTTGTTTTAAGGTCCCCCACTGCTGCAGACTTCATCTCTGTATGAAGAGTTACATGAAGAAAATGCAGCTTATCTTTGCTGAAGTTGCTTCATTCCTTCCTTTTCTTTGTACACTGGAGACCAGAGTACGGCAGTCGACATCTGCACACGTTTGGAGCTATGCATTTTCCTCCATGTTGACAAGGTAGTTTACATACAGCTGAAATGAGACACCAGATACATAGTATGTCTTCAGCCCAACACAGGATCATTTTTCTTCTTTGTCTCACTGTGCTAGCAGAATTGTTCCCTGGTGACCGCACTGGGACAGTATAAATAAAAGCATAATGGAAGAACTGAAAAGCACAGCCTCTCAATTTATGGCATCATGGCCTTCACTGGAATACAGCCCCAGTATGTCTAGTCTTATTCGTGCTCTATTCCCCTTTTAAAATACTATCATTTCTGTTGTTCTTTAAGGCACAGGCTATTTTTGAGATGGATGCCTCCATGAAAGTGAGGGAACAATAAAAATTCCTGCTGAAACTTATTCAAGCTGGTTCTTGGATCCACATCCATAAGGAAATGCCACATACTAGCTGTTGCTCACACACTGCCCTTCGTTCCCCTACAAGAAGGGCAGAGGAGGACTGCGCGGGCACAGCTTTAGTTGTCCCCTAGCTACTACACACCTATTCAGTTAACAAGCCAGGGGCTGCAATTTGCTCATGAACATCTGCACCAACAGAAGTCAAACTGGATGCAGATCTAGTTAGTTCAGGAACAGTGATTATTTTGACATTAAGAACCTGAACACTTCTGCCATTATTGCTGGTGCAGGGAATGGAGCTAAGCATTTTGTAAGTTCTCTGCATCTCTCATACTTACCTTTTCATATCACCCTCTGTCTCGATACACTGATGAATAAAAAGGATAAGCATTTTGCTGGTCAAATGGGAACGTTAAAGTATTATTTGTTAATGTTTGCTTGACTATATATATTGCAGAAGAACTAACACTACCTGATTTGGACTCCCACAGCCACACAAAAATTTCAAATGCAGAGAACTTAATCCAGAGACCTTGCACCCATGACATCCAGTTCAAAAGCAACATTTAAATGAGCTTTCTCTCAGTCTCCCAGAGAGCAAACAAAAGTCTTTTTACAGTCTCAGGATTATTGCCTTTTAGCATGAGGGCAGTGCTGTTATGAGCATACAAGGCCCTGCCAGAGAAGGGTAGATTAAAGTTTTTATAATAATCTGCTTTTGTGAATCAGAATTTGGGAAAATGCAAGTGGTTATTCAGCAAAAGTGTCAGTCAGTACTGATCTTGATTAGAGCCGGCTTCCTCTTACTCTTTTAAGAGCACCTGGAGTTGATTCTGCCAACTTATCCTCAAAGTGAGAAGCAAGTTTCAATTTTCCATGTCCATAAAATTTAATGAAGCTTCTAACCCCCATCAGTAGTGATAGTGTTTCTGTAATGACGATTTTCAGTTCTTTATACTGGGGTCTCGGTTTATAGAAAATATTTCAGAAATACTGACAAGACATACCGATCAATTAATTTGGTGACAACCAAAATCTGAATCTGAATTTACTCTAAAGTGGAAAAGTTCTGCTTTCTGACCAAATTGAAAAGCCACCTACTCCTTATGCATACTTGTAAGATCCCCAGTATGCAGAAGCAGCTCTCATTTATTATTCTAAGATACTTTCCTAGCAGCTTTGTTCCGCACTGAAGATTTGAGCACTATATTGGTAAATCAAACAAGTAGAGAAAAGGATAAACAAAAAATGTCAGAAGTCATTTACCTAAGTGACATGCTCCACCAACCCATCCAGCTGGACAGCTACAAATCCCAGGAGCCACACAAGCTCCATTATTCCGACAACCTTGAGGACAAATTGCTAGTGGAAAAGAATGGGTAAGTCAGCAGGATTTATAAAACTGATATAAAAGAATCCTGACAGAATGAAAGATTCAGGATGATACAAATCAAAATGGCAAAACACATTTTCTTCCAGGCCAGATGATCAACTGGTATAACTCTAAAGGCATTTCCAGGACCATGGAAATGGAAAAAAAAATTTACATACTGTGTTAAGAATTTTGGTTTAAATGTTAACAGATGTACACTTTAATGCAAAATAATTTGACACTATTTTATCTGAGTATGTACCAATAATGCAGGTCCTTCATTTTTGTAGTAATGCAATGACATTTCCATAGTTATTAGTTTCTTAATACTTTTAAAATGTTTTCTTTACTGCAGTTGTATTTTTAATCAATATAAATATTTTCATGAATGTAGTAGGTACCCACCTTCTTGGCATCTTGATCCTGTCCAACCAGAAGCACAAAGGCACTTCACAACTCCATTGACAGAGATGCATTCCCCACCATTTTGACAGCCTCCTTCACAGCTTACTGCAGAAGAACAGCATACACATTACATTTCAGAAGCAGCATAGGACTTCAAATAATTATCTTTAAACAGCTGGTCTACCATCAACTACTTGTTTTATCACATCTGCAAAGACTAAAATTTCAACTGTTCAGAGCAAGGCACAGTTCTATGAGTGAGTGAAGATGACAGAACCACGTCTGCAAATGCCAACTCAAAATGCAGTTAAAATTTAGCATGTGCTTAAAAGCTTGCTGACCATTTAGCCTGAGAGTACCAACAAACAAACATGATTATTGCTATGGCACAGCTCCTCCCCTCCCCAACTGTGAACCAACTGTTCATCAGCTACACCACTGTTCATCAGCTACACCACAGTAACTACTAACATGCATATTCTTATCGATCTTGCCAAATCACAGCTGGTAAGCCAGTAACATGTGGTCAAGGATTCACATATTTCCTTACCTGACAGGACCTACACATAACAAGAGGAAGAAGAGAAGGGGATATTACTTTGACAAATGAACATATGACTATAGTCGAGTGGTGCTTTCCCAAAGGCCAACCATCTAAGTCAGCCTCCTCATTCCAGAATCATTCTACATGTCAAAGCCCTGAAGGCCTCATTAATGAAGCATTATTTATGCCAGACGTGATTGGTGTCAACTGTGGTGTGCACCATCTTTGAAATACGGCATAATCATGTTCTGTACAACCAAATGCATCCTTTCACAAGCATGAATGTAAATGTATACACCACCTTCACTGTATTGAGGAGAAACAACTATCCTTCATTATAACGATAGACAGTTGGAATGTCTGCTTGATACTTGGTAGAAAAAAGTCCAAATCTCTGTTCTACCACAAGTTTTGAGCATGATTTCAGCTAACAGATTTTTGGCACAAATGCTGAACACGCAAGGACACACAAGTCAACTCCAGCACAGCTAGAAAAGCTCTTCAAAGCTTGTTTGCATATTTCTTTGTCACACAGTATAAGTTAATGTATTTAATATTGATCGTATTTGATCGATCGTGGTGACAGGGACAAGTGCCTGAAGACTGGAGGAAAGCAAATATCACTCCAATCTTCAAGAAGGGCAAGGAGGACCCAAGGAACTACAGGCTGGTTAGTCTCACCTCAATCCCTGGTAAGGTAGTGGAACAACTGATCCTGGAAACCATTTCCAGGCACATTCAAGACAAGCAAATCATCAGGAACAGTCAGCATGGCTTCACAGTGAGGGTGACCAAGCACTGGCACAGGTTGCCCTGAGAAGTGGTGGAGTATCCTTCCTTGGAGATACTCAGAAGCCATCTGTACAGGGACCTTGGCAACTGGCTCTAGGTGGCCCTGCTTGAGCAGGGCGGTTACATAAGATGACTGCCAGAGGTCCCTTCCAACCTCAACAATTTTGTGATTCTGTGCGATTCTGTAATAGCACATTGCACCACACTGCAAGTTTGTACATCCAGGCTCCATATGCCACAGTACTCCACCTTAAAGGTGAGCACAAGCACATCCTTCACCTTACAGGGATAACATGATAACAAATGCAAGTAGGACTTTTACTCAGATACAAATCCAAGTCTAGACTGTAGTATTAGCATAAACCAAATCCTCACTCTGCTTTTTCTATTAAGTAGTACTTCTCATGTTGCTTCTGATTTAGGCTTTTCTGAGAACGTCAAGTTCCCCTTTCTTGTGGGGTCCCTGTCAAGACCCCACAAACCTACACTTCCAGTTAGCTTTTAAGAAATTTAAAAAAATTTTTTAAAAAAATCCTTTTGCTGGAAAATGAAGCTGACCATGCTCCAGTTTACCACATAGCTCTCAACACTGTTATGTCTACTCAGAATGAATAGTTATTTCCCAATGCATTGCATAACAGTACCGTGTTATACAGATCTTCATTAGAAGACACTTCATCATTTTATTAACATTATAGTTAACAATTTTGATATCAGATTATTATCACTGGCAGTTGAATTCCCATTCAGTATCGTTAACATCCCAGAGCTACAGTTTAAGCTGCTGCAAACTTAGATGTTACCACGTTAGGTACACTCAGGTCATGCTTTCTTCATAAAATACCAAATACAGCTTTATTAAAAAAATAAAACAAACAAACAAAAAAACCCCAAACCCAGACAACCCAACAACAACAAGACTCCAGAGAGCTGCAGAAGCTAGCTGAGTTCCTTCCCCAAGTACCCATTAAGTTACATTCCAAGTAAACTCTTGTAGCTATTTCACATCTGAAGGAAATAAAGAAAATGCCCTCAGAATAAACATCAAGCATAAATAGAGAATCCTGTGAGGTGTTGCCAGCTGCTGTGACCACAGTCAGACAGAATGCTTATTAAGTTCTCAACACAGTGACAACTGCCCAATTAATCTACCAGTGTCTTTCCAAAAAGAACTTATAGAAATTTTTTAAGTGCCAGGTTGAGGCTTTTCTTCTGAAAGGAAAACAATGCTTTCTTTTCCTTCACTCTCTGGGGATATCTTACATACTACATCATTTCCCCCTCAAACTATTTCAAGTTTGCTTCCCCTTTTATCCCAGAACTCAAGTCATCCTCAGTAGTCTGATCAGTTCATAACAACATAACAATATTTTCTTGGATTGCCTTTTCCAATCCATCCATATATTCAATAGGCTTCACAAAACCATAAAAATTGGTCTTTGCTACTCATGATCTCTGTCATCTCCCGTCACCTATCAACAATACATTGCCATGCATATCTTTAGTGACTTGACCTCAATATTACCGTCTTGCAGATACTACACAAAAGTTTCAACCACTTAATACAGAAATATGTATCTATATAAGTCATCTCATTAAATTATTTAGAAAGAGTCTGTTATAGAGCTAACCAGAATATTTACGTAACACATAAACAAGGTATTTTCCGAGGGACAAAATTTTCTCAGACTCTCACAACACATTTCAGTACATATACTCCACCCCATTCTCCTGCAAGCATGCAGATCCTCTAGGCCATGCATTTTTTGATAGTAAGGTCAGAGGTCTAAGGAATTAAGGTCATTATTTCAAAGTGCATTACATCCTGGACTTGAGGAGTCCCAAATTAATTTTGTCTGTTTTCAAACTCCTTATATTTCCAAGCTGTCACTTGTTAGGGTCTTACTCACCTTTATGACAGTATCTACCCCCATAGCCAGGTGGACATCTGCATTTTCCAGGTCTGAGGCACTCCCCACCATTTTTGCATTTTGGATAACATGTTGCTGTAAGACAGACAACAAACAAAGCTTGGATAAATATTGGTAAAGCTTACCAAAATTACTACTTAAGTACATAAGAAATTTGTGTTGTTTTAGTCTCTGAGTACTCAGTTTGTCTTCACATTTCCTAAGATATATTTGCCCTGCCACCCTACATTGCCGATCAGGTGAAACAGTTTCCCTGCACAGAGAGCACTCCACCATTTTAAGCTTTTAAACACTCAAAAGTAAGGAAGCTTTTGGACCCTAGACAGAACAGGCAGAAGAAAGAGCCATATTAAAGAGGAATAAAGGAACACAGCTGGACTGCCAAAGAAGCTTTTGATAATTGAAGTCAAGAAATGACAGGTGAGAAAAGAGCTGATAGGAAGAAATGATTTAATAAAAAATGCTGCAACTTCAGAGACATCTTCTGATTCTTATGATGAAATATCAGACTTCACTCTTCACTGATTCCTACACACCTCTTCAGAAAAACTACATGCTCATTTCCTCATACCTCTTCTCTAAAATGTTTCCAGAAGTCAGCATTTCCTTCTCCTCCACTCTCTTTTTTTGCCTCAGCTTGCCTCTCAGAGACCTTTCTGAAATGTACAGTGTTTGTTTAGAAATCATCTGAGATAAATGTAACTTTTGTCATAACTGTAATTATCTGTTGGGAGAAAAGCATCTATGATCATCACAGATTCTGCAACTTTTTCATTGCCAACAGGTTGGATAAGGCACAAATTAAAATCTTCATTTTGCAAAATTCTGAGTAAGTCCAGTCAGATTGAAAATAAATTACCTATCACATAGGCCTCTTTGCTACTCATAAATCATTCCTCAATCAGCCCTGGTGTCTGAGAAAACATTTGTTTATTCACACACAGATTTTAGGAACCCATGTGTTTCAGAGAGTCTCATCTGAACTAACTGCAGGTGTGAGATGAGTTCTCTACACCACATATTGCTTTATCCTTTGACTGGATGGGCAAGAAGTCCGAAACAGAGGGAAGGGAAAAGATGAGCAGCAAGTAACACCACACTGATTTTTCCCCTGTATACTTACAGGACTCTCAAGCAACCCAACTGAAGAATAGAGGATTCTTCACATTAGTATCTGCAGAATGAGTATTTGCATGCAAATAAAGGACACAGACATGTATGAAAGACACACTTTCACCAGGTGCTTTCAGTTCATTGGAAATACCATACAAGAGCTCTCAATTTAAGAAAAAACTCTATTTCTCTGTTATTTCACATAGTTTTCAGTTCTGTTTTCTTGACAGAACAAGGGATAAAGCTTCATTTATCCAATTTTTTTTCTACATTGATGAGCTTATCAGAACAAGCATTCAGTGGTTCCCTTAACAATTCCAGACAGTTCACCTCTGTAGTTGAAAAACGGATCTGCATTTCCAACAATCCTTCACATGTCCCCTAAACCCAAAAATGTCTAGGATCCAACAGTTGTTTGGAACAGTGTATACAGCATAGCTATTCATCCCCACTACGCAGTGCATTAGCTATACATCATTTGTCACCACCTGCTAGCCTTAGCTTCTAAATAAAACAACGCTCCATGAATGATTACAGTGCTGAATGAAATTTTCAGCATCCCATTTAAGAGTTTAAAAAAAAATAATAACATTTTAAATGAAGGGCATTCAGAACTAGAACAAATATTGTATAAATTATATCACCTCTTCAAACAGGACAACATGTGAAGAAAAGAATTGCTGATATTGAGTGATTTTTACCAATTAATAGCCACAATGCTCTGCAGTTAAACTTTTGAAGAAAGGAATTAGAAATCAGGCGTGTTATAATAAACAGGGTTTAAACTAAAACTCTTCTCCTCAGTGTTTACTTTTGCATATTGGGTGACATTTGCAAAAATACTGTCTCCCCTTGGAAACCAACAGGAACAGACTCCGGTTCACCCTAGCTTTACGCCTCCTACCATGGAAATGGGATGTACAAATGACTCTGTGGGTCAGGTAACATCTAAGAAGTAAATTCCAGTATTTTTACAAGTCCTAATTTCTACACACTTTTTTGACCTTTCTGTTAGTACTATTATCACTAATCGCACCTAGAAATACCAGTTTAACATTGCTGAGGCTTGGAAAGCCATCAAGCCTCTAAAAGCATCATTCCTTACTCAGGCAAGTATTTAAACATGCACAGTGAAAATGATAAGAGGAAGTCGATGCAGAAGCCTGTCCAGTAAGTGGTCGTTTACCCAATGTTCAAGTGGTAAAACGCTATCTAGTGACAATATCGCCTTTTCCGACGGCTGGATCTGCTCACCTACGTCAGCGTCCTCATAGAGGAGCGGGCTCTTGGTTGTGCTCTATCAGTTTGCTATCATTGCCTCGCCTCACCAGAAACCGGGTGTCTTTACCCCTCTTCTTCCACTGCCCCTTACTTACGTGCTCCCTGGCATCTAACCACCAACCTCACACACCAGATCCGAACCCCAGCTCTTCAGACCTTCCCGGAGGGATTACTTACAGGAAGGCTGACAGGTCAGAGAGCTAACACAGGTACCTGTGCCCAGCCCTGTTCAGGCCGAGACGCGTCCCCAGGGACCACCACCAACGAAGAGGTCCCCACAGCCCCGGGCAGGCGACGCACGGCGGGCCGCCCCGCCGCCGGGCTCTCCGGCCCGGGGCCGGCCGCCGCCCTGCCCGCGGCGCTTCTCACCTTTCCCCCACGGCGACGCGAGGGGCGGAGCGGCCTCTCCCCGCCCGCCGTTCTTCCGCGGCCGCCCCACAGCGGCTCCCCGCCGGGGGGCCGCACCGCAACCCGCCGCCACCTTCCCTCCCGCCGGCACGTTCGAGCGCCCCTCCCGCGGTGCGAGGCCGGGCCGTTACCGTGCTGGCAGAGCTCGCCCTCGTAGCCCTTGGAGCAGAGGCAGGTGCCGTTGCCGAGGCAGAGCCCGCCGTGCTGGCAGCGCGGGCTGCAGGCCGCCGGCGGGCCCGCGCCGAAGGGCCGGGCCTCCCCGCGGGCGGGCAGGGCGCCCGCGTCGCCGCCGCGCCACAGTCCCCACAGCGCCAGCCAGAGCAGCAGGCGGGGCACCCCCCCGCCGCCGCCGCCGCCGCCGCCGCCGCCGTCCCGCCGCGCCATGGCCCGGGCGCCTCGCCCGCCGGCAGCCGCTGGCTCGGGCAGCCGCTGGCTCGGGCAGCTCGCCGCCGTCCCGCTACGCTGCCCGCGGCCGCCTCCTCTCCGCTCACTCCCCTTTCACCCCTCCTCGCTTTTCCCCTCTCAGTTCTTTTCTACTCCTCCTCCTCCTCCTCCTCCTCACCCCCACCGCAGCGCCGGCCTCCCCCCGCCTCGCCGCCCCCCGCGCCATGGCGCGGCGGGTGGAAGCCCCACCCGGGTGTCCGTGACAGCCAGCGGGTTACCCGTGCGCGGCCAGGGCCAGGGGTGTCCCCCGCCGCCGCAGTGGCTGCCATCAGCCCGGCCCAGAGCCTGCCGCAGGCAGAGGACCAGCCACGAGGTAGTCATTTCTCAGGACTTAACTGTAGGTAGGCCAAGGAGTCCGCCTGAGCACGAAGCCTAGCCGCAGGCCCTGCTTCCTTTTGGCCCTTCCACCCCTTTCCAGGGTGGCACGGCAAGACTGACCTCCCTCCGTCCCTCTTTGCGACCTTACAGACTTCCATGTTTCTATTTGCTTTCAAGTCACCATACAATGTGAATATCGTGGCATGATATTCGAAGGGTGATTTGGGAGAGAGGACTGATGTACTGAACTCACTGCCACTGTGCGGATGGGAAAACGGGAGGAATATGGGTTTCATGCTGCTGCCTCATCCAGCGTGCCTTCTCTGGGAATGGCTTGAATATAATTCTGTGACAAATGAAATGGCAATTTATTTCAGTTGAGTTGTGAAAATACCTTCAGTTGTGAGAACAGAAAACAGATGATCAGAAAACATTTTCCCTTTCATTATTTACCATCTTTCACAAGCATTTCCTACCATTTTAGATATTTGCCAGAGAAAGCACACTTTCAATGCCAAGACTGAGCCCAAGGGAATTTTTTCAGATGAGTTTGACCAATAGTGATAAAAGGATAGTATAAGCACCTGTACAAAGCATCTACAGAAAAGTGAAATAAACTTCATGCCTTTTGAAAAACTAAGGAAAAAACAAGTCTGTCTTCAACAGTGAGAGTACATTTTGAATTAGTTTTGTGAGTGGCATAAAACAGCTTAATTTGTTGTCTAGATGAAGCAGTAGTATGATCTGGTAACTGCATTCACTTTGGAAATTAAAACTTGTGTAATTGCCTGATAGAATAAAAGGCAAAAGTACTTCTGCTGGAAAACTGGCTTTGATCCCTTTTCACACCTACAGAGTGGAACATACCGTTCCTAGAGGGAGTAGAATACAAGGCAAATCTGTTGCTGGTAGCATGAGGTGCTGTCTGGCTTCTTGCAAAGGTTAAGGCACATGTAAGGTGATCTTTGCAAGACTGTATTTAGCCTTTCAAGGAACAAAGTAACATGTTAAATGATTAAAGAAGAGAAGCCTAGAAGTGCAATACTAAATAATTGCCTGAAACAGGCATAATTCCTGCCTTGCTTGTGCCTAAGCAACCAAAGCAACTTTTAGATGATACATACATGCAATTACATTCATCCTGTGCAAACCCATGTCGCAAATATCCTTTCATGTAGTACTGATGCTGAAAAAAAAGCAGGGATCTAATTACTCAGGCATAACTTGCCATGGTCTGTTAATTTGCTATCTTGAATAAAAACATCCAAGCCCTGTTCATATTGCAGCTGTGGTGGAGAGAACAGGGTCTCCTGCTTTCGTATACAGTATTCCCTCTTGCAAGTATGAGGGTAATTGGATTGTGCAGTGAGAGCACTCGTGGTAAAATTGCTTGCCAGAAATATATTGAGGAATAAATTCTTCCCCAAAGGAATAGCTTGCTTTATGCCAACCCCACAAGAGCAAAACGAGAAAAGAACTGAGATGGTGACTCTGGGCTGCGTTGTTCTGTTTTCCCCTCTCGGTTCTTTTCTACTCCTCTTCCTCCTCCTCCTCACCCCCACTGCAGCGCCAGCCTCCCCCCGCCTCGCCGCCCCCCGCGCCATGGCGCGGCGGGTGGAAGCCCCACCCGGGTGTCCGTGACAGCCAGCGGGTTACCCGTGCGCGGCCAGGGCCAGGGGTGCCCCCCGCCGCCGCAGTGGCTGCCATCAACCGGGCCTGGGGGCGTCTGTCATCATAATTTTCATCATAATTGGGTATATCATAATTTTACAGTTCCTTGACTTCTGCCAATAATTTTGACCATACTGAGTTCTTCACAGTATTATTTTTTCTATTTTTGTCTTTTCTCCATAAGACAGTTTAACGTGTAAGTGTGCCTTTCTGATATTAATGCCTAGCAACAATTAATACAGAATTCTTTTCAGGTTTTAACAGCTATTATTCATTATTCATGTAGAGGGTCTGATTTTTAAATTACTATTTATTTTCAGTCCCATATCCAGCTTTCCTATTCCAAAAAGATGACTTCTGGTGGCTTAGGTTAATTAAGAGCCCCCTTTTTTTATTTCTCTCCATGTTTCCTTTGAGGATCTTAAAATAATTAATATGAAAGAAAAGAATCCTATTTTGAAATATGGCAAGTGCCCCTTCAGCGGAGATAATTAAATGCAAAGACTATATTAAATAAGCTTGCCCAGGTGTTTCATTGAATGAAACAAATTTGTTTAAACATTATCTTCTGTAGCAAGGGTTAGGCTGCTTCACCATCTTTGTGCATCTAAATTCATCTCAGGGCTTATCAAATTTGCGGAGTGCATGTCTGCATTTTAAAGGGATTGTGTCATGTTAACAGAGGTTCTCACTGAAAACAGAAATGCTTCCAGGCATCCAACATGCTTTAGGCTTAGAAGCACAATCTGATTTTATATATATATATATATATATATAAAAAGACAGCTGTTAATGGAGTTGCTAAGTAGAGAGCTAGACAAAGAGAATTCACATCCATTCATTCACGTCACAATGTTTATATTTGGTACTTAGTTTCAAACTAAAAACAAAATAAAGCAGTTTTAGGATTAGGACATTCACAGTCTCATTTTTTGCTTATATAAACAGTATAGGAAGGAGCGTTAACATCCTTCTGCTATACTGGCTAGCTGTATCATAGGCAGCAATATGTAATAGCCTCTTGAGGGGCACTGCTGTCCAGTCCAGAGAAGAAATGAAACGTGCATTATAATTGGAGCTAAGGTACTCGGTGATATATTGTGGGAATAAGGTTGCTCACCTGGAGTTTGGGATTCTGTTCCGTGTAAGGCAGAGCAGGTACAAGGACTGGGCTCTCCCACAACCCTATGGGAATAACCCACTTCTGGGAATCCCAGAGTGTGCACGTGTCTCTTGCCTATTTCAAAGACTTTTATTTCATTACAGCATGAAAAATATTCAAGAAGCATAAGCTCAGATCTTCATGTGCCATGGGATTTCATGAGTCAGCCAGCTGTAATACAATCTGCTCTCAAAAGTAGTGACTTGTAAGAAAATTATAAGCCTAGAAATCAGGATATGAAATTGTAGAGGGTGCTTGTGCAGTGGTGATGCACAATAATCCAATAAAATGTCAGTATCTCATTAATCAGCTAGATTTACTGGGGTGGGAGGTAATGTTAGGAGGTGTATTATACAGCTAACCTCTTTCCTAGCACTGTGCAGTATGTATGGTTCCAAGCTCTGACACAATCATAGCTGCACTGTTACTGCTGGACTGGGTGCTGTACTTAAGTACATCTCATAACGCGTCATCCAGAGCCAACATGCTATCAGTGTAGCATCACAATTAGCACCCACATTTATAAGAACTTTTCAGCATAATTTGATCTCCATTCTACCATGTGTAGATGAGTCATCAGGTAATGATACAGTTAAATAGCATTGATCAAAGCTGTATCCCAACTCAAGTCCATGTCAACTTTTTCAGATAATAGGGACTTATGACCAACATCAGTCTTCTCTGTTGACAGTTTGAATACTGATCTGTCTTCCAGTGCAATTGGGCTACAGTGGCATTTGAGAAATATGTATGAAAGTCACTATAACCTGCTAAAGGAAGGAAAATGATATATGGGTTTATTTTTAAACATGTCCATGTGTGAATTAGGTGAGCAGAAATATTATATATGTACAGGCTGTGTACATACATTCATCCACAAATGCCATGCACATCTCTTGTTGGTGTCCAAAATTAAGGGCCTCTATGGATTGCACATACAGATTGTCTCCATTAGTGCCCCTAGCCCTGATTTTGTAATATAAAATCCTATTTTAATTTATCTGAAACAAATACATTAATCCGAAGGATGCCAGCCCTGTATGCAACTTTCAAAACCATTATTCTAATAAGTAATTTTCTTCACATAGCAGCAAACTCTCAATATGTGATGTTTAGTCAACATGACTGATGTGCATTGAAGTCCTTGTTCACAGATTTATCTTGCTTACTAGATAGAAATGTGAAAATGGTATATGTTAGTGAGATACTTCAGAATTAACACTTTAATCATTGCAATTAGTTATAAATCTCTCAGATTGTCACCTTTTCTAGGCAATTCCAATTAGGGCGCAGAATAAATCTGTGCCTGGGGACTCTGGGTATCCCAAAGCAATGCAAGAGTGTTGTCAAAAGACTGGCCAGGCACACTAGAAACAGTTCAGCTCTGTTTGAAGCTCTGTTTTATGCAAGCCAAGGTCACCCAGTCACTACTCCCTCCTTTGAATCCCGGATGTAAATTACCTGACAGGAAAAGAAACGATGTTTCTTTTGCCCATTAAAAGATTACTGAGCAAAAAGATCAAGGCTTGTCTTACTCCCTGGCAAACAGCTCAGCTTTCAGCTGAAACCTTAATTCCTTGTTGGATCTGATTTTGTCTTTCGGGAACATTTGGTGATGTCTGAGCTAAGAAACCTTCCATTTCTACAAAGCGGGCGGGCCAGTGACCCTTAATCTGATTTCACAGACATAAAGCGTTACTTCAAAATTGCAATTTTATAAAACAAGGTCCTACTCTTACACTGCAGATAACTTTGGTTAGTCGCTGCAACAAGGAGGGACCAAAAGTTTACACAAATATCGCCCAATTCAATTTTGAAAGCTGAGGCCAGTCTCACTATAACTAAGGAATTTTCTGCTCATGCTATAGGTCTTAAGTTCAGCCTCATTCTATAGATGCACCATCTGAAAGATGCTGAGCAGATACCCATCAACGGAAACCAAATCTGTGATTCATATGCAAAAATTACTCTTAAGGACTAAAGTCCAGATAAAGCGAGACTGAGAGACACTTTTAAGTATCACAACCAGCTTCCTTTAGAGCCATCTGGAAACCTCCTTATTTTCTTCAGCACTGTGGTATCAGGCCCTACATTCCAGCAAATAAAGGGCATGATATCATAAGGTACCAGGTACCTTGAATTTTTATTTGGCCTGGAGTTTAAAGGGCTCAGTATCTCACAATGCCACAAAGTCAAACTGAAATAGTCCTTTTCCCATCCTCTTTTCTTTCTGCACTGCACTCTGCTGAGTTGCTGAAGTGGGCTTGCAAGCAAATGAAAATAATTTGATTTCCTCACTACTCGTGGGCTCTCAACTATGTCCCTCATAAATAAATGATTTTTTTTTGGTCACTGAATCTTATATTTTGCCCTCAAAGAAATTTGGCATAATATCCAATGAAAAGAATAACTGAATAGCACTTGGTATAACTATTGACTATAACTCGGATATCACACCACTGCACACAGTATAAATACCAGGGGGCTAATGTTCTGTAAATTAATTGAAGTGAAAAGTCCATATTCACAATTCATTGAGGAAAATACCCAAGAGGGTAAATACTAATTCCAAGATACCTTTTTTTTAGTATTGAGTAGTGAATTTTATATTGTTCCAGTAGTTAAATCTCTGCCTCACAGGATACAGCTTTATATCCATCAACTGTCCACAGTATCAAATATTATTAATCATTTGATATTTATATAGTTATTAGTGTATCATAATCCCTACACAGACTTGCGCTGCTGTAAGCCAAAGCAACACTACTCAAGCTGCCCCAGAGCAAAACCAGTGTCTGTGGAAGCATTCAGAGAATCATCCTTGAGACATAAAGATATCACTTTGTCTGCCACAAAAATGTTGCCAACTTTAGGGTGAATGTAGCTACTGTTCAACAGGGCACAGCAACACAACCCAGCAATGTGGAACAGGAAGCGAATAAAAAAAGACCACATCTAATTGATATTTAGGTATGGTAGGATGTAATTACTCATGCTGGAATTCATTCAAAGCATCAGCACTCTGAATGCTCCCTTATTAAAAAAAAAAACAAAACCAAAACAATCAGTTCTTTACTGTCCACCAACAGAAAAGACTGTAGTTTGGCAGCTGATGGTTAAAAAATTGGTTTAATACATAGTTCTATGTTTTTCATATAATTTTTATGTTTGTTAAATTATATTACATCAAATCTACCTCTGAACAAAGAAAGTGGTAGCTCAAGTAAATAGTAAATAGTACTCAGAAGTTTAGCAGCACTTTGTGAGTTTAAAGTTCATTATAAATGTTGCCTGCTTGTGCTAATTTTCACAGCATTCCTGAGGGAAAATTAAATAGCAGAACCACTTTACAAATGGTGAGGCAACAGAAAGTTGTTAGGCAATTCACTTTTAGAGCTAATAGCAAAGCTGGAGTATATGTGGTATTATTTGTTTGGTTCACATTTCAAATCCTGACAGCATGTCTAATGCAAACGTGTCTTCATGCGATCTGTGCAAGTCTGGCCAGGAAATGAGTATGTGAAATGAAGGAAGTCAGATAATAGTTTATTTCTAAAGAACTCTGTCATTCATCTGAAAACCACCGGTAGACATCATCTTTCCTAACTTCATAGGTATGATCATGTTGAGGGATCACACCTCTAATTTGAATAGAGCTGGAATCTGGGCCTAAGAAACTTGAGAAGTAAGAGTTGCTAACCTAAATCCTTAATGACAACAGAACAAACAGGTTGACACTGAATTAAAATTTGTAGAAAAACCCCAGCATCTTTGTCATTGTCATCTGCCTACAAACAACCCATTAAATAGGCAATCTCCAGTGGCTCAGCTCAGCGCTCTGCCATTTATGTGCTGTGCTCCCAGTTAAACTCAACCCCTTGATGGACACTAACTCTGATAGATGCTTTCGTCTGCACTGACTGTGAAGACTTTTCATGTTGTATTTAGTAGTAACTGTCATATTTGTGTACTGACAGTATTGCCAATTGTGAAGGGTTTTCACAGTTTGTGAGTTTGGGTTTGTTTGGTTTTTTTTTTCCTCCCCTAAATCTTCAGATTCTGGAATCCTGTGAGGAGTTTTAATACTCAGTTATAATTTTAAAAGCTGTGAAAAAGAGCTAAGAATATGATCCTAGAAAAATCAAACAGATAAACTTCTTAACTTCTGCCAGCTTCTTAAAAAAAATATTTTTTTTAACTAGTATTTTTTTGTGTCTATCTTTTGAGCTCCTAGGGTAGGTAATACTGTCCTTAATTTAGCTTCTTATAAATGTAAAATGGCAAGTTTGTACATACATGCACACCTTGAAACACATGTTCATGAAAACAGACCCTGAGGTGGCCTGACATTCTAGCACAGTCCCAGTCCAAAAATCCTGAAAAACAGACTTTCAAGACAAGACTCTCCATCTGCTAATTTAGACATCACATCTGCAAGCATTAATAATGCAATCCCTTGCATTACCTTAGGTGATTTTAACATTTGACATTTTTCTAATCTAGTTTCTTAGGCTGTGGCTCTTCTGGAAAACTTCCTTCTCCTTGTTACAAAACAACAATTACAAGTTATATTTGAATCTCAAGTGTGGATAGAGGACATCCAAGCTTTCTCATTTTATCACCTATATTATTCCAAGCTGGTTTAAATCCAGCACTGACAAAGGTGGCAGTAATCAAAGTCCGGTGTCCTGACCACCACAACTGGTAATTCAATGTAAATAAAGGAGATATTTTTCTGCACCTAATTGTCAACCATTGGGATACTTAAAACTCAGATGTCCTTGAGTGAAATGTGCCCACAGGCACAAAATGATCACATCACCTTGTATATGCTGAGCCTACCTATAGGTGTATAATGGATATTGTACTGCATATATAGGACTTAGATGCTGAACAGTGGAGTGCAGAGCTGCTGCAAACACCACTCTGGCTTGAAACATGGTAGAAATAAGCTCAGCAAAAATGTTTCATACAATTGGAAACAAAACATTGACTGTGTAAATTTAACTGAGGATACTTGATGAAGATGACCATAATAAAAGCCCAGGTGCTTAGCACTTTAGACTTTCAGCTCACACTGCTTATGTGTAAGATGATTTTGCTTCCAAATTGAATGTTGCTGGCTGAAGATTTATAGGTAAACTGGACATATGCACTATGTTTTATTTTAGGAGAAAAGAATAACAGAAGTTAAAAAAATGAAATCTGAAAACCAGCCTCAATAATGCAAACAGATTGTAAGACAGTCTCTTCCTCTGCAATGGTTAATATTAATGTTGAAGTCTTGCATTTTTACTGATTTCAGTGATGAAAAAAGTCCAGTCCTGCACTACTTAGCCTCTCCTGTGCCTTAAACAAGACAACCAGACAATGCCAGAACAGGCCTTCCCCTTTTTAACATATTTTTTTTGTCAAACTTTCATTAAGGGTCTTAGCAATTTTTCTAAGGCAAAATGGAATGAAACAGCATAAATACGATTTATTTAATACTGTCAGATTATAATATCTCCATCCCCTCTTTAGAATTACGCCCAGTGGCAGCAGTTTCCATATCTAAAAATAATTTCTAATCCATAATTTTATTTCACCACACTGACAACTGGTAAAAAACATGGCACTGATAATATTTACCAGCAAAATCTTTCAAAAGGTATCTTATCTCCATAAACAATTGTGTGACATTCCTCTCATACATATTTGCTCATTCTTGGAGACATGTGGTTCTGTTTTATGACGCTATATTGGTTGACTATGGAGGTTGGCAAAAATACTTCAGTAGAGGATGTCAAATGTTGCTTTGCAAAGTTATTATAGGGGCCTATTAACACAGATTGCAGAGTTAATGTAGGTTGCAAGACCCTGTTTTAAGACAAATCATTGTTAGAAGGTGCTTGACAATTTTTCTGGGGCTGATATTTTCATGCTTTATACTGTATTAGTTTATGGGCTAAAACAAACTGCATGGCTTATGAAGTAAAGCATGAAACTTCTGTTTTCTGCTGTCTACTAGAACTTCTAAAGTTGGTTGCTTGCTTTGATAAACTTGTTATGCTACAGCCCTGACACCTTAAAATAAGCCTGCCCTGCAAGTGCAAATCAATATGTATTTGCAAGGAAGAAGGTGACAAAACAGTCATGCTCTTTTCTACAAATCATACATCCTCCATTTCACTTCCTTTTTAATGGCACTCAGAGGAGCAGATGGGCTGAAGATCACAAATGAAGGGCCAGTGCTTCCCTCCTCAGCCAGCTCAGGGTGGCATTCAAGTGTTCCAGGCGCAATTCATACTGACCTTTACACTCAGTAATCAATATGAAACATCAGTGATGTTTGACTCACCCTTAAGAGTGTTATTTTTGTTACACTGCTGAAAGAAGATGAGGCTGATGGGAATCTGCACCATCCCAACAGCTCCAAGGACACCTGGTCCCTGCACGCCTCCTTAGCACCCTGAGCCATCCAGCACCAACACCCTGCACAAACTAAAACTCCTAATGTGTAACATCAGCCTCTTAAGAAAAGTGTGTTGTTCCTCAGAAAGAAGGTAAAGCTTTGGCAATGTCTTTCATATCTTTTATTTGTTTAAACCTGCATGGAATTTTCTTAGTGAAAACTTAGATAAGCCAAATAACCCTAAGAAGGAAACATTTCCCATCATAAAAAAAAAAAACAACCCACCAGTGGCTCCCTGCCAGCCCAGTCTGCGAGAAGAAAAGGACACCAGCTCTCCTTAAGCAGCACAAAGCCAGGTTGCAATCGTTTTGCCGACACAAAAATCATCCCACTGGAGTCTACCCAGTGCAAAACCAGCATTACTGCCTCGGTACTGGCCAATAGCAGGCCAATGCTACTGTTCCTGGGTGTACTTATGGCTATTATTTTTGTGAGTTACTTTCATTGCTGCAAAGGCAATGAGCCTAGTCACGGAAGTAAAATAAGTGGTATATAGTCAAAGCCAAGCAAGACTGATTTTAAAGTAGTACCAAACAAGGGAAGTTGCAAAAATTACAATTGTAAAAGCTTGGGTTATATTTCTATTTCATAATAAGAATAAAAATAATCTAATAGTGGTCTGGAAAAAGAAAGTTTTATTTCCTATTTTCAGTGCTAAGAACACCTACATGGAATAACACCATATTGATAGCTATTTTTCCTCCACCGCTATTATCTGTAAGCTGACATGGAAGTCAATGCACAATACAGTCTAGTGCAGTGAATGGAGTTATTATGAGACTAAGAATTTGCATCTCCTTTGCAATCCTCGCATTCAGTATTGGCCATTATGGATTTGCAATAGAAGGAGATGACCCAGCAATCTGTACAGCCCGTGTAGTACATCACATTATCTCACTGGGACTTGGTGAGTTTTCACATCTAAGCTGTTCATGGTTTATGTATACAACAGAGCTAAAATGGAGTGTAAATACCTTAATGTCTTCCTTGCATATGTCATTCCTCAGCATTAGCTCTCCATCTGTAGAGTATTGTCCAAGCTGCTACAGATACATGTATACAAATGTGTCTTAATTTTCAGCTGACTGTGACTTTTTGACATGTCCCATCAAATAGCCAATAATGATGTATTTTTTGGTATTCCTAAAACTGCTTCCCATGTCTTTCAATTACTTGCCCCCAGCAGAATGGCTGCAGTTATTAGCTTGTGCTTCACTGTGTCATTTGTGTTATTCTAGTTCCATGTGAAGTATGACTTCCTCCCATTTATTTGCTAATAGCGACTAGCTGCCTTTTCCCCCCGAGGTTTTTTTTCCTCTCCAAAATGTACTAAATTATTTGCTGGCAAGAAGTATAATTATTCTTCATTGTCAGTACATTCCTCAGTTTCTTTAGGTTCTGTTCACATCCAGCAGTATAGATACTAGAATTACTTGGCAACAATTAAACTTCTAGAGTATAATTAAGAGGTATTTTCAAAGTATAAAATCCAAACAGCATATAATATACTATCTGACATGGACAAAAAATACAACCTAGAAAAATGCCTTGGGCCTTATGATTTTTTTTGTGATCATCTTAGATTGTCGTCTTTAATTCCAAAATACAATTCCATATTAACATATGCACAGTAATGATGCAAACAGCCTTGGCAGATTTTTTTAAATTTGGTTTTGTGAAGAAGAATGAATGTTTATTTTAATCTGCTTGGAATCAGCCAAAACTAAAGCCCACTGAAATTCACTCCTCTCTGTGTTATTTCCATTTGCCAGAAAAAAAAAAATCACAATTTTGTAGTTTTTTTTTATTTAACCTCCACTAAATACGGGTTACCGAAAAAGTCTTTTGTGCTTTTCTGGGCATCACAGATTGCTAAGCTGGAGTTTGCTGATGAACTAGTGGTGGTGGATTGTAAACCTCTAACAAGGAATGAAAACAAAAAACCCCAAACAAACAGGAAAAAAAAAAAGCTGAAGTAAGGATAAAAAGCAGTCAAAGCATGGAGGCAACAGAAGAGTGTCTGTCTGATACAAACCCATGATATGGCCTACTACATTATTCCCATTACTGTTTTGTGTATACTGTATTTCCAAACTGTGCAATTAGAAGATGCTCTGGCACTGTTTGTTACCTGTATATATTACAGGTGGGACTTTAGTATCCTAGTATTTCCTGGTCTGTTCAAACAACAAAGCGTGCCCAGACCTCTCGGTGTTCAGCCATGAATCCCCCTGACCAGCCAGCCTTCCTCTCCGTACTCTATTTGGGAAAGCAACGCCTTTAATCATTCAAATCACAAATGGTGACAAGGTGAATTTGGGATGAGGTGAACAAAATCTACAAGTAAACAGCAAGAACCAGTATGAAAACAGCATGAAAATCATGTTAAACATGTAGTTTTGCATTAAACAGTGCCAGGGACTATTACTGGGAAATCAGTAAATTCTGTGTTGGTAAGCTGTTCGCATGATCTGCCTTGCTCTTGGCCATACCAGCCGGCACTGTCCCAGGCCACCCCTAAGGACACTTACAGAGTTTGAACTCCTCGAGTACCTTTCCCAGCAGGCAGCTTGTGTCTAACCATGTTGTTTTGTAGGGTAAGACAGTTTACATGGGCAGGGTACTTCATGCCTGTTGGTCTCTCTACCAGCGAATGGACCTGGATGCTTTTAATATCCTAGTCTAGATGTAGCTTTACAGTCCTAGCATCTCCCTAACACACCGTAGGGGTATCTGCCCTATGAACTTTGCCAAGCAGATTCACTGTTATCCAGTATGTCACCACAGTAGGATTTGGAAACAGAGGAAGTACCCAATTCTGACCCATCTCTGACCAAAAGAGCCTTTTAATTCAGTGGAATGGCAGCCAGCAGTTTAATTATATGTCAAATGCTATTATATTTGTATCTTAAATACACAAGCACAATATTGGGTTAGATGTGTAAAGTGCTAACTCCACATGTTGTCAAGGAAGAATTGCTCAGCATTCAGATGGCGAAGTGTTTTATAAAATACTCAAGTTAAAAGTTTAATATGATGAGAAGTGTGAGAGAAAGTGCTATAAACAGATTATTAGAGAATGGTTTAGAATAAGTTGTATTAAGTGTAGCATCCATATGGATATTTGCTTTAATACCACTGCAGGCAATATTCTCCTCTCATACTTTTTTAGCTAAAAATATTCTATTTCTGCCTGGTCTATTTCAGACTAGATAGTAGGAAAAACATTGAAAGTACATTTTCTTTATTACTATGACAACTTTGAGAGGGACTCCATGGTTTGACATGATTTGGGAAAGGGAAGACATCCACAAGGAAGCTTGTGGAAGAATGAGGGACCTGTGATTTACCAGCTATTAACTTGATAATAGATGCAGGAGGAAAACACCGCTGTCCATCACAGCTTTTTAATTTCCAGTCTGTCCTCACAGTAACACATACTCCACTTATGCTTTGCTCCTAAAATCAGGTTTACAGTCTGCGGCCTAACATATAAGCAACACAGATATAGTTGCAATCTTTACAAAAGAACACAAATTACTACTCACAACATTAATCAATCGTCCTATGTTTTACTGGGGGGAAGTCATCAGTGTAGACAATAACTGTTAAAAAAAGAAAATGAATCTGTCCCTCCAGCAGTTTCAGAATAGCTAAAAAGCACAGAAATGAGAAAACAAAACCAAACATTGTGACAACTGTTTATAACCCAGATAGTTGGGAAAAACAAGCAATTTGAATACATTCTGAATGCAGTAAATGTCCCTCTAAATTGTGGGCATCTGAGGGTTCACACGTATATCCAATTCACACTGATTTCTATGTAAAGCTCTAACTGTGCTTTCTATTGCTCTGCAACTCAGAGAACCTCAGCATGAGTCTTACAGAAAACACAGACAGGCTAATACTTTTACCTAGGAGCCTGTAATTTAATGTAGACTGTAAACAAAATGGATATAGTTTAAAATGTTTTCTTATTTGTTCCAACAAAATCTGAAGAGAAAGAGTTGTAGACCTCAGTCTGAGTACAGTCCTGCTAAGTGTTAAGAAAGAAACCTTGGTGTCACCTCTGACACAGCCTAAACCAACCGTCATCAAGAGGAAACCTTGCATCAACAGCACTTATCTTACTCTTTCCAGGGTAAGGCCATATGACAACGCTGAAGCAAATGCGGCAAAATTTGGCTTCACTTTTAACATGTGACAAGTACATGCTGTAGAACTGAAGTCACCCTCCTGATCTGTAAGTGGGTGGTTTAGCCCCACTTACTTACACCCAGAGTGAGCCCCAGTGCTTTGAGCATTTCCACGTGATGGTACCAAGGGAAAAATTGTTGGTAAGTGCTTCTGAACAAGCACCTCTGACTGAAGCCCTCAGAAGCTCATTACAAGCCATGCTAAATAAAGAGGATCAGATGGTGAAGTGGGGAAAGGTTAGATCATTTTAAAGCTACGATGGTAAGTTTTCCTATTTCCTAAAAAGTTCCTGTCTATAATGCTGCAAGGGATGGAAAAATCTGCTTTTCTCTTGGCAGATTATTTCAGCTGTTAATTAATATCATGAGTAAAACTTTGCACCTTACCTTTACTGTGATTTTTTGGGGTCTTAAATATTTTCTTTTGAGAAGACTCTTTTGGAGTCCTTTTTGCAGCTAGAATAAAGCCAAACAAGATCTGATTTTATATTGATATAGGCCTTGAAATTACTCCTAGGCAAAGCCCCTACCTAGTTACACAGGCGGTATACATGTAGCCTTTAAAGTCAAAGCATCTGGCTGCAAGGATTGCTCCTGTTTCTAAAAGACACACTGTTAAGTAAACTAAAGGTTTAGGGCTGGGCATGAAATAACGCAAGAACTAGAAACTCACTGGCATAGCTGTGTTGCAAACAGCCTTCAATACAGTGAAGTTTCAGTCAGAAAAATGCACCATTTTTGTGCATGGTACCAATGGTAAGAGGGAAGGGTAATAAGAAGGAGGCTGAGAGCTGCCCCTGACTGATGAGTGAAGCACTTCTCTGCTGTCTAGGAAGCCAGCAGAAACGGAGGTGTTAACCCTGAACATCAACGGTGTCTGTGAAATGGCTACAGCTCCTTGCCTGTGCAGGGGAGGGCTCCTGTATCCCAGTACATAATATGATGCAATCGGCAAGACAGTGCAGACAACGCGCACCTTGTCCTTATTAATGCTCTTTGGGCACAATATAATGGAAGGACCATGCAAACATGAGATTGGGAAATGAGTTTCCCAGAGTTAACTGCAAAAGAACAGGATTTATATTGCCTGCCACTAGAATTTTAACTTACTGCCCCTGTGGCTGTGATAAGGCTTTGACATGGTTACCCGTGACGCTCTCACCCGGAGGCGAGGGAAACGTGCTGGGGGAGATGAGGCTGCCGTGGAGTGAGAGCAGAACTGGTTAGAAACACCCCGAGCCCTTACCAAGAGCTCTGTGGCAGAGTGGGAGGATATTTTGCAGAGGGTTCATCAGCATTACAGACCATAGGTCTGTACCTTAACCTAACCCACATAAGCAGCTGTCATAGCCTGAAGGGAATCAGCTATCCTAAAAGATGTGCAAGAAAATTATACACATGTAAACTGGTGAAACAGTGGGATTTTGTGTGTCTGGTTGAATTTCAAATAAATAAATGAATAATGTTTTTGGTTGTGTTGTGTGGTTTGGCTGATGTAGTTTATGGCTACCAGCACATCCAGCAGCTCCTGACACTGCAGAAACAGTCCTTGTAATTCTATAGCAGTGTCCAAGTGACAGCGGGTGACAGCAAGCGGAGCACATTTTAGAAGCCTGCTTATGCTCCACTTGGGACTGCTGACTGCTTCAGCCCCTAGCACAGTACAGATTTGGAAAAGCACAGCTATGCCTTAAGGCCACCTTAGCCCACGTTCCCTTGAATCTCATCCACATGTCCCAAGGAATCTAGTTGGTGCTTCCCCTCTTTATACTAAAATTAGGATGACACCTGATTAACCTGCTCCTGGTGGATATTCCCCCTCATTTCAATGATTCAAAACAGGTCCAGCAGCTGTGGCTTGCACAGTGAGGAGGAAGCAGGCAGTATCTTTCATGTTTAAGGGAGACTGTACATTTGTTCTTCTGAAGCAGCTGGTATTTCTGAACTTAAAAATAAAACATGATGTCATGAAAAATGTGCATGTCCCACATTACTTGATAGCTTTTCCATCACTCTATGAATACAGGGAACACTTTCAGCCCATTTACACCTTTGTGGCTCAGTAATGAAAGTCTATGTGAAGAAAAAAAAAGCCTAGAAGAGTTAAGCCTAGAAGCTAGTCATTACTCTTCTTGTCAGTGGCTGTATCTCGGTGAACTTTATAACTAATTCATGATATTCCTTTTTTTTTTTTTTTTTCTTACTCCACAGTATAGTGGGAGTATCCATTGAGACTGTGATTCCTTGTTAGGCTTCACAAAGAATCAGTGGTTGACCAAGAAGGGACAAAGGAGGCTTGTGAATCTGTGTTGCAATGAGGGGCTATTACATTTTTAGCTAAGTTTGAGAGGATGAAAATGTCATCTAAAAACAAAAGGAGCATACTCGATCCATATGTCAAAGCCTAATAAATCCTGTCTTTCATTTTGTGATTGTGAATAGATCAATTAAATGGATGTTACATTCCTGAATGAACCCTTGTAGTTTTTATCTGTTTGTGGCACGAACACACTTTCCTGAGTGGGAACCAGGGGTGCAGGAAACAAAGGGCTCTTGAACCTACTTTCATTTCCTTTTCCCAAAGAGCCCAATTCTGAAGTGGTCTTCAGATGAAACCAGAAATTAGGGCTCCATGCTTAAACAAAGTAATAAATGAAGCCCCTCCACAACAGTCACACATCTGGCTAAATAATAAAAAATGTAGACAAAAACTTTTCATTTGGAGCATTTCATGAGAATATTTCTGAGAGGTAAGAGCACTTCAGAAGTTGAGGAACGTTTGTTTCCTCCCTCTCACAAGCTATAATTCTTTTGTAGAATATGGAAAAGTGGCCAGGTACATCACTTGCCTTCCCACCCTCGGAGGGCGGTAGCCACAGAACTGGGAAGACAGGTGAAGCCAAACGCTGACAAAGTGCCTGCAGCTCTGATTCACCTTGACAGACTTACGCCATAAACTGAGGAGTCACAAAGGCCAGAGGAGATGAGCATGCCAGGACCAGCATGACTTCCACTTCACACAATCAAGATGGAAGAGGAGGCTTCAACTGCTGCAGCATTGGCCAGTGTTGACTTGTGTCTAACGGAAACTGAGCTGAGAAAAAGAAAGGAAAAGCAGAGGGCATCGCAGCAAGGGTCTGCCGAGACGCCTGGCGCCGTGAGCCAGCGAGCTGGCTGCTCTGCCCCAGCGGCCACCTGCCTCAGCGGGGTGTGCGCAGCAGGTCAGGGAGCTCAGGTTTTCTGAAACTAACTGGAAGTGCAACAGTCCCCAAAGGAATATGTTGTTAAGGACGGCAACCATACTCCTGGCAGCATTGCAGTTTCTCCCTCCTCTCCATGGCTGATAACACATCTCAAAGGCAGAGATTGCAGTTCCTGCCAGTTGTCGACCCTCTGCCTTCCACCTTCCTTCCCCAGACTGGCAAAACACCAGCCACCTCCTTCTCATCTAAGAGCTAAAATTGGTACAGCACATCGATACTTGTACACTGCAGTGACAAACACAGATGAAGTCAACTTTAATTTTGCTTATTTGTGTGACTGTCTGCTCACCTACGTGATGTCATTAACAACACCTGGGCTCTGCAGCTCCAAAAAAGTCACCAAGAGAACAGAAATTTCAGCAGTTCCCATAAGAGACAAGTTGATCAGGACGTTGGAGAAGAAAGATTAGTCATACATTGCATTTACATAAGGCTCTTCCCAAGTGTCCAGGTACCAGAAAAGGTGGGTTCATCTTCACCCCTCCCTTTTTCAGGCATGGGAATACTATAATATAGAGAGAGCAAATGACTTTGCAGAGGTTAGTCTTGAGTCACCAGTGGAGTAGGACACAGATCCCTGGTGCTAGGGCTTATTCATATCACCCTCTGCCACCAACACACAGTGACTCAGCAGTGAAGCCAGTTTCAGAAACCAGATCCAAATCCGGTTCATCAAAGTCACACAAACTCTAGTGAAAGATGCCTATGTATCTCATGAATAAGCTTGTTCATTCATGCTCCCTTCATCACCATGTCCTGTATCTGCAGGGCACGGTGCAGAGAGATTGCCAGGTTTCACACATTCACATGGCACTCATTTATTTGACTACTGCATCATGCAGAGCCCCATCTACAAAGGAGCTTTGCAAGGCTTCTCCAAATCAAAATCATGCGAATCAAATCTGTGGGTGAAGCAGCTAGTAAGCACAGACTTAATAAAACAGGGACTATTGGCTTTTACCTTGGTTCTAGAGAAACAAAGCTTAAGCATACACTTAGTCTATCTGTCTGACCCCAACCTGCCTATTACCTTTGAACCCATTAAACACCACCAATCAAATATAGAAATGAAGTCAGTTGAGATATCAGGTCCTTGCAAGTGCTGCAAAAATTGATGGTTGTGTCAAAAAGAGATCTCAAAAATACCCCCGTTGTAGGAAGGATACACCTTTTATGGGACACTGAAGAATCCACATTGAAACGGTCCCATTGCTAAATATCTAATCTAAAGTATTTGCTGATTTATCTGACAGGGTAATTACTCCTTAAAAAAAAAAAAAAATTGGAAAAGAGAAAGTTCCTGACAGTGTTATAAAAGTTTTAAGGGAAGGAAAATTAGGGGTGCCTATATTTTCAAAACCAGCACCCTTCTAAGAAATAAATCCCAAATTAGCCAGTGCCATAAATAACCCCATAAGAACCTATGCTTCTGAGATTGTGGGCTCAATTATTTTTGCCATGAGAGTTAGAACAGATTAAGAGGATAGGGGCACAGCATGCTGATTAAGGAAAAAGAAAAGTGGTTTGCTCAGCAGATGTCTTGTCAAAACCACATCCTTTAATCTGAAGTACAAACACTAAGACCAGAATTGCAATGATCTGTTTTAGCCATTAGAGCATATAGTATTCTGGGGCACAGCAGTGGGGAAGAAGAAGGAAGTACGGTCATTAGGGTGCAGAGGAACTGCAAGGTAAATGTGTTTCTGTGAAAGGATAAACATCGTTGTCTAGACAGTTTCCCATCAGGAGGAACTCAGCAGCTGGGCACAGCCCTTCCCAGTTGTTAACACTCCAGCAGAGAGGGAAGCACGGTCCCTGGGGAGGCCCCAGGGATGGGCTGGTCTCTCTGCTAGACCTTTTGCAGAGAAAGGATGCTCCGTGCAGGGCCCATGAGCCAAGCAGCAGGCTGCGAGAAGGATCAGTGGTGCGACTCCGACAGAAACCACCACAATGCCTGGGAAGCTAGAGATAGAACAAACCCATCTCTCTCTGGAGAGCGTTGATAAGGGTGGCAAATTGGCTTGCATGTTGAGCTCAACTCCATGGCCAAGACTTGGTGGTCTGAAGAAATCTGTGGCTTGTGAGACTGAAGATGGGGCTAAGAAAGAGGAAATCTTCAGTTCTGTCAATGTTGTTACTTTCATGACATGTAAAATTGTTCACATGAGAAAATCTTCACCTTTCATTTTCGCTGTCAGCTGTACCAAAGTGCTTTAAAATGTTTGTTCACACAAAATTAAAAATAGCAATTTTTCTGTTGTCCAGACACTGGATAGATTTAACATGCTCTTCCACAGTTCAACAGTTCAGAGGGGGCTTTCTGCAAACATTACCTGTACAGTCAGGAACCAGAGACTATAGACAGTCTTTTACAATGTTAATTCACAGTTCAATCATGGTGTTGAAAACATAACAGCAAGAAAAGTGCCTTTTCCAGCAAGAGACCTGGGAAAAAAGCCCATTGACATATATATACACAAACAACTCCAGGACTTGGTTCTGGCTGCAGACGGCACGTTGCATAAAGCTAGCCCAATCAGGGGTGGAACCTATGGCTCTTTGCAAACCCTTAGCCTAAGAAATGTCTTTCTTTCTCCCCTTAATGTAATTAAATTACATTTACAATTTGTCAGAATTTGCCCAAAGGCTTGAATTTATGATGGGACACTAACTTATCCAAGCATATGTTGTTTAACAATATAAAACAGAGTGGGAATTGTATCCGCAGTGTGAGTCCCCACAACTTTGTCATTTGTCATTTATGAAAATGCAGATACATGGCAAAGAATATGTTCTCTACAGTATTTTCGTCATCATATGTAACAGTGCAGAAACCTAATTCACTTGTGGCTTTACAAAATAACCCAATTTATGACAGTTGTCTTTTTTTTTTTTTTAATCTGTTCAGTTTTCTGAACATTAGCTTGGTGGAAATCTTACTAGGGAGTTTGATTAAATATTAACAGCATATTACACATACATGTATTTTTCCAGCTAAGTGTACAATGACCCAAGGGTACAAGGATGTGAGCGTGCATATAAGAGCAAGTAAACACCATGCACAAAGTCACTGCCTTGAATGCAGGCATGGAATTAAGATTAAATAAACAAATAACTTCTGTCTATGGACATCAAATCCCCAAACTGACGGGGCCTGACAAGTGGGGTTTGTCACACTGAGTATAGCAGTCTGTCGAGGAAAGGCTCGAGGGACTTTGCTGCAGGATGCGCACAAGGCATGTAAGAGAGCACGTCTCTCCTGCCACTCCACATCCGTGGACCATCTGCAGGCACATCCAGAGCACTTGCTGGGCAAAGGCAGAAGCCTACGAAAAGCTATGGGCACTCAGGGGGAAGGCACAAAGTAGTGCAAGATGCATCTTAACACATGCCCCCGTGGGTGCTGTGTGCACCTGAAACTGAATGGACACTCTGAAACCCTGGCAATGCTGCCCTGTCCTTCAGTCCCTGCACTTCCAACAGTGAACTTGGCTGACAAGTTCACCAGATCAGCAGGCTTGAAGGTCCTTCCAACAACCGCAAAGCTAAGGGCTATTTTCCAGTTGTCTAACAGGACTGTCACATCCAGCATGTGACCAAATGGAATGGGTCAGAGTGTCCAGACAGTACTTCACATTACATTACAACCCCTGGGTATTATTTGGATCAAGGAGCATCTCCTGTTTCCCTACTCCCCAGTTCCAGCTCTGTGCTGCTTCTGATCAGAAAGCAAATGTCATCATAGCTCTAGAGATGCCAGCCTTTCCAGATCACATTAAAATCATTGGCAGAATGATGATTGCCCACAACAAAAATTTAAGTAAGCATATTTATCTAATCTACAACATTCATTTTGGCTTCAAAAGAAAAAAGCAACTTTTTTTTTTCTATTTAAATTATGTTAAAAACTTTCAGTAATTTTTTTACATAACTTTGGACCAAAGATCTCAAAAAAAAATTCATAAACCTCACAAAACTCTTTGTTTAGTAAAAGTTATCTTTAAAATTTTAACAAAATAAATGAACAAAATTTTAACCAAAAAAATTTTCCTCCATTCAGGTAAAGTCTGCTCCAAAATCCCAGTTCAGTGGGATTCCTCTACTGACTATATTGAGGCTTGCACGTAGTCCTTAGCTAGTTTGTAGTAGAGCAATGAACATTTTTTTTCATCTACTCACTGTTTAACTTGGTGTTTGCAGAATGTGACACAAAAAGATGTTTCTGACTGAATACTGTAGGTTTGCCAGAGGCGCAGGAATAAGTTTTGCTAACAATTTTTTAATGAATATTATTGACCTCATATTGTTATTCTTGTTTGTTGCTGCAGAACCCTCCACAATCTTGTGTATAAGTTGTGTATTGTGAATATGTGCACAGGCATACGTATTCACAAGAATAAATGGAAACAAACAATATGGGAAACAATGTTTAAGCAATCTCCTGCCAGCAAAATGTATAATTATTTTCCCTGGAAATGACAAAAATTTAATGTAAGAAAACTAATCATGAGTCTGCTCTGTTGGAAAAACGCCCCAGCACAGAGGTGAAACGGGAGGTTAGAAACCGGTAAGGAGGAACATCTCTTTTCTAATTTCACTTTTTCCTTCAAGTCTGTTCACGTGTTTTGTGGATATCAAGTAATTAATTCCCAAAACCAAGAAGTTTTTAATGTTTGCTCCTTCCTCCTTCACAGTCCCGCTCCAGCTGCCTGCCTGGGCTGCCACTGCTGATCATCTGAAACTGTCATCAGGTCCTTCATCTTTGTGAGTTAGGCACAGAAAGTCTGCCTACATATGACAGTGTAAGGCCTGCAGTGCTGTAAGACACATTTCATACACGGATACATGGAAAGTTTTGTTCTGTTTATCCCAAGAAAATACATGGGTTACTTATATAAACGTTTACTATTCACTTTCAATGCATCTCAAATGACAGTTAAACTAGAAACTGTATTTCCAGCGTTGTCCACCTCACATGTCCAGGGTTATGGCCTCCAGGCATTATTGTGTTTTTGCTTAATATGCTTTCGGGTACAGCCTTCAAGCCAGACATTTCCATCACACATGTTATGAATGGCTGCTGCACCATTTGTAGCCAGAAATAAGATCAGAAGAAAGTGGGAAAGGCTGAATAAACTATATCAGAAAATGATTTGGATAACAACACACTGAGGAGGGGTGATGTGTATCAATATACAGAACCTGCCTTTCGCTTGATATACTGTCATATGAAAACTTCAGTCTGTATGTCAATTCCATTTAGGCCATTAGCCATTTTTTTCCCCAGTCACCCTGTTCCAGCGGGAACGTCGCTCTAGAGACAACACTGGATGATACAGTCATTATTTATCATCATGACATCCCTCCTGGGACTGTTAACAAATGAGTCCCACATGCCTCCTGAAAATCTGTCAAGACCATGAATATATTACAAAGAAGGCAGACAGTCATTATGTAATAATTCTTCTGCAAAAATATAGTTTAAACGAGGTAATATTAAAGCATAATAGCCTATTCATCAGCAAAACCCAGAATAATCTTTAGACTCATTGATACCATCAATGTTTATGTCTTCTATCATGAGCCTTCAGTGCTTAATAACTCAAATATGTGTTCATGTATGTGTATATGTACACATATACACGCTTTTTCATGTGCCGGAGGTCAAAATTACAGTGCACTTTTACTCACTGAAGAGAAACAAACTCTACGGGTGAAAGCTGTCAGAATGTCCATAGTACCAGTACTATTGCTCTTCCCATGCAGAGGTTTAATGTCTAGTCTCATAGCTTTTATTTTTATTAGTAGACAAACCAATCATAATGATTGGTCTCATATTGAAGCCTTTACTAAATTCAAATTACTCTCATCTTGATTTAACCAGCTTTAGGTCTCCAAAATCCTGGGTTCAGCTATGCCTAAGAGATTCCACAGAAACTTTGGTGTCTCTTTGTATGGCAGATCCCCCGCACACAAACCACAACAGGGACTGAAGCTGCCTATGAGACCCTGCTCCTACAGCAGAGTAAAATGCATTACCTGATAACATCCTCATAGATTAAGTTTCCAAATTATGTTTTAATCAGAATATTGCTTACTGGAAAATTCCTAATTTTTTTCTGATTCAAAATAAAATATAAATCTTACCATGGATACCAAATTTCAGCCAGCACTAATAATTTAATGCTAAGACTTAGGCATTTGAGCAGTAATCTGTAAATGTCTACGGAAGGAAAAATAAAGGATAAATAAGCCTATAAAAGAAAGATCAAGATACTACAATAACAAAAGCCAGATATATCTCTGGAAAATTGTTTTGGACTTTGAGTTTTGTACTAAACTAATAAAGCAGCACTTAATGCATTTGGAAGGACTCAGTTTAAAAAAAAATCAAGCAATTTTCAGATAAAATCGTAACAGTTTGGGAGTGCTTTAAGCTTTGAACTGTCCAAAATGCATTTTCAAGATATGTGACATTGCTTCCTTGGTATCCTGATTATTTTATATTACTTTTTAATAGAATTAGGCATGCAAGAGATAAATCATCCTTTCACCCCACCATGGAAAAGCCATGTATCTTTCTATTCAACTACTTGAAATTCTACTAAAATTATCTTAATTACACTCTAATTCTTGCTGCATTTGAATGACTGCTTTTCTTATGCATGGAACATTTACTATTTCATTAGCAGGGCCTTCAATTTTTCAAAATGACTTAAAATAATTTGTTTTATACTTCTAATTTAATGATTAAATTGACAAAGGAAAACAGCAAGGTATTTTTAACAGGCAAAAAATATTAAGCTACTACATGATTCTTCTTTCTATGGAAAAAATACAGAAAAAATGAAAAGATGAGATGAGGATTAGATGAGTTGTTTTGCTAAACAATACTGTAAAGTTGATTTTTATATCTAATTTACAATTCCTCCCTCTGACACCTACATGCTGATAGTACTGTTATGCAGGAGCTCATTTTATTTTTGAGGGTTTTTTATTTTTTAGTCACTTCATTGGCAGTGATTCTTTGCACAGTATAATTTCTCCAGGTTGCATTGTTTCCTATCACTGCCTGCCAAATGGAGAAGTTGAGAATTTAAATCTGTTAAATAAGAAGTAATGTTCTTGCCCAAGAATAAAGCACAGAAGCCAGAAGTTGGATAAGACATCTATTCATTCATCTTCTAAATGAATGGCTTCATTTCAGAAGGTACTACACAGACGCAAATCTCATTAGCTTTCCAGGGGATACTTAAAAACGGGTCTACTTTATCAATATATCATATATACAGTCAGCATTTCAGTGTAAAGTACTAGCAGAAGTAACACGTCTGTTCTTCCTTCTTGGTAGTTTCTATTGTGATATTGAAATATATATATGTACACATATACACACACATATTTTTTTGTGTATATTATTAATATATATGTATCTTATATATATGTATCTTATATAAAAATATATATGTGGATATACATTTTTTACATATATATATTATATTTCTTTTTTGACAACTGACATTTCGTTTTCTAAAAGGATTCACCAAAGCACTTATTACACAATGTATCACATCAACTCTGAGGGAGTTAGTTTTCCATTTGAGAGAGGGATTTATTTTTATTTATAAAAACTTAATGTTTCAGTGACATAGTATGCACTTACATATTCAGATATTTCATTAATTATGACTATACTTTGCTAGTTAGACAAAGATTTGATATTTGTCATTTTTCATGTTTTTTTTTCCAGGGATGCTCAATGTTATCCAATGAAAGTGCTCACGGATCTTGCAGCACTGCATGACCAGTGGTGATGAGTAGAAGTAAAGATCTGCTGTGATTTCTATACCATCATCAGGTGTAAAGTCAGTTCTAAACTCCCCTGACGACATCACCATTTAGCATTCATACAATTTGAATGGATTTTTTCAGAGCAGAGTTTGTTTACTTCAGCTAAAGAATAGTCAAAGAGAAAAATGAGAAGTATTGTTTTACCTTCAAATGACTGACCCCAAGTCATCTTTTTTTGAACGGTTTTGAACAGCTAATGATAAATTCGATTACCATGAGTTTTCAGCATAGTATTCACAGGTTTAAAGGGAAGACTGCAAATGCAATGGATCAGTAGCCCACATGGGAGAAGTGTATGCAGGTGTGAAGGCTCGTGGTCACACGCATGCAGGTTGAATCACCAATCATCTCATATACCTCCATAATAAAGTAATTGCTCTTCCTGACACTTCAGATGAGATTTGGGCCAGATTCTGTACAGCCCCAACTGATGTCTCCTGGCAGTTACTCGCCCACCTCCATGCTTCGCACACCTCCCACTATCAATCAGCCATCCTAATGGAGTGACCACTGCTGCTGCAAGGCAACAGCACTATTTGCAGTGTGCTCTCCCGCAGGAAACCAAACCCCAGGAACCTGGGTACATTCATTTGTAAGTCTCTTTGGTAATTAGTTCAAATGATCAGATCAGGCTTGGGAAACAAAAACAACAAAAAAACCACTGCACTACTGCACTATAGCAATTCATCAGAGGTCATGGCCACACTGTCTAGCAATATGACCACATCTGCTACAGTCTCAAAATAGAGGCTGCGAACCTAGATTCCAATTTTCCTGAAGACAAAATGGCAAAGAAATTCTGGATTGCTGGAAGTAGTTAATTGTACATGCTTGGACTGTAGGTGTTGAACAATTATCCAGAAGGAGTAATGCATGAGATTCCACCCACTCATGGTTGGTTCACTATCACAATATTAGTAGCATGAAAAGGCTGCCCAGATGACTTTCCCAAAATAAAATAAAATAGGTAAGTTAGATCCAGGAATGTATTTAGTGAAGCGCATCATGAGTGCATTACATTGTCAGAATAAGGCTATACTGATTACCCTGTAAGGTAATACTACTAACAGCATCTATTATTCAAATAGCTCAGGAGGCTAAGAAAAGAAACAAATTCAAGCAAAACAGCATCCTTATTAACCTAAAATCCCAGACCAGTTTGTCTGTTGCATGGTCACTGCAAATATCTCCTGCATTGTTGGAGATGTTCTTCAGTGCCTTATAGACATAAAAAGTATGGAGGAACATGGATGTGAAACACTAGCAAATCTGGTCACTGCATTTGTTGTTATACTAAACATTTGCACCCTCCCAGTGAATTTCCCCTCCCTCAGCTATTAAGACATGACTCAGTCACCCCAGGCTATTTTTACTGACCAGATATCCATTTACCACAAAGTTAAGTGTATACAGAGAATAGATGCAACTGCAGATACACTGGTGCATGTAACTCTCAAACATACTCTTGTTCATACCATGAGAAAATTGCTTTTCAAAATCTGATTTGCAGTGATGATTAACATACATATCTTGAAGATATTATATCCTAATAAGTCTCTTTGTAGTGACGGGGTAAGAGTATCTGCATTTTCAAAATAAGTAAAGCAGTTTGCTCTTTAAAGGTCACAATTTGAGAGCCTGGGAATGAATTCAGGAATTTTTTGTTTTTGAATGCTGGGTCCAAGCCATTAAGCAATACAACTGATTTTAAATAAATTACTAGATACAAACTTCAAGTCTACTATGTGACTGTGCTAAGAACAGGGAGGCATGTCTGAGAAATAAGATTTTCCCAGGCATGTGTTAGAGACTGAATTTGGGATAGGTTTCTCAACGTACTGTTAACAACTTGCTATCTAAGGATGATCATATGGTAAAACTCAAAAGTCTGAACAGGTACCTTTTGTATTTCATTCCCTAGGTAGCAGCACACAGTACCTTTAAAAGTTTAATATTAATTTTATCTACTTTAAAATACTGATGAAGACATCTAGTGGAGAACAGGGTCAGAAATTGATACCAAGATAGGTACATTTGCACAATGCAAAACAGTTTTTTTCCATACTAGTGCTCTATAACACAATATATATTTAAAGCCATCACTCTGACATATTAAGGGAAACATGCATAGCAATGAGGTCTTGAAGCAGCCTCAGTAATAGCAGAGGTGCCCCTGGGACAGAGTCCACAGCTATTGTTTTTAATCAAGAACAACTCTTAACAATGCTTTTTTAGTCCAGAAATCTGAACAGAGCATCTCACATAAGCACCTCTATGTCTCTCACACATTCATCTCGTTCTACCAATGTTCATGTTAATATAATGCTAGTGATATTAATTGCTGTGCTGGTACCATCCTCTCCCACGGATTTATAGTGACCTTGCGCAGAGCTAGGTTTAGGAACAATCCAAACCTACTGAATTCAGAGGCAGCCAAGGGTCACAGTTTCAGCAGGATGAAAGGTAATGATGATTTACAGGGAATTAAAATATTACATCAGTCTCTTCTGGAGTCATTTTGAAATTGATAATTGTATAATTCAAACATTTCTGCCTGAAAGCAAGTCCGTGCTTTGGCAATCAATTTTGACTATCCCAACTATTCCCACACTCAAATTTTCCCTTTTCTCAAGTGTTTACTTCTTTTATGAGCCTGAAGGAGTACTGGGACTCTTTCCCTTTCAGAGACTTGAAGAGAACATTTTTAGCAGGGAGAGGTAGAGAACACAAACGGAGAATACATTTCTATACAGACAGGTCTTAACAGCTACGAGATCCAAGGTTAACTGGCGGAAGCGCACGCTGAGTCAGTATGAAGTGGTTTGCACACATCTGCACAGACATGCCCTGCTCCCTGCCGGCTCAGACCTCCCTTCCAGACTTCCCAAGGGAACTCGAGTCCCACACCTAACCCCCAGCTAGACATGGGGAAAAGGCAGAAAAGTATCACAGCAGTTACTAGAAGGTCCCAGATCCTGCCAGCCTGACCTACTGCGTCTTCTTGAAAGGGTTTGGAAACCCCTTCCTGGTGGTAGGAGAGCTTCTACAAAAGCTTTCCTTCTGCCTGGGGCCTTTAACCCAGTGCTTGCTTCCCCCCATGCTTGGCCCCTTGCTGCCATTCCAGAGGCACGGGCTCGCCTTCCACATTCCTGCATCCAGGGGTACTGGGAGAAGTGGCTGACACCTTTGCAAGGCTACTCTGCCATCTTTGAAAGATTGTGGAGATCCGAAGAGGTCCAAAACAACTGGAGAAAGGAAAATGTTGCCTTCACCTTCAGAAAAGGCCAAAAGGCAAATCCAGGAGCTACATACCAGTGCAGCCTCACTGGGAAAATCATGAAGCAAGTCCTTCTGGATGACACTCCTGGGAAGGAGGAGGGGGTGGACTGGGAGCAGTTGGAGGGGATTTATGAAGGGGATATCATGACCACCGTGACTGGATTTGGGGATGAAGGGAGAGTAGTAGACGTCATTTATCTCCACTTTAGCTTGACTTTTGAGACCATCTCTCACAATATTCTTGTATCCAGCAAGGACATTATGTTCTGGATAGGTGGACAGATAAATCAGTTTAAAAACTGGCTGGGTGATTGGGCTCAGAGGGTAGTGGTTAACAGGCACTACTCTGACTGGGGGCAGGGTCTGTCCTAGGACCTGTCCTGTTTAAAACTGTATCAGTGACCTTAAGGTGACAGTGTACTCTCATCAAGTTTGCAGATGACACCAGACTGGGGGGCCAGCTGATACACTCAAGAGCAAGGCCACCATTCAGAGTGACCTGGACGGGCTGGAGGGATGGGCCACAGGGACCTAACTAAATTTGACAAGGACAAACACAAAGCCCTGCACCTGCAAAAGAATAACCCCTGCAATGAGACAGCCTGGGCGCTGTGGGACTGGGGAGCTGCTCTGCTGAAAAGGATTAAATCCCCCCCCAAAAGAAATTCAGCTTGAATGTCAAAGTAGGCTATGGTTACCAGGCCATCACAAGAAGAGCAAGAGAAGGGAAAACAGATTTTGAGTTTGGTAAGCATTATGTAGCTACACACATACAAACAGGTGTTGCTCAACCTCTTTCATTGAATTCAACTTCTCAGCATCGACACTCTGTATTCTCACTGCTACTCAGTTAATACATACTCAGGTCTTTTACATTTTAAAATCCAAAATAGAACTCTGAATAGGAATATTTCACACATTCAGAAAGAAAGTCATATACTGGATTTATTAGATTGACACTCTATTCCACCTGAACAGTTCAACCGGGACAGCTCCGCTCTTTTCTGGAATGTTATTTTTGCTTCTGGTTGCACTTAAATGCTGAGGTGGGCTAGGCGGTGAAGGGCTGGGAAGCAGAAACCCGCTTTTAACCAGGTTCTCCTCCTCAGCTCCTCAAGCATCACCTGAACTACACCCAGCCTGCTATGGAGGCTGCTGCCGCCAGCCCACGCCGCAGGCTCCAAGCACCATGTGTTGAGGGAAGGCAGCCGTGCCGGCCAGCCTCGGCAGAGGGGTCTTCTACGTACACACAAAAGATGAAACAGCACCAGAATAGGAACCGGGGTGCCTCAGACCACGCTGTAAGTAGCAATCAGTTCTATCTATGAATAAATTGGCAATAACAGTGGGGGAGGGGGGGCTGGAGGGGGGTGGCTTAGGGGCTGGGGGGGGGTTCTTTCTGCTTTTTAAATAAAGGACTCTGCACCCTCCTTCCCCTGGGTTTAGCTGGTCTCATCAAGGTTACTAAGTAACCTTGAGTTGTATTCAGCGTTTTTACAGCTCTTTTGAGAAGGAAATTGAATCCCTCCCATGTTTGAGAAGCCCAGCTTTCAGTTTAAATAGGATTTTTCAAGTATTAGCATATCAAACAGCATAGTTGTCAGCATGCAACATAAGATTAGCACATTTTATTTTTTTCTAAGTCTCAGTTTCCTTCTGCCCTAGTATTTTGCATTTTTAGTGAGGACAAACCAAAGACAAGCTTGGTAGCCATCTGTAGGAGCAAGACATAAAGTATGTCTACACAACCGCTTAATTTGCTTCCAGAAATCAAAAAGTGGCTTAAATCTGTTGGGTCCCTCCATGAACACTGCTGGCCCTCTTGAAGTCTACATGGCAACACTTTAGTCCCGACCCCTGAGAACATTTACCAATACCAAAGAGCTGGATCCTGGCATGCCATACAAGGTGGCAGATATTAAAGTAGCCAGGATCATCTCCTGATTGTAAATCATTGTCCTGGTTTTGGCTGGGATAGAGTTAATTCTCTTGTCTTGTATAGTGTTGTCTTGGATTCAGTATGAGAAGAATGTTGATAACACATTGATGTTTGCAGTTGTTGCCAAGTAGTGTTTAGACTAAGTCAAGGATTTTTCAGCTTCTCATGCCCAGCCAGCAAGAAGGCTGGAGGGGCACAAGAAGTTGGGAGGGGACACAGCCAGGACAGCTGACCCAAACTGGTCAAAGGGATATTCCATACCATGTGATGTCATGTCCAGTATATAAACAGGGGGAAGTGGGGCTGGGGGCGGATCACTGCTTGGGAACTAACTGGGCATCGTTTGGCGAGCTGTGAGAAATTACACTGTGCATCACTTGTTTTGTATATTCCAATTCTTTTATTAGTATTGTCATTTTATTATTGTTATTATTATCATTATTAGTTTCTTCCTTTCTGTTCCTTTGAACTGTTCTTATCTCAACCCATGGGTTTTACCTTTTTCCTTCCGATTCTCTCCACCATCCCACTGGGTGGGGAGGGAGTGAGCAAGCAGCTGTGTGGTGCTTAGTTGCTGGCTGGGGTTAAACCACAACAATCATTCAGAAGGAAGTCAGGCATGTCAGGCCAGGTAGCACGTTAAAAGTGGCATGGAAATAGCAACTCTGCCCCATCTCTGGGCCAGGACTGGCAGCAAGCCAAAACAGTTGTAGATGGTACAAGTTTTAGAATCTATGTTCTGCAGCAATATTTTGGACTTCTAAGGCTTATTTTAATATATCTTGGCATATATTTTATGAAAAGTTCACAAATTTAGTGCCAGCATGGAAAGTGAAATAGTTGTACTGATTCTGTGTCAACATGTTTAAACACACCGAATGTAAAATTTGGTCACAAGTTTATGGTGGGTGAATTCAATCACTTAAATAGATCCCCATGCAGACAGCTGCTAATATTCCCAAAACCTAAACTATCCAGTAGGATATAAGCCTCCAAAACTCATGAAAAACAGTCAGCAGGTCTTTACCTAGTTTTTCTAGATGTTTTCATCTATCGAGGTAACCCTTAGATCATCCCTCTGACCAGTACCAGAACAACAGTCTTGTGGTACGATCATCAAAGGAAAAGTCAAAGGCAAATTATGTTCATTTCTCAACCTCAACTATATTGCTAGGGCTGCTAGAAAAATTGCCTCCTAAAAACCTCTCAGGAATGATATACATCATTACTTTTCAGATATTTGTAACTGCACTCAGTGAAATGTTACATTACAGTGATGCCAAAGCTCCTTAATCAAGTTCTAGTTTTACTGTATTAAGTCATTCACTGGTTCATGAAAAAGCAGCTCCATTAGGGAGCAGTGTCAGCTCCATAGTGCACATGACAGCTCATTAAACTGTGTGGCACCTGCCACCCATACACAGGAAACACCAGTGAGGCATCTCAGCTCTCAGGCTTAAGAGGCAGGGATTCCTGAAGAAGACAACAACAACAAAAAAAAAAAAAAAGGAAAAAAAATCAAAAAAGAAATGTAGAGGGATCTTTACCTCATCTGACATCAAGAGACTTCTAGCAAAATTAAATGTGTGATTTGGTATTCTTTAAATTGCCAGATAGACATCATCTTCACACTAGAAGGCAATTAGTGTCATTCATCACAAGTGTACCTGAAGTTCTCAGGTGAATGTATTAGCACAATAACATATCCCAAGTATGCGCTGAGTTACACAGTTATATAGAAAGCTGTATGAAATTTTGAGAAGTAAAAGGAAAGCAACCTACAGCCAGCCAGGGAAACCTCCAAAACCTTTCAGAAGTTTCTGTCATTGTTGGGTCTTTGAAACTAGGCCATTTTAGATGTCAGATCTTTCAGTAGTTAGATCTCAAACACATCTTCTTTGCGTATCCCAGAACAGCAATTTTTAGGTCTTTAAACCTGTCCAAATTCACATTTGTTTACCTATTCCCATCTGTCAGTGTATTCCCTTTCAATCCTTTTCACACTCTCCAGAGGGACAAAGCGATGTTTGAAGTTTGCCTGGTAGGAATTCACCTTTGTACTCCCCTACCTGCTCCAGATGGAAAAAACAGGAAAGGAATCCAAATCCTGAAGCATTTGGATCAAATAAAACTGTTCACTGCTGAAGGCAAAGTTTTGCCTACCTATTCTCAGACAGGTAGAACAAGAGAGAAGCAGTTCTTCATGCCTTCAAGCTTTTATTTATATATAGTGAAATAGTGCTTAAAGGTTATTGTTCTCCAATTTACAATGTTCAATAAAGGGCTTGTCTAAAAAGGAAAGTTTGGACAACAGTTGCAACAACTCGGGGAAGGAGAAAGGACTGTATGAGAAAGAAAATAGCAAGCATGACTAATTTTCCCACCTAAACTTAGCTTTTAAAAAAATAAGCATTTTTAAAGACAGCCACAAGCTGAAACAAAACAGCCTAAAAAAACTCCCACACCCTAAGCCCTCATTAGTTATCCATTAGAAGTCATACCAGAAAACCAATGTAGCAGTTACAAATATACAACAGGTTTCTCCAGGAGAAACCTTAATAAATCCCACTAAGGCATTCCAAAACATCTGTAACAGACTACCTGTAACATTTGAACGTTATGAATGTTTTGAATGCTTCAAATAAAGCCATGTTCTTTGTTGTCCAGCTTTTAAAGATTAAACCTTTTAGGCAATAATGGTTCTTTAAAGTAACTGTAAATAGCTGTACTGGGTCTGGCTGGGATAGAGTTAATTTTCTTCATAGCAGCACATATAGCACTGTTTCACTGGTTTGGGTTTGCAGCTAAAACAGTGCTAGTAACACACCAGTGTCTTGGTTAATGCTGAGCAGTGCTCCTATAGCACAGAGGTTTCCTTTTTCATTGCCACCTCCTCCCCCCCCAAATATGCAGTGACTCAGCTGGGGGTAGTCAAGAAGCTGGGAGGGGACACAGCCAGGACAGATGCTCCTAACTGACCAACGGGGTATTCCATATGGGATCATGCTCCAGCAATAAAAGCTCAGGGAAAGGAGGATGAAGGAGGGACATTTGGGGTTACAGTGTTTGTCTTCCCATTGTAAACACCTGCCTGCTGACAGGAAATGAATTCCTTATATTGCTTTGCCTGTGCACACAGCTTTGCTCCCCTATTACGCTGTCTTTATCCTTACGCATGAGTTTTCTTGCTTTTGTCCTGATGCTCTCCACTATCCCACCAGGGGGAAAAGTGTCTGAGCAACTGGATGGGGGCTCACCTGCTGGCTGGGGTCAACCCACCACAACAGCCTAGATTTTTAACTCAGTTACTTTAATAGTCCAGTCAGACAACAGTAATGCGTTCACATATGGTGCTTAGCTTTCAGATACTCCAATTTATTACAGACTTAAAATAAAACATAATATAAAAAAAGCAGATTGCAAAGTTTTCACATCATGGAATGCTAATACTTACAAAAATTGAAATCATACCATTGAAAATACATGAAAGCTTGTGGAAAAAATATGGGAGATAGGGGAAAACTTGTGGGAGATAGGGAAGAAGGAGAGAAAAGTATTGTCAGTTTAAAAAAAAAAAGATACATGACCCAAGCTTTTTTTAATAGAAAATTTAATATCATTCTTTGAGTCAAACAATCCTGTCTAGAAACATACTCATAATGAAGATTTTGAACCTCTAAATAACAAGGTCCCTTGCCCCAGTTAACTTACATTAAGATCACTTCTGTGTCCTACAAGTCATTCCCAAATACCCCTTGACTTATAAAGCGTATATCATGCTTAAGTTGATAGATTGTTTGCTACACAGTCACAAGAACAACAGTTTACAATTCTTAAGTTACAAAAATAGTTATCACTCATTAGTATTTCTATACATATCTCAAGCTATTATATTCACACTCTGTACAGTGGATGTTAACAGTGGTTAAGTTTGCTTCCTTAAACAAAACAAAAATAACTAAATGACTGACAGTCAGACCCAAAATACTCAGGCACCATAATATACTTGCATGTCTGGCACTAAATATCCCTGCCCATGCAAAGCAAAAGCAGTTTCAGTACCCAAAAGACATACGCATCCAGGTTGTAAGACCCTTATGATGGTTGATGGAAGAGGACAGTATCAGGATCAGTATGTTACTGCCACTAAACAGTCTCACACTACACTGTAGGGCCTGACACTAATTGTACAGATTCTTTGCAGCCAACTGTTCTGTCCAACAGGCCTGCCTACAGGCAGAAAAGCAGGTTTACGTGGCAAAAGCTGTAGGGCAACAGAGCAAACTACCCCAAACTACCCCTCTGGTAATGACCAGAATTCCCCAGCTAAAGGTAAAATAGGAAGGTGACTTCTCAAGTAGACAACCACTGGATGTTTTTGCCATACCCAAATTGTTTTCAACATGTTTTGGTCGGGTTTTGACTTGGGTTTTATTCTCTGCCCCTCAAGCCAAAAAAAAAAAAATCTAGATTTTTTGGCGTCATCAGCGGCAACACTTAACAGGTGTTTTGCTGGTTGCAGTAGTCCATTATTGAAGTACATTGGTTGAACTTGCATTACTTATCCTTCCCTTCCAGAAGTAACAGTAAGCCTGGAAGCATTGCTACGGTTGTGGCATTTTGTTAGACAGGCAAGTAAAAAAATTTAGTTCTTAGAGGTATTACTGCTAGTCTTACTTATCTCTTAACTCTCAAAGTCCAGTCCAGCTGATGTTAAGCTTCACATAGCTGCCCAACTGTGAAACAAGTCACTCATTTCACAAGATGCTGCCTGGGAACAGATAGATGTCCCACTACAGATTTGGGGGGTGGGAAGAGAAGCAAAACCACAACTAATCCCCACGTCATCAGCACCACGGGGGGGGGGGGGGGGGGGGGGGGAAGGAAGCCTTAAATGCCAAATAAGAAATAACACTATTTTTCTTTTAACATTTCTGAATCTAGAAATCTCTCTCATACTACTCCAAGCACCATCCTTTCCATCATGAGGGCACAGTACTTCAATCAGATGTTTAAAGACCCTAATGTTTCAATCCAAGCACTTCAAGATTCAGTGCTCAAATGGTTAGCTTTATACACCACATGCTAAAACACCAAGAGTCATGTTTGCAGTGTACTACTATGAAAAAATTTATTCACTTGCAGAACTTCAAGGACAATTTGGAGCAAGGTCAACTGAAGCATGTACTTAAGTTTGCCAACATAAGGCTGCAAAATATAAACACCACCATGTTAATATCAAGGTCATGCACACCTCAGAAGTGCACTAAGAACTTCAAAGCTATACCACACAGGAAAAAGATAGTTATGCTTGTCTTTATAAAAGATTAAGCAGCAACTATCCCCTAAATATCAAGATGAATGATGAACAAATTATAAATGAGCTTCTATAGGCTTTTCCCCACACCAGGAATTCAAGAGTAAGCGTCAGGTACTACATCTTTTAGTAAGAGCGCTTCCCTTTAAATCTCTCCAAATGGATATTTGATGGTTAGATCTTTGAGTTCGTTTGGTGGTTTTATTCATTCATTTATTTTTAAAGCATCATATTTAAAATGTAAAATAATTTTGTTGTCCAGGTCAGAATGGCCAAAGAGCCAACATCTTTATGCATTTAAGTATTCCATATTAATTTACCTTAAGTTGTAATTTTGAAATTTTACAGTTATTCTATACAGAATACATTAAATTTTGCTTTTCAATTGTGCCATTACAGTACAACATCTGGACCACTGTTTTAAGAGATAACTAACAGAGCTTCCACTTTAAAGTGCAACAGGTTTTGGTACAGGAATTGCTACAAAGAACTCAAGTGACAAGAATTATACTAGAAATAAATCCCTTGAAGCACAACACTACAATGCCAGTATATATGTATTTGATAGTATTCAAAGATTGTGGGGAAGTTACAAGTGAAATATGAATCAATTCAGAAAAAGTCCTTCAGAAACCATCTTACATACAGGAAAACAGACCAGAAAAAAATTACAATTCTTCAAGCTGACCTTCTGGGAGAGAATTTGTACTTACTGATTTACAGTGAACCAAAACGATTGCCTTTTTTATTTTAAAAATCAAGATAAAAAATGTGAAATAATTACAGCTCTGTCACTTGGATCTATTCTCATACCTTGTTTACAAAGTTATACAGGTTAATACTGACCTCCCTTGCTCCCTTCGCATGTTTCCAAGCTCAGCCACAGAAATGAAGTCTAAGTTAAGTATTCAAACAGATGCTTGCCTGCTTATCTGATCAGATCTTATATTAAAAGTAGTAGTTAAATTCAAATACTTGCCTTGTTTGGTTAGTAAAATGCTGACAGTTTTGCAAGGACATACAAGCACACGCAGAATCTTAAGCCTTTGATTCTCCTGTAACTGACTTAATTTGAGGATTCATCAATAGGATCTTTACCCCACCCTTTAAGATGAGAACTCTTAGTCATTCCATAAGTCTACTACACATTGATGGTGTTAAAGTTCATACCCATTAGAAATCCCAGATGACAGACATTAAGAGCTGTATCTTCCTCCTTCTGCCACATACATGGAAAGAATAATTCCACTCATAATTCTTTATTTTAAATTAGCCAATACCAATCATTTCATGCAACATAAGACCAACAGATTTAGGTATGTATTTTGCTCAGCATGTCTGCCAGACTTTCAAAGGTCAGTTTGAGTCTCAACACTGTGTAACAGTGTAACCTCCCCCCACCATGCCTGTTCCAAGTGGCATTCATTACTGTCACCAAATAATTTTATCATTGTGCCATTCAGTTACTTTAGATTAGCTTTTATCCTTTGAAGAAAAATTTTTTTTAAATTGATACAAATATCTGCCTAGAGATGTTTTCTTCTTTTTCTACAACAAAAAAACAAACAAAAAAACAACCCCAAACAAACAAAACCAACACTCTAGTTGTAAATACTTCAGCCTAGCAGAAAAAAATCCATATCACTTGCTGGCTGACTTCAGATCTGGCATGATTTAAAGCAGAATTCTCTCCCTAATCTCCAATATAAGCAAATCTTTCTACAACAGGTAACATAGAAGAGTTTACCCCTCTGCTTCTACCCAGCTCCCCACTATCCTGGTCTTTAGTTATCACCTGTATCTTTTCAGACTATCACACAAGTTTCTGCATGTATTTTATCAGCCACAGGACTAAACCTCATCTATACTCTAGGAAGACTAGAGTCAATTGTGAACTAGTTTCCCCCATGATTGTAAGCTGTAATAAAGAGTGTTTACTTTTAAGTGCCCAGATTCAAGAATAATTTTCAGAACGTAACTACAATAAGTCATCAGAATTGACTATTCCAGTTCTAGAAGTTCTCCAAAGCCAAAGGCTGACATCTTCATCTTATCAACAACTATATGAAACTGACAGTTTAGGTTCCAAAATTTTTCATAGACATTCAGAATAAGTGCTTATAGCAATTCAAAGAGAGAAGAGTTTTTTTTGTATGGTTACTTAATTTCTTTTAAATCAGCCTTACATCATCAATATTCTTTTCCCCACCCACCCAGTTAGGTCCACCTAAGAAAGGCTGACAAAGAAAAGTGTAATATAGACATGCACCTCCACTGAAGTACTGGAGCATAAGAGATTGTTAGTTGCAAGAAGTTACTCAGCAGCCTTTTTCCATAGTGTTTATTGCCAATTCATTTTATATAGCTTATTTCCAGGAGATGGGCAGCATAAAAACCGCAACATCTATTTTAAAAAAATATATTGTTCATTACAATGCAACAGTCTCAATAGTACCTTCTTACAGCTGCATCTTATCTAATTCAGAAATAAAACAATCCTGATCTAGTTAATTAAAAAAAAAGTCTCGTACCTAACCCTTAGAACAGTCAGCCTTCAGAAGTCAAGCAACTTTGGACCCCAAATTTACAATCACCACATTTGATAACCCCAGAAATTCTCACTGTGCAAACTATCCTACTGAAAATATTTAATAGCTTTGTTATAAGTCAGTCATGATTACATCAGCATTTACTCTTACAGAAAGAACTGCTTTATTCTCACTTACATAACTTTGATGTGAACTGTGAGTGCTCTGGAGATTCAGGCAACTACTGCATTGCCTACTGAGCCTGCGCACTAAATATACACACCTCAACATATTAACACTTAGAAGTAGCTTAGATACACAGTATATTAAAACAATAAAAATGATGAAAATTTACATCAAGCTGCCCAAACCCATGGCTCAAATAGTTTCCCATCTAGTTCCAACTACACGATCTTGATTTTAATAGCTGTACTCAAAAGTTTACTAAAAAACAAAGGAGAAAAAACACTGTCAAAGTCTTTACCCATTCGTTTTCTACAGTCTTGAATTTTTCCTTTGTCAGTAATGATTCTGGGAGTTGGTTTTTGTTTTGTTTTTAAATCCAACTTTAAATCTAACAACATACATTCTCCTTACAACATCCCAGAGGTAGCAGGAGGCAGTATGAATGAAAAGATGCCAGATTCTAGAGTTGCACATTCAAGTATAGTGTCATCCAAGAGAGCTTTCCTAGCTTTCACAGACTGCATGTCACCTCTAATCATGTACAGCAAACAAGAAGTAGAATCCCCAAATAAAGAACTATGGCCACTGGGTTACTAACAGAAGTTTCACACGCAGATACCTCAAAGTAATCTTGTTTACTTAAGTAGTAATACTGCCAGTTTCAATAGTCAAATATCAATAACTGAAGTATAAACTTAAAATTTATGAGTATCAATTTTTCTAAAATGCTCATTAGTGACACATTTCACCTAAACACAGACATACACACAGTTACTCTAAGTTGATGTACCACACTGTAAGGAAAGGTCCCATTTCAGTTCAAGAATCTGATATTCCCCCTCTCCCTCCCACCACACAACTTGACAGAAGTGCTTACAGTAATAGAAAGCAAACAGAAGGGGAAAACACAACATTTAACAAGTGCATCTATATACATTTTGCACCTTCTCCCTCCTTGCATCTAAAGTGAACGGGTCACCATGTTCGCTATGCTTTACATGCACATACTCTCCCCTTCACATAGTACCAGTCCTATTCAAAGGATCTCTGCAAGCATCAACAGCAGTCATTCCACACTAACCAACAGGTGCTTTTACTGCGGAGGCTGAAGTACATTTAAATATTCTGACTGGCCCAGCTGGTAGGTGGTGTTTCCTCCACAGTCCACATACTGGTATCTCTCCTGGGATATCTGCTCAGAGTGGCCAAAGTAAGAGGTTGTCACTGTCACTCTTAAAAAAGACAAAACATAAGAGAGATTTGTTTTGTGAGAGGCTTGAGTTTGCCATTCTAAAGATCAGTGTTTTTACATTGCTAGGGGTTTTTAAGGGAAAATTTTTGGAACAAAATAAGTTTTAAATAAGTTAAAAACAATACTAGTTTACCACTATAGATCTTCTCCATTAACCTGAGCAGACTTTTTTTTCTAAAGAAGGTAGTAAAGCTGAGGTTTACTCATTAATACCTTGCTTTGTGAGGAGAAAGCAAATCATTAGAGAAGCCACAGCCATGGTTGGTCTACACCTCCCCTCTTCAACCCCTCTTAAGAAAAAAAAAAAAAAAAAGACCCCACCATGCTGCTATTTATGCAATCAGTCACAAAAAGTGGACTCTGGCCACATACTAAAGCCTGTAACTGTTTCAAAATCACGAAGATCTCGGCAATTTTTGAACAGTGGCTGATACACAAACTCATTTCAAAGTATTTGAGACCTTAATAGCTCCACGGCTACAGCCCAACTGCAGAGCAGATACAGTAGTAACAGTTCCACCTATTCAAGTATCTTTACAGAACCAGAACCGTCAAAAGACATAGTTCTGTTTCAAGAACCATGAAGTTATTACACTAGAAAGCAAGCTGATTTCATTTTATCTGTGATGCACAGACTCCAGGATTAAGTATTTCTGAGTAGTATTTCAACAAAAATTACATAGCTTTTAAAGTTGTTTCCAACAAATAGGAAGTTTCCATACTTACTGCATCATCACTACTATGTTATGCACTTTGATAGATACTAAAGTACAGAAGTCACTGCAAAAAAGAAAAACAACTGTTAGCATTTGCATCCAGCTTTTACAGGTAATTATCCAAAAAGCAAGAATCATGGCTTCAACTGGAAATTCTGCTGTCTGGGTATATACAGACCATAGAGTTGCTAGCAACAGCAACTAAAACACTTGTTGAAAAACACTGCCAGCAACTGTATACTCACCTAGGTCTACTTTTATATACACAGTCTTGCTCTCACATGAACTATATTCAAAAGTGCTTGCTTACATGTAATGCTTGCCAACAAAAGTGTCCTGTGAAACAGTGTTCACACCATCTTTCAGAAGCTAACCAAAGTTAACCTGAACCACTACCTTAAAGCATGTCAACATCACTTCATCACTGATGAAGACTTTTACTATGAAGGGATATAGACATGATTTGCTGCAATTTCACTTCACATGAAATTGATATATAGAAAGGAAAATTTACAACAAAAGGTCAACATTATGCCAACCTCAGCATCTTTTCAAGTAAAAGCAGCAATTTCTATGAAAAAAAAAAAAGTAGTCCTGAAGGCTTGCTGTTCTTGCTCAAAAAGTATCAAGGACTTAGGAAAGTCCCCCTTTTTTTTTTTTCCACTCATCCACTTCTGTAGTATGCAAGGTAACCTTTAACCAATCTGCAGAGATCTCAAGTCAGAGTTATTGTTCTCTCATGAGATACCCTTTTCAGACTTACATCTTCTGACATGCACCTACATATCAGTTATACAGAGCACTATGTAAATATATACTTCCCCCCCGCTTAAATCAATTGCTCTTGGTCACAAATTTATCAGCTCTGGAATGAAAGGCATGTGATCAGTGCAATAAGATTGCATGGCAGCCACCCACAATATTTGCATGCCATTGTCATTCTTTTCCCCAGCACCAAACACATGATGAAGTATTAAACAGTGAATGAACACAGGTGATCCAAATTGTATGAAAATACAAATAAAACAGTCCAGTATTAAAAGTTGTTTTATATTGATATCTGTAGTAATAACAAATATTTGGATTTTTTTCCCTGCTAGGCTTAAAACAGGATTTAGCTAAACCATAATGCCAGATAGTTATTCTAATTTTCTAATCCAAAATATAGACAACCTGTAACATAACATAAAGCCAGCTCATATCCAACAGCACATACTGGCGGACAAGCAGAAAGGTATACCACCAACATAATCTGGACTTAAAAATCCCCACTATCTGGAAATAAATCAGTTTAAAAAAAAACCCAAAACACACAAGCCAACCAACCAAAAAAATCCCCGTAAAAAACACACACCACACAGCACAAAACTGTAGCTAGGAAACTACATTGAAGGTGAACTCCACATTGAGCCAGCTCTCTAAAATTAATGTGTGGAAATGCCCTGTATGATGTGGATTTCATCATACAGGTCTGCTGAATCCATATGACTGTATGCAGACGCTTCAGGTCTCTAAGATCTCCTGTATTCAACCTAAGCTAATTTTACAGGACATACTCTCCAGGATCCAAACAACTAGCTAGTTAAGACTAACACAAGACCTAAATTGACTAGCTGGGGAAACACTGAAATGTGATCCACTACAAACTCCAATGCTATAACCCACAATACTATCTGTATTACAAATATCCCAGGGCCTTCACTGGAGTCAAGTTAGATATCTGTGTGTGGAAAAAAAACCCAAACACAGTAAAAAATACAAAACTCCACTAAGACCAGCTGAAGCTATATTGGCTGGTTATTCAAACTAAGGAAGCTCACTTGCTGTCTCCAGGGTTGCTCCATACAGTGAGCTCAGGCTTCCCAGGCTTTCAAGACTCACAATACAGTGAAAGAGCAGAAACCCATCAGCGACAATAACTGTCAACAGGTCAGGAAGGTCAACTAATACTAACTGTGTAACGTACAGAAAATCTGGAGAAAATGAACAACTACAGTTTTGTGTGTGGCTCAAATTCTGTTTAGTACATTCTGAACACATCACAAGCACTAGGACCTTGTTGTATTCAGCCTGTACAAGAACTTAGATCCTTAACTGACACAAACTTCCATAGTTATGGGTCTCTTATTATCAGTTATAGCCCATGCTCAGCATCACTGTGCTGAAGCAATGATTATTTTCACATGCGTACAAATCACCTATTAGTCTGCTCTTCTAGTAACATTCACAAACACTTGCTGTCCTGAAGGAGGGCAAGTGCACATTACAGACTACTGGCACTGACACATGACCGTTTCTCTGCCTCTACTCCAAGACTGCACAATCTACCTCCGAGCTGGACCAGCGAGCACATCGTTTTTCCACACTGTTACCAAGGCTGCAGCTATCAAGCAGAAAAGCCTGAAAGCCATTCAGTTCAATCCACAGGCAGAGCAGCTTTTGCCTGTCCACATCCAAAGTCATCCAGGTTTTCTAAGGTTAGTCACCAGCTTGCAGGTAAAAGTTGCAGCGATTGTTGGGAACACTCAACAGCATTACTGAAATTAAGGCCACAATACTGAGCATGAAAGAAGTCTCAACGCAGTATTGCACAAAAAGTACAACCAGGTAGGTATTAGCATGAGTTCTATGAAGGCCATGTTTATTCCTCATGCATCCAAAGGGTGAGCAGATCCACAGGATTCAGCATTTACATAAAGCTAACTTACGTGCTTTTAAGAGGTGACAGAAGTACAACACTTTCTGCTTATTTAAAGTTAGTGCCCACTTTGCTATTTCATATCTATTTCAATTTATTCCAATACTTCAAAGCTGTAAGTTTCTTTTCCACCCCAAAGGGGCTGGCATCACTGAACATGCACAGAGACCTGAAGTCTCAATAGTTAACCCTTTCTGTTCAGTCTGCATTTCAGTGTAAGAGAACTAATACTTGGTTCTGTTACCATGATATACTGAGCTAATAGTCTGTTGGTCAAATGAACTTTCAGAAGCTATGAATAAAACTGCTTATAGGACAGGCTGTAAACACTGCTTACCTTTGCATACACATGGTCTGAAGAAAAGTAACACAAGTTAGCCTCTAATTTGTATAGAATTAAACACAAATTCCCTCTACCATCAGAGAAATTTGTGGGAAAGTTACTAAAGAGTGTTAGGGGAACACACCCGCACCTTCACCCCTAAAAGCAGCAGGTCTTAGCTATTGCCAAGGCCTAAAACATTGGGATAGAGATACCATTCAAAGTGCTGAGAGCCAGGTACAACAAGCCAGTATATGAAACTCTTGAAACAACTGTGGTTTCAGTATTTTTCAGTACTATTAAACTCACACAAAGAAAATGCCACAACATCTCTCCAAATACATTTCTGCTGACTTTGAAAAAAATCTTTTTTAGCACCATTGTAATTTTTAATAAGATCCATGTGACATTTAGAGGTTAATACACTTACAACATGTAGCTCATTTCATCTTGTATGACTGTGGGCACCATATAGTCAATCTGAAAAAAAAAAAAAAGAAAAAAGAAAAAAAGCAGTGCAAACACAAATAAGTAAATTTATGTATGAAGATTAACAGGTATTCGACTTTGAAAGCCTATCCTATTTACCTGTTTCATATCCAGAGGACCAATGTTGGTGATGTTGTTTAGCCGTGCTTTGCCAATAACTGTTTTTGAAAACTGAACTTGGGCTGTGATATTTGCCACTTCAACAGAATAATAGTTGTTGTTCGTTATATTTAGTGTGTTCTGAAAAAAAACCAACCCCAAACATAAAACATTAACAGCTATCCATTCTGTGTATCTTGATAAGCACACATTTTGAACTTTGTGCCTGAGACAGTAATACCTAAAATTATACAAGTATATTTCCCTGCCTTCTAGGACTGGGGGCAGGGTGGGGCATAAGGGACCATCACTTAACCCCTTGCTCAGTTTTTTGTGCCAATATATTGAATAGCACAAACTGGTGCCCACCCTCCACTGCAAATACTGCATTTCTTTCTATCCTCAATTATTCCTCCCTGGAAATTTAGCTATCACAGGACCCTCTTCTCCATAGCTGCTTTGCCTTATTTAAAAGGAGGAACACCACCAAAAGTCTTTAGGCAATCCTGTATTGACTGCATTACCAAGAAGTCAAGAAGCATGTGGAAAGAACCCCTTTGAGTTTTAAGGTGGATAAGAAATCATTTTTCCTCAAACCCAATTTTGACAGATGCATGATACCAGGGCAGAGTTTAATAACATCCCTGCATACACACACTGCATTTCACTCATATTCCAAAAATAATGCAGAGAACTCCAAAGTCACTGGTCCCACGAAAACAGAAGACTCAATAGTAGCTTGCAACTACACCTCTACAGCTACAGGAACCAGCCACAGCACGTCCAGTCACATTTTTCAAACTGGTCATTGTATCTGCTGGTATTTCTTAAGGCACTAACTAAGCTTACCAGCCAGACCACAATTTCTATGTATATTAAACTCTCACAGTAGTATCTCTTGTTGCATTTATCCATTACAAACATCCAAACAGATAGCTAGACTTACCGTAATATTTAGATATATTATACGTCTACCCTGTTCATAAGTGACATATACTGACTTCACACCAATGTATTCAACGTCAATTGAGCGAGGAAACAAGAAGAATACAGCCAGCCCAGAAAGTAGTAAACATACAATTACAGAAGCAGTCACGTAGAGCTTTCTGGAGAAAAAAAGAGCACATTTCAGAGTCAAAAGCACAGTAAACAATTGTGGAATGTTATTTTCTTTTAAGTGATAAGGAGCATGACTAGTCAATACAACTAGTTCAGTCTATTTCTAGCTTCCATTAGCTTCCAAAGGGGAAAAAAAAGCTATGCTGCACTTCACATCTATGTCTGAAACAGAGATGTTACTCTTGTATATACATCAGAAATCAAGTTTCAAAACATGTGGTTATCCCAACATTTGTAACAAAGATGAAAATGGAAGAGGTAACTACATATGTGCTTTGAAACATAAGCACTTCTTAAAATTTATTTATAGCAGAACTTTTGTCATTCTGTGGGACTCTTGCACAACACACCCAAAAAGGAGAATAAAACTCTTATATGCCTTACATGGGATTCTTTGTCATAAGAGACTTTCAGGGAAAGTGTTAGACTCCTGCTAAGGAACAGGAAATTCACAATTAACTTAATATAAAAGGGGGAAAGGGGTGTATGTTAATTAAAAAATACACAAATAAAAGGCTCAACTGCAGCTCCAATTTTCTCAAAATTAGAACACTAAAGGAATATGTTTCAAATTTGTACTACTATTACATCAGATGTATGATCCAGGATAGTAGTACATGAAGTTACTGTATTTTTTTTCCTGGCACTCATTTCTGTTTACTACAGAAACATCCAAACACTAAGGAAAAAGAAAAAACAAAGTGTCAGAACAAGAAGCCCTGAGCACTGTAATTAAACCTTTAAGCAGATCCTAGAAAAAAAAAAAATTAAATATGCTGTAACAGAATGATAATATGTTGATTTTGCTAGCTGTTCAGAGCTTTACAAATTAATTTCTAGGTGACTTATTTTGTAGTAGTAGCCCAAAGAAGTTATCACTTTACTCAAGACTTTAACACTGAGGATGTATCTGCTTAGATCAATTAAGATGCTACAGAGATTGAGAAATACTTGCATAATTACTGTAGACATTCAGATAAATATCTACATGAAGAGATCATACAGCATTACTTAGCTTTGTAAGAGATACTGTGATGGGAGTATGTACACCTGTTAATAAATAACTCTCCAAGAGTTAAAGGTTGAGGCTGATATTACTCACAAGCAGGATTCTTTCAATACTGAATGCAAGAAAACATTTCAGTGATTTTTGCTTGATTCTTCTTAACACTATCTCCTTTAAATTGCTGAATTTTAACTAGAAGAGAAGAATTAACTGTAGATTCGTGTATCACAACTAACTATTAACTTACGTTCTTCTTGGCCTCAGTCTCTGATCACTGTATGGAATTAAGGCTACCAGCTGATTTTCCTGCCCTGGAAACAAAAACACCCTTTCAGAATTTAAACAAACAAAGAATACATATTTTTGCAGTTATTTCAAACAAAGAGTACCCCTTATAACTTAATGGCAACAAAGAATAAACACTGAAGTTAAACATTTAAATTCCAGATAACAACCCAAGTGGAATACTACTGTAGCTTATGTCACTTTCTGAAATAGAGCGCAGCTTACACAACATGGAGAGGAAAAAACCACCAAGCCCACAAAGACCAAAACAGCAACAAATTCTGTGCTGCATACATAAACAGGAGGCAGCATGCCTCTGGCACCATTTCCTGGAAAGAAATTGAGGTACATTAACAGCTTCCAGTTCTCTATGCCAGACCATATAAAGTCATACGACAAAACATTCGGAAGTTCAGACAGGAAGAATTGATCCAGAAAGCATTCTACATGCACTCTTCTGAAAAGCAAAAGTCAGGTTTGTTTTAAAAAAAAAAAAATTAAAAAAAAAAAATTGGGGTGACTGGCAACATAAATTATATATACAGTGCATTCTGGAAATCACTGGTATATACAACCATTTCTCATGGGACTGAGCTGCAGCACCCTGGAAGTCAAAAAAGTATCTACTGGAATTCCTCCAAGCAACAAGTTACTTCACTACAGAGCATTTTTAAAAGGGGGATATTTTAACAGTAGAAATAAAGAACACAAGCACAGATGATTTGTTGAAAACACACAGACTACATCTGCCTGTATAGCTTTTGCTATTTGCTGTACAAGAAAATGGAATTGAGATTCATCCATATGAGAACAGAGAGGCCTCAAGACCAAGTCAGATTTGTATTTTTTAAGCCAAATGCAGAATTTGACCAGCACTATCACTTAGCTAATCAGCCACTTAGAAGTGATTCCATGCTGAATCACTAAGCTGAGCAAAGCATGCTAACTAAGCAGGCAGTAGTATGTAACATCAACCTTCTAAAAAACCTCTACCAATTTAAAACAGTTCTTCATCTCAGCTTCAATGAAGCATCTTCAACTTTTGAACAAAACAGCCCAGTCCTACTTTCATACTTTACCATACTGAAAAGCTAAAGCTGTCCAAGTAAAACACAATTCCACATGTTTATTACACACTTTAGCCATATCACATTACGTATCTTCCCTACTAGTCATTCAGTCATTCTGTGAACACTTAATTTTTCCCCTACTCCCATCAGAAAATCCCAAACGATTTTTTTTCTAAAGTAATGAGGAATAATTAGACAGACAGCCCTATTTGTTCTGATAACTCATTTCAAGTTCTAGTTTTAATCACATTATTTCGTTAGAACGTACGGACAACATGCATTTTTAATAGTTACTGCAAAACGGTTAACAAATTAACTCACATTTGCTTAAGTATCACATTCAAGAATCCTATAGTCAAAGAAATAAGCTTTTGAACATAAGAATCGCGCTATTATTAAATTTTAGCTAGCACCATTTTGAGTAAGACTTGCTATTGAAATTATCAAGTATTTCAAGTTAGCAAGCTAACAGAACAAACTTCCTTCTCGTCTTTCAGTTAATTTTTAGTTGCCTAGCTCTTCCACACTTCAAGTTTACTGAATTCAGAGGTACTCAAAGAACACATTATAGTATAAAGTTTAACAGCTAAACCACAAATCTCTTATGATATTTGCAACCATTTAAATATCCTCTGCCCCCTGCCACTTATTCACAGGTGAGACAGAAGTATTTGTGAACTATACCAGAACATAATCTGACTGAAGCCCATGTACAAGGACAATATGGCACAGACATTAGTCAATTTTCCCAAGTTGCTGGTCAAAATCAGTTCTGAGAGGTTTTACACCCAATAATCTATCTTGGATAAGAGTTCTGGCAAAAGCAAAGCAGTCCCAAACATGAAACCTCATCAGTTCCTCCCCTGCTCATCAAAGGGAAAATTTTACAGCTGAAGCAGAAGGCTGTGCCTTGGCACACTGCATTTGCCACTCTCTCCTTTTGCCCAGTTTCAGACACCCTGCATCTTTCTTTCAAAGGTCTCTTCCTAAATAGCTATTGAGGTGGCTTATCATATAGAAGTGTAATAACACAGAATTTTTTATTAAAAGGAAAAGCAAAGGATGAGGGCAGTAAGCAAACAAAACAGTTAGGCATGAAGACTAATGCTGTGCAGCCTACTCCTTCCCAGGGCAGCCAGAGATCCTATATATTTTCAACTCCCAGCTGGGGTCCTCTGTCTAGCAGGGACAGATGGGACAAAGGGAAGGTAAAGGAAATCGAGGGGCACTGGCAGCAGTGAGGGCAAGAAAAATTCATTATAAATGATCAGGGAAAAGGTGTCGTAGCACAGGTCTACTTTTCACTCTCTGTATTTGCAGCTATTTTTGCAGACATATATTGATTCAAATAGTTTAAGATAAGTAGTTAAAAAAATGCAATAAAGTGTCAGGAAAACAAAGGTTTGCAAATTCAACTTGCAAGAGCTAGGGTTATGTGCGAATTTAAAGCTGAGAAGCAAGGAACACTGGTATTGTACAGACAAGAGAAGACCCAACAGGTAACAGCCAAAACTGACTCAATTTGTTTTGTTCATCCAGTGTAATCATAACAAAATGTTTAGTGCGAAAAAGTCAAACACTTCATCTTGACTAGGAGAGCTATTTGTTACAGATTATTATAGTTACAACTGCACATAGTTATGAGGTAAATTTATGGGTTAAAAAAAGAAATAAAGAAAACTTACCTCGTGGAATTCTTCCTGTTCCCTGGCAAGTTGGGCAGGTGACACTGTCTCTTCCTGTAAATTCCACGTAGGGAAACTGCGATACATCTCCACATCTGCCATCTTCGTTGTGCGATTCTGAGTGAACTAACCCATTTCTCATATTATCAGACACTGTGCCTCCATCATAGCCATCTTCCTTGCATGTGTGCATAGGCAGGTGAGAAAGTGATTTTCCCATGTCTAAAATAACAACCAGAAGAAAGTTTTCAGGGACAACGATTCAAACACAGCTTGCATTTATTCCTCCACATCAGGTAACTGTTAGTCTATCATCATTACTCTGACAAGACTCCTGTTGCCCTCTGTTCAGATCCCTTAAGACCTGCAAAGCGCTAAGGCCCTGTCATGCTGGAGTCGATCCCAAGCTGTAAGAACATGAACTAACCGGGACTTTTGTTCAGATCCTCCAATACACACAGGTTGAAGGGAGATCGATAAGAGGCTTTTAAGTTAGAACAGTACAATTGCTGGCAGAAGGTTACAACAGTCCAGCAGCGCTTTTCAAAGGATTGCTATTGTACAGTTTTTCACACAATACATTAATCTTTGTGTAAAAAAAAAAAAAAAAATATCAAGACTGGGCTCTAGAAAGCAAGTTTGCAATTTTCAGTGGGGTCTACACACACTACAGACTCAATTCTAATAAGCTTTTTAGGTTGGACTTGATTTGAGAACACGGGATCAGCTACTAGTTTCCAAGCTAGAAATATAGTTCTCCAGGTGTTTAAACTGATGATTCCCTTTAATCCAAAAGAGGACTGATTCACAGGAAAGTCAAGGAAAAAAACAGGAGTTACTTTAACATAGCTGCTGGCAATACATAGCATTTATAAAGACTTGTTAAAAAAAAAAAGTATTCATCACAAAAGCATTTTTGCTACCTATGCAAATTTTAAAATTTTCTCATTAGTGTAGCTTTTCAGTCATGACACTGAAACTACCTTGAAACACAGAACACCTGAAACTAAAGGCTGTAATGGAGTGATACAAGTGGAAACCTTCCTAGTTTGCAACAGGTGGAAAACAAACTCAAAGTTAAAAAAATAAATCTGTACAGTAGTGGCAATCAGTTGTGCAGCTTATCCTAACACCCATTTTAGTTACTTAACAGACAGTGACATCAGCCACTCAATTCACCAGTGTCTTGGGGAACAGGATGATTTAAAAAGAGTATGCAAAACTTCATTTTTTTTTTTTTTTCCATTGTAAGTGGCATTTTTAAAGTAGCTGCTAGTAATGATCATGCTCATTCACTGAGGAAGAAAGCCATAAGAGGAAGATTAAGGGAGCAAAAAAGTCAGAATATTTTAAACCAACCCCTCAAGACAGAACAGAAAGATCTCAAATATGGTGATGTAACACAAGCACAACATTAATTCATTATATTGCCAGAAAGCCTAGGTGAATGTAGGAGGGGAAAAGTAATTCAACAAATGCCAACAAGTCCCAGTTACTGTTCCAGCAAATATGCAGCATTATTTTATTCATTTAAGTCATTAAACCCTTACAAGAAGGAAAACTATTTATCCTTATGCTGCTGCAGCACTTTTTAAACATTCTAAGTTTGGGAGCCATTCAGTAATGGAAACTGTTGAACTGAAAATTAAAACTATTGAGCTATTGAAAAGAATTTTCTGAAAAAGCTGTTGACAATGTTGAAGATTACTCCACATGGGGTTTTTGCTTACTGTTCTCCTTGAAGCTGACCTACAGCCTTTAAGCTACGAAATTTAAGTCTTGCAGCTTAGGCAATAGCTGTCACAGTTAGAGGCCTGAAAGCTTAGGGATCAATCCCTGGTGCTGTTGTGCTACAACTGTATTCAACTTACCTGCTCTACTGATGGTAGGCTCAGGCTATGCCTACATTAACAACTAAATACAGAACAAGTAGCAACTCCATAGAAATAAACAGTTATTGAGGATCCAACATTCACACTATACTATACATATGTTTTTGTGCGTTTATTTCATACTAGCTCTTGTCTAGCCTGACAACACTCACTCACAACTGGAGTGCACCTAGCTTTAGCTTCTTCCAAAAGGAAGAGTTCATGCACTCCCAGATCACAATGACGTGAACCAAAGTGCAGAAAGCAAGGATGACTGGGAACTCATTTCAAGAGCACACCCTTTATTTGAACTGATACTAATGCAGATGTATCCTCTAATGCCAGCTGTACCTGAGCTTCACTAATTAGAATTTAATTATTGTTCTACTGCCAGACTTAGAGACATGTCTTGGTTCACAAATGAGAGAACAGAAAACCACCTTCAGGTGAAATGTGTTCCTCCAACATGCTTTTCCCCCTGCAACCAAGCACCGAACCTTATTACAGCTGACCAAAACTCAAGAACACTTTGTTCTTTTATCCAACACTTATATGCTGAACAGTAGCAGTCCTAGGAGTATATCATCTTCATAGGTGACAGCCTCTACACCACCATCAAAGTCACAAACCATCCTTCCTCAACAGCTATGCTTTGACCAAGTCTCTCCCTCATACTGATGTATACACTCTAGTCTCCTTGGACTTTCCTGGGGCTTCCTTGAATTCACAGTCTGTTAGGAGTTTGGTAAGTTAAAAAACGTCGTGATAAGCAGCTTTTGTTTAAGACTGCGCCCTTCAGCTTGCTATGGCACTGTAGCATGAGAGTATGTAGACAAAACCCAAACAATGTCCCAGGCATACAGAACCACCACATCCTGAGTTACATGCAGGACTCGGGGGAAAAAATTTTTTGTTTATAAACTCAATGAAACTTTATAGTTAAACTAGATTGCTATACTTGTTCAAAGAGTTCGGCTGGCATTCTTACCCCTTATATGCAAACATATAAGCTTGAGGTTTACAAACCTACTTCTTTTTCAAAACAGCACGACTTTTTAAGCACGACCACCTTCTGCCCTACCAGCTGCGGCTTAATCACCAACGTTGCAAGCTCCTCCGAAACAGAGAAAGCTGCAAGATAAGGTGATGACTTGGCAGTCACAAACTCGCTCAGCACGGGCAGGCATCTCCAGTGCTGCCTTTCACGACCCCTTTAGAGACCCACCTCTCAGACACAGCCTGCTCGGTAAGACTGGCACTGCCAAAAATACAGGAGTCAAGCACCTCCCTCAGATTTACGGATTTTCTCGCCCGTCAAGACAGAGCGGCAGCTGCTCTCGCAAACATGGCGAAGTTTCCAGCCGGCGGCCGCGGACCAACGTCCGGCAAGCTCGGCCGCTGCCGGGCTGCCCCGGGCGGGCCCCTGCACCCGCCCGGACGGCGGGGGCGAGTCGAGGGGGGTGCGTGTGTGTCTCGGCGCGGAGGGGCGCGGGCGGCCGCCCCGGCCGCCCGAAGGTAAGCAAGGCCCCGCCGCGGGCCTGTCCGGGCCTCGCCGAAGCCCACGAACCACCGCCGCGGCCCCCCGCCCGGCGCCCAGCTCCGCCAGGGCCTCGCAGCCACAGACCGCGCTCGGCCCGGCTCCCGCCCCAGGCATGCCGCCGACCCCCGGCTCCCCTCTGCCGCTGGAGCGGCCCTCCCCACCTGCGGGCCAGGGGAGGGCGAGCTGCACCGGGCTCGGCGAGGCAGCAGAACCGGAGGCTCCAGGTACGACGCAGCTGCCCCGGCGCTAAACCCCGGATCCGGGGCGTGCGCAGGCGCGGGGAGGCGGGGGGCGGTGCCGCCTGGGTCCCGTCCCGTCCCGTCCCGTCCCGTCCCGTCCCGTCCCTGTTGGCCGCGAGCGGGGCTGGGCCCGGTTCCCCGCGGGGGCCGGGGCGCGGGGCGTCCCCGCTGTTCCCCTCGCCGCTGGGCGCCGCGCCGGCGGTGGCTGCTGCGGCCCGGCCAGGCCGCGCCGCACCTGCCCTCCTGGTCGGCGGAAGGCTCGGGAATCGCACAGAAACCGCCGTTCCGAGCGTGAGGCGGTGCCCCGGCTGAGGGGTGGGGGGTGAGGGGTGCTCCCGCACCTCAGGCCCCAGGGGTAGGGGTAGAAGCAAGGGTAAGAGAAGGGGAAATCGGGAGATGGCGCAGCTCCTTTCCGCAGCTAAGGGACGGAGGGCAGAGCGGGTTTCCTCCCTAAGTTTTTCTGTGAGCAGTCGTCCAGGAAATGATCACAGAAAATAACCTGCCCCCACCCAAACATGTGCTCAGAGAAGAAAGGTGTGCACGTAGATTTACCTGGTCCAATGCCAGGCCATTTATCCCCTTTGTCCTTGGACCTTCCTGGTGTTTTCTGGGAGTTTTAAGAGGCCTGGGCTAGCAGTAGCCTCTAGCCTTTGTTATCCAGTTCAAGTAATGGAGAGTCCTGCATGCTGCTTGGTGGTGGCTTGACTCTGCTTCTCTAGCCAGGCATGGTCAAGCTCCTGACAGTATTGGCAAAAGCTGGCACATCCCTTGTCCCTCTGGTAGACCTTTTTCTGAGTCTTTGGGCCATCACTGTTCAAGGTTCCCAAGGTGCTGGTACAAAGCGCTCTGTGCAGCAAGATTGACCACGGTACTTTGTGGCTTCCCAACTATAAAATAGTGTGTGTAAGATACCTTGAACGGATCCCTGGCACGCTCAGGACCTATATGAAGTTTGTATCTTGCTTTAGAACACCAGCAAATGCCAAATGATGTGACTTTGGTAGGCTCAGGCCTGGCAATTAGTTTCACTCGCTGTTGGCTTTTGGTTCTGGCTCAACTTTATATTGATCCAAGAAGCACAAAGCACAGTGTAAAAAACAGTCATAGCTTTCAGCTCTCCAAACAGAAAGTGAGATCACCAAGTCTTTGCCTTTTACATTGTTTTAAATAATAGTGGCAGCCGGGCATATTGACCTGAATCATCACAGAACAGGGGACATGCCAGAAAAGGTCTAGCAAAAAGGTTTTTGGGACAGCTTTGGGAGGTCATGCTGAGTTCTGGCAGCTCAAAGTTATTTAGTCTGACAAATTCTCTCAATACAAATTTATTCAAATAGCAAATTGTAATTAGCATGGAGATTTTGATCAAATCAGAATTTTGCACCTTAGACTGCAGCAGTTTTTATCCAATACTTCCAGCCCTCAAACTAATCTATAAGGCCCCATGCAAGTAAGGATATTACAAGATTACCTGAGAGTGTTTCCCTTGCCATGATAGAAGCAACAGTTGAAATCAGCATGGGCTTCAGAGATAGTTCTCTATTACTGTAATCAGTAGAGATGTTTCCTATTAAAGACTTCTCACCACTTGCCATAGCCTTTCCTGTGTAGCTTTGACACAAACAGAATGGTTTGGGTTTTTTCTCTTTAAAGCTGTCATGATCGAAGGGAACATCTCTCTGGCTATCTGTTTGTCATTTTCACTTAGAAAGTACATGTTAAAGATATCATTTTAGAAAGAGAAATTGAAACACTGGAAGGATCTGGCTCACCATTAGTGGCCTCAAGCTCACCTTAAATATAATTTATTTGCTACAGGCTAAAGTAATGCAATGAAAACTGAGAATAAACAATAATATAAAGGTCAAGTGTCACACCCACTGTGCAGGCTTGAAAACCATGAAAAATGTGTGGTAACAAAATGTACACATTAGAAGCACATTAGAAGTGCTTAAATATGTGATGAGGTGCTTAAAAGTGTTACTAAAATGGGCCACTGAGCTTGGGCTAATCAAGACAGGGTTCCTGTGATTATGGAAGGGGTATTTTGCAGTAAAGAAGTACAGACTGCACAACATCCAATATTGCTGGTTCATAAACTGAATAGATTATGTCTAGATGAGGATTGCATACTTAGACACAGAAATTAATCTGTTCCGAAATGCATGGTAAAGGGGTGGTATGCAATACTAGTGCTAGTAGGAGGGGTATGAAATGGAAACACTCAGATGGCATAAAGAGAGAAGCTGACATCATCACCTTGGACTGAGTTATGGGACAGCTGCCTGTAATACGAGCTCATAGATAACTAAACGGGTGCAGTTTATACTTCCTATAGTATGTCAGTAAAGAAATCCAAGTGATGAATCTGGTTTCAAGTCAAGTTTTGTGGCTGGGATATGATAAGTGAGTCAGGTTCTTGAAAGGGCCGGAGTTAGCACTCCATGTAGCAGCCCATTGTGCTAGTGTGCAGCCTCCCAGGTCCTGTGAGCACCTGCAAGAGACTTAGAAGTACTGGCTAAGAATTATATTTACTTCTAGTTTCCCCCCCACGATGAATAACAATCCACTAGCATTGGTTATCTGAAGAAACTTCAGACTGGCCGCATTTATTTCATCCTTCAGAAATATAAGCTACTAGTTCTGTGAACATTGAAGGTAATGAAGCCTGGTTTCCTATGGATTTGCCTCTTGGTTGGCTGACTATTTACCTGAATTATAATAATATTTTCTGTTACGACCGCATATGCCTAGCATCTTCTCCTGCAGAGCATTTTGGCAGCAACATGCAGGCTGCCACGTTCAGAAGTGGAATTTGCAGAAATTTGCTGACTGGATAGAAAGTTATTAGGTGTTAACTCCTAAGTGTTCAATCCCTAGTGTCTTCTCTGCCTGGTTATCTATTTTTATAAAATTTGTATAAATGTTATTATCTCTCAAACTCCGCTGAAACTGGGTAACACCTTCAAAGTTATCAGAACTTGGGACACAGACAGAGAGACAGGGTGATTGAATAAACCTTGTTTTCATATAGCCTACCAGGCTAAAAATGGATGGCATGCTATCTGAATGCTGAGCTAGGTACAGAACCCATTTTTATCCCCAAGCTGTCTCCAAGTCCAGAAAAACAAACAGACAAAGAAACAAACAACAACAAAATCCCCAACAAAATCAAACAAAAAGAATGTGAAAACTATAGTCCCCATCTAATCTAGAGTACAGAGCAGCAGTTTTGGGGATTGTGTCCACTCTCCTGTTGCTGATGAGAGAGAAGATATTTAAGAAATCCTGTAATTACTTTAGGTTCATCATTACATCACTGGGGTTTTTGTATACAAGGAAAAGCAGGCTGTGCAGAACTATTACAGTTGTCTGTGTGGATTATGTTCCTCCTCCACCTTAAGTAGCCTAGGGAATAGTTATGCTGCCATGTTGTAAAGATAATGATTTTTCTAATATTCTCTCTATCACTAGTTCATGAGGACACCCAAAAGAAAATGTTGATTCCCTATACCATGGTTTTCTTCTTGAGAAACTTCAGAAAAGAGATACAAGTTAACCTGATAAAACCAAGAGCAATCCTAATTTTGAGTGATTTTGCCCTTGATTCAATAAAATGACAACAGTCCTGTTTTTTCACAAGTCATCCTAGTGCCAGGATGCACTAGACTGAGCTATACGGTAGCCACAATGGTAGCTTGTGCCAGGTCTCATCATTGAAGGGTAGCTAAAGTCACACTCAGGCCAAAACCAAAAAAAAATACAAACTATAGAAAAACAGGCAATTCTGCAAGGCATTTCCAAGTTAAGTGTACGTGGTCTGAGGCAACCTTAACTCCAGGCACAGGACAGTAAGACCCAGCCTATTATTTGACCAGGAACATACTGGTCACTTTTGATGTTGTATCCTGTGTCCTAGTGCTGTTTGAGGAGTGGCTGCACTAAATGTAAAGAGTTAAAAATGTATATTAAAAAAATCCACTGTATTAATTTGGTCTGCTTGGATTTTTAAAAAAGTTCAATTTTGAAACATCCTTTATTCCCCCTGTGAAATATTCTCTGTATTTTAGAATTGCTGATCTTAATGGTATTTTATGGTAAATATTTTTAGACACATTTAATACTCGAATATAGTTTGTCACAGATACTTTCATTGCTATGTATTTTCTGATGGTAGGGCCTGTGCACTGAGTTATTTTGCATGAATAAAACATAAACAGTCTTTTATAACTGACATGTTTCTGATCTATTGCACAGCTACTGATAACTGTCATTCTTGCAACACTCCATGGTCTTCTGCCGTGTATACTTTATAGTTTCTCTTTGTTCATTACATGTGCACAAACCTTAAATTCTGCATTAGTTGACAAATGAATGAGATGATTATATTCTGTAAGAACATAATTTTTGCCCATTCCTCCACAATTCTGTTGCTGTATAAGAACTGCATCTCACTTGCTGCAATACATGTTTCCAATACTTTCTGGGGAAAATAGCCCCTATTTCTCCTGTTTACATATTCTCATCTTTCTTTTGAAAAAAACATATAGCTGAATATCAATGAGGAAAAAACAAAACTGACAACAATCCACAGATCTAGACAAAGAATAATAAATCTTCTGATTGACTGGGTGAATGACCTAGTGATTATACTTTAATGCTTTTGAATAGCTTCTTTCAGAACCAGATTTTTAGAAATCATGTGCAGAACCATTTGTCTTTACCTTAGAGGAGCGGCAGCGGGTGGCAGCTGTGGCTGACTTCAGCCATGCATATGGACATAGAATAATACTTACTGAGCAGCCCCATTGATCTTTGACTCATCTAATTTACATATGATCTGTGCTGCAATTTCTGATGGAGGAAAACACAAGCAAGTTGATTCTAGCTTTATTATTTCTAATACGTGGCTTGACTAGCTTTAGTCAAATGGGCTACATGCAGAATTAAACCTATTATTGAGAGGCTTTTTAACTTGTATAGCTTCACAGGGGGAGACTTAAACAACCAATGGAACATTTGGCCTTTAAGCATTCAAATTTATTTAACTTTAAAAAAGAATACATTTTTACATACATTGGGAAAAGTAATAACATATGTGTAAGTTACATAAACCTCTGAGAAGATCTAGTTTCCTGCATTTGGAAAGTTGTGTGAGTGAGGATGACTCAGTGTCTCACTGACTTCGCTAACACAACAGAATTAGTATGTCACAGTGCAATAACAAAATGGTTTTTGCTGTTGTTTTATTTTTATGTAACTTGATCAGCACCAAGAAAATCCACTTGTACCTTAAAAAGTTCCCATATTCTTTTTCTAAAACATCTTGGTAGAAATCTGGTATTAAGTCCTCTATCTTGCTTTTAGGACTCTCCCACCTGGTTTAAGGCTCAGGAGTCAATCTGTGCAACCTTCTGCACAGTTATTCCATCATTTATACATAGAAATTGATTTATGGCATCAATCCAACAGATGTGTAAAGTACTTTTTTGAGCCACTATTAAAATATGAGAAATGGCACCCATAACAGATAAGTAAGAGATAACAGAAGATGCAGTATCAGGAGCACCAGTGTGAACAGATGACATTAAGGGAATTATTTCACATACAGCCTGAAGCCAGCTTGTTCCTGGCTTTTTAGCTTAAATGTGTTTTTATTGTATGTATCTCAACAGTATCTATCATATTCATCAGTAGCATATGTCAAGACATCTTTGATAACCTGCATACTGTAGCAAAATGATAGATGGTTTGGCCAACATTGAAAATAACTTTAAGTGTGTTAGCCTGCCAGATAACCTACTTGCAGATATATACGTATTTTGGGAGTACTATTCAAAACATCAACAGCGTAATGATCACATCTTTCTCATCATGTCTAGCCACACTCAGCCTCTTCTGAAAGTCTGCCAGGTGAAGGTGCCAGAAGTTGCGATTTTTTTATTTCTTGGAAAATGGATAGAGGCAACCAGTTCACAGAGGTTACTTACAATTTTTGCTTATTACTGACTAGACCAGAGTCAGAAGCTTTGTAAGGGACCTAAAAATTGTTAAGTGTCCTAGAAATGAAATGCCCTGAATTCCCTCACCTTTCAACAGGGTCTTCCATGTAATGGCGATGGTTATTTTTCATTTTTGCCTGCTCAACTGACTCTTCAGCTTTAACAGTTTATTTAGGAAACAAAAGCTTTCTTTTTTTGTATGTCCGTCTTTTATAGGTTTTATATTTAAAAAACCTTTTTATTCTAAAAAACAGCATCAAAGTTTGTGAATACAAATAAAAATAAATGAATCTGTCTTAAGTAACTATTCAGACAAAGATAATACTTGCAAGTGCATTTTCTTTCTTCAGAAAGGTACTTTAATAGTCATTTTTAATTGGGGTATTTGCTGTGCAAAAGTGCTTCCAGAGACTGTGTTTGTGTTTCTGTTGTAATATGTTCTGCAGAATTCCAGTGGATACATATAGATGAGGTGGAATTAGAAATTAATATTTTAACTTATCATCACCAGAAAAATAATTTGTCATGGAAAAGATTATCATATAATTGCAATGCAGTTATCTTAATGAGTGTAATCTGTTATGTCTGATCTTTTTGTCCACTTTTGCACTTCTTCGAAATAGGATCCTATAACATGTTTTTCATTATTGTAAGGACAACTGTGTCAAAATACTTTGTTGAAAATTTAATCACCCTATTACTGTCTAGTCTCTTATTGCCAAAGTAGTTTGGCATGAATGGACTTTTTACAAAGAGTACGTTCCTAAACAATAGTGTTTCTGGTCAGTACACAATGAAAATGTATTCCTTCCTGTAATACACAACATAATTTTATTATTTTTAAAGTAAGTAGAGAATTCCATTGCAACAAAGAGCAATGCTATGTTTAGACAGGATCATATCATATGAAATTATCTTTTTATTCTTTGTTCTATAATACAGGGGAGAACTTCTGTTGTTGGGTGGCACTGTAGAGATTTGAAGAATATGGGCTTAGCTGCTTGAAGATTTAACTAACTTCTTTTTTTTCTTTTTTTTTTCCCCCAATGAACCATGCTTATTTCAAAAGATACATAGAGTTCACAGATCTCTGATTCCTGATAGAAACCGTTATTCATTCATAATAGATTACTTTGCTGCTACAGCTTTAGATTTCAAAATTAACCTCTAGATTTTCCTCCCCTTCTTTGAGTGGTGGATACCAGAAATATTGCTGGTAAACTATTGCTAAATAGTTTACTTTACAGAATTCCCATTTTATCTTGCATCTGCAGATGTTAGCCTCAGTGAGCTTTGGTTGACCTTACGTGTTGCCTCAGTAAGGAATCCAGTAACAGGATTATATGCTTGCAGTTAAAGGATCTATGTCTTGGATAAAGAAATTAATTTCAAAATGATCGTTAGGAATAAGTAACTCTTCTAACTCTTACATTAGTAATAAGCAATAAGTGCACTTCCCTTTCTAGCTGTTTATTGTGTTATATGCATTCCTGTAATCGTTTAACACTCAGTTTCCCATGTGTATGCATATCTGAAATAGTGCCACTGAAACTGAGAAACAATCTAAAATGACCAGAAATAATTTAAAGCCAGTTGTGAATGGAAAAACATCTGTATACATTTGTATAATATCTGAAGAAGTGTTTAGCAGAGGTAAAAATGCCCCTTTGACTAATTATGAGATTATAAGTAATTCAATTGATAGCTAACTTATTTGAAGTTAAAAACCAGAGTTGTAATACAGCTAGCCTGAACATTCAAAGGAAAACATACAACTACATTTATGCTCATGCATAAGGCAGACAGTGGAGTGGATGACATCACTTGCCCTAAGTTAGACCTCGGGAAAATAAAATTTAGAGATGACTATGTTTAAAACCATATAAAATTACTGCTTAGGTTGATTGAATAATGGCAAAAAAGAAATGCTTGAAGGACGGATTTTTTTAATTGGGGAGTTCACAGCTTGTTTTGAAAGTGTGAATGTTTCACTGATGAAACACAGTCATTGAAATCTGTGTTTCTGAGAATGTTTATGTGCAAAGTAGAGTATTTGGACATTTCTGTGAGTGTGTGAAGAGCAAGAATTTTTTATATCTCAATTGGAATTAAGCATATGGAAAAGACTGGGTTACATTTTTCCAGACTGCTGATTTGATTTAATTTCATTTAATTTCATGTTCTGTGAGAAGAATGCTGTTCTCCAAGGAGGACACGCTGCCAACATGAGGGTAGGTGGAATGTATTGTCTGGTTTGCAACGATATCTGGCTAACAGCTAGTCACCTTAAAAGACAAGCACAAGAGGCAAGAGAAGTAATAAATTAAACACTCTGATACCGCAAACACTAATAAACAGGAGATAACAAGACAGTAACAAATACAGAGATCCTTACGGCACTGACTGATGGGCCATTGAAGGAACCTCTGAAACATGGCCTTGAAGATGTTCAACCAGAACTTTGTTGCTGATAAGAAAGAGAGGAACAAGTTTATCATAGATCTCATGGGAAGGTGCAAACTTCTAATGGGTTATTTGAGGGGACTTGGGAGGTTCTCTGAAACTTATTAAGGCTTTTTTGGGGGGATTGTGGGAATGAACAAAATTTATTATGGCACATTTAGGAAAGCAGCCAAATGCACAGAAAGGAAGAGATGGAGATGGATCAGAGAGGAATGAGTGGGATAATGGAGAGAAGAAAAAAGGGGCTGGTCATGTGTGAAACAAGCTGCTGGCCAGTATGCTTCTCTGGCAAAGCCTTGGGCTTGATTGCCTCAGTGCAGCCCATCTTGCTATTAAACTCTATTTTCCCCAAATATTTTCCCATGTGGATGTGCCTGATCAACAGTGAGCTTCACAACAGACTAGCTCATGGCTGGGTGAGAGATCAGGGTGCCAGCACCTGTATGCAGAGGCCACAGGTCGAAGGGGCCCGTAGGTCTAGGGGCCGGTGACTGGAGAGACGGGTGAGCTGCCAGACAGGCCCATTTGTGTGCGTGTGTGACAACAGCACAGCTGAAGTAGCTGCTGAGTTGGGTGAGAGGACTGTGAGCTTGATAGTGGAGGGGCTGGGGGTCTGATAGTCAGCTACCAGAGGGACCATAGATCTGGACCAGCTGCCAGAGAGCCCCGTATGCGTGCATGCTAGCAAGCTTCGAGCCTGATTAGCTGGCAAGTAAGAACATGATCAGGCCACCAGAATTGTTCATGTTTATGTGAGTGCTTTTGGTGTGGGTGTGCAGGTGCTGGTGATGGCACTGCCCTCTCCCTGGGTCTCTCTGTGCTGCCAGGTGTGTGCATGTGCATCTTTGGGCTACCTGCCTAGCCAGACTGCTGGCTGGACCTGGGAATGGCAACAGCAGCATACACAGCAACAGGAAAAAGCCCTGGAGTCTTACAGCCCACCAGACTTAGCTTACCTTAACAGCCAGCTCCATGGCCTTATATCTGCTTTTTAGCCTGCAGTGTATCTACACCATGTCTATGCTGTGTACAAACATAAGAGTTGGGTGTTGACAAGCGCAGGAAACAGTTGTCTGTATGTAGAAGTCTGTATGTATGTCAGTAGTTTATAGCGTTGCTTTTTAGTACATTCTCAGAGGTGGTGATATGATTTTGTAAACATACATATGCCCCAGGGTTTGAAAACTTTCTAGAGAATAACTGAAGCTAATGTGCAAGTGCTGCAGAGAATTAGAAATGTCTTTCTGAAATGTAGGTGTGTTTGTAGGAGCCTTATTCATATATTATAGTAGCACATTGATTTAATATCTTATTTCAAGTCCACCTCGTGGATCTCTGGGAATGACATAGCTTTTGCCATCAATATGATCAGGCTGAAAAGTTGCTTTTCTATCTTCATTTTTATTCCCAAATGTACACTTTTGACACTTGATTTGTGATAGCTGACACCTCAAAACTGATATATGGCTCAAGAGTTAAGCAGCACAGGGCCAGACAGAATGAGCTAGCTATAATCTCTCAAACATACAATACTTTCTGACATCAAATGTGAAAATCATCAGCATGTGTATAGTGTCATACAGAAAAAAATACTAAAATGAAGTGGAAAATTACTTGAGTTTTGACTCAGAGGAAGTTAAGCTTTTAAACTCCCTGGTATGCATTTTTCATCTCTTTCCCTTTCTTTTCAGGGATATAGAAACCAGAATTATATTCCTGTATTTCATATCCGCTCCTGTGTCCCTATTGCTGAGGAAAGGGAAGGGAAGGGAAGGGAAAGGCACAGGCACAGGCACAAGGAGGAAAGGAAAGGGCCAGTCTTTCCCAGCAGGCTTCTGGATTGTTAAGTAAAGTACTGCACTAGGAGAAGTGGCAACTCGGCTACAAAGACAGCCTTTGTTTCCTCAATTTGCTTTGAAAATGAGAGTTGAAATGAAGGTAGAATTTACCAGGCTTTTTTAGGGGGAAGGAGTACTGAAGTTGCTACACCCTGAGTTATTATACCAAATATATGTCTGTTTAAAATCACTTTGCTGTAAATCAGTAGTTTTCCTGATGACAAGAAACATGATTTGTGTATCTTGAAAAATCCAGAAGGTGACTTTGAAGGTTTGGAAAAGCATAATGCCACTACTATGTGTGAGCATATATAGGTGATGGTTTTAACTGCTCTAGTAGTGGTCAAACTGGAGTTTGGATGAGAATGGGCTGCCTTCCTCCAATAAAAAAAAAAGACGGAACAGAGATTGTAGGTAATGTGTAACTGATGGCCACTAAAAATGTACAGAGGAGTATGAGGCTTCATAAGACAAATTCATGATTTCAGAAAAGACAAATTCATGATTTCAGGCATCAGTATGTGATGTGCAAAGTATGTTTTGAGAGTAGCCGCACTCACAGTTTGGAGAGTGAAATCTGAGTGTATGGGAAAAGCTATGTCAACCTTGTTGAATTAGGAAGTTTGTCATAATATGTGAAAGCAATTCCCAGCCATTGAAAGGATTTTTCATGTCAGAAGGCCTTTCAAAGAAGCCAAATTTCACAGAATCATAGAATAGTTTGGGTTGGGAGGGACCTTTAAATGTCATATAGTCTAACCCCCCCTGCAATGAGCAGGGACATCTTCAACTAGATCAAGTTGCTCAGAGACCCATTCAACCTGACCTTGAATGTTTCCAGGGATGGGGCATCTACCACCTCTCTGGGCAACCTTTTCCAGTGTTTCACCACTCATCGTAAAAAGTTTCTTCCTTATATCTACTCTAAATCTACCCGCTTTCAATTTAAAACCATTACCCCTTGTCCTATTGCAACAGGTCCCACTAAAAAGTTTCTCCCCATCTATCTTATAAGCCCCTTTTAAATATTGAAAGGCCACAATAACGTCTCCCCAGAACCCTCTTTTCTCCAGGCTGAACAACCCCAACTCTCTCAGCCTTTCTTCATAGGGGAGGTGCTCCAGCCCTCTGATCATTTTTGTGGCCTCCTCTGGACCCACTCCAACAGGTCCATGTCTTTCCTGTACTGAGGGCTCCAGAACTGGACACATGTCGTGGTGAAACAAGGACAACACAGTACTCCAGGTGGGGTCTCACCAGAATGGAGTAGAGGGGCAGAATTACCTCCCTCGACCTGCTGGCCATGATTCTTTTGATACAGTCCAGGATATGGTTGGCCTTCTGGGCTGTGAGTGCACATTGGCAGCTCATATCCAGTTTTCATCCACCAGTACTTCCAAGTCCTTCTCTGCAGGGCTGCTCTCAATCCCTTCATCCCCCAGCCTTTATTGATACCAGGGGTTGCCCTGACCCAGGTGCAGAACTTTGCATTTGGCCTTGTTGAACTTCATAAGGTTCACACGGGCCCACTTCTTGAGCTTGTCCAGGTCCCTCTGGATGGCATCCCATCCCTCAGACATGTCAACTGCACTGCTCAGCTTGGTGTCATCTGCAAACTTGCTGAGGGTGCACTTGATCCCACTGTCTCTGTCATTGAAGAAGATATTAAACAGTACTGGTCCTGGTATGGACCCCTGCGGGACACCACTTGACACTGATCTCCATCTGGACATTAACCCCACTTCTGGTAATTAGCTGCCTCATGTGTCAGGGATCAGAGGAAAGACCATATGCCGTTACTCCCCAAAACAGATCAATAAGCAAGTTTCAGCAGGAAGAGATGTAAAGATACACTCCATGGCCTGTTTCATTTAAGAATGTTTAAACAGAGATCAAAACCAACCACAGTGTCAGGAGTGAGAAGAAGGCTTGCTGCAGTTCAGTAGGACAGCTATTTTCCATTTTGACTTACCAAAGAGAAGCAGTATTGTTTTGCTTGCTAGAGTCTAGGCCAGGAAACAGATGTTTTATGATCCCGTTGGAATGGTATCAATCTCACTGAAGCTTATTACCTATCCATGGGAAGAATACTGTTTTACAACCATGTTTTAAAGATAAAGCAACTATGACAGTATTTTATGAAAGGTTCAGCTCTGCAGCTGAGTGCCAGCTGTGCTCTGTGCACACCTGTTGTTAGGTTTAAGTTTAAGTTATTTTGTTAAATTTCTAGGTTTCACTAAGACTTACAAAGAAGGGTGGATGCTGAACTCCCAAGAAGGGTAGTTTGGAGTTCATGTAGAACCACAGTGACTGCTGTCTGGTGAGCACTAGGCATTGCTAAGAGCTGCAGCAGGTGCTGCTAGGGGGGCCCCTCATGGTTCTGGACATAAAATGCATTACAAAGCCTAAATCTTCCTTTGGATCTGGCTGATATTCCAGGCACTTTTTAAATTCAAAGTTTAACTTTGTTTTAAAGATCCAAAGAGAAGCTAAGCAAGCAGGGGGAGATTCAGATCACAATCTGAAGTTTGTTTTTAAAGTTGGAGCTATTCATGCAGGATATAAGGTTGAGTCAGCTTTTTTGTCTTTCAAGCTTTTATGTAGACTTTTAATAATAAAGAGTCTACAGGCTTATCTTTTTAAAACAATCTGGTCCTTCCCCTTTGCATTCACTCTGCCACCTGCCCTGTGTAAGTGCAGGCTAAGTGATAGCACTGTACTTTTGCTGCCTGGGGTTAGGGCTACTTCAACAGATGGAGAATCCTCAAGCAGGGCTGTGCCAGAGTGTCCCATCGGTATCAGCATTTGTGAATCTTCTTCCAGCTCAGCGTTTCGGTGGCTTCTAGTTACTAATACCTCAGACTGAACTTACATGGAGAATTTATCTTTCTTTTATTGTTTCTGCAAGCTTTTAAGGCTTTTAAGGCTACAATGTATTCCTTAACTATCTAGCTAGAAGTTGTTTAAACTTGATTATGTTTGCTTTTGGGTAACAAAAAGCTCCAGTAAAGTGAACTATGTAACACATGTAAAGATAACACTTTCCTTCACAGCCTGGTTATAGCTTTGGACAACATTTTAAAGCCTACTAGCAATTGTAAATCAATACATGTCAATTAAATGTACATGTGGCTGCCAGTTCAAATTTGTTCTGTATTTATTTACTCAGGTTTGGCTGCTACCAGTTATTTCACCTTTTATCAACTACAAGCAGTGTGAACCTAACAATGAAGAATGATGCAAATGTAATGATCCTATTGATTGAACTAGAGGTTCGTTCCTTGAGAGAGATTGAATGCGTCTACTGAAACAGAAGCTACTTAGATAATGCACTTAGATGAGCTAAATATCAACTAAAACTCTCACAGAATGGACATCATGGTATTCGCTTCCTGAGGATATCTAGATAATAGTCAATTCTTGTCAGAAGTTATACTGAAGCTATGCTTCAGGGAACATTAAGGCATATCATAACTGCCTCCACAGCTCAGAACAGTTCAGAAATACCAGTGAATGAAAACACAAGGGGTTTCACTTCAAAATACTGAAAATAGTTTACAGCTATGGTTTTTCTCAGCCTTATGGAAGGTACAGCCCCTTCTTTCTTCCCCTTACCAGTTGCGTGGCTACATTTCCTGTGGCTTGATTTCAGCCCTACCTGTGATCCTACACTGCAAGAGGACAGTGGATGTACAGAGCTGTCAAGATCAGCATTATTTCCCCTTAGGAGCAACCAGGGAATCGATACTGCCTGAAATCATTATCTGCTGGTGCATCTGCATTGCCTGTATAAATTGTTATTCCTAATAAGTAACTAACTCAGCACCCATTTATCTACACTAATGTGATCATTTAAAGATTTTGCTTTATTTCAAACAATTCTGTAGACAATTGCATAGTTACAGGAAGGTGCCATCTCTGTGATATTATCATGGTTAAGTTAAAACGTGTGATGGGAACTTTGGCTCATACACTAGAAAAGCTCTTTCCACTTATGCTTTTAAGACGTGTGAAACAAATTTTCCTTGTTCATCCAATGGCCAGTGCACATGAAATCCATCTTCCCGATGGAAAAAAAGTCCAGTCACTAATTGCTTAAAACCTGAATCACTCAACCATCTTCAATGCTATCTTTTAAGATATATTTTTAATGTAGCCTTGTAAGTCTTCCAAGCTTAGTAGGTGACTGCCAGTTCTGGTGCCCCAGGCTGACATCCAGCTCACAGCACTGAATTGGTTAGGGTCCTCACCCTTCTCCTGCCCCTGTGCTAGGACAACAGCTTTGGCTACACCTATCTCCCATCACTTGAGACAATTGCCTTAATCCTTTAATATTCATCCTCTGTTTTTTTCCCACTTTTACAAACCCTGGTTCTGTTTATTTGTTCAAATGAGGTAATTCCATCATGCTTGCAATAACAGTCCTTCCAGAGTAAAAAATAATTACAGATGGGAGGAGGTTTGGAGACAGTAACCAAGGTCAGCCACAGCCCCAGGATGGCCAGGCAGGCCTATGGGGATACAGATGGGCCAAGACCAGGCTGGCATGCCAGCCAGTGGGTCAGAGGCATCCCCAAAGCCTGCCTGGAAGAGCTGTCTTCATGGTCACCAGCGGCACTGTCTCTAAGTTGGCCCTGAGCCTGGGCAGCCAAACCCCCAGGGTATGGGATATGCTCAGAACCCTGCCACCTTGAGATGAGGTTTTTTAGAGGAGAAGAATGGGAAAATTCAGCTTGTCTGTATGTAGAGGAGGAGGTTGTTTGGGGGGCTCGAGGTTTTTTTTGCTGGGGGGTTAGATACATAGCTGCTGTCTTTGGTTTCAGCTGTTGGAATGTACCTAGAGAAAGGATGGGACTGAAAAGTGACAAAACAGAAACAGACTGTCTTGCTGGTGTTTAAACCACTGTAATTTTGATTCCTGTCATTGATAAGGTAATTTTTACTTCTTCAGTCAATTCTACAAAGTGCAGTTGTCATACAGGTTACTCTGTACTGTGGGGAAATGTCCTCAAAGTTATCCTTCACAAATGGGAAGTGTGCTGTGCATAACCAGGTGCTTATGCAGTGATCACACTCCCAATACAAAGTGTCTCTGGTTCATGAAGTGCTGTAGGGAATATCAGGTTTTGTAATCTCACCATTTCTGCTCTTTCCTTTACTTAGTAGCTTTGCCTAAGTTTAATATGCCTGAGTATATCGGGATGGGCAACATTTTTAACATTCTTTCTTCAAAAACTATCTTAATTCCTGGACAAGAGCTCTTGGAGCAAATAGCTCTTTCCTCTTGCTTTCTGCTTCTTCATTAACAAATACCTTTTCTGCTGTTGATATGCAATTTCATTATAAAAAGGTCAATTTAACACAGATCAGTTTCATCACAGATCAAATTAGTTTATTGATTAGGACTATGAAGAGCGTAACTAATCAGTGATGCAGAGAGTACATAGCCTAACTCTGCATGCTTAGGGATAATATTTTTACCTCCAGATAGGTATGGCTAGCAGTCAGCTTTCATTAGCCAAAGTAATAAAAGTATATAATATCCCAGAGTATGCAAAAACTTAGATGGACTGTTGGATGTAATGCTTGCACTCCAGGTACACCTAAGATCCAGTTTATCAGAGTCCCTCAGTCCTGGCAAGGCATTATCAGGGAGTTCTGCAGTGCTCTTCCCAATGCATTTGGTTCCAGTGGGTTTATTGGTTGGGTGCAAAACCAGTTCTGGTCTGCTTTGCCACTGAACTCATGTATTCTCTTAGAAAAGGGGCTCCCAGCACATCTGTAAGCAGTCCTCTCCATATCACATAGCCAGGTTCATATTGTACTGTGCCTGATCTGGTAAATTCTGCTGGAATTCATCAGGATCATCAGTAGGATGGCTTTGCTCATGTCTTTGGACTAGCTAATTGCAACCCAGCTATATTGCTGCAGAAATGAAGCTCTTCTGTATTCCAGGTCAGGGGGCACAGTTAGCGCTCGCTCACACCCTGCTCCCCAGTCTTACGTTGCCTATCTCAAAGTTCCCTGTTGCTTAACTGTATGATTCTGACTCATACTAACCCACATATTCAGTGCTTTTACTTTACCTAAGTGCAATAAAAAAGCAATAAAAGAGATACAGCAGCAGTCAATATTCAGGTTTTTAAGGAAAAGTCCTCCTGCTAATTTTTTTTTGCCTCCTCATTCTGCTTTCCTGCTAGATTAGTGCCATTTCTTACTCTGTATTTGTTTATTATTTAGAACCTTATAAAGTTACTTAATCTGCATCAATTTATCTCCAGACTGAGAGTATAAAAACATCAGGCACATAGGTTACCTTTTACTTATGGCCATGCACGGTGAATGCAGAAAACACACAAAACGTGGTCTGATATTAAAGCCCTTGCTCAGCAATTCTTGAACAGTTCACTAGATCAGATATAACAAAGCTGAGCCTGAACATAAGTGCATGGGATTATGGAAATGTTGTTTACAGTTTGTTAGAAAGGCCTTATTATAATGAAAAGTAAAATAGAGATAAAATGCTATGTAACACATCAGTTTCCATTACTTTTAAATGGTCTCATTCAGAACCTGGGGAAGATCATGTACATGCATTTTTTGAATTCTGTATGAGTGAGGATACAATGATTAGAACAAAGGGGACCAACCTTTGGTGAAGATTTTTAGGATCTATCCTAAAAAAATAGTAAATTATTTTGTTCCTAATAAATTGATGTTGCTAGTCAAAGGTTTAAATAGAAAATGTGGTTAGCCATCAGCAAAACTGTATAGAGGTAATTTCACACTGTATTGCAAAGTGCACAAAATAGATAAACATGAAAAAGAGAAAAACTGATTTTTTTCTGTTTGGTTTCTCCTAGTAATAGGTATATTGTAGTTATATATGGTAAGAATATGTCCAAAGCTTTTGATGAAAATATAGTTTCCAAGTGTAAACCTTGATAAATTATGCCGTATGTGGGAAGAATTGTATCATCTTAGCTGTTTAAGTTCTATTTCTGTCTAGTATTATTTGTAATTTCCCAGGACATCCAGTTGCTTGGTTTCACTACTATTTGCAGTTTCTACTAATGATCTCCCAAATTAATGCTTGGCATCAAATATTCATTTATACTGTGATTATACTACAAGCTGGCAAGTCAGTCTTCTACTGAAGAAAATACTTTAGCAGATGAGAGACAGAGAACACAGAGATTAAACAGGTTCCATGAGGCAATTGCCACCAGAAATCTTTTTAATTTTGGTTGATAGGGGATGAGACAGCAAGGTATCACACTGCCAAGCCTAATTACAGCAATCAATAAAGGTGTTGGTAAAATACGGTTCAAGTTTGCTGATATTAACTTTGCAAATAATGAGAGGCTGCTCACATGAAAGAAGCCTTGTCAAAAAAGAGATTTAAAAATGTGTGTTTGCATTACTAAAGAGACATTATAAGAAAGTGTTGTATTGAAAACAAATGAGCAGTGGTTGCACTTTGTATGAACCTCCTAATAAACATGTGTGCCCCTTTTTATGTTCAGTAAACAGAAAATAGTTAATTTCAGGTTAGGTTTCATCCCATTTCTGGGGATTTAATTTGGTATTTTATTTAGATGAAGCTGTAACTCAAACTCAAGGCTATGAAATTTTGTACTGATGTATTTCTGAAGGTTTCTTACTGGAATAAATCACTTCGATATTGCAAATGCCATCTTAGATCACTGTAACCCATCTGTCCCTGAGGACATAAAACCAGAACAGCTTGAAGGAGGATAAACCCATCCTCTGAAATTCCAAAGCTGTCATGCAATGGAACGGGTGCTTTATGCATTTGTCAAGTTTTTCTAAGTTTCACTGGATGAATTCCTGACCCCATGCAAGCCAATGGCCAATCTCCAATAGACTACAGAGGAACCAGCGATTCACCAATTTTTTTCAGTAATTTCAAACATTCTATTTTTTCTCTTGCTAACATTGTCCTTCCCCATGCCTTGCTTTTCTTAAATGACTTCTTCCAATAAAGATGTGCATAATTAGTGATATCATTATTATTATTGCTATTTTTATTACTTGCAATATTCATGGTGTTTTATGAATTTCTTTAAATGTATTGCCATCACAGGGGAAAAAAACCACTTGTTTCAGCAGACATATTAGATATTTGATATATCAGAAAACTTGAAACACTGTGTCTGAGAACATGCCATGTAAATACTATGTTCTGTACTTCTATTAATGCATTACTGTATTGTGCTATTTCATGCTTCTTTAGTGGGACGCTGGACCCCGGTGGCCAGGTTCCAAGGCACAGCACGTTTAAGAGTCAGTAATGATGTTGAAGATCAGCCAGACAGCTGAGTCCTCAAAATAACAAATTATTTTTCTAAATTCAATCAAAAGGGAAGCTAAACCAAACTATTTTGTTCTTCAGTTGGTGGTTTGTGTACTGTGTCTGCCTCACAAGGGATAACAATATTTTCTGACGCAATCAGCAAAATGCTGTGAAAATGTACAAAGCGTGGAAGAAGAAAACCACAAGCTTCCACTCAAAACTGAATCATAAATTATAATGTGATTAAGATGTGAGACTTATTTTTGCATCTAGGAAAGAAGCACATGCATCATCTGATCTTTTTTCATTGCAGCATGACTCATGCTACACAGTTCATCTGAGTTAATCTCTGCGAGTTTTGGTTTTTTTGCTCTTGATGTTACAAATTCTTGGGTTGTTCACTCATCCTACTCTGAATATGTAAACATAAAATGTAACATTGCTTCTCTATCTGAGAAGTAAAGAAAATTAAAAGGTCAAAATCACAGATACAATGAGTCAATAATTAAAATCAGTAATGTGCCACCAACTAAAAAACATGTTTAACGCATTAATATATTAACTAGAAAGGGTGAAGAGAAGAGCAATGAGGGTGTTGAAAGATATATGAGAAGCAACTAAGCAGGGTAGGACTCCTTAGCCTCAGAAAGAGAAGGCAGCTGGGTGATAGAGGTATATAAATTACAAGTAACATGGTAATGATAAATAGGGAAGTAATGATTATTCAATATAACTAAGAAATTAAATTATCAGGTGACAAGTTCAAAACAAATAGAAAGAGGTGTTTCATCACAAAGTAGAAATTACTCTGAGAAAATCATTGCTATAGATTTTTAGGGATGCCAAAAGTTTACACAGGTACAGAAGCAATTCAATACATTCGTAGAAGAAAAATCCATCAAGAGTTATTTACGTGGAGTAACTTTACACTGGGATTTCAGAAGGATGAGTTTGCCCACCTTTAAGCTGTTCTGATTTTACGCCCTCAGGTGCAAATGTGTTGCAGTGGTCTAAGACAGCGTTTATAACCTCAAAGTGATTTATTCCAGTAAGAAACCTTTATAGGAGTACATCAGTAGCAAATTTCGTAGCCTGTAGTCTGATTTACAAGCTGTTTACAAATCTACTCTTTCTGTTTGAGGAAGTCCTTTGCTGCAGGACTCTGGAAAATAGGTGGGTGTATTGGAGAATTACCACCATATGTTTTACCTTTTCATCCCTCTTCAGCCACTATCAAGGACAGGTTATAGACTAAATGAACCTTTAGTCTGACCCCATCCAGTTTTTTTTTTAATACTTGCATGGCTATATCACATACGGCTTGGATACATGCAAAGCAAGAAGTCATTGACAGACTCAGAAACTAGGAAAGAGTGTATTTGGGCTGCTCTAGAGTATGAAGTAGTCATGTTAAAACATTCAAATTGCACATAACTGTGGGATACTTGGAAAGTAATGGGCACACAGTGAACAATCCAGACTCGATAGAATTGATCAATTTGTGAGCCAAGGATGTTTTGTAGGCAGCAGACTTCAAGGATGCTTTGCTTGTGGACACATATTTAGCTAACAGTAGTAAGAGCATTCCAGACGCCTTTAGAAGGCCTTGAACAGAATAAACAAGAAGACAAAAAAAGAAAGATGCCAATTAGAAGAACACAGGTGCGCATTCCACGATAAAGGGAACTTGGCACAAAGAACCTCAATTCCGCAGCTTATCTTGACCAATTAGACTGAGACAAGTTTCGCATGTTTTAGTTAATACAACCAATTATGCCTTATGTTTATGCGCGTGTACAGTGTTGTTATAACCAATCATTAGGTGTAACTAGGCGCGTGGACAGCTCATGCTAACCAATCTCTAATTTGCTTATGCATGAACAGTAACTAGAATGAACATATAAACCGAGCTATCTTGGCAATAAGGTGGCATCTGCTTGATCATATTGATTGTGTGCAGTGTCTGTGACTTCCGCGTCAACACATAATGTCACTGATTTTGCAAATTCTTCTTTCATATACTCTTAAGATAGAGCTAAAATTTCAAGAAATTGAATTTTTTATGCTCTGCTGGACAGTCTTCAAAAAGCTGGGTTTATCTCCGTAGCAGGAGATGAGAATCTGATAAGCAATATAACAAAATTTTAATGTAAATGTGTATGACTTGTAAGAAATGTATCCATGAAAAAATTATAGCTTTACACCTTTATGAGAGCTGTGTAAGAGGTGAGGTTCTTTTTTAAAATCATTCTTTCATTTTTTGGGTACATTGTTGTAGTTTGTGTAAGAGATGTCTCTATGCAGAAGGAAAGAGCAAAAAATAAAATCTGGCATTAACGCTGTTGCTTTAGCACTAGCAAGGCACAACCATCTCTGGCTTGGCCATGGGTTGTAATAGGCATGATCTAGCTGACTTTCTATAAACTACAAAAGCAGAGCAGTTGTAGTAGAATATGCTGTAGTCTCCTGAGGATCATTTACATGGACTTTTATCTGTTCATGTACATGCAGATATAGTGAAAAAATGGTCCTTTTGTTCCTGTCGTTTGCACAGAGCAATGCAATCTGTTCCTTCCTATAATGAACATGAATCATTTTTCATACATATGTGTGGAGTTTTCAATTATTGGTCAATCTGACTTTGATAAGAGGCATCATTATTACAGTCTCCATGAGTTAATGAAATGGTAAATGCTTCTGTCACATGCCTTGGAAAGGAAAGCAATAGAGTGTGGTGAGATGAAGCATTGAAACTTGCTTTGAGTAATTCACTTTTTAAAATGTAGCCTTTCTAATCATAAAATTGTTTATAGTTTTATACATTTTTCTTTTTTATAAAAATAAGAATTTACATCATCTGGTTTTAAAGCATAAAGATGTCCTCCACATTTTATCCACAGAACAGGGACAGTGCACTGGCAGGCTGCTGACCCGCCGCCAGACACAGACTTGTCAGTGCTTCTCCATTAAGAATTAGATGTCCCACACAAATAGGTGAATGGATAGTTTAATTTTTATCTTCCTTCCATTTCTAACAATTCTGCCAAGGCTGTCAGCCTGTATTCTGACACTGCAAATGCTTACACATGTACTGATCTGCATGAATATGAGATGTTCCCGTGGATACAAGGCCAAAACCAGAAGGTCTTTGAGTCAGTGATGCTGCTCCTGTGCATAAAACTGTGCAGACATCTGCGAGATCAAGAGTCAGGGGAGCAATTACTACAGATGGTTTTGTGCGGTACATATCTGTCTGTTAGGACCTGGCCTGAGACCAACAACTCATTTTACATTGGTCAATGAGTTATGTTTCATATTAACTATAGTTTACCCCCAGTCTGAACTGAACTGGAAATGATGAAAAGGGATTTGACCTCTTAGTGGGCCCATTTCTCTTTCCAAAAATTTGATATGCTAATATTTATATTTTTTATAATTTTTTTTAAAATTCCATTGAAAGTCATGCTATAGCTACTGTTCCTTTATTATACATTATCATGAAACATATAGGAAAGATAATTGAACTAAATGAATATTTGAATATTTTCATGGTCTAATTCACTGAAGTTCTCTGGCCTGAGTTAGTGTGTCTTATTTAATGCCATAGATTCCTCACTGTTCTGAAAGAGGTTTTCGGGTTCTCTTATGTTAAACAATCTTCCTCACATGTGAAGTATAACTGATAGTAGAACTAAAGGGCCATTTTTTGCATGTGTGTGGCCTTCCTGAACACCCAATAAGTGATTTTTAGTCTCCAGATTATTCCTTTGAGAACACATAATATTTTAGAAGTATAATTTAGCTAAATTAGCAAATCTTGTTTCACTAGAACCCACTCACTAAATGAGCAGAGAGCCTAATTAGATGTTAACCCCCTCAGGTACAACAGTGCCTGCAGAAGATGACTTAGATCACAGCTGCAAGCCTGTGGGTGATTTATCTCTCCCCTCCCACCTGTCCCCTTACCAGACTGGTTATTTTACCTTTAAATGCTGCTGGATTGCCAGCACCTGAGCTGTGATGGATTCTGTGTAGTAGGGTGGGTGACAGTGAAGCAGATGCGTGAGGACAGACTGGTTTGTTGGTGCTCGCGTGGTTCTGCCTGTAGGGGTGCTTTCTTTTAATGGCAGCAATTTAGGCATGCAGTAATTTGGCAGTTTTGCAGTTACACCAGACTTATGCAACATATTTAGGGGGGAGTAGCAAAGATCATCACATTCAAAATCCCAGTATCACTTTAAAATAAGAGTGGTTATAGCACAACTGTCTTAACTCACAGGAGCACTTTTTTGCTATTCTGTGTAGATCCACTAATTTTTTCCCTCTTAGTGTAGGGGAAATAGCATAAGAGGACGTAGATGAGAAGAAGGGTGTGGTGGGAAGTAGGGAATAAAAAATCTATTTAAAGTATTTTCAGAATTCTTTGTTGCTCAAAAACCAGAAGATATTTTCTTACAAGATGCTACATTTCCTATATACAACATAGTATATTTTTCCTATCTGCTTGTAAATTTAAGCACCCACTGCAATTGGATGGATAAGATACTTTAATGTTGATGTTCTGGATTTAAAATGAAATGCAAGACTCCAATGTTTCCTAAGGCAAAGGAGCCCAAGGGCAAACTAGTAATTAATATGTGAAAAGGGTTGCTGGGGGAAAAAAAAGCTTGATTTATTTGCATGCTAATGTAAATTAGAAATGAATACATTTCTGGAATAATTAAGATGATTTAACATTTACAGTTTTGTTCAATATTTGAAATTATGGTGCTAAAGTTTTTCAAGACCATTTGTGCTCTCAGCAAGGTGACACCACGTGGATTGCTTTTAGTATTTTTTCTTTAGTTTTCTTTATAGTTCTTTTAGTTTTGCTTCGTAATTGATCACAGGAAAGAACTGATTGTCCTCCGACTTCCTGTAAAGGTAAACTACCCTGAGAACAATTTGCAAGAATCTATAATACCTTCTTGGCATATGGCTTTGCTAACAAAATATACACATAGACAATATGAAAGGAACTTTCTGGGGATTTTTTTTTTGTATAATTGAAAAAATTCCTGAACTTCTAACCATGCCATCAGAAAAAAATTAATTAGCTTAACTACTATTATAGGGGAAAAAAAGGAAAATACAGAGAAAGTTATATGCTGGTATGTGCTGGTTTTGGCTGGGATAGAGTTAATTTTCTTCATAGTAGCTGGTATGGGGCTATGCTTTGGATTTGTGCTGGAAACAGTGTTGATAACAGAGGGATGTTTTCCTTATTGCTGAACAGTGCTTACACAGAGTCAAGGCCTTTTCTGCTTCTCACCCTGTCCCACCAGTGAGTCGGCTGGTGGTGTGAAAAACTGGGAAGGGACACAGCCAGGACAGCTGACCCCAACTGGTCAAAGGGATATTCCATACCATATGATGTCATGCTCGGCAATAAAAGCTGGGGAAAGAAAGAGGGTGAGGACATTCAGAGAGATGGCATTTGTCTTCCTAGGTAACCGTTAAGCGTGATGGAGCCCTGCTTTCCTGAAGATGGCTGAACACCTGCCTGCCGATGGGAAGTGGTGAATGAATTCCTTGTTTTGCTTTGCTTGCGTGCAGCTTTTGCTTTACCTATTAAACTGTCTTTATCTCAGCCCATGAGTTTTCTCACTTTTACTCTTCCGATTCTCTCCCTCACCCCACCTGGGGAGAGTGAGTGAGTGGGGTTAAACCACGACAGGAAGTAATGGAAAACTCAGTGAAAGAAATGGATTCTTCTGATACTCAGCAACTTTATATGAAAGAAACAAGTTCTTATTATATGGGCATAGATAAGATGGAAGTATAGAAATTGCCAAGTTGCCTTCTAATTCTGAAGTTTTTTTCAGGTAAAAAAACCCAACAAGCCAACACTGAAAGAGACTTCTTAGTTTCTTCAGCCTTGGATGCCTCATAGCTTGATTTCAGAGTCTTATCACAGACTATCTGTGAAAGGATATGTAAATAACCAAGGCTTCGTCAGAGTCAAGTATATTTTCTTTCCTAATTTCTCCCTAGTCTGTAACACATTGACTCTTTTTTGTTTACTCTGAACTGAAATTGGTTTTTTGATTACATATGAAGTTTATGAGCTAACAGTTTTTGCACAGAATGGAAATCAAGCTTAAAAAAAGGAAGAGAAAACTGAAGGGAGTCTGTAAAGGGAAGCTTTCCAGAGATATTCATGATGCCTGGTTTTGGCAAAAGGCCGATCAAACCACATGTTAGCAGGTGCTTTTATGGTATGAGGCTTTTTCCACCCAAGTGATTTTTACTTATACAAGATAAGAAATCTTAAGAACTTTTAAGAACTGAACACTGGTCTGGGTGAAAGGTAATCTTAGATCAGATACTGATGTCAAAACAGACAGAAAAGAACATTTTGTGTGCAACTTAAATTGGAGATTTTCACTGATGATCTCTTCAATTCTCTAGCGCACCTGAGAAACCACCTATTTTTTAACCCTGAAGGGAGGGTGAATTTTCCAGGGAATGCCTCCTACAAAGTTCCACCAATCTGTTGTTTTGTAGTGCACATACATGCACAGATGAAGGAGTAAATTTTTAAAAGTATTTCTGTGAATGTTTTATAGATATGAAGTCTTCCATTTCTTATATCCAAAGTATCGGAAACTGAAGTCTCCAACAAGCATTTCCTTCCCTGTTGCTCATTCCCACTGTGAGAAACTGGTAACATACTTTACAGCTGTGACTATCTAGAATGTAAACAGTATCAGATATATCGGGTTCTTCAAGAATTACACCTACTCCTTGAGCCATTAATCTTGCTGTAGCAGAATCCTTATGTGGTGTTCCTGTCAGCAGATAGAAATTGATTGTTTATTCCAAATAATTATCTAAAAGGCGCTGATGCTCAGTATATTTTACATTTATAGTCACCCAGGCAAGCACAGGAGGGAAAAAAGTTTCAGGAATAATTATAGTTGCCTATATCAATAAGACCACATGGCTGGAAGTGGAATGAGAGATTCTGTCTCTTATTAGTCAGGGGCAGAAATAATTTCTTATATTCTTTGTTTTAAGTTGTGTTTAAATTTGCAAATGCTTTAAGTCAGAGTATTTGTTCCTTATGCCCTATCCATGTAGCAAATACAGTGGCCAGTGGCCTGAGTTACAATGGCTTCTGTTTTTCAATTCTCATATTGTGATATAATAAGTGTACTTGACTGAATGTTAACACCTATGTATACACATCAAATTTAAATATTTTGATTAAAACACAAGTATACTGTTTAACTGGGGAGGGAAAATGTTTTAGACCTTATTAATACAGAATTGTTATCAAATCCAAAAGTTTTAGATTTTCTTAAAGCTACACAGGTGTTCTTGACATGGTCCTTATCAGAAAGTTTACTGCATAAGGAAAAAAGTTTGATAAAGAATAACGGCATGATCAGCCCAGGATTTTTTTAAGAGAAAGTATCTATGCATTTTTATTATTTGCTTAGAAATTCAACTTTTTTGATGACAACAATCCAGTTCGGGGAACTCAAATGCATTTAAATGAAAGATTTTTATGCTGGTTTATATAAAAACTTTGCCTACCAAGGTAGATTCATAAGATAAGAATGATATTTTTGCATTAAAATTCTTGTTACTTGCTCACATACACATATTAAATACATACAGTCCAAACATTTTGCTGACCCTACTAGGTCATTAGATGTTAACATAGAAATGATTACGAAATTTGCCAGAAGCAGAGGTTGGTCTTCCTGTCGCAGCTCTTGGAAGATGTGTAAAAGATAAATTGATCATATTGTATTTTGATTTATTTGTTAAGGATTTGACCAAAAATTCATAGATAATGACCTAATAACATGTCAGCCTCAGAATTTACCTAAAAGAGCAAAAAAGCAAAAGAATAAAATTAGAATATTTAAAACAGAAATGAAGATAATCTCCATTATTACCCTTTAGAGTCTCTACTGTTATAGAAAAAAAATCTAATAATAATGGTTCTTGTGCTTTTGAGAGTCTTTTTGTACTTGGAGCACGGCTATGTAGTAGAACTACAGCACCGTAATAAAACACAACTAGTTTAGCCAAATGTTTATTGGAGGATCTAGAAAGTAACAATAATTAGTTGAGGTGGATGAATGCTCTACAACATGTTCTAGGATATAGTATCTGTGGCAGATCATGTACAAGGACGATGTGAGTGTAATGTCAAGTAAATTAAATGCATCTTCTTCAGTCTTCACTGTGTGAAGTGACAGAATAATGAAATTTAAATACAAATAATGGCTACATTTATCTTAATTCAGAGGCTGGTCACCCTAAATCAGGCACAGATATGAGATAAAATAGTATGAAAACTGACACTTGATTTGTAAAAATACTTGATCTGTAAACTCTGGAAAGTTTTTTGTTTTGTCTGCAGTAGTACTTACTTAAATGCCAGTTATGTATTTAATCAGAACAGAAGCTAAACATTTCTACTAAACCTAGAGCTGAATAGATAGTACACAGTTTAATATAATTTTTTTTTTTTAAATAGCAGCATATCAAATCTAATAGAAACTACTTAAAAAATTGTCAAATTTTCAATATTAGGAAAGAAAGGTGAAGAAAATGCATGAGGAAATCTGCATGGAAACATTTTTAATTAAAAAATGAAAGAATTCCTAAATTAAATTAAATATTACATCCATTCTTTAAAAATTCTAAACTTACAAGATATCAAAACATCATATAAAATTAATAAAAACTTGTAACTAGCATCATTAGCAAAAATGGAGTTCAGCTCTTTTCAGGACTTATCCCTCTGAAGTGTGTTTTGAACCTTATAATATTTGGCCTGACCATCAACGGTAGCAATAAATTCTTCAAAATTATAGTCCATGTGGGCTGCTTTGCAATATTCCAGTTATCAGAGCCAGGAATTTACAAAGACAGCTTAGTAGGGCAAAACCCTCTCAAAACTGACTCAGGGCCAAGCTCTGAATTGTTAAGTGTTTCTGGGTTTAAAATCTGAGCTAAGAACCTGGGTGGGAATATGACAGTTCTTAATAGTTGTTTATGGATGCTTTTATAATTGCAGTCCTGCTGCTTAAATTAACTACAAGAAATTCAATTAATAAGGTAAATCGGACAAGTGGGTTATACAGAGCCACCTTCTTGATTTTTTTCTCTCATTCTTTCATAAATAAATTAAGAAAATTTCAAGCTGTTTGTGCTCAGATCTTTAAGATCATTTACAATATGAGCGATTGCATTTCAAATAGGATTGGGGGCATTTTTGCCCTGGGTTTTGAGGCCAGTATTAACATTTCATAGTTCCCTTAATAAAGAAAGGCACAACAGGGAAAACTAGTATCTATCTAATGAAAAAGAATATCTAGTGATTGCTATGAATAAACCAACAGATCTTCTAAAGTGTATAATGGTGAGCTGTAGAGTTAAATGAAAGCGAGTGATGCTCATTAGAGTCTGCTATGACACCTAGTCAGATTCATTAGTGCACAAACAAAGGTTTAAACCGCAGAAGACAGACATACAGTTTCATCTGCAATGGCTTGTATTTGAACAAAAGGAAAAGGGAACAATTATGAAAGAGAATGATATTGCAAAAGTGCCGTGTGGGAAACTATCTCCTGTTACTGGTTGCTTATCCTTTAAAAAAAATTCTCTTTCGTTTCCTTATATTATAAATGAGCATCTAAAAATCACAAAATCCAAAATGAAATAATCAAAGCCTCTAACTTGGCTTTTTGATCCCTAACAAGGTTTCTGCTTTAGGATTACTGGTCTCAATACTCTCCACCAAGGAATGTTCCTGCGGCTCTGCTTGCCAGCAGGAGAGCCTGCGGCAGGACTGGGTGATGATATCCCATTTTAAAGGGTGCTGTTAAAATTCAGCATGGGTTTTTTTTAATATTCCATCTACCTACATTAATGATAACATTTTAGGTTATTAAGAAAGAATATTAGCGTACTAATTTCTTGGCATTATTTATGCCACTCCTTTCCTTTTTCACTGGTCTTGGACAAATACAATGGCCTAGATGATTTCATTGCATTTTTAAGCTGCTAACGTAATGGCATTGAATTTAATACTATAGCTATGACTGCAGCTCCCTCCAACAGGAAGGGAGTTCCTGGGAACTCCTTTCAAAGGGACTTCCTACATTCGCACCCACAGCAGGGAGAGAGCTGGGGCACGGGAGCAGCCTGGCTTCCCTGAGGAGGGAGAGGAAGCCCAGAGGCCATCAGCTGCTGCCGGACTTCTCCTGCCCTCGGCTGGAAGGAGGTCGGAAGCCAGGAGCAGAGATGCTGGGCTAAAGAGGTTCTCTCCTCGCTTGGGGCTTTTGGTGGACCTCTAATGGAGAAGTGGTAAGGGTAGAGGAGCAGAAGCAGCTGAGCGCTGTCAGAGTTCCCTTCCTCAATGCTGTGGCTGTGGCATCCCTCAGCTTCTCTAGAGGGGAACCCCTTACCAGAGGGAACATGAATTTCAGAGGATCCGCTTCCCATTGGGCTGCCATATGACCACGAAACCCAATGCAGACCATTAGAAACGACAGCAGCCACTAGGCAAAGAAACATGAATTTATTCTCAAAAATGCATATAGATTAGTACAAAGGTTAAACTGACCTCAGTGCTAAATATATTAGCAATACAATTATACTTTTGTGGGGAACTTTGCCCTGCTTCCTTTATGAGGATTTTCTGGCTAATCTATGATCATTTCTTTGCTTTTTCCTGTGGCTCTATACAAGAGGACACTGGAATTATAATCAGCATTTCTAGATTTAAGTCCAACTAAGGGCATACGTTGCAAATGAGCTGTGAATACTGCAGATAAGCTTGTAGCGTTGTACCACTCCTGTATGTTTGCAGGGCAGTTGCTCTGTCCTGGTTTTTATCAAGTGGGAGGAGCTGCTGTTTGGATCTAGCTGCTAGAGTAAGAACCTGTTTTTCAGGAGAGTGTTTTGGAAAGGGTAATTATGTGGGAACAGTCATTTTAGTGCATTACTTCATCATAATTAATAATAACTGAACTAATGAGTCCAGGATGCAGCAAATTGTAGGCCTTTCCACTAGAATACTTAAAGTCTTTCTTAGATATTATAAAACAGCACCACTGCCAAGGCTACAACTGAGTTTCTGTCACAATAAAAATTCAAATGCTTTCAGTCATTGCAGCATCTCTTTGCAATTCCCTGTCATCAGTCACATCAGTTTCACAACAGTTAGGCTAGTTCTGGGGCATCAGGTTTGAAGTGAGACAGGTAATGGGCTCATACACAGAGGTGCAGTACAAAAGTGTTGTATTTGATACCAGTCTGTAGAAAAGCAAAGGTTACCAACTGCCTTAAAATGAAGAGGGAATTTTGATTATTGGTCTTAGCAAACGAACTAATTCAAGTGATGCAATTAATCTGAGTAACATCAGGTTAACTCCTGACACCGTAACTCAAAGGTATGAGTGAGCTGTGTAACCTTGCTAACTAAGCAAGGCCTTTGCAGAGCTTAACGGGGAATTCTCCAACTTGTAGGTTGTTAAGAATGAGGCAATTTGAGCTTTTCTGCCTCTCCAGACACCTCTTGAACAAGAGAAATGCTGCGTTACAAGAACTGGAGAGCAGAAATTTTCTGGGCTTCAAGCTTCTTCGCTCAATGAACTGTTTGCATAGTTCTGGAAAACACTCTTTCCTTTTCTAACCAAACCTAGTGATTCTTTGGGAGCAGGTCTTTGTCTCTGTGCCTGCGTGTCTTTTCTAGAGTCACAATTGGCACAAAGGAGCTACAGTGTCTGACGAGGCCTGCTAGAACCCAAACAGCCAGATAAGAGAAGGAATTGAAAAGAATGCTTTATTAACTCAAGGCAGCATGCTGATACTTTACGCAAGCGTGAAAAGACAATAGTATCTTGAAAGAGGTTTTAATGCAATCCAAATGTGAATATATTGTAAGCAATGCTGTACTTCCCAATGGCAGTGAGAAGCTGCACCACACAAGGCTAAAACTGATAAATTAGAAAGTACCGTGTCATTGTGGTCAGGAGGCTGCTGAGAGGGCAAGTAGCCACAAGGCTACATGACTGTGGAATGACAAGTCAGAAAGCAATAGGACTGGGTTTATTCTTGGGGCAAACCCTGTGTTATATCAAAGGCCCGCTTGGCTAAGGTTTAGCTAAGAGGTGCATGGGGTTTTGCCTCTTTTTTTCCTTGCATTTTTTTCCATGACTCCCTTTAGTTTCTGCAAAGGTTATTCTAAGAGTCCAGTTACATGGGCCAACTTGCAAAGGGCTAACTTGCAAACGATCCATACCTTGGGCTGTACTCTCTGGCCAGTGCCCTGGGCTTGGGGCCTAAATCTGCCACGTGTTTAACCCTGTACACGATGCTTGGATTTTGTAACGCTATAGGAACTGTGGACCTGAGGAGAACAAAGCAGCTGGGGCAAATTTGAGCTGCCCTCTGTGTACAGGAGGTGTAAGTAAGTTAGATGCAGATAATGCTGACAAATCAGGCGACAGCTTTCAGGAGCAGAACCTCAGCCTGAGTTTTCCCTTCTTATCTCTGTGCCACACTAATGCTCTTCAGCCTCTTTTCCAGCACAGGACATTGCAGAAAAGGATAACAACAACAACAACAAAAACCCCACCAAAACCACAAATCACCATTTCAACTTGCTAACTCCAAAGAAACTTAATAAAACATGGGGCCCTGGGGATGGCATGGTGAGAAAAAGAAACTAGTAGTTGCAGTTAGATAGCTGAGAGGCTGAGAGTACTGTCAATTGCTTGCTCTCAAGTGAAATCACCTCCTGCTTACATTGGTCATACCTTCATCCCAAAGTCAAACAAGCTATTTTTAAACTCCATATGGAGAGGAAGACAAGGAGCTCTCACGGGTAGGACCCACTCATTCATTAAGTCAAGTCATGATGTTAATGCCTAACAAGATATTAATTTGGACATAAGCAGCACGCTGGACCCCTGTGCTTAGGGACAGAGATGCAGTGCCGATGCTGTATACTCTGCTTTTCATCAGGGCTCTGAGCAAACAGGTCTTAGTGCAGCTGTGCTATCTAGAAGCCTCAGGTAGCACTGAACCATACTTTGCAACATTTTTTACATATTAAGATTTGGGGGTGTGTGTCAGTTTTTGTGCTAATGAAGACCTAGGTTTTCTTCTTTCAGATCAAATTTGAGCATGCAAGTTGAATACACTATGGTCATATGTTGCACTCCTATCTTAACTGAAAGTATTACTAAACTTTTCCATGTTTTGCAGTCAGAAGAGCTGTCTTGTAAAAACACTGGCCTGATGTTCAGGTTAGCCTATGTTTTAATGAGACATACCAAAGCTACTTCATTTTATGCTTTAAACTAAAACGAATGAGAGGAAGCACTGCTAGGTGGTTCTCAGTAACACTAAGAACATCTGACCACTATGTGTATAATAGTATATAATAATGTGCACAGGCTACTCTACAACTGATTTCTCTGTAGATCTTTGGGAAAAAAAGGTTGCACCTACATGTATGGTCTAAGCAGTCATTACTTCTATGTGGGCATAAAAAGCAGTAATGAAATGATATTCTGTGTAAGGTATTGAATAATGGTATATTAATGTTGAGTTCCAACTTTATATTGTAATGGTTTTACTGAAGTAAATGATAGTGTCATTTCATTAAGTTTAATTTCATCTCAAACTCAATCATTTTACATCAAATTGCACTGTTCTCTTCACTCATTCCATCCCTTGAACCATTTTTTACCCCATTTTTCCACTTTCACCTGGCCTTAGGTTAGGGAAGAGAATTTGAAGAAATTGAAATACTGCTGAAGACATGCAGCACTCTCTAGCTTTCTACACAGCCCTGGGGGAAAAAAAAATGAAGGAAGTGGCTGTGCTCTGCAGGTTAACCACAAAAAGGCAACAGCACCTCTGTAGCTGTGTACGTGCAGCTTGCCCCTCACAGGAGTGCTGGTTGCATTGAGGTGGAAACAGATTTTAACTCAGAGTGCACAGGATCTTAAAGATACCAATTTTATTTTTAAGTAGCAGGAAGTCCAGAAAAGAACCTGGATACCTCATAAAAATTGTTACATGTTTCTTTGAGTTTGACTGGTATATGGTGTGCCAGTCACAAATACTTTCTTACTCCTTGTACGGGACAAGGAAACAGTAATGAATAAAAAAAAAAAATAATCATACCTCTCAGCATTCACACATGTGGCCTAGTTTTATATCTATGCTATGAGGGAAATAACTAGTTAAATTTCACTTGTAATAACAGTAGCAGAATCTTATAGAAAATTTTAAAATCTGAATGTGGTCGTAACTTACCTCCTTCCAGACTTGCCTTGAAGTAGTAACATTTTCTAGAAATAACTATATATAGGCAAGAATATGGAAGTTGTTTTTTTTTTTTTTAAAGAGTATTTCTATACAAAGGGTAAGATCTAAGTTAAAACAGTGGTGTAGCACCAGGGACTGAGACTTGATCAAATGGGGAAGTACTACACTTGAAGAGTTCAGCTCTAATGTGCTTTAAGACAAAGCAAACAGACAAAATCCTACTGAAAATCCTGAAAGAAGTCATATGAGAACTCCAGTTCATTTGGAAAAGATGATGTGAAGTGTGAACTCTTCCTTTTGTGCTGCTAAAGTGGCTTGAACATAGCCAGAATGTCCATTTTTTCTCCATCACAGTTCAAATATGTGTAGTTCAAAAGTAGAGACAAAGTGAACACGTTTTATTGAGTCCAGCATGTCTCTTTCCATACCATGGCATATGGAAACTGTTTCTTTTTTATTTTTAATTTTTCCCTTTTTTTTTTTTTTGCCAGCCTTCAGTTCCTCCAGGAGTCATCCCAAAAGCATGTCCTAATGTGGCATATGCTGCATCTTGAGTGCTTAAATGCCTACTAAATGATGTATCTTGCCACCTGCTGTGGCTAATGGCAGCTGGTGCAGAGAGAGAAGGATGCACCTACCTCAGTGTGCGATGCTGAGTGAAGCGGTGGGAGGTACTCCCCATGGCAATTCCTTTTCAGCCTGGAGCATGAGATTCGATTATCCCATCTCTTAGGAGATACAAATGTTACAACCATAAAATTATCCAGCTTAAAATGAATATGGAGATAATTTGAGGTGACACTGTTGCGAGTAGGTAATGTGAATGAATATATAATTTAATATAGGTAAGTGCAGGAATGAGCTGTTGATTTAATGAGACACCATTACTTCTTGTTACTGGAGACTCAAAAAGATGGAAGTTTATTTCTGTGTGACTCAATTATTCTTTTTTCCTTGCCTGCACAGTAAACAGCAGTCTAACTAATGGCCCTGACTCATTTGAGGATAAACAAGTGCTACCTTCCTGTCTAGTCATGTGTGGTATGTAATGACCTACCTTCCAATTAAATTCCTTTAAAAGCTATAGTTAAAGCCCAATCATCAGTTTACAAATATCACTCAAGAAAACTAAAACCAGTCTTGAACAGACAGTGTGTATCCAAGTCATCTTTTAGTGTAGTTCAAAAAGAAACACAAGAAGAAGAAAAAATAATTGTTGAATATCTGGACAAAAAATAAATGATGCATCTTTTAAAGATATTAAAGGCATGTGGTAACTAGGAGAAAACTTTCTGTCTTGAGGATTTTAAAACAGGCTGTTAGGCATAAATCAAAGAGACTTTTAATATTTTACAAAATAGTGTGCAGACTGACCTCAGACCTCAATGCTGCAAATGATTATAAACATACTTTATACATCTGAATAGTGTCATTGTAGTCAATCACCTGTGGAAAACCAACACATTTGTAAGCATAACTGTTAATAGGATTTGGCCTATTTTTATCTTGACCAGAGTTTTAGATGTTGTAACTTACTGTATTCATCAGCAGCCCACCTTTCAGAACACTGGCAGAAAGTTCAGTGGTTTGGAGTGGTTTAGAGATGTGGCTAGATACAATAGCCCACAGATGGAGATGATGCTTTCTTTTGATATTATTTGGTCATTATGCATAGCTTTATAAATGGAGATTTAAACGAGGAGAGGGTCTTAACAGTTATCAGTAGATGAGTTTCTTTAAAGAAATGCAAAGTAAAATCTATTGTAATGTGTTTCCTCTGGCGCTTTATTAAAACCACTACTGTGTTCTGAAAAGATGAATTAAAAGATGAAGTAGATTGTGCAGATAGTATTTTCAGCTTTGGATACAGGAAATGACATTTAATTTTAATATTCAGAAGTAATAATTTTAATATCAGGCTGTTTCATTTTTGAATCATCATAGAAGTTTAAATTTTTTAAGGTAAAAACCTTTACTTTTGAAAGAACAAATGATAGGTGTGTCAGTTATTTGTGGGTTAATATTTGTATATTTATTCTTTATCAGCCCTGCTGAGTTTATCCTTTTTTTATTGCATTTTATATCCTTCATGCCTTGTAGCTCTGTCTCATAAAGTCCTCTGTCATCTATTCCCAGATAAATATTACCTTGTGGACCATTACACACTTTTATGATTTTTCTGCATGAAACAGTGATTCTTGATGTATTTCTGCTTTCATTTCATGCTATCTAAGCCTCTATAATTCAATTAAATCCTTTAATCACAGTGTTACCACGAGAAGATAAATTTCCTCTGGTTTATTTAAATTATATTTTAATTTTGCTGTTTTGTTACTCTCAGAGGTCTAGAAGTCCACAGCTGATACTGGAAGGAAAGGTGACCTAGTATAGACAGAGTTTTACAGGAATCAAAATGAAAAAAATACGCTTTTTTTCTGGTTTACCAACACTGTCTCCAGAGAACCTGCATTACCCATCATGGGAATCCCAGTGGAGGTAGCACAGGCCTACAATGTTTTTAAGAAAAACTTAACCTGGAAAGGAGGAACCTGGGGGTAGAGGACTGAGGAGGGCATGGTCATAAATGATTTGAATGTTGCCTCACAGCAGGGTACGGATTCCAAGGAAACCATATATAATCCTGGCTTTTCCTGACTTCCAGGTGTTAAAGTTTCTAAATAGGCTGTCATCTGTGTCATATAGTGCATGATGTAACACCTGTAATAGTGCAGATAAGGGCATATTCTCCCTATGTTGTGGGAAATAATAGGAGAGGAGCGTTCAGAAAACTTTTCTTTTTTTTCCTGTGGAAAAAGTGAATACGAATACTTCCCTGCAGTGAATATGAATACTTCAAAAAGTAATTTAAGCCATGTATTAGCCATCTCCCAGCCACTTCACACCTTGAGCCAGGCACCATCCTTTGCAGCATAACTGAAGTATAGCTTTCAATGTTTTAACACAGGAGTTTTGGACTGGGTTTTGAAAAGAGGCTTTTAATGGCATTTCTTCAGGATCTTTTTCCGTTGTTTTTAACAAGGAAACTAAGTGGACATTCATACAAGTATCAACAGAAAATCTTTCTCTGGTTGAAGCAGCAGAGTGGTAAGAAATTATCAGAACTACAAGACGGAAATAACAAATAACTGTCTTAGGGCAATTAGAGGAAATGACTGCAAACTTCAGGGACACTCAGCTGGAATCTCAAGCTTGGTGAATGAGCTTATTTTCATGCTTGTTAGTTTGATCATTGAAATGTTATATCAAAAAATTGTGGTTTTTTTTTCTTGTAAATTAATGAGCTCCCCAAAGTTTTACACCAGCAACAACTTTCTACTTGCTGTTTGCCAAGCAAGCTATGGTCTTATGTAACCGTGAAATGGTTGAGCTGAATAGCAGCTGGCGGGAAAGTGTAGAAAGCCAGATGAAAGTTAGTAGTGCACCAGCATACTGTCTATTAGGTGGTGACTGTTTTGCTCCCAGGACTTAAAAGAACACGGTTAAAATTCTCTGCAAAAATTAAGTGTTCAAGCCTGCCAATGACAACAGATGATGAAGGGACTGAAACTGGTTGCTAAGGTATGAAAAGGTTTTTGGTAACAGGTGTACGTAAGGGGAGTGCATAAATAACATCTTTGATGTGCTAAAGCTACTAATTGCATTATTGGTTCTTAGCAGATGCAGTGCAGGTTGTCTTTATAAAGAATACATTTGCTTGTAGTTAAAAGGTGACTTTTAGAGAAAATGACTGTGCTTGGCACTTGCAGCTCTATATCCCACTAAAGGCTGTTTCTCAAGTGTAGTACAAACCCCTTTTTTAAGGGACAGAATAGCCTTTTATGCTTGGAAGCTAATCTGAGCTGAAGATTAATGTCCAGAGGTTTCCAGATTTTTATGACAGTCTTGTATTTTAAGAAAGAGTATTTTTTCCAAAATATGAAATGTCATTAATATCAAAATTTCAGATTATAATGAACACCTTAAAATCTGAGTAATGAATTACAATAAGTCAATACTATCACCTCACAAATAGGTCCACACATTGTCTGGATTAAAGGGGAAAAGGGCCATTTCAGATCACATCTCTCCTTATTAATTGCTTCTCATGCAGCCTACCTGGTTGGTTGATGGAGAGAGAAGGGTCTCACTCTGCCTGAGCACAAACCAGGTATGTCCCTTTGTTTCACAAGGGAAAGACGGTTGATTTGATAACATTAGAAGACCTCCATTTCATCCCTCCTGAGATAGCAACTCCATTTGATGACTAATTTACAGGTTTTCTTCAGTGTCCTACTGGCTGGTGAGAGTACTTTTTAGGGGTTCTTGCTAACTGGTGCATAAACTGCTTTTCCTCTCCCCTAACTGGCTAACAGTCTGATGGCTTTCTCCAGTTGCAAGTATCTGTATTGCTGCTTTACCCCATTCTGGGAAGCTGGTATTCGCCAAGTCACTCTGTGGCTGTAAGGCACCCACTTTGCCTGTGTTTTCTACCTGCTTTTATTTTAAGTGTGAACTGGAACATGTCACCATATTCCCTGCATCCAACTCTTATTTTCCCCCTTTTTTAATTTTTGCAGCATAGTACTTTGTTTGTAGATGTTCTTTTATTTTTTTTTTTTTTAAGCAAATACACTGCATAGCACTAAATCAAAATATACCTTCAAATATCTCTATTTTACAAGCCGGTGTTTTGAGCAACTTTGTTGAAGGATAGCTACTTGGGAAACTGCTTTAAGCAACTTTTAGTTCTGTAAATCAGAAAGGAAAGCTAGAATTAAGCTTTGCGAAAAAAATATAGTTCTAGAAAGTCAGAAGGTTCCTCAATGTGTAATGTTATAAACTGACTTATTTTTCTTAGTGTTCTTCTGGCAAATCAAATGTAATCAGCAAATTCATCTCTGTAGAAAACAGAATTAGAATTGATCAGGTTTTTATTAGTAAAATGAGTGAGTCATAGTACTGCCTAAAGTTATGGGAAGTTCTACTTCTGTTCACACTAATTAACAACATCTGTCCCCTTACGTCTCTTCACAAACAAAATTTACTTTAAACAACAACTTGTTCCAGAGATGTGCATATTGTGTTTATCATACTTTAAAGTGATAAAATACAACAGATGTTTCCCACTTCTTCTGGGAGGGGAAAGTAATAAATCCATTATAATGAGGTAAGGAATCCAGTCATTGCAAAGGCTTAAGATAAGCTAAAGTGGAAAGATTTTTTTGAGAGAGCTAGCACCTGATAGAAGTTCCTCAAAGATCAGGATGTTTTCTAATTACAATTCCACCTCTCCATTGCAAAGGCAAAACATCTGTATTGTACCAGTTTCCATTTTTCTGTTTTTTGAAGAGTAAGATTTTGCTGATGCCTGCATCGGTGGTTGCCGCACAGCAGTGACCCTGATGGGCAAGTCTGTCTCTGCAGCACTCCTTCTGGTGATGGGGAAGCAGCGACCTGAACTGGCGCCTTTCTATGTGTTTTAGCAAACTACTAGTCTGATTGTAATGTAAAGAGCAATAGAAAGCTATAGGACCAGGCTCTGGTGGTTGAAGTGCCAGAATTATGCATTGGCAGATCCTTGTCTGAGAGACAGATACTGCTCCCCAAACAGATGGCCTCGCTTTCATGTTTTGGAGAACTTCCATTCTTTATCTTAGCTTTGTATCTGTTGCATAGAGATACTTTAATATCTGAATATGTAGAGGGATCTTCCTCTGTGAAATAACTGAGGTATCTCTTTTGAAGGCAAATAATGAAATTGATCATATTAAGCTGTGGAAGCATAGTCAGCAAACTTCCTTGGTAGAATATGAATTGGTCAAAGCAAAGCAAACTAAACCCACTTCCAGAAGAAGAAACACTGAAGTTATACCTATGATAGCAGAGTGACCTACTGATTTAAATGAGCAGTCATAAAAATATATATTGCAGGAGTTAACTGTAGGATTTACTGTAATAATATTATAGAACCTAGAATTAGTTTGAGTAGATCTTGACACTTACTACTTAGTAGCTAAATCAACTGGCCTTCCATTTGACTAAGATTGATGTGAAGGAGAAAAGGTGAGCAACCACACTTCGTCCAGTTACACTGTGACCCTGAAGGTAATGGAGCCAGTGCTTGGGTCTGATCTAAGGGTCATTTCCAGAGAGATGTTAAGACCCCTTACACTATTTCTATGTTATCTTCAAGTATAAAATCCTAAAGGGAATACCTGACATAGTGTCATTTCCTTTCCTCCCCACATCATCTCTGGAAAAGGAGAGTAACTAGAAACTTAAGAGGTCAAAGGGAGTCATCTCTGAAAGGAACTTGCACACCACTGCAACTGCTGTATTCGTAAGCCAGCATCTGTTCTTGCAAATTGGCTAATTGTGTGTGCAAGCAGGTATTCACTAATTAGGTGCTCAATTATCCATTTTGTTCAAACAATGGACATTTGCATGTATAAAATTAAAGGGTTTGTGGACAGCTAACTCTTCTCCTGGTAATGAGCATTAAGCAGGGACCATCTTAAAGACATCCATCAACATTTCAAGGCTTCAGGGAAGTCGAAGGGGCTGAAATTCTCTTATGAATAAGCACTGTATAGTGCTGCCTAACAATTAAAGTATATATGTGGCAATATTAATATCAGAAAGTGGCAGAACCCAATATAAATGATAATTAGGAGAAATGACAGCTCAGCAAAAAGGAGCGATAGCATCATTAGTGCCACTAGGGGCTTTGTGAAGCATACTCTTCCCTGTACAGCTATAGAAAAGGGAAGGGGGTGGGGAACAACAGCTTTTGATTAGGCCAGATAGTTCTCTGGAAATTCAAACCATTGCCTAGATAGATTGCAATAATTTTCCAATTTTCAGAAGGGTCTAAGTGTGGGTTTTCAGTTAGCCATCATAAGTGCTTTTTGAAAATAGGACTTAAGCTTGATTCCAGAGCCTTTCTTTTATCTTCTCTCCATATTGTGTTAGGACAATTACTCTAGAGTGACAAACTGATAGCTCTGAAGGCTTTTAAAAATACCTAAAATATAATGAACTATACTTTGGCGAGTAGAAGATAGGATTCCAGATAGCTCTCATTTAACATTCCTTTCTGCCTCTTGCATGAGGATTTTGTCTGCTTTGTGGGGATGATGTCAGTTTTATCCACATTCATAAAACAACTTCCTAAGCTCTGAGGCAATTATAAGAGAGGGGAAAAATAAGAAAAAAACCCAGTATATAAAGTTGAAAATTATTGTTACTTTCTAGCTAATATCATATTCATAGCTTTTAAACCATAACTCTAGTACCTTTATTCACCACATCAAAGTTGAATAAAAGCTTTAACCTATTTTATTTAGGATATGTAACTCCCAATAACACATTCATTTTCTATTGGGGGAAAAAAAAAATCATTGCATAATTCTCTGTGTACCTCAGAGCCTATAGACATGCTTCTGATCATGTTTGTCAACCTTGTCAGCAGGTGGTGTGTGTCCAGTGGAAGTAAAATAAAAGTCTGTAACTGAAATACCAAATCCCAGCAGCTCCCAGCTACTGAAACAACCTTCTGCTTTGATTCAATGTAGCCTTCAAACAGGTCTCATTTTTTTCTGGGTGGGTGACTACTGTTCAGTTTGTGGAAAGGTAGAAGCCATGGAGAAAGCAATGCTTGTCCCAGGCCCCCTCCAACCTAGGGGTCTTGCAGCCTTTTGAGTCCAGAGGATTCAGCCTTTCATGTTTAAAAAGCAGGTGAGTATCCAACTCTTTAATCCTTAACTCTGTTTGTTGTTGTTGTTGGTTTTTTGTTTGTTTGTTTTTAAATCAGCTAGAAAAATCCAAAACTACCCCCCCCCCAACACTAGCTTTTAAAGTCTAGAGCCTTACGCTGAAAAAATAATTAGGTTTCTCAATGCAGAGTTTAGCTCAAAAATGAAATTTGTATTATTAGGTTATAAACATGTGTGTGACATTAATTATTTTTTCTGGCTTTTAAATATGTAAATACATATCAGACATGGCAGCAAAGACATAAGAGCCTCATCAAAGCTACAGGAAACTTTGCTTTCAACCTCAAAGATGAGAATTGGGCTGCCTATTCTTTATTTGTTTTATAAATCCCTTTTTTGACACTTTTACTCAAGTGTAGATAATGCTACTGATTTCAGCTGTAGCGCTTGTGGACAGAATTTTGCATGAGAGAGCTAGATTAGTTATTCCTGTCTTTCCTCTTAGCTACACCTATCCTTTCATTAGATGCTGAGATGTTATTGCCTCATTTAAAAACAAACAAACAAATTCAACTCTGATCTGAATAAAATCTGCAAAAAAGTCCCCCACCAAATGTTTCTATAGCCAGGAAAGGAAAATTCCCTAAGGTGTCAGAAGACCCAGTCATATGAATAGATATGCACAGTTATTTTCCCCTAAGGGATTTTAGAAGATACAGACATGGCTCTGCAACCATTTCTGCTGGGCAGTTTTTATTATGATTTATCTTCTTCTAGTAATGCTTATGTGATACCAGTTTAAAGAATGACAGTATTCTGTGTGACAGTAAAATGTCTTTGAAGACTACCACAACAAATATTTTGATATTCTACATACTCTAAAAATGTGCTAAATAGACTATATCCACATTTCCAAAATAATCCTATATAGACCATTCTTTACCATGCAGAGTTCATGCTGTATCACTGATCAAGTCAGCTTAGACAACATGACATCTTTTCTGAGGTATTAGAATAATGCTCTATTGAAAAATTATGAAATTAGTATTTGTGTATGCTATGCAATGTTCCAGTCTACTAGAAAATTGTCATCTTTTGTAAAAAAAAGTGTCATCACAGTAAAACTGATGATAAAGAGCAAACGGAAAACTCACTGTGGAAAATAATTCCTTTGACAGGCACACCATCTCTTGATCCTGTCCCTTGGAACGATGATGTTTCTATTTTTCTAAGCCAAAATCACAGTAAGATGCAGCCTGCATTTGGCCATACCTGAGCAATCCAACACAGAAAAGGACATATGAAGTTTAAAATTGAAAATGATGTTGTTTAGATTGTAGTGCATTAAAAAATGACCACTTGTAGTGGTCATGTTCAGTTCATGTGTGTTAGTCGTAGGATCACCTGGTACCTGCTTTTAGTGAATGAAAAGACCCCATAAACCTCTCTGTTGCCAGACTGGATCCTATAAATCTTTTATGTAAAACATATGCTACTTACATAGTGTCTGCATAGAAATCATGCATTTTTTCCACTTGAAAAAACTCAGTATGACTTTATGGCTAAAAATTGAAACAGATGAAAGCCTAGGAGATCTTTTCTGACCATGCTGCTTCTAGTCCCAGGGCCAAAGCTCATGATCTTACTCCGTATAGCTATGTAAGGTGGCTCCCTTGAGAGAAAGGTAGTACATCGCTAGGGCTAGAATGAGTGATGTTATATTTGTTCTTACTGATAAATTACTGATTTCTTGCAGTACACTTAAAGATGCTGTTGGGGATACGTTTTTAGCTCTCTACAGGCAACTCCAGGAAAGTCTCCCCAGTCTTATTCAGCCAGACTGGATTTTTACAGTTCCTGATTTAGCTATGAATCGGGTCCTTTGTACCTTTGATATATGGCCGTTTGTGGCAGATTCACGCCTTGCTCATTCTGCCTAAATTTCAGCTATGCTGTATGTCTTGAAATAGGATTATCTACATGTTTCCTAAGGGATGATGAGAGTAATGAGCAATTAGTCCACAGCAGGCCAGCTTTTCATGAAAATTCCTTCCTTCTATGTATATTCTGCTTTCATTAACAGAAACTGACCTTTATATTTTGAATTGCCAGCTCCCTGGAGTTTCTCTAGTCTCCAAACTATACTAAAAAAAAAAAAAGAATGTTTCAGTAAATTATCCTTTGTCAGTTTAATTCCAGTGTAAACATCATAACTGGCAAGAAAATACTCCTCTATTTAGTAGTTAACTAATGTTAAGAAGGTCCATTATCATTAATAAAGGTAATATCTGACTGGGGTTTCATATAGGCATTACAAGGGTAATAATGTTGTGCAATAAAGGTTTTTGTTTTCATAAATCAGCTTTTATAATGCTAAAGCTGACATGCTTTTGTTTGGTATATATTGGATGAACAGTGAATGATAGAGTTTCAACTTTCCGGGTAAGTACTGGTGAAAGAAAAGCAAGGAGTCCAGGGCAGAGTGTGTTCCAGGAGAATGAATTCAGGACTGGAATGTTCTCCTCACACTCCTTGTACCTTCATCTTAAAGCAAGGGAGAAGTGGGTTAAAATACTGATGTTAACTTGGGATGAAACAACCTATTTTCTCCCCTCCTGTGGAATACAGATGATCAGGGATATATATCCCTTTGTAAAAATACATTGAGTTTTCCATGAAATTAATAACATTTCTCTAATAGTTTTAAAAATCTGACAGTAATTTGTATTTATAAAGAACTAGGTACGTTGCCTAAAAATATGTGTACACATGAGAGCTCTCACATGTTTTGAAAGTAATTTCCATTAAAATACACTACTGAGAAAAAAAAAAAGGTTCAGTGAGTATCCTTAAGTACACCTAGATTAGCTACAACTTGGAGAACTCAGCAGGAAGAATGAATGGATGCTTTGCTGCATTGTAACAATACAGTCTTCTGCACAGGGATTTCTATACTCCATATACCCTACCCCTATAAGATAGGGTAGATTTTGAACTGTCCTATCTCATGACTGACAATTGACATTCCTATGGGTCTACTGCAACAGCTGTATGCCATCCTGTCCTGTTCATAGGAAAGTACCCAAAATACTTTGTCATGAGTGACAGTATAATAGTAAGATTTCCTTCAAGAGACCACATTGTTTATTGGCATGGCAAGCACAGAGGACCATAGATATAAATTGAAGTGGATGCTTGTAATTTTATTTCCTCTTTCAACTTCTTAACTGTGAAGTCTTGGAATGGTCCTATTAACCTCATTGATCTGAAAAAAAAATTTCACTGCTTATTGCACAGAGCTTTTAACAGCAAAGCTTGCAGGCCTTAGGCAAAATAAATTTACCTGAGAAGCTAAATCCCCATGTGGATTAAAAAAATTAAAAATTATCTAGTTCTGCCCTGAAAACATTTTCTTGCTTTAGTTACATAAACGTCACTCTTGGCTTCCAGCAGCCAATTTGCGCACCCCATCACTGTTCTGCCCTTGTGCCCTTCCTTATTCTGGGCAATATGATTTCAGGCTCTTCCTTCCCCCTTTCCCTCCAGGTGCTCTCCAGTCTTTCCTCCTGTCCCTACAAAGCTTTCCAGGTTTCTTACTCTTGACAGCTGGAAATATTTATTGCTCTGATCTTCATAGTATTGCTGCAGTTAGTGGTAGATATAAAATGTCATGATAACTCTCTTAAAACCTGATACAAATTTCAGTTCTTCCAAGGCAAGCCTTTATGGCATGGCAGAACTTTCCTCAGTAAGCAATTTATATTCCAGTACTTTCAAGTGTTCAGTTTTTAGGGGTTACACAGAAAAACGGATTTGTACAGGACAGGAATGTCCAACATCTGCTTCCATTCAAGTATATTTTTTATAATCTATTTCTAGTAGATCCAATGCACTGTTAACAATTCAACTGATGTTCTAGGAAAAGAAAATTCTTCAGCAGGAGCCTTTTCAAAGATGTAAATCTGTTAGGAAAGCTAACAGATGGAAGGTCTTCCAGTTTGGATGTTTCAGATATGACACAAGACAGTTTTCCTTCTGAGGCAAAAACAGAGGTATTCCTAAATAGATGGAAAATTAAATACCCTTTTGTGTTTCTTCTGCTTTAGGATGTGTGGTCAAAATACCAAGGCAGTGCCTTCAAACTGCTCTATTGCTTGTTGTTGTAAGGAATAGTCCTTGAATAAAAAAAAAAAACCAGGATTTTGACTTTGCATTGGGAATAACATTTCAAATAGAGGAAGGAAAAATACATTTATTCAATGATAACTTCTTTCTTATTTTAAAAAAAGGCTAGAAGACAATGGTTTGGAAAAGACCAGATAAGTGCTGTGTTGCATCATAGGCATGGGCAGTGTAAGTCTGTCTGCACTTCACCATCATTTTTGCCTTAAACGTTTCCATGTAATCAGTGGTATGGTTGTGTGTGCCGTCTGTGTCCACATGGTGCTAGAAAATTAATGCTTTCTACACAGACTGTGAACACGAATTCCAATTAGGGTCTGCTGTGCTGGTGATTTCTTGGGTAGACTTCTGCCCACTGAAATAACTAATTAATGTCACGTAAGGCATAGAATATGTAAAATAGTAACAACTCAGTCAATTTCTCACAGCTTTGCTGAACTGAGGTGAAAGCTTCCTTATCCCATTCCAATTTGAATTGTTGAATTGTTTAGCTCCTTGACTATGAACACGTATTTTCTCTTGTCAAGTCCCTTAGGGAAGATTTTTTCCCTTGTATTTTTTGCATGATTACAAAACCTCTGAAAGGTTTCACAAGTTCTTAGGAGATTTAAGAAGATATTTTTTACTTGTTTCTTTAAAGACTGTCTCCCAGAATACGAGCCAATTTCTTTTCAGTTCTCATCCTTGATTTGCTCTAAAGGGCCTGAAAAAAAGGGCACAAAACAAATTACAAACACACCTTGCAAGGCTGCTAGATCTGTTCTGAATGTGGTGGTGATTCTGCATTATAGCAGAATATTAAGTTTCAGATATACCTGCCTGCTTGTTCTTGGTGTGAGTTGGGGATTCTTTAAAACAAGAATGTCTGTATTGATGAGATGCTTAAGATTATATACCTTATAAGTATATGTATTTTTTGATAAGTTATATATGTATATGTATGCAGAGAAAAAGAGCACATTAATTTATGTAATGGAGAAATGGAGAATAAGTTAAAATACAAATAGTATTAATGAGAATACTGGTAAACAATTCAAAGAGTTTAAGATGCATACAAGAGCTAGAGATTCTAGTTTTCTCTTTTGCTGAGATGGCAGACAAACCAGAGCTTGTGTGAACAAAAGGGAAAACAGTTTCAAACTAGGCTACCCTTTCTGCCAGTTCTTCCCTTTCCCAACCTCCCTCTGAGCTACCATCCTTAACAGCTTCGCTTCACGACCTATCTCAGCACTAGCCACGTGGCTGTGCACAGGCCATGAGCATAAAAATGTGTACTAGCTTCCAAATATGCCCAAGAAACTGTATCTCAGGCAAATGTCATTACTGTTTGTGGAAAAACCTAACATTCAGTATTAAACATTTTTTTACATAAGGCCTGGGAAAACTCAGTCTGCTTTGTAGGTGCTGCTGATACCCTTGAAATTACTGTATGACCAGCTTTTATGGCCAAATAGGATGTAAATGCCTTTGACCTGAATCTCTTCGCTCTTTCTGATAGAAATAGGAACTTAGGAGGAAGTTTTACTTTGTCCATGCTGTTTTGTGTAGGTTTCATTATAAGTACCTCTTTTAGAAGATGGATGAGTCATTTTAGCTATCCATTTTTAATACTCTGAGAGATGGGAGAAACCCCCCACAAATAACAGTTTTACTTTATAATATTAAATTCAGTGAGATTTATTAAAAAGGAATAGGAAAGAGTAGTGAATGTGAACAGTTAGTGATATTTCTGAGAGGTCTGAAGAAAAGAAGGCTAAGGTGGAGGATCTAATCGCCATCCTCAACTATTGAGAGAGTGCTTACAGGGAAGGCAGAACCACACTCTTCTCAGGTGCCCAGAGAAAGGATGAGAGGCAACAGACACAAGCTGCAGCAAGGGAAATTCTTATTAGGAAAAAAGAAAGCACTCTCCACAATAAGCAGTAGTCAAAATCGAACAGTTTTTCCAGAAAAGTCAGAATCTCCTTGCTTGGGGATTTTTGAGACTTGGCTGGACAAGGTGCTGAGGAAGCTGATCTATCTTTGAAGTTACACTGCCTTGAGCAGGGGGTTGAACTAGATCATCTCTAAAGGTCCTCCCCAACCTAAATTATTCTGATTATATATAGCGATATTTCTAAGTCATAACAATGACCTACCTGGTTCTCCATTTGAAGTGTTAGTTTTGCCCTTTTGATTTAAAAAATAAATAATTTAAACCTGTTTTTTTCCTAGATTTTGCACCAAAGTTAGGAAAGATTATACTTGTGTGTGAGACTGTTTCTGCATCACATACTGAAGCAATTTAAAGATGACTCAGGGTATAGTGCTCAGTAAATCCAAATGCTGAGAGTAAGTTAAAAAAAAAAACCAAACAACTTTTTATATTTTGCACATTGCTTTTCCTAAATCTAATAAAAATAACATGAATTTTCCTAAAATAAGTTTTTAATAATGAAAATTAAACTGGTTAGCATGGTAAACAGTTTACATATCATGAGGTTAACATTTGAATATTTTTTTAATACTATTGTAAACTCCGTGGTTTGGTCGGTGGTCCCTTTTATGTGATAGAATAGATGCTATCATTGAATTTATAGAGCAGGTTTCTGCAAGATTCTGAATGTCGCTGTAGATTGATCACATTATTGCAGGACATGCAATCAAGCTCACAATTACTCAGTCATAGATATTGGTGCTGAGCTTATATTTAGACAAGCATTTGACGTATCAGTCAATGTGATACCATGAAAGATTGATTGGAGTTGATCATACCATAACTCATTTTTGCTATGTGAAAAAAAATTAGGGGAGACTAATGAAAAAAGCTCTTCTCTCCACTTGGAGTATTTAGATTCCACAGAATGTCTAATGTTCTTTTAGAAGCAGTGAATAAAAGTGGCATTGATTCACTGCTTTCCTCAAAGTGCATGAAAACAAATAAAACTTGAAAAAAAAAATATTGTGCTGCAGTAGTTACTGCAAGTAAAGGTAAATCTACTGGAGGTATCAGGGCAAACCTATTAACTTACAACTTTGCCTGGTTGTTTCAGAAAGGGCATTAAAGCAATGATTTAGGTGCTTGTGTAGTTTGCCTGGCTTTGCTTCTTATCCACATCTGAAAGATATCTGTGTGAAAAGTCTTGTTTCTGTTTCAGGTTTGAAGTTTCTGACATCCAGGAAGGAAAACCCAATACTTTCATTATTTAGAAAGGGAAATGTAACAGTGATTGGAAACAGTTTTTCATAATACGAAGTGAATATTCATCTTCCTAAGAAACACTTCTCTTTAAGAAAATGTATGAGATTCTGTCATTGGCTCTTTAATAATTCCAGAAGTTGAGTGATTTACGCCAGACCTGGAGAGCGCTGTGTTTGTCTGCCATCTGTCCCGGCTAATCTCCGAATTCCATCTACAAGCGTGGATGACTTACAACTTCCCTGATTAATGACATCTATCATTTTCTTCATAACACAGAGCAATTAATCTCGCCCTGTCCCAGGGGTCCGCCTCAGTAATGGGCTTGGGGGGAGAAGCAGCCCGCAAAAGTCCTTTTGGAAATGATACCCTTTTCGTCCTTCCCCCCCCCTCCCCCTTCTTGTCCCCTCTCCCGTCTCTCCTCCTTGTTTCACACCCCTGACGACCCACCAGCGCCAGGAGCTCCCTGACCCCGCTCTGGCCGTGCGCCCAGGCGCGCTGCCCCCCACGCTGCCCCCCGCCCGTCCGCAGGGCTGGGGCCGCGCTGCACAGCGGGTAAGCTCGGATCCGAGGGGGCGGCGGGCAGGTGCCCGCTCGGGCCGGGCCGGGAGGAGGAGGAGGAAGACAGGGCGGCCGCAGCTGCATTGCAGATGGAGCCGCTGGCTCTTGGGGAGGGGCGGCTGCCCGCGGAAGGGAGCGTGGGCGGTGCAGGGGCACCGCGGGGTGGGGGGGGGGCGCGGAGCCTCCGCCCCGCCGCAGGAGGGAGGTGCTGCCGCCGCGTCCCGGCGCGGGGAGCGGAGCGGAGCGGTGAGTGCGGGCGGGTGAGTGCGGGCGGGCGAGTGCGGGCGGGAGGGCGCGGCGGGGCAACGCGGGGTGCGCGGCGCTGCCCTGCCCTGCCCCTCCCCGCCCCGGGGGAGCATCTGCCCCGGGCTCGCCTACTCGGGCAGCAGCGAGGGGCGCGGAGCCGCCGCAGAAGGAGCGTGGGGAAGGCGCGCAGCAGCCCCGCGGCGCTGGGGTGGGAAGTTACGAGCGGCTGCGGCAGGCGGCCTCGGAGCCGGGCTCTCACCTGCGCCCTGCGCTTCGTCCTCTCCCCGCCGCTGTGGGTTCGGTTAAACCGGGACCTTGCCCGCGGTGCCCGGCAGAAGTGCGGGTCCCCGGGCTGCCCCGGCTCGGTTGTGAAAGAGCCGGGAGCTGGCTGGTTCTGGAAGTCGGCGCGGACTGTTAGTGCCGCGGAGTTGGAAAGGCGGTCGGGCGTCCGTCCGGCTGGGAAAACTGCTCGGGATTTTTGTAGCTGTTATGCAGAGTTTAACAATCTTAGAAGCGGCTGCTTAGCTGTGGTTACACTCTTGGGGGCGGGCGGGGGGGGGGGGTGCAGAGCAAAGAGCATGACGTTGAAGCCATGTCTATAAAAAGCAAAGAATACGCTGGGCGTAAAGAAGCCGTCAAGAGAAGGTTTGCCAGGCTTTCCAGGACCAAGCCTTCGGTTCAGGAGTGAAACTGTCAAGTTGCTTTGTGAAAGCAAGTAATTACTGTCTCTGGAAGACGTTAGAAAAAAATCTCATTTGTCAGGGTAATTTGTGCGTGCTACAGGAGTTGGGTTGTAGTTGCTTGCTTTATATACTAGCAGGAGTACAGCTCTCTGCCTGGAAGCGTTCGGTGCTGTTAGTTACAGGGTTATAGGGCGTTTTGTAACAGGACTGGTGAAGCTGATGCTGCAAGAGTAGCCAAGAGGCATGTGAAAAGAGAGCAGAGGGGATGGGGACAGGCTTATATCCCATACGTTGAGAGTTTTTCTGGAGCACTCTCAAACAACCAAAAGGAAAGCAAAGAAAAAGGTATAATTTAAAAAAAAAAAAATCGCTCTTATAGTAAATGCTGTTGGCATAAAGTTAAATTCAAGTTGAGGGTTTTCTTTTAATAACTCGACTTAAGTGAAATGTAAATCTGTGGTATTATGGAAACTGAAAAAAGTAGTTCTGGGTTATGGATGTGGTTTTGTGTGTAGTATGCACTATTTAATGTGTAACACTGAGGTTGGGATGCTTCATTCTGAGTTAAAATTCTGACATGGCTACATTTAGCAACTTATAAATCAGCACCAAGTTTGATGGAGCTGCACTGAAGAAAGTTGTTTTAACAGACTCTTGTACTTCATTAAAAATGTCCACTTTAAAAAAACTGATCAGGTCATCCTTTAGTTTTAATGTTTGTAGGGTAACATATGAAAATTATTTGCTGCTTATGTATACGTCACAGGACCTATCCTGTCCTTTCCTAACTTTAGTCCTCTTTTCCAAAGATCCTATTGAGAAAGCCTGTTTTTCTGAGAGGTCTCTTGGAGGGCATCTGGAAGACAGTGGGGGATGAATGTTATCAAAGTCGCTTGAGAACAGCATGCTGTGCTTTGGGAGCAGGTGATTTTTTTGGGTACACGTTGTCCATGACACGTTACTGTTTTGGCTATACTATGGGCTTTATTTTGGAATGACTTGGTTTCTATTAAGGGCATTGGTATAATATTAGATAACAATTTAAGACTTATTTTAAAACCAAGATTTATGTGACTGGTTAATTTTGTTAGACCAGTTCTGACTTGAGATTTAGCAGGACTGTAGAGATGTTTCTTTTTCTTACCTGAAGTTATTAGAAGTTTCATTGGTTTTATGGCACTACGCTGGGGTTATGCAAGTTTTGTGCTGAGATGGCACTTGCTCTACTTTGCCCAGATTTTTTGTCCTTGGAACGGATTGAGGCTTAATATTGTTGATGACTTGCCTTTGTAAACTAAGGAATTTAGGGCATCTTTAGCAACTGTCAGTTTATTCCTGGTGTTTTATAATTTGTTTTACTGGGCAGTACAACATACCAGGAATTCCAGCTGTGGTTAGGCACTTGGATCCACATTTATGTTCCCATATTGTGCCTTTTATGACAAGAGGGAGTAGTGGGAAGCTGACAAAGTGATAATATTCTGACATAGTAATTCTATAGGCTATATATCATGTCAGTGTACCATATATTACAGCAGTCGTACGTAGTGTGTTTGTCACAGCTGGCCATAAGAGAGGGGGAAGGGAACTAGGATTGCCTCAGTTAGGGCCTCCTTCAAATCCACATGAGAACAGCAAAGTTTTTCATTTGGATTATATTGAAACATTAATGTGGTCAGAGGAGAAAGGGATAATTATAATGATTAGTTTGTAGTTGATACTAAAAATCTGACTGAATTAATGAATTCAACTGAAGTAGCCAAATCCCATGCTTTCCATTCTTAGTAGTTCCTTTGGTAACTACTTGGTCAATGTGAGTGGAGTGAAATGCCTCATCACTTATCTCTCCCTGACCACTCTAAATTCTAAAGGTGCAAGTCACTGCTTTATCTCACTTAATCAATAGTTAATCAACGTATCCTAAATGTATTCAGAATGTGATCAGGAAGAGAAAGCATTTTAGTTTTTGTCTTAATAGCTGCAAAACTGTATTAAATTAATTCTTACCCATAGTGTAGTCTACCTTCTTTCATTAGATTGAAAAGGCAATGTAGATAATATAAGGGATATCCCGGTATCTGTTTCTTTAATAATATGAACAAAATTCTTGTGCTTCATTTATTTTCTCATGTGCTTGTGACTTTTACCTGACAGGGTTTGAAACCAGGATTAAATGTGTGGTGAAGGAGATGCAGGAAAAGATGAGCTAGAATGCTAATATGCACATACATCACAGGTTTCAGACTACTATTCTGGATTGTTCTGATGTAAAAGTTACCCTTTCTTCCAGAAGCAGAACTATTCATAAGCTAAATATATTCAATATCATCTTTGAGCTGTTAGTTTTACTCATCATAAGCACAGAGTGCCTGTCAGAACTGTGCCCTGTCCTCAAACAATCACATACAAGGAAGATACCCAAATAACACAAGAAGTGGTTCTCAAATTTCTTTCAGTTTGCAGACCACTAACAATTTTCCAGTTGAATCAATTTTCCATTTAAATCTTGCTGTCAGTAGGCCCACTTTTCTTAATTATGTATATTAGACCTCTTGGAAGTCATTTGCATATTACAGGTTGAAAATTGCTCTTATAAAAATGACTCCACCTTACCTTTCAGACAGTTGACTGGTGGTGTGTGGATGTATAGCAGCTTTCTTGAAATTTGTGAATGAAAGCCAAGTCTCTCTTTCCACAGTTGTCCTTTTTTCCTCTGTTGTATATTTGGCAAAGATTATGATATCACAAGTTGATGAAGTTAAGGCCTTGGAATGATGTTGTAATTAATTAGTCCTCATATTCATATATGAGTATATAACGTATATAAGATTTGTTCTGTGATAGAAACTTAGGGGGGAAATAAAGCAAATATTCAGCTGTACTACCAATGTAATGTAGCAATGGAAAAAGCAAAATCTAACCTTGTGATGCTGAGTAGAGAGGGTTCTGAAAGATCTAATAAAAATATTAGTGTCATCTCACAATAACTTACGATGAGATGAAATGTTCTGATCACTCATCTTCAAGAAGAAATAACTGAAATTGGACCAGGTGCTGAGAAGAGCTAACAGGATGGTCTGAATATATAGTGAGCCTGCCTTGTCATAGAGAGGTAAGGGAGATTCTGGTTTGTTTGACCAAGTGAAATGAAAGCTACGTAGGATATGGACTCCATCTGCAAACTCAGGAGGGGATCAACAGAAGGGAAGCAGAACCTTGTGATAAAGGACATTGCTGGCATGAGAATAACAGAATATCTACTACCCCTGATAAAATTTTCTTGCAGAAATTCAGAGAACATCCCCCTGTTAGAGCATGTGGGTTCTGAAACACCCAGTGGCAGCAGAGAGGAGTGGGGAAATACTGCAGAAGTTTTGAGGAGTTTGTCTCGTTTCCTGAAGGGATTATATGCTTAGGGGTGGTATGGGCCAAGGGAAATGGTTGCATTTAGCTTCTGTCAAAGCTTTAAATGTCATGCCATGCAACATGCCAATCCAGTTCCCCTTCAGTCTGTTTAAAACACAGCTTCAGAAACCCTTTGTTCTTTTTTGGCGCTTGCCAATGTTTAACCCCTCTTGAGTGACTTCTCCTCTTCTATGTCAGGTTTAAGCTGCTTGTCTGCACCTTAGCAGGCTAAAGCCGCATTGTGTGCAGCCTGTCTCTCTATTCTCGTTTCTTTTGCCTTTCCTTGAGCAGCCCTCTAGGCTGCCTGAAGTGGGAGATTAATCTCTCCTGCTCTCTCATTCCTCAGTGTGTGCTTAGGACTGGCTCACCCTCTGTATGGCCTGACACACTCTTATAAATTTCCTGTGAAAACACATAATATTCAAAATGGTTTCCAATCATAGCCCTTTCATAAAAGGAATATGAAAAAATGGGCAACATAGGCATTTTTAGACATTCTTCTTTCACCCTAAACTATCAAGGGCAGCAAGGAGAGACTCTGCAGTAGTTTGTGGAGCTGAAAGTCTGCTAACAGTGACAGCGAATTTTAAAAGAACAGGAAAAATAAGTTTAGAAGAGCTTTAGTCTGGGGAATCTTGTTCTCTCTCTCTCTCATGCATAAGAAAATGTCATTTTGCTTTTGTGTGGCATGCCAGCATCTTCAGTGGAACTACTCACGTTTCAGATAATAGCACAGGCTTCCATTTAGCTCTCAGTTGTTCCTTAGAGATGTCTTTTGGATTAATCCATTAGTGACCATCATAGAGGATGCGCTGTACTCTTTCTGGTTAAACCCATGATGACAAAGTTTGGGCAATACTACTCTGTTGCTTGGTGGATACTTAGGTAACCCATATACTTTGGGACTACTTGTTTGTCTGTTTGGGTAGAAATAAGTTTACCTCTAATACAATTTTATTTAGTACAAAGATACTTTACATGGCTAATTTTAAATGTCATAGATTCCAAATGGAGCAGGATATGTGATACTAGCCCCCTTCTCTCCCCTGCCACGTTAGAAGATCAACGGCGGCTGTAGTGTTACAGAAGTGGAAGTCCAAAAGGCATCAGACAGTTGAGTTTGAAGTGTGGACTTCTCTCTGGTCAGTGTAGAAAGAGCTGCGAGAGACATGTTTAAGCCATTGTTAGGAAACTTGGATGATTTTTTGAAAATATCTCACTATCTTTATGAAATTATTTGCCTCCTCTCTGGCTTTTTATGTCCTCACTTTTGATTACTATCCACTTTTTTTGTTTTCTTTTTAATTTTTTAAGCAACTTCTCCTCCTGTTTAGTTACTATTCACTTTATTCTGCCCACTCCTGTGTCTTTTAGTATCTGCATCCCCAGAACTAAGGTAATAGAAAGTTTGAAGTTGAATTTTTAAGCAAATGCTGTTGATGTGTCAAACTTGTAAGTGTGTAAGATCTATTAGTATTGTATTTAAGTGTCTGTGGGTAACTTATAAAAAAAAGTGTATTATGAATGGTATTATATTGTTTTTTATTATGTTAAGACTTCTGGACAGAAATTTCATGGAGTGTTTATTATTACTTCTGCTTAATAAAATTTCAGCTAGGTTGTAAAATTACTTAATTTAGGATAAATTGCCTCAGGGAGAGAATAAACACATGATTATTGCCTCATAATTTACAATATGGGGTCTTTACTATGCAAAGAGTAAATTGTGTTATCTATCTGAAATGCAAATAGTTCTATTGAAATCTATAATGTCATAGGGAGGCAAAATTACATTTTGTAACAAGAACAAAAAAGGCATTACATGAACTTACTAATTTTAATTTTATAAATTATGAAGTATATCATATATTTATTGATCTTTCTCTTTGTGTTTTTGCTAAGCTTGAGACTTATTTTTGTTTGTTTGTTAGAGAAAAGAATAGAAAAGTGATGAGGAGCCTACCCCAGATCAGTCAGTAACAATTTTGCCATAATGTTGTCACCTACTTTAATGCATGTATAGGTTTTATAGTCGTGTTTTGAAATTGGCCAATATAATAAAAAAGCTAATCAGAAATCTGTGTTTTTCAAAAATGATCTTTATATAAATACCCTTCTGGGTGCTGTGATTCTTCTTTTAAAAATGTGCTGGGCAAAGTCCTTTGATTTGAAGAAGCTTCTCTTGCTTTGCTTTCAGGGGGACGTAAAGTCCAAACATAGTATTTTAGACTCCCCCCCGTCTTTAAGAGTTCAGTTCTGTCACTGAAGGGGACATGTATTCTCCCATTGACTTTAATATGTGCAAGGCTGGATTCTACCAGTCCAATAACTGTATAATATGGTGGTGTTCCTCCAATTAGATACATACAAAAAGATTAATTTCAAAATAATAGAGGACAGGTCAAGACATTTTGAGAAATCAAGTACAGTGACTATGTGAATTATCAGTTGCATGTAAATCTTACTAAGGATGATAGATAGAAATCCCAGATAGAAATGGTTGTAACAATACACCTTTTGTGGTCTCTGAAATTAATTTAATAAGTGTTTTGGAGATTGACTAATATACATATAATGACCTTTTTGTGTAGGTCAATGTAAAGTCTAATATATCTTGGAGATTAGTATTGATCAGAGTAAAGCCAAAATCAATCTTGGATTTTGAGGATCATTACACTTGGAAATAGGATGCAATACAGAAGATACTGCAAATTTTAGTTTGTGGAAGGCTTTTACAGTAATTATGGAAAATAATCTTTTACTTAGTTGTAATGTCTAAAAAAAATGGACAAACTGGTAAAAGCTTAGTTATTTAAATAAGTAATATGTTAAACTCCTTACAACTTTCCTTAGTTTGACAGATGATAACCAACCTTCTTGAAGCTGGTGGTGAAGTTCCCTTTTGCTTCAGCATGGGAAGGATTTTGTCCTCCCTGTTTGAAGCCATGATCTGGTGTTGAGGAAAAGGTTAACCTATGTTTGTTTAGAAATGTATTTTTTTAAATGGTAAATTGTTTTCCATCTTGACTCCCTTCCTTAGATGTTTTGGTCAAATTCAGTCTGCGCAGTTGGAGAAGTACACATGTAAAGAAGTGGAAGAGGTAAATTACAATACAATGTACCCTTCAAATATTGCATAGCAAGCATAATCGATTTCACTGAAGGTGAACTAGTGCTGCTTGCTAAATAAGAAATGTTTGAACAGAACATTTTATTTTTATTTCTTTAATAGGTTGGTTTGTTTGTTTTGCCCAATACAAAGTCTCTGGCCTGGGTACCTCATTTAAAAATAACCTGGTGGAAATTTTGAAGATCTTGGCTGAGAGTTTTCAACAGAAGTAAGTCTTTTTGAAAATCTGACTTGGCTGAAATGTCTATTCTCTATCAAGTGAAATAGCACAAACAGTATTTTATCCAAGATTCCTCTGTAAAAGATATCTTGCTTTCCCCTCATATTTTCAGAACCTATTAAAATAAATGAAGGTTATTCTATTTATCTTCTGCACAAAAGCCACCTTCTGATATAACTTTTTTTGCAGAGAGCACTGGATGATGTTCTTCACAATTAATTGGTATAATTCCGTTGATGTCTGTGATTAAACTTTGGCCTGTCATCTAGCCTCATGTATTAACATCTCAAAAACTGTAGTTAAACTGATAGATCATACATTTATATTTATGAATGGATACATATTTATAATCTTAATGATGTGTTTGAATGCAAATGGAACTTTATATATACATGCACATGTATATCAGATTCAGGGACCCTGAAGAATTGTCCTTGAAAATTAAAGCCTTATATAAATGCAAGCTATTGATATTGGAAGTGATCTTCAAAGCTGTTCCATTTAAAGATATTTAACTATTAATAATGAGCTACATCCCAGCTATAACATTCGTTCATATTCTGAGGGATCAAAGTGCCAAGATTACAGATAGCAGTTCTCGGGCTATGAAAGTCCTTTTACCTGAGCAGCTCTTCTTATCAGTGGACTTCTGAATTTCTCATAATAGATATCGTCAGTGAAAATCTGAAGAAATTCACCTTATTTGTACCTGAAATAACACTTTGAAATGTGTTAGCAGGAATTTTTAGAGAGGACTAACATATGCCACCTCTTGCTGCACTGAAAGTAGTAGAGTAGCTTTAGATTTAAGGCACGCTCAGCCAAAAAAAAAAAAAATCTGATAATTGTTTTTCAGAATAAAATTGTTTAATGATCAGAATGAAGATATTTTTAAAAATGCCTCAGAAAATGTGAGTTTTAATGTAGAAATATTTTTCTTCTTGCTGAAATGTTTTGGATGAAATTTGCAAGATTATTTTCCAATTGACATTCCCACGTGGGATGGTATTTAGGTCAGTTTTACTAATTAGAAGTTTGTCTACAACCATATCCTAATGCTTCCCGTTCATCTGTTTCAAATGCTCACAAAAGAAGATACTAGAATTGAGTTAGAGTTGTCATTCTTTAGCTTCCCAAAAGAAGAAAGCAGTATAACAATAATATTATATTGTAATAGTAACATTTTATTTTCTGATTTTTGGTGTTTATTTTCTTCAATGGAACTAATGCATCATGGTCAGAAAAAGTAATGATTTTTCCATTGAGCTCGACCTTTGTATTAACACTTGCTTACTGTGGGAATTATTAAATAAAACACAGAAAGAACTGATCTACCTTGAGCTAACTAATCAGCCTCAAGATGCATGTTGAGTTCTTCACAGCAATCTGTTCTTCGGAGTATGGAATTCAAATGCTAATATATTTCATATGTGAGACCTTTAATGCAGAAAAAATGTATTATGAAAAGTGATGCAGCCACCCGATTCACTTATTTAGTTTTGAAGGGCCCCCACAAAATGGGTCAGGCTTGCACTGTGCAAGCTGACTTTGAGAAAGTTTGGAGATGGTAGGAAATGACCTATATTTTTGAACTGGGACTTCAGAAACTGGGCTGAAGGAAAAATCAAACTTTATAAACTTTTTTCTATGCACAGAAATGTTGATGTTTGGACACTGATTTAATCTCATTCCAACAATTCCTATATTAAACGTGCATCTGAGTAGGGACTGTTTTATTTCTTCATCAGAGAGTCTTAGTCACTAAGTGAAGTTAATTATGATTTGTATCTGTGTAAGAGCAGAGCAGGCTCAAATTGCATTTAGTCAGGCACGACTAAAAAGATGATATTGTACGTCTGAAAAGCAGTTCCTTATAATTTTTAATGCTTTGTTGCTTTTCAGTAATGGAATTGAGTACTTTTGAAGTAAAACACTGTTTTACTTTTTAAAAACCTGAAGATTATTATGGCACTGATACTGTGTTGCAAAGTGCTGCTGCTTTGATTGGAATCACAAGTCTCCAATAGTGTTTTGCTTGAACTCTGCCTCCCACTATGTTAATATGCTACAGTTTCTCAGAAAACAGATCACAGTCCAGATCTGCCTCTTACAGTATTAACTATTCATCATAGAATAATCAAATTGTCTGACACTGAGTCTGAAAATTTTGCAGGAATTTCAGTCTATTCTTACTTAGGAAAAAAAAAAGTGAATAGCATTAGTAAAAGCATGACACTGGGGATGCCTGTTAGTAGTGTGGCATGGTGTTTTGCTTTTTTAACTACTGTCATAACTCTGCTTTTCTAAAGTGGAAAGGAGGCTGCCAGAATACAGAAAAAGTTTGTGAAAGAAGAGCTATTTGCCCTTAGTTGCCCTTAGACACAGAAAATGATGGCATGATCTGATCAACTGATACCAAAGACAATGCAAAGACTTTCATTAGATGGGGTCCTCTTGGACCACTTTTATGGACTCCAGACCGTTTCTAAAGCATTAAATTGCAATGTTTTCGAGGCAAACCTCTTCCAAATAACTGTGATTTTTGGCTTGTAACAAGTGTAGTTTTGTGGTTTTGTGTTACAAAAGTTTAGTAGTTTTCAGATACAGTTTTGCCTGCCTCATGAAAGTTTTTAGGAACACTTGGGATTTTCACTTTTTTCTTCTTATTTTGGAAAGAAGCCTGTTAAGACATGAAGAGAGCATCTTAGCTCTTTGTCATGATGGTAGCAGTTTTGGTGACCTAGCTGCTTAGTCAACTTGCAAAATCATTAGAAGCAAGCTTATCTGGGGAAAACAGCAAGTATTTTACACAGTTCTGGTACAATCAACTTTCTACTATGAATTTGTTGTATCAGAGGATAAGTTTTACTCATGGGAAGCAGTGGCATTACATGCCTCCCATCTGAGTGCTGCAGTTCTTTGTGTATGCTCAAGACATAACTTGTCATAAAAGTACTACTGATAAAACAAAGACCCTTTCCTATTACTTTTTGTCCTACTTGTTAAATAAAAAGTACAGACAATGAAGACTAACAACACTTACTGTAATCATGTAAAAGTAAAATCAAACTATTCAACTGAAGTAATTAGAATCTTTTTGTTGCTTAACTTCTTTGATTTTTTTTTTTTTAAAGTTTGTTGCGTATAATCTTGTGGTTAACCCTATAAGCAGTTTCCTAGTGTAATGTCATTATATGGACCGAACCACAGCTTAAGCCTGGCAGGCAATTGGCATTCAGTGCATGTGGTGCAGGAAGAATGGCTTTGGGTAAAATCGCTTTGTGAAGCATTTTAAAAATTAACTTTTGTCATTTTTGTTTGCTTGTTTCTCATGAACAAAGAGAAACATTTATCTCAGAAATATAACTGGAAAAGTATGCTAATGAGTAGAAAATTCCTTCATGTACTCTAAAGAGGGATACAGTACTAACTGAGGTTCTGATTTCAGGCTTCATCAGCCAAAGGATGCTGTTTGGAAAAAATTCTGCCTGAGGTCACATCTAAAACATTTATTTAACTATTCTTGTTATAAAGCTTTATAGACTTCCAAAAGAAATCAATAATTCAAAAAGACATCTGTTAGTAAATAGTTTAAATAACCACTTTTAAGCTAATAGTAATTAGTTACCTATGTAATATTTCTGAAGAACAGTTCTCCAATAGAAGATAATGTGTGGCAAGACTACAATAAGTTGACAGTCTTCAATATGTGAAACACATTCTTCTACTTGCCTGCTGCAATTAGTTCTTTTAACTAAGTGTATATGCTTACATGCTTTCAGTATTTAAGATTGGGCTTGGACACTGAAGGATGTAAACAGAAGAGACTAGGCTGCAGTTTAAGGTATACAAACATGTACAGTGTGACCAGCTGGGTAATGATGTAAGGTAAGTTTTTTTTGTTTGATGTCATCATGACAGTTAGAAAACTTTCCTCCTTAAAGTCGTTTAGAAAATAAAAAAAGTTCATCGCATACTTTAAAAGGAGCTTAGCTGCCAACTTTGGATAGTGCTGATGCTTCTGTGAGGATTCATGTGATGACATTTGGAGACTTCAGGGTTTCCTTGATGTATACAGACCTTTTGCATTTTCTTGTGGCATGACCTAGGCTTAACTCTAGATATATACTCCCCAGATCTGCTGTAGAAACTTGTATGGCCCATTATGATTTTATTTTTCTGTTTGCAATTTCTTATTCACCAGAAATGCCATTCTGAGTCAATGGATACAAAACCTTGAGTTGTGTCATCTTAGGCTTTGATAAGTCCTCAATTTATGTACAAATGCAGTTAAGTGCACTGCTGAATTCAGTATATGGTATATATTAAAATATGAAAAAAAATATAGTACCAGTCATAACATAGGGAGACTATTTTTTTTAACTTTGACAAGTTCAATAACTATTTTAGTAACTTCTAAATAGCTTACTGGACACACTTTCTTTTTTTCTTTCAGTTCTTGATACATTACAAAGAAAATTCCTTCAGTTCTTGATATCTTGAAAAAAATAATTAAATTTTTTTTTCAATATAAAAGATTTTAATATGTTTGCTGTTCGTTGGTTAGATTATTAGCAATAAATATGTATAAAGATGTTAACTTAATACATACTATACTAAAGTTACTAAAATATAAAATCTAAATATTTTTTGCACTTAGAAATGTTGGTGAATAGAAAGGAAATTTTAAGAGTATCTCTACTGGATCAGAGTAAAGATAAACATTTTCAACACTAGCAAATAATTGTTTCTTAAAGATTGTAAGAAACAGAGGTAGCATAAAGTGATCTTTTGCTTGGAAGAGACTATCAGCTTCCGCTGGTCAGCAGTTTGGTGTATTCCAAGTCTAGATCTCTGCGTGATCATCATGTTTCATGATTTATGCTTTACTACCTTCTATAATCCTCCTTTTTAGCATTTGACCTTCAGAATACGTTGTGGCAATGAATTCAACAAAACTGTTAAGCATCTGTAAAATAACTCTTCCCTGCATTTGAAAATTGCCAATAATTTTATTAAATGGCCTCTAGTTTGTCAGCCTCAATTTCTCTTACATACCCTTTGATTTTAGGGACCTCTATTCTAGCCACTCTGTATGCATCTCTCTTCCATGATGGAAAATACTTTTCTTATAAAAGCCACTGTATAATCTCTGAGCATCCGTGTTGCTGTGCCCTATGTCCTTTCTAGTTCTTCTGTATCTCTTTGTGATGGAGTAAAGAGAACAGCAACCAGAATTTGAGCTACCAGGGAGCTATGTGTTTTTATACAGTCACATTATGATGATTCTTGGTTTGCTGTCTAATTCTTTCCAGTTAAGCCTCCTCCCACTCTGTCCCATTGCCAAAACTAATAGATTTTTATCTGCTGCTAGATATCAAGGTGGCATTTTCAGATAGCTGTCCTCGATGACTCTAAAATGTCATCCTTATAAGCTGGTATAGAAGCCCATCTCTGTTTATATGTGATTGGGGTTGTGTGTGTGTATTTTTTTTAACACATTACTTCAACATTACTTCACATTTATAGGCAGTAAATTTCACCTGTAATTCAACTTCCCACACTTGTGGTTGTGAGATCTTTCTGCAACTTTGACCGTTCTGAATTATTAGCAGGTGTTTTCCCTTCACTATCACTTTTTGAACAGTTACCTTTTCTTCACTTATGAGTAAAAGTGTGTATATAAATATATCTATGTACAGATAGATTATATATTTTATAGATTATATATCCATCTTATATATTTATAGACATATTTATACTTATATGATATGTTTTAATGAATTAATATAATTCCTTTATAGTTGTAACCCATCCTCTCATTCCTGTAACGTTTATATCTTCTATTATCTTCTTTCTACTACAGTTACACATATGCAATATATATCTGTTAATAGCCTATTTATGTTACATGAATAAAATACCATTTTACAGACAAGTGTGTGTATATGGACATACACACACACATTTATCAATTCACATAATTCCATTTTTGGTTTTAGCATCAATATAAAAGCACAGACATATTTAATCTTAGCCTTATTGCTAATTTTCATATATCCTGTTTAATCCTTACACTGCCAGGTTTGTAAAATTGTCAGAGACTTTCTGATCTAATTTTGTAGCCATTCTTCCTCCTGTTAAAATTATAACAGTGTTGTATGAGAGTTCATTCTGGGATCACTGAATCTGAGATTTATACCAAGATCCTTAAAAATAGCAGCTGGCAACAAAAGTAGTTTTTAAAGTCCCATATCCACCTGAACGAAATCTGCAGTGCAACTTCACCTGGAGACAGGGATTTCTTTGGGGCCTTGGAATGTATTTATTTTTATAAAGTTTAAACTTCATAAGGTTCTGGCTCTGTGGTTTTAACCTCTGCTTCAGTGGGGTGGAGCAGTTGTCATTCATGAACAGTTCAGTGTCATTTTGCACATTTTTGGAACTACTTGTCTGTTAGAGAAGTTCCACAACTGGGAAATGTAATGGAAACCCGGTCTGCACAATCTGGTAAAATTTGTGCACCTGGTTCTCATTGCTTTCTCTGCAATTGCTCTTATATCTTGAGAAGATTTATTCAAAGAAATACCAAATGTGTTCATACCTTCTTGAAGCGGTTCCCTGTGGTACAAGAACTGCATATGGAGAACCAGTACCTGTGTGTGTGCATTCATCACAGGTGCAAATTCTGCCATCGAAACGTGTTTGTAAGTGTGTGGATTCAGTGAAGGCGCGGGTATGTTCTGCAGGATGCTGTATGCACCCTTTGTGAATGCTTACCTGGGGCTAGAGGGAAGTTTCTCTGTCCTGTGTGCCCTGTTTTTACATAGTAAAGCAGCAGGGACTTGCTGGCAACAGAATGCTGTCCATGGGCTTGCAGTGAAGGTGAAAATTAGACCCTAGTCAAAATTGTTCATGTGTGTGTTCATGCTATGAAGTGTTATGATTTTAAGTATTTTGTTTGAGAGAGCTGGATTAGTATTGCATACAGACAATAATACCAGTTTATGTCATACATAGAGGCTTTCAGATATTCAGAGGGCTGTATTGGTGTTTTGTAGGGTTGCTCCTTGGTAGTTGTGTGTTTGGTTGTCCTTCCACACTATGAATTTATAAGCACATTTAAAATATGGCTTTTAGTCTGTGGTGGGTACAGACATTCTCGTTTGTTGTTTTCCTCTCAGTTGAGTGCAACAAAGAGCCTCTGTTTGCTGAGTAAACTTCAGTAAAGAGTTCAGCTGTGTCTGAACAACAGTATTAAGGAATATTGGACCCTCCAAACAAACCAGAAAGGATTGAACCATTTTTTTCCAGCTGGGAGGCTATTTTAACAGAATAAATAAAATCAAAGGCGAACAATGACCTCCATATTTAAGTAAGCTAGAAGAGTTTTAAAAATGTGTTTGAAATCTGGATGTCACTTTTCTTTTATAATGTAATTAGATCTGAAAAGAGGAAAATGAGATTGAGCCAATGTTCACCCAGTCAGCCCTGCACCACAGTGCTTCCAGCAGGAAGTTGCAGATGAGAGGTAGGGTTTGGGTGGGTTTCTTTTTGTTGGTGTGGGGTTTGTTTTTGGGGTTTTTTTTGGTTTTGTTTTTTTTTTTTTTTAAGAAGTGCTTCTTAAATACCCAGTATTTATTTGCTGTGACCTCCTGTGTGATCTTGATTATAATTAATGTTGAACTAGGGTACATCTGCATTTCATTTTAAAAAGAATGAACTGGAAAGCATTGCTTAAGCTCATTAAGTAATTGTGCTTTGTTTTCATACTGAGAAAAGTTGTTTCATATTAGGAGAAGAACCAAATGTTTGCATATTTCCTGAAATGGTCCCATTTACTGGATGTGAGTGCTTTTATCCGAGTTCTGGTTCGAACAGTGATGGCAAGACTTAGTCTGAAGATTTTTAATAACAGTAGGAATACATGTAGGTGTTATCCTTACTTGATTTAATCTTGCCTGTCAGCTATGAAGAGTTGGGCTTCTTGGTTTGCTCTCTGTTAATTGGCTTTTGTCTGGGCAGCACAGGATGAAAAATGTCTCTTGTAGGCAAACAAAGTCAAAAGCCTGGGGGGGCTGAGGCTAGTGCCATTTCTTACCACCAGGCTCAGAAGGAGCCAGGACTAAGCCAGAAATGTTGCCCGTCTTCCTCGTGGATGCCATTTTTTCCATAGCTTCTTATCTGAATGCAAAATTGCTGGGAAAAGTAGAGAAATTCCTGTGAACGTTTGTTGCTCTGATTGTCCTGGAATCTGATTTATGTGAGAGTACTTTTTGCTCGTTGGTAGAAATAATCAATTATGAGGGAGAAATGAAAGAGTCTTTGAGTGTTTATCATGTGAGAGATAATTAAAAACTAAAGCCATGATTAATAATTTAGTATTTATTAAATTACATTGAACTGGGGCTGTAAGAAGAGGAAGGATCTAGCATTTTAATTTTCAAGATAAAAAAGAAAAAAGGAATAGTTTTATTTTATGGATGGGCATTTTTCTGCAAGAGGTGGTTATTTTCCCACATTATATGCTATATCCACTGAAACAGGCTTGCTTTTCTGTGTACTCCTGCTTCTTTTAGACTTATAAAAGTGAACATATTACTTGAAGATATAATGTGGCACATCCTTAAAGGTCCTTTGTGGATAAGATTAACATCTGCCTTTGCTTTAAGCCAACCAGAAGTTGTACAGAAAGTGCTGAGCACTTGTTAAAACACTAGATGAGACCTGAACTACTTCGCCTTAGTAGCTTGTTCTTGCTACAGGTTTCTCTCTGGCTTTAACACAAAATAGGATTAAAAACTGCTGAACTTTAATCCTGTTCTATCATTTTGTTATCTCATATGATTAGCTGACTTCAAGTTAAGTATTCTGTGGCAAGTTTGCCAAATTGGTCCATGCCCGGCATCGTGCAGAGGCCGGTGTTGCGCCACTGGTCTCTCTTCAGCCCCTTGCTGTGAAAAATGCTTCACTTTCTTGGCTGTTTTTTATCATAACATCCTGATTTTAGCATTTTTTGTCCCATTGCTTGTGGCACTACTGGAAGTTTCTAGGGGCAGCACGTTACCCGTGAGCTGCATCTCAGAAAGCCCTGATCTGCTCCAGTGTTGTTCCCCTGTTGCTGCAGGGCAGAGCTGGGAGCTGGGACATGGACCCTCTCCGTGGCTTCAAGAGGCCGAGCGGTGACCAGAGCTGCAGCTGTATTAAAGCTTGGGGGTCACCTGAGCAGTGCAGACACATCTCTGACAGCTTTTGCACCAGCTGTCATTCAGAGGCACTTGAGAAAACCCATGAGATAAATCTGCTCGTTACGCACCCGAAGGTGAAAAGCAGTGGCACGTGGTCTGGCCGTGCTGTCCTCCCTGCAGCTGCCTGAGGTGGGGGGTCAGGACCCTTCAGGGCTGCCTGTGCCCCTCTGGCTGGCAGAGATCTCGCTGCCATTTAATTGGCATGCTGTATTCCCGGGGGGCTGCGGCCGGCTCCCTTGATGCCTGCAATCCACAGCACGTCCCTCTGCAGTACCACACTGCCTGTGACTTGTCCTGTGGATCTACTAGCATGGACTGTGTCCCTCTGGGGGTCCTATCAGCAACGCTGTCCTCAGGATTGTTTTTCAAGATATGGTTATCAGTTTAATTTGCTTAAAATTTGCCATAAGGAGAAATAGGCCATGAGGTCTCTCTTCCTGGGAGGAATTTCCACCAGGCAAAATCTGTCACAGAGCATTAGCTGCATACTGTCACGCTGTGCTGCTAAGAAAAAGAGCAAGTGAAACTAAAATAGTTTGAAAACAGTTTATCTCTGTTAAAATTTCACTCCATTATTCTGTCTGCTATGTGTGCTATTAGGAAGACAGGATCTTTTAGGAACCAGACTGCTCTGGTCAATGCTTTAAATCCTGAAATCTCAGGTCTCTGACACTTTTGCCTCTGCTGTAGATAGTTTTAATGTTGCATGAAATTATGAATTTCGATGGGGATTAAGGGGCAAATGAACTCTTAGCATTTGGAGAGCCTTTCCCACAAAGTGGGAAACCACGGAGTAGGTGGATTTAATACAGCAGGATGAACTCACTGACCCTGATAGAGATACAGACTGCTGCTGAGCCCTTGAAGTCACCTGTGATATGATCAGCCTTAATACTTGGTAGTGGTTATGCAAATGTAGGGATTAAAAAAATACATTTACGAGATCTAGATCCACTGTATCTAATGCTTTTGACTAGATTTGGCATGAGATAAAGTTTGCATACCTGAACTCTCTAGACACACTTTTTTCTTTGTGCTTTCAAAACAGGCTAAGTGCTGCCAACAGCCAAGCAGTCCTTAGTTTTCCCCTGGAATCTCTTAAGTTAGTTGTTCTTGAATCAGTTCTTTGTGTATCTGGGGGAAGAACACTACTTCATATTCATAATAAAGAGATTGTGTATTAGTTCTCTCTTTTTGAGGGATTTTCCTCTAATACTCAAAGCAAATTTAATAACTAAAATCTATTTTGTTTGAAAAGTTGTTCACACCAAGAGACTAGCATAAATAACCAGTTATTGGTGTTTGATATGAGGAAGACTAGGAAAAAGTGGATCTGTAAGGCTTGGGATTTTTTTTTTTTCCTTTTCAAATCCATGATAAAATTGATGCCATGCAGCTTAGGCAGAGCAGGTTAAGCTGCCACCTGATCAATCCCTATCACTGTTTACAATTAAGCTACTTCATCATTGCAAATATTATAAATGATTAGTAACAATTGCTTTATGTTTACTTCTGGATTCTGGAAGGTTGAGAATAGCAAAAGGCCAAGACCAAAAGGGTCTGTTGCTCCTTTTTAAAACAAAAGAAAACCATCACCACCACCAAAAAAACAGTCCAGCAATATTGTTTAGCAATTCCATGTTTGAAGTTCTGTTTGATTTATCATTTAATCAGTTTTTAATCTATTTTAGTATGAGTGTTATGCATTAATTGCTTTCTGCAAAGAAAAAACAAATATGTTTGTTTAATGAACAAAACTTGTTAACAATCTCATATCTTATTAAAATGATCAGACAGTCTTAAAACCACAGTTACTGGCATTAGGGTTATTGTCTTGTTTTATATAATTGCATGTGTGGTTGACCTTTCTATGACATTCGCAGAATCAGTGTCACACTAAGTATAAATCTGTGGGTCATCCCTTTTGGTTAGCTGGTTTTGTTTTAAAAGTACCATTAGCTTTCTCTTTTTGCATTGTATTACTTTGCAATCTTTTGGACCTTTCCTTTGTTAAGGCTCAGGGAGCTCTGTTGGTGTTTTTTAATACTTTGGGATGCATGCTTTCTGCTTCTGAAGAATTAAAAATATTACTTCAAATAGTTGTTATATAATAACCCATTTTTTAATAAATAGAACATCATTATCACTGTAAAACACATACTTCATTCTACTTCCTTAATGTACAGGAGAAATAGCTTTTGAACACTTCTACCTTTTGTCTCAAAAAGAACATCAAAAGGTACAAAGTTTTAACTCTGAACTCATTGCTTGGTAACTTAGGCATTCCTTTCCATATAACTACAAGAACATCAGTGGAGAGTGTGAATTTCTGAAAGGTGCTTTCATGACCAGACTAGCCAGGATCATTTCAACCATAGCCTTAACAATTCCTGGGGTTTTTTTGCTTGTTTGTTTTTTTCCTTATGAAGCTTGATCCTAATAGGGGTTTTTTTGTTTGTTTATTTTATTAAGTGTAAATTAATTTAATTTATCTTTTTCTCAAGTCTAACTGTGTTAGTAAATTGGGTTCTGGTAGAAAGTGGAATATGGAAAGAGTATAACATTGAAGTGTTTTAAGATCTGCTCTGTGAATTGTCTTTGAGTTGATTAGAGCAGACAGCTCCTGGCCCTGAAATCAACATGATTACAGAAGTGATTCTGGTTGCTAAGAAGTGTCACAGCAGTACAAATGTTTTATTTAGAAAATAGATTAGTTCATCTTAGTTAAGAGGTGAATTTCTTTAAAACATACTTTTTATTTAAAAAGGGGTGATCTGTTGTAGCTTCTATATTTTCTAGTGAAAATCCTGTGGATATTTTCATTGTTATTAACACATTTGGGAATATTTGAGATTATTGTGAATATTTAGGAATATTTAACTACTTTTTTTTAATGTCTTTTATTTAATTTCTCACTTTTATTTAATGCTTATAAATGAGCATTACAATATTTTCACTGTTTAATTAAACTACATGTTCCATGATTTGAAGTACTCTATTATGAACTTGTAAGGAAATTGTTTTACTGCTGGTGTTTCACTACAGTATTAGATATTCCTAATCTCTGTCTGTCTTTCTCAGGTAGGATGGTAGTATCTTTTTATTGGGAAAACTGAACATTGATACTACAACTGAACATTGATACTACTAGTGCAATTTTAATTAGACACCAGTCTAATTTTAAAGAAAGCATATTTTTTAGGGTTTTCTTTCCTGAGCCAAATCATAGCAAGAAAAAACAGCTGTGAAATAAATCCAGTCACTTGGTGAAAACCAACATATCTCATCAAGAGTAAATCTTATGAAATCTCTTATTTGAGGCAAGTAATATCAACATCTTTCAAAACTTTAATGTAAGAAGTTGCTAAATATTTAATAATTAGGCATCACATCAGTTGGAGATAAAATGCCATTGCCTGTGGGATTATGGAGTGGTGTGAAGACATTTATTTATTGCTGTAAGTAAAGCACATTCGAGTTGGTCATATTGGTCCATAACAGGTTTTAATTTGCAGGGAAGCCAATGTGTAGTATATTCTTTTGTCTCTGGACTCATCAGAAGATGCTGTCCCCTTCTGGATGTCAGTCACTTGTCCTCTAGTTTTTGGCATGCTTTTGTCACTCCTCTGTTGTAAATTGTACTCTGCTCATACTTCTCTTGTTAGTAAAGGAGCTGTTTGCATGTGGGTAACTTTAACTATCTAGCCTAAATTCTTTAGCTGCTCATTAGCCTATGCTGCCAGCATCTCATTGAACCTAGTTTCTCTGTGCGTCGATGTCCCAGGGTCAAGGTGCCAGTTTTTGCACACGGAGTGCCCCCTGATGGCTAGTGCACCTCTAGGAGCACCAAGAAGACAACCAGTTGGCAAGGGTTCATTCATGCCACTGTGGGAGCTTTTACCATTAATATTTGTATCTCTGGATTGATATGAAACTGCTGTGTAGCCTTTGCCAAGAAACATTAATAATCATCACTTTCTCCAACACAACTCGAGGACAATTTACATTTTATAAAGCAATCATATGTACCATAGTAAAATTGGACAATCTGCTGCTTTGTTCTCTGGCGGAGTTGGGATAATGAGCAAAAAGTCACAAATGTTGCTTGGTTGGTTCTCTGCAAAGTAATTAATGGTAGTAAGTGGTAAAGAAGTAAGAAGCTTTGTAAATAAAGGAAACCTGATGAGGCAAAATAAAAGCTAAGTGGCAGGAGCCAGAATTTGGTTAAAGGAGTATCCAACACTGTTCATGTTCAAGATTTTAGGGTGTGTATTGGGAGCAGAGATGTTAAAATGTGTCTGTGGACCATTTTGCACTGATGTATGGACAACCTCCTAGCTGCATACTGGCAAATCTTTTGTATTTGTAGTAGCTAACTTGTAGTTAACATCAGCTCAGCAATAAAGACATTGTTGCCTTGCATCCCTGCCATGACTAATTTCTGTGGGTTTTTTCTTCAAGAGTGCTACAAGGTGATTAGCTGGAGAGAAAATTAGTTTTCTCACAAAATCATGAGAACAGAGTGAGCTGTTCACGTAGCAGTACCTATCAAAATTTTTCACCCAAAACGTGCCAAGTCTGAGGTGTGGCACTGTGTGTCTTATGGTAAGTTCTTCTGGAGCAGACCCTGGGAGGGGCCAGCAAGAGAAGGTGTTGGGGTCAGTGTGGGCTGGGGTGTATGGTCCTGGCTGCCCGTATGGTGCCACTGATGGGAGCCATGCAGGAGGCAGTTGCTCCAGAAGTGAGGTCTCTTGCATAAGTTGGCTTTCAGGTTATTTCCTGTTGAGATGACTCTGGATCCCTGGTGGAACCACTCAGGGGGCTTTGGGCTTTGTACTTTGAAAACAAAAGCCCTTTCTCTCCTAGGTGTAAGTGACAAGCTGGTGTTGAGGCAAAGCCTTCAAAAGCATGTTTTGTTGATCAACTGTCAGAATGCGTGAGGCTGCTTCTCTTAACAAATGGCAACAAAACAGATAAAAGCCCTTACGTGGTGTTTGATAAACACCTTTCAAAGTCTCAGGGAGCCCTGTTAATGCTCGGTTGTATGTTGAATTGTCTTCAATATAGTACTGCAAGTTACAAAAATAAATTTTATCAGTTTATGAGGAAGGAACCTGGAAATGAAGGTGTGTAAGAATCTGTGAGCAGTCTTTTATAACAAATGAGTGCCAGGAAATGTGGGCTTGATTTTGGGTCTTTGCTACCACAGACAGTTTTAAAACAAGTATGATTTGATCATAAAAGGAGTAAGCCAAAAGATGTATTGGAAATCACAAGCAGTTGTGGATATTATTTGTGTTTGACAATATGCAAGAGAGAGTAGGTTATGATACATCCTTGTCATTCAAAGGTTTTATTTTTAGTCTCACTTTCACAGTTGTTTTCATTTTCCCCAGCACCAAGTTTCATGCATTATAAATCATTCATACACCATAAACCATTTAAGCTGTGCGTGTTTCTTCCTCAAATATAAATTGGCGTATAAAATTCATTTTACCATCCTACTGTTATCACTTTTAAGACTATAATACTCTGTCCTTAGACCCAAATTCTGCCTGCCTTGACTCTCAAGTTGTCTCCTAAGTAATTAACAATATAAAATGATACCTTTTTAGTGACTGAAAGCCTTTCAATTTTAGTTTAGTTTGGATTTTATTATTAAATCCTGTAATATGTTCAATTTCTCCCCTTTTGTTGCTTGAATCAAAGGTGTAAAAATCTGGATTGATATGAAATCGTACAGGAATTTTCATAGTTAATATCGTTGCGTCTTAAGTTTTCCCATGATTGCCAAAAAGCTGAATGTTGTAACTGAAATCTTTTTCATAAAACCTAAAGATAAGCAAATGAACTGATTTTGTAGTACTTACTTAAATACTGAGCAAAATAGCTCCTCGTAGATTTTGAATTCCCAGGTTGTGACCACGATATCGAACCCATTTTTTGCAGACTCACAACTGTTAAATGCACATCAACAACAAGAACACTGCTGTTACTTCAGAAATGACACTGTCGCCTGTTTTCAATATCTTAACTCTTTCCAGATGGGACTAATATATATATATATATACACACACACACACATATATATATATTTAAATCTTTTTTTTATACATAACCTCATCCAGGCTAAATTCTTTCAAAGGCTTCCAAAGAGGGATTTTACTAAACCCTCCTCTATCACTGTCAGCCAGTAAACCATACTATGGTTTCCCTGAAGGTCACAATGAGAAAAAAATTAATATTTTAAGTTCTTCCAGATTATGATATTCTACAACAGAGTACTTTGTTTGCTACAGTATATGCTCACTCCTGACGGTGGCTGGAATTCAGCTAGGGAGACTTTCCAAGGAAGGATCCTGTCTTATGAGTCCTCACTTGAAATTAGGGCATTTTTCTCTATTGTCACTCAGGGGCAACACAACTTTGCAGACCTCATATAGAACTGAAATTGGGTAGTATAAGTCATATTTTAATGTTTGTCAATACAGTTTTACAGAAATTCCAGTTACTGTCTATGAAGAATTATTCTTGCATAATAAATGAATTTAGAGACTGTCATTCAACTACCAAAAAATGTTTAATTTGAATCTTTCAAAATGGGCCACTGCAAATGAATTTAATTAGGGCATGCTGTCCCAGAAAATCTCCTGCTTGACTTTGAAGATCTGGAACAAAAGCTGTCATTAGACAACAGCCGACTACAGGAGAGAAGAGGCAACAGGTTTTTTGGTTGTGATTTTTTTTCTTTTTAAATTAAATTGCTGTGTTTGCATTTTTTTGCTTAGTGTATATTGACATATAAGTTCAAAACGTAGCACAGTTCAGCATGAGTAAAACTTTGTTAAAGTGATGGAAAATTGGGCAATTGTTGAATCTAGTACTAGCAGCACTGAACTAATAAATATTAATAATATTGCATGTTAATTTTTAAATACTTTGTCCTACTCCCCTTCCCACACCTGTTTTAATTTTTAGTAACATGTAATTGAAAGAAAATTATCAGATAGCACAAGAGCTCCTCTGAATTGTGTTTAATCAGAAAAAGTATTGTCTTCTTTAGTGCCTTACATGTTAGTGTAGTCATAAACTTTTCAATACATACGTACTATTTAACTATAAATACTGTTTTTTATTGTTTCTTGTTTCAGAAGATAAACAGATCACACTGTGACTTCCATTGGGTGTAACTCACTACAGTTTATTAAAACCCACTACTCTCCATGCTGTAGCCATGAAGTATTTTTTTACAAGACAAGAATAACAAATCAGGCATGTCTAGTGGAAGCAAAGTGCTTAGACCTTGTTAGATATAATCTAATACATACTGTTTGTCTTGGTTTACCCTCTAAACCTAATTGTTTTTGAAAAATGCACATTTCACTGTGCAAATAACTGGGTAGTTAGCTGACCAATTGCCCAGACAAATATAAGACTTCAAGCCATATCATACAGATGATAGTAATGAAAGCATCTTGTTAGTTTATAGTTTAAGACGTTGGTTGATCAAATGTTTACTTGGCTCTTGGTGCTAATTTACATTTCTCAGAGAGTGAGACTAAATTGTATTGTTTATTTTCATTACTTCTAAAATAGAAGCAGAAGAATGTCTATGTTCTACCAGAATATAGATAACAGTGTAAATTTTATTCAGTTTTTATAAATTCTCAAAATATGTGATGTAGAATAAAGTATGGTGAACAAAGTACATGAGCCTATTTTATTTCCCAGCTAGGCAAGTGTCGCTTTCTAATCTGTGTTTCTTATTTAAGCACATGTAGTGAGCTGGAAATATTAGCCAAGTGTGCTTTAGGCTTGAGGGTTGAGTTTCTGTATCTGTCTTTGCAGTATGGTGGGTATGCCCTTTGCACCACACCTGTAGTCACTGCTGTACCCCACGTGGACAGGACTAATTGCACATGTGCTCTGATAGTTTTTGTGTGTGAAGCAAGTCTGAAATAATGCTGAAGAGTATTGAAATTTCTGCAAATGCACAGGACATCTGTGCAAGTAAGCCTTGGAACTGGTTAGTGAGTGCACGGTGGACATGTCAAGATTTAGAGGTGTCCGTTACTCCCATTCAAATGTTTCCAGTCCTTTTAGGAAAAAAAAAAAAATCTGCTGAAGAAAAAGAAAACTTTTCAGGTATGTCTTTGTTCTAGGAGAAGAGAGCTTATACTTAAGATTTTAAGATTTATTTTTACCTATTGATGACAATGTTAAAACCATGACAAAATCAATGTTATTCTGTATTTCTGCATTGTCTTGTAACGTGTAGTATCCCTGCAATCACCTGATGACATTGTAAGATTAATGGTTGACTTTTAGGAGAAACTGAGATTGTCACATCTACTTCTGAGTTGCATGTCAGCCATGTCTGATTCCCAAATCAATGTGAATTAATAAATAACTGCTTGATTTTTATTTTGTGTTTTGTGGGTTGTGTGTGGTGATTTTTTTTTTTTAATGGACCTCTCATGTTCTTGCATCTTCTCTGAAATTTTAAGTGGAGATAATCTAGTAGCTAAATAACCTTGTTCTAACTCATCCCAGAGACCAAAGACATGGCTTGTCTTTGTGATCATATGCTCAGAAGAAATAGTTGGAAGGTAAGAGATCTATGATGGGAAAAAATCAGGAGATGAGTAAATGAGAAAGTGAAGGGAGGACAGAAACAGAAGTAGACTGTCTAGTTGCAGCCTATTCAGACCATCACCTTGAATGCTTACCAGGAAAACCAGAATGTCAGTTTTCATCTGAAAGTCCAGAGGAGCAGGACCCACACATAAAATCTGTAGAGTGATCCCACTTCCAGCATCTGCAGAGGGAGTGGGAGGCAGCCTGGCGGTGGGGCACTGAAGGGGAAATGACACTGTGACAAAAGTTGAAAGGTGTAGGAGACATGCCTATCACCTTTGGGGTTGTGGAGGATGTCTGTGCTATTTTGCCTGTGAGTTTCTGACAGTGTAGCACAGCAAAGAGCTGTAAGGATGTGTCACAAGTTGCGTGGAAACTCACATAGCTTTATCTGGGCCTGAGCTTACATATTTATTCTATATGTTTTACCACTTATGTGGCATAGCAGGTCTATAATAGATCACCAGTAGGAAAATTACATCTTGCTTTTTTTCCCCCCTTAATCTGATCACTGAGGTGTTTTCTAAACCCAGAGTTTTTAGTGGGGAAAAGGGCATTAATAAGTAAGTGCTAAAATAGGTGTCCCCAAGTCAATGTTTCACACCCTAAATTTCACATCCCAAACTTGGAAAGGAAAGCCTTCCTGTGGTGGGGTAAAATCTCTCTTTGGTCCCTTAAGGAGAGAGACAGTGTCCTGCCTCTTCCTGCGAGCTGAAGTAGAAGGAAGGACGGAGATGCTGAGCAGCGCAGTGTGATAAATCTGGAGAGTAGGACTTGCTGCTTCTCCTGCCGGCACAGAGGCATTGTGAGGGGCTCTCATTCTCTGAGGAGATGCTCTTCCTGTAGTAAAAGCTATATGAGCTAAAGAGAAGCTAAATCATTAGTGGCTCCCTCATTGCAATATCTCTTGACTAGGTAAGGCAACAAAGCTTTGGTAGTTGTACTGCTGGAGGTGGAAAAAATCCCTATGTCTTGATGATCTGCTTGCTCCTAAATATAGTTTTCTGCCTTCATGGGCTATGCTCAGAGTAGTAGTATAAAACTGATCTAGTTTTAATCTCCTTCAGCACCCTGTCAAACAGGCTTTGAGAGATTGTGTATTATGTACTGGACAGCTTTCCTCAAAAGTGATGCTTCTTTTAAATGCTAAGGGTAAGTTACTTTATGAACTGAGCCTCTGAAATGAATCATAAAAGATCGGAGTAACCCTCAAAGGGCTCTCTTAGAGGAGACACTCCAGACGTCCACATGGGTAGATTATTTTATCCTTTTAGTACTATAAAATGCTTATGTTCATTTAAAACTAAGTAGATTCCTGCTTATAGCCTGTTTTTCTCCATAAAAAGGTAATAATATGTCTTGATTTTTATTGCAGTCTGGCCTATTTCATAGAATTCAGCTAAACTTCAGTAGAAATAGAGAGGGCTTAACTTGGGTAGAAGCAAAGCTTGGTTTCTTGTGTTAATAAGGTAGTAATATTTCACCAAACAAACAGGCCTAATTCTGTGAGAGTGAGATCAAAGTGCAAAATGAATTGTCCTGTTGTAACTTAAGATTAAACATGTATTGCTTTTACACAAAGTTTGATGCTGTGGATATTTGTAATGGAAAGACTGGAGGAAGTTTGAAAATGTAAATGCATGTAGTAGACCTTTCAAAGACCTATCCGCAGTGGTATATAGGTACAAGGGAAGCTCGTACAGATCAACCCATGCTGCCCTTGGTTTGAATTTTGATAGGCGTGTATTTGTTACAGCCTGAAAGTCAGTGTGAAGTGCGGAAGATGCGTAGGTCCCTGTCTGACCTGCGCAGCCAGTGGCGCTTGTGGGGACCACAGCTATGGAGCTGCTGATACTGGGGGGCAGCTGCTTACTTGGGTTTGTGTTGCTGAGCTGCAGGCACAGCATCTCTGAAAACTGCTGGGGATGGCACTCTGTACCTGACAGAAGATTTTTTTTTCATGCTGAAGGTATGGGGCTTGGTTTTGTGGTTTTTTTTCTCCCCCCCCACAATAACATACCTTTTATTTGGATAATGTTTCAATGCACTGAGTAGGCATGTGTTAGTTATACAGCAGTTTTCTTTCAGTACGTTATGAACAAATTTTCTCCAGCTTGGGACAAAATTTTAAAATTTTCTGTTATACTGAATTTGTTCTTAATTATTTGTATCTATTTGTTCTTTAAATAGCACCTTTTGTGTCATTCGCATTCCTCATAACTTTAAAATGACTAAAGGCATATTCCACCAATTTACAACTAGTGTGTCACTCAGTAGGATTTGGTCCTATCAAGGCTTCACACGTGAGGTAGCTCTTGGAGAATTCTTAGATACCAAGTCTTGGATTTCCTTCACGTGGGATCCTAACTGTGACCTAAATCAGTGTCGCATAAGATTTGTTCTGTGATAGATTAATTTCTTAATTGTTATAGATGCATAAAACAGATTATCTCTTTTTTTCAGTCATTCCAACTTCTTCATGGCAGACATGAATTCTGAGCTTTTGAAAATCCCAATATAATATCCTTTTTAAAAGGGATGGAGTGTCACATAGAAACTTTTGTATAGTTTCTTTCTTTACCAGGCTATCAAGCACAAGGCTGATGTGAAAACATTAACAGTAGTCAAGTAGTTTAATTTAGAAAATTAAACTTCCAAACTGTACCATGCATAAAAAGCAGAAGATTCATAATTTTTTCTGTCACTGGACAGAGAAGTATTGCATAACATAGCATGGATACTAAAAGTATTGAGATTTTTTTTGCTATTGTGGTTAAACTAAGACATAAGAATATTTTTCCAAACTGAGACTTTACTGCACAAATATCACACACAAAGCTTGGTTGTGTTTTCCACTCATAGAATGTGTTCAGCTCCTGTGTTCAAGTTACTATAGATCAAATTATCCCTTGAAGTTCCCAGTGCTGCTGCCCTGAGTTTTGGCTATGGCATCTTCTGTTAGTGTTTTGATCTTTCATCTTGCCGAGTGCCTTTATGAAGAGCTGTTTGCATTGATCTAGATTCTGATCGCAGTAGTACTTTGCATTGGCATGCATGCACTGAAGTGAATCTGTGTTGTGCTTATAGATCAGAGACAAGAACAATTTTTTTTTTCATGTGTTCCTACATGTTTCAGAATAACAAGTATAGTTTAACATTTCTGTGGGTACCTGTTCTGAGTCTGGATTGATCTATTTCTCTAAGACTCTATAGATTAAATACAGAACTAGAATGGTTAAGGTTTCCAGAGCTCAAGATAGAAATTTTTAACCAATTTCATGATGCTGACCAATAGCTGATCACTCTGTACAGAGACCTGGGTTATATCTTAGCACAGCCTGGCTCATTTTCCTGGCACCTGTGTCAGTAGTATCACCAAATAATAGTAATTATGTATATAAACAGGGCAAGTTGAAATTAAACTTTCCAAAAGAAATTAAACACATGGTGTTCAGAACAAGACAGCAAGGCTGCTAGCTTGATTTTTGGTTAATTTAGAGTAATGTTATCATTTTAAGTGTTGATTAAAGTTATTGGCTGTAGAATGCTACACTCGGAGTACATTCACCACGGTTTTGTGTTCACTGGAACACTGAGTGACTTAATGATGGTGCACTGTTCAGTACATGTGATTTAGCAAGTTATCTAGTGCCAGCTGACAAATACAGGATTTTCAAACTGGCAAAGCTTCTTACCTTAATGAGGAGTATCATGCGCTTATTACCCAAAACCATTTTTGTAATTAAAATCTTTATTAAATCTTTTCTGAAATGTAGTGAGAGAAAAATAATTTTGATATGTTACAGAGCATTTCTTAACATATCAGTGCGATAGAATGTGTATAACACAACTTATTTTTAAGCCTTGAGTAAAGGTGTTTTCTCCTGCTAGCTATTACAGAGTAGCTAAAACCAAAATACACAAGGAGAAGCTGTTTTATGATCTTAATGCTTTTGTACAATCACCCTTAGGATGAGAAGGTGCATGTGTATTTGTGTGTGCATATTTCCTAGCCAACTATGGTATTAAACTTTACTTGCAAATTTTAATTCCTTATTCTATGTCTGGACTTACCTTTATAAAACTCAAGTGGAGATGGAAAGCAAGTCTGTGTATGGCATCATGTTAATGCTAATTTGTGAGTTATTGCCTTAGCAGTGTAGAGTTTTTTAGTCCAACTCAGATGTTTGGTCATAGGATAAATACGCATCAGGGATGGACTATTTTGCTGCATGTAACTCGGGAATAACTTCATACAGATTGCTTCTACTGGGAGCGTTTGTTCAACAAGTTTCCAATACTCTTTAAATATAGCCCAGTGTCCTGGTTTCAGCTGGGATAGAGTTAACTGTCTTCCTAGTAGCTGGTACAGTGCTATGTTTTGAGTTCAGAGCGAACAATGTTGATAACACTGATGTTTTCAGTTGTTGCTCAGTAGTGTTTAGACTAATGTCAAGGATTTTTCAGCTTCTCATGCCCAGCCAGTGAGAAAGCTGGAGGGGCACAAGAAGTTGGCACAGGACACAGCCAGGGCACCTGACCCAAACTGGCCAATGGGGTATTCCATACCATGTGACGTCCCATCCAGTATAGGAACGGGGAAGTGGGGGGCAGGGATTCGCCGCTCGGGGACTGGCTGGGTGTCGGTCGGCGGGTGGTGAGCAATTGCACTGCGCATCATTTGTACATTCCAATCCTTTCATTATTGCTGTTGTTGTTTTATTATTGTTATCATTATCATTATTAGTTTCTTCTTTTCTGTTCTATTAAACCGTTCTTATCTCAACCCACGGGTTTTGCTTCTTTTTCCCGATTTTCTCCCCCATCCCACTGGGTGGGGGGGAGTGAGTGAGCGGCTGCGTGGTGTTTAGTTGCTGGCTGGGGTTAAACCACGACACCCAGCCTTTCCAGCTTGAAAACTGTTTATTTGTTGGCCCTGCAGTTGTGTCCATGCCCATTACCTGTGACCTCAGGTGTTGTAGCGGGAAGGCACTTGACCCCTGGGCTGGGACTTGGGGTGACCCTTCAGCGAGAGGCTCCATCTAGGAGCGCTGAATAAGGGCCGAGGCTGCCAAAATCCACATCATCACCTCTCAGCTTTTCCCAGCTGCGACTGTCCTGGCAACCTTCCGAAAATGCACAAAAGAAGTGCTGTGAGCCTGAGCAGCTGTGGGCTTCCTCTGGTTTCACTGTGCCTGACCCCAGCCATCTCTTCCTGGATGTGGTCCTTGCTCTGCTCCCTGGTGCCTTGTCACTCCGGGGGTGTTCCCTGACTCCTCAATTGGAAAGCCAGAGATTTACACAGATAAATATATTTCTTAATGAAAATTTTTACAGTTATCTGTGTTGCATTGTGTTTCCTTCCCTGTAAGAGTGTCAGATAACATGGTTATATGCATGATATATTAAGTCCTAAATAATATGAAAGAACTGAATTATGTAGCTAGCTTTGGTATTTATTCCTTCCTTGATCAAGATAGTGGGAAGATGGTGAAATTGAGTTAAATACAATGTATGTACAGAACTGTATGCCACTGGTACAGTAACTCAAAACATTTTGTTACTCAGTTGTCATTAGTTGCCCATTGGATGGTAAGAAGGTTGATTTGGAATCTCATGTTTAGCAATCAATAAACTTGTCAATGTTCTCACTGAATAGGTTAAAATAATGTAGCATTTTGTGTAAATGGACTGTGCACATTTGTAATTGTAGGCAGTCTGTAAAAGAAAAAAAAAGTAAAGCATTTGGAATTTTTTAATGGAAATTATGGTATTGCGTAATTTTTTCTTACTATTTTAAAGATTAGTTTTAAATGCATATGAATACTTTGTCTTCACTAATGATTCCACTTAATAGAGAAGTAATATAAGGGTACAGTCATGCTCTAGGGTATTTGAAGTTTTCCAAATAGCTCAAGGCATTTTGACAAGATAGGTCTAGGGCTGTTGCAGATCCCGTGACAAATTCATGTCACATTTTATATTACACTTTGTGAGATAGAATTTACTGTTTCCCCCTTTTAGATAATCTGTGTGAATAGGAGATGCTTATCATTTAAGAGATTAATGAATGGTTATCTGTGAGTAAAATTTATTTCCTATTACCTCTCAGCTATTTGTGGTAACATGATATGTGTCATGTTATGGGATTATAGATTACTAGAATGCCAAAACTGAATTGAAATTATAATTATTCATGTGAAATAAATAAAAAAAAAAAGTAGGTAAAATCCAAGCACTCTGTCCTGCCTTTGAAACTGATGATTTCATTTGAGGTTCGATTTCACCACAAAACTACTGAAGTCATTTTACAGGCATATCTAAGTGCAAGTTGGCTAATAATTTTTTGTTGTGGTCTTTGACTATAATCAACTTCAAATAATAGTTTGTTTTTTTGGTTTGTTTTTTTTTTTTCCCCCACAGTGACTTTGGGAGCTATTCACATCACCTGCATCTCATATTTACTTTAGCTACTATGAAGTCAAGAACCTAATTTTTAATGGAGATACTCTCGGCTTGCACCGTAGAGGAGATTTACTTATGTTATATATCTTAGCTAGACGGTGTGAATACCTTCCATGAACCGAAATGTATGTCTATGGTTATTCAGTCAACTTCAGTGCACTCAGCAGGATTGCATGGATACAGTAGAGATCAGAATTTGTTTAGTATGCTCTATTAGCATATATTCTTTCACTGAGAATAATAGTCTAATATATTATTCACTCCTTTCATGAAATCACAAGGATGTGTGTAGTGAAAATGAACATTATGGTTTGGTTTTTTTCATGCGTGGTGAATTGTTTATAAAGTCCTTTGTACCCCCAACAAAAAAGCCTCTCACTGGGAGAATTGGTTTGGGTGAGTATGTTAATTCTGTAGCCAGAGTAAGACTGTATGCTCATACTAATCAGTTAATTCTTGAAAGGAATTCCAGTAAAGTAATCTAGGCTGAACATGTGAGCAATACTAGGTATCCACCATAATAGCAGCAAATTGTTATGGGCTAAATTTCATAGAGTAAAATGGGACAATAAGCATTTCTAAGCCTTCCCTAGGGACAGAAGAAGATGACCTTCAGCCTAAATTTACATTCTGACAAAGAGAAAATACATTTTAATTCCTTGCATTTTAAGCTAATGTTACTTTTCCAACACTTGGTTGGAACCACTGTTCTTGGAATTAGCAGTTTGTTAAGAAACTGTAAAAATGGCAGATGCACTGGATGTGGTAGCAATTTTCCAGCCAAATTTCAAAGTACTAATATGAGTCTTCCAGGCTTCTTTTTAACTAATACTTGGACTATGTGGTTTTAGATGTAAACATCTGGTTTTATATACTTTTCTTGTGCCCTAGTGTTCTATATGCCCATTCCTTTATATAGTATTTCTTGTAGAAGATCCTAATCTAAGAATGTTAAACAAACTATGACTGTTGTGTAAATAAGAATACTGTGAAAATGGAAGACGGATGTTAAAACTACTTGTACAGAAGTCTAATATGAAGACATGTTGTGTGAGATATTTGTGCAGTGGTTTCCCTGCTTTCTGAGAGGTAATTACCGTGACAATTTGTTGTTAGGCCACTTACAATGCATATATGAAGTCGTCATTGGAAGATTTTAAAAAACCTGTTAAAACAAGAGAGGTTGTGTTGAAGGAGAGAATCTGCAAGAATGATTCCAGTGTCAACAAGATCTATTTGGTATCAGATTTATCTCTGTGCACAATGGTTGTGGAATGAAAGCCTCCACGGGTTTTGGGGGTCCTGGCCAACAATTCAATACAAGAGAACTGAACTGTGGTGCAAGTAGTTTGATAATAGTGTCTTTGTTGTAGATAACAGTAAAACAAGACCATGTTTTGATTGAAATGGGTGATACATGTTGAAAGCTTCTCAATACTCAGGTCTTAATTCAAAAGTGGTTTTGAAGAAATGGAATTTGTGATTTCTGTTTAAAGCTGATTAACTTCTTTTTATGGCTAATAGTGCATTTTGTTCAAGGTGATATTTTGGGGCAGCCAAAACAATTTTTAATTTCACATTTGCTTTGTAGATTTATCCAAAGTATAAATGACATTATCTTTCAGCTTGGTGTGCTTGTTGTAGATGTCAAACTGAAGAGCTAGAGCTAGAGAAACATCCATTCTTGCTTTCAAATTCACCAGGTAGACCAGCGACTCAGACATTTTCTTTGGTGATAAGCCTAGTATTTGCCTTCTCTTTTTGTCCAGAGGACTTGGATCCATAGTTCTCATTGCATAGACTAGTGGGAAAAAATATTTTCTGTTGTTACTTGCCTTCATTGAAGCATTCTGCAGCACAAGATACCACACTTTAAGAGGTCAGCTAATTGCAACTGGGATAGTCATTCTTGCCCTTTCCTCTAGTAAATATTCAGTATTGTCTTACAAAACTGGCCAAATCTCCTTGAGCAAGCTCTCATGCGAATCACTCTGGACTTTGATCTCTGCTGTTCCAAGGGAATACAACTCTTACAGTAGCTCATAAAACACAATCTGGCCTTTTGTACAGTTGATTCTGAATGTTAATGCCAAGATCTAAATGGATTAGAAACTTCCAGGGAGGCATTAATATCTTGTGACAGGAATTTCTTTTGCAGAAGGTGGCCCCACTTTAGATGTTAGGTAGCTGCTTCAGCACATCTAGAGCTTCTGTGTTGTCTTTGTTTTACTGTGCATCATCTATGTAGTATCTAGTAAGCAGCTACATGGATTTCTGAGATGGCTTTCCTGCAAAGGAAACAGCTGAGAGTGAAAGAATATGTTGCCGTTAGAAGGCCCTAAATTGTCTTTGCCTTCCAGGCTTAGTGATAGTCTGGGGTTTGAAAATGAATTAGAAATATTTGGCATGTTCTACATGGTACAGAAGGAAATGTGCATGTAAATGCCATGAAGCAGTATCAAATATAAAAACTTGACAGTAAGTAAGGAATGTGATGAACTGGCCATGCATAAGAATGACTTCAGGCTTTACTTACTTGAAGTAGCTAAAAGTTTTCATTATTTCCAGGGATATTGTACATACCTAATTTATCACCACAAGCTTTCTATTTTGTTTTTGGACTCTCAAATAAATCAAGCATTTCTTTATGAGAGGGTGGTCAAACACTGGAACAGACTTCCTAGAGAGGTGGTCGATGCCCAAGCCTATCAGTGTTTAAGAGGCATTTGGACAATGCCCTTAATAACATACTTTTTAACTTGGTCATCCCTGAACTGGTCAGGCAGTTGGACTGGATGATCATTGTAGGGTCCTTCCAACCGAAATAGTTTATTCTATTCAAACATGAGCTGTGAGCTGGTTCAGCATTGAATGTGTAAATAATACCTTCATACTGATGTATCTGCCATACTCCAGAGGGTTTGGGCGCATGCATTCCTTTTCAAGTTTAGCTGCACGCTGCCTGCCTGACAGCACTGGAAGAAGATGCCCCCTTGGAACAGTGTCACTTTCCCTAGAAAGAGGGCAAACAAAAGACTTCAGGTTTCAAATAAAATTGAGAACAAAGATGTTCAAAGAGGATAAAAATAGGCTCCTGAGAACCTGAGACAGCCTCTGGGAGACACTTCAGTCAGTCTTATGTAGAGTTTGTGGGATGCTTATTTCCAGATCAAGGCTGAACACCTGGCCTATTTAAATAAGCAAGGCAAAGGTAAAAATTACATACGAGTGATACATACAGTTGTTTGTATGTATGTATGTATATATCTGTATGTAACAGTTTTAGGTTTCCTGAGTATGTTAGCTCTGTAATGAAATTTTTGTCTGAAGTTCCTGATGTTTAGCACATTAGATGGAGAAGTAGCTTGAAAGTCCAGGTCCTGCTGCTTTTGCGAAGAAATGTATGTATGTGCTCAGTATTTTCACCCTGTCCACTACGTGCCGATGTATGTGCTGGAATCCTCCTCAGTGAAATAGAAATCGCTGTTTATCTCTAGGAACAGTGCACTAAGGTGAATGTGTAGGGCATAAGACTTGTCACACTCTGTGGTGAGCATATATCATGTGTCCTAATCATGATTCAGAGGGGCTTTTCCTATGAAGCTCAGATAACGCGCAATCTATTTCTACTGAAGGGTTGGTTTGGGTTTTTTTTTTCTTTTCCTCTGTAGTAGTCAATCACAGTGACATGAGGTAGGATTTTGCCCTTATTTACACCCTGTCTAGGCTCATTCAGCTCCAGGAATCACCACAAGAGGCGATTTTAGACATTAAAAAGAAATGTGCTTGCAATGTTTTTCTATGTCATTTTGCTTTTGTCAGTGAAAACACGCACCGTTCTGTCACAGTTTTTATTTGGCCTGAGCATTTGCACAGATTATAGGGTGCTGTCACAATTTCTAGTAACTTCAACACTTTTTTCTTTTAATAGAACAATAGAACCAAATGACCCTTGATCAACAATTTTTTATAATGGTTTTCTTTTGCATATCCCACACTAACCAGCTTCCAGATGTATATCAAACTGTTGTAGTCTGTTGTTGAGCCACGCATTCAAAAAAGGTTTCATATTTTACTTACTTTTAAATAAATAGAATTAAAAATGGGAGGAAGTTAAATACAAAGGTATACAGCAGATACTTGCAGAATAATGTGATCATTTGATAGAATTCAATGTTTGAGGATTAAAAATCCTTAGATTAAAATGCTTGTCAATCAGTGGGATTGGTGGTTTGGGTTTTTTTTTTTCTTCCAACTTAAGAAGAGGTTCACATGTTTTGTATGCTGTTTCCCTGGAGTCTGGCTGAATGAAAGTGTGGAAATCAACTGTTTAAAACGTTTTCATTATAATGATCTCCGCTACTATCTCCTGTATATGTTGCTTGGGATTAGGTGCAGTTGTGCTTGAAAAAAAGGTAATAAGTTTCCAGCACAATGAAGCACAAAGAATCCTTAAGTGAAGACTAAATTAATGTTCTTCAATGCTGATAGGTATTTTTTTTTTTTTTGAGCAATGTCAACCAATAAACAAGGCACTGCAATATGCAAACCTTCAAATGAAAAAATTCACAGCATGTAGAAGGAAGGATGAAAGAATATGGGAAAAACAAAGCCAGTTTGTCACAAAAGCAATGTATATGTTTTTTGACCACTTATTTAAAAGGGTTTTTTTAGAAATGCTCTATGCAGTAGTCAAGGGGTTTTTGGGGGTTTGTTTTTTTTTGTTTTTTTTTTTTTTCCTTTTGGCACATGGGAAGAAGAGTTGGGGAAAAGGAAGAGGGAATTGTTTTGGTTTTAAAGTATGCATCCATTCAATTACAAAACATGAAAAAGTCTGCATTGTCTGGAATTTCAAAGTAATGTTTCTGCTTTTTTTAATTTACCTTTCTTTTTTCTTCAAGTATACATAGGAATTTGATGTATATGAAGAGAATTTCTCTGCCCAGCACTGTTCAAGACTGGACTTCAGTACTTCATATTTTAAACACAAATGCATTTAATTGGAACTGCGCTTGAAAATATTTATAGTTCATAAATTTGTCCATCTTAGCATTGGTTGATTCTTTTTTTTGTCTTTTCAGTAGTACATCCATTTTCTGCTTCTGCAGTCTTAAATGTTCCTCCAGCTCCTGCCAGACTTCTGGGCACTCAGAGCTCTTGGCCATTCTTATGTTGGTCAAATGTCTTCATGTAACACATATTTTTACCATTTCCAGTCATAGCCCTTGGTCTTCCGCAGATTATTTCTTTTTCTACTTAATGTTGGGTTTACATGGGAAGCCTGCTATAGGATGTCTAAATGAACTTAGTTGACCTTGACATTTCCCTGCCCACTGACATCTGCCCAGTTTTCTTTCTCTCTGCATCATTATTTATACCTCATATCACATATTCTTTTTAGCCCTATGCTATTCTCTTTACTGGCAAATTTACTTTGTTATTTCAATTTTAATGTTTTAAAATGCATTTTTCCTCTGGAGACAAGTGATTGTGTCCTGCTTCTGTAGAAAAGAATAAGCCATATAATGGTACTGTACATCTGAAATCAGTCTTTCTCAGTAACTGCTGACAGCTTAAAAAATGTGATTTAACTTTTTTTTCATCACTGTTTTTAGGCTTAATGTTCCTTTGCATCTAAATGTTCAGATTCATTGGTCTTCATGGTTATCAAATTTAGCTGGCTAGTTTAAGACCATTTTTGTTGGCTTACAAGTATATATTTAGCTTATCTTTACTAATCTTAAGTCCCATTTCTCTTCAAGTCTCCAGACATCATGATCTTTATCGCATGTTCTTGCTTTCTTATGTTAGCAGAGTTATCAGCATATCAGAAAAAGTTGCTGCAGGCCCATTCTGAAGAGTCTGCAGCAATGACACTGGTTTCCTGGAACCACTGTGTGAAGCCGTAGGGATCCGGCCATAGGGAACCATGTATCTCCCTGCCTTAATCCTTTATTAGATCAAATGCGTCAAGGACTTCAGTCAGTATTAGCACTCTTACTTTTTGAACCAGAAACACTCCATTGTATTGTAATAATTTTATAAGGGGTTCCTGACTGATAGCAGACCAGACGCCATCTCATGCTATGCAATGGTTATATGCTTTCTTTAAATCCTCTATGTACTCTGATCTTATTTCTTTTATCTCTCTTTCATTATCAGCTACATGATTTGAAATATTTTAAACACTATGGACCTATCTTCACTTATTTCCTCACTTACTTAAAAATAGTTAGATGGGAAAGTTATTAACATTGTTAATAGCCTACAATTTTTAAGAGAGTGCTGTGCTGCAATGGAAATTCTTTCCCTTATCTTTTTACTTCACAAAAATTATTTTGGTAAACAGAGGTTGCTAACACAGTTATGCTTAAACATCACAAAAATTTTTAAGTTGGTAACTCTTCGGTTTTCAGCCTCTTCATAGGACTAAATGTTGAGTTTGGAAAATAGCAAGAAATGTAACAGTTAAGGTTCCAGCAAAACTTATCAGCTTGCAGACAATAACAAATAAACCATAAGCAAGTGAAAAAGGGACTGATGTAGGCTCTCTTCCCTGTGTGTTGCTTCTTGCCAAAATGCTATAGGCTTACACTTACCAAGTTAGCCCCAGCATAGTAGCGCTTCTTGTTTGCCTTTGGTATAGTAGAGTGAATTGTCAGGCAGGCAACTCTGGGTGGGAACTCTACAGCACCTCTTTGGTGGTGGGCACTGATGGTCCTTCCTCGAGTCTTGCTTTGTCTGATGGAATGATGTATCGGGATCATCACTAGACAAGATATTTGGGTACAAGACTGTTTATTTAAAAACCTAGATTTGTAATAATAGAGCCAAGTTACAAAAATATAGAACAAGTTGTTTTAACATTATACTGAACAGTAATGAATCTCCTTATCAGCTCCAGCATCTTACCTAGCTTTTGAGTTTGGTCAGCATGACCCAAAATCTTCTGAGAGCTATGCTTTCTCTGTTCCTATATTTAAAGGAAATTGCTAGAGCAGGCTGTTTGAGAAACTTTGTTTTCTCTAACCAGGGATAAGATGGCTTGATTGTAGCTTTATTTTTGGATGATCCTTATTCCCAGAGATTACACCACTGGACATCATATGGTAATGCTCTTCCTCATTGTCCTCAAGTTTCTTAAAAATATTGGTAATGCCTTTCTTGATTAGATTGGTTTTGGCCTTAGGTGTTAAGGTGCTGTCTCCTACCTGCAGCCTTCTTAAGGCAGAATGCCTTTGCAAAATGTGTATCTAAATATTGCTAATTCTTTCAAAATTTATGTTTGTTACTGTCTTTCATAAGGAGAGATCTGTTTTCATTGTCTACAGTGTCGGTGTGTATAGCAGAGTTAGACAGCATAAGCTCCACTTACAGCTGGAGGAGGCAAAGAAGCACTTTAAGGGTGTATTTTATTTATTCTAGATGTCTGCTTGGAGAGTGAGTGACTTCATCCTTAAGCTGCATTGCCTAGGAAGCTAGCTTAGGTATCTACCTTATGTCTATTTTTAGATAGATTCTGTGTATGATAAAAGGTTAATCTGAAGACAGTAGTGTTCAGAGAGCACAGCCTTCACTTGACAGTTTTGAAATTTAAGGCCGCCCATTGCACGAGTGCTTGGTTAAGATTAGGTTCGGCATTATCCCAGGAAATAGGGATATATAAGAAAAGAATACAAAGTACTTTCTAAGATGCTGGAATATAAATTTCCTGAGAAGAATGTATGGGTGAGAGAGATTAATGTTGGGGGGGGAATCTCTTCACAGAAGCTTGACATTTAAACCTGATCTGCCAGAGAACCAGTCATGAATATGAAATCCAAATGTCATTTTTGTGCTTGTGTAGGTTTGTTTCTCTATATTGTGGATATCCACAGCTGTAAAATATGTAATCATATTTACTATAGCAGTAAAGTTTAGTTTTTATTATTTTTTTTTGTTGTAAAGAATGCCAAACAAAGTAAGGAAATCACTGGAGTGACTGCTTAATTGTAACTGTCAAAATCAGAAATCAAATAAACTAACCCATGTGTGAAGCACTTTCTGGAATTAATGCTGAACCTTTTCACTGCTCTTAGGTGGACTTGCATGGTTAAGGCACAACATATACTGGTCAGTCTGGTTCATAAACTTATACAAGCCTAGGTATCTGATGTAATTTATTTTTTTTTTCTTTTTGATCATAATAAACTCCAATATTTTCTGTACTATCAGTATCATTGTGGAAAGCAGTGATTAGTACTCATTTCTCCTGGGTGATTTACAACTTACTTTGGCAAGAATGGCATAAATTGAAATCTTCCTTTAGGCATCTCAGTGAGCAGTTTCTTTAATTCTTCTTCTCCCTGGAACTGCAGTGCAACTTCCTAAAGTCCAAGCATCCCCAACCACCTGCAATGCAAAAGCTAAAGCTGAGGTGAACAGGTTGACCAAATTATAATGCTATTCACAGTGTCTTGCTTGCTTGCTAGCAATTCCAAAATCTGAATATCTATGAATAGTTTGTTTTAGGTAATAAGAAATATTAATCTGTAAATGAACCTCTGAGATGCAAATAGGATGTGTGGAATAAATATCAATTATTATTCATTAAAATGCAAACGTGGATAGGCACTTTAGAGACAGTTTAGGTAGTCAAAATAAATGAAATATAAGTGTCTAATTACTGATGTTCTGTCTTTTAAGTTGTGTATAATATATTACCATGATTGCTGGACACAGGCATCATAAAGCTGTGTTTTTCCTTCAGCTTTATGCTGCAGCCTCACAACAATTTTTGTCTCCGATGACTATTTGAAATATTCAGGTACCACAGCTCATACTTAAATTTTATTAGATGTGTTCTAAAGATAACTTTTTCTATGGCAGTAGATTTTAGCTGTATGACTTGCAGTCACTTTAATGAATTCTGTAGTTAAATCCCTGTACGTTGTTTAAAAAGCCTACTCTCAGTTTACAGAGCATAGTGAATTGGAATATTTTAGTTTAGCACTTAATGAGCATATGTTTTCCAGGTTTACATAGGTTTTATATGTTCAGTTCAGTGCACAGGAAAACCATTAAGCCTTCTACACACAGATGTCACTCAAACAACTAAGAAAAGTGACAATAAAAATTTAGTGAATTTTTCTTCTGAATGATATGGAGGGCTCGTTGAAGTAAGCGCTCAGAAGGGTAATGCTCAATTTAAGGATAATTTGTAGTGACTGTTTTGGTTTTAAAGTGCTATTGTGAAATGTGAATTGAACAAAGTGCACCGGGACTTTTGGGACATGGACACAACTGTAGTGTGTTGTTATTAACTTTTAAACATCCTTTGAGATTATAAATTTGCAGCAATCTGCTAATGGCTCTATGATAACAGAGCTTGCACTTGGTCTGGTAACAATATTGTTAGCAGACTGCTTCATTAAGCTGTATCTGTGTGTATGCATACACATACCTAATTAATGCTAAGTATAGCCACATGTCAACATTTAACCCTTCATTATCTCTTTAGTTGGATCTTAAAAAGATAAAGTAACATAAAAATAATTGTAGGTAATGTTAATTAGTGATCTGTTGAATCCCTTGAATCTAGAAGGAAATGGGATCCAAATATAAATTGAGAAATGGTACTATATGTACTTATAACCATATCTTAATGCAAATTTGTTTTAGATATTATTGAGAACATGACTCTATATTTGAAAATGAATTTATTTATTTTTTTAGTGAGTTCAAATGACTGAGTTTCATGGTCTATAGAAGAGCTTGTTTTGATCTTTTCTTCTTGTGGAATAATATTGTGAAATTTAATCATGTAAGATTCTTTTATAAGTACTATGAAATAAAATCTAGTAAGAATGAATTGCTTGTTATTAATTTGTTTGCCATATGATAGCACCAAAATGGGAGATTATTTTAATGTCATTAGAATTAATTAACATATATTTGGCAAATAGAATATGGTCCAAGTCCTTGGTGAATTCCAAATTACATTCAAATTGCAGTGCAACGAGTGGTATTTTACAGAGGACAATCTCCAAGACTTTTTCCATTTGTGTCAATCCCTGAATTATAACGGAAAGTATCATTAGGTAAAGTCCCACGGGAACTGTTTTGCTCTTTCCAGAAGCCAGGCATTTAGTAGCATCAAAACCAGATACAAAGCAGACTAGATAGTGATCTGGAATTGTAATGATGTGAAGAAATGAAAAGGCATGAGAATTAAATATTTCATATCTTCATTGTAGTTAAGTATAGCAAAGGCAGAGGAAAAGGAGAGTTGCAATAAAATGCTCTGTGTAAATGCTGGAGCAGAAGTTGGATGATTGCCCTTTTCCTTTATGTATGTTGACCCTTAAAGTAATTGGGATGGTGATTGTAAATATTCACACTGGTGTCACTCACTGTTTGCCACTCTGCCAGCTATAAATGCCTACAAATAATAAAAAAGATGGCAGATCTCATTTTCATATGGGGGAAGTATTTTACTCATTTTCTTTAAACAAGTAGGCAAAGGGCACAGTGTGCTGTAAATGATAGAAATGGAAATTGTCTGCATAGTGGCAGGAGTGAAATAATATCACTATGAAGGTTAGAAATAAAAATCCCCATCCCCTCCCCATGTAAAGAACATGGATCACAGACAAACCTCACTTCTTCCTTTGAGTTTACTTCCAGTGGTTGCATCAGGACCTTGCAATACTTGTAACACAGCCTTCACTTTATATTACCTTTTTTAGTCATTCACCTAACACCTTCTCCCATCTGTCCTGCTGTCTGTTGTTATTTTTCTCTGTTAAGATGAACTGGTATCTCTACAAAAGAGAATATTTCATAATGGATTTTTAAAAATTTGTATTATTTTTCATTTTAATGTCATTTAAAGATGCTTAGATATGGCAGCAGTTATGTCCATATAAAAGCCTGCTTGGGCCCAAGGAGTCACAAACTCTGTAAATAAATCTAAAGAAACCCTTCCAGTGCAAAGTGTTTATAGCTATGGTGGGAATTATGTGATTTAAATTCATTTATTTAATGTAAGCCTCTCTGTAAAATTGGTATCTCTGAGATTATTATTATCTGTTCTGATATATCTGTGGCTTACAAAATGTACAGTTGTAAAAATACTCCTTCATCCTGTGTTACGATAAAAAGTGTATTTGCAGATGGGACTATTAGATACATGTAAATGTCAGAAAAGACACAATAAGGACAGAAAAGATCCAAAGTGGATTTAGACTACTAACATCTGAGACACATAATTTCAAGACAGGATTACATATGCAAAATTAGGAGTTTAAGATCTGACTTTATACTTTGGTTTGGGTTTAATTGCATAAATGATTCTTCCAATGAGCTTATAAGGTGTATTGTGTATACCTTTTTATGTTCTATCGATTTATTTTTTTAATTATGTGGTGCATGTTACCAATCAGGTTTCCAAAGGCTTGGAAACAACTCACATCATAGTACTCTCAAGTGTAATGAAAAAATTTCCAACTCTGTTACACCCAAAAGAGGAAAAGGAAAAAGTGAGCTATCAAAAATACTCTGTTAGTGTGTGCATGCTCTGCTCATATTTTACATTAGAAAATTATAATTTCTGTCAAGAGGGGCTAGTTATCTGAAAATGAATTGCATGAACTTTATGTATTCATACAGTTCAACTCTACAGAAGGTGAAAGTACTAGATATTATAATCTAGGACTATTTAATGGATCTACATAGAAATTACAGAATGCAAAAATGTGCCATTCATAGTATTATTGGTATAACAGTTGTGATTGAATGAGGTATTATGAAAATAAGTCTTTTCAAAACTGAAATGTATATGGGGGAAAAAAAATCTGTATGGAAAAGAACTACCTAGCAGTGACCATTTGTTTTGGAAATGAGCAGATATGAATCAAACAAATGTTGAAAGAATATCTTCTTACTGAAAATGAGGTTTATCAAATGATGATCAAAAAAAAAGAGCAAATCAAAACCAGGGAAAATAGTGGTAGTTTTACAGTCTATCAGCTGTCAGCAAAATAGCATAATGAATTATTTTTGTAGTTTACGGAGAATTTCATATGAAACGATCACAAAGGTAGCGAGCACAACTAAAACAAAAAAGACATTTCTACTTAAGCTAAGCTGTACATTTTGCCAAGGAATGAGAAAAATGTATCCTCTGGTGAACAAGAGGTCATCACACCAAGGCTACTTTAAAAAAGTTTGAGGAAGATTCCCCATTTCCTGGGTTTATATCTTTTAGTAACTGAAATTACGACACTGATCAGAAAATCATCTGTTGTTTATGTCTGTCTTTAAAACATTTGTTTTCACTCATGGTGTCCTATGTATTAGAATAGTAAACTGAGATAATTCTGGCATTCTAATTTTAATAGTCATGTTTCTGTTTGCAAGTCAAATAACAGGATTCATATTCTTGGTTATAAGTTTTGGGTGCTGGATTGGTGTCATTATGTTTCCTTGTGCAATCTGTGTCAGACTCTTGTGGTCAATGGCAGCAAATGACAGCCCTTCACTGCATATGTGTTTCTTATGAATGCTATTTGTGGCACCACTATTTATTAGTGGAAGGCTCAGAACTGGTTTTGTTTTTTTTAAAAAACTTAAACTCAGTTACGTGGCAGGAGGATGGAGAACACCTACATCAACTCACTGTTGCATTAAATCATTGGAGCTGCACTTAAGTCATAAGGGTTGGAATTGAGTCACAGGAACACGTCTTCCTGGTTTTGCAAAGGATACTTCTCTTATTTAAATAGTGCTGTCATGTGAGGCTTGATAGACCTAATTGGCCTTAGGACTGAAGTCTGAAGCATTTCAACTTTGAACTTAGGAAGGGAGAATAATTTGAATTTTGTCTTGTTGATATTTATTTCACACCTATCACACAGAAAAAGCCATAGAGAGTTACAGTTACTGAATGTGAATTGTATCTCATTCCTTAAATGTAAATTCATTTATTTTGTAATGTCAAGAATAGGCAATCCACCCTCTAGCAGAAACTATTTTGTATTGTAAGGGCTTGTCAGCATTTTATTATAATTCCATTCTTCAGGCTATAGAAATTTGCTTTAAGCTGAAAGCTGAATGTGAAATATCAGCCTCATGATAAACTTGCTTTATCAAAATTGTCTGAAATTGGCTTCATTTTAAACAGTTCAGAGGTTCAACCAAAAAGAAATTTGTTGCTTTTGACCATTCTGCTGTGTGCATTACTCAAATTAACCTGTTTGTATATAATCAGCTGTTTTGTGGTGCTCATGTGAAATGCTTTGGGTGTGTACTTTAAATGGCTGCCATGTACGTGGACAAAAAATAAACATTGACATGTGGATGAGATTTCCTCATCCTCAGATGCCTCATCTGAATATCTGCATATTAGAGTTCCTAACTGCGCCCATAGAGTTTGGTCTAAAATTCTCTGAATTAGAGGAAAGGTGTGTCATGGTTTAACCTGGTGGGCAGCTGCTCGCTCACTCCCCCTGGGAAGGGAGAGAATCAGAAGGGCAAAAGTTAGAAAACTTATGCATTGAGATAAGGACAGTTTAATAGGTAAAGCAAAAGCTGCACATACAAGCAAAGGAAAATAAATTCATTCACTACTCCCTATCGGCAGGCAGGTGTTCAGCCATCTCCGGGAGAGCAGGGTTCAATCATGCATAATGGTTACTTGAAAAGACAAATGCCGTCACTCCAAATGTCTTCCCTTCCTCTTCTTCTTACCCTGGCTTTTATTGCTGAGCGTGATGATTTATGGTCTGGGATATCCCTTTGGTCAGTTGGGGTCAGCTGTCCTGGCTGTGTCCCCTCCCAGTTTCTTGTGCCCCCCCAGCCCACTCGCTGGTGGGGTGGGGTGAGAAGCAGAAAAGGCCTTGATGCTGTGTGAGCACTGCTCAGCAATAGCTAAAACATCACTGTGTTATCAACATTGTTGTCATCTCAGATCCAAAACATAGCCCCATACCAGCTACTATGAAGAAAATTAGCTCTATTCCAGCCAAACCAGTATAATGTGTTAGTTCAAAGAAGCCTAAAAGCCCAGGAAGATCAATTTCCACTTCCTTGTATTACTGAGAGAGATTTACTGCTGAATGGAGGTACCTAACTCATGTTGCCAATAAAGTAAAATAAACCAAAAAAGGGTATTTCATTCTGTTTTACAAAGGGCTTCTTGCTCCAAGTCCCCAGCTTGGGCAGTGGTGGCATACTAATATACAGACCAGCATTGCTTTCTGGTAATACCAGACAACTCCTTATTTTACACTTTCCTCATGAAGAAAAAAATAAAATGATTTTGGAATGTGGATTTTCAAATAAAATAGTCTTATCCAGTAAAGGTGCAAAGGACAATTGTGTCTTGTTACTGCAGTTCTTTTACAGTAGTCAATATAAAACATATAACAAAGACAATATAATGTTACAGCTTAAATGTGGAGAGAAACACTTTGTAGAGTAAGATCTAGATTACATGAAAACTTCTTTGCGTGAAGTTTTGACTACATGTAAGTTTTCTGACCCTGATTTATCTCTTTCTAAAAACAAGTTTTTAGATAGTACAACCTAAAAAGGGTAGGAAGATCTCAGGTGAGATTAGGTATAATCCTAGAAGTTTCTCAGTGTAGGCAAACATGGATGCAACTAAAGAAAATGTGGTCCTTATTGCGGTCCATCCTCTTATATTCAGCTTGTTCTGCTCTTCTGTGTCCTTCATAAGACAGAAGGAGGAGGTTACATTAGCAATAGGGCTGAGGATTTTCCTGAACTCCAAAAAAGGAATTGGGACATAGAGCAAGTGGAGCAGAAGAGAATGGCTAGCAGTTATGATTTTTTTTTCCGTTTAGCTGGTGTATTTCTCCCAGCTAAAGAAACTTGGAGGTGTGATTGTATAAATGCAGAATCATTCTGCCTATCCTGTTCCTTACTTAGTGCCAATGTGCTCTACGTAGTATATTGGATTACGTTTATATCAATTGGTTGCCTGGGCTGATTCATTTGTCAAAAAGTTGGACTTCTTTGATTTTAATAAGCCTCTGTAAAGATTTAATCTTAATCATTTGGGGTAGTAATGGCTGACAGTTAACAGATTGTGTTTAAATTTTTTTTTTTTTTAAATAGCTTCAGACTGAAAATAAAAATCTCTTTCAATATATTTGGAAAAGTACAGGCAAGACTAAGCCATGATTCAGAGGAATGTCCTCTTAAATTAGAACTTTGAGATGGATATATGTAATGTGATCAGATGGCATAAATGGAAAAAAGAATGGGAGGAGAAAAGGTTCAAAACAGATGCCTGGCAGCAATTCTTCACGGAAACAAAAAATGTGTGGAATGACCTTCCAGACATGATTATGCTATGGAGAATTAAATATAGGGCTATTCAGGGAAATTAGAAAACATCCAGGGGCATGTGGGGGACAGTAAGCTTTGAAATGGGGGGAGCCATTAAAATATGCTTATCACCGTATGTTCTTGAACATACAGAGATATTAATGCTGAACTTACTATTGGTTGTACATAGTTTAGATCATCACAACAGACTGTCCACCAATACCCTCTCCTTAGTGAATCACTGGGGGAACTCATATGGGTGATTTGTTTAGTTTTTGCCTTCTGACTTCTTTTTATCTACTTATTTGTAGGTTTCTTCTGAATTTGCTGCACAGAAGTTGCCTGTCCCCGTGGTATTACTTTAGCATGCTGTGGAATCATGATGGTTGTGAAGTCCCTCGCTAGCAGCGGAGAATGAAGGTGTGTTTAGTTTCTACTACTTAACGACTTTTTAGACATGGAGGAATTCCATGTGGAATATTAGTTTGTCTCTTTCCTATTAACTCTTTGATACTTCTTACAGAAAATTTTAAACTTGTTTTAAATCAATAGCAATTATCTTTGCATAACTGAGACATGGTTTACAGATAGAGCTACAATCTGCATAAAGCAGTCCTACAAGTGGACTAAGAAAGCAGACGTGATTCTTATGTGGATAACAGTAAACTGCAGTTTGTCTAAATTAAATATAGAGAATTTCAGGTTTATATTTTTGTTCCAGTTATAAGTATGTCTAAGTGAAGAAAGCTGTCTCTAGGCAATAATAGCTAACTTATTATTGTGCACTTAGGTTGTCTCTCAAGTAAAAAATTGATTGTGAAACTGTATAGTTCGTCATAAGTGAATCTATCATTGAGTAACTTAGCTTTGACTAAAAGAGTAATCATGGTAGCAGAAGAATGTTCTTTTTTTTTGCAATATATGTGTATAGATAGTTTGAGCATAAATCCTACAATGATCAAAGTTGGAAAGATTAGTTTCTGACCGGGAGAGGAACGATTCTTTTCTCTAAAATAGCATATTTTTTTGTCAATTTGTGATCTTTGGGGACAAAGCCAGGAGTTTTTTTATGGAGCCATTATTTTATTAGAGTCAATAGTCTGACTAGGGTAACAGTTTTGTATTAATTGTATTTCAGTGAGTGAGTGAAAACCTATTCAAGTCACTTTTATGTACTTCTAATTGATTTGCTTTTCCACTGTATGTGACAGATCTCACCATAACTTGGACACTTCATTTTCATAATCAGAAGGGTGCAAACAATTAATTTTTTTCCAAATTATTTGGTTTAGTATAACAATTATTGGATGAAATTCTATGAAAACTACAAGAATTATGGGATAAAAAGTCCCTTGGAAGGCAGGTATGGCTGGATTGTCTACAAACTACTAAAAAAAAATTTAAATCCTCTCAACCATCCTTAACACTGTTTTTATATAAACTATATAAAATATGCAGTGCATATGATGGTGTAGCTGTTGCATTATTGACAGTTAGTTGTCCTAACAGACAGATGAGCTGTCATTCAAAATTCATACCAATAAATCCTGTAAAATATTGCAAAAATCAAGATATTTTTTTATTGTCCTACATAAATCATACATCTTGGATGCTGTTATGAATATTCTAAAATGTCACTGTTTTTAATTTTTTTTTATTTTAGAAATAAGAAATAAAAACTAAGTAAAATGTTAATGATAACGATTGCATGCAAGCAATTGAGGATGAAATAAACCCAGAATGTTCAGGTATTATAACGAGAAAAGGGAGGGAGTAGTAGTCTTTTTGATTGCTATATTCTATAAAAATAATTGGTTCATTATCTTAATCACATTGTTGTTCATGATATCAAGGTCGAACGAAATAATAGTAGCAGTAGAGGGATGTTATTTTCCTGATTCTGGCAGTTATTAATTGAGGAAGTGAGAGTTTGGTGGTGCTGAAAAGAGACAGGTGAATATCAGACGCAGAGGACCTTCCCTGCATTTCATATTCTTTACCATCTGTGCTGGGAATTCTAAATTCAGCCATGGACTGGGAGAGGACGGAAGGTTGCATCTCCTTTTCCATTTTACTACTTAAAAAATGCCGTTTTCAAGATAATGTGCAGTGGAATGTATGTATTTTTAATTGCAACTTAAAAGTTTAGCTTTTTTAACAGAGAAACATTGTGTTCTCTGTTAAGTGCTTACATTTTGAAACACTGAACTCTGCATTATTTATTCTGGTTCTAACAATTTTTCCTTGGTTATCAATGAAAGTCATTAATGGTTTCAGCAAATAAGTGTTGGCCGTTTCTCTCCCTTACCCCAGAAATCTTTAATAACAAGAGGAACCATTTATTTTGACCTGTTCAGTGGTAAAAAAGAAATAGTTTAAAAGATTTATGCTAGTAGAACATGGAGAGTATAAAATGAGCTTGACATTGGTTCTAAACTCAATAGATGATTAACTGGACAGTATTAATGGATGTTCAAAGGTATTTTGATTAGTCCGTATTACCAGCTCAACTGACTAAGAGAGAAGACATGGTGACAAATGTGTTAAAAGAACTATGTTGAATAAACGGTGTTGTTATTTTACACAATCCCTGGCAATGTAACAGCATATGAAGTATAAAGCCAAAACTTTACCAGCTGAATAAACACGAGAATGTTTTGTTTGGTTTTTATGCAAACCTGTTGTTGGGGTAGTTAGAAAACATTTCTTCCTAAGTTCTCCAACAACTCATTTTGCTTTATCTAATTAAATTTTCTACATGTTAAGTAAACATTCTTGGATATAGGTTCGAAATGACAGTAAGGTTACAAAATCCAGCATTCAGAGTCTCTATCTTAAATTACAAAAACAATGAATTTTTCCTGAACCTAATTGGCTGATCTGATTTAGCTAAAACTTCATAAAAATGTCATCTTGATGGACATACGGAGCTTGAAAACATCATCTGAACATTTGACAAATGTGAATGTGAGTTTAAAAAAATCAGAAAGGAAACAGTTTTTGGTTAACGAGATAAAGTTCTGGATCATTCACTGATACACCTACCCTCAGCTGATCTCTTACAATGAAGGGAACACAAGGAGAGAGGGCTGGTGGGCACCTGGCTGCCTCAGGTGTTGTGCACCGCTCCTAGCTCTGACCAACAGAGGCTGCATGGTGGCTGGCTCTTAGACATTTTTGGCTTCTTGAACTAAGGCCATAACAATGTGAATAAGTGCTGTAGCCCTTAAAAGCTGAAGCAGTGATTGCTGAAGGTGACCTTTTTTCCAAAAATGATTTGGACATATTTTGCAGTGACCATAGCACATACAGTTTTCCTATGTTACGAAAGATTTCATTTTTTCATTGTGCTGCAGAGCACAGTGCCTTAAATAGAGTATGATCAGTACCAGACTTATGACACTCTTTGAATGTGGTTATGCTAAAAATTTGGTCTTTGACACTGTGAGGTTTTTTTGCTTGTTTCTATCCTGCGGGTGGGTAGTGGTGTGTAAATGAAAGGAAAAGCAATGTTTTCTCAGACCGCCCAAAGAAAAATTTAAAAATGACTGGAAGAGCTGGACATTTCTGTTAATACATGTGTGTCAGTGCTTGGTTAAAATTATGTCGCTTAAACAGATTTACATTTTGAACTGTCAAAAAGAAAGCATTTGGGTTCCAGTTGGTAAGTAACCCCTACTACCTCTTCCCTGGCCTTGGCTCCTCTGGCAGGGTATGTGTTCTGGAGGGAGGACCTAATCTGCCTTTTATCCTCTCTAATTGCCCCTATAATTGAATGTATGTGCCTATACCCACTGCAGTGGTTGTGGCTCCATCTTCCACTTCAGGAAGACAGCATTACTGAATCACATCTGCCACAGCTGGCATTAGAACTTCAAGTTTAGAGCAAAAATGGGATTTTACTTAAAGTTTGTAGGATTTCTGGGAAAGGAGAAGAAAGGGTTTTATTGTTTTATTGCTTTATTTTGCTTTTGCCTTTTTTTAAAATTTTTTTTTTGTCCCCAGTTTCTCTTATTTATTCCCTGTGAGCCTGTAGCAGTTTGTGTTGCCCTTGCACAGATTTGAGTGGCATGACTTTTGGCAACAGGCTGCATCAATTCTCACTGCAAATATTTGTTTGCTGCCTGCCCAGCAGCTAACCCGGCTCTCCGGCTTCTCAGTGAAGAAGAGAGTATCTCGTATCTACCCATTAATCAGTGTAATCTGTTACTGGCCTTCTCCCATCAGTCCTGTGTCTTCACCCTGCTGACTCCTACTCCTGCTTTACCCCTGCCTGTCAGGCATCATGGGACCTGGGAGCCCTCCCAGCTTCCCACACATCACATTATTTTTCAGTAGCTGGAAGAAAGAATTATATAGTGATCCATGGACATCTCTACGAGATGCATTTAATGGATGGCTAGGCTGTCAAATATTTGAAAGTGATGTAGGAGGAATGTTTCTTGCCAGTTTGAATAAGTATTAGAAAGCTGGGATTTGCAGTAAGTGTTGAGGTTCTCAACTTGCCTGGGCAGCAGCTGCCTGCCCGCAAGAGCTCTGGAACCAGAAATTAAACTGTGGCATGTCTGTGCTTGTAAAAACGTCAATATTTGCCTGCTGTGTTGATGACAATTTTTAGTTCTTCTTGTAAAATGTTCCCTAATTAACCACTGGCATGTGCCTCTTCATGGGAATTAACTGTTTAATTTTTCAGAAAGAAAGGAAGAAATATTTCTCAGCCAACTGGGAGGAATTGGCTGCTGTGCCCAAACTCTTTGATATTGCTAAATCGGTTATTGAACTGAAATGGAAAGTCAGATTTAGGCTTATAAAGTTGCATGATAATTTAATTTCCTTCTTATTGGTGTTACATGTATGTGATATGCAGTTCCGCTGAATCTTTACTCTGTATTTTATGTGGGTGTGCATAAACATGCTGCTTGAGCTGAGTCACATTTCCTTTGTCCTCACAACCCTTCATGAGCAGTGCAATTAAACAGCTCATGAAAAGTGGTATACTAGTAAAATTTGTTTTAGCACGGTGTTTTAAACACTTAAAAGAGTGTATCTTAGGCCTATACTGTGGTGACACAAAAAGATCACGCAGAAAACCGTAAGCATTACAAAAGGTATACAGCTACTGTAATATGTGTGCTAATTGTATGCTATTCTTACACCCCTTAGAACTTTTCCCCTATATACACACCTACTTTGGGTAAGAGGGGAACTTTTAGGATGTTAAGTACTGTCAACAGTGAGTTAATACCTGAATTTTGGCACCAAAACTGCTATAGACCGTTAGTCCATGCTGTGATATGCTTCTGATGCTTCTAAAATTGTGATTTTTCTATTTTTGATAGGAACCTTATCTTTGCTCCAAAGTGAAAAATAGAGATGCTTGGAAAAGATCTCAGTTGGAATAATTTTCACTAAAAGGAGGAAAGTCTTAATGGGGATGGCAAAAAGCCTGGTATAGGGTTGTTCCTGCCAGCTACAAGAAAGTATTATAGTGAGATTTTCATGGGTAATACATTTACATAAATAGGACTTTTTATAAAAACTACAAAAATCGGACTTCAGAAGTCAAGGGAATGGGCAAAATCAAAACTGATACTTTGCTTCTTTCATCTGTATACGTAAGATCTCAGTCTTCTAATGCATGATAGCTGATCCCATAGGGAAAGGAGCTTCCACATGTCTGGCACTAGTGATGCAGCAACCAGCAATCTAGAATTGCCTTTTCAGTAGCAATGGCTCTTAATGAATAAATTGGTACTTCTCATTACTCTGTTTCTTACTCTTTATAGTATGCATACTATTTAGAGAACATGCTGATGTAATAAGTAACAATTGTTTTTCCAATCTTTGATGGATGTATTGTAAGCTATCTGGGCTGGCTGAAAACTCGGAAGTTGTTTCTAAAAATGTATGATGACTTGCAGACTTTTTAATTAATTTATTGAAATCTTCATCTTTGTTTTCTCAGAAGTGTGTCTGGATTAGTTAATGATATACAACACAGTAAAATAAATTTGTAACTTATTTCTTATGTAAAAAGTTTAGCCCAAGAATAATTTCTGATTCTTTACATTTGCACCACTTTCTATGTTTTGAATAACACTTTTGGATACAAAGTGACTCCTCAGAAATACCGTAAAATGAGAGAAGCTTAAGGGCAAGTTGTGCTGTTAGTGAGTGATGATACTTCTATCTGGCAGTTCAGTCAGCTTGAATAATACAAGATTTTTGTGATTGATTACCTTACAATGCTGAAATAGTATCTACTAATACAAACGTTTCCATTAAAAAAAGGGAACTTGCTAAATGGAAAAGATAATGTTTTATTAATTTTCTGTCTTGGTTTTATATTCTTGTGCCCTGCAGCTCTAGTGCAGCTGCTCTAAGCGCAAATGCGAATACCAACTTGCTTAATGGGGTAATTAAAGACAGTGGAGGAAAGTTATGTAACAGATACTTACTAAGTGTAAAACATATTCAAGCCATACCTAATGATATATTAAACTGTGGAATTGTCTCCTGAGAATGGAAAGGCATTGCATACCACTTCTTCAATAGTTCTTTTTCTAAAATTGGATGTGAAATAAAATGGCCCTTCCTTAGTTCTGCAGATTCTGAATTCTTTTTGTTCATTTTACTTGAGTAGGATAATTTAACATTTTTTCCCTATTATTAACCCAGCTTCCCTATATAGTTAAAACCCAATGTATTGAAATCCTGCCTAGCAGCTGCATTATCAGGAAGACCATTATGGAAAAACAGTTTTCAGGAAAATTGCTTTGTCTTCAGGTTATGTCCTGCATTGCTCTGTACAGCTTTGTGTAGATCATCCTGAATGTAATTGAGGACAGAATCCAAGGACGTAGTGCATTGTGTAGTTTAGCGGGCAAAACAAAAACTGCATGTGTAACATGTTCAGAAATCTGTGATTAGGTAATTGAAGCCTTTCATTTTCAAAAGTAAAGTCACTAGACTTTATTTTTCTAACTAGTATGCAACATTCTGGGACAGCTTCAATACACTAGGCTTCTCAAATTTTTCCATTGATGTAATATTTGGGCTACTCACTAGAATTGTTTTCATCTAGTAACAAAGTGAAAAATTCAATTGTAATTAGCAGTATAACCATAGTGATAAGGTTATAAATGTATAGAATTCAACACACATTTGAAAGGAGATTTCTTACATTTTAAAGAATGGCATAAGCTGGCTTTGCTGTTAGAAGAAATGTATATGGGACTACAACCTCATGCATGTTTTAAATGAATTAAATAGAAGTTTGGAGAAAATGTATAGTAGTTTAAATGTTGTTTAAACAATGCTTAAAAAATTTCTTTTAGTGTTGAAGCGTTGGATTGTAGTACTGGAAGATTTGGAAGGTGCGCTCTGATGGTATAAGACACTTTGTCCTTTTGTAGCTCATATCAGATCATTTTATGTAGGATCCAACTTGTTTCAGTCCTGAAGTACCAAAGCCAGTATCACTCACAGTCTTTCTCCTCCCTCTTCTCCTCAAACCTATCTCTTTTCTAAGTTTTTCTTTTCTGATTCCTTACCTAAAGTTCCAGTCTACAAATTTATTTCCACTCCCTGCCATCATGTGCCCTTATGGAGACAGTGTTGGGAACACAGGGCGGCTGCTCCGGGTCCGCCTTGCAGTGAGAAAAGTAATTGCCAGCAAGGTCTGTGCTTGGCTGTTGTAGTGATGCTTATGCTGGCAGGATCGCATCTGTGTAATTAGTCTCACACACAAGGTGGAGTGTAATTGGTGTAATGAAATCTTTGATCAGTGTTCTCCAATTACTGTCTCTGCTGGGAATTGTATGACTTGTGATTCTTAAACCTTTATTATAATTCGAAGTGTTCTTTTCTTGTTTTGAGTAGGTCAAGAGGTATATCTCTGGTGCCAGACAATCTTTACCTGGTAAACTTCAAACTCTTCTAGCTTGAAAGAATATGATAGTCCTTCTTAGGGAATTCATTGTCAGTTGTTGATTTTTTAAATTGTGGGTGTTGTGGTTTTTTTTTTTGTTTTTGTTTGTTTGAACTAACTTCTTGTTATTCACCACTCCATAAAAAGAATCCAGGCAAAACAAACCCCAAATCATTAACTCAAGCATTATGCTGAGGAATATGTTTGCTTGTAGAATAGCTAGATCAAATTAGTAACAATCAACTAAAATATGGTCTTTCAGTGGAAATTATTAATATCAAGCACAAGCTTTACTCCCATAAACTGAGGGAGTATAAGGCTAAAATTCTAATTGCAAAGCCTTCCATATACATTACAGAAACATTCCAAAAGCCATCCTTTTATTTTTATGGAATCTCTAATCATTTTATTTTGCTACTCTAGGAAAAATAGGGTTGTGCTTTTCTCTTTCTTTTGGAGAGTGGGGTTGGTGGGAGGGTGCAAACAGTTAGGTTTTTTTCAGTACTGATGCACTTCTCACTATGTTATGTTTCATGTGCATTTCTTCCCTATCTCATGGGAAATTTTATGTTGTTTTTGTCTGTTCTTCATGAACACAGAAGGTAAGTCTTCATTTCTTAAAAAAAAAAAAATCTTTTATTTTAGAAGTATTTCTTGCTTACCTAAGCTTATTTATTGAACTGATTCCTCCATTACAACATAATTACTAGTTAAGATGTTAAATGACTCTTAAATGATGCGGTTCACTGTCCCCACTTGACAATTTTGCTAGGTTTACTTGTTTACTTATTTTCTTCTGCATTTCTCTTCTGGAGTTTGGCTCAGGGGTTCTTCATGAGTGGAACTAAACTTGTTTTGAAAATCTGTTATAAAAATATTATTTCTGATGTACAAAAACTTGTCTTGTAAAAGACTGCAAGATACCCCCAGTCTAACAGTAGTGATTCACAAAGACATGGGTGCTATTGTTAATCTAGAGTAATGAACTGCATGCACATCTCCTCTGGTATTATTTCAGCTGGACACTCTTCCTAAAACTCTGACACACTGTGATGATATTAAAGTTACATTGTATGGCATGCATGTCCAAAATCTGGTTGGTACATATACTTTTGTTTAATGTCTAGATATTTAATGAGTACTTAATTGTGACCATTTTTAGTCATGCATAGTATTAGGTACTGTAGTTGAAATGTTCCACAGTGGATTTCTTTTTCTTGTGTCCTTTTGTATTATTAATTTTGTACCCTTAGGCGTTTACAGAGCTGAGTTGCTCTTTGACAGCGCGGAGGCAGCGGTTACTGTGTACCTGGAGCTAGCGCTTGCCCTGGGCTGCAGCAAGGCGCATGGTTCCCCTGCGGTCCGTGGGTGCTGCTCACACCACTGCCATGTATTGAGCACTGGTGGGTCCTAGCACCACCCACCTCCACGCTGGCTGGCTCTTTGTAGTATGTTCTTCCTAAGACCCTTATGAATCCTGCTGTAAAAAAAATTACACGAGAATATTGTCAGTTTTAGTCTATCAAATTGAAGACTTAATGGTTTGAGTTATTTCTTTTTGTGTTTCTACCCCATCTCTGAAATCTGCATGCTTCTCCACAGCAATGACTGCTAACTCTCCAAAACATAAAGCATTTTCAACTCGGTCAATTCAAATCAGTCTTCAAATTAACTCAGAATATGATGACTCACCCCTGCCCCCTCCCCTGCCCTCCCCCCCTTCAAAAGCTGAAGTATCTTCAATCTTTTTAATGTGTCCCCCCACCATCACAGCTGAACACATGAAAAAGCCAAGGGTTTTACAGGATAACAGTTGAATGCTTATAGTAGTAGTAATGGTAATAATAATAATAATAAAGTTTTTGCTTGATAGGACATATTTTTCCATTGAAGTATATTGACTGACACTTCCTGTGTACCTCCTCTTTAATTCTTTATTTTATATATGTTGTGTATACCCTCTAAAGTATCTTAAGGTTATCTGATAAAGATGAGTGTAGTAAACAGCCAAGCTTTGATAAGGCATGTGAAGAAGTCCTGGTGAAATTCCAAATAGAAGCTTAACATCCCACATTAGCAATAAAAATATGAAGAAAAATGCATCAACTGGATTAAAAAACTGTTAATGGTCACACTGCAAAAAGAAATAACTGGATCATTATTGAATTGTGTTGTTTCTGTTGAAACACTCCTGCTTTAGGAAACACTGGTATTTTATATTTTACATAGTAGCCTGACTTTAAGTTTCAAAATCAGTGCCCATGAATCTTGTGGTTAATAACTTGTTTCTTAGAGTGGCAAAGCGGAGTAGTCCTGCGAATAATCTGGACTGTTTGGTAATATGGATTTATGCAGGCAAAGTATGATTTCATCTAACCAAAGTCAAAACGATGCATGTAGAAACAAGAATGCAGGCCATATATTCACAAAGCTCCTGGGTCCTTGACTGGGGAAAGCATGGACTCTAGAGAGGACTTAGGGAGTCAGAGCAGAAAAAGTAACTCTTCGTGAGCTCCCAGTTTCACAGGGATTAGTTCAGTCTCTGGCTGTGAAATAGTTCAGGAAAGACTAAAAGTTGTCATTTAGTAGAAAGGCTAAAAGACTTGTTCTTTAATCTGTGAAATTGATACTGGAAGAGTTCTTAGTGATTGGTGTTGATAGCTTAAAAGGGTGCAGAAGGGCAGGAGCAGGTGTAGGAAAATGTCACATAAATATTGCTGATGAAACCTGGCAAAACCCCCTGTTTATTTCACCAACAACAATCTTTTGTACTACTAAGTATAAGACGCATAAATCCCTTCAGAGGGGGAATAAATATTGGTTGCTAAAAATATTCTGTTACAGTAGGTGTTTTTCTGAAAAACACACATTAGAAAATGGGTCACATTTTGCTATTTGGAAATATTTGGGGGAGTTTAAGGTTCAGTAATAACCCAGCAAAATCTTCTGGCCCAGTGAACCCTAGGAACCTATGAAACTCTAGGGAAACATATTTTGCATATAGTCAGAGGTGCTGTGTGAGGAGTGCAAGTATCCCGTTATAGTCCACCTGTGTTGTGGTGGACACAGATAAGCGAGGTTGAGATTCCATAATGGTGGCATCTCTTCACTGTGAAGTGTTTGATTTTTTTAGTTATTTATATAACTATTATTTCAATATTATTACTGTCATTTGAAATAGTTGTTGGGGTTTGGTTTTTTTTTGGGGGGGGGTGTTGTATAGACGTTATAGGCCAGTTTTTGGTGGTCAACAGGTCCATCACTGACAAATATCTTGCAGTATCCACTTAGGCTATGGCCGTCAGGGAGACCTTAAGGTATGGTGATAAAGACTTCAAATAATATAGTAAAAATCACTGCCTTGCTGGATGCTAATATACATGCATATAGCCCAGCCCTCAGCTCCTGAATCTGCGTTCCAGCCTGGCTTCAGAGCATGTTTACTTGGTTGGGGCAGCCATGTTTGTTGGGCTGCAGGGCTGCTGCATCAGAGCATCCTGGAGTTGGGGATAGGGGAGTCTGCCCCTATTTTCAGTTTGTTTCAGCCCATAGTTGAAGATAGCTGCACTACCACTGGTAGAGGGCTAGATGATAGCAAATGAGCTTTTTCATCAGTATTCTATTGTTATTAGCAGGTTGTAGAGGCTATTCTCTTCTTTGCCTACCCAGATCTCTACATTTATGTGTCATATTGGAAGCATAGAAAAGGTTCAAGATGACCTGTGTTGGAAAATATTACATGTTTATCGTCCAAGTTTTGTAAATATTTCCCAGTCCAAAAAGTGATTGGCTGGAAGGGAAGCTTGTGAGAAGCATAAGAACAGGGAATAGACTGGTTTATGAATGGAAGTATTAAAGAACTTTAATTGCCATATAAATATTTTCCAATTTTGTTGTTGTTGTTGTTGTTGCAGAAGGAAGGAACATACTCCAAATCTGGAAGCTGGAGAACATGGGTTTAATCTGATTTAGGTGTCTGTAGTTGAGTAGGCAATATGGCACCTCTTCTATATTAAAAGAGCGTTTTGATATTTTAGGGCAGGATTCATCTGGCTGGTTTTAGAAATATACTTCCAGGCAAGATAAATTGTATCTTACTGACTAGGTCTTTATTGAGTATAATGAAGTATAGCTGAAATGTAGATAACAACAATGGACACTGATGAATCCTATTCAAGATATGTATTGGAGAACTCCCACAGGCAGTGCAATATTGCACATTTCCATCAAAATACATGTACTTTCTGAAATAGTTGTGAGAAAATTATATCCATTCTTCCCAGCATAGCAATATGAAAGTTCAAGCACTTGATTAAGTGGAGAAAAAAAATCAAATGCATTGTATGGCTGGCTGATTTATGCTGAAAAGTGCTGTTTATCTTTGAACTCTCGGATTGCAGGTCAGACTGGATTGTGTAACTTTTCCTTTGTTTCAGAACATTCTGTACAGATGTGATTGAACAGATATGTGCAAGAAAGATTTCTTTCAGACAAAAGCTAAGCAGATTTCTCCAGCTGTTGCCTATCCTAGGTAAAATGAATACAGGCCTGGGAAGTGACCCCAGCTCTAATAAACTGCACCAAGCTTGGTGTTTTGGAGCAAGGGGAGAAAAATTCTAATGAGTGGTTCTGACCTATTTTCTTCAACTTTCTCCCCTTAGGAATGCTAAGTACTTTACTCAAGTTTGCTTTTTGTATTTGTTCATGTACCTTTCTACACAGATTTTGAGGCTTATTTATGTACTTCAGAGAAATAATTTTATAGGAAGTATGAATATTTTTAAGTGATTGCCAACATACCCAGAGTAAATGAGACATTGTTCTTTTCACTTTTGTTGTTAAAGTTGCTCAATAAACTAGTTAACTTCTGAAAGCAGTTTTTTGTTTCCTTTTTCACTTTTAACATAACTTGGGTAATGACACTTGGTGAATTTATATTTTTTTAAATGAAAATACTGAGGTCTTTTGTATGGCTTGAAGTGTTATTGCCATGTATATGCAATATATAAAAACAATAGAGCTTTGGTGACCTAGTGAAAAAAAGCAGTGGGATTCTGGTAACTGCCAGAAACACTGGTTTTTTAATATCAGCTGGGAAGTAGGCTTCTGTATCTTTTAAAACTTGTAGTTGACAAACTTATTTTGAATTTAAGAGAAACTGTAAAAATGCATGGAGAAAAGTCTTACAATGGCCTTCTCATTTAGTATTGGAACAAGGAAAGGAATTTTTTTCTCCTTTATAGTCATATCGAAGTATTGAAGTGTCTGTGTCCTTTCTAATTTTGTGGAGTATGTAATTGTCAATAAAGTTCAAAATGTAGGATGGAAGCAGCTGAGAGAATATTTATTCATTAAAAGTACAAGACATAACATTGATGGATGGGTTAGGGATGTGAATGTCTTAATGCGTGATGTTTCCACCCATGGAGAGTCCTTTTCAATATCTTCTGGACACTGGTAACTGTAAAATGTCCATGCTAGGTAGTGAAAAAGAGAACTTTAAAATTCAAGGAGAACAATTTCTGTTATTTTCTACTATTTTGCTGAATAGAATAAAAGAATGTAAACCCCAAGTGATCAGGCATGAATTGAATCAGTTGGGTTACTTCTGTGTCTTTGAAGTACTCATTTTAACACCCTGAGCTACTGTGTTGTTGTGTGAGATGTAATAATTGACTTAACATTTTAGATATGTTTTCAGTGTTATGTCAGAGAGTAAAGAAAACTTCTTCAGTGCTGTGTCATGTATGTATTTTAAATAGTGCCTCCTGATCCATGGAAAGTCCATGGAAATTCTGTTTTGAAAACTAGCTAGCATTGATAGCACTTCCTGTTATTGAATCAGCTCATGTTTGTGTTCAGAACAGTAATTGGGGGAAAAAAAGTAACTTTTTTTGGTAATTAAAGTGTTCAAATGCTGTAGTATAATGCAGTTTCTTAGTTATTCTGGTCCCAGTTTATACAGTTTCTGTTGGAATTTGCAAAGCCAAACGCTTGTTCCAGACTTTGCAAGAGTGCTGAGTTCCTGAAACTTTGCCTGCTGTACAACTGGAAACACATGTATATGCACAGAACATGATCTGGGACTAGATTTGCATGCCAAAATGTTGCACCATTTGGTTTATTTAATCTCCCATTACAAATGAATAGCCATCTTGCCATTAAAAGGAATGTGTCGTGTTATGTACTTCGGTGCAAATTTCCATCCTATCTGCAGCAGGAAGTTTGAAGGAGGCAAAGCATTTGGTAGTGCAACCAGAGCTGCCAAGTGCTTTGGGATTCCTGGCATGTGACTGCACCCGGCAGCTCCAAGACACCCAGCCAAGGTGGCCTATGTTCAGCCAGGCTGAGGGAACGGCCTGCACATGAGTTCTCTCACTGCTGGGAATATTCTGTCTTGCTGTAGAGATTTGCTCCTGGTGCAGCACTGGCCTCAGGTGTTCACCAAAGCATGCTGTCTGGTGGTATCATATGCTCCATCACTCTCAGACACTGACACATGTCCTAAAAGCCATCACAAGTAGACTGCTTCCTCCCCAATGCCTCCCTCAGTGGCCAGGCCACCGCAGCTCCCACTGGGCCACCGCCCTTCCTCACGAATCGTCATCTGAAAGTTGTGCTTTTAAGCACTGTATTTATGAACATACATGTAAAGTTATTAAATATGCATAAGATATCTCTAAGTTTTTGGTAAATAGCTGTAATTGGTAATGAATTGAGAAAAGCGGGGTGAAGGCCCAGTAGAGGTGGAGAGTATGTTTTTGCAAGGATTTAACTCACAACTTTTAACTGAAAAACTCAAGGAAGTGTAAACAAACAAACAAAAAGATTTCTGTAGAAATTTTATTGTATAATCTGAATTAGCATCTTCACGTTACATCTATAGCATGCTCTAAATTATTTTTGTGAGCTTCATTTTTTTGTTTTGCTGTTTTTTGGAATAAGGCAGCTACATACTTGAAAGGCAAGCGAGTAGTAATTTCCAGCTTTTATCTATCTTCATACATTGCCAGTGGTTGAGAATGCCACTTCCCAGCACACCTTTTAGAAGGATCCCATTTCAGATAATGTTCCCTTTTTTTGGTTCTTCACTGATTAGCCTTGGCTTCTATATCTGCCAACTAGCCTCTCTGAGAAGCTTACATATAGCAAACATGCATTTATTTATAATTTTCAGGGGAATAATCAGGAAAATAAAATAAATAAATAAATGCCCTCTCAATACAAGGTGGATTAAAAAAAGCCTTTAACTATAGGGAAAACTGTTGTACAAAATCAGTCTGTAATTAATCTCCGATGTCTCTTGTACAGCGAAATATTTTTTTTCGTTTTGAAGCCTACTGTATGCATATAAACATACATATTTAATTTAAGCATTGAGTTCTCTTATTTTTCTTCCTTTGATAATACTTAGTGGCTGCTTCTTATGGTAGTTCACGTTAGCTTCATCCTTTTTTTCTGTTTTCCTGCATGAAACAAGATCACGTGCACAGTATGATAACTGAATCTTGATGAGAAGTATGTCCATGGGTGCTAGTAATGAAATGAAATCTTTCTCATTTTCAGTATATAGTTTACTTGGACTATAAATTACTTAAAGCACTGTGTAATTCTGTGGGACTTCTGGTTTTTAGATAACAAATCCATTTCAGTATCTTTTATTTGTATTCTGTGTACAGTTAATGCACGACTTGGTGCTCATCTCTTTTTTCTGTGACAGAATTGTAGAAGCCAGAACTACAAATACACGTTACATCACTAGCAAGAAATATCTTTATGGAGTTTGATTTCTTTTTAGTGTTTTTTTTCCCCAGTAGCTCTTATAATAAACTGTCTGATAATATATTCTTTTTTTACTTTATATCAGTAATTTGAAATGTCAGTCTGTGTTTCAGGATTAGGACACATGTTCCATTAACTTTCTTGCCTCCCTAGCATTATTGGTAATGGAATTAGAGGTACCGAAATAACAACGAGAGATAAGTGTGAGAACTCTCCAAGAACATCTTGTACTAACATAATGCCATACTTGAACAGCCTTATTTTAAAAAAAAAAAAAAGTCTTGGTAGAATCATGGATTTATATGATTCCATTCTAATTTACATATGCTCTCGTATTAGTGGAACTGTTTATAGATTATAGAGGCAAGTCATAGCTTAAAGTTACAATATTACTACTTCTAAGGAGTTAACAAGAGTTGTAAGCAGTCAATATAGTAATGTTTTTGCAGTCTTTTACAGCTTAGAGCTCTCACGTTTTGTGTAACAAACACTTGCCTAAAATACCTCTAGCGGCCTTGATTGTGAGATTTCACAACAGTGAATTTGGATTTATTCCCAACTCTTTATTATTACTCTGAAAATAGTAAAAGCTACTTGCATATGAATTTCTTAAACTGTAACCTATAGTTTCAAATTACTGAGGACTGAAAGATTACTAGTATTATATATCAATGTGTTGTCAGCATTCTTGAGATGTTTTGTTAAAATAATTAGAAATCTTGGGTTTACAAACAAGGTGTCTGTAAATTATACAGCTATCCTCAGTAAAACTAAACTATAATGTAGTGCAGAATCATGGATACTGAGGAGCAACACTGACTGGTGCAAGCCATCTGTCTTTTCTGTGAAGTCCCATCTTTTAACAACTACTTAGGTTCTAGAGCAAGATGTAGAAAAATAATAATTTAAAAAAAAAAAAGAAAAGAAAAAGCTCAAGTCTTATTTTGGGAATTCAGTTATTCCTGTAGAAACCTCAAGCTGAGTTCCCTGTTGGTGCACAAGTCTGTGCAAGCTTGTCCCACAACTGTAAACACTAGTAGTCTGCACAGTGCAGCAATGGAGTCTTTCTGGTCTTCAAAATATTCATTGAAAACATCTGAAAGTACTTTTCAAGCTTAACAGTTGTCATTTACTCTGTACTGAGAGAACAGTTGGTGAATGAGTGCAGCCTCGTGAAAGAGATCTCAAAAGAAAGTTTCTGGTGTTAGAAATACCTATGAGAGTCATTTATGAGTATTGTACAGATGTACATCCCTGTTCAACAAGTGGTCACTGAAGAAGATCCTGAGCTAAATGGTAGAACAATCAGTGTTATGGGAAAAAAAATCTGCAGATAGAAAACACAGCATTTGAACAAGCAGGCCAGTGCTTTGTTCTAAAATTAAATAAATGCATTAAAAAGTCAAGCTTTGGACAACCCGTATTTTTTTTTCCTTACAAAAAAATGTTAAACCCCTGAACTTCCACTAGACAGTTTGGACAAGCTAACTGTTGATTTTGCAAATATAGTTTATAGCTGCTGGTCATCAATGAACTACAGGTTTATAAGTTGGTCCAAAAGTAAATCTTCTGAGAATTGGATTTCAGAAACAAAATATCTGATGTGTATTCAGACTAATCTTGTTAATAACTGAACATTCTTTTGATCCTCAGAGTACATTGTAATAACTCAGTAAATTTTAAAATACTGTGATGACAATTATGAAGTGGGCAACTAAAAATATCACCCTCTTCAGTCAAAATAACTAAGAATAACCAATACTGTGAGGTACTTATGAGGTGTTCCACAAAAATAAGGTTGATTCAACCATCTTTTTTCATCAGTTTTCCCTCACTGTCTTTTTCTTTTTTTATAAGACCTCTTATTCTTGGTAAAAATCAGTTCTAGAGTCTTGTCAAACCGATCAACATTGAGATATGATGGTAGATCAGTACAGTTTAGTACAACACAGCTTTTCTGTTGTGGATGGCATGTGTTCATAGTTACTTGAGCTTGCTGGGTGCTAGAGCCAATATCTAAGCAGTCTAAAACACACCATGTTCACCTCAATTTGGAGAAAATAGGTCAAATTCTGATGTTTACTGTGACTTCTTTTAAATAAGCATTCTGTCTTCCTGCTGCAAACCGATGCATCAGCCAAATTTGACTTGAAAATATTTCAGGTTCATAATCTTCGCTAATGTTGGGAGAACAGCTTCAGCTTCAAGCTTATTGTAAAAGGTGAAAAATATGTTTTGTGCATTTCTCTAGTTGTGTTACATTAAATGAAAAAAGTGTTTTGCTCTGCTTTACATTAGAAAAAGTAACGTGCATATTAAGTTCTGTTGTTTATTACTCTAGGAGTTCAGGTTTGCCCATTACATGCAGAAATGACGGTGCTTATTTGGATGTGATAGGTGAATGCCTATCAACTTAATTATATGCATGTTTTTGTGCACTGTTCTGTTTTTGTAGGGTTTTGAAAATTAGGGCCAGGTGGACCAGATTGCTGCTAGGGTAATATAAGCCCTCACTGCCCCAATGGCATAGGTAAGGTAAAAAATTGTCCTTAGCTGGAGAGTACTGTAAAGGTATATATTTAAGTGTTGTGAAGTACTGCTTCATAAAGCCAGGCGCAACTACTCTATATATGCAACCCTATGTTGGTGTAGTAGCAAATGGGAAGCAGAAGGTAGAAGCTAGACCAGTCCTAGAGTAACCCAGCCTGCACGTTGGTCTGAATGGTCTTGGAGGTCTGATCTCCATGTGGCCAGAACTGCTCTGCTTATGTATAAAGGGGCATACATTTGTGACTCCACTATTGAAGAAATGTACAGTCACGTCTAATGAAAACAGAGTGACTGGATGCTACTCATAAAAGCACTTCATGTCAGAATACGAAAATATTGTTTGTTTGTGCTGAAAATAATTGTATTCCAGATGTTTTATATACATTGCAAACATTATACTTACTTTTTTGTATTGAAAATAGCTGTTTGACAACATATTTTATAGAAAAATACATAGTAAACCTTGCTTCTCTTTCCCCCATAGTGTATCACAGATGGAGTAAATGGTGCTGTAACTCCCCTGGGTTTTTAAAAATGCGCTGCCTTAGTTCAGATGCTGTGGCTGCATCACTGCCTCACTGCTAAAACTGACTCAGTCTGGTATACTGGATGCAAAGCCCTGCTAGATTAAACTGATAGCTTTGCTTAAAATCTTTTTATGGATTGTTAATCACCAAAACAGAGACTATAACATATTGCAAATATTTACTGGACTGCAAGTGCTATCATGCCTCGATAATCTGGTGGAACTGAAAGGCAATGGTGAGCAGCTATTCTGAATAAAGAACCAGGTAAAATGTAGAAGTAGTAACTGTGATAAGAGTTTTGACTTACCTAATTAAAATGTTTGTCTTTCAACCTGGCAGAAATCTCTCTCCCTGGAGTTCAAGGAAAGATTTCAGGATTTACTCTTAAAACATTCATTTTTAAATGACAGGAAAGTTGATTGAAGTGAATAAAAGCTTTGTCTAGAAATACTTAGTATGTGTTGAATTTCCTTTCTTATGTCTGATGTATGTTGGAACACAGAATACAGTTGGAATTCATGAAAATCTGTCTGCTTGTACATTCAGCTGCCTGCCTTATTTTTTTCCACAAACTAATATGTATGTGGATCTGTGAAATCTGTTTTAAAGATTTTTTTTTCCTCCCCCCTTCCCCCTCCCCCTCTTTTTTTAACAGAGTGCTTTCCCCCTGCCATTAACTGTGGTTTGGTGTTTTGTTACTTACATAAGTTGATCTAGTAAAATTTAAGTAACCTCTCTTTTAATTCAGTTGAGGAGTTTGTTTCCTGCCAAAGGATTTGTTTTGAAAACTTGGGTCTTACCCTCTCCTCACCCAATGACAAATATGTAGAGGAAGTTAATGTGCTAATCTTCTTGGAAAGCATATTTAACAGGAAATGGGGGATATATTTAAAGCAGGAAAGGAAAGTGTTATCTGTAACAGGATGTTGATGAACATAATTACCATACAACTTATCATTGTATAAACTAAATTATATCGAGTTATCTATAGAAGAAATGCAAATTATGACATATAGTAAGATATCTGTTTGCTAATATAACTCATAGGTTGTACGAATGTATAGTGTTATTTTGATGTCTTGAAACTTTTCCCTTCCTTTACATGCACAGAAGTTTAACATGCACAAACAAACCACTTCCATTTTTAGTTTTGAATTTATTTAATTTAGCTAAAGGATTTTCTGTGTTCAAAATCCTGTAGCACAGCCACAGAAGTCCCAGTGGATAGCAATCTAATGGGCAGAGGTGAGGAAGACAGCAGTTGAGGGATGCTAGCAAGATGAAGATAGTTCTCATTTCAACCATGTGGTTAAGTGCTCTTGACTTAAAGGAATGTCAAGTGTATTCTTTAACCCCGTATGAATGGAGTGTCAACAACTTAGCTCCTCTGTGTCCATTCAAAGTATGAAAGCTTCTGTCTGACTTCATGAATTTTGAAATATTTTAATTTCCTTAGTTTTCCTCACATGTTTATTAGACTTCCACTATGGCTAAGTTAGCAATTAGGAATCAAGCACAAAATAAAAAGGTATTTTATGAAGCTATCATTAATAGAAAACATTGTGTTAAAGCAGTATCTCTTCTAGAGTTAAAGATAAGGTCCAGCCTCTCCAACACACTGCATGTTCAGTTGTCATCTGACGGAGAGTTGCAGGATTGCTGAGGCACCATCCCATTGCCAGGCATCCTCCCACTGCCCCTAGACGGGGGTCCTGTGCAGCACCCCGCAGTCTTGCCTGGTGCTGAGCCCCTTCAGCTCATTCATCGCCCTACAAGCCAAGGTAGCCCAGCACCCTCAGAACTGGTCTGAGTGTCATTCTTTTGCACTGTTTAATGGACTGGTTAAAACTTACTGTTGCAAACTTATTTTTGTGGCTCTTATGTTTTGGATAGCACAAGCGTAGGCCTTGCACTCTTCCTGTGGTGATTTCCTGATTCAGAGTCTGTGCCAGCTCCCACTAACATCAGCACTGGGGCTATTCCAGTAATTGTTTTGTATGAAGAGCATAGGAGGAGTCCTCAATTAAGCTCATGTTCAGCAGATTAACCATTTATTTGCTGGTCCCTCTTCTAACTGCATTTTGTTTACATTACCTGTAGTTATGGTGTCATTACAATAAAGATATGAAATTTAGATACTGCAAAATTACTTTGATCTTTGCTAAATAACTATGAGGCACTGTAATGGTGGCAGACAAACCAGAAATTTGAGCTTCCAGATTTCTGTGGATATCCATCTCTCCTGCTTTGTACTTGTAGTTGGAGAACTATGTTTTTAATAAACTGTCAATTTGACCAGCTGCATGTATTGAAGCTCTGGAAGCAATTTCCTTTTGAAACCTTTGTTTTTCTTTTTTTTAACCTTTATTAATGAACTATCATCGGTTAGGTATAATTGGGTTAATAGCTAAAGGACTTGTAAATGTAATCTTCAGTAATATCTAGTGTTGGATATTTTATTACCACTGTGGCCAGTGTGGATGAAAGCGAGAAACTGAGAAATCTTGTGCCTGTGGAACAAGTGAGATCCTGAGGATTTATCAGTATAGAGCTCATTATTTGGTTATCTTCATGGGTGAAGATTCAGAGGCTGAGCTGAATATTACACCCAACCCTAGAAGAGTCCATCTGAAGTGGGAGGGGTTCAACAAAGAGGTTGCATTTACCTCAAAATGTGCTTCTTAACGTGGTGAAACTGCATTCTGACACTTAAATTAAAGGCACATCTGGAATGTGTATTTTATGAAACTCAAGATTTTTTTCAATGACTTCAAAATTTTAATTTACACTTTAATTTTTATGAATTGAGTGATTTAAATATGTTTCTTTATAGTTTTAAATCATAGAATTATATGATAATGAGAGGATTGATAAATGTTTCTTAGGTACAAGTTATAATTCTGGTACTATACTTCACATATTTTAGTTTGCTCCACTATGAATGTATGTGTATATTAATCTTTGAGATATTTCTTCCAAAACAGATTTGCAGGTACCTGCCCTTACAATATCAGATATGTCATTTCTCATTCAACATTTGATAATATTCTACATGTTCGGGAGCTTTAATGTAGTGCTCGGCTTTTTTAAAAAGAAGAACACTACAATGATTGCTCTCCAACTCTGTAGAAAAAAACCAGTGTGCTTTGTGAATCTCCTTTTAAACATTGTCCCAGCCATATTTTCTCAAATCTGTTGTTGCTTATTGTTATAGTAATGTAAGTTTTATGCATGTTTAGAAGGGAGACAATAAGGGCCTCTTCTGCAGCTTTGAGAAGAAAATTTGCTCTGAAGTCTTCAGCCTGTTATTGTTACTGTCTTGAGCTAGGCGGTAATCAGCACTAATGCCAGTTCCGTTACGCTAGTCCTTTTAAAGATAACATACATGTTCATGAATTGTGAGACATGTTATCTTGTTCTCTATCAATAGTATCACTGAATCAGAAGAAATAATAATAGATCATAGTTGCAGGTATAAAAGGTGTGGGCCGGGCCAAACCAAACCTCAGGACTGTTACATTTGCTTTGATGAAAAAAAAAGTATACTTTTACAAAAGTTTATCAGTAAGCAAATATCACTATTTGGAACAACGAAGACAAAAATAAGCTAACAGTGTACTGTGTCAAACATGCTATCTTAAACTTCAGTTGTTTCATTTAGCATTTCATGCCTAGAGTGGGGATTATATTAGCACCATTACTATTACAGGCTTTACCCTACATCAATCAGTCAGCCACTTGTAACATTGCCTTTTTTAGGTAACTACAAAAATAAATACCTTTCCATTTTCTTCTTCCTTTTTTTTAGTGTTAGTTAATTGTTTTAAATATGGAAAAAAACATGGGTTTAAGTGGGTAGGAGAGCAGTAGATTGGTCCAAACCTGGGAATTAGGAAAGTGAACAATGGAGGCATGTTTTCATTAGATTAGAAATATTATTCTTTGGAACTCAAGGTGCAAATTATGCTGTGCCATAATGTTCTTTTCAAACACACAAGATAAAATTTGCATATCTAAATTGGATCAGCTTGAATGGTTTTCCCTGCTGTCTCACCCCTCAGCTGCAATCTTTCTGAAATGGCCTGCAGGTGGATCCAAATAGTAATTTTTAAGCCTATTTTTAAGAGCATCTCTAAAATAAATATTTCTTCTTTTAGTTTTATATTGATTTCTTGCAGTGAACATCAGCAAAAATTCGCCTATGCCTCATCTGAGTGTAATCTACATGATAATTGGAGATTTAAATTTAATTCTGTTTACACTGACTTTAAGAATAAAAATTTCAACTGGCTCAATAAAATCACAGTTGTTTCATAGAGTTAAAATAGCATTAGGGTGTTGTTTTGTTTTTTTTTTTTTTAATGAAACATCTTAGAAGTATGTGTAATTTCTTTGACAAATGTGAAAAATTTTGCCATCCAAAGAGGTTCAGGGGAAGACCCTGCAAACAATCTTATTCTACATTTCTGTTTTTTTCTTCTTTTTTTTTTTAAAGGTAAACTTACTGATACTGTACTGATTCATATTTTTCTTCTCCCTTTCTATAAACTTCTTTCTTATAACTTTGGTAATATTTTATTACATTGATTTTTATGGAAGGGTATAGATTATTCCCCCCCCCCCAAACCATCATATTCTTAATAGATTTTTCTCAAGTAGGGTTTTAGTTAATTTTATCCATCTGCTCAGTTTATTTGTGTTCGTTTGGTAGTATGACTACTTCTGACTTAACAAGGAGAAACAGCAAAAGAAATACTTTAACTTCTGAGAACAACAGGACAACAGTTCAAAGCTAATGTTTTAATACCTGTAAAACAGAATTAAAAAGTTCTAAAGGGAGTATTTTTACACCATCTCTCCATAGATATATTTTGATGTATGTAAAAAAGGTGTAGCATGGTCTTAGGCTATAATGGTTTTTGTATGTGACTCTAAAAAAACAAGGAATGAATGACCTCAAGCTTATGCGAGTTCATCTATGTTTTACTAGCTATGCATGAGTTTTAACAGTGCAATATTTTCATGTAACTGTAAGGAGTATGCTGTAAAGAAAGTCCTCACACTCTGTCTAATGAACAAATAGAAGCAGGAAAGCGTTTGACGTCAATGGAGCTTCACAAGACCCTGTCCAAGGTGCTGACGTTTAGAATTCGTCTCAACGTTGTGAGATGGTATTGCACCTGCTGCGGAAGGCTAGCTCAGGGTGTTTGAGCTGTAGTCTTCTGTAAATCATTGCGTTTATTACAAGATTATATTCTGGGTGGGTTTGGGGTTTTGGTGCTTTTTGGTTTGGTTTGGTTTGGGTTGGGTTCGGGTTTTTTTGTTGTTGTTTTAGGTGGTTTAGGGTCTTTTTGTGGTTTTTTTTTTGGTTAGTTTTTTTGGTTTGGTTTGGTTGTTGTGTTTTGTGGGGTTTTTTTGTTTGTTTGTTTGCTTTTTGTTTTGTTTTTTTTTTTGTTGCTAACTTCCCATCTGGTATATGTAGAATGTTAGAGTGTTATAGAAAAGTGAAATTTGGTTTGGTAGCTTTATGTAGGGGTGGTTAAAACTCAACATTAACAACTATTTATCAGTTTACCTACTGGCCTTAACTCAGGCTGGTGTTTCTGTTCCTTTATCTAGAAGATTTGAAGGCTCTATTAAGTTCTATATATAGTTCTGATTTACTTATTGATGGAGTTTGTTTCTCTTGTTCTTGCCATAGTAATTTGAAATTTTGTGGGAATAAGCTAGGATTACTGTTGTATCCCATAATGATGATATTCATATATCAGTCAGAAAACAAAATTCTTCCTAATTATTATTTCCAGATGCAATATTAACGTTGCATGTTTTTTTGAGGATCACAGTAACTGTTGTCTTCCATTTGAGTGATATTCAAGGAGGTGTGATTGACCTAGAGTCCAATGACTATGTCTAGCTCATGGAGCCTACACTTTTCTGTTACCACAGTAAGAGATTAATGGTACTACTTCTGCAAAAACACCTTAAATATCATAGGGGGTGTGTGTGTGTGTAAGGAATAAGAGACATATTCCGGTGGTGGTTGTTTGACTGTAGGATTAGTTTTCTTGCTTTAGGCTTTTAGGGAATACAGTAAGGTCTAAATGTTATTTTTATTATGGAGAACATAAAATGATGGCTTTTTGGGAGAAGATTCTGACCATGTTGTGATGGGGAGAGGGGAAGTTGAATACTATACAATGTGGTGCTGTTCTCAGTTTATTAGTAGACCAAGCAAGGAAGGATGGGCTGTGTCAGGGAAAGCTTCTCAAACACGCAAACACACACATACACATCTCGAAAGTTAACTGACACATGTCCCAGTTAGCACTGCAGTGGTTTGGCACAGCTGAGCTGAGGCAGGGGGAGAATGCAGACTCTGACCAGTCCCAGTGTCAGGCTTTGGGCAAAAGACGGGTGACAGCCTGCACCACCCCCACCTTGGGCACTCTGCTTCTGCAAGGTATTGGACCTCTGTGTAACCAATGTGCCCACACCATCTCTATTAGTGTGTGTGTGGGTTAGCCGGACAGCCACAGACTGCCAGTCAAATCAGCCCACAATGGTATTGGGATGCACCTTTACAGACCTTTCAGGTGTTCTTCCCCTGTCACTTGTTGATCCATGGCCTGTACTGATGTTTGTAACATTTTAACATAAGTGCTTGTTTCTAGAGGTCACATCATGGATACTATGTTGTAATTCTGAAAATAGATGAGTAGAATAATTTTGTGTGAGAGTGTAACTGTTCGACTTTTTTTATATGATACCTACATACGTTAAGATAATATGTTTGCCAAACTATAAGTGTGGTGTTTGGCTTTTTATGGGAAGTCTTAGGCAAAAAATCATCATAGTTTAATAATTTGTAATGAAATTCCATGCTATTGCCTTTCTGATTAACCCTTAGTGTTTTAAACTGCATTTACTGTTTATAATAATGCCAGAGTGTTTTGGTATAGCAGTGCTATATATATGGTATAGCACTTGTGCTAAGTGTCCCTTCTCATCTTCTTTTAGATCTGTTGTAAGTATTTACCATCAGATAGAATGTGGATTATTAGTTCATTAGGGAAATCAGGGTATAGAAAAGTTAATTAAAAATGAAATAGTTGCTTTTCTGTAAGACAAGAAATACCTTGAAAATTTACCAATAATCTTTGTTAAAAAGCAGTGTGTGTTCTTTGCAAAGAAATAATTTGTTCTGCCATAGTGAAGCTAATTATTCTCAACACACACTAGCTATGTCAAATTGCAAAAGGAACATCAGACTTTGTATGTTGCAGGAATTAAAACACAATCAGTTGAGTTAATGAAGAGCATACAATGAATATGATCTCATTTTTGCAATGCAGTTAAAGTGAAAGCCATTTAAAGAACTGTTGCAAAAATCATAATTTAGGGGGAAAAACAAACAATAAAGCAAATGTTTACTATCTATTTTAATTACTTTCTGCTTAGAGGTATGCATTAGGTTTATTTATTGTTTGATTTCAAATTCTTTCTTTTAATGGTTTAAGAATACAGTGGCTAATGGTCCATTCTGAAATCAAATGAATATAATCTGTATTCCATTACACAAAGCCAAAGAAACTCATTTGGGATTGTTTCATTATGATATCATCAAAGATGACTACTTGAAATTGTAGGTTAACATAAGGAAAGAGAATATGAAACACAGAAAGAAAATTCCTGCACTTTTTTTTAAATGGGGAAGAAAATGAGACTGGGTTTCTGAATTACATTCTGAAGATGTGAATGCAACAAAAATGCCATTCCCTATTCTTATTTTAATTATTTTTCTTTTGTAGTATTGCTTACAAAGAAAGCACTACAAAAAATCTTTTCTGTAACAGATGATTTCCTTTAAACTTTCCTAATGTTTGGTGACAATAAGAAGTTCTGTCCTGGCCAAAGACAATAGCAATTTTCTTTTTGCATACATAAAAGAGATACAGGAAGACTGATTTTATTCCTTTCCTCCAAAGATCCAAGATATGTGGTTCTTCCTTTTGTCAAAGCTATGTATGCACCTAGAAAACTTAGGACACAAAGTCAGAAGTCTTGACCCTAACAGAGGCTGGGAACCCTCGCTGCACTTCACCAGTCCCTTCAGAAATGAAAATTAAATCTTGGGAGCTTAGAAGAAGCCCTGCCAAACTGCCTATACCTAAATCAAGAACAATTTTTATTAGAAATCATTGTACTCAAATAACTCAATATCACTGTAGTCAAATAACTCAATATAGTTAAGTTTTACATTAAAAAAAATCTGATTCACAAGGTTGGCAATCAAGCAAGTATTTTGTTGGCTGCCAGTCAACCAGTTATTGACAGAGAGAGGGGATCTGGTGTAGGTATATGCTTGTTTAAAGTGTTTGACATAATGAAGGAAGTTCTTTTCTGAATCCTATCAGTGTAATGCTTTGCTACAGCAACCCTGTAACTTTACAGGAGGTTAATTTATTGAATTGTACCCTACTTGAGCCTAAGTGAGGTATAATGTGCCCTGCTATTCAGCAAGTTTCAGTATTTAAGATGTGTTCAAAGACCATATAATATTTAAACTCCTCCTTTAGATAAGTGCATGTGCTACAATAAGATATGGGTGAACTACTACATATGTTATGGTTATGACTGTATATCTGTAGGAAGAACTGAAATGATATGGGGAATTAACATGCAGTTATCCTCCAAGTTCTCCAAAGCAGTTGCTTATAATGGTTTTTCTAGTCACTTTGGGAGGAAGGAGAATATATTTTTTTTCCTTCATCTTTCTTCATGTGAAATTCTGAATTACTTGGTTTTATACTTTTATATATGGGTGCAAAGAAAATTAAAGCTGACATAAATTGTGTTGATTTTTTTTTATAAGTGATAGATCCAATATGTATATTAAAAAAGCATTAAGATGAAAATATAAATAATTTTTTAACCTATTGATACATCTAGGAAACAGGTTCTTATGTAAAGTTTGACTTCTGCTTTATGCATGACATGCCTTTTTTTGCACTGGTAAAACATGTTTGTTTCTTTACCTGAACTCAGTGCCATTCAGACATTGCTGTTGTAGTTTCAAAGTCATGCTTCATTTTTTTTAGTGCTCCCCACCCCACTTTATCTGTGTAGATTGAATTTCTTTGTCCCAGGGAAATTATGCTCCACTCATGTAGCTGGATGGTAACAACTGAACTCAATGCTGATTTAGAGACAACTGCTTTGCAAGTTTCTATACTATTTCAATAATAGCACAATCACTGAGAAAACTCCTTCTTTTAATTTCCTCCATACTGTTTCTTCCTTCAGTGAGCAGTACACCGAAGTAAGTTGTCATATATTCTGCAGAGAGTATATAGATGCAACTGTCAGTTATTTAGACCAAGGTTATTTTTGAGTCTCATGGGAAAGACTTGTGGAAGTACCAGAGCTGCCACTAACACTTAATTGGAAAGCTTTTTCTCTCATTTTCAGATACCCAAGTATAATAGCGATTGGAGAAAACTGGCAGTAATGTCTTTTGTCACCACAGGGAAGAACAATGGTGTCAATTTAATGAAATTTTTTCCTGTCCTGAAAGTGTCACATCACCTTAAGCTTGGTTTGATCCCCCTAGTGAGGCTCTAATTTTAATGCTAATGCTGATAATTTAGAGAAGATTTTTCTGCAGCACACAGAATGTGTTAAGTGCATTGTGATCTGTATGCAGAAAATCAGTCTATATGTGGTTGTGATGTCACCTATCTCAGTGCATAGATTTGACTACTTGCTTGCTTTTTGCCACAAAAATATTGGTGCAATGGGGTGTAAGAGAGGATGGTGCTGCAACAGCAGAGGAGGAAGAAAAGTCAGCACTTAGGAGAATGGGAGGTTTTCTTAACACAACTCAGTGTTTTGGAACTAGTTGTCCATGTGGTTTGAAATTATATCATGCTTTCATTAATACGGGCTTAGAATTAATTAATTTGGTTGCCTACCTTATTTAGATTTAGTTTTCACATTGTAGTTTGCTACAGAGTTGACTTCAATGAAAGTGACCTATAATTTTCAATAGGAAGATTGATCAGTAGGAATAGATTTCCCTTCCACCCCCTGGTTAAAGCACCTACCATATAATGAAAGTATGACAGCTGGAACACACTTGTGAATCTTTCATGTAAAGTTAGAGCGCGAAGGAGTTATTTTCAGATATTACCTTCTGTGCTGTAAGTTTAATTATAACCTAAGATTCTGCAAAATATTATTAATGATACAATGTAGTTCTATCGTAGGGCTTGGTTAGTTAGCAAATCACAGTTGAACCTTGTTCATTAACTTAATATGGTTTAAATCTCACCTCATCTTACCCCATGTCAGAATGGTGTGAGATCCTTTAATCAGTTTCTTGAAGTTACACTCTTGTTTATTGATCTGTTGAAGTCAGCACAAAACACAGAGCTGTACTTTTGGCCAGCTAAGTTAGGACTCTTAAGAAGTTAACAAATCATTAAAAGCTATTTCCAGCTATATTGCGTTTGTCACTACTACTGAGCCTATTTTTTTCTGGAAACCATTAAATGTATTGGTTAAGTTAAAAACCTCCAGTGAAACAAGAACTCACTAAAGAAAGCAGCCTTGTTTAATTTTCTTATTAATTTGTATTACTTAAGTAATTTGAGAATTGATAACAGAATGTTTGAGTGATTTATGGCTTGAAAAAAAGACCAACATTTCCCTCCTTGAAAATGGAAATTGGCTTGTCAGACATTTAGATGAATGATCAATCGATAGGATTTTAATAAGGAGGAGGTTTAAAATTGACTGAAGGTGGCTTTTGTTTAAAGGTGATTTGGTATGTGCAAATTACTAAACTCTCCCTGGAGAGGATTTTCAAAGGCAATAACAGGCACTGATTTTCTTTGTTTATTCCATTCTCTTTCTGTTCCCCTTGCCAGGGATTTCAGTACTTACTTCTCCATTGTGTCTTTGAAATCTCCCTGCCTGCTTTTCGGGTCCTGTGAATTATTCTACTTATTTGCATTTACAACTATTAGTTTTAACTGTTATTTTTCTCCAGTAAGCATGTTGTCTGCATAAACTTACTTATTTTCAGCATAAGTTCATGTTAGGCATAGGGGCTTGGAAAGTCCCATTAAAATCCTGCCTTTTGGTTTTCTGTTGGAAAATCTAGTGTAATGGGCTTGGTGATAGAAAACTGGTTCTACTGGCAATTATGGTCACCTGGGTTGGTTTGTGTTCTCCATTAATGAAGTCTGTATTGGACTTTCTGAAGGTGAGGTAACTAAAGTTAGATTAAACAAGCTCCATTCTTTGTGCAGTCTTAATTACATAGGTATATAAGTTGTAGATCCATGCCAAATGTGTTAAAAGAATAAACAGTAAATAGCACACCCACACAGATTCTGGTTGTCACTACTTCCTCACAGTATTTTCTTCTCCACTTAGGTTTCTTATCCTGATTTCAGTCTGTTTTCTTAGCTCTTCCTATCACTTACTCTTTCCCAAGCTTTCTGTCCTAGTGACTTAGGGGCTAGCTTTATGTTCCAGTCTCACTTTTATACCCAATCTTAGGTTTTTTCCCCCTCAGCACTCTGTAAGCAAGTGCATACAGGTGCCACAATTCCACAAGAGGTTCTAATTGTACGTAGACTTCTTTTCAGAAGTTATGATGAGAAGAACACACTGATCGCTCCCAAAAGAAGCAAAGTTCAAGTTTCTTCCCCAAAGTAGAGGTTACCAAAAGCTTTTAAAGTGAAAAATTCACCGCTTTACTCATGCACATGTTTTTTTCCTTTTTTATTAACACAAAAAAGTAATGATTGTGTCTCTTCTTCATTGAAATGACTGGGACCAGAATGGAGATAATTTTTATTTATTTTTCTCTTTCTTGTCTTTGGCTTTATCTATAAAGTTACTATGAAACTGCAAATTTGGCAGTCTTAAGAAACTGAAAAGTGTAATTGAGAGAGTCAGAATAGTGATGCATACCTCACTACAAACCCTAACGGTAATTAGTATTTTGCTTGTGAATTTTGTGTGTGATTAGCATTTTGCTGTACATATAGTCTCTGCAAGAGAAATTTCAAATATAAGGACTTAGTCCATCTGCTTCTGAATGTGTGAACATGCTCAAAATCTCTTTGAGCAAGCTGGTGTATCAGTGCTGTTGGCTTTCCGATGAAAAATGCGTACTGTATTTACCCGCTATACAGCAAGTTCCACCAGAGGCTACTAAACAGATCTCAGAATTGAAGAGAAAAGACTGAGAGGTTGAATTCGCAATAGAGATGACAATTCCTGACAGGGAGCTATCACAGATACTTTTGCAGCCAATTCTGATCTTTGGAAAGGTTCTGCTTCATGCAGTCAGCTGTTGAAGCCAATGTAATCTGGGCAGAAAGGACAATGTTCATTCACAGAGTGTAAAGCCAGAAGATAGAATTAGCTGATTTAATCTGACCCTCTGCAGTTCTTGGGCCGCTATGTTTCACTAAGATATTGCTCTATTTAGCCCAGTAGCCTTTCCTTGGTGGAAATGTATCATCAAGTCAAAATTAACATTTTTCTGGAAGACAGACAAAAATGGCAAATACACTGTTTCACCAGGTAGCTTGATCCAAAGCTAGGTGGCTTTCTTGATGAATTTGTTGATTTCTTCTTGAGTTCCTCTAGCTTTATCTTCCAGCAAGCAGTTCTTGATATACCTCCTGGTGGTACTTCAAAGTGCCCTTCTTACAAAGAATACTTTCTTTTCGTGAATGTTCCATGCTGGGGATGTTGATTGTTACCTACCAAAAGGATCTACAAAAAAATGCAACAGCCAGGTGTTAAACCAAACTGAGAGAACTACTGAAATACAGAAGTACAGATTTAAAAAAAAAAACCAAAACACTCAACCAAAAAACCAAAAAAGGATAAATTACCTTTTTTGCAACTGAAAAAACCCCACCCCTTACCAGTGAAAGAATGGCTAAGAAAACTTCTAGATTTAACTAGATTAAAAACCAAAGAAACACACACCAGACCCCCAATATAATTAAACAAACAAACAAAAAAACTAAAAAAAGAGAAATCTGTCCAAGAATTACTAACTTACCTTAATAAAAGCAAAGCATTTGTAAAGTCAGAACTAGATGACTAGACGTTTGCTGCTCATGCATTCATGCAAGTAGAATCTTTATTCATTTTCCAAAACATAAATTTTTCTTGTTGCAAAGATTTTCAAAGTAATCGAGAAACGCTGAAGAGTTCAGGTATACATTATTAACATATTCTAGGGATTTTTATATGTAGTACTTTCTTACTTCTGCACAGCTCACACACATAACTCTTAAAGTTCCTGATTTGTCCTCCGAATCCATGATCCAAAAGAATGATATAAATTTAACAAAGAGGCATCGTGATACTTCTAATGTTTGCAAAAACAGTTACTCTGGCAAACCAAAAAATAATTAAATAATTGTACTACTTGTATGAGAGAGGCCGAAAATTACTGGAGGTTTTGTTTTGTTTGTTTGTTTGTTTGTTTGTTTTAAATTACAAGTTTGAAAAGAGGATGTGACATAATATAACTCCTTGAAAGGATAAAATCGAGGTCTCTTTTGACCTCTTCTACCTACTATGAAAGAATAAGAGAAATCCGTAAATAGTGTATTATGACATGGTCGAGTGTGACACCTAGAGGCCATATGTTTAGGATCCCTGAAGAATAACTTTTTTCCAGCTGCAAGTTTTGCACAGCTTATTTAATTTTGGACTTAAGGACTGGAGTTGCCAGATTTTGAGAGACAAAGTATACTGCAACACATGAATTTTTTTTTTCAGATTGTTGATGTTTAGGATATTTCTTGTGGCTCCCCTGACTAGGCTCCCTAGCATTGATATGAAGAAAAATAATAGACCATTACTGAGTGTGGTGAGGAGTGCTCAGTGCTCTGCAGCAAAGCCTAAAAGAGCCCTGTACAGCTTATTCCAGCCTGAAGTTCTCAAAATCTAATACAATTCTTGCAAGTCCCATCCCAACAGAATCCTTGCATCTGTAGTAAATTATATGCAGGAAAATCATGCTCTCACAAAATGCAGAGCTAAAAGTTTTGGCCCATGAGTTTATGTAAGGGAATAAAGAGTACAAAAGCTTTTTTGAGCTTTTATGTGGGTTATTTAGATCATAGATCTTGCAAAACAAATGTACATGTAAGGGAACACACCACACCTTCCTAACTTCTCTAAAACTTAGGGGTGCAACCATACCACTGCATCCCATACAGGGAATATATATCCAAGGGCATCCTAATATGGTGACTGAACCAGATCAGTATGTTACAAATTTAGAGTGCATTTCAGAAATATGTGCTACTGTATTATCCAATGGGTATTGGCTCTAATAAACTCATTATAACTCTAGAGCTTTTTTCAGGCAGTAGTCGACTTATTCGTCTTTGGCAGCACGTGCCATTTTTGTACCTAAGTGAAGGGAAAAAGTCTTGGCAATAAATCAAAATGAGCAGCATTCAGATGAGGAGGACTGAATTTTCTACACAAGAAAGAAAACATTTTTCATTCTTTAGAATTTGGGTGATTTTTGTGGTATTCTAGTACTCATGCAGCACAGATAGTTTAGTGGGGTACAGTTGTAGCTTGTAAAACATCATCTATAAGAGAGGACTGAAACTTCTCTAAAGATTTCTGGCTTAACCAGACTGTGAAATTGAAGGTGGACAAAAGTCATGCTGCGAACACCTCTTCATTGAGTATTGTTGGCTGTAGAAACAAATGTGCCATATATAGGTTGTACTCTCTGCACACTCTTTGACTTTACTGTGTGTAGAAATACAACATACTCAGGATAGAAGATGATGTGATCCTGAAGCTTTTATTCATGGCATTTCATAAACAGAGAAGGGTGCTACTGTGGGACTGCCTGCTAGCAAAGGAATACCAGCAGGGTGATTCGGTTTGGTAGGCAGCATTTCATACCCAGTGGCTAAGAAATTTATATACTGTTCTCATTTCTTTTTCTGCTAAACAAAAGGTATTGCATGTTTGTTTTGTCATCCTCTACCTGTTTAATGCTAGGAAACATGAAAAAAGTAATTCCAATATTTCATGGCCAACTCTACCTCATTTTCATAAAGGTCTTTGAGGTTAGTCATATTTTTTCTAGAAAACAAAAGGGTGCTATCTTGTCAATCACTTGTGCGAGCAGTTTACAGAGTCCACATAGCTGCTGTGCCTCAAATGAATGATTGTATCCGAATAAGTCTACTGAGACTGATATGCTGGTGCTCCAAGGTACAGCACTGACACCATTATGTTAGTTGCACAGATGCTAATGTCGATGGTAGTTTATTTCTATGCTTTGTCTAGAGGTTTCTTCTCAGAATTACTTAACCATTTCTTTGGGAATGTCTAAGCCATAAGCAACTGATAAATTATGATCATTAGGTATGGATTAGGTACGTATATAGGTATGTATGGGTTGCCAGCGTGGGCTGGAAATAATAGTTGCACTGTTAACTGGGAGGGAGGTCCCATGTTCACTGTAGCAAGTAGGAAGAGGGTAAGAGCGCATTGGATACACTGGGGTGGAAAAGGCTAATAGCAGCTCTCCAGGTAAGGCATGCTGATAGCAGCCGGAGCCTGCAATCAGGATATATTGCCTCTTGGGTCATAGAATCATAGAATCATTTTGGTTGGAAAAGACCTTCAAGATCATCGAGTCCAACCATTAACCATGCCCACTAAACCATGCCCTGGAGTACCCTGTCCACTCGCTTTTTGAATACCTCCAGGGATGGTGACTCAACCACTTCCCTGGGCAGCCCATTCCAATGTTTGACAACCCTCTCAGTAAAAAAATTTTTCCTAATATCTAACCTAAATCTCCCTTGCCTCAACTTGAGGCCATTTCCTCTTGTCCTATCTCCAGACACCTGACAGAAGAGACCAGCACCCACCTCACTACAACCCCCTTTCAGGTAGTTGTAGAGAGCGATAAGGTCTCCCCTCAGCCTCCTCTTTTCTAGACTGAACAACCCCAGATCCCTCAGCCGCTCCTCATAAGACTTGTGCTCAAGGCCCCTCACCAACTTGGTTGCCCTTCTCTGGACACGCTGTAGCAGCTCAATGTCTTTCCTGTAGTGAGGGGCCCAAAACTGAACACAGTACTCGAGGTGCGGCCTCACCAGTGCCGAGTACAGGGGAACAACCACCTCCCTGTTCCTGCTGGCCACACTATTTCTGATACAGGCCAGGATGCCATTGGCCTTCTTGGCCACCTGGGCACACTGCTGGCTCATATTCAGCTGGCTGTCAACCAGCATGCCCAGGTCTTTCTCTGCTGGGCAGCTTTCCAGCCACTCTTCCCCAAGCCTGTAGCGCTGCATGGGGTTGCCGTGACCGAAGTGCAGGACCTGGCACTTGGCCTTGTTAAACTTCATACAATTGGCCTTGGCCCATCGATCCAGCCTGTCCAGATCTCTCTGTAGAGCCTCCCTACCCTCAAGCAGATCGACCCTGCTTCCCAACTTGGTGTCGTCTGCAAACTTGCTGAGGGTGCACTCAATCCCCTCATCCAAATCATCAATAAAGATATTAAACAGAACAGGGCCCAACACCGAGCCCTGGGGAACACCACTTGTGACCCGAAGTTTAACAACTCCTGCAGTTAGGTTGGTGTGGGTGTGTCTGTCTGCAGGCATCAGCCTACTCTTTGGCCTGTAGTTTCACTGGCCTTTCCCTGCCCTGATTAATAGAAGATGAGTGTATGTGCTGCAGAAGTGATCTAGTGTTTGCCAAAACTAGCTCTTCAGGAATCCTTATTTTTTTCCAGACATACAAATACATTTGCATAATAAATATTCCCTCCGTTCTGTCTCTTTGACATATTTCTGAACAGTTTTAAATGCATCATAGCTTCTTACCAAAAAAAAGGTGAAATTATTCTTTCACAGTTCATTGACTTTTGACAGAAAAAATGGTACAACCATAAAAAGTAGTGTGAAATTATTTTATTTTAATAATCTCTATTTTAGTGAAGTTTTAAAAGTATGTGGTCCTATAGTTGCATAAAGATAAGAAAATATTTGAGTGTTTGTGTATGTGTGCTCACTCTCTCTCATGATACTGCTTTGTTCTGCTGTCAAAAACCACTTTGATTCATTGTGCCAGCTACATGGATGATCTGTTCCCCAATGATGTTTCTGGATGGTCTGAGTCACGTACAAAATATTTTCAGAGGCTTTCTTTACACGTTCATAAAATTTCTAGGTAGAAGCCATTGTATTTAATAACTCTGAAAAGGGTGCCTTTTCCCCTAGTCACTCTATAAACTTGACTTTTCCCCTGGTGCATAAGTCCAGCTAAAAACCCAACATTTTTACTCTTAATTTTTCAAAGGAATGTGTAAGTTATATATGTTTCATTTTAACTGTGCAAGTCAATAAAGCTATTGCCACAGATTGCCTGCTGATCTTAAAACTTTTTTAAGCCCTTAGATTCCTAGTCTTACTTTTATAAATTATGAAGCTGACATTATTTTTATTAGGTCAAATATTCTCAAGTCCCTCTAAGCAGCCTGTAAACTAATGTGCATGTGACTAACTTAACCCCAAATTTACCTGTGAAATTGCTATAGTTCTATAAACTCAGAGAGCATTTTGATTTAAAGCAGTATTCTGTCTAGTCCAACAAAGCAAAGGCTGAAGGGGTTTCCATGCTTCCTAAAGTGAATACAGCATGATGAAGCAAAGTGAATAAAATGTATTTCCAGAAGTGCTTTAGCTGAGGGTACAAGTTTTGCATCAGGATGCTATAAATTTGTTAAGATCATGGCTTTCTGTGTATCCCTTATCAACCTATAATCTCCTGATTGTTGCCTGTTTTTCAACAGCTGAGGAACAGTAATCCACACTTGCTTATCTCTCTTAATCACAGCCTCACAGTGCTAGAGCTCCCTGAGCCTTTAATTCCCTCTTAGAGGCGTAACAGAGTGGAAAGTAAACAAAGACGAATTTGCAACCTTCAACATTGCTAATTTGCTCTGATGTCAGAATATTTAAACAGGCAAGGACTTGGGAATTATTTGATCACGGCTGATTTTAATCTAATGCATGTGAAAAGGCTGAGTCTGGGAAGGTTGTGCAAAATGACAGGCGTCCCAAGAGAGGTCGACTGAAGGTTTCTTCTTTAAACAACAATAGCTCCATCATTTTCAAACTCTGGATCCTGTATTCTTACCGTGTATTTTTGTAGTTGTTTGCATTTTTAATGAATTTTTTTGAATATGATAGCAGTTTTCTTGAAAATTCCTCATTTTCTTCCCAGTTTATAGATGTCCGAAACCCGATCTTTAGGCTTGTTATTGCATCTGTTCACTGGGTAGTGCGTGGGAGAGATAAAGATCCCTATTTAAAAAGCTTTGTCTCTCCGCGTTTTTGTATCATCATGACAGCCTAATGTATCCTGAATACTTTCATATGTAAAACTCAGTGTATGTTTTAAAAATGATTGATAACTTGATCTTAAAATTATTTTAAATTACACAGTTGACATTTATGCATGTATATATGTGTACATACTTGCTGGATAGAAAAGGATGTTATCTTGCATTATATATTACATGCACACTTCATCTACCACAGAGGTGATGTGCCTACACATACATACACGTTATCATATAGATATATTCATCTGTCCTCACAGCAGATAGCTATATGTTATTACCTGAAACAGATTTGATAAATATGCGATGCAAGTTAGTGGGTTTTTTCTTTTTTCTTGTTTTCTGCATTTTCTTCCCTTTCCCCTCCTAAGGTCTTAATTGTCTATTTAATGCGTGCGTAATCACTTACTTTTTGTTGTTTACAAAATAGTTAATGCAGCATACATATTATTATCAGGAGAAATGTCTGATGCTCTCTTAATTAATATATATAATTCTGATTATATCTGTTCTAGTTGTGTGACTTGTGTTTCTGAAGCATGTCTGATGATTTCTTCTTTTCTTCTTAGTATGTATCATTTGGGATATTCCAGGGAGAGACGTGTCTGGGAAGCCAGCCTTTTGCAGTCACTCTCTGTGTCGAAATTACAGCACTGGGCTATTTGTGTTTCTACTCATCCCTGTTTCTCTCTGTCTCTCACTCTCTCCAGCTGGTGTAAATGACTGCTGCTGCCTCCCAGAGCAAGATAACCTGCTCAGTCAGCTGGAGCCCCCTGCGGACAGCTGTCTTGCTTTTAGCTGATGGAAAACTGCTACTAACCGCTGAATGGAAGAGCGTGGAGCAGCAACCATACTAGCAGCAGCAGCTGCCGCCGCCGCTGCAGCAGCAAGAGCGAGCAAGGACTCTATTGTTCCCTGGTGTTAAACAGTTTTTCCTTTTCAACTGCCATGCACAGCAGCGGAAGAGAGGTTTCCAATCCCCTTCTCCCTGTGAAGAAATTCTGAAGAGGGGAATATTATTTGAAGAACGTTTCGTGGTCGTGCTGCGGATTTTGGAGGTGGCAGCAGGCTGCTGGAGGCATGGGGTTGAGAGAAGGGAGCGCTGCTTTCTGCCGTGGTCCAGGGGTTTCTGCCGTGCCAGCCCAGTGCGTGCGAGTTCTCGTGCTTCTGCTGCTGGGAATCTGGGACGCTCGTGCACAAAGTCAATTTCAAACTTCGTCAGTGTATCTGTGGAAGACTGGTAAGTAAGGATGCTATGTTAATGCAACAGCAGCGTTACGTATTTTTTGTTGCAAGTAATAACCTCTTTGTGTGCTTTGTGTATGCAGAGAGAAAAAGTTAAATGTAAATTACTAATGTTTACTTGCAGGATTATAAGGGAAAAAAAATTAGGTCATCTTCCAGGATTCCACCAGCCAAGCAAATATGGCAATTAAAACCGCATATTTGTGACTCTGTGGCACTGTTACTGGGATCTCTTATGTATTTTTTGGTGTCTTCTGAGGTTTTTCATTTTGTTTAGTAGCTCTGTGTTGTATGTAAACAGCAAAGGTCAGCGCATTAGCACCTGTCCACAATGGGAAGGAACATTTGTTACAACTGGAGTCAGCAATGTTAACAGTGCTCTAAAAATATTGACTTTTCACAAAGAAAGATGTAATTCAGCATGTCTAATCTTTGTGCTCTGTGCTGACAGGGAATATATTCAGCGTGGTAATTGATGGGGAGTTGGGTTTGTTAAATTTAGGTTTGTTGCACAGTATATAGGACCCGTGAAAGCTAATGATGGATTAGGTGAAATAATCCAAGGGATGCCAGATCTCATAACCAAAGAGCTAAAGGCAAACAGGCTATGTGGATTCAGCACCACACTAGATAGATAATTTCCTCTACTTTGATACTAATGAGTTACGTGTCTGTTTTAAAGATTGCATAGTCATAACAGTGTTCCAACCTTAACTTTGTATTAAAAATCAGTGGGGAATTTTCCTGTGTCTATTAATATATTACATTAATTCAGAATTTTAGCACTGATGAATATGTGCATTTTAGTTGCCTAATACAGTTTTAGTTCTTATGTAAGTAGAGTCAAAGTCTCCTTTAGGAAATTTAAAAATTTCAAGCCAGTAAATATTTCACAGGGGCTTTGACAGTTGGCTTTCTTCCCTGTATGTTGTCAGGAATAAAACAATCCCCAAAGTAGCATTTTTGTTTAAAAACTGCTTTTCCATCAAAGGATTATATAGTAGTAAGAGAAAGTGCAAATTAATCATTTGTCTGAAAAACAACTTTGAGAAGATAGTCTTTTCCCTGGATGGAGGGCCCCAGCCTTCTGCCACAGAAGCAGATCAATTTACAATTACAGTGATATCCTGAATTTTTTAAGAGGCTCCATCTATCCAGCAGCTCAAGGAGGAGATTAAAAGGAAATTCATTTAAACAAGAAGACAAGCTTTCCAATAACACTAGAAAGAGAAATCTGAAGAAGGGAAAATCCTTTGCAACTTTCACTTCTGACTGAAAGATGGGTTGCACGATGACAGTGACCCATTTTTTTTCTTTTGAACCATTGACAAATTCAAAGCATAGTTTTTAGTTCCGTTAAAGATTTGTAAATGTTCAGCACACACTTAAAAAGAGATAAAATACTTGCGCAGGTTTATGCAAAAGCACAGTAATAATACAGCATTTTCATAAAGCATTTTACGTTTATCCTAAGTTGCTAGGCATCAGTAGACTAAACTCTCCAGCACTTTATTATGTCTCCATTTAACAGTTTAATGGATTGTATTTGAAAATGTTACTATTTTAACATAGGTTGAGAAGAATAATAACTCTAGTTAACTAATACTTACAAACATGCACTGTCAATTTGCTACAGACTTAACTCCTCTTACTTTGCTTATAGTACATGTGCTCTGAAGTCATGTCAGTTAAACCAGCTAGAAGGAAACTGGGTTGGTTTTTGTTTTCTCCCCCTTTTCTCCCTTCCTGCCAAAGACAGCTCTTAAGAAATTTTTGTTTAGAACAAGTATGATCTAATTATGCTGCCTGATGAAGAGCTGCTGCTTCCCTTCAGCTTTTCTTCTGTGACCTCACTCCTGTTTTGCCTGCAATAAGGAATAGGATAAGCATGTTCACTGTACGGTTTTTTGTATAATAACATCAGTAATTTGATGATAACATGATGAAAAACAAGTCAGAGTGGCACTTTTCAAACAATGAATGGCAAGATGCAGTGGATAAGGTGGTGCATCTGTGTTTGGCTTCTAATCGAATCTTTGCACTCTTTTTCTTAGCTGTGTATTGAGTTTTGCTGTTTTCCCCCTCCTCTTTGTGGGAGGTTCTAGAAAGTGAACTGGGAGAATTACTGGTCAGTGATCTGAAGGGATATCTAGTATATGGTGTATAAAGTTCAGCTAAAGTATCAGAGGCAATAATAAAACTGAACAGTAGTGAGCTCATCCAACTCAGATGGTATTTTGCTTTGCTTGCTGTGAAGGAAGTGGGTCAGGGGAATGTGTGGATAAGACTGTCTAGGAAATCAGCTTCATTATATGCCTTTTGGGACACTGTTATGTCCATTTGTTGAGAAACATGCTATTTTTGTATTGAATTTAGTCTGGCATCAGCTTTTGTAAGTGCTGTTCATGACTTGCATGTGTCTGGGTTTTATTTCTAAAGATTTTTGAAATAATGTCTTGGTGTATGCTACTCCATGTCTTCTATACTGGTTTACTGCATTGTGTTTTCCTAAGGATGCCCTTGACAATAATCTGCAGGGGTTGTTAGGATTGAGTTGAGGCATTCTTTCCCCTAGAAGATAACAATTGTGATATCTGGTACAGTTTCCTTATACTTTTTTTTTTTTGAGGGGTTGGTATTTTGTTTTATGGGGTTTGGTTTCTTTTTGTTTTTGTTTTGGGAGGGAGTGTGGGAGCATTCTTCTAATTCAAATTTCAACTGTTTACTTCCAAGCTATCAAAACCTCTCAGGGGTCATGACTTTTACTGTCTATTACCATCCTCCTGTCTACTACCATAAAAATCTGAGGTGTTTGTAATACTCAGGTTAACCATTTTGGGGTTTAATTATCTTTGATTCAGCAAGGACAATGTTGTGAACAACCTGCTTTGGGCAGGAAGATTGAACGAAGTGCTCTCCAGAGGTCCCTTCTAACCTCCACCATCCTGTGATATGGATGCCATCACTAAATCATTTCTACTTCTTCAGCTGAAACTGCTTTGAAGTTTTTGCTTTCATAACTTTTTTGATCTCTTGTGAGAATGGGTATTTGTTGTTGTGTATTTATGCTGCAATTATGGTGTGTTTAAGGGACCTTCAGAGTTTTGAATGGCATTTAGATGAACATAGTTACTAGTCTTTAAACTAGGTTTCTTGCCAAACATTCTCATTCCATACCATACAGACCTGGTATATGCATTTTTTTCAGATACAAATACACAGCTCGTTCATTTTGTGTGGTCGCTAGGAAAGCCATCTGCTTTAACATAAACTAAAGCAAAGTCTCCGTCTGTGTAGAATACCTGGCTCTTCACAGCAGAGTGATGAAACAGCTAAATTCCCTGAGTTGAGTCATGGTGTCTGTCTGCTTGATGATTTGAGGTAGAGAACAGCAGTTTTTAGCAACTTGGAGAACAAAAGTTGTGGTATTAAGGGGTGGTGATTCCATTGATGTGGACACACACTGCTGAGCATTGAACTTCTGAAGTTGAAAGACTTTTTGAATGACCTCTTTTTGCCCTTCTCTGAGTCCACTGATTTCATTTGCAACGAATAGTTGTTTGGTTTGGGTTCTACACTACTACACTGAACTTTTGTGAGTTCCTGAAATGTTTTAAATTTCATTCGTATTCTACCTTAACTATTATGAAGCCTTACTGAATTGTTTCTATATATGCACAAAACCCCCAATAAATCTGTGCCACAATTCAGTAAAAACTGCTTGTGTTAACTTTTGTTAAATGTTATTGCCCGGTTTCTTTTATTTTTAAAGTGAAATTTCCATATTCAAGAACAGTTTATAATCTTGTTTATACTGTCCCTAATTGGCTAAGATTTTGATGTAAGTTTTGCAGTGAACAATGTGAGGACCGCTGATTCCTAAATAAGGACTGCCATACAGTTATCACTCTTCTAGAAACAAGAAGATGCATCTTTTTCTTGGTCTGTCATTTCATGATGCAGGCCATATATATACCATTTCTATACACAACTGACTAAGCGTAGGCATTTCTTGCCACATCAGAACTCTCCTTTACTTCTTTCTACCCTGTGCTTCATTTGTTTTTGTTAAATCAACAGACACAGTGATCTGTGATGTGCTGTCAGTGTTGGGTGTAATGCCTGCCTACAGTTACTAATGTAATACCTGAAGAGCTGCACCAAATCAGCAAGGTTCGATCACACTGTAAAATTGCTTCTTCTGACAGTTTGAAGTAATGCACATTACACTCTTGAAGTGGAAGATGCAGCATTGGCTTGATATCTCTGGAAAAAAAAGTCATAGGAAAAAATCTGGGAGGCAGTGCCTTTACCATTATCTGTTTTAAAGACTATTGATGAGATCTCAGATAGTATAGATCAGTATAGCTCTGCTGAATTATTTGACCTATCTGCAATTGTGTGATACCAAGACTTGGTCTTCTGTATAACAATTGCAGTTGGATGTTTTCCCCTTCTTTTTAACAAAGGTAGAACTTGAAACAGATTTTCTGCAGGTAACAGTGCCTTTTTAAAATTAAAGAGAAAAAGGCTTTGTTTCCTGAAGAGAACACTTAAGTATCTCTGTATTTTTATGCTTATGTTGTGTCTCAGTATGTGTGAATTGGTCCTTAGGTAATAACTTGCTCAACATTTGAGGCAGGGAAGAATCAGAGGAGAGGTGATAATATGGGTACAGGAAACATACAGATGATCACATGTACTCTTGGGGTGGTGGAGGCCCTGAGTGAAATCAGTGTGCCAAGTGGTTTCCAGTGGGACCAGAGGTGTGTTGCAAGCTCTGCAGCACAAGAGCTCTCCTTAACCTCTTTCTGAGCTTTTTCAGGCAGCAGCATCTCTATATGATTTTTCCTTATTCCATTGTCTAGGGAAGAGGACTGCGCAACGGCCTCCTACTTCACCCGAAAAGCCTATAAACAAATGTTTTTGCTGTTTCAAGGTGTTACTATGGGATCTTGTAACCAAATCGTGCTTCTTCACTGCTTGATATGAACTTGGGTCTCAAACACCCACACCCCACCCTGCCCCATCCACAATTCTTAACCTCTTGGTTTCCTACTTACCCATGGAGTAGAACAAACACAACCTCTGTACCATTGCATCCTAGGTTTTACAATTTTTACACCTTCCAAGGCCTAAATCTAATTTAAAAAGAGTTTGTTGCCACAAATGGTGTTGGAGAGAGGAGAGTTTCCAACACTTTGTCTGAAATTTCTGTTCTAATATCTTTGGTGGCTAACAAACATAAAATCAGTAAATAAAATGTCCTTATTTTATTTTCCCAGTGTATGTCCCTAGGACTGTCCTTATTTTCACAGGACTGAGTGTTCCTATCTCATATTAATGCCTGAGGAGGGCAGAAGTCCTTCCTAGGACTGGCAGTCCAGCAGGCATTTCAAAATGTGCCTAAATACACACTGACAAGAATGATCACAAGCGAAGAGGGAGAGAGAAAAATTATCTATCCAGCCCTCTGATTAAAGCACTTACCTTTCAAGGGTTGTTTCAGCTTGTTTGTTGAAGCTGTTCATCATATAGCAGAAAACTCCTCATTTGTTTCAGTATTTTTTTTTTTTTTCCAAAACCAGAGTAAAGAATTTTTGCAGTAATCGCAACTTGAGACTGGAGACAGATAAGCCCATGTCAGTAAATAGAAAACTCCTGATTTTAAAGAGATTATGAAGAAATGATCTGAAGAGGCGGATTAGATGTGAAGACCTAGGGAAAATGCTAAATAAGAAAAGATGTTTTAACTTGAGGCCTGACTGTCAGGAAGGAAATTCACATGTGATGTTGAAAGAGGGCAATGAGGACCTCTTAAAGGCAAAATAGAGCTCTAGTTATGGCATGGTAGACTTGAGCTGGTACTTACACATCCTTGAGGAGGGAGAGAAAGAGGTCAAGATTTTTAAACTGTCAATGTAAAAGGTGTTTTTCAGGATTCATCTTTTTGATTCTCAGGTCTTCAGTTACAGAATAAGATAAAAGGAATATTAGTAAAAGCTGCATTTCATCAGCTTTTCAAAGAATAAAAACTATTCAAGCAAAATGTGCTAAAGATGCTTTTGTGCTACCTCATTGATTTAAAATATAAATGATCCTCCAGGACTGAACATGGTTAAGTGTTGGTTACATATGCCCTGCATAAATTCATATTAATTAGAGTTAAAATTTATAACTTCTATTGCATTCTGTAGTGTGCATCTAAGCAAGCACACTTTTTACTGTCTGTCTCCCAGTTAAATTTCACTTTTATGTAGTGAAATGGGGCTTGTCTATCTATGACTTGAATAAGGAAATATTCATTTTCATTAAGCATGTTCATCACTCTTGCTCTTTGCCCTCATTTATAAAATATCCTTTTAGATTTTTTATTCAACAGAAATTGTGCAAGGCAAGTATTAAGTCTTTGATTAATGCAAAAGGGTTTTAGTGCAGTCTGGCAACAAAACATTTGGCAGAGATGCAGAAAATGGCTGCTTTAAGGAAAGTATTTATAAATTTTTTTAGTAATCTGTCCTTATTTAAGAAAATCAGAGTAAATATTTAAATGTTTGGAGAAAAATTTTGTAGTGCTGAAAGTCTTTTTCTTATGCAGTTACTTTGCCATATCTGAACTAGGAAAACAGAAAAAAGTATGGCTGATATTGTAAGCCACTAGTTAAGATAAGTAATATACTCTGGGCTAATGGTTGACTTCACTTGTAGGATAGCATTTTGAAGCTGTCAGAAAAGTGGAACATAGTAGTTGATCATGTTGTACTGGTAGCTGAGAGTTTCTGGATTGTTTTTAGCAAGTACCCTGGAGTGCTTACGCTAACTGGATCAGCTGAATGCCTCAGCTTATAGGGATGCTGGAATAAGAGAATACCTCTGTTGTGGTTTAACCCCAGCCAGCAACTAAGCACCATGAAGCTGCTTGCTCACTCTTCCCCCCTCCCAGTGGGATGGGGAGGAGAATTGGAAAAAAAAACCCAAATAACCCAAACCCTCATGGGTTGAGATAAGCACAGTTTAATAACTAAACTAAAATAAATAATATTATTGTTATTCTATTTTTTATTATTAATTGTAATGTAAAGGAATAGAACAAAAAGAAAGACATTAGACCCAAGAGAAGACAAGTGATGCACAATGCAATTGCTCACCACCTGCTGACCAATGCCCAAGCAGTGATCCGCCCCTCCTGGCCAACTCCCCCAAGTTTATATACTGAGCATGATGTTCTATGGTATGGAATATCCCTTTGGCTAGTTTGGGTCAGCTGTCCCGGCCGTGCTCCCTCCCAGCTTCTTGTACACCTGCATGCTGGCAGAGCATGGGAAACTGAAAAATCCTTAACTTAGGGTAAGTGCTACTTAGCAACAGCTAGAACATCAGTGTGTTACCAACGCTATTCTTCCACTAAATCCAAAATGCACTGTACCAGTTACTAGGAAGAAAATTAACTCTATCCCAGCCAAAACCAGGACAATCTCAAAAGCTATGAGTTGTTTTGTTCTGTAGGCTGGCTGCTCCAGTGTTGGATTAATTCAGTTTATTAATATCTTATAGACCAGGGTTTAACTTTACAGTTCCCAACTCCACTTGATGTTGATGTCTTTTTTGTATCATGTTCATCCAATCCATTGTTCAGATGTCAGAAGTATGTATTTTTTAACACAATAACTCCAGATTTAATAGAAAGCCCAATTCCCATAATACAAAGGCTAGTATTCTCAAAGACAAGTAGTAATCTATATTTTGAGGTAAAATTTGCCATGGTAGAAATTAAATTGCACATTAAACTACGTATTGTAGCTGAGAGTAATTTTAGGCATTTAGGACAATACATATATTTATTCTGTTTATTGAAGGTCCTTTCCCGCACGCACAACTTTCTTCATTACATATGTCTTTTTTTCTTTTCTTGTATTCCTCTGCAATCTGTTTTCTGTCCACAAAAAAGTCTTCTCCATGTAACAGGGCTGGGACATCCTTTTCTGGATGTATGTCCAGTCAAAATCTCTGTTTCTCTTTCTTAGAGTAGTGAAGCTGAAAAAAAGTGGTGGGTTCATTAGGTGGGTAAGGATATGTTTAAATTCAGACTGTCAGAGGTTGAAGATCCGGTTGTTTCTTGTGGAGCTTCAGAGGAGGCAGTGGGCTGGCAGAAGCTACAGTTACAGACAGCAGCAGCATTGGCTTGGGTTCTATATATGGATTTCTTCTTTCTTTTTATGTCTATTTCTGTCTAGTGAGGCAGAAAAAAATATATAGAGTTACTAAAATAATGGAAGAATTAGGTGAGAGAAACATCCAGAAACCCTAAAAAAAATCACATTATTTGGTAAAAGTTTTCCTAAATGATCACAACTAAAATAATTGTATTGTATTGGATATTAAATCTCGGTCAAACAAATGTTAATGTAAGCACTTCTACTACCACTAGAACAAATTAATCTCCCCTAGAAATCCCCTTTTTTACCACTTTCACATGAATGCTGTACAGTGTTAAACATATAAGTGTCTGGGATTTCACACAAAATCCAATAGGCATGTATTGTAGCAATCACCACGTTCTCAGCATTAATTAGCACTGTACATTTTGGTGTGGCTGACATTTCTGGGTGTTGTCAGTAGACCACAGTAGCTGTTTTTTTGAATTCACTTTCTGTATTCTGTGAGCATCGCCAAGATTGTTTTGGTGTTTTTAAGTCTGTGGAATAGAGAAGGAAAATCTGGTGTATTTGCATGGATTCAGGGAAGGAGTGGCATTAGATGCAGCCCTTACTGGCTGGCCCAAGTGGAGTCTTCTTGTGTGACCCCTAGTGAACGGTGTTGCTGGAAGCGCGGCAAGCTTTCAAATGTCCAAATACTGGTAAGAGTTTTCCATAGGTATTTTGAGAGCGAGAGAGGGAGAGAGATAGTAAGTAACTGTTTTGTGTCGACTGTTTATATTGCATAAAGTGAGTTTGAGGATATTAATTCGAAATGGTTTCTGATGTAATGAGACATACTTAAACATTTTAAAGATTGATGACATCTGCTAGTCCAATGAGAAATTTCTTAATGAGATATGTTATTACTTTCTTCCTCCTGTATTATGCAAAATGAAATGTTTATATTAGTGAACAATAATGTAACTCTCCTTATGGGTGCTGGGGAATAGCTATTTTACCACTAAGTCATTAGAGAAATAAAGAATAGAACAGTGAGCGATTGTTTTATAATGACTTGTGTTTGTACAGTGCCTAGCACAACTGAATTCTCTTCAATTGCTGGTGTTCTTATGTACCACAGCTTTATGCAAAATGACATAATTAAGACTTGTTAAAGATGCTCTTTACAAAGATACAAAGATAAATTATTAACATTCTAAAAGAACATTCAAATAATTTCAAGTGCCAAAAATAGTTCAAATAGCTGATATCAAGATGCTGTACTAGAGGATAATAGAGGAGAAAATAATTTTCATAGGAAAACAGTGTTACGAAAAAGCTTGGAAGCAGGATTGTCTGTGTGATAGTTCCAAAATGCATTGTTGGGAGAAAATGTCTTCAGTAGCAAGAGGAATGTTTTAAAATGTTACTTAGCATTTCCACATTCACAGATTTGGCAGTCATCCCTTCTTCTATTTGCATGATACAAAACTCTTGTTTTGAATTTGATATGAATGTGCTTGATTATCCTAAAAGATCACTTGTGTTATGTAAGATTTTTGCTTGTTTTACAGTTTTCTACTGACTGGTTGAATCAAGTGTACATTGTGATGTATTTTGTCCCATTTTATTCTGTTTTACTTGACTTGTGATTTTTGGTCAAAATAATGCCCGGATTAGGGGAAGAGGTGGAGGAAGAGGACACAAGCTATTACAGTAACAGTAGGACTGCTACATCTTGCAAGAGGGATCATCAAACCTTATTTAAAAAAAAAAAAAAAAAAAGCAGCCATTATAAGGTAGGAAAGAGGCTGATCTTGAATCCAGTCTCAGCTCTGCAAGTGGTTTGTAGTGGTGATGTGAATTTTTTTCCTCTTCTGTAAAGTGACATTTATGTAAGTATAGCTTTCTGTAGGTCTCTGTGCAAACAAAAACCAGAAGAAACTTTGAGACTTGTGATTTTTGATATAGTTATCGTACAGTTCCCAAGAAACCAACACTTTAGGACGCTTGCAGTACTTGCCATGTGCAAGCAAAAATGGATGTAATGGAAGAGAGTAGGATGTTTGGGAAACAGGAAGAAAGAAGTTAACATGAGTGGAGAATACAAACATGAAAAGCATGGGGCAAGCAACCAGCAGCTATTTTCTGTTGAATACAAATATTTAAAATAGATTGTGAGTTTGAAAAACTCAGGGGGCTGAGAGAAGGTGGCAATTGCTGTATGAACATTTTGGAAATTTTTTAACTAACATGAGTTTTCTAATGAATCTGTCTGGAAGCTATTTTAATATGACATTTCCAACAACACATATACCTGTGTGTGTATGCTTGTATGTGTGATGTATATGTGATAGTGTGGAAACAGTACTGAACAACGCTGTATGGATCCAATGGCACTACCTTAAAATAAATATAACCATAAGTTACCTAGGTCTTCAGTGTCTGACTAAAACAGTAGCACAGCTTGAATTTGTGGTCACATCTAATAACAGAAGCGTATTTTTTTTTTTATATACCACTAACTTATTTTAACAAATTCCAGCTTCACTGCTGCTGCTTACCTTGCTATTTTTAAGAGGCATACTTTGAAGGCTGCCATTGAAACCACTTTTTTTGTAACCCTAAATGAAATTCACAGTCAGCATTGCCTTTTAGACAGCTGCATTGGAAAGACCAACTCGTTCCTCTAAGACATGCTTGGTGCCATGCAGAAGTTAATGAAAGGAAGAGGAGGGAGAGTGATAAAGCGACTGAGCATGCAAGGAAGATTTGTAGTCTTTAACTTCATGTGGATGAATGACTTGTGGCTCTCCATATTTCAACTTGATATATGAATGTCAACATCTTGGGAATAGTTTGGGTACCTGAACCATAAAGCTAGGAAATTCAGGTTATTTTCTACATTGTACTTCCGTGTCTTTGTAGGGAGCTGCAGGAGAAGTCTGTGGGCTGTGCTGCACAATATGAGTTCTCTGAAACTCTGCAAAGTGCATACCATGACAGATTTGTATAGGTGATTTACTTATTTACTAGTGATAAATATTTCATTTTTCCCCTCTGTGTTTAATATATTTTAAAATCTTTATGGAGTAAATCAAGATGATGAATATATGTAGTGATTATAATTGAGTCTTGGTTCTTTTGTCATGTTACAGATTTAAGCTACTTTATCAGATGTACTACCAATTACATGTGATGGAAGTAACTCTAAATTTATGATTTTTGTTACATGGATATAAGACAACTCAGTTTTTGAGATAGCATAATTTTTGCCTTTTTCTTATCCTGACTCTGCAAGAAGTTCATTTTATTGCTCTGAGGATGTTATGTAGTAAATTTCTTCCCTTGAAAACACTGAATTTGCTAGGTTACATGCTTCATAGTTTCTCCTGAACAGTGTACTTATTAGTTTCTCTCTTAGCACAAAAGTAACAGTCTTTAAGGGTCAGGGTCCAAACCCAAAAGCTAAAATTGGGCAGTAAAGACTTTACCTTTTGGCTGCAGAAGTAGGTTTTCCAAAATAGGTATGTTTTTCTGAAGCCTCACATGCAAAGGGACATTGCTGATAAGAAATGAAGTAACAATTCATAGAATCATTTAGGTTGGAAAAGACCTTCAAGATCATCGAGTCCAACCATCAACCACTAAACCATGTCCTGAAGTACCCCATCTACTCGCTTTTTGAATACCTCCAGGGACGGTGACTCAACCACTTCCCTGGGCAGCCTGTTCCAATGTCTGACAACCCTCTCAGTAAAAAAATTTTTCCTAATATCTAACCTAAATCTCCCTTGCCTCAACTTGAGGCCATTTCCTCTTGTCCTATCTCCAGACACCTGATAGAAGAGACCAGCACCCACCTCACTACAACCCCCTTTCAGGTAGTTGTAGAGAGCGATAAGGTCTCCCCTCAGCCTCCTTTTCTCCAGGTTAAACAACCCCAGTTCCTTCAGCTGCTCCTCATAAGACTTGTGCTCAAGGCCCCTCACCAACTTGGTTGCCCTTCTCTGGACACCCTCCAGCATCTCAATGTCTTTCGTGTAGTGAGGGGCCCAAAACTGAACACAGTACTCGAGGTGCAGCCTCACCAGTGCCGAGTACAGGGGAACAATCACCTCCCTGCTCCTGCTGGCCACACTAGTGAACTAAAAATTACTGCCATGCAAAAAGTCTCTCAAAATGACAAAATCTGTTGCTTACATAATGTCTTCATCACTCTCATTTAAGAAATAGAGTATAGGTGTGTTCATATAGATAAGAAATCTTTCATATTATTATTAGACTAGAAACAGATGAAACAGTGAACCTGTGTCTCTGACAGTAAATTATGTGTTGTTACTGTTCATATATAGATGCTAGTTTGGGTGTAAGCTATTGTAAGAAAGATAGTAGATAATTTGCTTCTGAAGTAGCTTATGTATCTCTTACAAGGTTGTATATACATCTTCTGAACTAATAACCTTGCTGTTTTAGTAAATTAAAGGCAATCTTCAATATATGCCCATACCTTTCTAAATATAGTTCTCTCAGCAAGTAAAACACTCATATCCAGAAAGTTTATTATTATTATACTATGAACACAATCCAGTCTGTATATAATCCCCTGAGAGCAATGAGTAGCACTCCTAGAGGCAGAGATTCATTAACAAAATATGGATTTAAAGAGAACTTGAGATGAAGAAAAGGTGCAACTTAATTAAAAACAAAATATTAAAAGGAAGAGGAAAAAAAAGAGTTTTTAGTCTTGTGATGCCTATATTAGTTGCTGATGCAATTCAGTGTTGCAATTTCTTTTTAATTTAAGACAGCAATTCATCACCTTTTATGTAAGTGTTACCAGAGAGAGTTACTTTGGAAAGGAAAACCAAAATGTATTAAGAAGCCATAAAACAAAGATGCCCTGCTATCTGTATAATGAATCAGATATGTTGCCTTTTTGTTAACTTTTTTTCATTGAAATTATTTAAAAAGAATCAAGTTATCATTAGCTAAGGCTTACTAAATCTTCAGAACATCATAATAGTTTAACCTAGATAGGGAAAACAGATTAATAAATAGGACATCTGGAAAAAAACTAAAACCCACCAAACATAAAAATTGGAGTTTAGAACATCAAAGATAGCATGGCAATTAAAAAAAAAAAAAAAAAATTTACTTTAGTGTTACATCATTCACCTGGGTCTGGAGCTAACAGAGTTCATCTAATTTGCTGCAGTTGGTTATAAACAAGGAGTCCATTTGAAGTAGTAGTGTTGCTTTTGGTTTTGAATTTTTAAAGTAAAGATGAAGAAGGATCCCTGAAGACAGAAACTCATTAAGAAAGCCAAGGGCTTTTTGGAGAATACGTTCTGTTCAGGGTGGTTTTTTTGTTCCCCACTTTGTATGTCTCGGAGCACATTGCAGCTTCTAATGAAAAAATAATGCAGTTCATTAATCTGGAAAAACTTCTGAAAGTAGCTACATTCTTACACTATTCTGGGAATTAGTTTGAACATAATTGGTTGGATGTCAATATTAAAAAGCACTCTAATGAAAAAGGAAATGCTCAAACTATGATGGTTTGCAGCTTCTGATGAAAAATTTAATGAGTCTGAATAATTACCCCTTCTCTCTTCTTTCTTCCCAATCTGCCATGTCTTTCCCAATCTCTGCTTTATATTTTTTGTAAATATTTTAAGCAGTAGGATTTCTATCACCGTAATTGAAAGACTACACTATTGTCTGCATGTCGCACTATTTTATAGCTAGTTTGCCTTTTTCTGTAATCTTTTTTCCCTTCATGACTAGATTACTCAAGAAGAGTATTTGTCAGTTGTCATGCCCCTCAGCTACCACTTAGCAGAACTGTGCTTAGTGAACTCTAATCTTTCTTGATAAATCAACCTATTAGTGTTGCACCAAGCAGCACAGTATCTGCCATTTACATAACGGTTATTCTAGTTGGTTTAACATAACTTTTATCTTCTAACTTCAGGTTGAGAATTGCTTCCTTCTGAGATGCGATCACTGCCCAAATACATATACTTTCCAGTTACTGAGTTGACTGTTAATCACTTTATTAAATAAGTTACGAAGCACATGGAAGTTGGGATTTTTCATGGGGAAGCTATTTTAAGAAAAAAAAAAAAACACAACAAACCCAAACAACACACACACAAACAGAAAAGCCACAAAGCCCCATTACTCGAGTGGAGGGCCTCTTCTTCTGATTACTAAGTTGCCACAGAGTGATATAGTATCAGTTTGATATGATGCACGCTGTTTTTGTTTTGATGTTTTGAATTCTGGGTGCAGTAGATAGATGAGAAATGAAACATTCACACTAGTTCCTTAAAACACAGTATTTTTTTGTATATAAAGAGGTTTTAATCAGTTTTCAAATCTATCATCTATGATTTTTTTTTGGTTGTTTTTTTTTCTTTTGTGTTTTTTTGGTAGAGGTGATAGTTTTTAGGTCCCTGTCCCAGTTTCTCATATGACTTGTATTAGCTTTTCCATATCTTACCCCTTTTCTGTCTCAGTGGGCTAATGGATCCTGTATGAGATGTTTGTCCCCCTGACCTGCGTCTGTATTAGCTGCCCATTCAATAACTGCTCAGTAGTCTGGAGAAGAAACATGTGTTCTTAATGCCATAGGCACCTACCTGCAACAAGAAATAGTGGTTCACCTTTTTGTGATGTTGTACTAATGCACTTCCAAAGAGAAAAATGAGAGAGACACAAAGACAGTCTTATTTATCTCATGCTGTCAACATCTAAGAATTTTTATCAGATATTAATTGAAATTAGAAGACAAAGCCTGAACCATTTTAGTGCTTTTGTTGATGATATTCTAGATTTGTAACTTACAAACCCTCAATGTCAGTCACACCACGATGGTGATGCAAAACTTTATTTTAATATTCAGCTGCACTCCATGGAGACATTTGGTGCTTCAGAAGACATTTGCTACTGTTTCTTTAGAGCCTGTGGCCTCGAAGATGACCTGGAATGCCAGATTAGGAAATTGATAAAGCTGTCAGTGGTTTGCTGTGCTCTACTTCCCAGGCTACCAGCCACCTTGTCACATACAGTGGTCATGATATCCTCGATTATGTGGCATTAAGAGATCACACCTTTTTCCTCACTTCATAAGAAGGTGAGAAACTTTTAGTGTAGGCTTAATAAGCAAAATATGACACATATCTACACAATCTCTTAACAGGAATTTTTTCTTTTTTCCTAATTCCATTTCGTTTAATAATTCTGTGAGTTTTCCCTTTTTATCATGGTCAAGAGAGAGGCAAATCTGAATCTTTCTAGTAGGATGTTTAGTTCAAATGCATTCTCTCACTATACAGATAGTTATAACAGTGTATTTCTGTGGGATTTTTCCACTGAGAAAATAAAATTTTGGGGTCCAACCTCATATGCATTTAGCTCCTGTGACTTTAATGTCATGACTCAAGGTAACACTTCAACAAGTGCTCAACATCAATTCTGGAACATAAGAATCACGAGGTAGAAAAGCTAGCAGTATTTTGCCCCAACATAATTTTTAGGTGTTTACAGAGAAGATATTTAACTAGTATTTTTTATTTTAAGTAGAAAATGAAGGCTTGAGATTAAGCATCCTTAAACTTTTATTCCTTCCTTTGTCAGCAGAATTACACCTAACTGTGAGGGCGGCCTGTAGAGCAATTTTCCAGAAGCTCATGAACTTTCATTTTCTTTTCAATTTTATATAAAGTAAATTGTCTTGTTTGCCTTCATTGGTACAATATACATTCAAACAAAATGCCCAGTGCTGATTGTCTTGTGTTTAACTAGCCATGTTAAAATCTACTTTAAAAAAAAAAAAAAGGTATGAAACTGTGTGTCTTGATCTTATTTCCTTTTTAGGAGATTCTTAGCTATTACTTAGATTAACCTTTATGCTTTAATTAAGGAATAACACCTAATCCCTTGAATTAAAAGGAATGGGAAGTGGAAAATGAAACTGAGCTAGGTGGCACTTCTTTTCCTCTTGTTTTGGAAGAATTTTTAGAAAAGGTTACACCTTTACCTTTTAGAATTGATTCTGAGCATAATGCCAATGTAGTTTTAACAAGCAGACTTGGTAAACATACAGATACATGAGTTTTGGATTAACATAGGTTGTTTTGGAATCCTTTAATTTTTCAGTTGTAATGAAGGATGTATTCTTTAGGTGACGGTTGGGAAAGTTTTAATGTAGGATTTTGTTAGCTCCAATAGTTACTATACATTTGTAGCTGATGGTTCAACATCTTATTTAGGAGTTCTGGTTTATGTGCCTAAACCTGTCTCCTTGTTCATCTACTAAGACCATTGTCTTCTATGGAATTGAAGTAATTAAAAATGCTACTTACTTATGTGGTTCTTGCCACCTCCGAGGTCCTTTGGTTAAGTGGAAAAAATAATTTTAAATTTCAATGAAGTACAGGCAAAAAGTCATTTTGAAATCTGGTAGATGAGTACCCTTGGCCTGGCTGTTGGCAATGATTTTATATTTAAACAAGCTTTTCATTGCTGTTCCATTTTCAAAGCAGAGAATGTTACGTGTGTTTAGAAATCACTGGTCTCAAGAAAAGTTTCAAAATGAGAATATATTGTTTTAAAACCTAGTTAATAGAAAAGCTTTCAAACTGAAATTTACTTCATGGTAGTCACTTGTGAGAGAGGCAATTCAGTATGCTTCCAAGCTTTTGCTTTTATCTGCCTTGATAATAGTGCATCAATCTTCAATGCTGGTAAAGATACAGAAATTTTTCCTAGCAGCATAAAAGCAATGCCCATTTTAATTTTAGAGGTCATGCATGTGCAATGCCTTTTGATGAACTGGTAATCAAGTATTATTTTTTGATAATTTTGGTTAGTCTTTGTTTTTGTTAAATTTTAAGATGATGTTATTTTTCCAGTTTAGTATCTTTATGTAGCTTTTCAGAACAACATGGGGAGCTAAACAGTCTTTCTACTGCAGGGATAGAGGGTTGAGCAAAATATGAAATGAATGCATGACCATTCTTTCAGCTCTAAGACTGCCTGCAGTTTCAATGCCACCCGTCTATTCACAGTAGCTAATGACATTTTTTAGTTTGTTTACAAACAAGAAATTGGGTAAAGCATTTCGGAATGCAGTATTTCTTCTTGGGCCAGTGCAATTAAGAGTTTCTTAGTTTGCAAATTATTAGAGTCTATTTTGTCATCACTGGTGTGCTTGTAAGAACACATTTCACCAGCATGGTCTGGTGCTTCTGTGTTTTAGAATATTCTTAAATACTTTGTGGTGATTAAGTATAAGTAGCCTCTTGGAAATACAGTGATGCTATAGAATTACTTAATGTAGTTTTCAACACTGAAAGATCTCTGCTGTCTCTTTCTCATGTCAGGATTTCTGACATCCTGACAGATTATTGTAATTTAGCAGATGGCCTTAAACTCAATCTTTAATCAGTAAAGTCAAACTGAAGGTTTGGAGTTCATCTGTTTCATTCTTAGCTATGGACTAATAGTGGGACAGATGGATTCACCGTGGTCAGTGAAGTTGCTATATAGAGTGATCTTTGGAGCAGTAAATGTTGCTGTGAAATACAGCTAGCACCACTGTCATTTTGGATTGCTGTACTTCAGTTTTAATGTAATTTAAAATCCTCATTTATTAAAAAGACAATTTTATTCCAATTATTACAAAAGCTCTTTACAATTTTCAAGGGAAGCTCAACTAATTTCTAGTTAACCTTATGTAAGAAAAAGTGAGCAGCTGAGAACCAATAAGGAAACACAAATCTTTATTTTGCTTTAAATGTATTAAATATGGAGATTCTTTCACGTGGGTTTTCAACTTAGTTACCTATTGGTAGTACTTTTATTGCTTGTAGATAACTATTTTTATGAGCATTTGAAACAAGCTGTCTAAAAATACATTCTTGACATATGTTAACAGTATCACAAAATATATTTTAAAAAACCAGTTTATTTATATATGCTAAGTTCTTAACTGCAAAAGATATTTGTTGGGTTTTGGCTTTTTTTTTTTGAGAAGTATATATGTTAAAGCTGTCAATACAATGGTGGGTTATAAGTGACACTCACAGTACTATTAATACTGCTTTATCAGCATGTTGTTTTCATACAATATGTTCTCTTTGTGTCGGAGCAAGAGCACTCTGCCATTAATTCAGTGGATTTGGTGACACGTTGTTATAACTGCATCTCAGAATATAGAGATAAAATCATGATCTCTATAAATATATATCGCTGTCGACCACAGCTAGCTGCTTCTCTTAAAGTGTAGAGTAACCTTCTTTCCTGCCAGTTTTTAAATGTTTACATTTTGTGCTTTGTTAGAAACAAAGTTTCTAGGTAACAGAGAAAAAACGAACATTTTCCTGATCAAACCTGTATTTTTCTGAGTGTTTCCTTTGTAACACTGTGATCATTTCAAGTATAAGCCTTAATTTCATCAGCATAGATTTTGAGCATAAATTGGAAGGGAAAAAGAGTCAGTTATGTTGTCAGTTTTTGTATGTCCTGAAATAATCCTTCTTCAAACCTTCTGCTGCTTTTTGTTTCCCAGAGGAGAATGATGGCTGGCTGTCCCTGCTTCGAAGAGTAATTTTAAATGATACTCTTGGCTCATTCTTGGTGTTTAGAAATAACATTGTTTCATATAATAATAAAAAAAAAAAAATTAAGTGATTCTAAAAATCATCTTAAATGTAAAATACAGAGTTTACATGAACCTTTCTTACTTTGGGCAACCTTCCCTAAGCAAGGATTTATTAATGGTAAATCATTTTGCTTAAATGTGACTATCAAATGGTATAATTAGACCTTAATATCATAGGTGAGAGGTCATGCTAGGAATAAAGCTAAGTAATTTAGAGCAAAGTAGACTAATTATTGGTGATGGAATGGACTACTTATTAGTAATGGCTGGATTTCAACCTTTTTCTTCCCCATAAGTATGGTATTTTGGATATTCAGTGTTTTGAACTGCATTAGAAAAGTATGCCATATGGTATTGCTTGTCTTTCCTGATTGGATGTAACGCCAGCTGTTACTTTGCAAATTCCTGAGTAGACAGTATAGATTTCATCTGTAAGTGCTCAGGCACTCACTTTCATATTTGTTTTCAGTGTGGATTGTCTGAAAATTAGATTATGATTTATTTGAGAATACGAAAGGGATCTAAGTGTGGATATTGCTTAAAAGTATGTGTAATTTCAGTCAGTGGTTTGAAACTTTATATGCAAAACAAAAGCACAGCATGATGTGTTTTTTTGTAATGCATAGACCTTGCTTTTATTTTGCGAAGTTGGATGCATAGAAGTAATTAATTGTATTTCTTTAAAAAAAATTATAAATAACTCTCTATGGAATCAATTTACATGTATGGCGTTTCCTTGTAATATCAATGACTACATTGCATAAACATTTCATGCTTGAACCTTCACATTTATGGGGATTTTGAGAGTTACTGAACTATCTTAATGTCATTAAAATAATGAAATAATGTTTTTTCAATAATATAGACACTTGGTTATGATAAAAGCTAAAAGGCTTTTCTTAACACTTAGGAGTTTGATAGTAACTGGATCAATATAATCACGAAATTGCTTTCTGTATCAGAGTTTGGATAGTATTCGTATTTATTTATTTAAAGTTTCCTGTAAATATTTCTTCTATTGCATCTTGTGCATTGTGAAAGCAGAGTCAGCAGAACTGACCTGTGAGTTTGGAGCACTGGGAAGAGGAAGGTATTCTCAGAGTGACTGTAAGAGCACCCAAAATTATGTGATGCAAAGGTTCAAGTCCAGGGTTTAAGGAAAGAATTTGTGCTCTGAAGTTGTAGTGCATAGGACGGTGTTTATAGTACTGTGGAAAAGACTATACTGTATAGCATCACCTTACTAGTGTCTTTCTGTTCTCTCTCCTTTTCCCCTCAAACTGGTGGATGAGAATGTTAGTTCCCTTCAGGTGTTTATGCAGTGGCCTTTGCTATCGCTGCCTTGCAGGGACGCGTGAGTTCCCTGACTGCTTTGAGCCTACCATAGGGTGGTGGACAGTTTCTAACATTCATACTCATTCTAGTTGGATAGGTTATTGATGAAATTGCTGTTCAGACCTGACGACAATTTAATACAGTACATGATAACTGAACTGAGTGACCTTTGCTGCAATTGATGTTGGCCTTTCTCCCTGTTAAGTGACCACTCAATTTATCTAACTTACAGGAAATACTGTGATTGCTGAATAAACTGTCTTGGACAAAGATATCTACCATTCATCCTGAAAAGGTTGAGTGGGCACTAGTAATCAGAATAGGTCGAAGAGCCTGATTTAAGATTGTTTAAATCTAGTGCTCTTTTTCAGAGGTAAAAGTACATGACGTAACCAAGTGCCTAACTCTGGTATTGGTGAGTCTGGTGGAGGCAAACCAGTGGTGTGGAAGACTGTTTAAAGAGTGTCACCCAGACTGTCAGTTTGTAAGTGCTAGACAGAATAAAATGAAAGTTTTAGGTGTCTTCAATTTTCACAGAAGGCGTAATTATTCAGTTTTTTCATAAAGTTGTGTGGGACCTTTAGTACACATGTAATTAATATTTCATAGAACCAGAGACAAATGCTTGTCTTTAGAGAAATTGGTAGATATTGATCAGTTAAAACGTGATATTTAGATTAATTTATACAGGCTATTTTCCTAAGAGTTTCTGCTGTTGCAGAACTTACCACATTCAAATGGTGTTAACTAGTGCTTCTATGCTGAAGCACAAAACGATCAAAGAGAAATGAAGAGCAATTGATCTGTATGCTTTTCTTAAACATATTGATTTAATCCATGAAAATTATTTTCTGTTTGATTGTTCTGAATCTTGAAGTGTTTTAGCAGGAGATGATTAACACAGTGACTTTGTTCTCTCCTGCTTTTGCTGTTGACCTGATCGTGTTGGTGCATTACTTGTGATGTGTGCACACAGAGTGCACGTGAATTTACTATTTACTTAGAATATTGTATAGAATGTTGGGTTTTTTTACCACATATAGTACTTTTTGTCCTAAACTGACCTGTGTGAAATACTCTGGAGGTAGAAATATAGCCACTTCAATTTCTCGTCCTTATCTTGGTCTATGATGAGACATACATGAACACAGGACACTTTTTAGTTTGTGTTTCAGCATGTTTTACTTTTACCTTCACTCATTACATCGGACTATAGTCATCATTCCAGTGTGTATACGCGCGTGTATGTGTGTGTACATGTTTATTTACCCAATGCACAGTGTGACTTGATTGAAGTTTTATTATAAGCTTGTTAACAGCTAGGTTAAAGAGATTGTGTAGACTGTCTGGTTGTTAATTAGTTCCCATCAGCAAAATTATTAGCACAGTAGGTCAGAATTACTCCTGCCAAATGAAAGCTTCAATAATCAGTACTGTATCTAGGTCATAGACCAATCCAGTCATAAATGCTGTGATTGCTTGGGCCTGGAGGGTGCAGGGCCAGAGTCAGCAGCACCACAAAACTGGTGATGTAGAATTGCTCCTCTATCGCTGATAAAACTATATGCTGAAAAATAGTAGTAGCTTTTTTTTTTAAAGTTTTTGCTTACACTGTGGAATATTGCACATTGTCAATAATAATGCTCAACCATGAGGCGGCAGCTTGCATAATGAATTGTCACCATAGGAGATGAGCGAATTGGGGTGGTTTTTTTCTTTCAAAATGTTGCGCTCATAAGGATCCCATCACAGGAGACAGTAGTTCACAGTTAAAATGCTAGAAATAGCTCTCAGGTTAACTAATCTGTCTGAATTTGTTCACAGTTTTTTGTTTATACTCAATTCAAATGGAAATAATATATTATATTACACATGTATATACCTCTGTGTTCTGAACCTGTATAGGTTGAACATCTTGAATGATGAAGTGTGTTTTGCAAAGAAAGTGAACAAGACTGAGAAACAATCCTACTGATCTGCCTTTTAAATGTCTGTTTATGCAGTTCACCTGAGAGTAAAAGGACAGAAGGAAAATGAGACTGAGGACAGTTGATATCTTAGAAGGTGGATCAAGAGCTCTCCCACTTTGTAAAAGACAGCTGTAGTATTCCTCCACCTGGGAAGAACTACTCCTGTCAACATGTCCCTCAGAGCTGTGTGAGAAGAATATCTTAGCTCAGCTCCAAAGCAGAACCACTGTCATACATAATATATCATTTCCATCAAGGTTGTTTTCTTTCTGAACATTACATGTGTACTCACAGGAAAACAGTTGGGCATCTTCTGTAATAACCTGAAACATAAAGATATGGTTCCCTTTCCTGTAGGGAAACAGATCATGAGCCAAGTTGCATCCTAGGAAAATATTGTTGGCAGAAGTTTTGTGGAAAGCAAAACCATATGGTAGGTGCAAGTAGGTAATTCAAGGAAATACTTCTGTGTTGAAAATATACTAATTATTAATTTTTTTTAACTTTGATTCTACCTATTTATTTTAAAATAAAGCAGTATTTTTCCAATATTTAAAATAATAATATGGAAGTATTCATGAAAATATGCTTCCTAGGAACCTGTCTACCTGTTTATTACAGTTGACCAGAAATTTTAAACATGATGTCACTTCCAAATTTCTTCTCTTGCTGCTCCCAGCTGAGACACCCTAATACCTGTATATCAGTGCAACATCACTGTTTTGGTTTGAAACCAGAAAATTTTTATTACATTTAATATTACTCACTTTAGAAGAATAATATTTCTGTATATTTTTTTTATCCTTCTAGCACTTTATATAGAATTACACACAATTCAGGTTTCTTTTAGTTCGCTTTTTATCAGTCTCTTAAAAAATAGGTGAATGAGACAAATCAATTGGTACTGTTTTCCAGGTCAATGTCAATAAAGGTTTCTTTCTGATCTATTAATAACAGAGCAACATGGCAACTTCAAACTATTTTTGGCATATTAATAGTTTGTAAAATGATACAGTAGAACAACTTTTTAGAAATCATAAGCCCTGTCTAAATTAACCATGGATCCAAAAACATTTGAGGTTGCTTTATAATGAGTTAAACATCACAGATGACAAACTAACATATGATGGTCTTTAAACAGAAAACCATGCTGTTACCTGTTCATTTTCCTATGCATTTTTTCTTTATTATAAATAAAAGTTCTTCAGAAAGAACTTTCTTTGTCCTTTCTTCTGTATCAGTGGTCTCTGATGTATTTTGGGTTTCCAGTTTACATTCATAAGCGGTATTTTTATAAGGCTTACAAAGTCACATTAAAAATAATGGAAGAATAATGATTGTTTTGGTGCTCTTTGACTCACTTTTGTAAGTTGAAGCCAAATGTTCCAATGACAGTGCTATGTTCTCAGGTTTTACTCCAAAACCATGTTTATGGGTTTAAAAAAAAGCAGAAAGAAACAAAGATATCTTCAGATGTTTGTGCATTATTGTTTTACCCAGTTGTCTAAATATCTCAAATTTTGTATTTTCCTATGTTTTTTCGGTTCCAGTGTATAATCCTAACACTCTAGGGATTTTTTTCTTCCCCATTTATCACTAATTTGCCGCCGTCTTGCAGCGGTATTAACGACATTTAGGGTAACGTTAACAGCATCTAAATTAGAATGGTTTTATTTCATACTATATTTCCTCAATTGCTATATATACATTTTCATTAAGTTGTCTAGAATACATGAATGTGTTGTTTAGGAGACTTCATCTTCTAGTCCTTAGATCTTATGTTTATAAGATCACATTCTTTTAGACTTGGCATGATCTGCTCTCTGATACAGGCTTGCACTGCCCTGCTTCTTGACCTTGCTTTTGTTACCTCTAGCTTTTCTCTGTCCCCCTTATCACAGCACTGAAGGTGTGCTCTGCAGTTTTCACCCTCAAGGTCCTATGGTGCTGGTGCTTCTTTCCACTCCGTAAAACTTCATTATTCTCTTAGCCAGGAGCTTAGTATTGAATGGCAAATGTGTATCATTCCTTTGTTACGTGTTGTTTTTTTTCCCCTGTAAGCACTAAGAATCAAGCCAAGGTCTCTTGAAGGGCAAGGTTTTGTGCCCTGTGTCGAAGGGCTTGTGTAATTATTTTTAGTAAGTGTACCTTCTTAGTCTTTATCCTCACATTCATCTTATTGCTCATTGTATGACTGAAATAACGTAGTAAATGAGAAATGTCTGAATATTAGTGATATGGGATACCAGAAAACATACCTGTTTGCATCCAGCCCTTGTAAAAACCCAAATTTCAGGAATTGCTAGAATTCTTTTATTTTCTTACAGGCAGGCTTGGCCAGGAGTTTGGTAATGGATTACTCCGATAACGAGTGGTACTGGGGGAAATAGCATATGCTGTAAAATTAATAAGTACATAGTATAGCAATAATACACAGATCTTCTTATCTCTAAATATCTCTTGCAAATGTTGCCATAATGTTGTTTTAAACTTGTCTAGCCCTTACACTGCTCCTCAAGTAACAGTATTTAGTAAGTTTAAAATTTTTTGTCATGTTGGAATTAAATATCCAAGGTCAAAGAGCTTAGAATATATATTAAATAAATTCTTAGCCAAAAATAAAAGCACAAGTCCGTAGTGCGCTATGTGTTTGCACGTTGGATCTGAAACCAGTATTTGCGTCCATCTCAATTTTCATGAGAATGTGCTGAGAAGCCCCTGAATGGAACAATCAAATGGGTTTGCCATGCCCTGTGTTTCCACTCTTATTTCCTTGACATTTCTCTTTCTTTCCCCAAAGCCCATGCTTCTTGTAGCATGTGTTCCTAGGAAACTGACTCTGTTATCATCCTTTTCACTAATTTTGGACTTAATTACATTAAATAATCAAATGCACAGTTTAAATCTGAAAGAAAAGTGGAAGCTTCAGAGACTAAAATGTTCCTAAAAAATGTGTAAATGTGAGTATCTGGGGAGAAAACCCACAAATTACTGTCCCCACTGAGGGGAATCAGGTAAATGGCTCTTACATGTACTGGCCACATTTCTACATTGTCTATCAGTTCTTCTACACCACCAATTCCATCCTATGGCTGGAATAAAAGACTTATCCTAAATTGACAGTTTGTATCTAATACTTTTTCGTATTTCTTCTTGGGGTATAGCCTGGTTCAAAATTTTACCCAGTGTTTTGGGTCCTTCCCTGACCCCCAAGCTGTGATGCTGCAAACCAGCACTTCAGAAAGGAGTCTTGCTGTCCTTGCCCTGCACCCATGCTGATGAGCTGTGCTGGCTGTGGAGTGAGTATGACACAGTGGACTCTGGTTAATCTGTGCCATTTTGGCTAAGAAATTGCTCAAAAGAAATTCTGCCGATGGCTATGGTGCCTGTGCTGGCTGCATCGGCAAGAGCATCCCTCTCCCTCCCTCCCCAAGCCATTATATAATTGTCTGTGTAACACTGCCAGATTTGCAGGCTGTGCTAAGAAGCTGCTGGTACAAGGCATTAGCCAAGTTTTGAAATAGTTATAGAGGGCACTCAGCAGTCTGTGAACAGAGTAGGAGAGCCCTGTAAGGGCATATTGCATGCTTTGGTGTGACCAATAAATTGCTGCTTCTCTGGAAGAAAAGCTTCCTCTGTGCTGTAGTTGTTGCCTCCAGCTCTAGTACCTGCTTACAGAAATCACAGGATTTATTGAGATATGGCCAGTAACTGCTACGAGACTTCTGGCAGCGATGGCATGACATCTCCCTCTACCTTACCTTCCCAAAATCTAAATTCTACTTAGAGTGCCACTGGTGGTGAAGGTACCAATGACTGTAGTGGCAAGTGATCTGCTTTGTTAGACACTTAGGATGTTTGTACAAGTTATATATTCCTGTCTGATTTTAAGGTAGAATTCAGTGATATTCAGTGACTGTAAACAGTGGATTTTGGCATCCTATGTTTCTACAAATACACAGCGACAAACAGAATGTGAGAAAAATGCTGTCAAAAACTGTTCATGCTTATGAAACATGCAGAGCTGAGAAGACATTTGGCTTTAAATTCTGAGCAACGTATAAAATACTTCTTAATACTGAATGCATTATGTAATGCTATGCTTTCAGCTTTGAAATTTTTTATGTATGTATCTGTCTAATTACAGACCTCTTTTGCTTCATCACAGGAGGACCCAAACCAGATATCCAAAATTTTGACTGTAATGTGAAGCCAGTAATATTTAATATATGCAGAACTAGGAGACAGGGGAACTATGGGTGTGCAATGAGAGAGGGTCAGAAGTGGGACAAGATGAAGCATTTGATTGCTAAAAGATAAACGTCAGATGCAAAGGAAAACAGGAATTTGGAGATACAAAAAAAGAGCAGAGAGAAAATGAGGAGGGTTAAAAAAAAAAGTCTAATGAAAAATTTAATATGCAGTGTATTGACCCCTCAGGCTGCTAGAGAGTTGCTTTGCTCTGATAGGTACAGAAAAGAAGGATGAATTCTCCATCCCAATGTGTTTGGGTTTTTGATGTAGGTACCATGGTGAGGCAAATTCTTTTAAGCTCTCTTCATGGAGATACTGACTTGGATTAGGTGGGTCTTGGATAGAAGTGATACCCGTAATATGTGCCTTATTTTGCTGTAGTATAGAGAAGTTCTTTTTCTTCATGTTGTCATTTAATATAGAACTAACACTGTTGGCAGAAAATGCCAGCTATGGCATTCTGTGGTGCAACTGCATAGATAATGCAAAAAAGGATCCTGAAATTACTATCCTGATTACAACTTGTGGCACATAATTGGAGGCCAATAACTAGTGGTATACCCCAGGTGTCAATACTGTATCCAGTCCTGTTTAATGTCTTCATTAATGATCTGTGCGATGGGGCAGAGTGCGCTTTCAGCAAGTTTGCTTACTCCACCAAACTGAGGGGAGTTGCTGGTATGCCAGACAGTCATGCTGCCATCCAGAGGGACCTCGACAGGCTGGAGAAATGACAGGAACCTCCTGAAGTTCAACAAAGAGAAGTGCAAAGTCCTGCACCTCCTGGGGAGGAACAACACCAGGCACCAATATATGCTGAGGCTACCCAGCTGGAAAGCAGCTCAGCAGAAAAGGAGCTGGGGGTCCCGGTGGACACCAAGCTGAACATGAGCCAGCAATGTGCCCTTGTGACAAAGAAGGCCGATCGTATCCTGGGCTGTATTAGCAGGAGTGCTGCCAGCAGGTCAAGGGACGTGATCCTTCCCCTTTACTCGGCACTGGTGAGACCCCATCTGGAATGCTGGGTCCAGTTCTGGTCACAAAGATGATTAAGGGTCTGGAGCATCTCCTCTATGGGGAAAGGCTGAGAGGGCTGGGCTGTCTAGTCTAGAGAGGTGAAGGCTGAGGCAGGATCTTAATTCATATACATACCCGAAGGAAGGATTCAAAGATGATGGAGCCAGGCTCTTTTCAGTGGTGCCCTCAACCTCTGAGATAAAACTTTGCAATATTTAATTTTCCACAAAATATGAACACAGAGCAGCACAGACAGAATATCATATCTAATCTAAATACAGAAGGGAAGATAAGAGAAGGCTCAGGGGGAATCTCATCCGTGTGTACCAATACCTGTAGGGACGGTGCAAAGGCAACAGAGCCAGGCTCTTTTCAGCGGTGCCCAGTGCCAGGACCAGAGGCAATGGGCACAAACTGAAACACAGGAGGTTTCGTCTGAGCATCAGGAAACACTTTTTTACTGTGAGAGTGACTGAGCACTGGAACAGGTTGCCCAGAGATGTTGTGGAGTCTCGATCCTTGGAGACATTCAGAAGCTGTCTGGACATGGTCCTGGGCAGCCTGCTCTAGGTGGCCCTGCTTGCGCAGGGGGGATTGAACCAGATGACCTCCAGTAGTCTCTTCCAATAGCAACTGGTCTGTGATTTTATGAATTTGTAAGCAATAGAAAAAGTATCTAATGTTTTTTGATACTTCTCTAAATTACAGAAAAATATTATAAACAAATTCTGCACAACTAAAAATATTATAAGAAATTCTCCTTCAGTCACTGCCATTTAAAAATGCAAAGATAGACTCAACAAAGCTTTTTTTTCCTGGTTGTAGGGTAACATTGCCTTGAGAACGTCTACCCCACTCAGCACCCTATAGAATCTTTACCCATCTAGAGTCCTCCAAACCTTGTAGCTCCCCCATCATGTACGTGTGCACATCTGTAAATATGCCAGCAGCTTAGATGCCTCAAGTTATTCCCTCCCCTCCAACTGTACACCTTCTTTCACATACCATGACCTCTGCTTTCACTGCTGAGGCTGAATTTTTCCTTTCAAGCTGAGAAGCCTTGAGCTGGTTATAAGGAAGAGGAAGCGGCAATTACTGCCACCAACTGCTCAGAAATGCATACACAGCTAACCTGGGCTGAAATATTTATTCTGAATAAATTGTTCTACTGACATATTTTATGCATTATGTCTTGTACTCTCACCCATGGAAGAGACAAGGTTGTCTCTTTGTTTCTGTGCTGTTCTAAAGTCAGAAAATGGCATTAGCTTTGTGCAGTGTACAGTGCCACTGAGCTCTGCCAAGGAAGAGGCATGTGGACTCTGCTCCAACAATAGCAGCAGAGGTTTTTTTTCCACTGGGATACTCTTAGTTACTTCTACAGACATGATTTCAGCCTGAAAAATGATTTGTCCAGCCAGGTAGTTACCTGAAAAATAATGTTTCAGCATTAGTTCATGGTTTTGGTTTTTTTTATTTTTTTGGTATGGGGTTTGGTTTAGGCTGTTTTGGTTTGGGGTTTTTTTGTTTTTTTCCTAATCACTCCTCATGCTGATTCTTGCTGAAGACCATTTTGCTTTAGCATCTCACTTCCATAGTGTTGCTCTGAAAATGATGTTCAAATAGAATACTTTTTTTTTTCTTTCCCTGGACCTGTAACATGTACTTTCTAAAACTAAAGTAAAACAATATGAAGGCTCATAATAATCTTGTATCAATGGACCAGGATTTCTTGGACACTGATAATTGAAGAGACAGTATTCGAAGACACTAGTGATTTTTACATACCTATTACAGTTCTTTGTCTAAAAAATCCACTAGAACTATTGAAATATGAGGGTTTTTTGGCTGTTGGATTTTTTTAATTCTTGAAGAATGTGGGACTTAAAATATCCAGCAATTCATGCTGGAACTTCTGTGTTGTTCACAGAAAAACTGTGGACAACTGTAAAACCTAGTACTTAGGTTTTAAACGTCAACTTTTATCAAGAGTTGACAAATGTAATTTCTTTTTCTGCATATTTCAAAGATTTTAATTGTTAACACTTTGACAGTTATATTACTACTTTTTTTAAAAAAAAAGTGGTGTTTGAGAGTTAAGGGGTTGGTTGGTTGGTTCTTTTTTTAGTTGTTTGGTTTTCAGTAGTGTGTGTGCATAATGTAATTGTCTCTGATATGCAAAACATTCTTATTTTGATGGAGACTAACTTAGCGGTAGCTTGCTTATTTTATATTCACTGCTAAGAAAACAGTAGGTGGTGGCCTGTTTAGCCTTGGTTGTGTGAGTGAATGTAATGTTATTCAGTTGCCTTTTAATTACTTTGAAATTAACATATTTGATAGGTGATACTCTCGTACAACTGCCATTCCTGCAAATGCAGAAAGACTGGTGTTGATATCATTGGCAAAGCATTGGTCTTGATCGATTGTTCTTTTGCCTGACAGTAGACTCTCATGATTTGAAGGTAAATATTTCTTACTTGGGTAAAAATTAAAGCTTAGAATGAAATATTTGTGGATCTTATTTTTTTCAATTGTAGCAACTGCTATAAAATGGTACAGAATGAAGTTAGAAGTCCAGTGGACACTGGCATCACATAAGCAGTAAGATTAATTGGCAGTAAATCCTTATGCCAGTTTGTGACCTGGCAAAACCTGGGTGTCTTTAATCACTGAGTATACTCAGTATTGCCTGGCTTTTCATCTAGTGTGACTTGTTTCCAGTCAGTGCTGATATATAGAAAATAAATTGAAATGTGAACAGCATGATGGATTGTTTAACCCACCTTTGTCTCTCTCTCTCTGCCTGTCTGTTTTAAGGCACATCTGACTCTCTTCATTTGTAAAGTCGAGTCAAACCTTAAAGTATCTTCCTTATTGCATATATTTCTTTTTGCACTACACACTGCATACTGCTGTTTGTTGCAAAAAGTATGTCAGTAGGAAAATTAAAAAATGGGTATCTGCTATTTGGTAATTTGTGCTTTGGTTTCTGATGCTTTGCAATGAAAAACTGGAATGCTTGTTGAAAGGGATTTTGTGCAGCTTTAAAGGATTGCCTTGGAAAAAAATTAATATGCTTAATTTAAATTTAACCCTTTCCCTGTTTTCAGGGAGTTTCTGTTAATTTATTTTTTTTCAATGTCAAAATTCAAACAATAACAAAGTAGTTGTATCTGCGGTAGCTCATGTTTTTTTATTTATAAAGATGTTTTTTCAAAGTGGGATAAGAATGGACAAGAATTTGTTTTTAAGTGTAGTGAATAAAGCAAGGAATATAGAATCAGAGAATCATAGAATCATTTAGGTTGGGAAAGACCTTCAAGATCATCAAGTCCAATGATCAACCATGCCCACTAAACCATGTTCTGAAGTGCCTTGTCTCTATATATTAATAACTGAGAGAAAGTATGAATAGAAAAACATTGTTATTGTCAACCACAAAGTCTTCCTTAACTCCATGGTCATTTTACTTACTGCTGATTTTAAACTGAGTTTAAAGAAGAAAAATACAGTGTATGTATACTCTGTAAATAAGTGCTGTGTAGCTTTATATATATGTGTGTGTGTGTATATATATAAAAGTATAACTGCAAGTTGCATTTGTACTCCAACGCAGAGGTTAAGGTTATATAGCGTTAAATTTTGTTTACATAACTGATCTAAATTTTACTTCTAATTTGCTGTAACCAACTTGCTTCCAAATTCATTGGTCTCCCAATATCTTCAAGCAGCCCAAGTGCTATTTTAGCAGTTGCTCAAATTTTCATACATGATATAACATAAGTCTCCCCAACTGCAAACTAATAAAAGGTAAGCACATTCTCTGTTTATAGGCAGTACAGCAGGCCTACCTTGAGATCCGAGTCTTAGCAATATATTCCTAAACTAAAAAAATGGCCTCACCATAAGAGCGGACAGTCTGCCACCTGACAGAATGCAAATAAAGTTTAAGAGTATAAATATTTGAAGTACAGATGTGACCTCAATTGTGTAGATAATGTACCTGAGATAAGGCAAACCTAGGCTCAAGTCCCTGCTTTACCTACTGTAGCCTTGTGAGTTGAAAACAGAGGATTCATTCTCACTATGGTTGGTCAAAGCAAGTTTCATGTATTCAGTCAGATGTTTTCTTCTGCATCTGAGATCTTCCTGACCTGCATTAAAAAAATGTGTGCATACATATATATGTATGCATACAAATATTAATAATAAGTTATATATTATGTATTATCAATATAATATAATGTAAAACACATTATTATATAACATATCAATACAATAAATATGTTTTATATAAAACACATGATACTATATAAAATGTATAATATAAAATATGCATACTATGTTATACATATTATGTTTATCACATATGTACGTACACAGCAGTGCTTAATACATTTTGGTTTCTTGACCAGTGTGTTAGCTTTTGCTTGTAGTTAATCAGCTGTCAGTGTTACAATTCTTCAGTATGGTCATACGTCTTTCTCATTTCTTTGTTTTAGATAGGACTAATTTAACTGCAGGCTTTGTAGTTTGAAAGATCTGCTATATTTAGTCAAGAATTCAATCAAATTTTTCTTTTTAATGAGATGTATGTAGGTGTCAATTCTGTCTTCCACTGTGTTGTTCCTTCAATATCCTTCTGTACTGTGACAACACATCATTTATTCTGATAGTCTGAATTTTGGCTTGTGTCAGCCATCACTCTTGTATTGTGCTGAACAGATAGGATTGCCTGTTATTGTCAAACCCTTCTCTACAATACTTAGTAACAGGGGCTGTCTTATCAGACTACAGTGGAAGCTCAGCTGGTGTGACTTTTTTGTTTCACAAAGCTCAGTATTTTAACTTCTAGCTTATTAAAAATATATTGTGATGGCGATTCTAACATTTGTCATGTATTCTTTGTTAATCTTCGAACATGTAGTTCTAGGAAGCAAAGTCATAGCACTGTATAAAATTGGACTAGAAGGGACATTTAGTTTAGCCTTGGCAAGGCTAATTTATCTTAAACCTATGTCAGAGGTTTCATGGAATTCATGGGAAATCTGATAGTGTGTTAACCATCTTGCTATTAAAATGACTTTTTTGTTTTATAGTGTTTTCACTTCCTAATATCTAAGCTAAGTTTCCAGAAAGCAAATTAAATTTATTATTTGTATGATTCTCCATGGACACTGTTTTTTACTTTCTTCCATGAAGCAAACTTTTTCCTCTGTGAAGTCTGTTTTCCCATATTTATCTTTTTTTTTTTTTTTTAACCTAAGGATACCCCCTCTTTTTTTTTTTTGTCCTAGTCTTTAGAGTAGGTTTTGTTTTCTATAGCCCTTGTTATTCTTACTCTTTTGATTCTGTCCAATAACTCTGGTAAAAAAAGTTCTAGATCAGCTTTACTTGCACAATGTAATTTGATTTATATTTCTAAAGGTAGTTGATGAAATAACTCTGTCCAGAAAGTCAAAGAAATAATTCTGAGACATTTCAGAACAAAATAATTAATGTGGTTTGAGATTTTGAATGTAGACTCAAGGAATACTCAGTCCCACCTCTAGAAAAATTTTTTTCAAGCAAAATTAAGTAACATCTTAATTTTATTCCCTTTAATAAAAACATTTCATCAGCTTCCCTGTAGGCTTGACAAACTTGTTACAATTAGACTAGTTATGGCACTGATAATTTTCTCCCCCTCTGGGTAAAAACTCACAGCAGTTTAACAAAAGTTGTGGTTTTGGCTGCCAGATCTAAATTTTTATCTCTGTTTGCATTCTGTCTGCATTCTTTAAAAAATAAATAAAACATGATGTGGAGTAAAAACGATCCAAGACAATGATAGTGAGAAAACAATACCAAGCATAGCATTCCTGATTGCTTAAGATAAAACCAAAGCCAGGCCAAGTCACAGTTGTCAAGAGCTGGCTTTAGTGGCAACCCTGATGATAAACCTTGCTCCCTCCCATCCACCTCTAGCATGTTTTGACTTTATATTTCCTCTAACTGCCTCTCAAAACAAAAAAAACCAACCCAAAATGTAATGGGCAAAACCAAACTCTTGGTTTTTTGTCTTCCAGTTCATCCTGATCTTCTACTTGTCTGGTAAACAATGAAAATGAGCTAAGACAACAAAATTTTAGGAAGCTATCAGTATGCCTTTTGTCTGAACTAAACAGTCTTGTGTGTAATGCTGGGTAACAGCAAAAGATGATCTTTTGTTACTGCAGACAACTGACTCCAACAAAGCACAACTGAGTGGAAAATAAAACTGAGGTGGGGAGGGAGACCAGTATGTGCTCTGGATAATGCTACTGGCAAGGGGAGGAGGGTGGCGTAAGCAGAAAAGAGAAATCATTCTCCTTGCTTCCTTCTAGAAGCTATGCCTTTTCAGTACCTTGTCTTTCACTTTGTAATCCACTTTCTGTGGAAATGCCCAGAAATCCTAACAGGAAAATAAACTTTACGGGGAGAAAAAGTGGAGCAAATTACAGTTAGGTGACTATGGAGAGTTTCCCCTTCGTTGGCCACCATCTGCAGACAACAAAAAAACTTGTCAGGGGGAGTTTTGCAAATTTGATTGGTATTGAGTGGAAAACTTGGAAGATTTATGAAAAATTTTCAAGAGGAATACGATGCCACATGTGCTATACTTGGAGAGATTAATTATTTCCACTTCATTAGAAAAGTAGGCAACGTACTACTTCTCAGTTCAGCATTGCATTTTAAAGCTCTAAAATTTCATCTTTCAATTGCTTTATACAGTTAGCATTATGACTGATTACTAATGTATCCATCAGTGCTATAGAAATACTGTTCAGCTTTCATAGTAATATCAGAGCAGAACTAGTAAATAAATACAGCTATCCTAGTATTTTAAGTCACAGTACATGTTATAATCTCTAACAGTAATGTGAGTTATGAAATTCCGTAACACTGTACAAATTATAAAATGAAAGTCATGGAATATACTTACTAGAATGAGTTGGGCACTTGACTGAGGAAAAACAATCAGCCATATTAGACAGTTGCATTCTTTGAAGAATATGTTTCTAGCAGCATGTTTTACTGTGAACATGAATGAACAGGATCATGCTACCATTATAGATAGTCATTAAGTAAGTAGAAATCACTATTTTTTTTCCAGTGGCTGACCACGGAAGGAGAAATGCCACCTTGAATGAATTGTTTCCTTTCTTCAGCTTGAACTCCTTCCACTTAGATGTGAAGGTGATAAATCACTGACTGAAACAACAGCGGGGATCCTTATTAATAACAACCTTCAGCTCTCTTTGCAGTCACTCCCAGTGCAAATGACACAGTAGAAGTGTTTTTTTAAAATCTGAAACATGCATTTTCTGCATTTTCTGCTAGCTAGGAAATTTGCCTAGATTGAAGGGAGCTTTCAGTTGCCAGATTTAAGTTGCTTGGTTTGATTTTGGGAGGGGTGTGGGTTTTGGATACAGGCATGTCATATGCAACTGTGGATGGACATAGGAGGAAATGGGAAGTTCAGACAGTGATTCTGTGAAGAAAATTAATTGCTGTTGAACTTTTAGTTAATTAAATTCATGAACTGGCTCTTGTCCTTCATTAGAAGGAAAAAGAAAATGTGAGTGTGTTTTTGTTTTGTTTTTGTTTTTTTTTTAAAGCCCTAGTTTTTGTTGGCACTGTCCAGCTTCCCCCCGCCCCCCCCCCCGCCTTTTGGAAAAAGACCCACATCTGCAATGAGAAGTCCAAGCAAAGGCTGGGAAATGGACAGAAGACAGAGAGCTAAATAAGACAAATTTAACTTTTCTGAGACATTTATAGGCATTTTTGATCTTACCTTTGTCGTCTGATAAAGCTTTCCTAACCTTTCAATTTTGAGGTTGCTAGTTTGAGACACCTCTACTTCTTAAGAGCAACACCTGTAAGCCAGGTACAATACTAGAGGATGTCAGAGGTACATCTGCGTTAGTGTTTTAATTTAGAACAGGAATGGTTTTTTTGCACTGAATTATGCGTTGATCTCCATTTACCATGCTTGCCTTCACACTGTAAATCATTATGCACAAATTGCTTTCCTTTGAGTGAAACTAAGCTGAATGATGCTCTTTGGGAGTGCGCTTGATTTGTCTCCCACTTCTAACTGGAATTTGGTCCATGACAGAACTAGTCCTTGAAAAAAGGGACTGCTGTTGCTGCTTTGACATTGCTTGTTTGGGAACCTCAGTTCCAACCTGATAGTGTACAAGTAGTGTGTATAGGACTGGAATGAGGAATTCTGTGATCACTATAGAATTCTCCAGTTTCTGAGATGTTCCTTGCCACTTCTTGCAAAGGTTTGCGTGCCTGCTATATAGAATGCATAAAATGTATAGTCGTACTTACTGGACAACACATTACTTCTTTCTTCTAGTAGGTCTGAGTCAGTCTCTTGTCTTTTCTGTATGACTATTCAGCTGTGATTGCAAAAGGATGCCATCAAAGTTTGTAGACTTCTTATGATCATTTTCCTCCTTTCCTATGTGGAATTCAAACGTGGCTTACTAACAACAAGCGAAGGTTATTTCTATTACAAATTTGATTTTAGCTGCCTCTTCGGAATTCACTTGCTACAGACCAGTGTAAATAAGATGTGAAAAGAACCAGTCTTTCTAATAAAACAGTTCACTCCCTAGAAATATAAGTACTTTTAGTTGACCTGAAAGCATATGTAAATCAGGGGCAGCTCTGGGAAACAGGTTTTATTGGCTGAAAACTGTTAATAGAAATTACAAAGTGGTTCTGGGTTGTTAATTTTAGGTAGAGAATCTAATCTTGTGATTTCTGTAGTATTGGATAATGAAGTAAACACTACCACAGCTATTCTCCATGCACGAATGCAAACGGTATTTAATTTGTGTTAAATACTTTTTAGTAAAAAGAACCCTGCAGGTACAGAATGTTGTTATTCACCTGAGGATGCTCAGGTGAATTAGAAAGGGTGGGTGATACTGAGTGGTCCTCAAGTTTCTGAAGGTGCTCGTGGGTTGAAACTGCGATTCAGTGTGTTGAGCACCCTTCCTCATTTAGTATCATCTGCAAATACAGTGCGGTATGAACAGTATGAGCCCCAGCACCAATCCCTGGGATACTGTGCTTAATACTAACACCAACTACAACTCTGGCTACTGTTTACCAGTCTTTGAGCTTAACAGCCCAGCCAGTTTTCTAACCATCTAACAGTCTGTCCAGTCTTCATCTTATTAGTGAGAATACTGTGGGAGTCAGCATCAAAGGCCTTCTTGAAGTCAAGTTATATTGCACTGCTTTCTCCTCATGTGAAGGAATAATCTTTCCTTAGTAAATCTATTTTGAACGTTCATGATACCGCCTTATTGTCCTGCATGTGTTTGCCAGTGATTTCCCAGAAGACATGCTTCCTGAGCTTGCCTGTGACTGTGCTGGGGCTGGCCCGGCCTGTGGCTCCCTGGGTCTGCCCAGTTGTTAGCATTTCTCCCATTGTCCTCCAGTTTTGTAGTTCCTAGACAGTGGCATTGAAGGCACAGCAGCCTGCTTTCAGCACCCGCAGGGAAATCCTCTGTACTTCTATGGGTTTTCATATGTCCAATTTCTTTAAGTAGTTCCTAGCTTGTTATTCTCCACTGTTGGCTGTCATACTTCTTCCCAAACCTTGTTATTATGGTTTGTGAAGACTGAGGCAAAAAATTGTTGAACTGTATCAGGTTTTGCTATATCATCCTTCACTAACCAGCCCATTTCCAACCCACATTTTCTTTGAAGTTTCTTTTCCTGCTAAGAATGTATTTAAATGAGTGTGTTTTAAAGATGTTACATACAGAACCTATAGATTTGGGGATATATATTCTGTTTTGGTGATTTCTGAATGTTTTTCAGTATGTTGAGCCAATTCTACAATATTTAGCAGTTATGTCCAGCACTCAGCACTTTACCTGAACTTGAATATTATGGTAATATTTCACTTGTATACCTCCTTTGAAAGGTAGACTAATATTTTTATGCTTTACTCCTTCTCTTATCATTCCAATCTTCTTTTTGAATGTCATGCAGATCTCATTTTGTCTCTTTACAAAAGGAAATGCTTCCTAGGTGAGCATTCACTTTTCTTATGGACAGTAATATATTAATTTCATTTAAATTGAGTGACAGCTGCATAATTCTGTTTTCTTGTGAAGTCCATGAAAATGGATGAGCAAGGTCCATATACAGGAGAAGAATGAAGTTCCTCAAATTCTGAGCAATGATAGTAACAATCCCTTATTGGTATAATCTTTATAACAATAGATTCAAAGGTTTTCTATGCATGGGTAAGTCAGAATAATAAGCCCATTTTTAAAGTTCCATTTAATTTAATCATTGTACTTATTTCAACATATGAAACTGGAGCAGTAAAAATCAAGCTTTCAGGGGGTTATTAGTGACTTAGTGGCTGCGCTTGACTTGTACTGCTGCTACACAAAAAAGGTTGCACTAGAATCTGAACAGAATGGTTTGTGTTAACCTTTCTCCTAATAAATATGTAAATAAGCCTGGGCTGATTGAATCTGGAAATTAGGATATCTAAAAATGATATGATACATGTGGGGATACTGAAGATTGTGTACTTCAATATAAAATGAGAAAAGGTAGCTGATTAACTCTGAAGGAGAAAGCAAGATTTAAATCACAACTATTTAAGTTCAGTGGTATTCTGTTCCATTTGTTTGCTATTTCAATTACAGTACAGAGGAATCAACTTCTGGAAAAAAATTGCAGGAGTTAGCCACTTAAGAAGATTTTTTTTAGGTTTAGATGGGTAATCTCCTATCAAATCTGCCTGCCTGTATCTCATAAACATCCAGCCAGTAGACCAGGTTGCTGTAACATGAAGGAATCGCCTGCTGACATAAGAGGAACACACATGCTTTGCTGCTTATTCTTCCAAACACTCAGATATTCCACTTTTTATTTCAAATGCTGCAAAAGTAATACTGAAAAGGGGCCCAGCACTGCCCACCAACAGCCAAGCACCTGTCTGACTTGAGGCGAAGTGCAGCAGTACTTTGCTTGAGGGAAGGCTTCACACAGGGATTATAATTTGGTCTGTGTAGATTTATGGTATCTGGGCATGGGCCACATGCTTCCCTTGATATTAATCAGTGGTTCTGTGGTGTAAACTCTTCATGACTGTTAGAAAGAATAAACTTTATTCCAGCCAGTTCTGCTTATGCACTCCCTTATAGACTTTCTGTCATGCTGATTGCTAGAGAAGTGTCATTTTTATATTGGTGATCTTTGAGTTAACATCATAAGTGGAAAAAACTCTTTCAGAAGTTAAGTGATTGTTTAAGCATTGTTGTGCTGCATGAATAAATGTTCAGACCATGTGATGTTGCCTGATGTGGTTACATCATAAAAAAGAAAGGGCCCAGCCTTTTTAGGGCTCAAATTTCCTAGGCCGATGTCATTCAAAGTGAATTGTGATTGGTTTTGAAGCCAGATTGGATCCAGTGTTTATAGAAAAATCTGGATTTGCTAAAATAGTAAGTGTATCGATACTTACAAAAGGGAATGCTGTGAATGAAAGGTGATTAACCCAGTTAAACTATGCATATTTAAATAGTATCAGGATCAATTTCAGTAATCCCTTGTGGTATCAAGAATTCTGTTCTCTTGAACCTGAGATTTTATTTATAACCACCACTGGGACAATTCTCTGAAGTCTATTTTCTGAATATCATCATAGTCGATGCCAATTTAAGACGATTTGGAGCAAAAGGATGGAAAGGGGAATCATTAACACACATACACAGAAATCAATCTATGGTATCTGTTTGCCAGCTGACCTCAGGCCAAAACAGATTGAAGATCAAAAGTAGTCAAAAGGGAAATTCTGTGTCATTATGAAATGCTTCAACATGTCTTCTATTATGTGACTAATGAACCTTTAATTTTGGATTAGCATGTTTACAGTTGCAGCTCGATGTTTGATTCACAATTATACGTGGTTTTGATAAGCAGACATGCTTTAGACTGAGAAGCAACTGTGAAATATTCATCGTGAGTGTAAATGCTATTTCAGTTCCAGGTACAGAGAAACAGAAATAGGTTTTCAAAACTGGATGGTTAATCTTAATCAAAAACCAACAGTAAAATATTAATAGTTCCAGCATTTAAAAAGTTGCTTTCAACCATCTGGTGGAAATTATTCCCTGTAATATTTGGGCTTGTAATATAAATTCTCATTTTGTTCAGTTCACCTACCTATCAAGAGATTTCAACAATATGTAGAAAGATATGTTCTATAATTTATTAACAAATTATCAGTGAAGATGATGATGAATGATTTTTAATCAGGCATTTACAGGAAATGTAGCTGAAGCTTTATAGTTAACCGTGGACTTTGGAATATTGAAAATTATTAAATTAATTTTTTTTAAGTGCTAAGTTTTTCCCCCAGTAACCGTTTCTGGTAGTGACAACTCACCTATTTTACTTCGGTGATCTTTTTTTTGCTTGATATCTTAGCATTTTAAAATATGGTAAACTGCTAGTGATGGTGAGATGAAAAGCAAGTTCTTAGCTAGTCTTACAACTTAATAGTGCCCCAATATTTTAATTCTATTGTATTGTTTTCTGTAGTTTTATCGGCCAGTTTTAATGATTGAATAAGTTGATGAGAGGTTTTTTCAACTTCTGTAAGTAGAAAGCATGTCTTTTGAATATTTTAGTTAATACTTTAGAAGAAGGGTGTTTCTAAAGGGTAAGGCTTTATGTGTTTTGGTATACTTACTAGAAGTCCTGCCTTGTTTTGGGGTGTGCTTCTGCTGCCCTCCTTCCCCCTCCAAAGGTTTGGAAAAAAAAAAAAAGCAGCAGCTTTAAATCACTTCCAAGTCATAAGTAATTATTTGTTCCTTATCTATAACACCTTCACACCTCCAATTTCAAAACCCAAAATACCAGCCTGCCACTAACTCTTTTTTTTCTCCTGATCCAACTGAAAATAGACAAACAACGAACTGAGTTTTAAATTCAGCAAATACACAGGTCAGATGCTGATGGCATATATCCCTTTAACTTCATGAAAGTCAGTTCTAATGTGCCAAGTTTAAGTAGCAAAGTATCTGGCCCATTAACTTGCCCTAGAGAGAACTGTCATCAGAGGGTTAGAATTAGATATCATAATGTGGATGCGCACCATTGAAAAGCCATTTTTTTGAACATGTTAAGTGAGCATCTAATTGGAATTCCAGCTGTAGATAATGTGTTGTCCTCTTGTGATGTTTATCTTCTCAGAGAGGATTTGTGCTTTCTGGTTGTGTGGATGTCATGTAGAAGACTGCTAATAGTAACATTTCCTTTTGAAAAGTCATTAACATAGAATAGAAAATTCTTACCTCCCTCATTTTTATTTTTATATAGTTAATTCTATCTACATTTAGCACTGTTTGATCATTTTAGAATTTCCTTAGGAAAAAAAAAACAGACTTTACCTTTTATTTTCTCTATTCTGTTAACAATTTTGCCTTCAGAAACACCTGAACTACTGTTCATATGCCTAGCCTTACAGAAAATTGCAAATGACATACCTGAAACACAGGAGCAAAAACGCTTTACCTTCAGATCTCGGACATATTTTAACATTAATGATAACATGAACTTTCTTTGCTGCTCTTTAAGTGCATTGCACTAAAAGAAAAAGAAAGGGAAAAAATGTGAATTGCTATCTGTTGTACAGCAAAATAAAAGGAAAACATGAAGACAAGCTCTTCTTTGCAAGGTTGCACTCTCACAGAGCAAGTGTCTTGATTGGAATAATTCATTCCACCATGCATGACATTTCTTGAGAGCAGAACTGTAAAGCCAGTCTTTTCTGACAGAGAGGCCCAGGAGTCTCTCTGTAGGCTTCAAGTAAATTAGTGAAATAAGAATCCAAATACTTTGCAAGAGAGAAAGCCAATTAAGCAATTTTGCTCCAAATTTGAAAGTCATTGTGCTATAATACCAGCATCTTGTTTTCACATACAGCTGCTTATAAGTCCTGGCGATTTGTGATGCCAGTGTCATAAACGACATAAGAAAACTTTGAGGTTTTATTGCAGTTCATACAACATACAAGTCTATGCCTCCTCAGGATTCCTGTAGCATCGCTTTAGACTACCATTGATGGATTCTGGCTTTGCGGGTTATGATTTTTGTGTAACAGCATGATATATTCCACATTGATGTGTTTGTATGGTAAGCTAAAATATAACCGAAGTAGTTTAGCAATATTCTTCTCTCTAGGGTTTTTTTTTTTTTTTAAATAATTGTCCAACTTCACATTCAGCAGTGGTCATACTAAAAATACTGTACTATAAAAGAAAAATAAAATATCATTATAAAATACTTTGGTAACTTTTTCATGCAGGCAGGAAGATAGCTTTGTTTTGTCTAAGCTTTTCTAAATTTTGTTGCATAAACATCTAGGTCCATGATACTCATAATACCTTGGGATGTTTTGCATTTTTGGGAACCATTGGTGAACACTGCATTTGTGCAGAGAGTTGAATTTTGACTGATCCCATTTTTACTGAAGTGGATTATGTTGTCCTCAACGGCTTAGAGATGGATGCTGGATTTACTGATACCCAAAGTTCAGGCTACTATTTGCCCATTTGCTTCATGAGTGCACCCCACTTTTCTATGTGTAGTTGCCTGTGCATGGCTGTTTGGAAAATGAAGTCTGTATCTGGATATTGTGTGCATAGGAAGGCTAATATGGGATGAGATTTGGGTTAGGCTGAAGGGGAAAATGGGTTGGGAGGAGTAAGGGAGTTTCTAGTTTAGATCTGGATGCTGTATTGGGAGTTTGGAAAACAGGGCTGGGAAAAGCTCTGAGAAGGAAGAGGCTGGCTCAAGTGGCTCTGCAGGAGAGATGTGGATGGGTAGGCTGTGTGATGTGCAGGGCGAGGCTCTAGGCATGTGCCCAGCATGGATACAGGTAACCAAGATTCTGGGTAGGGCAGGAACATGTGCACAGTTTTAATAAATGAATTAACATATTTCTTTGGTTTTTTATTTTATTCTTATAAGTACTTGGACTTTAAGGCCCAAGTGCACGGATTTCATTATATATTATCTGTATTTAGTAATTATTAGCTGATTTTTACTGAAAAGCAAAAAAAAAAACCCCTTCCCAGTGGTTATGTCACTGTAGTTACCACACTTATCTCCCCATCCTTTTAAAAGGCTCTTTCTGTGAATAGAAATTTGTTTACAAGAATTTAAAACCATTGGAACAGCATGGCTGTATGTCCTTTACCCCTGAAGAAAAAAGGAGTTGTGCATTGTCTTATTAGTCTCTCATTGAATGATCGCAGCAGTTGCTTGACCTTGAGAGAAATGGGACACTGCTGGCGTTCTCCAGAGGCTGGTGTTATTAGTGTTGGCTGACCTCGGGGAACTGGGTGACCTCCATTTCACCTTCCAATCTCCCAACACCAAAACAAAGCAGTATTTTGCAGCATAATGTGAATAAAAGACAAAGGATAGTTGTTTTTATATAGAGGGGAAGGGTGAAAGAGGCTGCTGTAGCTTTGATTAAAAACCACAATGCAATATAAATCCATCTTGTAACAAATAAAAAGACTAGACTTCTATACAGACTTTGACACTAAATTTCAAATTTAAGGTTTTCACTTGGAGGGTAATGGGCATAAACCTCATTGTAGATGCTACGGTTATTGCTGGTTTTTAGGGAGAGGATGGTCCATATTGTCTTGTATCAGTTACAGAATCATCTTTCCCATTCCATTCATGGTAGTACATTCTGTGCAACCACCACATGCATGCTGTTAAGTATTCACTTTTTTTAAATTGGCAGGTAACTTGTGTTTTGTTTTTGAAAAAGGGGCTGCAGTTGACTTGAAATGTTAGGCCACTGTTATAAAATCCACTAATGATTCCACCAATGTTTCAGGAAAAAACATGTCTATTTGACTGTTGCTATTTTCAGCTTACTGAAAAAAAACAATTGATGGATTCTTTCCCTAGTCATTATTGATAAAGTTTGGGGTAGATGCTTGAAGTCTTTCAAGTTAAAAAGAAAGAGCAAACTCAAGCATGTTCTTTTTTAGATTTAAAATTTTCATTCACAGAAGCTTCTTGTGTACTTACCTATGTGTGTGCTTGTATGTATGTATGAAGTGTGGTCCTACAAAATCACAGCATGATATGACCTAATAATGTCAACAAAAGTGCGAGTAATTATTTGGACCTACCTTGTCAGCAACAAAGTTTGCTGTTTTTCAGACTTCTTTGCTTTTTCTTTTTCTTTCTCTATAGATTCTCACTGGCTCGTTTTTGGAAAATTAATATTTCGGTCAGTGACTTAAAGTCATGCTTGGTTTGCAGCTGTGCCGATTCTGCATCTATCCCTAGTAAAGAAGATATAATAGTAATTATGGTGTTATTGAACATACCAGTCTCAGCCTCCTTTAGCTATATCTGTCAGTCTGGCAGGTATCCAGAAGTTGTTCAAGGATGTGTGGATCAGATTCTTGAGAAGTGCGGTGGGCAGACAAATGCTTACCAGGTCTTCTAGTGTATAACTTGGAAGTGTTGTGAAATGCCATGTGTCTGAGAGTGCCTCACAACTATATTTTCTCTAAGATGAAGAGGAAGAATATTCAGCCTTTCCCCCTCATTATTCTGACTGAAGACCAAAATAGCTGGAAACTGAACTCCAGTGGTGAGTTAAAGCTGTATGTGAGATGCTTTGGAACAAGCACCCAAGTTTCAGACAAACGACGGATTAACACATGCCAAATTGCTGCTATTTGATGTCAGGCCAATTAACAGTTGCTACTTATCACTGTACTTGATTTGATCCTGCTGGTGGAAAAGCTGAGTTACGTGGTTATTGTTTAGATACAAGTGTCACTTTAGGTAAGTTGGACTTCTTTCACAATCCCAGAGGAGGAAAGGCCGTGAAAGGTAAGCAAATCAATTGGGAAGCCAAGTGTGTGGTGGTGGATAATCCACTTCTGAAGGTAGCTACCTTCGTGTCCTGCTGGCTTACAGAGAGATCTGAAGTCTGTATACCTCCTTTCCAACGTGCTCTGGGAATGGTTCTAAAACTGAATTTCAATAGAGCTGTATACGTGAAAGTAATCAAAACAGATTTTTTGCTGTGAAATAAATGATGTATTGCAGCATAATGTATCACAAATATATTCCTGCTTAGAGACTTGCATTTTTGATATCTACAGTCTGAAAACTCTGGTATTTGGACATGCATGCCAAGATACTCTGGTAATTTTAGTTGTGTGTATATATATACACTACATGTCTGGTTCTGTTTACCCTTAAATCACACAAGCAACTTAAACTGCCTTTCCTTTCAGGGGTCAATGCATGTATTGTTTAGAGTTCAGTGAGATGACAATCTTGTCAGAATATTGAAGCCAGAGGCGTTTTCAGATTGGAATGGATTCAGCTAATCAAATAACAGTGCTGACTTTTCTGACACTGAAGAATTATGATATATTGTAGTATAAATTGGACCTTGGCTCAGTACTGAATAACACCCATAATTGACCTTGGATCATCTAATTTTTGTAGGAGTATGTAAGGAGGAAGAAGTCCATATTTGAGAGCAACTCTTTATCAGAGGTATGGAAGGTTTACTAGCAGGTGGGGTGTAGGAGGGAAACAATTATATAACAAAAATACTTGTGATCCATAAAGTGTATACATTATATATTTTTCCATTAATAACCACTGTTTTCTATTGTTTCTAATAATTTAACCATTAGCTTTTATCATTTTAACCTCTCATACAATTTTAACTCAGAACAAATTCAAGTTGCATCATGGTTAAGTCATGACCAATCTATATCATAGCTGAAGCCATGATAGCAAAGTAATAATTAAAAAGGAGTTATAGAGGGTTGTGTTTCATACATACTCCTCCGGTATCAGAGCTATGTGTATGTGCAGATATAAAAAGTCCTTTGTCATCAAACAGATAGTGACTTTGTAGGTGGAAATACTGTCTGATCAGGCAGTCTAGATCTGCTAAGTATGTATGGGCTATAAGTAAGGATATAAGTGAACATGTTTCTCCAATAAACTGTAATGGCTCTGCCTGTCATTTGTTCTTAGCTACATTTGTGTTTTCTGTCTCACTAATCCAAAAGTGATCATTTATGTTAGAAAACTATAGAAACAACTACTGTCCACTGAGGACCTAAGAAGCACTGTGGTCATATTCAGGCAAGAACTTTGTTTACTGTCAAGTGGTTTATCTTAGACTAAATAGAATTCTTAACTCCATAGTTTATCAAATTGCAGAGAGTAACAATAAGACTATTTAACCTTTTCCTTTAAGAATTACATGCACGTGTAGAATGAGATCCCAAATTATAAGCCATACTTACATGTCTGGTAACTAGCAATGTCAAGCCTGGAGTTCTCCATTCATAGTAAGAACACTGATAAAGAGTGTTCAAGTAGCAATGAAACACTGATGTATCAGTTTATGTGTGCATCCACGTGATTACCATGAACTTTCAGTCTAAGCATCTTATTAATATTAGGAATAAGAACTCTGAGCAAGAGTGAACAATAATTTTGGCTCTACAGAAAGTAAATGAGAATTTCTGTGCAGCAGAGTGCTGGAAGATGGGAGTTTCACACTTTCAAGAGTGAAGGTACCCCAAGAATAGGAAGAGATAATGGGTTGCTGTGTGATTCTGGGACCTGAGAGCCCTTAGGATGATCGTGCTAATGATTTCATGATTGCTTGTAAGCATTCTTTCTCCCACAGCCAAAGACTATGCTATGCAGCATCCTTGTTTAGCATAGTCTTACTTTGTGACAGCTGCACTTGAAATGCCAATAAGTGATGTGAAACTCAGAGGTCAGGTTCACTGCCTTGCAGACTTTTAAAAAAATCATATATTCTAAAACAATGAGAGAAAATATTAAAAGAGAAGCACCAATGTTGAATTAATGTTGTGTAAGGTTTTGTTTTCCAAATGCCTATTTCTTTTTGGAGAAACAGCCTCAGCACAAGCCAAATCTTTTCAAAGAGAGATCAAAGACAGTGAGTTGTGCTGAAGTAAAAGTGCTGATGTGCTGAAAGCTGCAGAAGGATCCTTGGGGTGTTTGGGCCTCTGGTACTGGTGTATATATTTTAAGGGAACCAAAAATAATTATCTCATAGCTGAAGGATGTGCTTAGTTCTGCAAGCTATTCAGACACTGTGAGGTATACAGATACAAGAGTTTGAAAAGGAGATCCAGCTGCGTTTAAAAAAAAAAAAAAATTACATAAGCTGTTTGGGACACTTAATAAATGACTTATTCTTTTCTGAAAGTCATACTTGATGTGATTCTTATTCTGCAAAAGAATTGTGTGCTCTATAGGGAGAATAGTCTGCCTAGGAAGCTGAAGTAGAACTGAAGAAATAAATAATTCATTGATCAAAGGCTGTGATATAGATGTAGAGTCTATGCATGTGAGATCCCTTACAGTGCATGTGTGCACGAGTGTAGAAAGATCTTATATGTTGGCTTAAAGTAGTAAAATTACATGTCTCATTATTGTGTTAAAACTCGACCTTCATTCTACAGAAGTACATGGTTCCAATGAAAAAGGTGGTCCCCAGCCTTCTTCACTACAGCCAGCTGCTTGTTGTTGACAGTCCCACAAGCCAGTTCTAGACCCTGTGCATATATGTGGCAGTTGGATGATGTGAAGGCTTGTTCTGAGCTGCATCAGCCCACTGTGTAATTTGAGAAGACTTTTGGATGATCTTGAGCATTCAACCTGAACCATGTGTGGTTTTTTTGTTTGTTTGTTTTGTGGTGTTTGTTTTTTTTTTTTAATTTAATTTCTGGTCTTACATATGTCCTACAGCCAAGTTGCTTTCCTAAGTGCTTGGAGCTGGCTATCCTCGCAGGGGATTTACTGATTGTTCTTTCTGTTAAAGACTAGAAGTAAATGATTTGTAATATATGTAACTTTTTACTTTTGGGCTGGAATTGTTTAATGTGTAGAAAGCCTGGCATGAATCAATAAAAGTGATGTCATGTATTTGTCAGATACTAGTAGTTTATCCATTCAGGTGTCATTTCTGACACAGAACTCAGTTCCAAAGCCTACTTATCCTGACTTCTCTGCAGTGAAATGCAAGTGAATAGTCTAGCAAATGGGGTGGAGGTATCAAAGTTCTAAAATTTCTAGAAGGAGTTGTGAGAAGAGCAAAGGCTCAGGTCTGGGAGGAGTTCTGTACGTTCTGAGAAAGATCAGACAGATGTTTTTATACAGCATGTCAGTAATGCTTCGCCTTTTGACATGGGTGGCTCTGACAGCTAACCAGAGAGAGAGTCTGGGGATCCTGAGCTCAGTGTGGAGAGTGCTTTAGAGAAATAATGGATCAGAGACAAAGACAAGTGTTAAGGATTGACATGTTTGGATTTCTGTATCTCCTGTGTTAAGTATTAATTATAGCTGTGTGTGGGCATGTGTGTGTGCTTCAGCTGTTACCTAAACTGGAGATCTGAATCATAAGACAAGAATACCCCTGGCAGAAATGTGGCTGTGTCTGAAGTACTTGGCAGGGTGAAGGGCTCAACACTGGTTACGGCTCCTGGATAAACTGGTCTGTATGGTTCTTTTTCTGTGATGGCGTAATGTCCATTTTTTTTGTGTGGTAAATTAATATCCAAAACACAGTCTGACTTAGGTGTCACAAAGGTAATCACATTGCAAAGAAAATATGTAGCTTATGTGGTAGATTTCACCCGCCCTGTAAGTATATGACTTGTACATTTAGAGACTAGGACACAACCAGATCCTTAATGGAAGCTGCAGATACAAATGAGTGGAAAGCATTTAAGGGTTCATAGCATTAGCACTGTACAAAATGGTGACCAAACCCATAAAACAGACTCCAAAACTATGATCCATATCAATTAGACTATGAAAAAGTCTGATTGCTAGAGTCTAGAAAAAAATATAGAAATGAATACTGTTCTGTGTAGTGACTCCTATTGTCCTGTGACAGACAAAGTTGCTGGGCATGGCATGAGCAAGGTCCTAAGACTCTAGCAGTGAAAATGTTAGAGGATACATGTTTTGGGACTGGGGAGGTAGAAGTCTGTAACAATGTCAGCTCTAGAGAAAGCATGAAGATGTTTTGGTTGCTTATGGAGCAGGCATACGTCTGTGCAAAAAAAGAAGACAAAGTCAAAGCTAACTTTGTGCCAGATGAGAGGAGAAAAAAAAAAAAGAAAAAGGCAGCATACAAAAGAAAAGAAAAGGTTTCTGTGATCAACAATCTCACTGGAAAAAAATGAGGGGATTGTAAAGAATAAAATAAATGAAAGTTTACAATAAACACTAGAGGGTGAAAAAAGGCCTCCAAGGAATACAAAGCAACTGTAAAAATACAGAAGGAGTGAGAAGGATCTTCTCTTACTGCATGGTTTCAGGTTGATTAATCAAGAACTGTGTCTTCCTGATTTTCACAGCACTGGCAGGAAGAATCTCTGATAGCACCACGTAAATCAAAGGGCATGGTTAGGAATGGGTGTATACTGCAAGTGGTGGAAACAAAGTCTCTGTGGCAGATGGTCTCATGTTTTCAAAGGGTGCACAGGATCAAGAGGTTTAGGGACTGAATCGCTGCCTACTTCATTTGGAAAATCCTCATTGCTTCTCTCAGACAAGATGACACTGTGGAAATCTTCAGGGCAACCTCACAATATTCTTGCCCTTGGTTTGCTGTGCAAGTTTTGCTCAATCCAGAATATCAGGATTTGGTCTCAAGTCATGAGGAACAGACAACGGTTCTTTGTTCCTAACCCAGTCCTGAAATACATAATTTTGTAACACTGTAGCCTTTGAAGTTATGCTAACAATGTGTATTTGCATCCCTACAGTGGATGTTCACTCATGCGATCCATTTTCCTTTTGACTGTTCAAGTTGGTACAGCAAAATGATTTCTGGAATTTGGGTTACTTTTCTCATAGATGCACTTAATTTGAATAAAGTCATTTGTAAGCAAAGCTAAGAGAGCTACCATCAGTCATCCCTAATATATCAGTAGACTTAAAAAGCCTGCAGCTGGAATCAGACTTGATCTGGTTGTTGATATATCTACTGTATTTGGGTCACAGTATGGCCATGGTGAAGTGAAATAGTAAGACGATAGTGATAAGAGGAAGACTAATCACTTAACTAAATACAATTGAAAAGATGGCTTATGTACAAGCCATTGGTTTTCTGCCCTTTGATAAATGCATGTAACTTTTTTTTTTTAATTTCTTTTTTATCCCAGCCTTAATCTGCTAATGGTCTTCACAGAAGGTGATTACTTTTTAGCTTGGTACAGATTTGATTGGACTTGTGTTGCAACTGCAGTGAGCATAGCCTTTGGGATAGAGTCAGGTTGTCAAATCAAAATGTAACAGTTGTTTTCTGGAGTGTCATTTTTGGTAATAGAAGTCTCTCTAGATTACATACATTCAGCACAGCCTCTTGTGCAGATTCAGTACTGTCCTAGAGCTCTGAAGCATCTTTTAATATAAAAAAGCATAAGTGCTGATGTTGAGCTTAGATTGTAATTTTTTTGTTGTTGTTGTTAAAGAAAATGCATATATGCTTTCTGAACATAAGGTTGATACATGCACAGCTCAAGAGTGATCACAGGACTACTGATGATGTGAAAGCTGCACAAACATTGTTATCCAATATATGACTAATTATCTTGTTTACCCTTTTATCCCCCCAAATTCAGCATTTTTAACTATGTAACAAGCATGTTTTCTCACTTTTTTTGTAGTGCTTGTAAACCATTGCAGATTCGCATTTTGATTGCCACACAAGTTACAGAATATTTTTGTCAAATATTTAAATTGGGATCTCAAAATGCCAGCAGTAGATGCAAGCAACAATGTTTAATGAGTACAGAAATGCCAAAAAGAGAATGTTATGTGTAAAGGAGCATTTTTGCAGATGGCTCTTCCTTTATTTAGCCTTCTGGGTATTATGTACTGATACCGTTTCTGGTTTTGAACTGAGTGAGTAGGTCACTGCAAGATCTTAAAAATGATGGTATGACTAGTGATGTTAAATTTTTTGCCAGTACAAAACCAGTAACTCATGAAGCTTTTATAATAAAAACTTATGTAGCACTGCTACAGCTTTTTAAAATCTAATTGGATATCAAATTTGATACTAAGATTGATTTCACTGTCACTCTTCTGATGTTTGGGGACAAGAAAAAAGAAGAGTTAATAGAGCTAACTGTGGCACTGCAAAAGGATAATTCTTGATACTTTGTCCATTCAAGGAGGGAAGAATTTAAAATGTGGTCAAAAATTTGTATACATTGAATACTTTCTGAGTACGTTAGGTAGGTGGAATTCTGTCTCATTACTGCCAAATTTAGGATCACAGCTGGAGGAACATAATGTTAATAATGTGGCTTGAAGGTTCCATGTAGTGACTGAAAATGTGACATGAAAATGGTGGCTAAAATTCTGCTATTTTTTGTGGCAATGTCGTTATATTAATCAGGCCCTTTCTGCATAAAGGAAATCAAGAGGAACCATTCAATTTGTAAGGTTGGTGTACAAAACATGTACTTGTGAACATCAAGGAGATATTCAGCCTGCCTTGCAGGAAGGGCTTAGAAGTTGCTTTATTTACTTGGAAAGTGAAACTTGAGAATTTCACTTTATGCTCCAACACATTTAAAAAAAAAAAATCAGAACAGTTTGTGCAAAAAGAAACAGCTGATAGTACACTAACAGATAGATAAAAGATGGCAAGATATATATATTTATATAAAAAATTTGGCAACAAACAGAAATGGAGAGGGAGACTTGGAAACAGGTTTCCAGGTTTCATGCCAGTAAGAGCAGTTAGGGTAAAAGGCCTAATTATTTTAAGAAAAAATCAGAAATTTCAAAAATGTTTTAGACAAATGAAAGATTTTTGTAAGAGAACACATGAAGTATTTACCTTAAGCAGCAGAGGTTTGTATTTGTTGGCATTCCTACATCCCTATTTTAGAAGGGTATTGCCAAAAAAGACCAAAGGCAGAAAGACAGAAAATTGTATCTGTTGTAGTGCTGACCAAACTGCTCTGTAAAAAAAAAAAAAAAAACCAAAACTACTTGCACTACCTCCTTGGCTTGGATGTATGGACCTGTAGAGAACATATGATTGTATTTGCAAATTATACAGGAGAGACATGTTCCCTCCTTTGGACCAACCTTGTTCGGTTGGGGTATTTTTTGTGCACTTCATGCCGCATGTGCAGCCTGCTGATCCCTAATAGTGCCAGAGCTGTAGGGTCATTGCACCCTTGTGCGTGGAACCTGTGCATTGTAGAAATAACTGTATTGGTGGCAAAAAAGGAAGAAGCAAAAGATATAGTTAAAATGATGGCACAAAGAAGCTTGTTTTCAGCTCTCTTACCCCCTTACCTTGTCACAGAATGAAAAAAGAATTATTCTGGGAGTCAAGCAAATCTGCCCCTATCTTAACTAGAAGCAAGAAATTGTCATTTAAATGTTGTATAAATACATCAATTTTTATATTTTGTGGATTTTGGGGGGATTGGCAAGTGAGAGAGGTTCTCTGCTTCTAACAGTGCTTTGAAACAGAAATTTTCCCCCACTACATCTTTTGTCACTGTTGTGCTGATTGCTACCATACCCACTCAGACATGACCAGAATCCAAAATGTGTCTATCAGCAGCAGTTTTTTGAAATAACTGTATTTGCCTCTGCTTACATCTTCCATATAGGTTAAGCTATAGCACCAGATAGAAATCACTTGTCAAATAGAGCAGCACTTACTGTGCTCTGTTGTGTGCCTCTCTCCTTCCCCTCGTGCAAAGACTGTGGCTACTCATTTACAGCACTGCTTCTTGAAGAAATTTTGACCCCCTAGAGAGGCTCTGCACATCAGAAAATCACTGCCCAGCTTATCAAATGAGGCAGCTCTTTCTGAAAGGAAGATTACATTAGGAATTACAGAGGGTATTGAAGATGCTGATTCAGTGCAGTGGGTTTGTCACAAGGCAGTTCTCTGGCACATTCCCTCTTCTCTGTTCCTCTCTGTAATCTCATCTGCTCAAGAACTTCAGCTGTCATCCGTCACAGCTGGGCTGAACACTGCCTCTCACTTCTGACCCTTCTCACTCCAGCTCTGTCCCATTGCCTTTTGTATTTCCTCACTGATTTCTCAGAACAATTTAAGCTCATCCATTCCCTGGCAAGCTAAGCCATGCCCTGCTATCTCAACTACAGGTTTCTGATCCCTTCCTTGATCCCGATCTTTGTATCGGTATTGGCTTTCTTACCCACTTTCCCCGTATTGCCCCCTTGCTGAGCTGTATTTAAACTCATTGAATCACATGGTGACAGGTATTACATTTTACTCAGAAATTTTATACTGCATAAACACAGAATCATGAAGCTGCGAATGACTTGGTGGTCTTATCTGCCTATGGGGACCCTGAAGGGTGTTTGCCTTCTCTTGTTTTTAAGGAACACCAGAGTTGGGAACCCTGTGACATCATGAGATGATGTATTCCAGTACTTCATTACCCTTTTCACAAGAATTTTTTTCCTCAAATCTAACCTGTATGATGCTGCAGTTTAACCACACTCACTCTGCTACTCCTTATATCACATACCCCCTTGCCTTCAAAGCAGCCTGTAAGGGTACTTTTTCCCTCCTGTACATTCTGAACAGACCCTCTAAAAACGGCAACAGTATAAGGAGTACACTACTACAGTAAGTCTGCAAATCATTCATTAATATCAAGAAAAGCGTGGAAGTCTGTAGAAAAGGATTATTTTTGATTCACACTATTTTCATCATAAGAAATGTTACCGTGACTGTTTTCTATCACGGTATTTCTTTATGTATCTCAGGATACATTTTGCTTCAGCTGATGAATTTTAAAAATCTTGATTTTATATTTTATCTTCACTGTTGTATAATAGGCATGAAATGTCAGATAAAAAAACCCCACACTTCTTTCTCTATATTTTTATGGCTTCTGCACTACAGATTGTACAAACTTCTTGTGTAAATAGGCTTAAGTAATGCTGTAAACAAATCACTGGATTCACTTAGACTTATCCTTTGAATTCTTCTTGTGTAGATTAAATATCAACATTTCTTTATGGTTTGTTGAAACCACTAATCAAGTAATACACTAATAACTTCAGAAATCTGTTCTGTTGCTCCAACAGTCTATGACTGTTGCCAATTACAATCCAATTAGTTCCTGGTTTACTGTCAAAACAAGTTCATGAAGTGTTTCTTCTTGAGCCTAATATTTTTTATTAGTAGAAATTTCACTGGGGCTTGTTTGAGCTTTCTTTCTCTTTCAGAAACTAAATATAATTGTTAATAACTTCCCACATATACTTAAGTGAAGCACAGAGGACCAGTATTGTAATTCTCTGACGTTGCAAAATAATAACTGAAAAAAACATACAAACTCAAAGGCAAAAGTGCTGTTTTACTCCAAAGAAAAAACCCTTCTTCAGACGTAATAATCTGTTAATTTATTCAGTCTATTTATTTGTTCTATTTAAAGATCAATTTAGTAACTGTTTTCTTCTCACTATTTTAAACTTTTATGTTTCCAAGTTCACTCACTCAGGAAAAAAAAGAAACATTCAATGAATGAAATAGCCTTCTTACATACAAAAAGAAAATGGCATAGAAAAATGGCTGATCCGGGATTTACAAATATCTTTATTCATGCTTTTAAATAGAAGCTATATGCAAAAATCAGTAAAAATTTGATGAGATCATAAAAGATCAAGTGCTGTTACAGGCTTGCAGGCAAGTCTGGCAAATAATCATTATTCTGAGAAGGGGAACGTGCATCAATGTAATCCATTAAAATAATCTGCAAAATAACTCTAATCCTGAAAATAACTTTTTTGATTTTGTAGAAAGATAAAAAAAAAAAAAGAGAAAGAGGAATTAGGTGAAATGCTTATAATACAAAATCAGAGTAGATAAAATACCTTAAAGCCATGGGAGTAATACAATTTTGATTCTTAAACAATTTTTTGGGGGGAAAAAATAAAGTTGTGAAATATAAGTAACATAATAAAAGATATACATGGTGTTAAGCCATTAAGGCATTTTGCAGAAATGTAAGCACATATGCACTCCGAAGCGGGATTCTGAATGCAGGCTTTTTTCTGCAAAAATGAAATAGAAACCTTCTTTTTCATAGAAAGCAGTGAACTACCTGGAATTCAGAAGGACAATTTTGAAAACAATATCAGGATGTCATTATGGTTTAGGAAGTAGCAGCCCTGAACTGTTACCAACTGAAGCAAGAGCTAAGGGACAGTAGTGCCTGATATCCACTGACCTAAGAATGTGTTCAGCTGCCTCATTCTCCTCTTCTTCCCAAGACTGTGGCTGATACCTATATATTTATTTATATTGCTCTCCCTGTCTAAATACCATAAAGTATCAAGTTTTAAAAATCCTTCCTTGCAGAATGAAAAGGCAGTTTGAAAAATAAAACCTAAAATACTTCTATGGCTGTATTCCTTTCTAATGCCAATATTCTGACTGATGTTTGAGGATTTCTGTGAATGCCGCCCATACAAAGGCACTGTGCAAGTAATAGACAAGGTGTTCATTAGTGGCAGTCACATTTTCAATCACAGTGGGTACTAACCAATTATAAATCAAAAGATGTTATAAAAGCTTTTGTCAATGTTAAAAATATTTTTATTTTTTAGTCCAGCTATATATTTTCACTTCTTATGATCAGAGCACAAGTTTCTTTATGTGCCAGATTTCAACATTTTGGAATTTTGGAAGCCTCTGGAAGCGGGAATGGTGAGTCTGCACTTAGTGTGGCTGCTAATATTGGTTTTGTAGGGTTGTTGGTTTTTTTTTTAGTGTCCTGAATTGAGGAGAAGCAACAAAAATGTTTGGATTTTGTAATAGGATAGCAGAACTGACTAAGAAAGAAAGAATATGAGATGTTAATTCAGATGTTGGGGTTTTGGTTTGGTTTGGTCTTTTATGTGTATAGCTTTTATACTATTAGGTAGATTGCCTATTTATTAAAAAAATTAGCATTTTGCCCCAACTATTTTTGCTTGTTTGATGCAATGGGAATGTGTGTGCTAATGTTAGGCTGTGTAGCTAAAGAAACAAAGAATGCTTCAGTATTTGATAAAGGTGATTTCTACCAGATGTTTTTCAGGAAGATTTTATATAATTAATTCACATATTTGTGATTCCTGATACGAATTAGGAATCAGATGTCTCATTGCATCAGCTGGTCGGTTCAGTGCATGTAGAATTGATGCTGTTTAACTTATGCCCAGGATTCATACAATGGAGTTGGCTGGCATTTCATATACTGAGGGAATAGGGACTGTGTTTTTTAGTTCTTTTGGGGGTTTTGGGATGTTCATGTGTAATTTAGCTCTTTCTGATTAAGCTATGACAGTGAATAATCTTCAGCTTTATTATCTTTCACTGGTTGTTACTCAGTAGTTAGTAGATGTACATCACAGTTGTGTCCCTCCTGATTTTCTTCAACCAGCTTTCTTTGCATCTTTCACAATGACAGCTTGTACAGCCTTTGTTAGCACATGAATACCTCTCAAATGCACACTTATTTCCATGTTATTCACTGTACTTAAATATGCAGGGATAAGCCTATATAAAAATTATGATCTGTGGCAGGGGGTTTTTTCCTTCCTAAAGCTAATAAAGAATATTATAATACGAACAGATGATAACCGAAGTTGTTTTCTCTTAAAAGGTAATAACCTTTTAACGTCAAAGAATTAGCAACAGGCATTCATAAAATGGCAGTACTATCAAGACTGAAAAGTTTTGAGGATACTTTTTAAAGTGAGGTGGGAGAAGACACATTAGTGCATCACATTCGCTCAATAACATATGGCAGGAACTTTGTGCTGATGCTGCAGCCAAAGTGAATCTCAGTCATTTTGCACTCACACTGTAGTTTCACACATGATATTTCACAACAGGAACTGACTAATGTGATAACCTCACACTAAGGTGCAGTTCCAGCCTTAAAATAAAAGGTACAGTGCACTGAGGTCGCAAAGGGTGCAACCAATTAGCACGTTCTCTAATGGGGTCTTGCTGTCATAGGATGAGAGGTTTATTTCCCTCAAACTGAAAAATATTCAGGCTCCTTAAAGGTTTGGTTCTTGAGAGCCGCTTTATACTTCCTGTGTGGGGAACAATTAGGCAAAATGCCTGTCATGTTATGGAGTTTTAAGATACTGATTCTAGGTAGAGCTGAGTGTGTTTTATTTTATATTTTTTGATTAGAATGGTAAAGAATAGAAAATTACTCCAGTATTTAGATCTGAGGGAGTTTTACCTTCCTCCTATACCATTTCTGTTCTTTTATCACCCCCCCTTTTAATTAATAATGATATTAACCCACTTTGTGTTTTGTGTATGTAATACTAAAATTAAACGAAATTTTATGATATAAAAACTTGGTAGCATATCTATGTTCCCCCAGCCCATCATGTAATTCTTGATTTTTTTGACAGGTGCACACACACATGTAAATGTATTAAAAAAAAGAAAAAAGGCCCAGAAATGTCACCTATTTCTACATCATAGAAAGACATTTAATCTAATTCTACATAATAATGAAGAAAACTCCCCTTCTACAAGCATTTATCTTGCTTACGATTTATTGAAATATCCAGAACTAAAGGAGAAAGAAACCTACAGTAGCTCTGGCTCATATGCTGTTTTCCCTTTGTATTAAATAATACTTTTTAGGAAGTTTTCCTTTTTTAGGCTTTCTTTGGATTCTTTATAAGCAAGCCCCTTCCCTCTAAAGTAACACCTTCTTGATAAGACATGTCCTTTCATGCTTTTCCACCTCATAGTTCCATAAGAATCAATTTTTTACAGTTCCTGTGTTAAGTGTGGTGGCTTTTGGTACACACTGGGCAGCATGGATTTTGCTGGATCTTATGAAAGCATACATGACAATTTGGGGATAGAAGAAAGAATTTCATCAGCATGGATTTTTATACATGCTGATTAAAAAAGAGAGCAGTCATATCAAATCAAAACAAAGGTTGATCTAACACAATATCCTTTCTGTGACCCTGTCTGTTTCTGGATGCCTGGGGAAGAGTATGTGTCCTGGTTTCAGCTGGGATAGAGTTAATTGTTTTCCTAGTAGCTGGTACAGTGCTATGTTTTGAGTTCAGTGTGTGAAGAATAATATTGATAACACTGATGTTTTCAGTTGTTGCTAAGTGGTGTTTAGTCTAAAGTCAAGGATTTTTCAGCTTCTCATGCCCAGCCAGCGAGAAAGCTGGAGGGGCACAAGAAGTTGGCACAGGACACAGACAGGGCAGCTGACCCCAACTGGCCAAAGAGGTATTCCATACCATGGGATGTCACATCTAGTGTATAAAGTGGGGGGAGTGGGGGCAGGGGATCGCTGCTCAGGGACTAGCTGGGTGTCGATCGGCAGGTGGTGAGCGATTGCATTGTACATCATTTGTACGTTCCAATCCTTTCATTATTGCTGTTGTCATTTTATTAGTGTTATCGTTATCATTATTAGTTTCTTCTTTTCTGTTCTATTAAACCATTCTTATCTCAACCCATGAGTTTTACTTCTTTTCCCCATTTTCTCCCCCATCCCACTGGGTGGGTGGGGAGTGAGTGAGCGGCTGCGTGGTGCTTAGTTGCTGGCTGGGGTTAAACCACGACAGCATGCAAGGAGGACAATCATGTAGTGATACCACCTCTAAATATTATCCCTGCCTCCAGCAAATTGTGTCTTTCTAAGCCAATGGTAATCCCTTTCTGTGTAATAACTATTGTTAATTTTTTCCTCCATAACCACGTCCTGCTGCTTTTTGAGCAAAATCACCTACAACAAGAAGTTCCCCAGCTGTTTTTACATGTTATGTGAGGAAGCCTCCTGTTTTGATTTTGTTTTAATTTCAATTTAGTTCTACTTTTGTTTGAAGCCCCTCCTTCACTTATTAGAAAAGATGGCAAATAGTCACTCTTTACTAACAAGTTCATGACAGAGAAGGCTAGACTAAATCTTAGCATCATGGATGTCCATCATCTTATTTGTTTGTGTATGTGTAAATGCTAAGTATGACCCCCAGCACAGCTATCCAATACCTCAGATCTGTGCAGTTTTTCACAGGAAAAGGATGCAATTATGAGACCTGTAAAATAAATAAATAAATGTTTTTAAAGTTCCTTGCTTTAAGCAATATTAGCTGTTTTGAAATAGTAGATGTTTAGAGAATGATAAAGTTGTTGAGGTCAAGAGCTTAGTAGATTTCACAAAGTAGGTATTTATACAATTAAGGAGACAAGTCACAGTTAGACTGTGGTCATACAGAATAGAATAGAATCATTCAGTTGCAAGGGACCTACAACAATCATCTAGTCCAACGGCCTGACCACTTCAGGGCTGACCAAAAGTTAAAGCATATATGGTGGTAACCCATTTAGTAATCCAGCTTTTCACAGAGAGTAGACCTCAGGAACATCGCAGCACCCTGCCAGAGACAGTTTAAGCATGTAGATCATCTGTTGCACCCAAGTTGCTTTTTTTATTTTTCCACAGCTTTAGTGTATTTATTTAGCCCACAGTTTTCAGGACAATGATACAATTTTACAGTTGTGAAGCAGATTGATTTACTAGCTGTGCTCCTACTGTCCTGTTCCAGTGGTGTTGGAGGATTTCCCTAGGTCACGTTCCTGACATTGGCATGATTGTTGGAGCAGGTCTAAAATAACAAGGGCAGAGGAGCATGCAGTCCTCCTTGTGTCTCTGAAGGAGGACATCAGCAGAACATGCAGGGAAGCCTCTACCAGGATTTGCTGCTTAGCCATGGGTTGTAACCATCTAGCCCCCTGCTGCTGCCGCCTTTGGGGACTCAGCTTGTCTGGATCACAAGCTTGGACTTCATCTGGGACATTTTGTGCAAGTGTTTCAAAAGCTGGCGTCAGCACTAACGTGATACGGCAAGTTTGGTTGATGAGCTTCCCACGTGCCAACTTCCCTAGTGGGTGGGGGTTGGAGATCTGCCTGTTTTGAGCCAAACTTTTAACCTGTGATGTGAAAGTGGACCCTAAAGGATCCGATGAGTTAAGGGGAAGACTGGGAAGCATACATCCAGCCCAGCTGCCTGCTTTGATTTGCACTTGGGCTGAAGGGAACTTTTTCATTCAATCCAAGAACTGTAATGAAAGGTTGACTGTTGAAAAGGGGTTTGAAGGGATGTTAAAGTGTGAAGGGAAAAAACCCCATCGTAATGGTTCCACATGGATGAGAACAGCATAGCCTAACTCTTCTCTCAAATGGTATGTTTTGAAGTATGTTTTCTGGGTAGTGGTTTGAGGGAGGGTATGCATCTTTGAGATGCAGGTCAGTGCCCTTGACAGCCTGTTGTAACTCAAGGTCCCAAAGCTTGTACAGGTATGAGACTTTCAGTCACTGGAAAGTAGCTAACACTGACTTGTGTTTGCTGGCTCTAACATAAAGCAAGTCTCTGAGGATGAGTCCATTGAATGGCATCACCTCTCTCTGCAAAACCCTCAGCAAAACCTCCAGTTCCTCTCTTGCCGTGCATTTTATGAATGTTATCCTGTCATAATATGTCTCAGTAGGAAAATTAATGTGGACACTAAAGCAGCTGGTCTTTTGATAAGGTTAGGTGGTGTAGGAATGTGTATAGAGGGGGCAAGGGCTTGTTGGATCATCATTTTTCATCTTGGACAGTCTCAAGAGATGCTGTTTTGGCCACAGTGTGAACGCAGTTGGGGTGTTTAAGATAGAAGTGCACTTATTGGCTTGGGATTGACCTACGAGAACAGGATTGACCTATCCATTTTGTCCACCTCTTCCATAAACTGCTGGGAAATAAAATTCATTTTGTTAGTTGGTGCCTAGCACTTTGTAAGCATGTAATGTCAGGTCAAGATAGCATTCCCTGTGTGAGTATTAATCATCCAGCATCTCAGACCTTTCAAAATATACAGACAAAAGCAAACTGGACTGTAAAATTGTTATTGGTGCTAGAAATCCTACTGGGGCGGGGGTGACAGGCCTTAGCCTGATTCTTTTATGCATCTGTCTAGCAGAGAATGGGAGTGAGAGGACTTGCTGGCGGCAGTGTATGTGTGCTCCTGTGAGGCTTTGATGGTTGCAGCCAATGATTTGCACAGTGGTCTTATGCTTCTTCTGAAACATATTAACGGAATTCTCTTTGATTTGAGTAAATGAATGTTTTAACCAATTAAAAATGTCGCTACAAAAAATGAAACGTCTTTTGAAATGTTTATTCTCAATATGTGTGTACCATGGAATCTTCTACTGTATTATCTCCACTTTGAAAGCAGTTCTGACACATATGCAGTGTCAAACAAAGTCATTATGTATTTCCCATGAACCAAAAATGCACTGAGCTGGAATGCGAGCGCCCTCGGTTTTGTCACTGGTTCTTTGAATTCTGTGTGTTGAAGCAAATTTTCAGGGACTCAGTTCTGCACTGTTGAAATGGAAGTAATGAATTTTTAGTTCACAGTATCATTGCAGCATATAGATTTGCTGGTGTAAAACTGTGCCTTTTTCCATCGCTTCTACTTCCTGTTTGTGGGAGAATGGAAAAAATAATCTCATGTTCTGCAGGACCAAGTAGTTGTCTCTGGGCAAGTGCTTTGCTCCCCGCCAATGCCGGTCCCAAGCTGCAACCTCGGAGTTTTCAAACACTGTACTTCCAACCACTGTCATTCCCATTTTCTTCATAATTCCCTGTAATGTTTGCCATGTTTTTAGTTAATAACCTAGGAGGTCCATATGTACTAATAACCTTATCAAAGTTTAGAGTAATACCAGGAATTATTAAGCATCACTAGATAGAAATAGTTTGCATGTATTGAACAGGTGGGTACCACAAAGTAACAGAAATAACCTTCCTCCATTATTACTGTTATATGTATGATAGAAACCAACCCTTTAACTTCCAAAGGGGGGATATATATATTTGTCACTTACATTGAAATATTAACATAAAGCTGCAGTTAGGACTGAGTTACTCTCAGTAGATTTCTTTTAAATCATGCAGTACATTTATTGGGAATGCTTTTTGCCATCTGATAAAAGAGCAAATACCTGAATAATGGAGAAAAAAAATCCTTATTTTTGATCTTGAAATTTCTAGGGTTTTATGAGATGGTAATGGGTCGGTATTTTTATGCTACCCAAGTGTTTCCTGCAAACTAAAATCAGGCCATCAGTCTGATGGTTGTTGCAGCACAACTGAAATATGGCCATTCGCTGTTAGAGAAACTGCTTTTACTATTCTATTGTCTTCAAACCTTTATGTTTGGAAAATTTCAGAGAAACAAAGAGAAGCTGAAGAATAATTAGAAGACACCATTTTATTACAAACCATTTCAGATAATTTGTATTATATAAAGAAAACATCAGGTTCTTTTACAGAAAATCTCTTGCATTTCCATTCAGACTTTTTCTTATTTCTGCTCCGTAAGTTGTGTAATACGGTTGACATATTTAGTTGCTGATAGTGAAAAGCCTGTTGGCTGTAAAGAGTGTTTGAAGTGAAACATGCAATTAATATTGAAGTTGCTCAGATAAGCATTCCATTTCTTACAGAGAAATTATGAAAGCTTCTGGTATCATTCCTAGTAACAGAGGAAGGTCTGTTAGCATCTGGATTAGTGACTGAAACCAAGGTCTTAAAGGCCACCAAGGGAGTAGTAGAATCACTGTCTGAACTAAAATCCAACAATAGAAGCTTTTAGTGTTTGAACTATTGAAAAAGGAAAGCACTACAATAGCTGTTTTTTTCAAGTCTCTCACTGTAATGTGTGCATTTTGTCTGCTTATTTAAAAACCAAAACATACTTTCAATAAAAGCTACTGCTTTAAATACATTTAATTCAAATTTATTAATCAGTATAAACACATTCAGTTACTTCATCAAATAGTGCTCTCTGCAGCTTTAAATTAATAGTGATTTGTAGACAGCACATGTTGTATTTTACCTTCCCTTAGAAGGCAAGAAAACAAACGTTCCCAATAGCATCTTATAATAATTTTTGTGTGTCATATTTTACTCTGTTAACATATATCATAACAGATTGATCGGGTAATAGTAATACAGTGCTCCAAATGAAATTATGTTGGCAAAATGCTTCCTGGTCCATTAACGGTATTTTCACTTTTACTTGGAGTTAACATCTAACTTAAATTTAATCCTGGATTTTCAACTGGTGTCTAATTTTAATGTATGGTCAGGTGCTGTGGTCCGAACAGTAATGGGGTCTGATAACATGTTATAAAACAAAGCTTTATTGAGGCAGTAGGAAAGAAGAGCAGCATCATGCCCATACAGCGACTCACCTAATTACCAGTAGCAATCATGAGATCATAAACAATGTTATGGCCCTTGCAAACTGCCAAGGACACTTGGTGTCCAGGTCATCTGGCAGCAACAGCCAATTGTGCAAATACCTTTTGCATGCAGGTAAGAGTCGGACTGCTCCTTGGCTCCAGTAATGGCAATGTGATTAGAGAAAATCCTACCTTACATCAATAATGTGGGCAGCATCCTGCCTACACTGCTGATGTCGGGCAGGGGACAGGGTGTTGGCAATCTGTCTACACTGCCAATACTGGTCAAGGGTAGGGTGTCTGGAGGCAGGGTGTCAGGTGTAAGAAAGCAGTTATTTGTGTGAATGTCTTTAGGTGCTCTGCAACAAAACGTTGCACTGATGTTGTGTGGATTGTGCAATTACTCTGTTTTGAAAATGATTTAAGGTTCTTGCTCAACTGAGGCAAGATAATTTAAGGTTTTGAGACAGCTGAAGACTCTCACGCGTGGTAGCAGCTGCAGAAGCAGCTAAAGTAGGGGCTTTTTGTATGTGAAATCCACTATTTTGAGCTCTTGTCCTTTTCTGATTGACTGTTTCAAACCCTTCTTTCTGCCTTCCTCATGGTCACTGTACCTCAGTTCCACTCATAATTCTCATTGACTCTTCTCTACAGTTTTCCCTTTTTCTCTCTATTTGACATAAACCTTCCCAGGAAAACCCAGTGAAGCAAACAATTGACCAAAAAAATTAATCCAACTAACATGCTTGCAGTCATCATATTGTTTATTCTGTATGTGCGTTATACATATCTCCCTGGAGCCTGATTGAGCTTGTGAACTCTGTGGGGTAGCACCTGGGCACTCTAGTTCTCTGAAGTTGCACAATGTCTAATACAGTAAGGTCAGATGTGGTTGTTCCTTGTACTCTATTACTCATGTTTATTTTATTGGTCTATCTTCCAGAAAAGCATCTAGTTTCAATCTCAAGACTTCTAGGGAGAGAATGCTATCTTGGTGATTTGTTTGAATAGTTGAAAGTGAAGAAAGTCTCATTTCTGATTTGAGTTCCTTTGTCTATTTTATAATACCCAGCTCTGATAAGATTTACTTGGTCCTGTCCTATTCTAGGGAAATTCTGACAACTGGCATGTAGTCAGTTTTCTTACTGCTATAACCTCCTACTCTGGAGTGGCTTTATTGCCTTTAAAAATCAGAACTGGAAGGAAAAATGCAGACTTTACTAATTAAGCAGAGTGCAGTGATTTGCATATAATAATGAGATACATGTCGTTGGGAGTATATTTTATTCTCTTTGCTACCCAGATGACTTTTGTCTCTTTCAGCAGTGCCATACTGGGCTGAGCTTTCCTTTGCTTACATTAACCTGCTGTTGAACAAATAATTGTGCCCATCTTAAAGTGTGCCCATTCTCTAGATGGCTGTGACTATTTTTCACTCCAAGTAAAAGAAGCATCCTAAACAGTATTATAATAAGGAAAAAAGAAATGGTTTATATTATAATTAGTTTGTTATACTTCTATATGAGGCAAATTGTTATCCAACCATAAACTTTACATTTTAAGAAGGGAGCAAGAGCTTCTCCAATTCTCCAGTAAAATTGGAATTAAGTCAAATTTTACATTATGGTGGAGACTTAGGCCAAATGCATGTTTGTCCCTGCTTGGACAAAATTTGTTCTTCCATAGTGCATCTGAAGAGGGTGAGAGAGATTTTATGGCTGCTAATGTAGCCTGGATGAATAATTACCTCTTACACATTCTCCAGAAAAATAAACAGTGGCCATAAGATCACTGTAAATGTCCTTTGAGACTTTGAAATTCCCATAACAGGTTTTTTTTTTTCTTTCTTACTGAGCCCAGTGAACATTTTCATGTTGATGGGTTTTAAAAATAATTAGGAAAGACTTTTCAGTCACTCTTACCCCTTTGTAAAGAGTCTCCTTGAAATAAAATGACTTTTCTGTTTTTCAGAGCCTTTTGAAGATTTTTCAGCATAATTCAGGCTGATAAGAATCTTTGCATCACCTATCTGGCAAGAGGGCAAGTGTTTCTTTGTCCAACACTAACCTTCCTTCTCTACTCATTATCTCTCATGAGGGCTCTTTTAATTGAAGTCATCCCTTCTGAAAGATATCTCCAACCCAGTTCGTTATTGATTTTGAAAGATCTGACCTGTTAAAATTTTCCTTGCCAATGATTAGCCTTCTTACTTGAAGGCGAATTAAAACAGAGAATGACATTTCTAATTTCCTAAGTGATATAGTCAAAGGAGCTGTGCTAAAATGGTATAATGTTAGCTCAGTCTTTTAAAAGGGTAAGATTTGTTATTTAGCTTGATGAGCCTTCTTGGGCTGTGCAAAAAATAGATCTTCACTCGGGTGCAGTTGTTTTCTGGAATGGCTTTTAACTGAACATTCTGATATTACAAAGAGACGCTCTCAGATTTGTCTCTCTTTCTTGAAGTTCTGTTGTAAAGTTACACCCAGGAATTCAGGTCTAATCAATCATTAGCAAAACTGAAGAATGTGAAGTTAAGTAAACTATTTAGCTACCTAGACATTTGATTGACCTGATATCACAGCATAATTTCAGCAGTTTTGATGAACTGGGCTCTGCAGACACTTTTTTTCAAATCAATTTTTCCTAATTCCAGCTGCAGTGTCTTCTTGATAAGCACTCAGTGTCCTAAAATTGCTACTAGTGTGACTGACTATAAAGGATCATGCCCCTGTTCGTATACATAGATGTCTCCCAATACTTATTTTCTCCTTTAAATCAAACTTGCACATGGACTGTTCCTTCACCATGTAGAAAACGAGCTTCATGTTTATCTAATATTTTGAAGTAGTGGGAGGAAGAATTTTAAGAATGAATATATGTATCTAAGTACACATTGTTCAATGATGCTTAAACAAGGAGATTTAACGCTTGTGGTAATCCATAAAGAGCGCATTATAAAGGCTTCTCAATGTATACTTTTGGGTCTTTTCTGCCATTCTTTATTTGTCATGTTTCTTTCTCTATTCAACTGGAGTTAATAATCATAAAAATATTTAGGAATTAATTTTTACTGTAGTTAATATGTAATGAAGTGTGAATACATGTTACACATTTTAAGTTTATGGGAATTATCTATTAATTAAATTTTTAAATTCTGTAGATGGGTTTCATAATAAATTGTTCTTCCTGTCAGTTTTCTGATACAGAATCTCTGGCATGGAATTAAATAGCTATTTCTAGAAAGGTACAGACTTTATACTAAATTCTATAGTTCATGAACCCAAACCCTTAACAAATAGCATTTCCTTACTGTCTACCTTCTGGATATATCTACTCATGAATACATGATGTCTTTTAGTCTTTATATAGTGATTTAAACTTTGGCATAGTAAAGTTTGGGAAACTGAGTTTCTGGAAAATACATAATCAAATACTTCCTTTGTGGCTTTTGTGTTTGATATTGATGTGTGTGTATTTCACAGAATGGGTGAGGTTGGAAGGGACCACTGGAGGTCATCTGGTTCAATCCCCCTGCTCAAGCAGGGCCACCTAGAGCCTGTTGCCCAGGATCGTGTCCAGATGGCTTTTGAATATCTCCAAGGATGGAGACTCCACATTGTCTCTGGGCAACCAGCTGCAGTGCTCAGTCACTCTCACAGTAAAAAAGTGTTTCCTGATGTTCAGACGAAACCTCCTGTGTTTCAGTTTGTGCCCATTGCCTCTGGTCCTGGCACAGGGCACCGCTGAAAAGAGCCTGGCTCTGTTGTCTTTGCACCCCCCCTTCAGGTATTGGTACACATGGATGAGATTCCCCCTAAGCCTTCTCTTATCTTCCCTTCTGTATTTAGACTAGATATGATATTCTGTCTGTGCTGCTTTGAGTTCATATTTTGTGGAAAAAAAAAATGTTTCCAAGTTTTATCTCAGAGGTTGATAAAATGATCCCTAAGTTTCTGCTGACAATGAGAATTTGGCGACAGTGAAGACCAGATTTATACCATTGTTTGTGAAGTATAATGGGTGCCTTTAAATAACCTGTAGTAATGTGAATTTTACTTTAGCATTTGCATGCCTTTCACAGAAGTATACTTGGTAGAGGAAGTACTATCTGGTTTATTATCTTTACTGGATGGGCTTTTAGAATTGTGGCTGGCTTTCTGAAAGACCAGAAATCAAAGGTTTATTTCTTTCTTTTCTTCACTTATTTTAATAGCAGTTACAAGTGACACCTTGCTCTGTCTTACCATGTTTTACTTTATGCTGAGCTCTCTCGAAGAATTTCTCTTTACTGTAGAGTGTTGGGTTTTTTCATCTGCACAAGAATTTTGTCAGACCTACATGTTGTTGGGATTTCTTTCAAAAAATTTCTAATTGCCTTTTTTCAAAAATTTAAACTAAAAGAATTTGCTTGGTAAATATCTGATTAATACTACGTGATGCATATTCTGTCATATTTTCCTTTCCAGAAGCTTTCGCAATGTCTGATGAAATCAAAGGCCTGAAGGCTGAGTGTGGACCTGTTTAGAGGAGAACAGAAAGGAAATCTGTCGTCTTTGAGGATAGGAAAATAGTAGTGACATAAAATCATTCTGGAGGTGTATTCAATGACATTGCTCGCTGCTGAAATTTGACACTTTAGCACAGTTTCCAACAAAGCAGCAAATTAACAGAAAAGACAAAAATTCATTTCTTGTGTTTGCCTTTCTGGAGAGGAACATGCAGTTTGCCCCGATACCATATTTGTTTCTCAACCCCATAGCTTTGCACATTTGAAGTCTTTGATGCCTTCTCCATCTCTCACTTTCTCTTAACTGAGAGGTTTGCCAACATAACAATCGAGTAAATGCTTCCAAATCTACAGAAGATCAAACGTGATACTAAAGAAAAAAAAAAGTTTTACCCACTATTTAGGGATTCTTCTGTCAAGATAAAAGAGTAAAAGAGGTGTCATTTTCTAATAGCATCTACTAAAAGATTCTGCTGTTACTTCTTATGAAATGACCTCTGAAGAAACTTTAGAAATCAAAGGTAGTACCTGCAATGGAAAGGTATGTGTTTTTTGTGCTACAACAGAAGACTAAGGCAGAGATTGGTCACTGTGTTCCTGTCTCTGTTTCTTTGATGGGTGAGAGGAATTTTAAGAAATCTCTTGGAGATTTCTGGATATGAGAGTATTCTTGTGATGGCCTCCTTAAAATACTTGTATACTTTTAAATTTTTGTAATAGTGATTCCTTGCATTTTTAATAGGACATCTTGGGTTGTTGTAATAGATTAGTGTGATAATACCACATCAAGTTCATGTATTTTTAAGCAGAAGTCACTGCTGCAATTAATGGGGAGTTCTGTTTAAAAGACAAAGTTATGATATGGTCTGAGATACTGAAATGACTACCTACATTAATATTTCATAGAAGTTACTACTTATTTCTAAACCAGAAATTAAAAAAAACCCCTATTTACACAGAAGGGTTTGTTAGAAATATTTCCAACATCACAAAAATAGACAAAAATGCTTATCTTAAGACAATTGTGCAACACATTTGCCAGATGGAAGTAAGTAATAGTGACTTTTTTGAATTAATTATCTCAGTTGTGTCTGGAATTAAAATGATTGATTACAGAGCACTCAGATGAAGACATTACTTATCTGGCATAGATTGCAGTGACAGGTTTCATAAGGTCCTGACAAGAATTCTTCAAAACTAATATAGATCTATTCTTGTCTGATACACAGCGGCACCTATATTTTGAGTACGTCCGCATGGCTTAGTTGGCTTTCCTTCCCGTAGTTTTAAGTACTATGTCTATATAATGAAAGCACCACAATTTTAGGGGAAAGTTGCCATTTAAAAATTGAAAATGGGTTTCACAAGAATTCAGCAAACTGTAGATGACAATGAATAATAAATGAACAGAGGATATGCTTGGGAGAATGTATCTCAGCAAGACATAAAGTCTTAGTGCACTTCAAAAGATTTATGACTGGATTGTTATTTTAGTCTAACACAATTTAAGTAATAAAATATTTAAAGGTAAATAAAAATAAATATATAAAATTGACCCTTTATGTAATGTTCTGTACTTAGAAGATGCAATTTTATGAAACTTTCTTTGCTCCAATGAATTAGAAGAAAACCAAAAGACAACAGATCCAGAACATTATCTAAGTGATATTCATTAAGTTCGGGTCTCCTATTTTATTTTATTCCATTAGTGGCAAAGAAAACAACTGTAAAGAATCCAGAGATATGAGAAACCTTCCTATTTGATCCTTGAATAACTATATTGGCTCTCTTGTGTCCAAGGAGGCAGAGGGAAGACGGATGAGAAGTATGCACACTGTGCTCTATGTGTAAGATTTCTGTCAAGAGTAAGAAAAAGCAGCAGCTTATCGTTTGGGCTTCTTGCTTTTTTATTAAAACACCTTTCAATGCAACTGGGATTTAGGGCAAAACTCAAAGGAAAGATATTGAGTAAACTCTGTGCTTCCAGGGAGGAAATGACAGAACATGTATTCCTACTGCTATTTACTTCTTGCACACCGGTTTTCATCAATACATCTAAATGGGCTTTAAAAATTCATATTGTTGTCCCTGCCTTACACAGAAGAAGCTGAAGCGCAAGGAGACAGAAATGGTGTACGTACATCATCCTGCAGGCTAGCAATAGGGCTGAGAGAACAATCTTTCTGACTTCATGCAACTAAATTGTAGTTTTTTCTTATAACCAACTTCCTGCTACATTGTCTGACTTTACATCTTGCAGGAAGTCTGACCCTCTAAAAAAGTCAGTGCATGAAGATACTACATTTAATTTCAGATGTCTGGTTTTAGTAGTCTAGTTGAAAAGCTGTAGCCAGTCTCTGAAAAGCTGTAGCAGTAAATTTATTCCTACCTCACTGAAGGAGGTTTTTGACTTTTTTGCCCTTAGCTAGTGTAAGCAGAGACTGGGATTACAAACCGCTGGGCTGGCACAAGTGTGATGGCCTGTGTTGACGGATGTACCCTGTGGTTGTGGCAGCCTCGCAACTAGCACTTCTGGCCATCAGCACCACAGCGGGAGGCTACGATGAGCAAGGGAAAGAAATAAAAGGGCAGAAAATGAGACAGAAGCAAAAAAATAAAAGCATTCTCTTGGTCTTGATGCTAACTGAAACAGAAATATTTTGTCTTCTCTTTTTAATATATCAGCCTGCATGTACTAAAGAAAATCACGTTTAACAAACTGAATTGAAAAATTATTCATGCTAGAAGTGAAAGTGATCTGATTTAAAGTCCCTGTGACCTGTTCAATATGGCTGATTACCATGAGACTTCACAAAAATAAAATCTCCTAATAGTACCAAGAAATTGGAGCTGCAACACATGCTGATGCCCGGGTGTCATGACAAGGCTAACGGTGTTTTTTCAATTGATCTAATCGGGGTTCACTCTGATGAAAAATGAAAGGCAAGCCTTAGCTGGGTGAATTAGTCCAAAAATCTGCATTTCCATGTATAGTCACTGAGAATAGCACTAGCAATGAGATTTTCAGGTTAAGTGAGATGTTGTCTTAGCAGTATTTCAGTTAAAATTTGCTTTGAGATTTGTGAGTAAATTGAATATAAAATGCCAACAAGGAGAAAACAGTGAATCTTTGTTCAAAACCAAGAGGAAAACCTCATCTTAATCTATACAAATCAAATCCTTCTCTTTAATAGGCAGTGGATCCTGAATTGGTTTTCTCAATAATCTATTTCTTAAAATCAGATTCTGATGCAGAGCGAGCTGTAAAAATCTACAGGGGCACAGATAAGAATAATCTGTTGCTCATATAACTGTTGAGCTTTAATTGTAAAATGTTGATATTTATTCATGATTACAGTCTGTATAATTATTGGAGGTAACTTGATTTCACAGATTCACTCATAATCGGCTCTGCTGTTCATGGGAGTGGTTTTTGGTTTCTTTTTTTCCTTGCCCACTGCATAAGAAAAAATAGGTTCATGCCATGTGTTTTCTATCATTACATTTCTGGTAGCCTTGCACAGAAAAAAAGAACAGCAAATTTAGGAGTTTCTAACATGATTTCTAAAACTGATCTTCTTTAGAAGGCAGTTGAAGAGCATATGGATGTTTTTTATCTGATGTCCATGTATAAGTGTTAATTATATTAGAAGGGTTGTACTAATATGTCTGCTATGGTGTGTGAGCTGGAAATAATGGGAAGCTGGGAGGGTACCAGGGAAGGCATCATATATGCTTACCGTATGGATATATTCTTCAAGCCTCTGTTCTTTGTTGATGTAAGAGATGGGTCGCGGGGTAGGTAGGTCTTTGGTCTGACTCAGTATAGCTGTGTCAGGCAGGAGTTGCAGAGCAGCTTTCAACTGTTAGTAATCAGAAAAAACCAAAACAGATGTTGTAGGAGAGATACAAGCAAAGGTTAATAAAGCCTTTCATCCAACTTACAAAGCCTGCGATGGTGTTTGCTATGTATGGAAATCATCATTTTGTCAGAAGAGTGTTATCTGGCTTTTCAGACTAGAGAGAGAACATAAGGAGAGGAGAATGAGGAATACATTAGTATGGATTAACACCACCTCTAATGAAACTAAGAAATGTCCATGAACCAGCTTTATACATAAACAGACTGTGGGCTAGAAGAAACTGTATTCAGTATCTTACAATATCAGAAGTATTTATTACAACATGACTACAGGCTCAAAGCAATGTAATTGCTTTGTAGAACATAGAAGCTCTATTTCTCTTTAAAGCATGCTGCTTCAATTAAGTATTCCTTTCCTGTATTCATTCAATATTCATTTTGGCTGTTACTGCTATACTATGTGAAGGAAAAATGAATAGTTAAAGGAACTCATGTTAAAAAAAAAAAAAAAGGTTTGGAGGAAGAACTGTTTTAAACAGAATAATCTTTTGAGAATTAGCTTAAGTTTATAATAAGCCTAAAGGAAAGGATTTCATTACAGGTTATGACAACAACACAAAGCCAGATAGTTCTGCACTGTGAGCTGTCAGCCTTTCATGTTTGCGTATGTGCTAGCATATACTTCAGATAATCATGTTGCACTACTACTGTGAGCTAGAGGCTCTCGATAGCTTCAGCATAGATAGCGATTTTCAGGGTGTTACGCTGCTGTACATTCAAATTACTTTGGGAAGAAGTGTGGTATGAAAAGTATGAGCTCTGATGCAGTTTATTTAATAATTTGAATCCACACAGCCAGAGCAACAAAATAAATATTAAACCGTGATAAATATAAGGAGGTGGTTGGGTTTTCTTCTTCTTTTTCTTCTTCTTTTTTTTGGGGGGGGGGGGGGCGGGGGTGTGTTTCCTTTTAAGTGTTGAATTAGATTTTCAGACCTGGCTGTCTGGGGGATGAAGAAGTAGCATTATATTAAATAAAGGAGAAAAATTTTGAGACCATTTTGTTTATTTGGGGGTTTTTTTGGTACTATGGAAATAGATAGTTTTTACCCTTTCCATGTTTATAACAGATGAAAAAAATTTCCATATATATTATAAATGTCACAGTGTTAAGGCAGAAAAAACACAAAGCAGACAAAAAAACCCTTTACCAAGTGAAATGTGGTGTTAAAACTAAAATGAATTATGGCAAAGGAGTAGGCCACTGCATCAACACTGGGAAAGCATGTTAAATTCAAAATTTTTTCTTATGGAGTACACAACCTTGGTTTAGACACACCAGTTTTCTAATATACAAAAGGAGTACTTGGTGGAGGAAAATGAGTAAAATTTGGTTCCAGTAATTTGTGAGGGTCTAGTATGAAAATGGTCAGTTAGGGAAACACTGAATAAGCGTTATGCTTTTTGTAATGTTGATGTCAGAATTTAAACTGGTGAGGTTACTCTTAGTTTTATTTCATGTGTGTTACATTCATAATTTTAAGAGAAATTTGAAAACAGATGGATAATGTTAATTACCATGCCATTAGTAGTATCAAGAACATGTGTGAATGTATTTTCCCAATGGATATAAATAGGGGAAAAAATAAAAGAGCCCAGACTTATAAAGTGCCTTAATAATTATGTGCACAGCTAGAAAGATATCTAAGTGGCTGATTTTTGTATACTTTCAAATTTGTCTTTATCTCATTGTTTGAAAGCGTGCCCTGGAAAGTTGGGGAAACAATGTGAAATTTATAGATTAGATTAATCTACATCACTGTTTTTTATTGTTAATTCTTATATTTCCTTGTTAATTTGAGAAATGTGAACTTGTTCTTCAGATTCTGAAATTATTTGAACTGCAGTGTGGCTTACACTCTCCCTTATACTCTCAGGAATTAAAAAAATTAACCTAGGAGTCAAATAATTTGGAGGCATATTTGATATTCCATTATCTTCCTCTGAATCACAGGTGTTATGTTTTATTATGTTGAGAATCCTTTCCTTTTTTATCTCTCTTCCATATCCTGAATCCATTTTCTTTGATGCAGACACTGCCTTGCATGTTCTTTTCAACCTCTGAAAGAGGAGCTGAGAAAGACAAAAGCATTAAATAGAAATAACAGTCAAGGTGATCCATAGCACTCCTGGAGGGGAGAGTTCACTGGCAAACAGAGCAGGCGGCAAGTCATACAGCACCCAGGGAGTCCTGCCACGGGTGGGAATGATGCAAAAATAAAGGTTTTGTCTATCAATGATCTTCTGCTGTCTTGGCACTCCCGATAGTATAAATTACAGAATCTGTCTCTTCAAATGCACCCAGCTTGTCGTGTTGGCAGCGTCTCAGATTCTATATTAAAAAAAAAAAAAGCAATCAATAATTTATCTAGAATTTTGGCGTTTTGCTGTATTACTTCTTCCCAGTGTAATATGCAACGTGTCTGTACCAGTGAGACTCAGTTTCCTGTTTAGACTTTCTCAGTTAGCTACTGCCTGTGATAAAAATACTTTGTTTTTCCTTTGCTTTACACAATTACGGCAGCAAATATAGATAATATAGGTATACAGTACTGTCGTGGTTTAACCCCAGCCAGCAATTAAACACCACGCAGCCGCTCACTCACTCCCACCCACCCAGTGGGATGGGGGAGAAAATCAGGAAAAGAAGCAAAACCCGTGGGTTCAGATAAGAACTTAATAGAACAGAAAAAGAAGAAACTAATAATGATAATGATAACAATAATAAAATGACAACAGAAATAATGAAAGGATTGGAATGTACAAATGATGCGCAGTGCAATTGCTCACCACCCGCCGACCGACACCCCACCAGTCCCCGAGCGGCGAAATCCCTGCCCCCACTTCCCCGTTCCTATACTAGATGGGACGTCACATGGTATGGAATACACCGTTGGCCAGTTTGGGTCAGGTGCCCTGGCTGTGTCCTGTGCCAACTTCTTGTGCCCCTCCAGCTTTCTCGCTGGCTGGGCATGAGAAGCTGAAAAATCCTTGACATTAGTCTAAACACTACTGAGCAACAACTGAAAACATCAGTGTTATCAACATTCTTCACATACTGAACTCAAAACATAGCACTGTACCAGCTACTAGGAAGACAGTTAACTCTATCCCAGCTGAAACCAGGACAAGTACCAAGTTATAGACATGCTTATTGTATTTTAGTTTAGCCAAGCGGATCCGCAAGTGATTTGGCGGCAGCTCCGAGGCTGTTATATTCTCGGTGGCCTGCTGTTCATCCTGCTCCTTGACCGGCTCTGCTATCAGGAGCTGCAGTTTGCATTCACTGTTATCTCCTTCAAAGACTTCTTGATCTGTGTCTTTTTGACCTCTCTCCAGATTTACTGCTTAGGCTTGAACTGTACCTTGTAATACTGGTGTCCTTCTGACTCTCAGCCCTGTATCACCCAGTTAACCTTCATGGCCCTCATCACAACCATCTCATAATACAAAGAAATTTGAGGTCTCCAATATTGGGTAATGCTGGCTTGTTTCTGAACTTAGGAAAAGTAGATTTCTGCTAAACAGTCTCTCAGTATTCTCTTTAAATACAATCCTCTCAAAATAATGAAAACTAAGCTGCTCATTGTCTTGTGCAGTCCGTGTCTCTCACTCTGGTATTAAACTGTTAATGCTACTTACAAGCACCAAACCAGTAACACAAAATGGGTCAAAACCAGTTCTCATTGAAAGTACAGCAAAATTCAGAAGAAATCAGTGGTGCAACCCTCATTTATTAATAATGGGAGTAACATCTTGCTCAATGTTTTAAGAGATGTTTTGAGGTTTATGTTTGGGGATAGTAGGAGGCTTGTTTTGTCTATTTTTTTGTATTTGCATGTGGAGAAAAGCTCAAGGGATTCTCACCTAGACTTATTTGCCCTGGATTAAAGTTCAAAATAAGTTTTTTCTTCTTCAAATAGTGATAATTTTTATACCTGAAACAATGTTAATATATAAGATATTAAATACTGCGGTAGCTTACTTTTGTTCTCAGTTAGCTGCAAAGCTATCAGTGCTTTAGTGGGGATTTTGTCTTGATTTTTTTACTCCATTGTGATCACTCCCTAAAATTTCAGAATAAACTTGCAGTAATGGTTAATTCACTTACTTTCCTGCTCCCTGATAAAAATAAATGTTAATCCTCCAGAAGCTTAGAGGGAATCTTAATATTGTATTTTACAGTAATCTCTTTAGAAGACAAAGAAGTACTAATGACATTTTAAACTCACTAAGACTTCAGTGACAACTCCCAACAGCAAAGAAGCAAGCTTCCTATTTATTTCTGTAACTGCCATTTCTAATACGCTGATTAAACAAAGAGCAGATAAATTATGGTATTTTCATGATACAAGTACAGCTCACTACAGGTAAACTATGACTCCCTCATCTAAATATGCTTAAAACAAAATCCTAAGAAAAAATGCTTTGCATTCACAGCAGCAGCTTTTTTTCCCCAGTGCAAAATGGTTTGAGTGCACATACATCCCGTTGCCCAGGCATAACTGGATCAGTGCACAGCAGGGAGAGCAGCGTGTCTGCGTGAAGACTGCTTCAGTGGGAAAGAGAGAACCTAAAGAATATTCATAAAGAGCAAATTAAAACATCATATGAGGCCTTGATTAGGCTTGACAGCTTTCCTAAAGACTTTCTGTTGTTGTTACTAGTGTTTAACATCAGCTGAGGATTTGTGAAAGAGCAGCCACCCCCCACCTCCTGCAGCCTTTAAGTGATGGTGGTGGGTGAGACTCTTTACACTGCATTCTGCTGATGTCTTTCATTGCCTAATTGCATATCTATGCTACACTAGTTTCTGCAAAATTAATTTTATCCCAGAATTTCACATTTACAAACGTTGTGGTAAATGTACTGCCCATAATAATGATATAATATAAAAAGCATGTTGCAGGTGATCTGTATGTGGTTTTCTCATACTTCTGAGGATCATTCAAAGCCTGTGCCTTCACTGTTTTTTCATCATGTATCTTCAGTGATGTCTTGACCAGCAAGCAAAGAAATACTGTAAGCATGTGCTGGGTGCTCTCTCTTCCATCTGTGGCAATGAGAAAAAAACCGCAGTGGATTAGGACTACTTTGGGATGCATTTCTTGTTATTTGGACAAAGTCACAAAGCCCCTTTACTCAGTTCAGAGACATTTCTTTTCCTGCTTTTCTGTGATTATTTTCAAATGAGAACCATGTCTGGCCTTGATGTTTGCAATGTGTTTGGGGCCACTTAATTTAGAAGCAAATCATTGTAGGTTCTTTTTATAATTGGTAGAGAGAGATGGGTACCTGTAAAGGGAGTTGCAGAGGAGCTGCTCTCTCTCTTTTTGTGAGGTCCATATAAAGAACATATGGCCGCAATGTTCCTCAGCAAGTGCTTGAGATTAACAACAGTGACTTTCCTACAAGAAAATGTGGATAACTTAACTGAAGATTTCAAAGCATTGTGCAGCTGAAAACTGATGAAATGTTGGTTAATGTGGATGCCAGAAATTGTTTTCAAAAGAAAAAAAAAATCTGGTATTTCTCTGAATAATTTTGGTCAAAGCAAGTTTCTGTTCATATTGCTAGAAATACTTTTTTTAAATTTTATTTTTTAAAAGTTAAAGAAAGTAACAACATAGCAATTCCTCTTCTTCTCCCAGAATAAGACAACTAGGTTAAAGCAAGCTGTTAAGATTGCCGAGATATTCATAGGTATTTTGAAATTAATTCATTGGAAGTTAGCTTAAAACTCTTATTCTAAAGAAGCACTGAGTATGGAAGTGTTAGGGGGTTTTGTCTGGTTTTTGTTTGTTTGTTTGTCCCCCCCTCCCCCATCTTCTATAACCCCCAAAGAGAAATGTGGCTAGTTGTGAAGAATGGTACCAGTTACGCTTTTTTGTTCCTAATTGGCGTTACATTTTTTGAAGATGTAGTTGGTGGAGCCATCTACAAAGATGGGGGAGATAGCATAGAAAAGAGAAAAAGTCTGAGAGTGTGGGGGGTATGGCAGGGAGTAGATGGCCAGACTGCAGGGGGAGAGGAATTTCTAGAGGTCAGAGAGCACAGGACAGTGTTTGCTGCCACTCAGAAAGTCACTGTATGGGAAGAAAGCACGGAGTCACCACGGAGGCTCAGCGGGCAAGGGAAGAATTGTGTATAACTCGCTTATTTTTTCATTTCTTGCTTTTGCTTTCAGTTTACATTCTTTAACACCTCCCCCCTCCACAAGTTTTAAGTTTCCGTGCAAATTAAATTTGGTTTGGTCAACTGTGGAAACCCTTTAGTCTTTTGAGGGAGCTCACTGAGGAGAAAGCCTAAATAGATCCCTGCCCCAAAGCTGTGGCTCAGTTTAGGGCCCTGTCATAGTCATATAAAGAAGCGTGCAGTAAAGTGAAAATTTAAGCTTTTGGTGTACTTTTAGCCTTGTACTCTAAACAGATTATTTTGTATTTAAACTTAAAACTCAACTTCATGTAGATAAGGGAGAGGGTCAGAAACATCCCTAATAGCTCTGTGTCAACAACTACGTGAACCTAGAGATGCTGAGTAGTAGTTTGCTCAAAGGTTCATGTAAATGTGGTTTGTCGGTACTCACTGGCAATGCTTTTATAAAATTGCATACTACTTCACAGCAAAAGCAAAATAATGCAGTTTAATACATGAGCCTGTCTGTGCACCTCATTGTTACTTTGGATCCAGTTCTAAAAATATTATTGCAATCTATTGAAAGAACTTATTTTGGCCAATTGTCACACTCATGTACAGATTTTTTTTCATATTTACATTGCCAAAGGCAGTAGTTAGTACATTGAGACTGACATTTTTATCATTCGTATTAGTATAAACATGTCAATGAATTGGATTGTGCTTGACATCTAAGTATCTTCAATTTTTAAGTACAATGTGATTTCTTGGATAATTGACGATTGGAAATTTGGTAGGATCCCAAATGAGCAAACTCTTCATCTGGAGTACGGTAAAGACCTGATCTTTAAAAAGAGGGATTTCTTCATTGAACACACAAAGTATACACAAGGTGCAGTGATCTGATAAGACAGAAATTTGTAGTTTGCAAGATGAACAATTTAGCTTTATTTCAATCATGACTATATCTGCTTTAGTTGGAGATTTTCTGCAGTCTATTCTTTTAAAGTTGGTGCGTGTTCCAAGTGGTGTTCTGGGGAAATGATATCTCTTAACTCAGTGTAAATACACCTAAATTAAATACAACAATGATTATGTCATTTGTGGAAGGCTGTTTAGAGATAACGTAGGGTAATCTTGATGAAATGGAAACTGAAATGTATTTGTATTTAACATACATTTATTTTTCTGGATAGCTAGCTAAAACTTGGAAACCATAATTCAAACTTAATCTGCAAAAAGTACAGATGAATTTCCATGGGCTGAATCAGTCTCTGCCAGCTGGCATTTGCTATAGAGTATTAATGCTTAGGATATTAGAACTGCAAACATATTGTTCAGCTGCAGTGTCTACTTAAAAAAGAGGCAATGAGGAGCAGAAGCTAAGTGTATAGCCTATCATCAGCCCATTCCCAAACTGCTACTGAAGTTAATGTTGGATGAACAGCTGAAAATTGTGTTGAAGTCAATTAGAGTTTTAAAGCTCCTGGGAATCAGTAATAAGATGTGACTTCATATTCCCTCCAGTCATTGAATAAGAAAGTGTTGTAAATAATTTGTACCTGCCATAGTTCATTTAACTTAGTCTTGTGCAGTACCAGAATTATTCTGTTAACCTGTTTTGGAAATAATGAAGGCTCAGCCCAGCATCTCCCATAACTTTACTCACACAAATAGTCTTGTTACTGGGGTCATTCAGGTGAATGAGGATTGTGTGGCCTGGCCCCTATTTCTTCATAGAACATGAGTACTCCACAGTCAGAGGAATTGTCTTCTGTGTGACCAACTGTCTGCAGATGGACATCTTTTCTTTGGGAAATTGTTGCAGATTTTTTCTGAACTGCTTTTTCTTCTCCTCTTTCATAGTAAGTCAGTGCACAGTGTGTATGAGGGGAGGTCTTAAAAACCTGAAAAATACAGGTTTTTTACGCTCTGATTTGTGGATTTTGTGAGTTGAACCAGGTGAATATTACAGTTTTTAACAATGGGAAAAGCAACCATATCAGCTTTCAAGGATATAGGTTTTTATTGGTTTCATTGACACTAATTATAACAACACGTCAAGTATTTACCACAGACCTTAGAGATTTAAAAAAAGCATTAACTTCTGTTCTTTGGAGAGTTACCAGCTGGTATGTCTCTGTCTTCAAGAACTTATTCCGTATAATCACTTCACAGATTGTGTGAAACAAACACACCTTAACTGGCTTTTAATTTTTATTTTAGTTATAATAAAGGAAAGAATAGAAGTGGCCTACCTGAAATTACTTCTGTTTTTCAAAATGTATTATGTTGTTATTCTCATTATTTAACACAATATGGAAGGAAGAGAATACGATATTAATTGGCATCAGGGTATAAAGAGTAGTGCAGTAGAAATGCGAAGCAAAACCCAAAACAGTCCAGAAAAGCGTATTCATGCAAGTGAGACAGAAGATTAGATCCATGTCTTGGCTGGGAGGACTTTGGCTCCTATCTTGCTAGTCGAAAATACATGATGACCTTGTGATTGCTCAGTTCTTAGTCCTCTAATGTGATTAATTCCTGTGTATGTTCTTGAAATTAAATATTTAATTTGCCTAGGACAAAAAGTGAGAGGTATTTGTAACCCTAAAAATAGGAGATGAAGAATAATCCCATACTTGTTTTGTGTTTTCCAAGTTTGAGTTTCTACAAGACTGAAATTCTTAGAGATGTAGGAAATACAAAATTGGTTCTGTGAGCTCGGTTTTCCTCTGCACCATGGCAGAGGAAAAATTAAGCATGCAATGTTAGCATCTTCTCTTGTTTTCCAGGTCCATGGGGGAGATGCATGGGAGATGAGTGCGGTCCAGGTGGCATCCAGACGCGAGCGGTGTGGTGCGCCCATGTGGAGGGCTGGACCACGCTGCCCACAAACTGCAAGCAGCTGGAGCGTCCAGACAACCAGCAGAGTTGTTTTCGGGTCTGCGACTGGCACAAGGAGCTATACGACTGGCAGATCGGCAGCTGGAACCAGTGCCGGCCTGTCCTCTCCCGCAGCCATGAGAAGCCCCTGGAGTGCCTCAGAGGGGAGGAAGGGATCCAGACAAGGGACATCACCTGTATCCAGAAGTCCAACGGAGTTCCGGCTGAGGATGTCATCTGTGAGTACTTTGAGCCAAAGCCCCGCCAGGAGCAGGCATGCCTCATCCCATGCCGGCAGGACTGCATTGTGGCCGAATTTGCCCCCTGGTCAGAGTGCTCCAAGACCTGCGGCAACGGGCTTCAGCATCGAACTCGGCATGTTGTGGCTCCACCGCAGTTTGGTGGGTCTGCTTGTCCTAACCTCACCGAGTTTCAGATCTGTCAGTCTAGCCCGTGCGCTGCTGAAGAAAGCCTGTATAGCCTAAATGTGGGACCCTGGAGTGCGTGCTCAGTGCCCCATTCGAGACAAATAAGGCAAGCGAGGAAACGAGGGAAGAGCAAAGACAAGGAAAAGGACAGGGAAAAGGCAGTTCGGGATCCTGAGGCTCGTGAGTTAATTAAGAAGAAGAGGAATCGAAACAGACAGAATAGACAGGAGAACAAATATTGGGACATACAAATTGGATACCAAACCAGGCAGGTCACATGTACTCACAGAAATGGGAAAACTGCCGCTCTGAGGTAATCACTATTTATTAATTTGCACATCTTTATTTTTGTCTGTTTAAAGTAAAGCATGCATAAGTGCACACTGGTATTATTTTACACAAGCCTGAATCTCAGTATGGGGCATACACTATTTACAATATGAACATCCCTCATCAAGTTCAAGATGTTTCTATAACATGAAACATTCAAACTTTGCTAGTGACCATGCTAAGCATCACATAAATATGCACTGTTAAACTATGCTAACTCCCTAGCCTCTGTTTGTCTAAGTAGATTTCCCCCAAAAGCCTGAAGGTATTTGTCCAATGTCTGCTCTGTTTCTGTGGGTTCAGGCAGGTTTTTGCTCTCTAACAAGCCATGCATGTTTGGAAGACATGATGTTGCTGTTTCTAAGGCTCTGGGCACAAAGACTAACAGGAAACTGGGCTGGGTCAGACTCACAATAAAAGTAGAAAACAAAGAGAAAGATGCTGCATGAGAAGGCAGTATCTATTCTTTCCAGTACCTTTTGTTTTGAAATAGAAGAGCATGAAATATTGTTTGCCCCTCTTGATTCCTATGGCAAAATTCCTGAAAGGACTTACTCTTTTTCTTTCTCATCTGCACCTTTATGCTGTCTATCTGGGGGTTTTTGTTTTTTGTTTTTTTTTTTTTTTTAAATTATTTATTATTTTACTTTTCAAGAGTTTTGGCAGTCATAGATGTTCTGATAACTCTTTCTGTAGGCTTCTGGGTACATTTCTGCAACCGTATTATCTTCCTTGTTTGTTTCACCTGGCATTCTCTTGCTAGCTCATGTTTTTTCCTTCCTGTCCCCCGGAATGTTTTTGTCCAACTCAAAAATCTTCTTTCAGTCTAGTCTACCTTTTTCTGTCTTTGATGTGATTCTTTCTATTTCCTTCCCTCTAGTTCAATGCATGATTAATCAATTTCACTTCAACTGTGAAATGACTAAGATATCTTGCTGAATGAGGCTGACACCCATTGCTGCTAGGTTAGTGTTTATGAACTTTTTTCAGGGTATTTTACTTTGGAGTTTTTGTTATGCCAGTTAAACATTCTATCACAGAACTTGTAATTGCTTCAACCTTTCCTATCAGAAACCATATATTGTAGTTTTTCAAGTGTAGTAAACATTTTTTTAGTATATTTCCTTTCAAAAGAGGATCCAGAAGTAAAACAGGAAAATGATAAGAGGTCCCTGGCTTAAGGGAAGAACTGAAAGATCTGGGTTATTTAGTTGGAAGGAGGGACATACAGGTGAAGATGTGAAGTGTCTATGAGTGTGTAAAAACCCGTCACAAGGACAAATGGAACAAACTATTCTCCCTATATTATGAATGTATAGGAAAAGCAATAATGGTGTAATTACAGCAGTGCTGAATGAGGTTAGACTTCTCAATACTGGGAATCGTGAAGCTCTGGAAAGGATTGCCTGGGGAATGTGTGGCACCTCCATCTTTAAGGGTTTTTAAGAATAGGCTAGAAATGCATGTGTCAGTAATGACACACCTCGAGTAACTCTTGGTTAGGGAAGAGGGGCTGACTGCATAGTTTTTTGCAGTCTCTTCTAGCTCTGGTTTTCTACAGTTCTTCCATATTTTGACCCACATTTGGATGAATGTCTGCGCAAGGAATCTCAAAATGAGTTCTTTCAGGCAGTCCCACATGCTGGCTGCAGCACTATGTCAGTGCTGGTACAGGAAGAGGGTGCCTTTACCCCTTCTTTTTCCAGCCTCACATCATGCAGCTCACACTGTGCCTAGCACAGGAACATCATTATCCTTTAAATACAGGGAATAATTTATTAAACATATCAGTTCCAAGCAGATAGCAGCCAGCCACTCTGTTTGAAAGTTCCCAAGTTTTTGTAAGGTTAAACAAATAATTCAGGACTACCACATTAAAAAAAAAAGGGGGGGGGATGAGACGAAGGAGGGACGACATTCATATGCTGAGGTTCTGATAAATGGTAAAAGAGAGTAAAAGTATAATTGGAAGTCAATGGCATACTTTACTCCGCATCTTTACACTTGCTCTTGAATTCACTCAGATCAGTAATGCTGTCTTAATTTCAGATACCTCAGCATATTATACCATATACACACATTTCAGGCTGTAGCAGGGGAATGGATGAAACCTGCTTGCCTGAGGCAGTGAAACAATAGATAATAAAACATAGGAGTGATTCTTCACAGAAGAGAAAATGATACAAACGATGCAGTAGACATTTTGATGTCTAATGCGTATAATCTTATGTTGTAAATACACAAAGGATTTCTAACAGTCTTCCCATCAAGTTTAACATAGAATCTTTTTTTCCAGTTGCATAGTGAAAACAAGAAAATTTGGTTAAATGACTCGTGAGAAATTCCGGCACTGATACTTTGGCTTTTGGAAACCTATCTATATATGTCATCTATATATCCATCTCTTTCATTTATGCTGCACTCTTCACTAAGTGGCCAACTGCTTTACTCTATGATTGGCATTCCAGAATCTCAAGCAATAGAATTATTTTTTCTGCCCAGGTTGTCAATTCAGGCAGCATTTTATAAGCTCTGTCATATAGTAACGGTGTTACTAAATAATATAGACAAGTAAGGTGACTGGAAAACCTGCTGTGCTCATGTGTAAATGCTCTTCAGCTTGAATAGTCCATTTTCGGGGAGTTTTGACTTTAACAATCAGAAACAATCAGCCCCCTGGCAGCATGACTGAAAGAAGGATAAAAACCCTCAGGCGAGTAATATTTTTTGCAGAGGTAGCAAAATTGGTACAGTATAAAAAGGGTTTCAAAAAACAAGTTTCAGAAGGGTGCTCCAGAGAAAATGGTTCTGTAACGCTGTCAGCAAAACTTCAAAAAGGCAAATTCTCTTGACACATCAGCACACCAGGCATGGTAAAGAGAAGTGAAACAAGAAAATCAAAGTGTAATTTATACACTTTATTGCCAAGTGAACAATACATAGTCTCCCGTGAAGAATGAAATATTGGATTTTGTATTGCTCATTCTGCAATAATGTATGTGTTACATGGCCTATATTTGCTTTATGTTTCCCTTAGTCTGAAATTATGGAGCATTGAAAATATTTTAAAAATAGAATTGTTGGAGAAGAAAGAATTCAATAATTAAAGCTGACTTATAAAATGACTGCTTTGGATAGCTAACAAAACCTGGACAGTGTTGCTGTTAGTGTAAAGGACAATACTGATCCTCTGAAAAGTTTTCTCTTTTTTTTTTTTTTGGTGAAAGTGGACTTTGCCTGAGGTCCCATAGAGAGCCATTAGACAACAAACTATCAATGTAGAGAAACACAAAATGTGTAAAATTTCATTTTGAATTACAAATCTGCTTGCACTATTACAAATTGTGATGATTGTGCCTCATGTTAAGCATATAATTTTCTACTGTAATATATAATCTGGTTTTGCTTTCATCTGCTTTGCCAAATTTTTACCATTGGGTCTCAAACATTTCCTCATAATTGTCTTCCTGAGCAGACTTTTTGGGGAAAGTTTACCAAAAATGCTTAGGCCACTTTTGTACAAGTTTAAGAAAAAATATTTTGTTGTAGCAGTGTTTAATTCATACATACTTTACTAAGATGCTTTATTGAGAACTCACTGGATTGGGAAAATAATTGGATATTTGGAAGGACTGGAGCAGGTTATAAGCACAGACATTTATAACTGTAAGAACATGGAACAGAACGAGAGTATCTTATTGCCCTGTATGTTTCTGCACTTTAGCAAAGATTTTGAAATTCACTGACAAAGCCCATCAAGTTCCCCCGTTGCCGTTGGTCCACAGGCACAGGGACAGCCTGCAACTGCCAAGAATCATTGAGCTCAAATGGCTGCAAATGGGGCTGTTGTTAAAGCAGTTCTGCAAGGATATAACTGCCTACTTAAAAAACCCCAACAAACCCAAACCAAACAAAGTCCCCAGGAATTTCTGCGCTATTTCCTTTCTCTTTCTCCATCATTCGGATATGGCTTGTTTATCTTGCTTAAGCTGGGACCAAAACACCTCTATCTGAATGGGGGGAGAAATGGAGGAGACCAAGGAGGAAACTGTCCCCATCAGCTCTTTGGCTGCAGTCCCCAGAACTGGTTAATATTCCCTTGGCAGCACCTTTGTGGCAGAGACCTGTTTGTGAAGCTGAACTTTACTGATGAATTGAAGTGAGAATTCAAGAAACAGTAAATTTTTAGATCTATTCAGAGCTTTTAATTCTTTGTTGGGAAATAATCTTATGCAGTAACAGCAGTGGAACATAATGGTGGGAAAGAAAAGCATCGAAAATTTAAGAAATGCTGACCAGTTTCTGGGCAGATTGGTTTAGCCCTTTTACACATTTGATCATATGGTTGTGTTTCATTTGTTTCACCTCTGTCCTTTTCAAAAAGAAATTGTTATTTCTTTTCATCCTCCTCACTGATTCTGTGCATTCATGAAATATCTAGCAGACTACATCCACACTTTGTAATGAATTAAACTCTCTTGGAAGTTTCCATAATGGTCTCATTGCAGCGCTTTACTAACTTTCAAGTTTGGGAGAGTTTGAGCTTTTATTTATTCCAATATTGTAGTTGAGACATGAGAGATGACAGTAGGGCCAAAATTATTCAAATGTCTTGCTAATTTTGGGCATCCACTTTGAGGTATATAATGCCTGATTTTTCAGCTTACTTCATAGACCCGTAACTGCTTAAATAACAGCCACTATATTCACTAGTGGCCACAAGTCTTAAGCTGGATACTCAGGGATGGAGCAATTAGAGAATGTCCAACTGAGAGTTTAGGCCGATGAGCAAGTGATACTCAGGATGTATTAGCAGAAAAAGAGAGAGAATGTGCTTCTCTAGGATGGCATTTTAACTTTGTTCGTCTTTCCAGGTCCTGAAACCTCCTAATCCAAGTGCTCACCTTCCAAATCATGCAACAAATGCCTCTATCCACTTTATGGACTCTCACTCTCCTTTTAAGTTACAGGCTGTGTGGAGGAGGATAAAAAAAAAAAAATACAGCATAAGCCTGTTGCTTTCTTTATGCCCTTGATTTGGAGAAGCAGGTGAGTCATGCTGAGGTATATGCTGTCAGAGAGCAAACAGAAGAGAGATTCAGACCCATAATACAGCAGCTCAGTTTGTTGGACCCTGTAATACATTCCTTGCTTAGAAGATTCTCTGTACTTCTCTGAGCTGCTCCATGAAGCGACAGGCAGAAAGGGTGATGGGTGTGAAGGTTGCAGTGTCTAAGGTGGAATAGCTTCAGGGAGACAGGTATGGGAAGGAGAGGCACTAGCTATGCAGAGAAGACAGTTTGTAGAGGTGAAGGAGCATAAGCAACTTTTAGCTTGTTCATTGAGGACCAGATGGAAGCATGCACGTCTACAGGTGTTTTTTATGTTACTGGAAAGGCAGCTCTGTAGCTGTTTTTGTAGAGGAAGCCTACAAGCTCATCACACTGTAAGGGTTTAGGAGCCACAAGTGGTTTAGTAACAGAACATCTGTAAATATCACATATTTGGATAATGAGCTATAGACAGTCACCTTGATAAATTAACTTGGAATCACTTAGAGCACATGCTATTAACAAATGGGGAACAGGGAAGAAGAAAGTCATCTTGGAAGAAAAACCTCCAGATAACTAAAAACTGCAGGGTAATTGTCAAATGCATCAGGATAAGAAAAATGTGAAATGCTATTAGAGAAACAGGATGCAATACATACTGCTTTCCTACCATTTTCCACTGTTTCGCTTTTAGAATTTCCATGAATTTGAAAGTCAGAAGCATCCTGTAGATTTTTAATGTGATTTTGGTGGAGACAGTAGTTTCTGTGGATATGCATAATATTATTCACTGGGTGTTCCTTCCTATTCTAAGTACCTGCTCCATCATCTTACTGAGGCTGCTGTTTTGACAGTGGCCTGTCAGTATTAGTATACATTTGACATACCATGCCAAAATCTAGAGTTAAGATGGAAACGTACACACTGTGCTGAATAATTGAAACAATAGCAATGAACCATTTCTTTCTCCACACCATATTTTAACTCTTTTCATATAGTGAACAGTTGTTCTGTCATTTAGATATGACTTTCATATATTTCTGTGCAAAGCATCAAGATTGGATGCCTTTCTAGAATATATTTTTTATTCAAATACATGTAATTGGTCTTAGCAAAATATAATAGCTTGTAATGAAATGAGGGTCAAGCTACATGTTCTGATAATCTCTAGTGGCCATAAATCCTGTGAATGAATGAATGAATTCTGTGAATGAATGCTATGTTTAATTTCTAGCCTTAATTTAGTAAGACATTAAGATGCACAGTGGTAAATGGAATTAGGCCCTGAGATCTTTAACAAAGATTCTCCTACACTGTACTTTTATGCATCTTTTCTGTCTCATTGCCAGAGAATTTTTATGTTAATTGACTTTAGTATGCCGAAATAAACAAAACTCTCAGAATATGTATCAAGCAATATTTTCCTAAATTTTGGACATCTTTATATTGGTATCATATCATAGTCTGTAAATAGTCCCATAAGGAACAAACTAGAATGTATTATTTGTTTAGAGATATTTTGTTCTTTCTGTTATGTGACTGCTGAGCATAGTCTGGGACATAGAGTATGCCCCTGTTTTCTCAATGAGCTTTATAAAGTCATGGTACAGCATGTGAGCTGAGCATCTTCCTGGGAGATGCTGTCCCCCAAGGAGTGGAGGACTGCATGGGATGGGAAGTCACAGAGTTCTGCTTCACTTGCAGATCCCCAGAATGGCAGAGTTGGGTGCCTAACTTTCAGTGGTCCCACTGAAAATAAAATGTCCAGCCTACTTCCTAATACTGACCACCTTTTTTCCAAATGTTGGATACTGAAATGAAACCAGTGATATTGTCAAAGCTAGACATTAATACAGGGAACAAATCAAAAATAATGCCTGAAAGACAAATTATATTAGTAATGTAATTTTTTTTTTAATTTTAACTTTAACTTCAATATTGCATATTTTTATTCACAAAGTTTGGCATTGTGTTTATTTTTCTTTGCCGATAACTCCATGAATCTAACTGTTAGTTAGGGTCAAAGTAAATGCTGATTAATGCTATGTAACAAAAATTCCCACTGACAAAGTGACACCCCTCTGCAAAAAAGAAAAAGCTTTAATAAATAATCTGTGTAGATTATGGCCAAATAACCTGCTCTACCAATTTTAAATTTATCTATAGCATGGGGTGTGCATACATGTCACTATCATTGGACTGTGAAAGATAGTACCTCTCCCTAAAAACTTCTGCTTTCTTGTCCCCTTAGACACTTATGGTATCTGCAACAGCCCCACAACAGCTGTTGTTGCCACTTGTTTGGGTGTAGTAGAACTTCTTGTTGCTTTGCCTGTATTAGCCGATATATTTTTCCTTGACACAGTAGTTGTAATCTCTGGATTTTTTTCTGCTGTAATGTAGAAAGCCTGAGTGGTTTTGTTTTTTTCAAAACTGTTTTGGCTGTGCATCTTTGTTGGCAGAATTAATTAAAGTTGTGAAAGGACCATGGGAAAGTAGTCTTGTGAAAAGCACTTAGGTGGACAGTACTTGAATTGTAAATGAATAAAAGTGGCGTCATTGTTTGTGTGATTATAACAGCCCATTATACTGTAAGGTACTAACAGTTTCTCAGAACAATGTACAATATGACTAATACTAAACAGTGCAGCTGTAGGGAAAATGAATCAGGACTATGTCATGAGGGATAGTCATTACATTTGCCACGAGGAAAAAATACGGGCACTGTATTTTCACTAACTTGTTTAAAAAAACAAGTGTGTACCAACCATAAACTGAAACTCTCAAGGATGACTAGACTTTACAAGTTATATTTTACATCTTCAGAGTAACTCATGGGGGTTATCTAAACTCTGGATTTAAATCACCTTTCTACTATTCCTGCTGTCTAGTACCTGCTAATTAAATAGAATTATTTTTTCATTTAATTTTACTTATGAGAAAATAAACTATTTTTTCTTTATACCGAAGAGTTCATCAGAATCTCTTTCAAAATCCAGCTATACCTTTGATCCAAGAATGGTATAGAGTTCATTTGATTGTTTTGCTTTAGAGATTAGTGCATCCGACAAAGCTGTATGAACTCTGCGGAGAGCACTGCATAGAAGGTAAATAGCTTGTTGCAACACGTTGTGACGTTGTGCTTGATTCTTGTCTCCTTATGTTAACTCGAAAGTCCCTATTACTCATACAGAGCATCTTTTAAGGTTCCATGGTGGTCAGATAAAGGGCAAGAAGGAGACCCTACACATGCAATATTAAGATCTGGATTCATTCAAGGTTGCTGTAGAAAATTGCACACATGGGTACATATATTTCAAAGCTTGATTTGACCTTCTCACCCAGTCAGATTATTTCTGTGAGGTAGTCCTGTTAGAGGGTGTGAGGATCTAGGCTGTGGGACTGCCCATCGGTAGTCAGATTTCCCAGCAATGTAAGCCTGAGCTTTTCTAGGATGCAATGCTAATGAGTGGTGTGGTACATTTTACCGCTTCACTGTGAGGTTACAGTTACAAGAGGCAGATGTGGTCTTTGGAAAGTGTTCTGTACAGTCTCACATTTCTTTTAGCAATCTACTGTGATTTAAGCAAACTTTAAGCAATCTACTGAGATCCTCTCTACTGAGAAAAGTAAAATATGCTTGTATTCAAATCCTGCTTTAATTTCTTTATTGTTTTAAAGATTCTTTGGGAGTTGGATAAATGTTCATTCATGGCTGTAGGGTGTCTTGCAAGGACACTGTTTGTCCAGCTTAGTGGTTTGTTTTGGTGGGGTTTTTAATTGTTATTTTTTTGAATTACAAATTTACTTTCTGATTCTTTTCCAAAAGCTTCCTCTAGCTTTAGCTTGCCCTTCAGTCAAAAATGCAGCCTCTACAAGCCTGCTTCTGTGTATTTGTATGTGTAATTTTTGTTTTCAAGTGCTAAACTAACATCTAGTTTTGGTGTTCTCTAAGCAATTCGTCACTGTTCCAAGTCTTTCTGCAGACAAGTTTGTTTGGTCAAATGGGCTTGTATGTCAATAGTTTTCATCTTGTCACTGGTGGGAAAGATTGAAAACCATTTTGCTAATGGTATTCAGTGATGTAATGTCTCATGAGATGAGCAAGAGTTCAAGAGACACTCTCATGGTTCCTGATGATACAGCTGGTTCTGGGAGATGCCTGATGGTGTGCAGGACATTCAAGGCCAGGAAATGGTTAAATTATTCTGCTCTGAGGGAGCCCTCTGTGTTTTCTTCTATCTGTCAGTTAGTCTTTGCTTTTCTTCCTTTAGTATTTAGATGAAGCCACTTAAAAACCTGTTAAAGCATTCTGGATTTCTTTAGCTTGTTGATTATGCTTTGATCTGAAACCTTCAGAAGCAGCTCCCTTTTTCTGCTGAACTTCCTCATATCATACTCAGTATGGGTTTCTTCCAGGCAGTTAGCCTATCTTTTGGTTATGTCGTCTTCACTTCTCTCAAGTTTTTAATTCATTCATTCATTCAATCTTGGGTGTTCAAAACATAATTATATTATGTTGTTGGGGTTTTGCTTTGGAATACAAGCAGAGCTTGTATTTTTTGCAGAAAATGGAGTAGCCTTCTTCAAAAAGAATTATAGTTCCTTCCCCAAAGGTGCTGGGCTTGAACTCCTTGGCAGACAGAGCAGGTTCTGACCCACAGCCCTTCCTGATCACGAAGGGCATGTGATAACTAATCCCTGTGATACTATATAGTGTGAGAGAGGCAAGGGGAGGAAGAATACCATTTCTTCCTGGGTTTTTTGTGTGGTGTCTGACAATGTAGATGTCTGTTGAACGTCTCTTAATAATGCCTGCTGTGCTGAGCTCTCATGAGGATGGTAAGATATAGGGGTGTCTGCTTTCTACACCAGGGTTGAGGGTAGGTCAGCCATGCCAGGATTGGAGCAGCCTAGGCAGACCTGTAGTTGCACTTACAAGGAACTTTAGGGCCACAGCAGCAAAGAGTCTGTGGACATAATCCACTACCACATCAAATACTGATCCAGGCTTGAAAGATCAGAATTTTCAATTTACAGGTAAAATTCCACTTAAGTCCTTTTCAGTCCAGCTCTAACCCATGGCTTTTGTTTCCCGTGAGTGCCAAAAGTTTATATTGGCATCAGTCTCCCTCCTGAACCATAGCCATGTTATTCATTTCAGAACAATGGAAATCTCAGTATGTAATCAAATGGGAAATCAGCTAGAGAAAAAATAAATATACCAGAATTCCAGGAGAATGTATACAGTGAATGAAAATAAGGAATAATAGCTGTGAAAATTTCATTAAAGAAAACCAAAGCTGAATGTTGATAATTGTGAAGGAATAGAGAAAATATGGCAAAATAGCGCAGACAAAAATTATTGAAAAGACTATTTGGCTTGCATTAACCTTGTCAGTTGGGCTCTATTACTTTGCATTATAGGTAAAACCAGTAAATAATAGTTCTTGTTAAATATCAGCACTGGGTAAATGAATTGAATTTGTTGTAAAGGACATGTTCTCCACTGTACAATTTTAGATGTAAATTGCAAATCTCACATTGGAGCTCTATTACATTTGAACATGAAGAGTAACTGTATTGAGAAAAGCACTGAACTGATCTTCAGAATGATGTCTCCTTAATACGTTAGATATGTGGACTTATATTTCCATTAACTTATAGATTGTCCAGATATAGTAATGTGCAGATATTTTGGGAGCATCCTCAGAATGAATCTTGAACAACCCTCAAATCCAGGCCGGTTTTACATCTCAAAGTTGCACATGCAGTAGAAGGGATCTGTAATTGCAGGATATAACTCTGCTCAAATAAAATGAGACTAAGTGAAAGAGAACCATTGGACCACATAACAATGTAAACAAATAACCATATAACATATAAAAAGACAGTCGAGGAAAGAGCTTATAGAGTCTCTAAGCTCACGAATGCTACAGAGAAAGTGAATAGAGTATGGTTATGCACGGCCTGAAGCCAGAAAATGAAATTAACAGAGCAATTTTAAAGCAAAAATCCACAGTTATTGGTGGGTAAAAAAGGTAACTCATTGTTTCCAAGATGATGTAGATGCCAAAATCTTATCTGGGTTCAGAAAGCATTTACACTAATTCATGGAGGAAAACTCTATAAAGGGCTCTTCAGTGCAAAGATACAACTTGTGTTCAGGAAGTCTTTAAGCCACGGTTTGCTGGAAAACCAGAGGGTATGTTGGGAAAGTGTGACAAAATACTTGCTGTCTTTCCATTTTTATCCTCCATTTGCTACTGCCAAGGCAGGTATCAGACTGCATGGATTATTAGTTAGAATCACTCAGCCATTCTCATGCTGCTGTTCGTCTTTTCTCATTAACTCTTCTTTCTAGTTATCAGTCCAATATGACATGGAGGAAACACCAGCAAAAGTAGAAAATCTCTTAGTTGTACAAGTAAGTTATGTATAGCTCATGGAGTAAAATGAGTCTTACTGCCTTCCTTAAAACCTATTTATTTTTCCTATTCATTCATTTAGAGATCAGTCCTATGGTCATGCATTACCATGCATTTGGCTTTATGCCTGCAGTATGCATGGCTTTATCTGTTGGAAAAAATAAAAATAATTAAAAAAAAAAAAAAAGAATTTCCTAGTTGAGCTGTTAGAGGAGGAAATTCCAATGGTCTCTTCCATGACTTTTCTACACAACTTCAAAGATAAATTTGAGACTGAGATTACAGACACTCAAACAGGTCATTGGCATATAAAATGAAGTTGTCCTGATTTTAAAAAATTATAAAAGCATGATTCACTCTCTAATAGAAATTTAGGATACCTTAGAAAGAATTGTTTTATCTCTTGACTAATCTAATTTTATCACACATTTAAAAGCTTATCTTCCAATGAAGAGTCTGCTTTCAACTGCACAGCTTGCTCATTTGTACACAGGTACTATAGTGCAATTCGCTCCAGGCTTATGCCTCAAGCTTCATTCTCTATGTTTCTGTAGCCTTAATTATCCCATAAATTACTTTGAAATCCCCAGGGGGAACCTTCCAATCCAAAGTGATATTTAGTTTTTATTTATTGCTGTAAGAGCAAAAATGAGGCTACAGAACGTGAGTAGACACAAATTCCTGACCACACATCCCCAAAAGAGGTTGAGCAGCAATTATGTTCTGTATTTTGCCCTTTGAATCAACACTGCCTTTTTCTTTAGTTCAGTTATCTAATCCAAGTCTTTGGGGTCAGGAATAGGTGTGATGTTGGCTTAATAGCAATAGGGCTCATTCATCCCCTGTGATGTTTTGTTTTGCTTGGGATTGCCTTCTCATTCCACTATGTCACCTATGTGCTTATATACCTTAAGCTTCAGTTCCCCAGTATATCTATCTATTGTCTGAAGTTGTACTTTCTCAAATGACAGCCTTACTTCAAATTGTATAATGCCCCTCTTCCCTGCCAAAAGAAAGACACTTAGGACACTGTCCTTTGAATGTATTCACTGAACTGAGAGCAAGTTCCTGCAGACTTTACGTTACTCCTATGCTACTGCTTCTTGTATCCAGTCTGCTCTGTTGACCTATAACAACATTTTAATGCAACTTATGTACTTTGAGCTTCCCAAGCAATTATCTGGACGGAAGTATATGGGCTATATGGGTTGATAGTGAGGACTTATTTGTGCACTCCTTGCATTTTTCGAATGGCTAAATTTGCATATGGTGTATGCTTGGATGTTACTGAAAGTACACAGAGCATGGAGATGTTTGATGCAGAACTTCTAGTGGTTTGGGTGGTATCATGAAATGAATGTTAACTGTCTATTTCATCTTCTGACCTGTTACCTGCCCATTTGCTTTTTTTCCTGTGAGAAGATTCATCCAAATTTGGGTAGCTAAATCAGACGCACAAATCCATCAGAAAGTGCTGAGTGATTTACATGAAATTAAGCTTTGCTTTAAATTTTTTTGTGGAGATCAAATCTGTAACATTAGGTACCAAACCAAGATGACACTATTTTGTGTAACAGAGACATTCCCAGGTTTTGATTAAGAATCAATCTGTGCAGTTTCTTGGATCAGACATTTAAAGGAAATGTGACCAACCTTCTTAGCTAATGTATTACATATACTGAACTTTTTAAATGGCACATGTATTTTTGAGAGTTAATATTTTTATACAGTACGGTATTAGTAAGTTTAATAATGAATACCAGTCTATATATAGTCATCTGCACTGAAAGCTATGAGAAATATCTGTTTCTCTTGGTAAGATAAAGTTTGAAAATCTTCTGCAAATATTTTAAAGGTGTCAAGAATAAAAAAAGAAGAAAAAAGATCTTTGAAAAATGAAAGGGGACTTATGAAGATCAAATTCATTGTTCCCAAATTTCCTGGGAAAGGGGGATATGCAGAGATGCAACATGAAATTAAATGCAGATTAGTTTAGTTGCAGGTAATAGGTATACATGCACTTGGGACAGGGAAAGGTGGTAGTGAGGGAAAGGCTTTGTCATCTGCTCTGGAAGCAGATGACTCTGTTATCTTCAAAGGGATTGAAGCACTTCCATAATAATTTACTTAACTAAAGAGTTTTAACTGGGTCTTCTTTAGAGAGATTTGTGATACTGAGAGTTTAAATGCGATGCTTCCCTAGTCCCTACTTGATCTAGAATGCAACACATCATGTTCTGCTGTCTGCAACATGAAGGAAAACTCTTGATATTGGCCATTTGCAATTAGCTCTCTCAGTTTCTTGAACATGTTCAACGAAAACCAAGTGTTAAAAGAAGAAACAGCAGCTAATTTGCTTGTCTGATACTTCTTTTGCTAACTGTAACTGTCTCTGCCCCCTCACAAAAATAATATGACAGTATGCATAACAGTAAAGAGATTGTTTGCTGGTGACTTACAACAAAATCAGTTACTTGTCAGTATTTACCTAATACTGCAAGTGGTGCATGGTTTTAATAAGAAAGAAAGAAAATAAATGGATAACTCACTTTGCTTCTTGTTTGTCTCCCTAGTAATATTTATGTTCTGGTTACAAGAACTTAAGAACTTAATTGTTTTATATTTAATTTAAAATTGATTAATTATATAAGTAAATATTTGAAGTGAGGCATGCTTTAATTCTATTGCTTTACTTCTATCAAGGATCATAAATAAACACTGGGGTTAGTGGCATGGTACAATTCTGTTTGGGTCCTCTTCATACCCACATATGGAAATAATTAGTAACAAACAAGATTAAATGACCATTTTAATTATATAAGCTATACCAACAACAGCTTTTTATAGAAAATAAAATGAGCTTGAAGTGGAAGGTACCAGCCTGCTGAATCTATACCACTGACCAAATAACTCTTCAGCTGAATCCTGTGAACAAATCTAAGTCTAAATCTTTAAAAACATTTTGCATCATGATCCACAGAGGGACTTCATCATCATGGTATTCAACATTACAGGGGTACTGAAAAGCAAGAAGCTTCAGGAGGTCTTTTTGCATATATAGCAATTACAGTTTAAGGATCTGTGAAATCAATATTTGTTATCTAAAGTTGCAGTAGTGCCTACGTTGAATTCTTTGTGAGTGATCTAGTCGCACTTGGAATCTGAAAAGTGCCTGGGACCTATAGTAATCTTTCAGGAAGTGACTATATCCATTAAAAATTAATAAATATCACTAGTTAGCAGGTCTGGCCTTAATGTTTAAGTGGATCTGATTGACAACTTTCTGATAAAGTGGTTTTTTCAATTATGGTTATGGGAAAACATTTTTTTTTCCTCAGTACACTGGCTCAGTTTTGTCAATTTTTTCCACTTTGTTCAGAAAATCTGTGATAAAAATTCCTTTTGAATTTAACTAGCTCAGAATATTATTTTTTAAAAACTGGTAAGTGCATTAGTTTTTTAGCTCGATTGCAGCTCACGGTCTCATTTCTCCTATGCATCAATCATCCTAAAGAACTTGAACCCTTTGTGTTGTGGTGGAGGTTTCCCTTATCAGGGAAGCAATCTCTGCATGCAGCTGTGTAGGAATCACAGCCAGGGACACCTTTAGGGTTTGTGACAGTTAGGGGATACAGGCAGGTTGAAGGTAGCTTCAGTGAAGAAAGATTATTTATTTATTTATTTAGTAAAACAACTTCTGAGAATGAATATTAGTCTTTCTCATATAACACCTCTCCCAAATAAGTTTTGAAGCAGATGCAAAGCCCATGCAGTATTATACATCACTGATCTCTTCACTCCGCACCAAAGCTACTTTGTGGTGGCAATTTTGTGCATGTTCCCTGGCAATATGTGTCTATAATTACACTCAGCCCCAGTCACAATACGAGAGAAGAGGGTGGGTTTGCTCTCAAAAGAGTCACGTTGGAAAGGAACTTGGGATATGATGATACATCATCTGTTCTCCAGAAGGATTTGCAAATACTGCCCATGTCAGAATCTACAAGGAATATATCTTTTCTCCAGTCATTAAGATGTGTCTTTGTGGGATAAATGAGTCTATATGTTTTGTTAAAAGTACAGAAACTGCTATATTGAATTTTACAGTACTGTAGTCCTATGCCAGATGGGACTACATGAAGGTGAAAAAAGTCCATTATTAAAGAATAATTTTCTCAAAAGCTTTGAGTGTCTTTCACCCCAAACAGGGTGTAGTTTCCATCCTTAAGCAGAATAAATGTTGTCTATCATGTGTTAGGTTTTGTCCTCCCTGCCTTTCACATAATAAGAACATAAGAAATCCCCTACTGAGTAATCCCCTATGGTCTGTCAAGCCCAGCAGTGTCTCCAGCCTATTGTCTCCAGCAGTGGTAAAGGGAGATGCTATTTAAAGACCAAGCACGAGGCCTGGCTGCCTTTTGCAGTCCATTCTCTTTGTATTTCTCCAGTATCCAAAGTCAATGTATTAGGGATGGTGGCTACTATATCACTGCCTAGTCATTTTAGTATCCATATATAGACCTATCATCCACAAATTTGTCCAACCTCTTTCTGAACCTGCTGACACCATCTGTCTCCACAACCTGGATCTTCTGTTAGCAAGATGTAGAATTGCTCTGCCTCTTGTGTATAGAAGTACTTTCATTTATTGTGTTTTTAAATCTCCTATTATTCTCATCAAGTATCCCTAGTTCTAGTATTACAAAATTTTGCTAATGGCAGTTCAACATGATGTTGGATATATGGGTAGGGCACAATTTTGTACAACAACAAAGTTGTTGTAAATATTCATTATTCTGCATTATTTTGTATTCTATTAAAAGGAAAAAAATGAGCCTTTGTTGTGTTGTTTATAGGACTGGTACTGAACAGAGCGTTTCATTGTGCCATCTGCAGTGCCAATAAATCTTTTTCCTGCCTGTTTAACTACTTCAGAAGCCAGAATTTTATTCCAAAACAGACATGATAAATATATTTGCATTGTAATTATAATTAAGGAGTTAAAGTTATGATCACTTTAATTGTAGTTTAGCTTCTCTATTGCTCATTTTCCTATTGTGAATCAAGCTTTAAAGTAGAAAAGTTGGTTTTTAGTTAGAATATAACATTTAAAAATGCAGAGGCATTAAAAGGAGAAAATCTTGCTGACAACCTATGTAATATGCGAATGAAGCAATCAGATGGAGAATGGAAATTATATGACGGCCTTCACGAGGAACAGGAAATTAAGGCTATGGATTTACTGTAGCAGGAAAGGCTCTATTTTAAGGGAGAGATCATACCCCTTTTAGACCATGAGGCATCACTGTGGCAATATACCAGCTGTTAAAAAAAGCAAATTATTAGTGACCAAGTATTCAATATATCTGACATTGCATTTTTAAGCAATTTGTAGTCTGGAAATGAGGAGAAGATGACATTGAGCATTTGGTTCTCTTCAAAAACATTGTATAGCTATCTCTGTTATTGATCCTTCACTTCCTTTTTGTTCCAAGAAAAATAATTGAGTATACATAAAAATAAAAGATAAGTGGTGAAATATTGATGTATTTCCTCTTTTGTACTTCTATATATGTATGAAGATTTATATTTTAATTTTGATCACAGATATGGCAATACTGGTCATTTCTAACTATAGCAAATCTTATGTATCTGGTCTGAGTCACTTTAACCAAAAGCCCTTTTGCCTGAGCTTTTGGGTTCACATACACATGGAATGGAACTTAACAGCTTTACAAATATTTACTGACTTTGTATGTTGCAACAGACATCACTTTTCTGTAGAAGTTCATGACTGTCTGTGTATATGGGTGCTGAAAATTGTAATGGTCTCTTATTACAGCTTCTGCAAACAAGACAAGTTGCCCATTACGTTCCAGTCCTGTGTGATCACAAAGGAGTGCCAGGTGTCAGAGTGGTCAGAATGGACCCCCTGCTCCAAGACCTGCTTTGACATGACAACCCCGAAAGGGAATCGTACAAGATCACGGACCATTAAACAGCTCCCCATCGGCAGTGAAAGTGAATGCCCACAGTTAGAAGAAACAGAGCAGTGTGTTTCTCAAGGAGATGGTGTGGCACCGTGCATTACGTAAGTTGGTTCATTTCAGTTCTCCCTATACTAAAATGAAGAATTTCAGTTAAGCATACCGGGCTGGTGGTGGAATATCAACCAAATCATTATTAAAGAAATGATAGGTTTAATTTTTTATCCTTTGCTTATTCAGTGCTCTTCTTAAAAGCCTGAAGTCTGCAAATATCTGCTATTATAGTGAAATCACTTCCTCCTCTAAATACAGGAAAAATAACAAATACATATTTTTTCATTAGTGTTAACTTTTAAAATAAAACATTTGTGTGTATGCAGGCTCAGTCAAGACTATAATAAATTAATTGTATTAATTTGCTAGTGATCTTTTCCCTACATAACATTTCTGCCAGAATCATTGTTTTCTGAAGTACTTGTCTGTTTGCAGATGAAATGCTGAACATAGGAAAGAGGCGATAAACATCTGTTTAGCAACCAGGCTTTTTTAGTGAGACTCGTATTCAGCACAACTAAAGCAGGACTGGGCCCCAATGGAAAGTGGGAGAGGCTAGCAGTGACAGTAAATAAATTAACCCTGTTTAGGAGAAATGACAGCAAGCGCTTTACTATTCAAGAGATTGCTGTAATCTTTATCAACTGATCGAGATTAATATTAAAGTCCAAACTGTGCTTTTTCTTTATCAGACTGAGAAGAGAGTCTGGGGAAATGTCATTTGATGTTAAGCATCTTTGACTGTGGTACATATTTTTCATTTAAGAGTTGAAATGTCATCTTTCCCCATCTCCAGCCACATTAGGAGGCAGTTGGCTTGATTTAGCCTTAAAGTATTTGTTGGGTAGAAAATTCTGTGGCATTTCTTGTGGTTTATAATCCTGATTGGGGTTTTAACTGGGAGTCACAGATCTTCTTTTCTGTGCTTTCACTGATTGGAAGGCTCACAGCTTCTCGTCATTCATCAGTACCCTGCAGGGATGCTTCAGTATTGCAGAGTCGTCTTCCTCTTGACAGTGAAAAAGGAACTTGCTGAAAGTTTTTTTCTGAAGTAATAATAAAAAAATACAATTATAGTTTTACCCTGATATTCAGGAGAAACTTCTGTCTCTTATCAAAGATGAACAAGAGGCTTTGGGGTTGTTTGGGGGGGGGTTGGGTTGTTGTGATTTTTTCCCCCTCTCCTTTTCTGGCTCTCATGTTTCTCAGTGTGCACGTTTCTTTGATATTTTGGCTTCGGTTCATATAAATTGTCTAGCTCTAAACAATTGCCAACAGTCACAGTCTTGAAAGTTAGCTTATCTGAACATAGACTATGTCTCTGTGTATAAAATTTTTCTTCCCTCCAATAAACTATTTATATGTGCAGTATGTTTCAGGAATTGAACAGAAAAGATCTTCCTAAAAAGTAAAGATTTCAAAAGTGAAATAATAGAGGAAAAGTGTCCACTCACATAAAATATTAGATGTAATGCATCTCTATGTACAAGAAATTGTGGGGCTCAGGTCTTTTAGAAAACAAATAAAGCTATTAAGCTGTTTCAGCTTGTGTAACTTAATGCTGTGTAAAATGGCTTCATGATTTCTAAAGACCCAATTAACAAAATCTGATCCAGGTATGGTTGGCGGACCACAGAGTGGACAGAATGCCGTGTTGATCCTCTCCTTAGCCAACAAGACAAGAGGCGAGGAAATCAGACGGCGCTGTGTGGAGGTGGTGTTCAAACCCGGGAAATGTACTGCGTGCAAGCTAATGAAAATCTCCTCTCCTATTTAAATACCCTCAAGGAAAAAGAAGGTAAATTTGATTCACTTGCAATTGAATTAGTGTGAAATCAGAGCACTTCAGCATTCCAGAGCTCCTTGACAGCCATTGTCTTCTGTCATGTGTGCCTTCTTACCTTGCAGGTTAGTTATTTTCTTGTTCAGGTGAAAATACTTAATTGCAGTACCAGAGATTTCAGTCTCTATGCTGCAAATATTGGTTCCTAGCTACAAATTACTATTTCTTAATATCTACTGAAAAATATTGGCTTATGTGAAGGATGTCTCTCAATAAGAAAGAGCATGAGAAGGTGGGTCAGAAACCCTAGATTCAGTTCCGTTCTGTACTACAAATTTCTTGTGTGTCCTTCAGCTGGGTGATGAACCTGTGCAGTTTGATGTGCGGATGGAATATGTCAATTCTGGCATGTAAGCTCAGCATAGAAACATGTTAATATATTACTAGATTTCATTTTCAGGGAATCGATTTTTTTTTTCTTCTTTTTTTCTTCTTTTCTTGATTTGGTCAAGTTCTTAAGTCGCTTTCAGGACTTCAAGGCAATATAATTACATGGGTTTGTTTCCCTAACTGAAAGAGAGAAGAGATTATTCCTTGTCACTGTTACAGCTTGTACAGCTTCATAAGAAAAGAGAGAACAGCTTAGGAGACAAAATCTTTAATTCATTTGGTAATATGCATACTTAAGAACAACACTTGAGTATTTTATGTTATGTCTACTTCTGCATACTAATGCAGCACTATAGACTTAGAAATTAGTGAATTAAGCTAAATGCATTTAGCTTGTTAATTAAATTTTATCCCCTTCTGTAGCTGTTTCATACAAACACATATTATTATTAAAAATAAATAAATAAATACAGCCACATAATCCAGGAAAAGCGACATCATTATACAAGCAATGTGCAATACAACATTTAGACCAGTGTGGACCAAACTGCAGGCTACTGAGGTTTCTGTTGTGGGTTAAAGTTACTCTCAAACTTGCCATAGAGGCAGAGTTTGTGGGGAATATTAATGCTGACATCCATTTCAGCATGACTGCTCGGATCAGTGGGGTGTGACTTGTGTGCTCCATGGGCCCCACATCTGTATTTATTAAAGAAGCTTTCAAGCCTCTTCATTTAATGCAAATCAGCTTCTGCCCAAGGGCTTTTAGTAAATCGCCTCTGCTGAACAAAGTTTAGATGCCCCTGCCTTAGAGTAAAGGAGTAAAACCTCCCAGCTAAGGAGAGGTAACAATAAAATCAGTGGCAGCTTACTGTTCAGAATGATGATTAGGATTTTGGTAGGCTGTGAAGTCTCGCCGGCTTAGGTGGGTGTGAAATCTACCCTTATCAGACTGTGACAGGAATACGCGGAGCCCATCAGGAGGTAATCTCTGCAGGCCCCAGAAAGCTGATTAAAATGTAACTAGTCTTTGGATGCATAAACATGAGAACAATTTTTCAAGAGCTCAAACTAGGGGTGAAGTGGATCTTAGTTTAAAAAGGAGCTCTGGGGTGTTTCTGTATTAGGGGACAGATTTTCAGAAGAGCTGCTTCTCCACTCATCCTCCCTCTCTCTCCACTCCCATCTTGGATTCGGTGTGGGCCAGAGCTACTCCCCAGGCCCTCCTAGGAACAAGCAAATCAGGGCCTCTAAAAACAATACCATTTGAAAACTATGAGTAATTTGAGGATGGGAAAAAGCCGGGGAGACACCTTCCAGTTTTAGCTGTGGGGAAACGCCTTCATTTCAGTGTAGTTTGCTGTTGGTTGTAGTGAATGCTGTCTCGGTAAGGCTGCTTTGAAGACCTCCGTTCTCATATACTCATGGTGGCGTTTCCCTGTTATTTCAGAAAGTCAGTCACAGAGCAAGTCGAAGGCTAGTGCTGCACCTCTGCTATCGATCACTTTTGAAATAACAGGTAGGTAAATTAAGGCCTCTAACCTGGCCTTTCACTCAAAAGTGTGCAAAGGAGGCAATGTCCCTTTCAGGGGAACTACGTTGGCTGAAAGTCTATAATCAATATGTTTATATAGCTCTGAAATAGTTTAACAAATTTATGCATTCTCAGGAAATTTCAGATCAGTTTTAAAGTGACAGGCCTAAACTCAAACTAAAGAAGTTCATGAGCCAGCTAGGATGCTAGGGCAGTTCCCTGCTCTACTCCTGATCTGTTTTAGCAAGTGACTGATTTTTGTCTTGATTCTGAGCTCTGGGAATTGCTTTGTTGTGTTCATCACAGCTGGTATTTCTAGTCCCTTTTTTAGATTTAAAACACCGAGTTAGGGCTCCAGTAAGAATTTGAACTTTTAATACTTCGCTGAACCAGAATCCCTCACAACATTCAGGTCTGTATTATCTCCTATCAGAATTCATAAATTTAGACTTGAGGAAGAAGAGGGAGTATTGGGTGTAGTAATTAGGCAGCTGACCATCAAGATTCCTGGAGGCCACTGTCATTCTGCCATTTACTTGCCACTGACTTAAGTTGTTTCATCTCTATTCACCTATTTAACTGGTTTAGCCATGAAGTTTCTCTCACGGTAAGCCTATGAGATAGATTGTGTCATCTTTTTCCAAGTACCTTTAAAATCCTCGATGTAGAATGAGGATGGGAGGAAAGTTCCTTTATGGGCATAAATTTATTCTACATCTGCAAACACATGCTCATTGCCTGTTAAACACAGAGGAACTACTTACGTGCATGGGATTGTGCAGTTACTCAGAGAATCAGGTCCTGAATTACGTGCTGTCTTTTGATGACAGCATTCAGCATTGTAGAATATGGGCGAAGAATATGTATTCTTTCATTGTTGGTCATAACGTGTTTTGGGCTTGAGTTTTTCTTGTTCTTTTTGAGTGAGAGCACTTTAACTGGAGAAATTTCCTTCTGTTTGCTGTAAAACCAGTGAGACAAATGACCAGAAGGAGGAGTATGAAGTTATGTCTGCTTATGCTGATGCAGCCACATACAAATTCACTCTCTTTGCCAGCCTGGTTGTTACTGGGCACTGGTCTGTTGCAGGTTTCTGGAGAAGAATTGGGAGGTTGAGACCTCAATAAATATAGCAAATGCTTAAGAACAGAACTGTGTTTTTTCTCTTCAGCTCTTTTTAAAATGCAGTCATTCAGGGAGGTGTTTTACAAAGGTATAAAATATATTCAGCTAAAATTTCCTAATATAGTAGATGGTTTGAGGACAGGGTAATTGAATCTCATTTTAGTTTTTAGGTCACTACCTCAAACCTGAAATTCATTCAAAACTGAGTCTAATTTTTCAGTTAGACTGAAGAAGAAAAAGAGATCAAAATGCATTCAATTTTCTTTCCATTTTTGGCCCCAAATTTGGTCAAATTCCACACAGAGCTTCTAGTATTACACACGGTATAATCAGCATTCAACACCACTGCCAAGGAATAAAGAACAATCTTTATTGCTGTCACAAGAGAGTATGAAAGGATAGAGATAAGACAAGGTTTTAAACTGTAAATTTCTGCATCTAGCATCATCTTCTCTCACAGCGTCTTTGCTAAACAATAAGCAGCAAAAGCTGAGCTCATTTATACTTTTTTTGATGCTGAAAGAAATCCATTTAAATTAGTGGGAGCAAAATGTTCATAAGATACCCAGGCAAGGCTAAGTTTTCTTATTTTACTGTCATCTCAAAGAAAGAATTCTGAGTAATCGTGGGTGAAATACAACCTGAGTGTTCAATGATGAAAACATTTTTTAATAATCTGGAATATAAATTGTCTGTCCTACTGTTGAATTCTTTTGTTTTAAAAGCAATATATAACAGATCTGGTAGCAGAGATCTGTACATCACTTATGTTCTAAGAACAGCATTTCAAAAATATTTGGGCATATTGAGAGATTTATTGATACCACTTACCTGTCCCCAAAGCACTTCTTTCTTCCCCTACACTCTAATGAGTGATGGAAAAGACAGATATTTTCAGTAGGTGTTTTCATGGTAAGTTTATTTAACAATGATGTTTGCTAGACCTAGAATACTTACTGCACAGATACCTCCAAAAAAAGTGTAATAATGTTCCTATTACTTAAGTCACCCTCTTTAAATCCAAACACGGTCACAATTCCTCATATTTTAGACTTTCAGGACCATCACAAATTTAGCTTGAAGCCAAAGGGGTTGCAACAGTAGCAGAGTAATACCTTCCATTGGCAGAGTCTTAAAAATATCTGGTTGAGATATGAAACATCTGTGGTATGAAAATCTATTTAAAGCTTCCTGATGAAAGGTCTTTGTTATTTTTCTGCGTAACATCCTGCAAACTAGTGCGATGGTAAGTGCTTTATCCTGATGCAGGCTGGAGATGAAGCATGGCATTCCTCAGAACACTTTCTCTGTTCCCTGAAGCAAGGCTGCATCTCAAGGGTGTAATTGACCCTTAATTTCAACTGTTTCACTTGGGCAATTCCCTGATTAAATCAAGGTTGAAAAAAATACAGCTAACAGTTACTTACTGTTTTTCTTTTTTTATTAGAAGCTATTCAATAAAAATTCAATTACAAGCAAATTATGTTTATTTATATCCATGTTCTACACAAGATATGCATATTATGTTGATTATCACGCACGTTAGGTGCGCATGTCAAACTTATTGTAAAATTCAATGTTCTGCCATAAAATTTAATTCCAACATAGCATTATGCAAATGTTGGAATATTTGTTCATGTATTATTTTTTGTTAAGAGATTGGTGAGCTGGAGACAGTAATGTCGAATGACTATCTGCCATCTTCATGCCTTCATTATGTGGAGCAACGTGGTGTAAAACTGTGCCAAAGGAGGCAACATGGGAAACCAGAACAGGGTGATGTTTTTTCATTCCCTTTTCTCCTTAAAAAGTGGGAATTGAATGCTTTTTCTGTAAGTGGAAAGATCATCTACTTAGAAAGTCTGAATGGAAAGACACACACATATCTACAAATGAGATCATACATTAACAACCTGTTGTTTAACACTATACCTGTGGTTATTGATCTCATCTTTCAGAAGGAGATTTTGTCATATTCTGAACTTATTTCATAATATGTTTCATCAGAGAGCTCTTTCCATTGAAAGAGATTATTTGTAGTGGTAGCAGAAAATTAATGAGGTAACTTTCCTGTGAAAAAAATGCTGAGGAAGTAGGATGGGAGTGTTTTAAGTTAAGGAATTGCACGTTTCTTCAATCAACCAAAGTGAATGAGTATGGTAGACTTCACTTTGCCTTCTAGCAGATATTCTCTGCTTAGTGTAATATTTTGTCAAGTCCTATATTAGGAAAGAGAATTAAAATCTTGCTTGTAATGAAATGGTACATTTTGTTTTAGAGTTCTATGCCTTACTCTGGTACCTTACAGAGTTGTCCTATTATTTGTGTAACAACCTGGGAATTCAAAAGTTAAGTATGGAAGGAGCAGCGTGATTTTGGCCTGTTCCAGGGCTTATTGATCCTTAAAGGATAGAAGACTCTGCCTTCATATGTGTCTTTATAGATTAATAATACTTCAATGAAAAAAAGAATTGTCTTGTGCAGAGTTTTAATTATTTTAAATATATTATGTATATATATTATATGCAAACCATATGTGTATCTAAACCAAAGCCTTTCTTGAACTAAAGCTGCTGCTGCACAAATCTTATTGCTGAGTGTGCACTGAAGGTCTTTAGAGTAAAAGAAAAAAAAAGAAAAACATTGTCATAATTTTAACTGTGTTTCAGGTTATAGCTTAAAAATAATCTTCTAAATATTAATTAACCAGGCTTCTGAAGTTGTAGTATCATATAGGAGCAAAGGGATTTATACAGCTTTTTGTTCAATTTCTTAAGTGAAGACATACTCAATAAGACAGCAGGACATCGATTTACACACAGCGCAATGTGAACAACTGTTGTAGTAACATAATCTATCCATTAAATGAAAGGACTAGGTCCGAGAGGATGCTGCAATATCTACAGTCTTCCTGACTCCACATAATCGGATTTGGCTCTGTTCATGCAGAGAGTAAACTGACTTCTGTTTCATTTCTTCAAGACAGGCATTTTTCCACCACTTCATCAGATTAAAATGATGAGATAGCAGCCTTTTTGAATGAAAGATGGTTCTGTCCACTTAGAGCTAAGGATCGTGACCAGTGACATGTGGGAAATGTGTTGACTTTGTTTTGACAGCCTCAAGACCGGTGGACCGTAAGCTGTGTACAGGACCTCTTCCCAGCACCTCCCAGCTGTGCCATATCCCCTGTCCTACAGAGTGTGAGACCTCGGCGTGGTCAGCCTGGGGACCATGCACCTATGAAAGCTGTGATGACACTCAGGCCAAGAAGGGTATGTAAAAGTTCAGAGAAGCCTTTTAATGGTGATTATTTCATATTCCTAAGTCACTAGGCAACTCTAGCTATGCAAGCATATTAAATTTTGTGCCAAGAAGGGTGTATCCAGTGCCTCTGAGCGTCAAAAAAAGGTCATTGAATTAGGGCTATATTTAGCATTACTGCTCCACCAAAGCTGGCAAAAATGTAGGCTGTTTACTAGGCTCTCAAGGTCAATTTGTGTTATTACAGGTCAATTCCAGTTTCAAACCTTCCTCTCAAACTGAAAGGGATACAGTTTGTATATGTGTTCAAATCACAATTCTGGCACTGTCTTTGAAGGAGGACAGAAGCAGCCTTTGAGGTGCATAGTGTCTGAGTCACTCAAAGATTTACAGTTCAGTAATAGCTTCAGAATTCACCAGCAGACCGTAAAACATGCTCTGGCAAAGAGCTGGAACCATTCGCCATTGATAAGTGACCCTGTTTTACTGATGATGTGTGCTGGTTTCAATTTTCACATGTTTTACAGTTTATTCCTATGCAGAACAGATTGTAGAAACCTGACATCAAAATAGGAAAGCAAGAATACAGTGACAAACACCTCATGTAAGAAGTCTGCAGGTTTCTGGCTCTAAATAAGAAAAAACGGCCTAGTCATTGCTGCGATGTGATTATCTGACAAAAGTTGAGAACACAGACTTGGTTCCTTGATTGAAAACACTCATAAGAAAGGGCAGCCACATATGTCCACTTGAAGGAGCAACTGTAATTACCAAGTTAGCTTAGCTTCTTCTTCCTGGTATACTGCTAGCTACACTTCAGTCTGGGTAGCAATAATGCAAGTTTTACAATGCTGTCTCATGGTAATGTGACCCAACCTTGATCAATTCAAGAAGGAAAAAGCAATTCAGTGTGTAAGCCTATTGGATTAAGTCTCCTCTGTGTACAGCTGTCAAGTAGCCTGTTATTTCTGTTGCTGTTCCATCACTGAAAGATTTCCTATGTTTTCAGGGGTAATGTTTAGGTTTGTGAGACTGAGGACACCTGCCCAGTGGAAACATATTAGGATGTACTTTATGCAAGTCTTTATTCCTGCACACGTGAGCAAGGATCTTTTCTCAACCACCAATATTTTCCTTTTTCTGGAAATTCTTATATTTTATTTTATAATTGCATTGACCATTCTCCTGGGAGAATGATGTAAAAGTTGTACCGGCACTCCCAGTTTTAGCAGCAAGTCTTTCTGCATATTTCAGGAATTGCCCTTTACTGTGGATCACTTGCCCCCTTTGTTGCAGTGGACACTGGAATTCTTTTTTTTGAAATTATATCAGCCTTTTGTGGCAGGCTTAGTAAACCATTTGGACATGATTTGGCTGACCTCTTCAATTTAGAAAAAAAACAGTTAAAGGTACATGGAAATGTATTTTTAAAGTAATATTTATTATAATTGAATTAAGAGGCATGTGTTCAAACAAAGAATCAATTCTTGCACATATGTGCTTGAAAACTCTCTCCTGTTTAGTTTGTGTCCTGGTAGAAGTTAGAGTTATATGTAGCATTTTATAAAAAATAGCTGTGTATTACTAATCTGCCTGAATAGTGAGATAAAACAAAAGAGACTGTGAAGAGATGTGAAAAGAAACAAACCTTTGCCAAAGTTAAAATATTCTGATCAGATATATCAGAAACTGTAGAAAATTATCACATGAGAAACTATTTCCTGAATCCATTCAGTTTGGTTAGGTTGTTCTGACTATAGATTTAGTCCAGCTTTTTCCACATGCCATCCTGAAAGTGAGAGGGTTGCTCTTAGAGACTGACATTGACCTGGCAGATGACACACTGTATAAAGGCCCATCAGTTTCTCTGATCCAAAATAAGCTTAGGTAGTCTTAAGGAAATTTGTAAATATTTGCAAGGGAATATTGTGATGTTAATTACTGAAAATTTGTTTGTAGGACTTCTTGGGTTTATTTCCATGCTTTGCTTTTTCTGGCAATGTAGTCTTTTTTTTCTCTTACTTTTTGGGAGGAGGGGAGTGTTTATAAGCTGATTTCACTTGATAATCCATCCCTGTTGGAAGATACCTGAGAAGAAAACAAGATGGAGAAATGGCAACGCAGCAATCTAGTCAAGATTTGTTAGATGAGATGGATCCGGCAAGAGTGATGCACAGGAAATGACTCCTGTCTCCCTCCTGGAGTACATATGACTAGGATAAACAGGGGTTTAAGGCAAAACTTACTGAATAAGCTCAAAACTTTTGATGCTATTGTGAAGTTTTACCTCTCTTCCTTCCGTAATGAGTTGTTCTACCCAGTTGTCTAAAATGCAGTGTGCACTAAGTGTCTGTGGTATCTTTTACACATAAGAGAAACAACTGTTCACTCAGGTGTAGATAGAAAGAAATCTCTTCAGTTTGCATTTTAGAATTGAATTTTTCTGCCCTTTGTATTTTCGTGGACATTTCAGGCTTTAAACTAAGGAAACGGCGCATCACCAATGAGCCTACGGGAGGAACGGGAAACTGCCCTCACCTGCTGGAAGCTATCCCATGTGAAGAACCCTCCTGCTATGACTGGAGAATCATGGGGCTGGAGGAGTGCATTCCTGACAATGAGAAGCCATGTGGCCCTGGTACACAGGTTCCTGTTGTTGTCTGCGTCAACAGTGATGGTAAGATGCTTTTTCCCACACCGACTAGAGTGAAGATGCTAAAATGTAATCCAAAAGGGTGGCAGTTTTTGTTGCTCTCAGCTTTCTCAGTCCTTAAAACCAAGCTCTCTGGAATAGAGAGAAATGTCCTTTAGTATTGGTTAGGAAGGATAGGCCCTCTAGTTGCTCTAGGATCAAGCTCCTTCACCTACACACTGTAGATTTTCAAAGGTTCCCAAAGAGACTTTGAGAAAAGTAAATAGAAAACAGCTATTGCTTTTCAGTAGGTCAGACTCATGCCTGCAATGAATTGACTGAATTCCCTGATGTAATCCCACTAACAAAGCTGATCCTCTGAGTCCAGAACCAAGTAAAATGTGAGTAAAGTAAGATGCATTGCAGTAAGTATAGCAGGAAGAAAAATAATAATGTGTTTATTAAAAAGCATGGTTTGATGTGTGTTATGAAGTTGGTTTGACAGTCCAAGCTGCTTTGCTTCTTCAAAAGGTCAACCCCCCCACACCATTATTCAGTTGTCCTCTCTGAGAGAAAACAGATTTTGCTTGACATAGTCATAAAAACCAATTTTGAAAGCTGCTTACAAACTACTTTAATCTATGGAAGATTCATGAATTACTGTTGTGAGAATATTCCTTATTCGTTAGTAATATTATAGTCTAGAGCAGCATATAAATTAAAATAATTGTACTAACTACAGTGTAGTTATGGTAAGAGACTACTAACTCCCTATAGAGGATTAAGTAAGAGGACTCCTCTGACGAGTGTTTAACAGTTGCACAAAATATTTGTAATTAAATTGGTCAGAAGTAATAACTGATCATACAGAGATTTAAATCTTGAGCATTCATGCTCAAGAATTTGGGTCATAATTGAGTTTTGGGATTTAGAGTTAGAGTGTAAGCTTTATTTTTCTGCATACACTTAAGAGAACTGGTAACCATTTTTACAGCTCAGAAAGAGATTAGCCTAGAATTACAATATTGAATCTACTACATTTTATGTCCCTATCTCAAATAATTTCCCTTCACAGTGTAATAATCTTGTGGCAACAATACTGAAACTATTTGAAATTTTGTTTGTATATATTTTCAGATTAAAAATGGCCTTTTCCTCATAAATGAAAATGTTTCCTAAATAATTCTGAATTTTTCTCTTTTTAATAGCAAAAAAAAAAAAAATCTGTAAAAAAGTGTATTTTTTTGCTTTACTAGATTTTGGCTAGTTTGGCTTACCTTTGGTTTTGAGGAGTGGTATTTGCATAAATGTCTAACTTCTGATTAGACTAATTTCTTACTAAATTGTAATATAGACATATTGACTATAATTTATTGTAACCATAATACATTCGGAGCATGCAATCAAGCTGCTAAACTTTGAGATATCTTTTATGTATATGGTATTTTCTATTGCATGGGCTTTGGTTTTGACTTCCAAATTTGGCTTGGAATACTTGTGATTAACATTTTTACTCTCAGTATTAGTCTTTGTCTTTCTGAATTATATGGCATTATATATTGCTGTAATTATATGGCATTATACATTGCCTGTATCAGCAATCTGTCCCAGAAGGAGTGAGAAGTCTGGCTTTGGCCATGTGCCTGTCAGTCTTTAAGATTAAAGAGTTGTGGGCACAGCTTCAAAGAAAGGAGAAAACAAATTGCAATTATGGTTTGTTTTGCAAAGATCCGATCACCCACAAAGATATGTGTTCAATATCTTTTGACAGAATGCAAAAGCAATGGAGAGTAATGTAGTGGATTGCTTCAGCTCTTCCTTGAAATCCCCTTCTTCTCTTAGTAAACGATCTTCTGTGATCTTCACCAGTAATACCAAGTGGCTTTTGCTTAGGTCTCTCCTGAGAAAGATTAGCATGATACAGTAGGAGCAAAGTACAAAGTAAGGACCCACCAACCTCTAGTTTCTCCCTCCAAGCTAAGTCTGCTCAAGCATCTCCTTACTTTGCCTCCCACAGCACCAACCCGCTGAAAATCCTGTAAGCAACTCTTAAATGCTCCTCCAAACACGCACTGCCAACTCTTTCCAGGTAGTTCCCATTAAGTGCTCTGGCCTCCTACCCTGGCACAGGATTCCCCTGGTGTTCTTCACCAAACATTTGTTGCGGGCATCCAGATTCTGCTCTGCAAAATCTAAGACACCAGCACCTTGCAATCAGGCAAAGTTTGCATCAAGCCCCACAGCTGCAAGTTAGTCTGCAGTAAAATAAAGTCTGGGGAATGCTACTCTTCCATTGTCTAAACATCATGGTTTAAACTAATCATCAAATGAAACTTGTGATATTCAGTGTTCTTTGAGCACTTCTTGGAGAAGACTACATTGACTGTCAGTTAAAGACTGTGGTTCAATTAACAAGTTACATAATTTGTATAATAATTATGTGTTGCTATAATTTTGATCTAAATGGCACACAGGGAATTTCATTCAGTTTTACAAGTAAAAATGACTGTGAAGGGAAACAGTGTGTGGAAAGCATTAATTATCAACTAAGTTTGCTGTGTTACTTAAACTGAACTAATCTTTGCTTAACAATACTCTCTTCAGTCTCTTCAAGAGTGCTTTTTTTTTTTTTGTTCATATGAATTAATTAGCCAATCTTAAGTCAGTGCCTGGCTAGGAGAGGTCGGATCAAAGGGACTTCAATGTATTAAAACAAAAGTGTATTTTCCACTTGGCTTCTGCTTTATAAAATGAAAAAGGCTGGCATTGTAATTTTCAGAATAAGCATTGTACTGTAAATGTACTGCTTTAACGTAAGATAAACCCAACACTGATGAGTATCTTCTCTTTCTATGGACTGTTGCATTGTTCTATATGTTTAAAGCATAATTAGTTGGGATAACATGTCTTGACCTGGGTGTTTTACTTCACAATTAGAATCAAGTAGCAGTGTTTGTGAGATTGTGTTATATAATTGTAATGAGTTTCTCTCTTCAATTTGGTGTAAAGATAAGAGTCATTACAGCCTTTGAGACAGTAGCAAACAATAGATTATCCTCCCATGTTGTTGCTGGAGGCCTATGATTGTCATTCTCTTTCCACAGTGGATTGCAGTAATCAGAATTTTCATTCAGGCTGAAAAAATTATGACAGTCAGTACCCCAGGTTGTCATTGCAGAGGCTATAATGAACTTTGATGTATTTTATTATATAAATGGAACTTCAGCATTTTAGTGTGGAAAGAACATTTTCAGAATAAATATTCTTAGTCAGTCTTCCAGGAAATTTTACAAAGGAGTTCCTTTAGATGAAAAAAACTCCTTTTGGTTGTGGAAACTCCAAGATTGGACAGAAGCTGATCAGAATTCCTCCATCATATACATTATTTTAATAATTAGAGATCTGTGGCTAATGTTCCATGCTACGGATTAACTTTTGCTAATGATAAAATGACTATTTTTTTTAAAAATAAATTGCCGTTCACCTATTTTTATATATATATGTAATATATATAAGGCATACTTGCATGCATGCACACACATAGATGTGTACATATTACCTATTATTAAGTTCTTTAATGCAGTTCAGATATTTACAACAGATAAATTTGCTCTGTTTCTCTAAGGCTATGGCAATCTATGAATCCATTTCAAAAATATTTCTGTATTGCTTAAAGAGTAAGTCTATAGTAGGAAAGCTGGCCACTTCTCCACTCCATAACAGATACATTAGTGCTACTCATATGTAAATAGGGCAAAATAATTTCTGACATAAAGATCTGCAAAATTAACTACTGCTGAAAATGACTACAAAATTCTGGTTCATTCATTATGGGTTTTAGGTTTTTATCTTTGTGCTGAACTCTGTAGCACAGGTACTAGCAGCGTCTGTGGTGTCAACAGTGTGCTTCTGATCCTCAGACAGTAGGCTGAAATTACTTGCTCATTTTGTAGGAATGTGTAAATAATAAATTGGTTTAAACCTTTATAATATACTGGGCTTTGTACCACTGCATGTGTTACTCTGGATAAAACAGATCTTACTTTTGAAGGGCAGATTTCTTCCGGACCTTGTTCAGGCTCACTAATTGTTGGGTTACAGTTAGCTCCACAGGGGAAAGGAATGGACTCATTGCCATCTCTTGCCTCACAGCTGTGAGAGATGACTAGCCTTAGAAGAGAGAGCTATGGCAACAGCAAGGCTCTTTGTGTATATGCAAATTCCTGCAACTCTTTGAAGTGGCAAAATTGTTCCTGAAGTTGTCTAGGCAGAGATGTGTGCTGATGTAGCTGAGTGCCATGAGTTCTCTTCTGGCACCTGGGCGTATGCAGGTGACACAGGTCTGGTCTTCCTGAGACTGGAATGCAAATTCAACCCGCTGGTGACATCAGTATATCCTCATGTAAATGGGTGGGCTGTACCCTGCTTGCAATATTGGGGGTTGAAACAATGGGTTTGGTAGTTAATTAAAAGATATAGAAGGTAAACTAGTCCATTTTGTTAAGACACTCAGATGTAAACATTTCAAACCAATTAGTTTAGCTAGTTTGTATGGAGTGGCTCAAACACTGTACTGTCCAAAATGGAACAGAGTACGTTTCCTTTACCTGTGTTTATTCTCAGCTACTGTGACTGACTGAAGGTACAATACTTCAGCTATACAACAATCCTATAGGATTTAATTGCTTTACTGTTTTTCTCTAGACGTAGAAACAAGAAATATTTATTTCTGAAATATTTATTGTATTCCTTTTATTGAATTTTACTTTGCAGAAAAGCTTATAAAATTTCTTCATGTAGTTTAAATTTTCTTCTATAGTTTCCTGATCAACATCTGTATTGTGTTTGTTACTTTTTAGCTTGTGGCTTTATATCTTCTTACAATAAGCATCTAATTAAATATGTAGAATAAACTTCAGGGAAAAACTGAAGATTGTCTGGTGCAACCATTTTCACTTAAAATATTTTGTCTGGTTTAAAATTTGGCTTTCTGTATATTTATGGTTTGAATCAAATACATGCTAAATGACTAGCTGCTGGTCTAGCAGCTAATTAATTTTCATAATGGGAAACAATAAGAGAATCAACAGAAGCTTTATAGGTATGCCCAGGTATAAAGAGTCTACTTCTTTTGCCCTTTCTATTGTGTGGCTATATGCATTGAATGAAGAAACCATCAGCCTGGTTGGATTTTTTAATGATTATTTAAAAAGAAAATACCTACTTTGTTTCACTTTATGACTTAGTTCTTTTAAAAGAGTGAAGAGCCAGATTCGAATTCAAATTACATTGAATTATTGAGTTATTCCTGTAAGAGAACCGAGATCAAAATCTGCCCAGTGCTCAGCATTCAATTAGTAGAAAAATACAGTAGCTAATGGCAGTTTCTTTCAGCGCATACTGCCTTATGCTTACAGGAACTTGGTTATATGGGCATTAGTCATCATTTCCCAATATTAATTTCCTAGCTAACGTCATTACAGAATTGATTTGAATTGTTCTTTTCTGCCTGGCAGCTTTTTGGCTGACCATCTGAGGCATTTAAATCAAATGTAAGATGCACACTTTGTTCTTCACTGTAAACACGTAAGATATGAAATCTATAAGGCATTTGTTTTTACCAAGATTTGCTTCATTTAGTATAAAGGAATATAAGGAAAAATTAGTGCACACTACTGCTTAAACTATCCTATTTCAGTTCTCAGGAAGTTTGATAATTGATACTTCTTCTGTCAATAAAAGGTCACGTTTAATATGTCATACCAATTCCTTTTTGTCTCTCATCTCGACATTAGGAAAGTGGACATATCCCCATTAAGTTCTGTATAAGAATGGGTGCTTTTAGTGTTTGTATAACATGAAGTGATTTCATTATATAGGATGACATCACTTGCTTTATCAATGTCTTTACTAGTTGGCCTGGAATGTGATGCAATGATTTCAATTAAAGAGATGAGTAAAACAAACCCAGAGTTTCATCTGCATAACACAATAAACAATTATCACTTATGACAGTGCAATAGACCCTTGTTTCCAATTTATCATATATTTTTGAAGACAGAGTTGCACTTGGTATGGACAATGCCTGCAGAGACACTAATGTTCATAAAGAATATAATTAAGTTAAAAATAGGTGGGCCAACTTAATTACCAAAATCTTCTTCTTGTGTCATGGATCATAATTTGACTGTCTAGTCAGATAAGTTTGCTGGGTTTTGGCATGTTTACTTCTAAAAAGTACTATAACATCTTTGCTGAGAAGCTGTATTGGTGTACTTAAAATTTATTGGACATATAGGAGTAGAAGTTGCCATAGTGGGAAGCACAAATATTTTGGAAATATACCACAGTGAGTGCAATTACGGGTTTCATGTGATGCACACTTGTAATAACCTGCTTTTGTTTTTGATGGCACAACCAGATGGAAAAGTAGGATATTGCAAGAATGCTTGTAATAGCAGTGGGTAAATTAGGAGGGGAGGACTTTGATTCATAAATTTTGATTTACGTAGCAGCCTGCAAAACAGTAACCCAATGCTGACTAGTCGCCAAGCTTCATCATAGTAAGAATACAGAGAGGGATAATTGTAGATACATTTCAAAACAATCGTTTTTTTAGGAAGGTCAGTTTAATGCTTTACAATCTTTCCATTTGTTACTTCAAATTATGCTGTTATGAAACAAGAAAAAAAAAAGGGTTTATAGTCTGACGGATGGATTATAAAACTGGATTTATAGAGATTTATAGACCCAGTATTGAACTTCTTTGGTTTTGGATTTGTGTGTCATGTGTTAACTCCCTAGTACAGACCCAGAAAATACTTTAAATATTTTTACAAAACATACTCAGAAGAGATAATGTTACATTTAATAACGTTATATATAAAAATAATGTTACATAGTTATAAATTAAATACTACTATCTTGGAAGATTATATTACACAGTATTAATCATTAATCTTTATAATAAAATGTTCTAAGATAGTATCCTCTCATTAGATTTGATGGGAGTCAATTTTCCATCTAAGAGAAAAAGCTTGCACAGGCCTATTTATATTTTCTGACAACCTGCATGCTAATGGTAAATTTTTTTAATAAATGTTATAAAACTTCAAAGCTATGAAACTAGTGTGTTGATAAATGGTGATGATTAAAACATCATTAGCCAGTCACATTGATGCGGAATAAAAAGGAATTTTATTCTCAGTACTTCCAGCCTTAAGCAGGTCATTGTCTGACCTTTCTTTCAGATCATAATTTATGTTGAGTACTGACTAATGTAAAACCACTCTTATCTGCCAAGAAGTATTTGATTTCACAAGATAACTGTTCCAGTGGCAACTTAAAGAGCCTTGAGATAAGCTGTGTCATTTTGCAGTTCTTGGAACTCCTGTTCACTGCGCAAGCACCATCTCCACTGAATACTTAAAAAACTTCAAACTAAGAGTAAAAGGTACTCAGCCACAGTGATTACTCCAAATCGGAGCAAACAACTGAGGATCCCAGTCTCTCCAGTGTTCCTAGTGATCTGTTCCAAATTTTGGGGTGCAGGTAGCTTTTGGTAGGGTTTCAGCTATGTAGAGTCACAAACCCAATGCAGAGGGAAAGGAATAGATTTGTACTTGGGATCTGGTGAAAAGAGGGATGGAAGACAAGAGGGAGAAACTGGCACTGACGAAGCAATGAGGTTAAGAGCCGGGGAAAGGTAGAATTTGACCCTAGTTTCCTCCAGGACAGTTTACTGAGAGCAAGTAAGGAACTCAAAGGAAGTTATTAAATGTCTCTATGTGGCAGGGATTAGGAATGAATTTGGGGAAGGATTCAGTCTGGTGACGGTCAGCCCAAGGGAGGATTTGACAAGCAGCTGGAGAGAACTTGGCAGGGCTGGGTGAAAGGGAAAGTGAGGTGACAGACTGGGATTAGTGCCTGGAGAAAATAAGGCTGGATAATAAGTCAGAGAAGGGGAAGAAAGAAGGAAGCTCATCACTTCTAGAGCTGGAACACAGCACACTATAGTCTGCTGCTGCTTTTGGCCCAGAGATCACCTGGCAGAGCAGTAACTGTCCAGAGTCAGTGTAATACCCATGGCAGAAGTACTATTTTTCATTTGGCTTCTGTTTTAAACTAGAAAATTGGAAAAGAATATTATGTCAAAATTAAGTATTTTAGGTTGCAAAGCCAAGCCCTCAAACATTAGGGAATTAAGGTTGTTTGTCTGGTCCTTATGCAAATGTATCAGATGGAAGTCTTTAATTATTTAATTGTGCCTACATGACATTTTCCCCACAGAACCTGCTACTTATTTGTGAAATGGATATATCTCCTTTGGGGATTAAGTGGGCATTTTGTAGTAATGAATGCTTTGTCTTTGAGACAATTAGCCTTAGTTGTCTCATTCTTCAGGGTTTAATTTTGCTCTGCTTTTGTTCAGCATCAGCAAAATATAAATAATATTGACCTGTCACATCTTGAATGTTCTGCAAATAAATGTATTGGTGGGTGTTTGATAGCCATGACAGAAAGATCTTAGGAAAATTACCAATTCTGTTTTAATAACACCTTTAATTAATATGTAGTAAATAAAACATAGGCTCATGCCTTGAACAAAGAGAAACTAAAAATACCAAATAGCTACTCATTAAGGAGTTTCAAATCTGTGAACTGAAGGAGGAAGGGACCCAGTGGAAAAATAATAAACATGTGATTATGCAATTTAAAAAACTGCATTATACAAAGGCAACTTTAATTCTGGCATTTACTGCTGTTTGGTTTCTTGACATAATTTTGGAGGTAATTTATGGATTAGCTATGTAATCTTGCCCTAGGAGTTATCAGATGTTTGGTTTTAATTTTACTTATTTGAGACATCCTTTACTGGTACTGATGTTATTTTATAAATAGCAAATTGCTTCATTAGTGTTTTCCAGAGAAAAAATATTAAATAGAATCTACATCAAATCTCTTATTCTGAATGTCTCAGAAGGGAATTTTTTCTTTTTTTTAAGAGGGGGAAAAAGAAAAATACTAGCTAGAAGCATCTTAAATCTTGTGGGAGGCTTATAGAAAACCAGTGATGTCCTTCTAGTAGGGGAAGGATGTTTCCAGGGTACAGCTGATTTCTCTGAGTAGGAACAAAACTGCAGTGAAAACTGTCAGATTTCTGTGACTTTAGGACGTTAGCTTGTATAACTTATTAACAAAGTAGGAAAATTATAATGTACCTATACTTGCAGATGTGTTCCTGCTACTTCTGTTTTTGTTGTGTGACAATGTTATTGTATTATTTCCTTAATTTAGCATAGGTTTATAAGATGTAGTGGTATTTACCTCTGTTTGCTTTCCTGAGAGCTCGTTCTCTGAATCCATATACTGAGAGGCCAGGAGAAAGGAAAAGTCGAAAGGATAGGTTAGTTTTAGTCTTCTAGAGAGGAATCAGTTATGAAAATGTTTCCAAAAGACAAGATTAATTCACAGTCTGAGCTCCCTAAAGGTATACTGTGCCTTCCACTTGTAATGATGAGAAGATACTCATTGCAAGATAGATAAAAAGGTGTTCTCCAAAGACTGCATTTTATCTGCCAGTAGTAGGACACAGACAGAAGCATCCATGAAATTAATTTTAAAACTGTTTCTCAGAAATGTGTAAACATGACAGTGGCAGTGATCTCTTTTACACCTCTTGGGTCCTGTGTTCTAACTGTGATTGAGTTGAGCTGTCAGATTACATGTACAGTGACAACTCTTTACTAGCTGCAACTGGATGAATAATGCAAAGAAAATGTTTGCAATCATCTTTTACTACATGAAATAATTTTTCTTATTCTCTTAACCCCCCTTTTGAGTTACAGGTATATTTGTGTGGCAAAAGGTATCACAGATATTTATGAATGCATAGTTGTAAACTTGGTGCAAATTCACTGTCTAGTTATAAAATATTAGATAATTGACAAACTGAAAAATTCGTCTAATATTCTGTCAGCTGCATGCCATTAGTCATTGTCTTCAGCTGTGGGTTATGCTCTTGCATTGGAGAGTGGAATAACATTAAAATGTTGGTGGCCAAATTCTAGGAAAATACTTGGTGATGAAACTGCAGTGCTGGAGTATTTATGAATCAATTTATGATGCAACTTTGTGAACTTCTAAGCTTAAATTTATAAAGTTATCCTCCAAAACTCATACTTATGCAGAAAATGAGAAGCCTGAAGGTTCATGAAAGTTATGGATATTTAGTGTTTCTTGAAAACCAGGCCGTTTAAGGTAGCTGTTTAAAATATGCAGATTAGTACCTCAGTGTAGGAAATTGTTGAAAAGATTGACTGTGGCAAGCACAGTCATTTTACTGACATTAGTGGAGCTGTCACATTGTTTTCATGCTACTGTTTTTGTAGTCTTGTCTATTATTTCCTTTCTATGCTTCTATTCTTAACTCAGCACATCAGAATTATCATTTCTAATTGAACTGGTTTGAAGTCGTTGACATTCCATTGCCATTCTTGGACTTGTTCTCCACTTAATTTTGAGCTTTTAAACAAAAAGATATATTGCAATGCTAAAATAGATACATGTTGCATTTTTATATCCAGGTATTTTAATTTGTACTATTACCAATGTTCAAAATAACACTACCAATATTTCTAAAGTCTGTCAAAGGAATTTTTTTCACTGTTAAACACAATAGAGTTTCTGTAACATTTTGCAACAAATGGAGAAAGTATTTTTTAATTTTATTTTTGAAGTCATATTTCTATCTCTTTTTGTCACTATATGATTTGTGGCTTGATTGGGAAAAGTTTATGAGAATGTCCAGTTGATCGTGGGATCAGCTACATCTTTTTAAGGTGAGTTGGTGCTTTTGGCAAGTGTTCTTAGAAATATATTGTAGATTTTCAAGTGATCTCATCCTCCAGAGTTGCACTGTGTCTTCTTGTTTCCTTATAGCTCTGTCAGCACTTTTCCCTTCCTTTCCCCGTTCTGCTTAAAATGACCTATTGGTCTGACATATTGATCCCACTTGGTCCCATGACTGATATTGATTTTATTCTCAGTGGGACCATAGCCTGTCATCAAACTTACTTTTTCTTTCATATCAAGATGACGTTTGATTGGCTTATTTGACACGAGAAGGCAACTGTGCTTGGTTATGATCAATACACTTGTATTCTCTGTTCCTTATCGTTCTCAGAAAGACTACATTGGCAAATGAACCATGGAAATGCTTCAACTACCTGTCAAGCAGTAGGAAAATCTTACTCCTGTTGTTAGGCAATGTGTAGGTACTCTTCTGGGCTCTTTATTAGAAATATTGGACTACTATCCCTGTGGTACAATCTACTATGGCATAAAGTATAGCAGATTTTCAACTAAAGGCATATCATGTTTGAGTTTTTGTTTACTTCCTCTTGTCTGCATGGAGACACTTAGGAAAGGTGATCCAAATTAACTGCAAAAATATTAAACTATATTAAATGTGTATGTGAATCCTCTTATTCAGAATTAAGGTGGCCTTAATTCTATTTGTTAAGAATTTTCTCTTTCATTCTGAATAAGGATAGCTATACAAAATGTTAATACAGTTTAACTAATCTCCTTCAAAGTCCCATTTTAATTAATTTGGATTAATTCTTCAGTATTCCTACTTAGATCAGTCTTTTTCAGTGATACATTATCACTAATAGTTCAGATACAGCCTCTTTCATGCTGGTGGTTATTCAGTGGTATCAGAAGTAGTGAAAATTCAAAGAAGGTATCACCTGCAAGAAGAGTTTTCCATTAGTCTTTGATGCATAATACAAAGTAAGCACTCAATAACTTATAGTATTGTGTCAGAGATAAAAAGGCTCTGTTACTTTTTAAGCCATAGTTAGTGCTGTAAGACACCCTCAGTGTGTCTCTGTGTGTATAGTGAAGGAACTGACCTCATGTTTGTTTGTTTATTTATTAATTGGGAGCTTCACAGGTAGCCAAGTGATTTATGTATGCTTGGGGGAACTGATACTGTGGCTGTCACCACCACCACTACCTTACAAAATTATGTAAACAAATACAGGGAGAATTGGAAAACCTTTTTCCATATTTTCCGGGTGAAATGTATGTAATTTAGTTTTTCAACCCGAGTAAATCTAGCAAAGCATAGTGAAAAATAAAAGAGGGGATAAAGGAATAAGAGGTAAAGTTTGAAAGTGGATACCATAAAATGTTCTTGTTAAGATGACAGGGAGCAGAGTTTCTTCCACTTTTCTCATTCTCATTGAGTAAAGAATTCAAGCATAAATAAGAAGTTTGCACTTTAATGGAAAAAAAGTAAGGTTTTTTCCCCAGCCAAACACCTCAGATTATTGTATATTTCTGAGTTAACATAGTTACGGAATATTATTTTTTCATACTGTTGTTTGATCTGGCCAGATGACACTGCATTTTAGATTGAAACAATATTATTTGGATAACGAAATTCCTTTCCCTGATTTTATTTCCCTCTGTCAGATTTAGACTTTATCTACGTGACTGTAATCCAGGTAGATAACTCCAATATAAATAAAGGTACATATGTTCTTCTATTACCAGACATGAAAATGGGATTATTGGAAGCATTAATATTGCATCTGAAGGTGTGAGTTCATTATTCTTAACCAGTTACATACAAAGAACATCCAAAGATATTTCCCATCTGAAGCAATTTTAGCAGAAATTATATGTCTTTAAAATATGTTCTTAATTTTTGTTTCAGAGTTGTCCATTTATTGCTGTCATTTCAAAGTAAGGTGTGTTATTTTGGGTTTGATTATTCCTGTAACTGTTCTGTATATGGTGCAAAACCTTACCTTTACATGATGCAGTAAGGAATCCTGAACTGGATTTCTTAGCAGTGATTCACTTTTCTTGAAATTTGTGTGTTTGAAACTTTGGAGGAGCTTACAACAGGGAAGAAGTTTTGGAAATAGAACTGTCTTACCTCTGTAGCAGAATGCCTTTCACATCTTTTAGCTTTCCTATAAACCACTTGCAGGGGGTTACCTGCTTCTGCATTCTTTCTACATAGCTGCTAATACACTGTGTTGTGGGGAAGGTGTTTTCGGTTTGTGTGGTGTGGTTTTGGTAGCAGGAGAGGGGCTACAGGGGTGGGTCCTGTGAGAAGTTGCTAGAAACTTCCCCGGCTCCAAGTCAGACCCACCGCTGGCCAAGGCTGAGCCCATCAGTGACGGTGGTAGTGCCTCTGGGATAACAGATTTAAGAAGGGAACCTGCAGCAGAGAGGGAAGTGGTATGTGGGAGAAACCCCTCTGCAGACAGCGAGGTCAGTGAAGAAGGAGGGGGCAGAGGTGAGCAGGGGAGCAGATGCCCACCTGCAGCCCAGGGAGAAGCCCATGCCAGAGCAGGTGGATACCCCTGAAGATGGCCGTGACTCCATGGGAAAGCCCGTGCTGGAGCAGTCTGTGACTGAGGATCGGCCTGTGGAAAGGACCATGCTGGAGCAGTTCATGAAGAACTGCAGCCCGTGGGAAGGACTCACGTCGGAGAAGTTTGTGAAGGACTGTCTCCTGTGCGAGGGACCCCACACTGGAGCAGGGGAAGAGTGAGGAGTCCTCCCCCTGAGGAGGAAGGTGCGGCAGAGACAACGTGTGATGAACTGACCCCAACCCCTATTTCCCCTCCTCCTGCACCGCCAGGGGGAGGAGGTAGAGAAAATTGGGAGTGGAGTTGAGCCGGGAAGGAGGGAGGGGTGGGGGGAAGGTGTTCTAAGGTTTTACTTCTCAGTATCCTTGTTTTGATTTGATTTGTAGTAAATTAAATTGATTTTGTTTCTTCCCCAAGTTGAGCCTGTCTTTTGCCCATGACCATAAGTAGTGAGTGATCCCTCCCTGTCCTTGTCTCGACCCACAGGTTTTCTTTATATTTTCTTCTCATCCCACCGTAGCTGATGGGGAGGAGTGAGTGAGCGGCCTCGTGGTGCTTAGTAACTGGCTGGGCTTAAAGCATGACAGAAAGTTAGCAAACACATGCTACTCTAAGTTGTAGCTGAGGTGTAGTAGTAGCATTTACTGGTGTGGTTACAGAAAAGGAGCAGAAGTGCTCAGGTACTGTTGTTGGAATTAGATTTCTGCATGAATGTGGGGGTTATTGAAGCCACTTTCTTCCTACTCGTCAAAATTTCTTTTCCCATAAGGTGAATACATGAGGAAAATTGCACACAGTCATCAACAGGAAGTTATTGCTTGTAAAATGTGGTGTTTCATCTCGTTAATGAATAGAAAATCTTAAAAAGATCCTTAAGTGTGTTGACATGTTGTGATCTTTGATTTGAGAAACACCGGATATGGTGGGTTTCTAAGCTCCAACTGTTTTCCTTTTGTATAGTATTAGTTCCTGCCATTATCAGTCATTTTTCCTTGCAAATGTTTGCTTAAAAAAATTCAAAACCACATTTTAAAATTTAAGATTACATTTTAAAAGGTATTCAGATCTTCCAGTATTTGCTTAGTGAAAGGGGAGTAGTCAGTGGCCTTTTCTATGTCGCTGGTTTGTGTGTGCAATCATGTTAAATGTGTAAGTATGATGGTATATGTGCTTGTGCTAGCAAGTTTCTCATTTAAAAAAAAAAAAATCCCTCCAGGTTTATGAGATTCATGATGTTTTTTTAAATAAGTGGCCAAAGTATCATGTTTATAATTTTTCTTTTAGGAAGGAATAGTCTGTATGATACTACTTGAAATTCTACATTGAAACCAAAACCACGGTAATGTTTCCCACACAAATCACCAAATCAAACAGTTTACAATCCTACAATGTTTTCACATCATTAAACTATTAGACCAACTTTCTTTCATTTTTGCATAATGAACAGATGTGAGAAACTAGTGTATTTGTCTTTATTGAAATCAGTGCCATTTCTGCTTAGGCTTCTTAAAAGAAAATTACTTCACCAATATTAACCATCAACTAATTAAGACGTACTTAATTAAATGCAAATGCTACTTAGCAAAAGCAATTGCGAGAGAAGCATGTGATTAGGGAATTAGCAACTGATTTAACACTTGGAGCTACCAGCTAGGCACCTAAGCAATAGCAATGAATGCAGAAACTTCGCTTGATAAGCATAATACAAAGGAAAAATACACCATCTTTTCACAATGTATTTGTTGAAAAACTTCAGAGCCAATGAAGTAGAACATATTGAGAATATAAATTGTAGGTTAATGTTGCTTTATGTTCAGTAATTAGAGAGGTTAAAAATTTTTCAAAATGTTGAAAATTTATCAATCTACCTCATGCAGAGAGACTTTTTGACAGCTGGTCATTCAGGAACTAGAACAGAAAATAATTACATACAAGGTAACTTAGTGTTGCCACTGTTTTCAAGGACACTGCCATTTTACTAACATTAAAGCTTATGTTGACAGCCTTTATCTTTGGAGCAGACATGAATAAACATCATCAACATGTTATAAAGGCTGCTGGGATTAATAAAACATTTAAAGTTTCCTAATGTCTTTCAAAGTATGTGTTATATACAAGTATTGAACTGATTCAAGAGCAAAAGTTGGTCTGTCAGTCAGACACTATTGCATGTGGTGCTTTTTTTTTTTCCTCCAAATACTCTTAAGATTGTTGGGCTAAACAAGATGGTAAATGATGAACTGCATGTAAATATTATTGTTTCCCCTTTCTGGGGCTTATTTAATTAGGTTTTCAGAGATTAACTTCTAAATTCTTCCTACTGAAAAATCTGGGTCAGCCTTTTGCAGTCGTGTATGCATTTTAATTAGAGACATGTGCTATGAGAAAGACAGCTTTCCTCAGAGAGTTCCTCTTGTATAAGAAAAAAACCCACAATCAAACAACAAAACAAATAGAATTACCAAAAAAATACAGTCATGGTATGAGACTGAATCTCCAATCAGCAGTTCTGATAAAGTTGAAGTAAGATAAGGAGATTTGAGGAAGACAGATCGCAAGTGCCTGATTATGCAAAAGGACAGAATTTGAATGAAAGTAGTATATGGGCTTACACTTTTTCCTATGCATAGTTCACAACAGAGTTGTCTACATCTTCTGATCATTGAAAAAAGAAAAATCCACACTACTGCTGCAGCACCGTGGTTTGGAAGGAAAAGTTAATCTGCTGTGACAGTTCATGCTAGGCAGGCAGGATTTTTCCTTTTGTGGTGAACTTTGGCGACTGGTAAGCACTCAGTGATTTGAAAGAAATGCAATAGTTTTAGAAATGAAAATGATAATGTTGGTTTATCCTGGTGATTGACTATTATCTGCTTATTAACAGATATAAAGTTTCCTGGAATCTGAAAAATGTATGTTTTTTGATAAATTTAATAGCTTTTCTGTAATGTGAAGAATTTCCCATTTTGCATTAGACTAATCAGCCGATGTGCAGACAAGGTTATTACTAATGAAAGTCTAGTGTAGAATTTCAAATTTGGATACATTTGTAAGTTTTCTATTATTTCAGTGGTTCTCTTGAAGTTGTTTTTTTAATTTTCTTTAGAATAATGACAGTTAAACTCAGTGCTTTTTTCTATACTGTTACATTCTAGTCATGATGTTCTTGTAACTTTGAGGCAATTAGATTTTAGACTGATCTTTTCCTGCTTATTTTCTGCCCTGAGTTATAATTAAAACAGACATTTAGGCACTTCAGAATTGTAGGAAAATTAAAAAAAAAAAAAAGCATTTTCCCCTCTTCTAGTCAAACTATCTTTGTATATCTACAGGAATAATGCAAAAATTGTAAAATTGTAGCATGTACAAACTTTTTAGTGGAAAAGCATATGCTTTAGTAACTTCGGGTACGGAGAGTGGTTAAAGTCAGTTCCATGTGAAAAACAGGACTGCGCATATACCACAGATCTGGTGTTACTAAGTTTTGAATATAGATATGCATATTTTGTTCTTGATGGGCAGAGTCCACATACCAGCTTTGGCTCCTCAGCCAGTCTGAGGAGGTCGTTCAACACATTTGAAGACTGACGTAGGAGTCAGCGTGAGGACACGTGTAGGTCCTCATGTGGGAGGAATGCATATGGGAACCTGCATGGGAATTCAAGATAAAGAACAGTCTCGTTAGCCATTTCGGCCTTTACAGCCCATACAGGAGGCAGTGCAATACTTTCCTGTTGATTATTTTTCTACACGGGGAAGGAAGGAAGCAGTAAATGGCAACCAGCACAGCTCACAGCTTTTAACATCTTGTGAACTAACTACATTTTTTCCTGCAGCCTCCATGCTTAGAGGTATTACTGAAGGCAACTGAATAATAACAAGGCCTTCTTCCCCTGCAACCACTGAGCACTTTGAAAATTGATCTCTGGGGTACCTTGCCAGGTATTCCAGGTGCCCAGAAGTTTTCCAATGGATGACACATTGTGTGCCTCTTTTCCAGCTTCACTGGCCAGATAAGAAAACTGGTAAGAGAGGCATCAGCCAAGACATTGATGCCTATAACTGATATAGTCACATACATACAACACAGTATATACCCTAGTATGTATGACCAGTTGTCCTGGTTTCAGCTGGGATAGAGTTAATTGTCTTCCTAGCAGCTGCTATAGTGCTATATTTTTGAGCTAGGTATGAGAATAATGTTGATAACACACTGATGTTTTCAGTTGTTGCCAAGTAGTGTTTAGACTAAGAAGTCAAGGATTTTTCAGCTTCTCATGCCCAGCCAGCAAGAAGGCTGGAGGGGCACAAGAAGTTGGGAGGGGACACAGCCAGGACAGCTGACCCAAACTGGCCAAAGGGATATTCCATACCATGTGATGTCATGTCTAGTATATCAACTAGGGGGAGTGGGGGTGGAGGGATTGCCACCTGGGGACTAGCTGGGCGTCGGTTGGCGGGTGGTGAGCAATTGCATTGTGCATCATTTGTACATTCCAATGCTTTTATTACTACTGTTGTCATTTTATTAATGTTATCATTGTCATTATTAGTTTCTTCTTTTCTATTCTATTAAACCATTCTTATCTCAACCCACAAGTTTTACTTCTTTTCCCGATTTTCTCCCCCGTCCCACTGGGTGGGGGAGGAAGTGAGTGAGCGGCTGCGTGGTGCTTAGTTGCTGGCTGGGGTTAAACCATGACACCAGTACATCCAGATCATGCAGTGCTCTGAACTAGCAGTCTTTTCCATCCTTTTGTATTTTTACATCCTCATTTTTAATGTGCAGTTTTAAAAGCACTTGAATGACATTCTGTAGTTTCCTGTGGTCTGTTGTACTTATAAGCAGACTATCATATGTTGGCTACCAGGAGCCACAAAAAGAAGATATTGGCATAACTGAGCCTTTTTTTTTCTTAGACTTGCAGATATACTAGTGAATTTGAACACGTTCGACTAAGCAATACAGGGTCCAAAGTCTGCAGTTTTAGCATTTAGGCTCAGTTGCTGTCATTACTTTTTATGACCTTCAAAATATAACTGCAAGATTTGTTTTACTACTGCGTGATATTCCTGTCCTTTGCTGACTAGACAGGTATTTAAAAAATAATGTTCAACATTAATGTTCAAAGCACTCTCTTGATTTGATCCCATTTATTGTGATTTTATTGTCAATTTTTTACTTAGTTTATATCAGGTTATAGTTCAGCCTTTCAGAGACTATAGCTGGTTTCGAGGCACAGGGCTGAGATGAAGTTAATTGCCTTATTGCGTAGGACTCCAGGAGCATTTTTATTTTACGTTGACTTTTTTAGTTGTTCTCTATGCCTCATTGAATCTTGCAGTGATTTTACTGTTCATTTTAAGGCTTTAAAAAAATTTTGCCTTCTGTTAAGCACTTGCCTTTCCATTTACTACAGGTCAGAATTTGACAACAATTTTTTACTGTGCACTGAAGCATGCATCATATTAAAAGATGCACAATAGGCAAGAGGGTTTCCTTACCATGTACCATGTCTCTCTAGTGATACCAGCTCTAGAAATGCTTCCCATTGGAAAGCTCTTAAAGCATTTTACAGGCAACTTAAATATCAGACACATTTTACAGGTGAGTAAACAAAAACACAAAGGAGTGACATGATTCAACTACATTAAACGGAGAACATAGGTCTTCTGTGGTCTAGTCCAACCTTTAGCATCTAGACCAAATTTTCATGGATACCATATCTGCTTTGTGAATGTAATAAAACAAGAATGGTGGTATGAATACAGTCTGATACTTATGAATAGTTAGCCAGTCCTCCTGAATGCTATTCACAGGCTACTTCCCTAATCTGTAAAAAATTTGCCTATTCAGTAGGGAGGTTGGGGGTTGGTTGGTTGGTGGTTGGTTTGGGGGGGGGGGTGTTGTTGTTTGTTTTAAAGCAATTAAATAATTCAGTAGTTCAACAGTGGCTCTGGTGTGTGCATACATACTAGAAGGTCTTCACACCAAGGAGGTGGCCACAAGAAGGTTTTAATTTAATGACTTGCTTTGCTGATTGTCTAGCTGGATCCACCAAAACAGTTCAAGGAAGAGATGTGGATTTGAAAGGCTATCTCCTCGGCACTCTTTACTAGTGATACAAATCTGTAAAAAATCCCAGCAAAGGTTTAAACAGTTTTTGACATTTTAAATCCTTGAAAAAGAAAACCTCTTTTGCCTCCTGCCATTTCTACATGCAGTCACTCCCTTTAGTGCAATTTGGAGACTTTAGCCCAAAATGTGCATCTATTGCATGAGAGAGAAATATCATTCAACTACGTAGGCACTGTTTCTGAATATGGACTATTGCTAGATTCCAGATTTTAATAAACAAATCAACGGATAAATGGTGAAGAGTATTCTTGATAGAAGTGTCATATTCTGTTTTCATCTTTCTGCTTTTTACTTTTTGTTGCTCTGTTGCTTAGAGTATAAGTAACTCAGGGCAGGAGTCTCAGTTGTGTTTTTGGAGTTCTGTCTTCAACTCTTGTACAACATAAATGTATACCTAGAAAGTTCAAATAAAATATTAGACTGCACATGACAAACTTTTTCAAATGGGACTTTTTCTAACTAGCTTTAGTCTTTACATTGGCATTGTTCCCAGCCTATGGTTGAGTGGTTCCTGGTAGTTGACTACAGTATGCACTTTAAAGAGGAAGGCAACAAAGGTCAAATTGTTCATAAAATCATTAGTGAAATGTCAGAAACAATTTGGTCTAAATAAAATATTTCCCTGAAGATAAGAAGTACCCATTATAAAACATTCCTTCCAACTGCATTTCTGTGCTGTTGAACTCATCAGATAAGGATTGGACAGCTGACAAAAACTAAATGCTAATATGGAAGATACATATTTCTAGAATATTTTCTCTGTAAAGGTGAAGGATGAAAGAGGGCTTTGATTTTGGGAGAGAGTGAAGGCTTTTTTTTGTTTGAAATATGAACTCAGACTAAAACTAATTTAACACAATTTCTCATTGTGACCCCAAATTTAGCTTGAGTTTCAAGGTAACACCACCTGAGTTGGCAGGCAGTAAATAAGCTCGATATAGTATTGTATGTTTACACTATGACATACTTGTAATAGTAATATTGTAATAGTAGTATTTCTTGCAAAGTGTGAAAGTGTCCCAGCAGTATACCTCCTTGAGTCTTACCTGGAGATGAAACAATTTGAGAGTAAGGTTCATCCCTTTTGTAGCTTTTTTTCTATTCTTTGGAAAAAAAGTTTGCAGTCTGCTCCTCTGTCTTGTCCTTCAACCCAGACACATGCTGTTCTGATGAATCAGGCAGGAATCCCTCCTGCGTTGGTGTGAGGGTGTGATGACCTGTGATACAAGAGAAAGAGCAATAGATGCAAAGATTCAGTCCAGTGAGGGGGGCAGAACTTCATGTGGGAGATCTATGAAGCCTTTGGCAGGGCTCAAATTTGTATTTTTAATATGGGAAAATACAGCTATTGACACTGACTTGATCTCAAAGGTCTTTGTAATTCAGATGATTGTGACTACTTCAGGCTATTTTAAAAGCATGAGCTGCACGACTTCCCTGGTTTGCAGAGCCGAGGAAGATTGATATTTGCAAAAGTTCTGTTGTTCCTAAAGATTCTGTATGAGTAAATTATTTGACACTGGTTAAAGGGATATAATATTGGATGGATGGCCCTCATCTTTTCCTCTTTTATAAAGAATTTGGTTGTTAATAGTTCTGGAACTCATGATTTCTCACTAGCACTAAAGAACCTCCTTTTTTCAGGAACTCAGTTTATGAGAGATTCTTATTTGAGAGGTTTTAAGACTTTGTAAACCTTGAATGACAAAAATGTAGTTTCTGTTTAGATTAGTATTTGAGTCACTTTATTATTATTCTATTAAGCAGTAAAAGCCTAATTTGAGACTTGGGTAAAGCAGTGTTTCTAGGTCTTTGGCTTCATTTACAGTATACACAGTTCTCACTGAATTAGCTTTTCAGAATCCAGGTGGTAGTTATTAACACTGGCTGATGTCTTTATCATTAAATTATAGAGTATTTAATGATTATTTCAAACAATTTTTTTCCTGTATCGAAGACTTATATTCATTGCAAATCTTGATGAGACACTATTTTGTTGATATTAGCTATTAAAACAAAAGGGTTGACATAATGGATTGTAGCAAGTGCAATGCTATAAGCATTCTTGTTCAGTCCTGTTGAGATCATGTATGCTTCAATAATGTTTCAGTAGATGAATCATAATTCAACAGAAGGTTTCATGCCCTAGTGCAGCAAGGTTCACATAGCACAATAGGCATTCAGATACTTTGAAATGTTACGCATTTCAGAAAATTAAAAAAAAAAAAAAGTTTCATGTTTACAAATGAACTGGCTCTTTCCATGCATGCCTTGATTGGACATGATTAACAGGGCCTCAGAAGTCCAGTGTGATCTTATAAGCAACTTTTTCACAGTTCCTTGCTAACTGGCGTTATATATCGGGCTACTGCTCAGTTCCTGGTGCTTTTCGTTCCAAGCACTTTCTGTAATTGGTTTGTATTATAACAAGGCTATAATTCTAAAATAGTGAATCGAAATCTCTCCCTCCTTAGTTCATTTTTTCCATCATCTGCTCCAAAGTGAAGATTTATCCTGAGGCTTTTGCCACTGTCAGTGAGACTTATTGACCTCAGAATATGTGGTCATTCATTCATTCCTCACTTAATGGATATTAACTAATTTGATCAGGAAATCATATGTCACCTTACAAAACTAACCCCTTTGCGATTAGGGTGCTGTTCAGACAGATTTCAGACACAGTGCTCCCACGATTTCCTTACTGAAAACAAAAGCAGCCCTGCTACTTAAACACTAGCTAGTATTTTAATAAACAATTTATACCAACCTGGATCTTTTTATTATAATGAAATGTATACATTGATGTGACCAAATACAAATGCATAGATCTTTTTATACTTCCATGACACAAGAAGTGATGTGTTACTGGTTTGCTAACAAATGAAGATCTTTCTAACCATACAAGACACTGACTGCAGCTTACTGCAACTCTGCATATTTTGATGCATAGCTGCAATTCAAAGGATGAATTCTGGGTTATAAAACTGGATGAGCTGGAAGTTAGGATACTTTTCCCCTTCTCCCACAAATGTGGATGAAGACTAGGTGATTACTGTACATGCACTTTCATGTATGCAGTTTTCCATAGGTGTATTGTATACTCTGTTATTCACATTAGGATTTTCTGTGGAATCAAATATGTATTAACAAAATGAAAGCCTAAAGACCACCCAGGCTGGCATTCACTTCAGCAGAACATCAAATTAAACTAGGTTTAAGCATGTTCTTCTAGAATCAAGGCAAAGGAGACAAGTAATTTTAATAAAAAATCTATTTACCTTTTTTATATAGAAGAACAGAATCTAATTTATTTGTGTGCCCATCTGGGCTAGATCACTCATTTTAAGTTAATTTAACAAATGATAGACTGCTACTGGCCTTTTCTTTCCCAGGAGAAGAGGTTGACAGGCAGCTGTGTAGAGATGCTATCTACCCAATCCCAGTTGTCTGTGAAGCTCCATGCCCAAAGGACTGTGTGCTCAGCATGTGGTCTGCATGGTCCTCCTGCTCACACACCTGCTCCGGCAAAACCACAGAAGGGAAGCAGATGCGTGCCCGCTCCATTCTGGCATATGCAGGTGAAGGTAAGGTTGCATACTCTTGCAGACTCTTATTTGATTGTGAATTCTCAACTGTCTTTGTAATGTCAAAGTAATTTCTTGATCGACAGAAACAAATTATTAGATGGAGTTGGGTTTTTTTACATATAGAAAAATTATTTAAATGCTTATCCTACATTTACTCATGGTACCTAAAGCTGTTTTAAAGGGGAGATTTTATTTTGCTTATTTCAGTTAATGTTGCTATTTTTTATTATTCTGCATAATATTAGTTTTGATTTTGAATATATGCTTTTCTCATTTTCTATTAAAAATAAACAAGGCAAACAATTTATCCTATGCAGACCTCTGCCTTTATGAAAGATATTTATAGAGGATTGTTAGTAACCCTAATTTAGGTCCAATTTGGAAGGATATAAGTATGAATGCTGAAAAGATGAGAGTTTTAATGGGTTCAAATGCTAACAAATGGCTTTTGTAGCTTCTTAGTTCAAATTGGTAACTAATGTTACCCTATTAATATTTTTATTCATAGTAAGACTTTGGTTTTACCCTGCAAATCCTCACTCATGTGAATGGTTTCCATTCATGCAAATGGTCCTTGTGCAGCATCTAGAGCAAATGCAAAGAGAAGACATAGGTGGAATATAAAGAAGAAGAAAAAGGTTTTAGATATAGGTTCATGGCTATTCTTTGATGATGTTCCATGCTTCCTATAACTGGTTTTGTTTTGTTCTTAAGTATTTTGGGGGGGTAATAGAGAAAATGTATTCTATACGTAACATGGTTTAAAACGGCCACATCAGGTGTGCCAGGGTCCAACTGATAAATGCCTTGTGCAACACTGAGAGCAAGGAGACATAGCCACCAAAGAGTTCTTGGAAAACATTTACTCACATGTATTACTGACAGTAAAGTTAAATGCCTTCAATATATAAGGTTTACATGCATGTTTTAGTTCTTCTTTAAAACTGTTAAGCATTTTATTACTTCAAGTTAAGATGAAATTTAGCTGAAAAGTGACAGCTGTAAGGGATGGAGGTAGTGAAACAGGGTATCTGTTTTGAGAAATGGAAAAAGAAAGGGGCAGGCTTCATCGTATATCAAAACACTTCTCCATTTGCAAACACAGTTAACTTCATTGCTAAAAATCTACTGTGTATTTGCCAGAATTTGGGTAATTGTAAAAAAAAAAAAAAATTTGGCAGAGTAGGCACTTTCAGCCTTTTCCCTGAAAGGGACCTTTGCTAGAAATGTAAGAGGCAATCAGAACTATACTGATTTTAGTAGGTGATTCAAATAATAAATTACTTAGATGGATCTATGTAACAAAGTAGAAATGCTCTTAAAATAAGAAACAAGATTGGTTTTATGTTGTCCCTTTGTTTATAATGTGTCAAATGGACTCATTTTGAGGGAAACACAGAGTCACATTTTCATATGATAATTCAAATAAACATATATTCATGTGCTTCTTGCTTTTCCATGTAGGTCAAGATAATAGATTTTCGATATGCTTATGCAGTTTTACTGGAGACACAAATTTAACATCCTGACAAGCATGCCACAGAAGTGAAAACCTAAATTACTCCAGAAAATGATTCCACTTTCTTATGCTTCTTTTTAAAAAGCACTCATTTTATTCCATCTTTGATACTTAACACAACTTAGGATAATTTACAAGGCTGCAGATGCAGCAAAGCAGTTAATCATAGCCTGGATTTTAGGTGTGTGAATTTTATTTATGTCTGTTGTGCAATGGTCAGAATGAGCACTGAGTGATCACAAAGATTGACAGGTCTCAAACCACACAGGTAGTAGTGAAGAGATCCCTAAACTACTGCTGAGAAAGCTAACTCATTACCTAGATGTTGTAGTGCTTCAGCTTTGCTCGAACCTTGGCCTCTTTACCACTATCCCGAGATGAGGTCATTCTGTGCTTTTTTTCAGGATACAAGCTGTTATGTCTACCTAGCTTATAGCAGTTCACTCACATCTTGGTCAGATATCTTCAACACCACGCTCCTTTGCACTCTGTACAACTCCAGAGAATAAAAATATATAAATAAATAAAAGAACCTTCCAAGGCTTAGCATATCATTACAACTCTAGCTGGAAGGTACTTTTCACCTTTGCTTGTATTATATTCAAAAAGTATGTTTAGCTTTTATTTTTTATGCTTCACTGAAATTAGAGTTATTGTCATCTTTCTCCTCATATGTCTCTTATGCCTTTTAGTCATTTGCTGCGTGACAAATAACTGGATGACTTTCACCTCCAGAATTGCATGACAGAGATCAGCTGTGTTCCCAAAACATAAAACATTGATTGTGTACTTGGTGCTGGGAAGTCATTTTATGTTCTGGGGGCACAGAATATATTCATGTATCTGAATGTCTGTATTCTGCTGATATAAAAAGGAACCTCTACATGAACATTTTTTGGTAAACATGCAGTTCTCAGTTCTATTTAGAGTTTATAAAAAATGCACCTTACTGTTAATTAAGACTCTGTAAACATCATGTATAACTAAAAATTCCAAGTCTCATAAAGGTAAGACCAATAATTCCATTTACACATTAAAACTGAGTTCTGAAAATAGCTATTAGTTCTGTTCAGGTGAGTGGTCCCACCGGTTTTCCCTTTTCGATTTTTGAACCTTTCCTTGAACTGTTGGTATGAGAGACAGACCAGGTTAGGTAAGCCATTTCATAGTAATTCCTGTATAATATAGCCATGATATTGGAGAGTTTTTATTCAGAACACAGTAGGACAAATATATTGTACATAAATATATACAATTCTTATGGTATCAGGATTGGACATTAATTAATGAAAGAATGTGCAAGTCTGTTGGCAATCTATGAATAAGGCTAAACTTGGCTTCTAAGATGACAGAAAGAGTCCAGGTTTATCACTGTTGAGTCCTTGATTGCACGCATCCTCTTGCTAGTCATGGAGAATTCAATCTACAAGCCTAGGAAGATCAAAGCATTGCAGGCATTACATGCACAAGGAATACTGCAATCCATCAAAGAATCTGAAGTGCTTAATTCTTGTTCATTGGGGTACTTAAACATGAACACCCCATTGAAATTTTTGAGGGTCTGTAAATATGTATGAAATATGTTCTTTTATCTGGATCTCAGATGGCTTCTTATCGAAGTATTGTCTGTGATTGTTCAGTTTCTCTCCTCTTTGAAATAAAAAATACTATATTCTGTCATTTTGCTTGTTAATCTTGGCAGATGACTGTCTGTGACAGAGCTATGTTATTTCACACTTAAGACCTTATTTTAATTCTTACTTCCCAGCTACCTATGCTGTTGAATTGGTTTGAGGAAACCATTAAGTTAGCATAACTGGCCACAAGGACACAGCCACAGTATAATCCATTTTCTTGGATGACTTAGAATAGGAATAATTCAGTAGCATTGTAATAATTCCTTGGTGACAAGAATAGCTTCACAGGAAAAATTGAAGTCATATGTAAATTACAGTAGTGACAAAGTTTTCTAATGAGCTCTGGGATATGACTGCCCCTCCAGCATCACACTGACTTCTGCTCAAGCCAGGAGCTGGCCTTGGCCGTACACCCTCTCATCAGCATTTCCTCATTCAGAACACCCCTATTCCCTGTGGTCAAACCATAGGCTGCAGAACCTCAAGCACAGTGTGGTTATATACATCTGGGATGGGTTTATTTACTTGCATTCAGTGGAGAGAGAAAGAGATGAGTCTCTTTCCTCAAGATGAAGACTTTCTGTGGTTTGTGAGATGACTCCTTGTAGAAACTAGTGTCACAATAACTTTTTTGATATCTTTTCTGAGATCATTGTCCTCAGCTTGAACGTTTGAAAGGTGAAGTGATTTATAAATTTTCCTGTCTGTGAGCCTGCCTATAGTGGTAGCTCATTTGTGTCACTGTCAAATACATCTTCATGGTACAGTAAGAAACTCAGGAAAGTCATTGTCTCAAAATATAAAATGACAGCGAAGGACATAATGATGTTACCTGATACATCATACAGTGGTTCTGTGTAAGTCTAGTAAAGGCACCGTATACAGCTCAGCCTATCTCTGTTGAATGAAGGGTTTGTCTATTTTTGTTTTATTTTCTGTTCAATATTTCTGTTATTTTTTTATTTCCTGCTTACAATAAAGCTTATATAATTAGTAATACACACTAAGACTACTTTACATAGGCCATGACCTGAGACTAAAAAGCACTAAGTGATATAATTTTTAGTAAATAACAGATATGCAGATTGATTCTGTATTGATTATATATTGCCATTGATTGACACTGCCAAATCAGTGTCATACAGCATAATGTTAATGTTGTGGATACATTCCAAGTTTTATCAGTAGTAAATGACTGATACTGATTTTGGAAAAATAAAGATTGAACGCTCCTCCCCTCCCCAGTCAAACACAAAGAAGAAAATAATCTGATTTAAAAGCTTAATTTATTAAAATGGCAGCGAAGAACGATTTTGTTTGAAATATTTTCTTAGGGCAGGGATGCATATGCATGGCAATGTCTTACTATGGCTATTGTATGTTTATAGATTAGCAAAGTATAATGCCAGAAGGACTATTTAGTGTGACCTCATATATCACAGACTATTAAACATCACTGAGTTAGATAGCATAGAATATCAGTTGTCCATCTCATCAGGTATTCTGTTTGACCGGGGCCAATAGCTCATATTTCTCATCTCTGCAAAATTGATTTACTGAACTTGTAAGGAATAGCTGGATCAAAGGAGTTTCTTCTCAACTCTAGGCAAATTATGGTTGATATGCTTTAAAATTTTATTCCTGTTAAAATTCCAGTGCAGTTTGACTTCATAGTTGCAAAAGAGGAGTTATACTTAGTGCTTTTTAATCTATTTACTCTTCTTACACTTGAGTTTGTTTTTAATTTTTGTATTTTCCTGGCTTGAAATAAGAGTGCTTGGTAATTAAATCTGAAAGCATAGAATTGAGTAATTGTTTTCACAGCAAATTGCTTATTCACCAAAGGATCAGTTTTGGAGAAGACAGGGATTTTCATGAATTTTCACTGATTTCAGCTGAAACAGGAATAAAAACCCACTTAGTTCTGGAGCTGAGGAACCTGAATTGTCAGGCTCGACTTGCAAAGTGACCTGGCACCTGCGTGTGAATGTGAGCTGGGGGAGAGGACATTGCCATGCTTCCCCTTTTGCTCAGGAGCCCCTCAGTTCAGATTCCTGCTTGTAGTGTGGGGTCTGGGATTCAAATCCTATCCAAGAAAGGACTTGACAGACTTCTCGTCTCCCATGGGTGCACCCTAACTCCTGTCCTGCTGTGTATTATAGGACAGGTCTGCTTGGTTTGTATAACTGATTTGCACCAGGTGAGGAAGCATGAAAGTTTGCAAAACTGGAGCAGGAGATCCGCGCCAACAGGGCAGTCTTTGTTCTTATGTTAGCAGTTTGCATGTACTGACCACATCTGTCTTCAGGAAGTGCAGCTGCCTCAAGGAATGCCTACCTCGTTCCTATGGCAAAGAAGAAATGAATAACACCTCACTCTCTAGATTACAAAAGGCACTTCAGTCACATCTGTTTTCTCAAACTTTAAGATTATTCCAGCTGTTTTGAAATGCATGTATAAAATTACATGCATTTGTAAAATGAGTGGTATCAAAATGATTAATTAAAATGATCCTAAATACTTTAAAAAATCTTAAGTGTTTTGAAATTTGGAAGTTATCAAGACAGTGTCACAAAAAAGACTTATAAAACCCAATCCTTGAATATCCTAGACCGAGATGTCTTACCCACTTCCAGCTCCAAATCAGGCAGAAAAGCAGTCTAAGCGTATGACAATTCTGTTAAAGCGTCAAGGAAACTACCCTCATATCTCTGCTATTTTATGAGTAATATGCAAGTCCCTCTGTAAAGTAGCCTTTCATCTCCAAGTGTGTTTTGCTTAAGTATCCAAACCCCAAAAGAAATGCTTCAGCTCCAATTGTTTTTCGTACCTTGAAATGATTATTTTTAGTACTGCCAAGCAGTTATTTACAGTCATCTAAACGTGTATTATATAAAATGTATTTAGTGTTGTATGTCCCTTTTTCATGTATTCTGATAAAATTAAATGTTTATTTTATTTTTTTCTGTGATACTCATTAATTTTTATGTTTCTGTCAAACCTGTCCTCATTTGGTGAAATGCTGTTGAAGTTGAGCAGCCCTGATCTTGCTACCCCTACGCAGATGTTGTGAAGGGCATCTCTAACTGCCAGTTTTCCAACCCCTTCTTCTTTTCCTGTACCTATTTTAATTTGAGGGAGCACAAGGGAATGCTGTCTTCTTGCAGAGAATGGCACACTGATTTGTAAACAAATAGTATATTTTTTATTATTACAAACATTTGGTACTAGTGATAGTAGTTTTATATTTCGGTAACATTATTTGCACCTTTTGTTCATTCTTTACATAGTTTTTTTAACTACTGGTTTAATCTGAACAGAACTGGATTCCCACTGAGCTGCAGACATTCATGCCCCAATGTTTTTCGTTCACAAGTCAATGTCACTCTCATTTTTTCCCTGAATATACATTCTCGCATAGCTGTCAAAACTGAATCTAAGTTGTCACTTTATTCTCAAATGCCTTAGGAACTTGTGGCTATGGCATCCATTCCTGAGGAAATGTTTCTTCCCCCCCGCCCACGCCCTTTAATTTATGAATTTGCTTAAGTATTTCCCTTGTGTTTCTTCTTGAGCTAATATCAGATGGAAGTAATTAATTTAGCAGCTTTCCTTATCTCTTCTAAATTCCCCCTTTTTTTAAGCCTTATACTGGGGGAATATGTTTAAATTCCTCATGTGGATAAGTTTTGTCTCCTATGACAAATACTTTGTGAATTTACTATCTTTGGATTCTTTTTCTCTTCAAAATACACTCACTTTCCTAATTTCCTTACTTATGTTCCTGTCTGCTGGTGTTAGCTGGAAGATTTTTTATTTCCTGAAGGAAGCTGCTTGAATAACTTTTTGAAACTTATTACATGACCATAATTTTGGTTTATCATTTGTTTTTTTGCTTCCTTTTTTAGGAAAATGCATATGACATTTTGTCTTGATGCTTTGCATATTAACATATATTTTAAGCAATTCTGGTAGACTTGAGTTGCATCCATTCTGAGCCAAAAAACAATTTAATTCCAGTCATTGTTTAATTACATTCACACATTTTTAGGTTTTTCTAATCTCCCTTTGCAAAACTTAAGTTTAGCTAGTCTTTGGCAGGACATCTCAGTTAATATGATGTTTACTGTTGCTTGGTTGCATCAATATTTTTAGCCCAAAGTCAGAAGCTAAAAATATCTCTATGGAAATAATTTGTGAATTTGGATTTTGTCCTGTGGTTTCATTAGAATGGCCCTTTCCTCACATTTGCTGCAGATCTAGACATCCTACAAAAGCAACTTGGGGTATAAAGTATTTTTGCCCATGTGGCACTGGACTTACTTGTGTTGGAGTACTTGAAGCACCCATCGTTTCTTTGATTACATTTAGTTGTTTGTTTAATTTCTCTCAACAACGAGTGCTTAAAACCCATTCCCTCCTGCATGTCTGTAGAGCAGGAGGTCAACCTAAAGTTCAGTGTTGGGATACAAAGGCTAATATGCTCTCTGACATGCGCTTGGTGTGAGCACGCATTTTTCTTTTTAGAGAAAAGTTGTATAGCTCATCTGCAGTAACTAATAAAAAGATCCTTTTTCAGTTGTCTTTCATACTGTTCTTGTCTTCTGGGAAGTACTAAAATATTATTTAGATTTTCCCTGGATTTCCATCACTTGGAGATAGGGGTTGTATTGTTCCTGTGTGGGCCATGAATGTTTAAATTAATTCTTAAACCTAGATTTGGTATGTCTAGTAACACCAGAGATCTAGCAGACATGCTGTCTACTCACAGGGCTAGGCATCTAGTAGCCTATGATCAAGTCTGGTAGGAAAGACCTCCTCTTTACTCATGGAGGACTGGGAGGCCAGATTAGCTTTGAAGTGCCTGAATATAAGAAACTGAACATGCTATCTGAAACCGGACACAACAAAGATAGCGTTATCTGAGCTTTTTTTCACAATTATTGACTCATGAATGCATTTTAATCTTAACCTGCAACAGCGTTTGTTACCTCAGTCTGGACCTGAAATTGCCAGCTGTGCCATCCTCTTTGGTAATTACGTAACATGGATAAATATCCACTGGGAGCTAGGACAAGAGCTCCAAAAATCTTTTTAATTGATCCATGAATTAGACATAAACAGTGGTCTCTACACATGCATAACTAGAATATTTAACTGTTTCTTCTCCCTAGAGCCTTCATACATCCTTATGTGATCTCTTGCAGTCTCTTTTAGAGAACCCCCAAATAAAAAGGCTGTAGATTACTGCAAGCACATTAGTGTGTTATAGAACTTATGATTATTTTGGCATCCTTATTGTATACATTTACATTTACTGTCCATGTACAGTCTGTTCTGTGTAGTCTGTTGACTAAAGTGTGTTAAAGTCAACAGTGGGCATATGAAGAAGAGGAAAAAGGAACAGCATTTCTTTCATGTAATCAAAGTGATAATACGTAACTACTAAGATTTCAAAGTGTTTGTTTGGGTTCTTTTAATAAAGCACTTTGTATCCTTCCACTGCATGAACTTTTGCCCTGTTTTATTGTTCCAGGAGGAATACAGTGCCCAAATAGTAGTGCACTACAGGAAACGCGGAGCTGTAACGAACACTCTTGCACTGTGTATCATTGGCAGACCGGCCCATGGGGACAGTGCATAGAGGATACGTCTGTCTCTGCTTTCAACTCCTCTGCCAGCTGGAACGGGGAGGCCACCTGTTCCGTGGGGATGCAGACAAGAAAGGTCATCTGTGTGAGAGTCAACGTGGGACAAGTGGGCCCCAAAAAGTAAAGATCTTAAAAAATATCTTCATGCTGTAATTATCTTTGGATTTTGCTGCTTTATATCACCAATGACTGCATGCAAAGGCAAAAAGACCCCCTTCTTTCTGTTCTCATGAGGGAATAATTCATCTTTTAAAAATACAAAAGTGAAGCTACAGGAGGACTATATAATACCTTTCTCACTATTGATTTTTATGGGCAATATTTACAGTGGTGATTCTGCTGATAGCTGACTGAATACTAAATCCAGTTGGCTCCTTGCCATCATCAGGTTGAGTCGAGATAAAAGTCTTGGGGTATGTGTGTGGTGTGCAGTGCAACACCATTTCCAAGATCCTTGTGGTACCTCCAAGCAAGCAGTGCACTATATGGATTAGTGTAGTTCCATGCTAAAATACTGTTTTGGACCTAAATACAGTACAACCTATGTAAGTGCATCTTCTCAGAAGCAGACCAAGGAGGTGAAGCATAGTGCAGCTTTGACAGGACATTAATTTGAAACATTAGTTTGAACATTAGTTTGACAACCTTTGTGAGTTTTTTTTCCCCATATACATGTTTTTTTAAAAGATCCCTTTGGCCCAATGATTTAATTTTACAGTTTAATACATGACCAGGGTTAAATACAGATTAGCTGCTAGTAAAATGCATTTGATAATATCTTCATACAGTTTGGCAGTCTGTAAATATATCCTACTCAAGACAGATTCAAAGCTGGAAGAGCTGATAGCAAAGGTCGTTTAGAAAGTTCATGAGGCAGCTATTCTTACACTAAATATTTACACGGTGCCTGCCATTTGTTGCTTTATTCAGCAGTAGACTTATTCCTAATTTACTTTAAATGGAAATATGGGGAATAATACCAGCACATTTAGTAATCTAAATTGTTGTATATCTGCATTAAGTTGCTGTTCTATTCAGTCACAATACCATTCTATCTTTTATTTGCTACTCATTTTACATATAAAAAACCCCTCTAATGATTTATCTTCTTTTTTAAATCTACTGTTAATGTCTCTGCCTTTGTTTTGACCTTAAATTTTTGGGAGGGGGACTGTTTTATTGTGTCATAAATGAATCCTGTGGAATTAGAAAAAAAGTCTTGGTTGATCCTTGAAATTGTCACATTAAAATCACTGAATCGTTTTTAAAGACCCAGACATTTAACATGAAAATATAAATAGGAACCTTGTTTTAAACTCCCCTTAATAAAAAGGATTACTGTGGTACGATACAATCAATATTATTGGCCTTATCTACCTCACAAGTTACAGACTTCAGCTTGTATCTTTTCTGTTTAATTTGACCTTGAGTAAGGACTGAAAAAAAATCAATACTTTAAGCCACATATACTAAATACAAACAATATAAAAGATAGAAATGGTGTTCTAATTGAACTAATTGCCTTGCCCAAGGATCTGATGAGGAATTGTAATGTTCAGTGCTCCTGAAAGATGAAGTTCTCAGTGAAACAATGAATATGTATAATTCAGACTTTTTTGTATGCTTATAATTACTGTTGTTCTTTAAGGAAAAAGCCATTAGTAAGCCAATGTTCAATACTTTTCAGAAGTGTTTTTAATTTTAACCTTGGAGAAAATTTCTGAAAACATAATCCAAGTATGTGATTGGTCAAGATGCTTTTTTAAAGTGCACCTGACCATATATAATACACCTATGCATATATAATCTGATTTTATGAATCACATAGAAACAAGGCACAGTTTGACTTAAAAAATGTAGAGAGAGCTTATGGAGAGGTGATGGAGATTTATGTCGCTATAGCTGTAATATTTCATGGTCTTTCATGTTGGTATTTTAGGGGAGAAAAGAGAAAGGGTGGAGCTGTCATTGTAACAGGGCACCAAGAAGTTGGTGCTGGTTCACAGTAATGTATCATTCTCTGAGAAGTTTATGTGAATTGACACAAAAATGTAGAGGCAATCGATGGAAATCATGAACTAGCAAGTGTTATTGCTTAAGAATATGTTCCCCTAAAGCTGCAACTCAACTTTTCTTCTCCTTTCCCATTGCTTTTCCTCCCACACTGCACGGGCATAGTTCTTCACTGACCATGGAGACAACATTTTCTTAGTAGTTCATCGTTAGACTTGCTTGTGCTCCTTTCAGCATGGCAAGAAAGATGCCTCACACAAGCCAAGCTTCCCCAGCTGGTCCAATCCAAATATAAAAGTGGTCTGTCATATCTCTGGTCCCAGATGCCCAGCAGCCACAAGAGGAAAAGCTAGTCATAGTAACGTTTTTCTGTAATGAGCCAAAAGCACCAAAATGTGGAAGTGGTATTGTTCTTACCTTTTTACATATTCCTCTGACAGTCCACAGTCTGTATGCTTTTAGGGCAATAGTCATTTTGAAATTATTTTAAAGATTTGCAGTACTTCTGCAAGAGTTATTGCATCATCCTGAAAATAAATATTGAAGCATAGAGAGTTGTTTGTCTTTGGTGAAAAAAATAGGAACACAGAATGGGGAAAATGACCTGGGTTAATGAGTCCCATATGTGGCAGTCCAATAAACCCTTTTATATGCTCATCAAGCCTCTTCCTAAAACAAGTGAGGTTTTCTGTGCCTTCTGACAGTCTTTCACAGTCTCATTGATCTGGCAGTCTCAAACCGTTTTCTGGTTTCTGTCATAGTCATGGCCAGCTTATACCTATTTGTTCCTGGGTTAGCAGTGTTATCTTCTTTAAATATGCCTCCTTCCAGAGTTTATGCTTCTGGTAAATTTATGAAGAGCTAAAAAATGTATTTTGCTAAGCTAAACTAGATGGCTTTTCTTCATAATTATTTGGAAGCTTGAAAATAACAGTCAAAAGGCAGAGTCTGGAATGGTGAGTGAGGAATGATGATTTTTTTTCAAGTTAAATCCCAGGTGCAGAATGCACCAGTTTTGGCTTGCTTTCACCAGATATATTTAAATGCTAATAGTTTTTATTTCTGTGCTCCATCCTGGTGAATTCTGGGCAACTAGCACTCTGCTCGTGTGCCTGCAGGCATTCAGTACCTCTTGTGATTCACCACTTCGCTGCAGAATGATGGTTTATTTGATAATGCTTCTTTTTCTTTTTTTTTTTTTTAGATGCCCTGAGACCCTCCGACCAGAAACGGTGAGGCCTTGTCTGCTTCCCTGTAGGAAGGACTGTATTGTGACTCCATTCAGTGACTGGACATTGTGTCCTTCTTCATGTCAAGAAGGTAATTTTATCCATTGTGTGTGAGTAGACAGTTTTTAAGAAAAAAAGGAGTTAGACTAGCAGTCACTTTTGGCAGAATGCTTATACACATCTCTTTCTGACAGAGGACATGTAATAGCTGGTAGAGCAATGGCAGGGAGGACATAGCATTTTTGCTGAAAAGAATAGTTATTTCTATACATTTTCTATATGCATCTGTTTGGATTTTTTTTTTCCATTTTGCCTACTTTTATGTTACAAACTCCCATTTGCGTCTTCCGCTGATAAAGAGGTAACTAGTCATGGAGTAGACATGTATCTCTTAGCGTAACACCAAAACAGATACTTGTACAATTGTAGCACTTGAATTGTCAGATTATAAAATGGTCAGGTTTGGTCTTTGAAAATACATATGCTGCTTGCTTATCAGAAAAACCTGAGGCTTTATATACTGGGAGATAGGTAGGTAGGGAGGTAGATAGATAGATAGATATGCATATGTATATAATTTTGGCTTGTTTCTTCTACTCCAAGGAAAATTGAAGGAACGTTAATAAAAATCAGTAGACTTTAAGTTGATGTTAATGGTCTAACTTAAACATAATTCCAATAACATTTTAATACACTTGGCAAAGCTCTTAAAAACAGTGCAGGTCTCTCCTGAATTTTCATTACATTGAAATCATACATGAAGTTAAAGTGATGACTGGCTTAATATTGTCCGCATTTTTTATGCTTTATCTCTTTTAAGCTTAACAGGAGGTGTTTTTCTAATATGTGCTATTGCAGACAGACTCTGTAATACCCTGTGTTCCACAGGGTGCTAATCCTTGTATGGGACCTGGTGATTACTCACAGCTACCATATTATCAGAATGTAAGATATTGTTACATCAAATATACACACTTCGAATGTCATGGCCAATTCTTTATGCTTTATAAAGGACACAAGCATAAAAGCATTTTTGCAGTAATTCCTATTAGTGCTTAGTGCATTCTAACAAATAAAAAAGGGTTAGGAAGATTAAATTCATAACCTTTGAAAAAGACCAGAGAATTAAGACCATTGAATCTGAATCTATGAAGTAGTTATTAATTATTAAATACTGTGTTATTCTACAGCAGTATTAATTATTCTTTCTGAAATATTTTTGTTGGGGCAGATCATCTTGGACAAAAATGCCATCCTTTTCTGTTCTCATTTCTGTGGGTTTTAAGAAAGTTCTTGATGCAATGAGGGTATTTTCACAAATATTTACTACAAACTAGCATGTAGGCTTCTATAAAACAGTACATTTGTGAACCAGTACAGGCATTTTGTCTGCTCAGTGAGTCAAACTCTTTTTATACTACACAAACAATTTTTACTTCGTGGGGTTTACCCATTTGTGTCAGCAAGCTGGTCAGCAGCTTTGCTGGGCTGCACGTCTGTCTTGCCTCTTGTGCCAGCTCCTGGCATCTCCTGGAGCTGATTGACTCAGGAGTGCAGGGTTTCCTCTGTGTTGAAAAGTGGCCAGGTGGTGGAGAGCCACCGCCGGGATTCTCCTACCGCTTGCTCCTAATTACAATTGCTTGGCTGTGGTCCAGCAAGCTGCTGTGTTCAGACAAGCTGCAGCTGCTGTAATAACCCACCCAAAGCTGATATCAACCCAGTCAGCCAAATGTCCATGCTACAACTCTCTGGGAAAAAAAAAAAGGGAAAAGAAAAAAAAAATTCCGAGATTTTTACCTAACAATATTTGTGTGTTAGGTATTGCTGTGGAACTAATATAGACTTGTGGCTTTTCTCTTAATTTTCTGCCTGAAGAACTGATATCTGAAGATGACAGAAATCAAAATTCCTACATGAATGATTTACCATTTATCTTTAATAATGAATAACTATAATAACTATATAAATATAATATAATAGAACTGTAAACTGTAAATTAATTCCAGAGTAGAATTTCTGTTTCTGGTTTTACATGCAAATGATTAGGGCAAACTTACACTTTGAAAGTGTAAAATGTAGCAGCAAACTGAGCTGGTATAATTTTTGTTCACTTCAACTGTGTATTCATTTCAGCTGTATATTCATTTGTTCAGCATTGTTACTATTGCTTTCTGTTTAGTTCTGCTTCCTGGCCTTTAGCTGAGATTAAAGTGTTTTATCTGTTAGGCTTAATTTTCTGCTTATGGACAAAACAGCATGTCAATATTATAGCAATCAGTTCAAATACCTGTTATGTTAAATCTTACTTTTCCCCTGTGTCGTGGTTTAACCCCAGATGGCAGCTAAGCACCACGCAGCTGCTCGCTCACCTCCCTCACAGTGGGATGGGGGAGAGAATCAGAAGGGTAAAAGTGAGAAAACTCGTGGGCTGAGATAAAGACAGTTTAATAGGTAAAGCAAAAGCTGCACACACAAGCAAAGCAAAACAAGGAATTCATTCACTACTTCCTATCGGCAGGCAGGTGTTAGGCCATCTCCAGGAAAGCAGGGCTCCATCACGCTTAATGGTTACTTGAGAAGACACACACCATCACTCCGAACATCCCCCCCTTCCTTCTTCCTCCCCCAGCTTTATATACTGAGCATGACATCATATGGTGTGGAATATCCCTTGGGTCAGTTGGGGTCAGCTGTCCCGGCTGTGTCCCCTCCTGACTTCTTGTGCACCCCCAGCCCACTCGCTGGTGGGGTGGGGTGAGAAGCAGCAAAGGCCTTGGCTCTGTGTAAGCACCGCTTGGCAATAATGAAAACATCTGTGTTATCAACACTGTTTCCAGCACAAATCCAAATCATAGCTCCATACCAGCTACTATGAAGGAAATTAACTATATCCCAGGCAAAACCAGCACACCCAAATTACTGTCATCCCTATGTAGCAGCTGGAGAAACAAGCTCTTCTACTCTTTGCAGGGGGTGTCACAGTAAAGAAGCAGTCCCGTCACCGAGTCATCATCCAGCTCCCCGCCAATGGTGGTCGAGAGTGCCCGGACTCTTTGTTTGAGGAAAAAGAATGTGAAGCTTCTCCCGTCTGCTATAGCTACAGGTAGTGTTAATCAACCAGAGACAGCTCAGACATGATTTTTCAACTTCTACTGCTTCTAAACCTAGCTGAATTCAACTTCTTAACAGCAAGTGTTTTTCTAATATGTACTATGTAGAAAAATGGGATACATAGCTAAATCAAGGTTTCAGAACAGATATGTAGACTCAGTTGGGCCCACAGTGTCACTGGTTCTTTTGTTCCAGTTCCTTTGCAGGAACACTGCAACAACTAAGAATTACTTTCCAGGTTAAATCTTTCCTAGCAACTATTTTGACATTCTATATGATTAAAAAAATCTTCCTTTCCATCCAAATTATCCAAAGCGCTGAAATGCAGCCTCATCTGTTTAGGAGAGCTGAGTTCTGCTGCCACACTGTGCCATGCACTGTAGCTTCCATCCTTCCATCCTGGTCAGCCCTAAGACAGTCCACAGTTGATTGTATCCCCTAATATACAAAATTTTCTGTGTTGACCTAATCTTCACCAGAGAATGCTGAGGACTGTTCCAGCAGGTGGGGATCTCCACCGTAACTGCTTAAGAAAATTTTTGGGCAGTTTCGTAGTATCCATTTGAGTGGCGTGGGAAGGTCTAGATATACGACAAGATCTGGCTGTTGATATAGATAAAGTTTAGAAAATTCTGATGCCATTGGTTGGATTTACTTGACAAAATAAAAAAAAAAAAAAGAGATTTTTGGGTTTTGGATAATAAATATGAAACATAATTATTGGAAGCCAATGTTCTGTTTCTCCACCTGCTAATTCCCATGAAACTACTCTCTGTTGCAGAGGTAAAAATAGAATTTAAGCTTATTTTAGGAAAAACAAATTGAGATTAAAGAAATGTGTTGCTTTCATCATCTGGTAAGAATTATGAATGCAAATTCATTAGATCACACTGTATGTAACTGAAAGATATGAAAGGATGTAAAAGAACATTGGGAAGCTACCAAAATCAGTACTCCAAACATCAGAGAAATATAGCTTGAGAACTTTTTTTAGTCAATACCAGAGTCAGAGTTTTATCTTTTAAAATGCTGGCTGCGCCTCATCTCTTTAGTACCTTCAGTATCAAATTTTACCTGAGCTAGTGCACGATAATGTGCTGAGCATAGGAAAGAAGAGTTGCTAGGGAGTGGTAGATGAGGTCATTTACGTTTCATGGCATGAACTAATACTAAACATATTTTCTGTATATTTCCTTTACCATCTTTCTGACCTATACACATGCTGGAACAGATGGACCCAGACACTCAGGAACACTAAGACTCATGCCCTAGTTCAGATACTGGCCTGCAGAGGCAGTTTGCAATGAAACTTGAGGTGCAAAACCATTGAGATAATTTTAAACATGAGAGCAGCTGATGGTTTGAGCTGTGGACGTAGAATTTCCCCCCTGCACACTCTGAGTAATTCAGACAACTGTGGATTATTTCAGAGATGTGACAATAACCAGCCTTGCCTGGATTTGTTATATTTAGGCCTAGGGTATTCTGCAGCACTGGAAGGGAACTTTGTAAAAGTTTCATAGCAGTTTATATTAATGATAGAATAATTTAAGCAGCACAATATTGCATTTGTTATCGAAGTTTTTTTGCAAGTTGTTTTTGCCTGTGTTTTATTTTGATATCGTCTGGGTTCACAGGGGATCTCTTGCTTGGCTCCACATTTGTAATGTGCTGCCATTCAGCTACCCGAGACCCCAGGTGCTTTGGGATTGCTTGAGGCACTCTCACAGTCATTTAAACCCTCTGTCCCAATACTTCGCTGTAGCTGGGGTTCCTGTTTGCTTCTGATTTCTCCTTTTGGGATAGTATTTGGAAGATGAAGCTTAGCAAAAGAATTTGTTTGTTGTGAAAACTTTACCTTTGTAATCATATAATTTGAAATTTGAGAAAAGAAAACAAAACCCCTAAGATTTTGCTAATCTGATCTCATCTTTGTAACTCCAAGTCTTGTTTGTGCTTCAGGCAAGACAGAATTACTCCATTTGTAGTTGTGTTGCAAGGCATGCCTAAGGGAGGTGGGGAAGAAAAGGCCTGGGAAAGAGAAAAGAAGGAAAAGAGAAAGAAATGCACTAACACCTATGTGTGACAGTATTTACTGCCAAAAGACACTCCCAATACTGCATGAACCAGAAATTAACCCTGGAGTCTTATCTCTGGAGTGCATTTGGGAAACTTCAACATATCTTTGCTTCACTAAGATAGGAGGAAAATGAAAAGAAGGAAGGAAAATTGAGAAAGAGGGGAGGTTTATTAGGGCATGCTAGTATTTAAAACTCATCCTTATTTAATGGGTCCATGTTGTTTTTATGAGATGTTAGTGTCACTTCGCTAAATCCACTTTTCAAATTTTAGTATGTCATTTTGTTGACTGTTAAAATACTCTGAGCATGCTCAGGTATAAATCCATAGCAAAGGAGTTCTTCTGTTAAATGGGTATTCAAGTCATATAATTTTATTATTTTGTATGGTATTCTTTTTTTGAAATTTCTTTCTCCCATCTTGTATAAGTGTGTTAATGCTTTGTATTAATGTATAATCCTCATATTGTGGTTTGTATTCACTGTGTATTTGTTAGGTAGTGTTAATGTACGTTTGTATTTTGAAATCCTTGAAAATATATATGGTTTGCTTTCTCTTCCCTCCTTCGCCTCATTCCTTCCCTGTGTTCTTAATGGCCTAATCCTAAAAGGAGCAAAAATTTAACAGGAAGGAGGGAAAAGTCTACAGTATTGTTACTGTTTGTTGTGAATTGTCTGTGACCAGTTAGTAATAATAAGCAACAGCTTACAGTGGTTTCTAATACTATCTAGCACTTGTGCTGCCTCATCAAAACTTGTGCTGTTTTGATGGCTACAAGTTTAGATGGATTATTTGAAGTTGATTTCTTCCCCCCTCCTTTCAGGTGGAAGACCCACAAGTGGCGCAGGTGCCAGCTAGTACCATGGTATGTGCGCCAAGACAGTCCAGGAGCGCAAGAGACTTGTGGACCTGGGCTACAAGCAAGAGGTTAGACCCTTCGTTTCTCTCATTTATTCCTCAGAAATCTATAGCTGCATTGGTGTGGAAAACGGCTAAAATTTTAGTCGTCGTAACCTAACATTAATTTTATCTATCTTTATGTGCATCAGCAAAAGAAAATACTGAGTGCTAGTATGATAGGGTGCCTCCTAATGGGTATTTGTCAAATGTTTTATTCATAAAATATCAGTGTTAATTTATTTTTCAGTATAGATACCACATTAGTCACTAATTTTATGGTCTTGTTTGTTCAGTTTATTTCACTATCCTTACCCGAAGCAAGTTTGCAGACGTGTTTGTGGAAAGGGATGGGTGACTTTGCATAATTCTTTTTGTGAAAAAGGTTGTGTAAATTCGCCTGTGAAAATGTAACGTTTTTCATGTGGCGAGGATGTGAAGACTGAAGACGTGTTTATGGGTATATCCATTAGATCAGATAAAAGACTTTTGCTCCCTGTGTTTGAAAATTTAGGATCAGAGAACCCTACAATAATTTTGAGCTGGAAGGATGCTCTGTAGGTCCCTTGGTCCAACGCTCCACCCAGAGCAGGGCCAGTTTCAAAGTTAGATCCCACCCAGACTAGATCAGGTTGCTCAGGGCCATGTCTCAACATGTTTGGAGTATCTCCCAGGATGGAGATCCTACAGCCTCTCTGGGCACTTGCTCCAGTGCTTGTCCAGTCTAGCACTGCATTTTTTTTCCCTACTATCTAAGCCAAAATTTCCCTTGCTGTAATTTGTGTCTGTGGCCCCTTATCCTTTTACTATATATCTCTGAGACATTCTGGCTCCCTCTTCTCTATACCCTCAAATTAGGTAATTGTAGAGAGCAATGGGAGCATGGAGGGATGCAAGACTTTGCATTTATGCTGTTAAAGTTCAGTACCAGCCCATTTCTCCAGGCTGCTAAGGTCCTCTGAACGGTACCCCTACCCTCCAGGTAGATATTGACTGCTCTTCTCAAACTGGTGCTGTCCCCAAACTTGCTGGGGATGCTTACCATTCAGGTTGTTAAAGATGCTAAACAGAATTGATCCTGGAATTAACCACTGAGTTGCAGCGCTCTTAACCAGCTGCTGGTTGGACTTCAAAACCACTGACACTTTGAGCCCAATGATCCAGATATTTTTCCACCATTTCCACTCAACAGCAAATAATTTTTGCATCTAAATCCAGCTTTACTTTCACCTGAATTCATAGACAATTTTGTGGTTTTAACAGAATTGTGTATGTGTGACTCTGTTAAGTACAGTCAGGAGAAGGTTTTTTAGGTGTATTAAATAAATTCAGTATGAAAATAATTGTAGTTCCTACTTACCGTGTTACAGTAATGGAATTCCTTTGAACTACTAGTCAACCCTGATTTCCAGGAAGGTGTTTTTTCTTTTGCCTTTTCTGAGTACAAACTCCTATCTGTTAAAACAATATTGGCTCAGCAGATTGTGGAATTCTTGAGCAAGGACACTGCTAACTACAGAAGTGAAACGTTCAGGTCATTAACTTCTTTGCAGTATTAGAGGAAGTTATGGTATACTTTAAAAAGTCATAGAGTAAATCTTAAGCTAGTAACTCCTACCACTTACTCAGAAAGTGTTACAGGAGATCAATTTATGGCTTACCACAAAATGAAACCTGAAGGTATTGCCTGCTAGTACAAAAGACTTCTGACTGTGGTAATTCTTTTGAAGGTCTATCACTAATGTGATCTATTTCTAGCAGCTCTGGAGGATACTTTCATATTATACACTGAGAAAGTAAGATTTCTGTCTTTGACGGCAGGAGTTCAGATAGTACAAAATGTTGTCTTCTGTACTTGCATAGTAGTACCCCAATCTCTTTGCCTCAAAGTCAGTTAATAAAGAAAGATAGCTTACTGTAGTGCATGCAAATTGGTTTTTATTATTCTTGTGTGTCATGAGGGTTTCTTTTTTTTTAACTGTAACTCCAATCGTGCAGTACACACATATATGGAGTAATACATGATTTTGGAATTACTGGGCATACAGTTTTCAAATCCGGTAAAATAGACTGGCAGAATTTCCCTCTGGTACTACACAGAGTTTGATCTTGTGAATGATGATGTATTTAAGCAGTAGTCTTGTTCCTACAAGCAGATATAATGGAAGTAGCTCTCTAGTGTAATGTGGTAGGATGAGCAATCATTAAGAACCCTGGGAGCAGATAAGCCTGAAGAAAGCAGGTGGGTTTGGTAGAATTCCGTAAATGTTTCCGAGATCAGCTCTTAGAAAGGGAAGGTTTTTGTTTGCTCCTGCTTTTTATTTAGTCTATCCAATGTATAAAATTTATTGTAGAATTCACAGAGGAAGTTAAGTTGAGTAACCAAAGATTATTTGTCCCTCAGTCCAAGTATCTAAATATGAATCTAAATATTGACTTGCCTGTTGAAGTGGTGAAAGTTACGTGTATTAAAGACAATGCCTTTTTTGGCCCAATATTTTTCCCATTGAAGTAAATTATATAAATTAACATAAAAATGTAAGTTTCAAACACAGGTATATTATGTATCATGTATCAGTGTCTTAATACTTGGCAATGTGTTGAATATATCGTTTGTGCTCAGTAATGTAAACTGATATTCTGTAGGAGCTAAATAAACTAGTACAGCTTTTCTTTAGATTGAGAAAAGTAAAATATTTTCTGGTTTCTTAAACGCCTTTAAAATGAATATGACTTGGAAGTAAAAGTTGAATTTTTGCACAAAAGTAACTTTCACTTTGGAAAACATACTTCTGCAATTATAGAGATTATAGGTTGAAGTTTTATGTACTTCACACCACAGAAAATAACATTTTGAACATGGATATTGTTTTATTTGTTTTATATAGGTTATCTCCTACACAGGGCATTAGCATATTCCCTTTCCCCTCTTACACTTCAAATTCTGCCCTGAAAATATCCATGTGTGAATTTTCAATGATGCACTTTATTTTGTTTGGTCCCCTGCACAAGAGTTGATTTCATGCAAGGTGCTCACTTGACCTGAAAGCAGGCATCTGCCTGCCTGAGCTCTGCTCTGGACAGTATTAGAAAGATTTCACCAGTTTTGGAAGGAATACTCTGGAAGAAGTTTTGTCCCCTCCCCCTGCTAATTCTTGCCTCCCTCCTGCATACATGGCTTCTTGTAAATAAAATTTCTACAGGCTATGGAAAAATTTGCATGATAATATGTTATTAAAAATTCTATGCTACAAATCATTTATTTAAAGATGATTTTGTGATGTAGATACAGAAAAGACTGAGCTACTACTGTGCAAGTCCTTTTAATCCCCCCCAAATCAGGAAATGCTAAACACTGAAATATGAAATCCATTTAGTGTAACATTCTGATACTGCATTTATAATGTGTTACTGGAATATAGGTATTTTGAACATTATATTTAACTGTTTGTTGGTGATTTCTGTACAAATGTTTACCATACTGTGAAAATTGTAGACATAACAGCATTTCCTTTTCAGTTGAAAAAGGGTTCTCTCTGAAATTTCTGATGCTCTTAAATGCAGAAATCATGCATTCATTTATCTGTTTGTGGTAATTTTACTTTTGATGACAAAGTGAAACAATAATCTTGTAGAAGTAATCTCAGCCCTTTGGTTTCATGTGGATTGTCCTTTCATTTTGTGTCGATACTCAGTAGAGCAAGTAATTGCATTCTTGTATGTGGGAACAGTTCTCCTCTTTTTCAGTGCAAGGGGATGTTGCCAATGCTATTAGTTTGTCCTATTTCTGATCTGATTGACTACGCACAAACACTGTGACACATAATGTATCAGCAAATGTGTTAAATAAGAAAGAATAAGAATGTACACCAGGGAAAAGGCATATCTGATTAGGCATTCATTAGCAGTTTATTCTGAACAAAATAGTCTGTTACAGTTCATATTTTAGTTAGTGTATTGGTTTTGCGTGGTAAGGTTTTGGTAGCAGGGGGGCTACAGGGGTGGCTTCTGTGAGAAGCTGCTAGAAGCTTCCCCTATGTCTGACAGAGCCAATGCCAGCCGGCTCCAAGAGGGACCCGCCGCTGGCCAAGGCCAAGCCCGTCAGCGACGGTGGTAGTGCCTCTGGGATAACAGATTTAAGAAGGGGAGAAAAACCTGCACAATTGCATCTGGAGAGAGGAGTGAGAATATGTGAAAGCAACACCGCTGCAGACACTGAGGTTAGTGAAGAAGGAGGGGGAGGAGGTGCTCCAGGTGCCGGAGCAGAGATTCCCCTGCAGCCCATGGTGTAGACCATGGTGAGGGAGGCTGTCCACCTGCAGCCCGGGGAGGACCCCACGCCAGAGCAGGTGGGTGCCTGAAGGAGGCTATGACCCTGTGGGAAGCCTGCGCTGGAGCAGGCTTCTGGCAGGACCTGCAGACCCATGGAAAGAGGAGCCCATGCTGGAGCAGGTTTTCTGGCAGGACTTGTGACCCTGTGGGGGACCCACACTGGAGCAGTCTGTGCCTGAAGGACTGCACCCCATGGAAGGGACCCATGCTGGAGCAGTTTGTGAAGAATGGCAGCCTGTGGGAAGGACTCATGCTGGAGAAGTTCATGGAGAACTGTCTCCGGTGGGAGGGACCCCATGTTGGAGCAGGGGAAGAGTGGGAGGAGTCCTCCCCCTGAGGATGAAGGAGCAGCAGAGACAATGTGTGACAAACTGACCGCAGCCCCCATTCCCCATCCTCCTGCGCTGCTGGGGGGCAGGAGGTAGAGAAAATTGGGAGTGGAGTTGAGCCAGGAAGGAGGGAGGGGTGGGGGGAAGGTGTTTTAAGATTTAGGTTTACTTCCCATTATCCTTGTTTTGATTTGATTGGGAATAAATTAAATTAATTTTGTTTTTTCCCCAAGTCGAGTCTGGTTTTTGCTCATGACCATAATTGGTGAGTGATCTCTCCCTGCCCTTGTCTTGACACACGAGCTTTTCTTTATATTTTTTCCTCCACATCCCACTGGGGGGGAGAAGTGAGCAAGTGGCCTTGTGGTGCTTTGTTACTGGCTGGGCTTAAACCACGACAGATTTGATTGGCAATAAATTAACTTAATTTTCCCCAAGTCGAGTTTGCCCATGACGGTAATTGGTGAGTGATTGCTCGCTATCCTTATCTTGACCCACAAGCCTTTTGTTATATTTTCTCTCCCCTGTCCAGCTGAGGAGGGGTGTGATAGAATGGCTTTGGTGGGCACCTGGCGTCCAGTCAGGGTCAACCCACCACAGTTAGAAAGATAATTGAAGGAAAAACTAGAAGTTAGAAATCATTAAAAATGACTGGTTAGGTATCTGATCTTAAGAGTCTATGAGTAACTAGAGCATATGCATGCTTCGCTTGCATATATCACAGCTTTACAATTTCTGTTTCTATCTTTCAGCTTTTTTATCACATTGGTCTTCCTTGGCAGAAGAGATACTTGGGTGAATCATAAAGTTTAGAATTGTGATTCATTGTAAAAGACAGCTCTGTTTCTATCTGTCTTGTATAATGAAGGTTTTGTTACAAATCATGTCAGTTTAAATGAACATGTCACAAAATTAGAACTTGGGTCAATGCAGAGGAAAGAGAATAAAAGGGTTTGCTGGGTTTTGGTTTTTAAGAAAAGATTTTTCTTCAGAATTTTTTAAAGAAAAATGTTTGTTAACTATTCATGCAAATGATGGACAAGTATTTATATCTAAACCTAAGCATAGTAACATAGCATTTAATACCTGAGTAGCAAATTCACTGTTGTAGTCATAAGCCTTATTTGAACAAGGCAGATAGTCATGACAAATGTGTTGAATTTCTGTGATGAATGAAAATTTGCAGTCATATCACTGGTAAAATGCCTTATAACAGTGGATAAGCAGGGCAGGAATGTATTATAGAATTGCAGTAACTTAAGACTACTGTCTTTTTTTTCAAAACCCTCAAGAGAGGATATTATGGGTGCATCAGCAAGGAGTTTGAAACTTCCTTTTGACCCTACCCAACAAGAACAGGAAATGTAGAGAAAAGCCATATTTTACTGAAACAGCATTTATGTTGTGTTTATTTTCATAAGCTGTTTCTCAATTAACAAGTAAATTGACTAGATGTCTTGATGAGTCACCAGAAACCCAGGAGGGAAAGGCACAGAATGTTGGCAAATACAAAATACCCCCAAAATACAAAAACTAGAATGAGAGTAAATGCTTGATAAAGGCAGGCTTCTAGTATTTGATGGGGATGTGGACTATAAAGCTCACTGTGAGATGAACCTGCTTCAGCTGGGGTGTACTGAGATACTACTTTGTATTCTTAAGGCTGATGTTTATTAGCACATAGACAACTTCAAAGTAGTGGTCTGCTCAGTGAGACTACCGTATCAAGTTTGAAACTGTGAACAACTTAAGCAGGTATGTGTTAAGTTATGCTGATATCTTAAAAAAAATCTGTGTCATTAAACCTTAGCACCATTGACTTCTGAAGGAAGTTAGAAATACAGTTCAAATCCCTTTTGGATTGTATAGGAAAGCCTAGGAAACTTAGTAAAAAGGCTTGTCTTGCCAGTAGCTTCTGCAGATTTAAGTAAGGCTTGTTGGACTGCATCCCAGTGCTGGTGAAGAGGACCTGTAGGAGATGAGAAATTCAAGTGCCCAAACTGCAATAGCCTAATCACATCATGATGTATATGGATGGATGCACATGGTAAGGGCTATCCCAGTGACTGAAAAGAAATTTGCAAAAGGATGCACAGCCTGCAGTCCTTGCCACCATAAATCTTCCTCAGAGTTTTGTAGGAGGAATGGGATGAAAATTGTGAAATCTGTCAGCATATTCTGTAATAGCAAGAGGAAGGTTATTTGTAAAATTTAAGCAGAAGCTTAAGTAACTTGGCTGTCAGAGAAAATATCTGAATAGCTGTACTTGATGTCACTGGGAATTGGCCATTATTGAATAGCTGACCCCGAGCTCTCACTAGTCCTCATTCGCAGAGTGTATGCAGAGTTATTTGAAAGACAGTGGAGCCGGGGAATCAGAGGAAGCTTCCCAGGATGGTCGTGAGCACATGAGGAGGCCTTGCAGGCTTGTTTGAGCTGTGGATAGACTCAGAGGCAGAACTGGTGGTCAAAAGCCCTTTCTTCTCACTATGGCTAAGCAGGGACAGCAGCCTCCCTCTCTGGGCATTGCTTATGGGGGCAGGGGGATTTGCTCTTGGGTGGGGTTCATGCCCTTATTGAAAGCACAAGAAGGGAGACAAAATCATGAAGCAGTGCTGCTCCTTCATGGAGCTATAAACTACTATTTTAACATCTTCGAGACTTAACAGGTGAGAGTGCCCTATTGCCTGGTTTGTATTTTAGTCATTGCAAAGGACAATGGGCAGCTTCAGGTTTTGTACTGAAGTAAGAATCTGGACAGCAGTGCTCAAGAGCAGTATTTACATGAGAAATTAATTTTTTATTGACAAAACAAGAGCCAAAATCTCCAGACAACTTTATTCGGCAGAAACACATTGTTATTCTCTTTGGCGCGTAAAGAACGCTCAGGCTTGTATTTTCACGATATTATTGGCACGTGCTCTTGCTTAAGATACTTTGTGATAGAAACATTTCATCATGCAGTGTCTAGTCTGCCATGTCCCACAGAAAAAGAAATAAACTTAATGAAAACATAGATGAAAACATAGCCTAGGCAGTATTGATAGTAGGTGTAAGAAAAGTTAGCGCGCTGAAATAATTCTTGCCTTTCTAGAAATGAAGCAGAATATTTTTATTGTTAAAAATACTTAACAGTTGAAAAAATGGTATCATGAGTGTGTTGTAAAACAAAGGATGTAAAGCACATTCATTTATAAATTACTTCAGTTTTTAGATGTAGGGGTCACTGAATCTCACATGTCGGTGAAATCTCAGTGAAGTATACTAATGATGGTAACATTGGCAAGGTTTTTATATAAACCCACACATAACACGACTTGTTAAAATACAGTCTTAGTGTTTCGTTATGCCAACAACAAATATATTAGCTTGTAGTCCCTTGTGGCTTTCCAGAAACAATGCTATCAGATAAAGTTTTAATTACATGAAAGTCCCTTGTCTAGAAAATTTAGACTGCCATTTACTTTACACCTTTCTTCTGGGAGATAATAATTGTTAAATACTGAAACAATTTTGTAAGTGAATGCTTTCCATGTTAAATTTGATTTTTCTGTTAGCCGTACTCCTGTTTTATGTTTTCACTTAACAATTACTTGGGCTTAATTCAGTAATAGAAGAACCATGCTCCTTCCACTTACTGCTAATGTTTGTAATAAATATAACGTGGTTGTATAGGCAAAATAATTAGTCTGGCACTTCATGGCTTTATAGCAGTTGAAGACACTTCTCTGTATAGTAAGTTAATCATTGGTCTCAGTGACTTTTACAGTATATAATTAAAGAGCCATGGGTTTGATCAGAGAAGCAGGGGATAAGTTTGCCCAAATGAGATTGTGAGTGGAAAAAGTAACTCCACTAACAGTAAGAGCATTTCAGATGTCAAGTAAGATATTTACCTGTCCAAAGCAATGTATTAATGGAATGCATACTGTTGTCAAAATCTCTGCTTTAAGTAATGGAAAAATACTCACTCTTCAACAGTCACAAGGAGTATAAACCTTTCAAATTGATACTTGAATCTGTAGGATAACTATAGGAAAATGGAATATAAAGCGAATCATCCAGGTCTTGTAAACTAGAAGTAACGTGAATAGTTGTGGACAGGCACGATGAAAATTAAGATTCAGCAATTGATTTAGTATGCCAAGCTGTCCTCTAATTTGTGTTGTTATTAAGGTGAAATATTTAGGTCTTAAGAATAAAGTTTTCCTGCTCTGATTGCTACAGTACAGCTGACACTTAATCTGGAAAAAAACCTACTGTTGATCCTCAGGGGAGCTTCTTGCTTGGGTCTGCTTGATGTAAATTAGATGCACTAATATGAGTCTGAAAAAATTTATGACAGAGTGGATATCTGCCCATGGAGTAATGTATAATAACCAAGAAAGATGAGGGAATGAATATTGTCTTTAGAAAAACTCAATTTAGATAGAAAGAAAGAATGTTCTTCAATGGACAATGTTTATGGCCTATCAAAGGACTAGATGGAGAGGCAGTATCTAAAATGGGTACTAAACTTTTGAAGGTTATTAAAAGTTATTGGGTTAATCAGTGGACGGTCTTTTAGCCCTTGGCTAGGTATAGTTTTCATGGCTAAAAATGGTGGCCTATATCTCCCTGAGAACTCAGTGAAGATAATGCAATTAGTTTAGCTGATGCATGCACATGCCAAGGTCAAACTCAAGACAGAGGATTTAGGTTTGACCTCTGTGAATTTCTACATCGTAGAACTAGTCTGAACTGTGTTTTTACCTCAGGGAAACCAATGTATGCTATTAGCAGAGACAAGTATCTCACAAGAATCCAAAACCATAGCCTAGGCTTGTATTGGAAGATACTGGTTTGACTTGTGTTTTTCCAAAGTATTTGTGTAATTTTAGAAATCCTATAGTAGGTACAGTTAACACGTCCTTAAAACAGTTGTTACATGGATTTTCAATTTTTAGATATTTGATTTTGCTCATTGAATCACTATAATTATATCTGAAGAAAAAAGGGTTTCCTCATGTAAACTACACCAATAATAATAGGATTTGACAGAATAATTGTATTAGACAATGTACAGCTGGTCAGTCCCCCAATAAGCACAACTTAATGCACTACTGAGCCTATTACAAACAGTGCTGGCAGCCCTGCTCCAAAGGACAGTCAAGGATCAGGGAAGCTGTTTGCTTAGCATCTCTGGAAAAACATACCCCCCCCCCCCCCCCCCCCCCAGTGTTTCACCACAGACGTGTGGCAAAACCAATTCACTTGGGACCTTTGGATATGTTTTAGTGGGCATACAGGCTTGAAATAGACCATGTGGGTCATTGAGTTCAGCTTCCTACAGTCATGATGAGGTAGAAATGTAGTTTAGAACTGTCAGACAAAAAAGCTTTTTTCAGAAATCATAGGTCACTAAACCTTTACAGTTACCTTACAGCAATCTAAAAAAAAAAAAAAAACAAACAGTTTCCTCAACTGTTCTGCCTTTTTTCTCCAGGAAAAAAAAGTCACTCATAGCCAGTTTTCTGTTTTATTTTGAAACTTTGCATTCAAACCCCATTTTTCTCCAACAGTTGAACTCGATTATGCCATAATAGTTTGGTTAGTAAAATTTAATTTTTTTTTTCAATTCACATACCAATAAAACAATTATTGTCAGTACAATTGAAGTGTTATGCTTAAATTATGGAGTGTAATACAAAACATGATATTCCCTCATATGTGTACAGAATGATATATTGCGTTCAGATGCAATGTTACTGCAACAATTGGTGACACAAATTACTTTCACAGTCATTATGAGATACTGCATCTACTGGGTGCTGTCAGATGCCAAGAAGCATAAATATAATTCTATTGTGTAAACAAAAAACTAGAAGTTTCCAATCTTGTTACTGTGTATTAAGTTTTGTGTTGTTCTGGGCAAGGAAATAAAGTTAGATTTACTGAGGCTTAGGTTAGAATAATAGATAAGCAACCATGTTAAAAAAAAAAAAATCCACGAGAAACAATAATAGAGCATTGTTAAAGATGGTATTAATGAAACAGCCCTGTTCTTTGTAAATCCTTATGTTCCAACTGCTTCCTTTTGTGCCACCTGAAGTTTTCTTAAAAACTTTTTTTTCGTGTAAGAAAAGCTTTTATTCAGGACATGGCAATCCTGTTATAAAGTTATACCCCTATTGGCTGATACTCCACCCCTAGCAAACACGCTTTGTCATTCAAACTTTTTTCAAGACTAAAAATTGCTGAAGAACATCAGGCAGCAATACTGTTGTGAGTGGTTAAGTGGTATCCAGAACTCAAATATGTTTCTAAATTTTGTCTATCCCTTTTTCTAAAATACATGTTGCTGATAAAACTTCATAGCTTATACACTATTCAGCTTCTTAAAATAGTATTGCAAGTTTTTTAATGTCCGAGTTATAGGCTGTATCTGTAGGAAAAATGATAATGTGAAAAGTGATATAACAGGTGTGGATAACATGGTGCAACCTTTATAATATTTACAGTTGTCTGTAAGATTATTTTTCTTTCCTGAAAAATAGTAATTTAAACAGAATTTCAAAAAAGTCAGAAATGTTGAATGTATTCATTCAAGGTGTAACTGATTGCAAATATTAAGTTGTTGTATCCCTCTTCTGGGCTTTCAACATGATTGTATGGTGGAATATTGTAGACTTACTAAATTGAATAGAGACATTAATGAAAAAAATGCTGAATTAAACTTGATCCCTTTTTGCTTCCAGCAATTACTTGTCGCAGACAAGATGGAGGACAGGCTGACATCAGTGAGTGCCTTAAATACTCTGGCCCATTACCACCCTTAACACAGACATGCCAGATTCCCTGCCAAGATGACTGTCAGTTTACGAACTGGTCAAAGTTTTCTTCATGTAATGGGGACTGTGGAGGAGTCAGGACAAGAAAACGCACTCTTGTTGGTAAGAGTAACCAGAAAAATAATGCATCTTTTATTAATTATTGATATTGTTTTGGTTAAAACCTGGGTTGTTCTGAGGTTCCCTTATGACAAGCAAGCAACGTTTGTCATTGTGGCAGAAAGCAGACCCAATGTCACTGTCACGCTCTATATACTGTTGGTGGAACAAAAAAATAACCCCTCAGGAGAACAAACTCCTGCTGTATGTCTAACACTCTTGATCGTGGGGAAGTGGCTAGAGAGAAGATGGGAGAACATAGGAGGCCAGGGTTTCTTCTAAATGGAGCACACGTAGTAAACTGCAAAGCAGACCATTTCTTTTCCTGACAGGCAAGTCAGCATTGTCTCTAGTTCCAGGTAGGTGAAAAATGTAAAGCAGCAGAATTAACCAACAATCTGATCCAGTCTGAGGAAATAAAATAAAAAAATCTTTACCTGCATTTTTGTTGAGCCCTGTGTTATCTTTTCACCAAAAGAGGCACAATTGTTTGCTATTTCTAAGGTTTTCATACCGTGTTTATTCCAAACCCTGCTTCTGCACCCTGCTTCTGTGCACAAAGAGGTCAGGAAGGTTGCTGGTTTATGGTTTATCATTTGAACAGAATAATGTCCTTGAGATTATCTATTTGTGCTAAGCATTTAACAAATATGAGACAGACCTTTGAGGTTACACCCTCAGGCAATTTCTCTGTGTTACAGCTTAAAATATGAAAAAATATGAAAATACATTTTCAAAAGCTTTTTTTTTTTTTTTTGCTTAAACTTTATTTTACTGATAGTTTTCAGGCAAATTTTGGACAATTTAGTGAATGTTGAAAAGCATGTAACTCTGAAACACTAACTGATTGTCTTAATGGCGTAAAAAGCCAAAGACCTTGGGGTCTTCAACACGATGTAGTGTAAGACACTCAGAGAAGTCCTGGGGTAGGAAATCTCTTCACATCACTCTCAAATCACTTTCAGTCCCAAATAAGGTTAAACAAGTTTAATTCTACTAAGACACTAGAAACTAGATTTGGAAAACTGAAAATGTAAACCAGAGTGGCCACAGACCCTATTAATTATTTACATTTTCTTGATTTATGTGTGTTTTCTCAGCTAAGAGTTTAGGGAGTAGGTCTGCAATTTGTTTTGATTCCTCAGCAACACAGTTCTGTGAACAAGCCGTATCTTGCCAGCACTGTCTAACCAGACTGAATTGGGTCTATTTTCTTTGGGTTTGTTTTTTTTTACACTGAACTGTAATTGAAAACAAAAAATTTGTTGAAATTCTCCTGGAGCTTTCAATAGAAAACCTTTTAATAGAAAAATCTAGTGAAAGTGGTTTTTTTTTTTTTTTTAATTGGTGACAGACCAATCAACAATCATCTCTCCTTAACAGGATCAGGTATTAACCCACTTGCATTCCTCTTCCTACTTCTGGTCTTGCCTACACCAGGACTTCCCTCTTGGATGATGTTTTGGTGCATTTAGAATTACAATGGCAGCTAAGTGCTTTTCCACCTCTTGCCATAGATCATAATTTTCAGCCTTAAGCTTTGGTTTACCTCTTTTGAACTTCTTAGCTGCAGTCTTGAATGTCAGGTTTATGATTAAGCCAGTCCTTTCCCTGGCTGAATGTTTGCTCTCAGTTCTTTGTGCTCTCCATTCTTCCATTGCCTTCATCCAGCTGCTCAGATCACCACATAAGGCCACACGTTGCTTAATTTTCTGCCTTATTTATTGACACAACTAAGAATGCTCTTAATTTCTGTCCCTTGAAAACTCTTGAGGTTTAGTTAACAGAATAAAAAGGTTTTCCAATGATGTCCAACTCCTTACTACAAACTTTTCTTTGTTCCGCGTGACGGACACCCACTTTGAAACATTTTTTTCTTCAATTTCTTTTTAATATGTGTTTTGTTGTTGTTGTTGTTGTTATTATTATTATTATTTCTTCTGCATGAAATGAAGAGGAAAATCCTGCTCTGCTTCTAAATTATAACTGAACTGAAACCTCAAGAGTGAGACTTGGCCCCTGTCACAGCACTATTTGCTAATTAGTCTGTGTTGTCTGTGGTGGAGGAAAGCCAGCTAAGGGGGGTGCCCATTAGCAGCCTCAGAAAGAATGTGATAGGATCCAAACCATATCCCCTGCTCCATACCCTGTAAATCAGAAGACCTATGGACAATGAATAATCCGTGATCTTCAAGAGGGCTCACTGTGACTGTCTTATAACTCCAGTGAACTTTATGCCAGGTTTAATTCTTGCAAGGGAAAAAACCCCACTTGACTAACAATTTTTTTTTAATTTATTTTAAAAACAAAGCAAGAAAGAACAGATTCTCTTACCACACTGTTAACACTGAGATACTTCCCTGTCCTGAGTTAAGTTACCTCTTCAAACTTGCTAAGACTGTGATATGTGCTGTGGTATATTCTCTGTGGCAATGTGTTACCCAGGCTAACATGTAAAGCTGACTTGGAGTGGATTCATAATTATTTATGGTGAAAATGAGGAGGAGAAGTGTATTTTTAGTGTGAAGTTGTGTTGTCAAAAGAAGAACTTTTTCTTAGGTACCTTTTTTCTATTCTAAATGAAGGCAGTAGTAAATATAAGCACTAAGGGTGCTGCAAAATTCTGTCCAGTTCTTTGTTTTGAATAGCAAGGAAAATACTACGGAATGTTAATTTACACTAGTATCTAAGTAACAAGCATTTTAAAAAATACTTTTGCAAAGACTTTGACCTTAATATATATGAACTGATTAGTATGGAAAGGAAAACCAAGCAAACTTTACCAAAGAGAAGATTAAAAATAGATTTAATGGGAAGTGGAAGATGAGTGGAAGGCTATGCTCCAGCTGGGGAAGGAAAACAAGAAGAGGTTTGAAATGAAACAAACTACAGAAGGAGCTTATTCTATTAGAGAGGAGGAACAGTAATTATTAACAAATTTACAATAACAGGTGATGAAATTAAAGGATTTTGACATTTTGAAAGAAGGTACAACTGTAACAAAGATGCATGTTACTTCCTTCTGCAATTTCCTTCAACTTGAGAAAGCTTTAACCAGAGACAATTTCTTTTTTACTGGACTGCACACTGCTGATGAAATGGGAGAAAAAGGGTATATTTGCTTAATTGCTAACTTTTCCAAACTGTACTCCCCAAGCACTTTTATCCAAAGTAAATATAAGTATATGGCTTTATTTTAAAAGATGTTGCCTTTGTGCAATATGTAGGCACCCACTACTTTAGAAATTCAAGTAATTTACCTAAATGAATAAACATTAATATAACTAGTTTTAAGCATATGTATTTGATTGCAAGCACTTGTTACAGAAGCCTAAATGAAATTTTGGGGCACACGTAAACTGATACAAACTTTCTAAAATAATTATTTCTTCTTTCTAGGAAAAAGTAAGAAAAGGGATAAATGCAAAAATTCCCAGTTGTATCCTCTGATTGAGAATCAGTTTTGTCCATGTGACAAGTACAGTGCTCAGCCTGTGGGAAATTGGTCAGACTGTATTTTACCAGAGGGTAAGATGGAAGCATTGCTGGGAATGAAGGTACAAGGAGATGTTAAGGAATGTGGACAAGGCTACCGTTACCAGGCCATGGCATGCTATGACCAAAACAATCGACTTGTGGAAACATCACGATGCAACAGTCACGGTATTTAGAAACCTCTTTTCTTTCATTTATTTACTTATCTGCTTTATTTCATTTAACATAATATGTGTACAGGTAGAATTACCAGATTAATATTTATTGCTTAGGCTGCATTTTATCCCAAGATACCTTCAAACCCAGCACGTGTTTTTGCTGACTAACAAAATACTAAACTTAATTTTTACTGATTACTATAGTACAATATTTAAAAGTAAGATTATGGTAAATTACTAACTAGGTATTTTAATAGATAAAAGTAAAATCTTCTTGTTTTTCCTGATAATTGTACCTGCAAATTGGAGAATACAGCCATTTAGAACGGCCAGATGCTCAAAAAATAAACAGGGACAGCACAGGACTATTTTGGAAAGGCTGAAATTATTTCCACAGATTCTTTAGATAGCTTTAATCTCCTTAAATAGCCTTATCTCTACCATTTCCTCTTTAGCACTTTAACAGGCGTGTGTTGACCTGAGTTTGACAGCACACAACTCTTGTAAAACTAGGATGTTTAAAGACTTTATATTCTTTGTATTCACATTGCTCCTGGAGGAAACAGTGTTCCTTCCTAAAGTGGACGCATCTATAGTGTTAGGATCAAAACTGGCACTTTCTGATTTTCAGTGAGCCAGAAATGTGCTAATTTACATCACTGGCAAGACATAACACTATCCCAGCTACTAGGAAGAAAATTAACTCTATCCCAGCTGAAACCAGGACAGGTACGAAAAGCTGGATGTTAGTCTCAGTGCCATTAAAAGGTCACTGTAAGTTTAATTTGTATATGTATTCTACTTTCTAATGTTAAATTAAGATAACAGAAATTTCATTTATTTACTTAGATAAAGCTAAAATAACTAATCAAAGAAATTGCATGACTTAAGGGGATTTTAATTAGCACTATTAATTCCTGTTTAGAGCTATCATAAATCAGAAACTGAATGTATCAAGCCAAGCTGTAGCATATCTTTGTGATTTGATGGAAAAGTAAGCATTCAGCTTAATACCTCAAAACAAAGCTGGAAGATAGTTTTGTGAAGAATTTTCTCCCATGTTTATTCTTATTAAAAATCCTCTTTTGCTGTAGTTAACTCATACTGAAAGATACGTTTGTATAAATACATCTGAATGGCAAAGTCTAAATCCTAAACTCTCATGGGACAGGGAATCTCTCTTTCTACTCTGAGAATGTTCTTTAATTCTGTTCTCAGCTGTTTGCTCTGGGTTGAGGTCTGCAAAGATTTAGTTTTGTTCTTTTGTTTAGTCTAAAGAGGACATGCTACACTTGCTTAGCCTGACCAGGACCATTTGCTATCTTTGTAGCACCAAAAGACACAGCTGCCTCTAATGACCAGCAGTTGTGTGAGCACAGATCTGCCTGGGCTGGGTAGTTGTCCTGAGGGAATTAGAAAACTCAGAAAGCTGGTAGGGAATGCTGAAAAAAAAGTCATGGAACAATCTGAATTGTTCAGAAGACATGGTTATAAAATACAGAACTGAAAATTTTTTCCTATTTCTTTGTTGATTTTTTTTAAACTTTAACTATATGTGACACTATGTTAGAAATTAGCATTCTTTCAGCACTAAGTCCAGAGTGACCTTTGAAAAGTGGAAAATTATAGAAGAACTTAAGTCCATGGGAAGCTAGAGGGACCGATGGCCTACTGCCAGTAAGTTTTCGTAGACTTGAAGAATGGGGACTGTCAGGTTTTGTGTCAACATCCAAGGGAAGACACATGAGGGAAGAAGCTGTCTGTCCAAGAGCAAATTGTGGGTGGTGTATGTAGTAGGTAATGTGCTGCTTGAAGTAGCTTGCACAAACAGGTAGAAACTCTTTCTTTGTGTAGAATGAGCATGGACGTAGCTGCTTTCAAGCCCTGGCAGTGCACCTTGAGATGCAATTCTGTTGCAAAAATCAGAGAGATTTAAAAGAGGAATAAAAAATGGGAAAAAAAGGATATTCTCAACCATCTTAGTTTATAACTCTTCATGATGGCAATTTCTAATCTAATGGGGTTTATAAGTGAATGTCGCCTACACTGACAGTGACCACAATGAATAATAAACCAGCGGAAAAGATATTAACAGTATATTGTTATTATACCTACTATAGGCAGGGCTACCAATTACATGCTATTAGCACTAGCAGGCTCCAGAGACAACCTTCCCAAAACACAATATTGCATTGCTTTGGTTTGTTTTTTCTTTCTGCAGTTTCATCCCATTTTTTCTGACCAGAGATTTGAAGTCTCTTTTAGCTCTCTTTGGAAGTGTTTGTGAGTCATTACTATATTTATTGTAGGTTGGGAAGCCTGAACCTTTTGTTTTTGGGTGTTGTTTTGTTCTGAATTCTTTCTTTCTAGATCAGTTTATTAAGGTGTCTGGTGTTTTGATTCCACACACACACCCCTCCCTGCCCCCCATTTCATTACCTGTTTTTGATAGTGAAGCACAAGGCTTCTGTGTGTGTTTTCTCATCAGTTCCATTTGAAGGAGAGAGTACCTTTATCTTGGTCCATGGTGTAGTGCATGGGCAGATGAAGCTTGGAATTGCTGTTGAGCTAATCCTGCATTCCTTGCACTTCCTAAAATTGTTTGACGGGAATTTTAGGTGTACAGGGAATGAAGTATCTAACCTGACTTTGATGGTAAGGAATTAAACTGATGCTAAGGAATATGTCACTAAAATTATGGTTTCCTTTCCAGTAGGTCTTCTAGAACAAAAATCTATTTGATGAGTGTTGTACATACACAATAGTACAGATTATTTCTAAGGCTTACCTAATTTATTTTCTGCCTTCAGCATTCTGCCAGATTTAGCATACTTTTGCAGATACAAGGGGGCTAGAACAAATGATATAGATGTTTCAATCTAATTTCAGTATATGTCTGCTGCCTTTTCTGAATATCCTCTTTGTATTCACAGATTACGTTCTGATGATTTGTTTTATTTTTCTCAACATGTATAAACTGCTATTTTGCCAGTTAAATCTTATTTTATATCTTGCCAGTATTTATGATGTTTTTATTGCTATTTTCATGCCCTTGGTGTATGACCGTTCTTCAATTTGGCATCATCTCTAGATTTCAGTGTGCTGTTTCGTTTTTTTCTTTGAGAACAAACATAAAAGCTATGTTATGCCAAACCAACAAGGTACTTCTGTGGTATCACAATAGTTACCCCACCTGCTAGCAAATAAAAGTGCCTCGTAGCTTCCCAACAATCTGGTTTTAGTTTTTCAAGCTAAACTTGACAGGACTCATAATTCAAGCCTGTTTGGGTTATTTTTGAAAATTCCAACAGAGTTGCTTATTTCCCTATGGAAATGGTAACACTGACTTTTTCACTGATTTTTGTAACTGATCCAAAGAAGAGTCAGGTTTGTATGCTATGTTATCTGCTTTATTCAGAAATCTGTTTTACTGTTAGTTCCTGTGAGTCTGTTATTTCTTTTACAAGTAGTATAGTATGTAATCACAGTTTTTATGGGATATGATTTGGCAAATTAGCTTGGACTAGCAGAGAAATCAAGACCATTATTTAAGGGAAGATGTTTCCTGTGCAGTGTCCAACTTTTACCTGAACTTTTGTTATCTCCTGACACTATGAAATCATGAGGTGGGAAATGGGGATAATTGTACTTCTTCACCTGTTACAACATCCTCTAAATCTGATAGGAGGGGCAAACTACACCCACAGTGATGTTATTAATATATCATGGGATGTGTTGTGTGATATACTAAAATGCACAAGAAAATAAAATTGTAAGACTGTCAAAAATTTTATGTGAATACTGTTGTGTAAATTTAGGAGGCCACGAATGGTTCAGTGTTGCAAGCCATGCTGTTTTGAGTGGGAAGAATCAGAAGACAGACCTGCTCTGCAGTGCCAAAAAATTCATAAGCTGTTTGTTTTGTGAAAAGTTTTGTGCTTAGAATCACAATTCAGTTGACTTACTCAGAAAGGAAAAGGTAAACAGGAGCAGAAGAACAAATATTTCAGGGCTCTTTTTACTGCTTGACACATCTTATTTTCAAAAGATTTGAGAAGATTTAACTAACAGTTTCACAGACACTGAGGAGCTAAAGGAAGGCCGTGACACAAGGAAGGCCCTAAATTAGTAGACCCATAAGAGGATTCTTGTGTTAATCTTTGAAATTATGGGTGCAGTTTTAAAGTCCCAAGTGCAAACAAGTTTCTCAAAAAGACAGGAGTGACTGTAACAAAAAAGGAAAGGCAAAATATGGTTAAATAAATCTGTTGTTACTTCTAGGTGAGAACACTGGAGAAGCAGAGGGCAGAGCCTTTCTGAAGAGGGTCCTTAGCTTTCTGTAGCTTAACAGGTGCTTCAAAAGAAATCCCAAACTAACAGCTGAAAATAGACCTAAGTTTCAGCTGCATGGGGACAAGGCGGTTTTTTTCTTATTTTCTTTCAAATTTGAGCTAAATTTATTGATGAAAGAGTTAGCATCATTCAGCAGCCATTTGAAATATCCTGCTGCTGGTATTTTTCAGCCATACCAGTTCTGTGGAGTGTGGGCAGGAGCTAACAGCTGACAGTTGTCAGCAGATGTGGTAATGTCAGCTAAAAGCAATAACTGAGCTGTTGTTTACCTGTTTTCCTTAATGGAATACCCATAAATTTCCCTTTCTCTGGCTCCTGTTTTGTTTCAGTACTACATAGGTAATTTTACTGGAGAAATACAAAAATGTATTGTTCGCTTGATAGTCAAGTGTGAGAGGTTTTTTTCCATTAGAAAAGCAGCAGTTGTTGTTCATAGCTTTATCCCTGTCATCACTAGCATACTAGAGCTCTGTGGATAATGACGTGTCTGCCAACAATCTGTTTCAGTGTATTTGTGAAAAAAATTGAAAGAGAATCTCTTCATGGTCCCTTTAAACTGTACCTTGGTATTTTCATGACAAAAACTCAAAAGCAGGCCACTGTCATGCTTATGAACTACACTATTTACTCTTCAATATTTAGTTTTCCTCCATCATATATCAATTATAAATCATGACCCACATAAGCTGAGCAGTGGTTGTGTTTGTGTGCGCATAGTGAAGGCAAACATAGTGGCATGGCGGACAGATGCAGCATTTTTATATAGGTCGTATTACCGTTCTTAATTCATGTCAGTTCACTGTTAAGACCTTAGGCACAGTCAAGCAGGCCAGGATAGTTTGTCTGCTGCCTTATTAGTGTGAGATTATTTCCCCCTTTAGCATTAATTAAATGAGATGCATTGATTTGTGCTGACTCTACAAAGCCCTTCGTGGCTACAAGGCTTATGCGGGGGATTAGAGAGGAATATCTGCGTATCAGTGAATACTTTTACAACAGCTGCTAGGAGTATCAATGTGAATTGAGGAATTTTGTATTTAATTGCTTATGTGTGTGATAGTAAAATCTCGTATGTTATAACAGAGTCTACAGGGTCCAAGATGTCAGTTAGAACTTGCTGTATCCACTTGTATTAGGATTTTTTTAAAATCGTTTTTTTTTACTTTCAACATTCTAACTGGAAGCAATGCAAATTTACCAACAACAAAATAGCAGAGTGTTAAAATCTAATTGCGACTTTCTGTTGCGTGTTTATTCTAAAATACATACATTTCTCATAGAAGATTCTAATCTAGTATGGCAGTAGACTTAGGTTCTCAAATTGTTATTAGGATACTTTGCTGTTTCATAGATTGTATCTTTTCTAAGATTTTTTTTTTTTTAATATATACAAAATGCCATATTTGTCCTGTTGTGTGTTCTCTAGAAATATGCTACCTATAGCCCTGCACCAGAAACACTACCTTAGGCCTCTGCATTATGGTGCCGCCATATCTGCCCCATCAACAGGACATCAGTCACGAAGAAGTCATCCATCAACCTGAAGTCCTGTAGTTAGTACACCAGAGAGAAATGCTGATGCAGAAGATAGTTAAGCATTAACAATTTCTCTCATGTTTTGAGGTTTTGAAAGGTAATCCTGAAAAAAAAAGAAAAATGTCTTATGGAGTTCAATTTATCTTTCCATGGCAAGGCAGCAATATGAATAGTCTCAAGAAATTCATATATTCTGTTAGAAGTGAAATGCAAATAATTATATATTTCTTTGTCCTGGAAGATGAGATCCAAGAACTTTATATTTCCTTGAAAAAAAAAATCTGTGTTGAAGAACATAAACTATTCTGACATAGCAGTTTTTTTCTTGGATACATAGCATGACATTTTAGTTATGAAAGTAGGAGCATAACTCTGTCAGTCCTAAGGACAAAAGAGTTCATGTAAACACTTTCTAAGATGTTCTTTATGTCTGCACCCTTCAACTCAAGTAGTCAGTCTGTTCTTAACGTGTTGCAGGTGCAGTCTGTGGGGAAAAATCTTATATCCGCCTACTTAACCTGCTTTGTCATTAGACAAAGTGTGAAGTCTATTAAAGTTCTCCATTATAAATTATCCGTCACATCTATTAGTGACTTTGTTCTAGGAGTCCAGATTTTATAGCCAATTAGCAACGGGACAGTAAACCTTTCCCTTTCACTAATGAGCTCAGTTCATAGTCCTAGTGGTTCAAAGCCATTTGTTAAATTGTGGTTCAGTAATAAATCTTTAATGATAGAATAGCCATGTTCTCGCTCATAGTAGACAACTGCCCATTTCACAGCCTTGTGAAGTTCAGCTGACAGGAGCTGAAATAATTGGGTAACTACTGCACTGGGGGGAAAAGGAATAGGCCTTAAGAGATGGGCATCTCTTTCCAATACCCTTCCGGACCATGCAGGGCCAATGCTCTGTACCACAGTATCCCAAGGTCTTAACTTTCCAACATCCCTCATGTTGTGGGGAGAAGGAAGAGCTGCAGTAAGCATGCAGTGAAAGACTTCAGTCAGGAGGAGAAACAGCAGGCAAAACATGAACTGCTGATGTCCAGAGAACATATCTTCAGCCTTTACAGTGTTGGTCTTCTATTTCACTGTCCTTCCCTCACCTTCACACTCTTTTCCTCAGGTCTTCTTCATAGCCATTTCACTGCTTTCATTCTTTCCTTCTCTCTGCATCTATTGTATTTCTACCTTGGTAATTTCTTGCTTGTTCTTTAAACCTCAAGGTTCTAGCATGACATTTGCTGCAATTATATTACACAACCTGTCCATGTGATATAATGGTGTGATATTCCACCACACAGATACTCACATGTCCACATATTAGAGCACTGTTTCTTTAATAAGATTTTATGCTAACACAAGGGGCACCCTTTCAAGGATGATTAGATCAGAGTGGAAACAAGACTGGAAATTGAAAAATGGCTCATTCATATCCTTTTCATGTCAGAAACTGTGTATCTGCATCACCAGTCCCATTTTAATGTAATATTTCTGGTTTCTGTGTTGCTATGTTTTCCATGTATTTTTTCTATATCACAATATGCTTTCCTCTCACTTGCTAAAATTTTTACAGCATGGACAAAGTTTATAAATATAAGCAACTGAAATTTAACAAAAACAACCAAAAAAAAGTGTATAAACTTTTCAATGTTCCTGAACATCTGCTTTCTTGGATTTGAGGGGCGATTGCTATGAGCTTCTGGAGATTATCATCCTTAATCACTGTAAAAGATATGTTGGCATCATACACACAGAAAGGCATCTGAGGTGACGACATGCTCCAGAGAAGCTTTTTCTGAAAAGTATCATCAGATGGGTAGTAAATGGAGTGGAACAAGTAATTTGCAACAAGTAATTTTTTTTTTTTTTTAATTCAGTCTTCTTCCTTGGGTAGAGAAATATCTGCAAGCAATTTGAAGTCTGCTTCTGCCTGGGTTCTAAGGGAGTCCAGTGGCACAGCTAAATGCTAAATAATCTGTTAAGTGAAATAGTGAGACACCTGAAAGGCAAAGAAGATGCCAAGGGCTGAATATGCTAAAAACTTTTTGATGTCAAATATGTCAGGGTCATTTTCTTTCTACACACTAATTACCTATAGAACACAAATCAGAGGCCACAGTCTTTTTATTTCTTCCCTTTGTCCTCTGTTTTTATTTGTGGGAATATGTTTCATTACATTTCACTGTCTGGTCAGGAGATATCAGTGTAGGCTCTTTAGGGCATTGCATTCTGTTTGTGCTTCACCAAGATACTACTTTTGGCAGGATGTTAATATCTTTTCTCTTCTTTCTTTGTTTTCTATCCCTGTGCAGTACGTCTTTACAATTCTCTTGACTCTCTGTTCTGAGCTATTTATTTTCTTCTTCCCTCCACCTGTCTTTTCTTACCCTTTCCTCTATTCCCCCTCTGTCTCTCTTTCATCTTGTGTCTCCTCTGTTGTTTTGACTTCTGACTCTGCCCTGAAAAGTAACTACACTCATTTATTTTCTTTCCCTTCTGTTTGGAGAAGGCTTGGAAGCTGTGAAACTCCTTTCTGGATCCCTTTATTCTGTTCATGTCCTTGACCTATTTTTTATCCAGTGTTCTTAGTATACCAGTGGCTAGAATTTTTTATGCTTGTCTTGCATCTTGCATAATAGTAAGTGTTTTTTCTCTCCACTCTTCAAAAATGTTCCACACTTCCAGTAGCTCCAGGCCTTTGTACCTTGTAGAGCTTCTTTTTATGCCTTCAGTGATTGACTCCATTCTCGTTCTCTTCTTCATGTGTCTTTTCCGTTCTTCTTGTTCAGCTGGTTAATTTTCACATGTAGAGTTTGGGTCTTGATGCCAGCTTTTCCAAGGAAATAGGAAGGAGGGGGAGGAGAGGAGAGCATCATAGGCCAGCTATCCTAAAGATGGCATAGGAAAGAGCTGTATGGTGAGCAGAAGCTATTCCATGAAGCTTGCAGGATTAAGGACCCGGTATAAGATTGCAGTTCAGTATTTTTTCATTATAAAGTGGGTGGTAAATGTCAGCTGGCCCACTACATCCTCTCCAAAATGCATTAACATACAAGAAGCAACCCTGTAGTTTTCCCTATTATAACTCTTACTAAGGCACTATACCTGTAATACAATGCTGTTCTGGCTTTATTGCATTCTACACCAAAGAGTTTTAGTGGCTGCCTTCAGTGTAGCTGTTTCACAGATAGTGTGCAAAAAGGTTGCTGTAGTGGTGTGGTTTCATCTGGTATTTTATGGAATCACTTGCACTATAGCTCAGTGTAATTAAAATGTTACCTGGGACTTGCTTATAGTATAATGCATTTGATACAGCATCTGTCTGCAAAATTCTAAACATCTTGTTAACCTTTTGGCTAACATTCTCATTATCTTAAAAAAATCTTTATTGTCCTTTTTCGGATGAGCTGAAGGGAAATACAGCAAAATAGTTTCTAATTTGTCAATCATTTTAGTTTAGTATGTTCCACACAGGCTCCTTTTGGTGGGCTACAATGTATTCCCATGCTATAGTTATCCAAGTCCCAAAATGTCATGATATCCTGGAGAAGATCTTTTTCTATGATTGGGGCAGATTGGGAAGATCCCTTTGAGATTAATTAAAACAAATTTAAAATAGCTCAGAGGTTTATGGAAGTCCTTAAAATAAAGTCTTCCTGAAGCAGCCTTTACTGGTTAAAGTTACCTACTTAAGGATGTACAATACATTTAAAACAACTTGAATTTGTTTCTTCCAGACATAAATTATAGAGGCAGAAATTTGAGAAATTATAAATGGCATAACTGTGTTACAGTAGAATGGTTTCTCTAGAAAAAAAATACTTAGAATTTATATTGAAAGTAAAGGCAGCATTTCAGAATGTCAAGAAAATTCATAGGGCAGTAAAATCTTCACTTGGTTCTATCAGACAATAAATATCACTAAATACTTATTGCTTGGAGGGAATTGTTTCTTTTAACTTTTTTGTTATTCTCCATTTTCATTCAGTAGTTCGTTGATTCTGTGAGTATATGATTTTGTATAGCACCTAAGAGGGCTCATTAAAAGCTCATTTTTGGTGAAGATCGAGAGTTTGATATTTATGCAATCAAAGTTCAGTGTAGGATGGGGCTCTGAGATAGGGTGTATCTGATTTCTGAGACTTACTCAGAGATGTCAGGTAAGGTGAAATGTAATCAATTTTGCATTTACTACTGCAGGGCAATCTGTGTCACCACCTCTGATACGCATGATATGATCTTCAAAAATATATTTTGTCTAACACAGTGTACCTTTCATATGATATCACTGAGCTGATCAATCAAATGGCAAGAAACATTTAATAAATATGCTTGTAATTCAAGCTAATAATGTTCTAGCCATTTTAAGGAAGATACATTTGGTGAACAGTAGTTTTGCAGTGCTCAAATTCAGGATGTGCTCTGTATATTTATTTAACTATTTAACACTTCCAAACAGAGGAAAGCTGTATAGAATAAAATCATCACCTGAATTTGACCATAAAATATTCTGAATGTTACTGTATGTTTAAAAAACCCCAAACCCTTCTGTTCTTCATATCTAAAACAAATTAATTGAAGCAACTAGTAATACATATATAGAATTTAAATCTCTTAAGTGTTTTGATTCTCTACACAACTTGTGATTGTTTGGTATTGGTTGCTTTTAGAAGAGACAGAATAGCTTTACTTAGAAGTATAGGTTAAAAACATAAAGCTACTAACATCAGCTGTGATGAAAATGACAGTGGTTGCTTTCAAACTGAAACAAAATCGAGATATGTGAGAAACATTTGAAACCATGCCTAGCAAACTGTGTCAATCATTTGAGAATGATCTTACCCCAGTATGTGTTAATTTTGCAACTGTGTTCATCAAATATTTTAATTCACTTTTAAATGCATTGACATTGCACATGCCAACAGTAAATACATTGCAGATCTGACACAGGAACGGGGAGAGGAGAGTTCACATAGGTTTAGGGTATAGTTGTAGGAAAAATGCAGTAAAGGCCAGCTTTTTATTTGAGGTTTTATAGCTTCTGCTGTAAATATTGCCATAAATGATACTTATTGTAGAGGTATGGCATATGTTGCTTTTGAAAGAAAGACATTTTCACTTATTTAGTGAATTGAGGCCTCATGTTACTCCCTGCAGACCATGTCATGCCCCTTTCCAACCTCTCAGGACAGATGACTTATCCAAACCAAACATCTGTTTTTCCATTCAGTGCAATCATTCAGTGTGCTACTGGGGGCAGATGGTTGTTAATCGGCAGATCATTAACGTGGCAGGCCACTCTGTCTTTCTAGCCTTAGGAAGGTCACAAGGTGTTAAGTTCCCTTGCTCCAGGCTGGTAAGATGCATATCTTTTGATTCAGTTGGATTTTTGATGTATAACTGCAATTGAATTACTTGATACAATTATGGAGGAGCTTTTAATTAAACCTTTTTTCCTTAAAAAAACCAAACCACCTGTTTTTACAGTGTAAGAATGATGCAACCAAGAGACGGTTAGTGCCAATTACACTGTAGCTGTCAGAAAGTTTGAATGCTGAAATCTGGGGAGTGTGAATCCTAATCAGATAGCAGTGAGGATGCTCAGCTGCTACTCTGACACAGTCTCCAGCTATATGTGTCAGTTTTCTGCAGAATTTAATTTAGCCCTAATGATGAAGAAATCTCTCTATTCACACAGTCCTGTCAAGTCAAACTTTGGACAATCTAAATGAAGTAGACGAGGGCTTCAGGGAGAAGTGGCAGAGTGACATGCTGAAGAGATATCACTTTCTTTTCCATTCACACAGGTTATATTGAGGAAGCCTGTATTATTCCATGTCCCTCAGACTGCAAGCTCAGTGAGTGGTCCAACTGGTCTCGCTGTAGTAAATCCTGTGGGAGTGGGGTAAAGGTTCGGTCTAAATGGCTCCGTGAAAAACCCTACAATGGTGGAAGACCCTGTCCAAAGCTAGATCACATCAATCAGGTAATTTGATTTATATTTACATTATAGGTATAGCTTTTTCCATATCTCAGATAACCCTTTTAGCTGTATTGTTTTTTCATGTGGAAAAACTATACAACATAAAGGGAAGATGCTGGTAGGAGGAGGACTATGTGTTGGCTTAGATTTCCTCAGTCAGCAAAGGATCTGCCTTCATTAATTCCTCATCCGCAAGAATTTAGCACATTATCTGAACTGCAGGTTGGAGACAATAAAACATTCTTACATGCAGATTGTGAAGACCACGTGGCTGAAAATCTTCTCTTACAATGGGTAAAATGTCTCATTACAGATGCTAAAACTGGTAAGATTCTTAGTGTCATTCCCTGACCATCTCAGATCAGAAAGCAAATTAAAACTTCTCAAACGCTTACACAGTATCATCTCAGTGTCCCTTAGTAGGTTTTAGTCAAGCAGGAGCTTAACCTTCTGGGTACACTTGCCCTGACACTGCAGTTCCAGTCAGGAATGCACTTCTGAAGTCAGTCTCCCAGTTGTCCCACTAACGGCACTTGATTTTCCAGTACGGAGCAGACTGCCTGCACAGCCTGGATCCTCTTCAAGTGAAACTAAGCCAGAAAATGTGATCCAAGAGCACACTGGGAGTGCTTTGACCACTAATGAGCATTTAGTCTTTGGGACCAAGTGTAGCACTTGTCCAAGTCAAACCCCTGAAGCTTGTTTGCTCCTGTTTGCTTGGGGAGTTTTAGAAAGAAAAACCTTCCTTGTCAATTAACTTATGCTCTTCAGAGTTGATTTATATTCATATTACTGTTGAATTTAATTTAGTCTGCAGAGGCATGTTAAACAGCCACACGATCTTCTCTGTAAATATTCAAAGATTGAAAAAAAATGTGCTGTCAATTTTCATTTGAATAAAAATGCATGTACTTGATATTATCCTATTGACGTTTTGCTAGCACAGAGTGAAATGGCTTGTTGATCTAATTTTCTACTTTAGGGAACGTAATTAGTTCTAATTTAGAAAATAATAAGTGTTAAACTGCAGCTAATAAACTAAGTTTCTGAGCTACTTTAACAAAATACAAACTAGAATGAGGGTTGCTGGATTTGGGTCAGCATGTAAATATGCTTTAAATTAGGAGGAATGCGTTTCAATAGGAGCAAATTATAGTCTATACAGAAGTCTTTTTCCTTCTTTAATATTCATGTAGTACATAATAGGCTTGTATTTTTCTGCATCAAAGGTGATTTTGCTAGAAGGCTGTTAGCCACTTGTATGCAACACTATTGCCCTCTACCGGTACTTTGACTCGAATTTGATTTGCGATTTTACATGGTAGTTGCCAAATAATAATAGATGATTCAAAATGTAATTATTGTAAAAATAAAATTGAAATATAGTAATTTCATGAGAAGGGAGCTCTACAGATAAGATAGGAATGTCAAAGAATATAGAGGCTGTATCTTTCAATTTTAAATACATTCACTGTCAATTCAGAAACATGCAGGGAATACATGCACATTTTAATTTTAATTGAATTATTTAATCTAAATGTGATCCACCATTCATTCAGCTGGAAAACTACTGACTCTTCAGAATACTTATTTCAATTATTAAATGTAATTTGTTTTATTTACATATTTATTACTTATATATATAACACGCTTATTTGCATACATACAAAGCATAATGGTTAGACTGGGTCTTTGGTGCCCACAAGTATGTGGAAGATGATGTACAGAGGGGCTATGCTATAAGCTGAGATCTAGGAATTATGAACTCTGAAGAAAGACTGCAACATGTTGTCTAGCCGATGGAAGAGAAGATGGGAGGGAGGATGCTGGCAGTCTGCTAGCATGTGTGTACATAAAAGGCTGTTGCAAAGAAGGAGGAAATAATCCATTTTCCATGGCCATCGTGGATAAGGTAAAAAGCAGTAGGCTTAGGCTGCTGCAAGCAGATTTGGGTTAAGCCTTGGGAAAACTTTCTAATGGTAAGGCTAGTGAAATATGGAAATAAAGTGCTTAAGAGGTTTTTCAAGTTTTAAGAGCAAGTTGTTCAGCGTCTCTCATGGCTGACATGTATGACTGTATTTTGGGGACTGAACACAGTGAATGCTAGATGTCTCATTGAGCGTCTTTCCTCCTGGGCCATGCATACCAGGGTGACTCCCAAACCACACTCCAACTGAATGAAGCTTGCTCAGTACTCACTTCACTAGGATAAAAATCTTCATAATTGCAATAATAATAGAGCCAGGTTTATTACAAAAGCATGTCAATGGCCTTCAGAGGATTTCAAATGAAGAGGCTAGTCTGAGACTGTTAGAAAAAATAAGGACATCCCTTTCTTCATTGGCTCCAGGCATTATTTGCCCCCTTATCCAGCAGGTGGGTATGCAATCCTTACACTACCCAACTGCCATGGCCTGCAGTCATAGTTACAAAAATGCCAGTAGGGTCAGGAAAACACCACTAAACACATGAAATGCAATATAGAGTTCTCCTTTGCCTTTCTGGCAAGATATCCAATTTTTATGTTACTGGAAAGGCTGTTGAATATGCGGAGTTTATGTATTTCTTCTTATGCCAACCAAGGTGAGATATATAGAGACGTTTCCCTAAATTCAGGCTTCCCTATTCTCATTTTGGAAATCCTGGACAAGAATAAGTAAAGTGCCACTTCCCATGTGACTACAAATTGTGCACGAGTCCAGTACCTTCCTTTACATGCATTTACACCACCCATCTTTATGCTTGATTTAATGCTTATGTAGTTCAAAGAAGGCCCAAATATGCTGCCTGTGCTGGTGTTCTTGTGCATGGGCTGATCAGCTGCATAGTGATATATCAGACTCTATATGCATTCATTGTTCAAGGCATTATTTTGGGGGGGACTGATGGTATTTTGTTGCAGGTTAACTGATAAACTATCAAACCATCAGCCCTCTTTTTCTACCCAAGAAGTGTTGCTGAAAAGAAATCAAGGACTTGTTTAAGGCAATGTCTTAGATTGTCTAGAAATATTAGTTGTGCTGGCTTGATACCCAGAATGATATGTGAAGTTAGCTGGTATAAGATAAATTTGAGGCAATGGGCTTTAAGTAACCTATGCGTAATTAGGATACTCAGTGAAGGACTTAGGAACTTTGAAAGGATGAGAACTGCCAGTTCCTTTTATTCCCCTGAATCTATTGCACTTAATGCTGTCGGAAAAATTTCAATTAATAGAGAAGTCCAGTATCCTCCAAAACCATTGAGGATTTTCTCTTGTCTTAGGGAAACAGGATTCCCTACTGTGTGAAGCGTTGATGCTCATTATAGGCAAAAAGGGAAAACAGTTTTATCGCATGTTAGGGACTGAGAAAGAGACTGGCTAATTTAAAGTTTCTTCCCACCAGTTGTGATTTATAAACTTTTATTTTCTTCCAAGGGCAAACTTCTTGCAAAAATGCCTCATGACAGCAAGGGAGATCCAAGAGGAAAAATTGGATGCCTTTTGCTTGGCAGAAGTCATAGAAAATTGTTTGTGATAAAAGCTAAATGAATGCCATTTAAATACCTATGCTTCACTCTAATCATTCTTTCTTTTTATCTTTGGTTTTTCTTTTGGGTTCATGAAAATACTTTCTTCAGGCTCAGGTAAGAGTTTCTAAAATAGAGAGATAACCTTAACATGTGCTTCCTGATTGTGCTCCAATGTTTACATTGCCTGCCCTTTTTTTGTGATGTATGTTTGAGAAAATATATGGAACACTGTATAAATTACTGTATGAGACACTATTTCAAATTTGTATTCAAATTTAAATGTAATACTAATGCTGGTACACAAATATATTAGAGTGATTTTAAGTATCCACAATGAAAAATAAAGTATATATTGGGATAATTTACCTTGAGTTCACCTCTCTTTAGAAATACAAAACCCCCACAACTAATAACAGTGGGATGGAATAGTTGAGGAGAGATGTGAAAGATAGAAGCAAAGTTTTAGCAGAGTTTTAGCAGTGTTCTTCTAAAAGATATACCCGTGAGCTAGCTTAGTTACAGATTTTATGTTAGCTGTGTTGATGTTATTGGTGGAAAAGGCATAGCATGGGCTTAGAGGCAGAGAAAACCAGTGAATCTGTCATTAGATGTCTTAGCTTCTGACTTTTTGTTATTTCTGTAGTTTTCTATCAAGTATTTTATCTGTATTATTACTACAGCCTCTAAATCAGCAAGCTTACATTTGTTGTTCTTACCAAAAAGAGCATTAACCCTTTTTTTGCATGATCACTGTTGCATGTTTATCTTACTTGTGTGCAACGAAACTGACACTCAGTGTGGATTCCAGGTATATGAAGTAGTTCCCTGCCACAGTGACTGCAGCCAGTACGTATGGGTTACTGAGCCCTGGAGCGTCTGCAAGGTGACGAATGTGGACTTAAAAGAGAACTGTGGAGAAGGTGTTCAAACAAGGAAAGTCAGGTAAAACAGTATTGCTCCTCCTTCACTTTAGAGAACTTTCACTTTCAGTCATGGCTTTATTTAATTTGATGTAATTTTGTGTAATGTAAAGTGCTAAGTCTAGCTGTAGTATACCAGACCAGAACCCTGGCTGATGTAAATCAGAATATCTTCATTGAGTGCAATATGGCTCTGTCTACTGGTTACGGATATAGACCTTGATTCCTGGTTTATAAACTAATGTATATTGTACTTATACTGCTACAAACACTGTAACGTATGATTTTAGTCCTTTTCTGAAAGGTTAAATGGTCCTTTTTCTATATGAAACTATGATTTAAAACCCCCTTTTAAGTACATATGCACTTGGGAATAGTAGTTACACTTATTACAGGAAAAAGTGACAAAAGTGAATGAAGTGCAATAGAAAAATCCAGACATCATCTGTTGTTTATTGAACCTGATTTAGGCATCTTGTATGCTTGCTTATCATCCTAGACCTCTAATCAAAGGTTAATTAAAATTAGTCTCACATGGTGTGGTACAAGAAGTAAAGCAGTACATGGAGTTTGGGTTGGTTGGGGTTTGTTTTATTTTTTTTTAGTGGCTAACCTCAAAGTGACACACAATTTGGGATTATAAATCTGAATAATAAAGCATAATGTGAATTCAGTTTGAAGGTCCAAAATGAGAGCTGTATACAGTGAACTGCTAAATGTCGTCTTTTTCCTGCCACAAGTGCTTAGAAACTGGCACATTTACACGATTTTGTTCACAATAGCACTGTTTCCTCAGTGTAACCATTTACTTCAAGAAGGTCAAAGTCTTAGTCTTTGCTTGACCAAAGTTAGAAAGAATATCCATAACTCTTCTCACACAGTAGCATCTAAACAAATTCCTGTAAGAATTCTCTTAAGAAACCTCCAATACAAAAAATCAAAATTAATCAGTGTTTATGTTGAAAAATAGACTTTAACACTACCATCAAAGATAAAGAAAGTGTTTTCAGCCCTTTGGGACTAAGAATATCTAACTTTTCATTTATTATCACATAATGCCATTAAAGTACTAATTCTACAGAGCTAATATATGCTCATGCTGCATCTCTTGTGTTTACCTTAGAACAGAAAGTGTTTCAAAAATTAGTTTAGTCTGATAATGTAAGATATTTGTAAAAAATTAATGTGGTCAAATGGAAGAAACTCCGAATATTTCTGTGTCTAAGAAAGGCTTCCTATTGATATGGGCTTTTCTTTTGCAATTCTGGAAAACAGATGCAAGCCTCTTAATTTGAATGATCCTAGTCATGTACTAGTTGGTCTTCTGCTGACAGGTGGAAGGGATAAGTTAATAGTAGATGCCACAGCATTGGAAATACTGTGGAATGAAGACTGTCATCTTCAGCTGTACAAAACTAAGCATATTCATTTCTCATCTTAACTGGGCCTCCATCTGCTAATTTAATATAATGGTAATGAAAAAGCATCTGTGTAAATTAGGGATTAATACTAAGAATATAAAATTTAAAAAGTTTTAATAGTTCTAGATTTAAAAGTATCAGTTGACACATGCACAAATTATGTCTAAACTACAGATGATTTGCATTATTCTGACTCAGAGGTAAGCTAATGTCAAGTAAATAATCTACCCAGAAACTCTCAGCAGATCACTGATAAGAACTGTCTAAATTCTGTGCATTTCTTTATATGGCTGTCCTCTGTAAAAATGAGGATTATTTTTGGCTCTTCAGCTTTTCTTGGATATACATAGATCAATACTTAGTTCTGTTACTTCAATTACTTCATGACTGTTATGTGCTGACAAAATGTTAAAATGCTTCAGAATAAGGCGGAACACAGTTACTGTACAAAATCCATGGCAAATGTAGTTTATGTGCAGTTCTTTTTTCCAGGTGCATGCTAAACACTGTGGATGGTCCTTCTGACACTGTAGAGGACTACCTGTGTGATCCTGAAGAGATGCCACTTGGTGCTAGAAAATGCACATTACCATGTCCTGAGGACTGTGTTATGTCTGAATGGGGATCATGGTCTCGATGTTCTTTGGTAAGAAGTATACTGAAGTGTAATGTTTATAGTTTTAGGAGGATACTTTAAAAATGTATGCATGACATATTGTGCAAAGATGCTGAACTGAGCAGTGATTACACGTGTAAATTTCTATCTCTACTGTCACATTTAGGATTGTTGATAATTGGTTACAAATAAAGTGTGCCAGTATTTTCCATTAAGTGAAATTGTTCCAAAACACAAAATATAATATGTCCCCAGCGGTCATTCTTCGGTGCAGTGTGGGCTCTGTGTGGTGGAATAGCTTTGGCAGTGGCTTGTGAGTCTCTCTGTAGCAGTTCAGTCACTGTTCTAAAAATTTCACTATTCTGTAATGAGCAAAGTCTGTAGATCAAGACTGAGCATAGAAAGATAATTTTGGGTCTCCTCTCCCCTTCTGGCCAGCAATTTCAAAAAGAAATGTTGAAAAACCCAAACCAAACGTAAAAAAGTGTTTCAGGACCTCTGAGTGTTCAGGCTCTCGTGTGCTACGCTATAGCATTTGGAAAATGAGTATCTTAATATCCAGTTTATGAGCGAAATAGTCCCAAAGCACTAGTACTGAAATATGAACTAGTTAGGAAAGTACCAAGGCATTTCCAAGTTAGAAGATATTTCACTTTGGGTGGTACCAAGGTGAGAGAGCAGACTAAATTCTCTCTGAAATAACAAGGAAATGGTTTCTTTTACACAACAGCATGAGCCCATTATTTTACACTTGTGTTTTGTGAAGGGATTACTTGAAAGGTTGTTATAATGTTGCATGAAAAGGTATCAGGGTGCCAAAATATCAAGCTGTTTCCAATCTCCCTTTCAAGCCGTGCAATGGAAGTAGTGTCCGCGAAAGGTCAGCTGAATCCCTGAGACAACCAGATGATGGAAAGTCTTGTCCTGCTGCCACCGAGACAGAAGTCTGCACTTTGAACAAAAACTGCTACCACTATGACTACAATGTGACAGGTATTTGTGGTGTTTTGCTCCAGTGACAGCCTGGGACTATGGCTTACTTCCATTCACCTTACAGGACAGATTTTTCAGCTTTCTGTTCTTATCCGGAGGTTGCTGTGGAGCTTGTACTGAAAACTGATTCAGGCTATTTGATCCAGATAAAATATTACTGGAGGCTTTGCAACTTGGGTGAAGTGTGCATGCTGTAACTCCAGGAAATGTATTTCTCCGATCATTTTGTGATTTGCTCAAAATCCATACAGACAAAATCAAATATGAACTTTTCAGGAAGGCATCATGGCACTGACTATTTGCAGTATAAAGTCTCTGTTTCCAAAAATGTGTAGCAGCTGGGCTCCGTGAGCCTCTGCATGTGTAAAAGTTGCTTGTGAGGATTATTTTAGGCCATCAGAATTAGAATTAGGTGGGACATTGGATCATTATGAGTTTTACCTGAAATGTCTGCTATGCTAATTAATTCCTTATTTTCAGACTGGAGCACATGTCAGCTCAGTGAGAAGGCTGTCTGTGGTAATGGTATCAAAACACGGATGCTTGACTGTGTTCGCAGTGATGGCAAATCAGTTGACCTGAAGTACTGTGAAGAGGTGAGTTGGGTACCTGTGAGTAAGCTCCCTTCTAATGGTGCTAATTAATGCTGAGCCAGCTGAGCTATACGGCTTGTAACCCATCCTCGCCAGATGTTTTGCAACACCATTCATGGATTGTTAAGTACCTCTGAATTGAACTGTGCCTTCAACAGTGATTTTTATACAATTTCCTTCAGTTACTTTTAAGTGCCTCCATGAACGTATGCGAATTATTATGTCCTGAAGGAAATGACTTAGAAACAATAATTAATAAAGTAGAATAAAGGTAATAAATCTTAATCAGAACACTAATCATCATTCTAATTTGATACAATTTCTGCATGGAGCCTTGGACAGCTGCCAGTATCAATCATTTACTCAATGTGTTGGAATATTTCTCACGTGACATTCTGCAGCTGGGCTGAATGCTAACTTCTTGTATCCAGCTGTGTAGTGCAAAAGATACCCAAGCTAGTGTGAAAAAATGTGCAGCATGAATGCAATATTAAATAGGAGCATATATGGAGAACTAACTAGCAAACTGGAGCCCTTAAATTTTGAAAGAGCCATTTTGTAAATGTTCAAACTAACTTCAAACTTGACAGCACTCATTTTCTGACATTTTTTGTGTTGGTCTTAATGTTTTGAATTGCATGGAGATAGTAATGTGAAGGAAAATGGGAAGACAACACCAAGTGCTACATTAAGGGCAATCCTAGGTGTGTTTCTGATGGAAAGTAACTGAACTTATTTCAGCTGCCATTCCCCCACCACCTTGACATCAGAAACAAAATTACTTGCAATGGGGGACAAAGGTGGAGTGGCCTCCACAGCAGCTTTGGTACCAACATCTTTTCTGTTGGACCTTCCTGGCTAGTAGCTGGTCTTCAGGATGTGCCCATAGAGAAGAGTCTCATCAGAAGTGGAGGGAGTCAGGAAACTCATCATGTACTTTGGATTATAGTTTTGTACTGGTGTATCTGACATACACAGGCTTCTCCAACCCCCTCCAACATCCTGGATTCCTGAATCCATAAGTTCTTAGCAAAGGCAGGAGGTTTCAGCTGAGGCTGGCACCCAACTTTTGTCCCAAGTTTCTCCTTCACACATAGCTCTTGGGTTTATAATCAAATCTAATAATTTGATCATTTATGTCTCAGGAAAAAACTCAGGATCTGGCTACCTACCAGCAAGTTCTGTGAAGTTAACAGGGGAATGCATTAATGCGTTCTGTTAATGTTTTAATGCATTAAGAAAAAAAAAAAATTGGCTCTTGGGTTATTTGTAAGAGACTGCAATATTGATTAATTCATACTAAGACTTGATATAAAATATCCGTCCACATGAATATTTCAATAGAAAAAAATATGCCTTATTAGATTTAAGGAGAAATATATTTCTTTTACCATAAAGCCAAGAAATTATTCCTGTTGTTGCTCAAAATCTTTGGTTAACATTTAGAACAAATGATTACATTTTACACTGAAATCTCATTGCAGAAACCTCTGGAGCTTTCCTGCATTTAAAAAATGACAGTTTATTACTCAGAGAAATAATAAGGGCAAGAAGATAGTATCTCAAAAGCTACTTGCCATAAATGGCTGGCCAGCAGACATCACTGCAGTCGGATCCTGGCTTTATCAGCAACCACTGTGATACAGTCTTATTTGCCCTTTTGATTTGCTGGGCCATATAGAGATAAATCTTCCTGTAGAAAGCTCTGATCCACTCCCCAGTCATACTGTTAAGACTATTTGTTGAATTATGGATGTGTAAGCAGTGGTACGACAAGGTCAAAGGCTGATCCAATAACTGTGAGAAGTAAAACCTGTTAACCTGATTAACAAGAAAGCCAAGCTGTTCAGACCTTACCAGACCCTTCACTCTAAGGATGTGAAAGCCAACTCTGTGACCTTCTGGGTCATGAGAGGAGAGCATTCAAGAAATTACCAAATTGTGAATACATACTACGCACTTCTTATTAATCTAATCACAGATGATCCTTCAGGGTGGGTTGTTTTTTCCTGTGTTTTTGCATTATAAGGGCAGTGCAGAAAGATTAAGTGAAGTTCAAACTAAGGTGCATGTGGATAGAAAAGTTGATGGTAAGAGAAAGATGAAATAATTTTGTAATGACTTAGCTAATGGAATTTCCCCTGGGGTATCATAAACCTTTATACTAGATGTCGGAATAAAACAAAAGTTTTGTTTAATTTATATGTAGATACATTTACAGAATTATGATTCTTATTATTATATGCAAAGAAGAGCGATCAGAATAGCTAAACCTATCCTGATCCCTAAGAAGTGAAACTGCCTGACTGCAATGTCTGAGTTCCTATATAATATGTGGTTCAAGAAACTAATAAAAGCCATATATAAAAAAACCTCTCATGCTGTCTTTTGACTGTCACCATCTCCAGGTATGAGCATCAGCGTAGTTAAATACTAACATTTCTTCCGAGCCCATGTGTTCTGGTTTCCTGAAGCATCCATATGCTCTTGTGTTTGTTTCAGTCAATCAGCTAATGAAGCTAGCCAGTCATCCTCATTACTGCCAGGATAAATCAATTTCTAGAGCTTATTTCCAAGTCCTTGTTATGTTAACATAGTTCCCTTCAAACTCTCAAGGCACAGTAATACTGGATTACTTGGTCTCTAACTCTACAAAATTAGCACATCACAAGAACTCAGCTTGTCTTTTCCTTTAGTATTTGAAAATCAAATCACCTAAAGCAAGCTGGTCCTGGTCGTATTCATATTTATGGGATTATTTTTATCCATTTACCTTCAATTAAAGATCAGAAAAGCCTAGAAACCAGCAGTTTTGTCTGCATTAGAAAGCAAACTTTTCTGTTTTATTGGCAAATAGTCTGCTTGTCAGATTACATGATTAACCTCCAGCACAGGTTAATCTGTGGTGCCAAACATTCCTATAAACAAATGCAGACACTTTTTGTGGATCACAGCATTTATAGAGCACGCTGGTGTGGCAGCCTGCTGCTCCTGGCATGTGTGACCAGGAGTACAGGGCACTCAGCAGTAGCTTTCAATGTAACTCCTCCAGTACTTGCCATTCTCAATTCAGAAACCACAACTCATGCAGAACAGAGGCTCTTTCAGGTAAGGGAGCTACTGAACACTTTTCCAAATATTTTCTAAGCTTTTCAAGGTGAATTGTGGTTCATCAGTTGAAGGAAGGGGAGGGATGAGAAAAGAAAATGTGATTAATATCAAATTGCAGCCTGCCAATTCTTCCCCAAATCTATTTCAGCAGCACTTCAGTGTCTAAAACAAGATGTGCAAGTGGCACATCACTGTGGGTAATCCAGCCTTCAGCTTTCTCCTCCTCACCTTTAATATCTCTCTTGGGCTTTTCCTTCTCTAGCTGCCAAAGTCTAGCTGAGAAGGCCAGTCTTGAAAGAGAGCAGTCATGTTTCTATAATTGGCAGGAGTCAATTCAGCTGGCTCAGAAGATTTGACCCAAATATAAACTTTGAAGATGGTTCTCTAGTTTCCTAATTATCCAAATTCCAGATTATACAAAGGTTTCAGGTGTTGCCTGTGTGCAATAGCTGGATAATCAAGGTTATACTGCACCACAGAGAAAAGCCAATAACTTGTTCTTTGATGTATAAAACAGAACAGAGGTCTAAAACCTCATTTGTCTCAATGAATGGCACTGCAAATGCAAACTTAAGACTTGGTGAGTCTATCAGGGTGAGACATTTCCAGTACTTGTGGTAGCTTATTTATGGAGGACATGTTAATGTTGTGCCTAATTACTGCTCTATGCTTGCATTTAGTAGGAAATAGTGGTTTTATTTCCTTTTTAAAGTCTTAACTGCTGGTTTTATGTCATTAACATTTCTAGTCATTAAAATAAATAGGTTTTGAAATGTTTAGTTTGCTTTTTAAAAAAAAAAAAACTCTGTGGGGATTTTATCTACTTAAAGATATCCACAACCTCCTGGGATTCTGAAAGGCCTCAATGATGATCAAGGTCCACTGGTGATGGCCAATGAAGAGGACAGTCTTTTATGCTGCAGATCTGTTCATATTGGCAGGACTGATTTTCTTTCATGTTTTATATCATACACAATATAATCGAGCTATCCTAATGCATTCTGAAGCTGTGCAGGCTTCCGGGATTATTATTGTCATGTTAATATTTTTGTCATCAGTTGTATTCCATCTTGCATCATATATTCTCATGTGTGTTAGTGAGAATATCTCTTTTCTTCCTTGGATGGGGAAAATCTGGAGCATGGGAGTTTATAAGAACATAGAAATGGCTTTACAGGATCAGATCAAAGGACCATGTAGCCACTGTGCCATCTCCAAACATGGCCATAAAACTCTTCTTTCCCTGTGGGCATTCCATCATTTGTTAGTGTTAGGCTGGCTCCTGTCTGGAGAAGAGCTCAGTACAGAATGTATTTTTGGGAAAACATGTGAGTCTGGCTATTTTCTGTGTCCCCTTCTCTCATACTCCTCCAGCATTTGCAGCTTTTACTTTAGGGGTGTTAGAGGATTCTGCTTTTTGCAAAGCTTTTCAGAAAAACATGTAAAGCTGTATTTTTTTTTTAGAGCAAATAATTGTCAATGTCATGTCAGTATTTTTGCATACAGTAGAATGGATAGCATAATATATATAATAAACTTACACACCATGTTAGGGAAAAACCAAGCGAGAGGCATAAGCAGATGCCTCAGGAAGAGTAAGGAGGACAGACATACACGAGTTTCCATCTACTCCTCTCACAGCCTCCACCTGTTTTCAGCTCTTGGACAGTATTTGCCCGATGTAGTTTCTGTGTTTTCAAAAATTCAGATTTCTCTTCCATTAACTTGTTCAGTCTCTCCTGAGCTTCTGTAAACTTTAAGCATCTGGAACTTCTTCTGACAAATAAACTGACTACCTAATGCATATTCATCCTCCTCCTTTTCTTAGTTTTGTACCTGGCTCCTAGCATCACTTGAATTCAGCTGTTAATAGCTGTTGATAGTTCAGTATTTTTATATTCCTATTTTTTGAAATACTTTATTGATACTTCATAAATTACTTTGTCCTTTACCTATTGTATAAAGTAATACTGTAGAGCTGAAGCCCTCCATTTATAGGCTCTAATTTAGAAAATAATTGATGAAAATAGGATTTAAACATGTACTTAAAAATCAGCATATGCACTAGGACTGTCTTGAAGTGAGATTTTTAGATGTCACAATTGCTACTTTTTATTTAGTAATGTCTTCATGCCTGCTTAAAGCTTTAGTTGTCTAAGATTCACCATATCCAAATGCATACCCTGCAACCAGTGACACAGACTGGGTGTTACGTGCTGATCATTGAATATTTTCTTTTAGCTTGGTTTGGAGAAGACATGGCAAATGAATACATCCTGTGTGGTGGAGTGCCCTGTGAACTGTCAGCTCTCTGACTGGTCCCCTTGGTCTGAGTGCTCCCAAACATGTGGCCTTACAGGTCAGTATGTACCTTTGGCATATTTTAAAGACTGAGCTGCTTTTTTTTTTTTTTTTCCTTTACTAAAAGCAATAATATCTCTATCCACAGAACTAGAAAATTTAGCTAGCTGGAGAGAGTGATAGGGATCTAAATTAGCCTTATTCATGGAAATAATATGCTTCAGTGAGACTGTACTCACTGAAGATAATGAGAATTTGGCCCAGAATAGTTTCTGACTCTGAGAACAAAGTGAGATATGATGAATGATACGTTGAGACAAAAATAAACACTGATGTCAATATTTATTTTTTAGACAGAGGGCAGAGGAAGAGAAAGGAGGGATTTCCTCTTGAGTTTCATTAGTGGTGAGTTTAGAACAACATAACTTGTAGAAGAGCACAATTATTAAAACCAACAAATTTACTCACCGCAGAATTCCATATTTTTAAACACAGAAACTGGGCAGGGGTACAAGTTACTTTCAGTGTGATCACATTAATTCGCTTTTTCACAAAATGTTGCTAACCAGTATCTAAGTTTTTTTAAATCAAATCTATGTCAGAGAATGGTTATCAAACGCACATTCTAGTTATGGAAGAACTCTTGTTATTTACTTGCACTGATATATCTCAGAATAAGGACCTGAAAGCACCATTGTGCCAGGCAACTAAGGTATACAGGCTACTGAAAGAGGAGGGTAGAAGCCCATCTATAATGCCTCTTCATTCTGTCATCATGTCTGGAAAATGTCACTACAGATATTGGATGGTTAGTAGTATATGGAATCCAATTTCAACTGCTAGGCTCAGAGTAAAAGGATATTGCATCTTTTTCTGTTCCTTGGGGAGTGCACCAGAGAGAAAAGGTCTAGGCAAAAACATCTGAAAGCTCTGGCCACCTCAGAATCCCAACAGGAAGACCTGTGGATTTTTTAATGATAACAGTTAATAATTTGATACTGCAGTATCTAATAATGTAATAATGTCTCAGTTCTTTGAACTTCTCTTAAAGGATGACTTCTACATTCAAATAATGTACACTTCTATATTCAGAATAATCCTCATAGTGAGAGCTGAACTAATATCTCTGTTGAAGGCTTAAATATGTTGCCAGATTTTCCTTTACAAGCTTCTGTTTATATACAAGACCTGAACAATTGACCTGATATTTTTCTGAATGAGAATTATTGTTGCTTTTTCAAAATATGAAGGTGGGTCACTATCTGAAATCTCTGTGCTTTGCAAATATAGAATTTACTTGTAGAAGTGAGAAAATTTGTTTTAAATTGTAATGTAAAATAGCTTTCAAATTTTCAGTGTTTTTAACAGATGATGGCAACTTCACATGTAAGCCTTGAAGCTGTAATTTTCCTATTACGTCGGAAGTTGGAAGTAACTGCTGTTTTTCAATAAGTAATTGTCCTGGTTTTGGCTGGGATAAAGTTAATTGTCTTCCTAGTAGCTGGTACAGTGCTATGTTTTGGGTTCAGTATGCGAAGAATGTTGATAACACTGATGTTTTCAGTTGTTGCTAAGTAGTGTTTAGTCTAAAGTCAAGGATTTCTCAGCTTCTCAAGCCCACCCAGCGAGAAAGCTGGAGGGGCACAAGAAGTTGGCACAGGACACAGCCAGGGCAGCTGACCCGGACTGGTCAATGGGGTATTCCATACCATGTGACATCATGTCTAGTGTATAAACTGGGGGGAGTGGGGGCGGGGGGAATCGCCGCTTGGGGATTTACTGGGTGTCGATCAGTGGGTGGTGAGCAATTGCACTGTGCATCATTTGTATATTCCAATTCTTTTATTATTACTGCCGTCATTTTATTAGTGTTATCATTATCATTATTAGTTTCTTCTTTTCTGTTCTATTAAACTGTTCTTATCTCAACCCATGAGTTTTACTTCTTTTCCTGATTTTCTCCCCCATCCCACTGGGTGGGTGGAGAGTGAGTGAGTGGCTGCGTGGTGCTTAGTTGCTGGCTGGGGTTAAACCACGACAGTAATAACCATCTAATAAACCCAGTGACCACAAAGCTGAACTGCTTTTGTGCAGCCATGCAAATACCCATAAAGTTGAAGAAGAATTCTGTATGTAAGAATTCTGCTCGTTGCTGTTCTTTGGGTTTTTTTTTCTCCAATACTTTTCAAGAAAATCTTTTTTCTCCTGTGACATCTCAGTTGGAGCAGCTGTGAATCCAAGAACGATGAGGCTTCACTTGGCAAACAACTTTCTAGCTGCTGCTGTGAACACAGCTGTCTGGAAGATTGATACAGTTCTGCTGCATCGTGGCTTTTGTAGCTTGTTCTCAGCAAAAGATTCATGTCATGATCATTAGGGTGTTCAATTCCAAATGCATCAGATTGAAATGTGGAATTAAAGATGAATTGTTTTGGCCAGCCAACATCAGATGTTATGTAGGTAAATCTGTGTAATGACTGAGTTTATTATAAGCCTCAGTATACAATTCTAAATATATACATCTTATTTCAGATTTGGTTCATATATTTATCTATATATAGATTAAAATACCACAGCTGTGTTGGTTTTGTGGAAACCTTTGTGAGGTGCCAACTCTAGAGCAACCACTTTACCACTACTTCTGGTACACAAAAAATTTTTTGGTTATATCACGCAACCTCTCTGTGATGAAGTATAATGGTCTAATATCCACTGCAAGATGAAGGAAGCAGAAATTGCTGAAAGGATAAAAATGTGTTCCTCTTTATGTTTATGTAAGTATTTGAAATAGAACCTGTATCTCAGTGATGCTGGGTAGCATGCTACTCATGGTTGAAGAGAAGATTAATGTTGAATAAGCCTATTGTATTTTGATTTTCTTTGGGCCTGAGTGAAGAATCCTCCTTCTCCTCCAAAATCTGCATGTCACGTTATCCAGACAGAAAGTGAGGGAAAGTTGCAAGCTGTTTCTGGTTGCTGGAATCAGACAATCATAGGACACGCAATTCTGTATTAACTCAGGGAAGAACTGAACACGTTGGTCTCTTCTAGCAGCAAACTCCAGATGAGGAGCCAGAATCTCCACTGAAGTGCCACAAACATACTGCCACATTCAGAAAGAGTATTTTTCTGCAGGCTTCTGAACTAGGGAATTACTACTGTTGTTTGCTGTTACAGGAGCAATCTGAAATCCTAATCAGACATCCTCCTGCACTTCTTGCAGTACAAACAAATGATAGAATATAGTGTCTGACTTGGAAAATATAAATCCATATAACAGACAAGAGCCAACAGATCAGCTTTACAATCCAATTTGTCAAAAGTGGAAAAAATTACTTCATTCAAACACAGCACTTGAACCATCTTGAGGAATAAATCAGTCTAACCACTTTGTTGTTAGTTATATTGCTGTTTCTTATTTACAGGAAAAATGATCAGAAGAAGGACCATAAATCAGCCATTTCAGGGTGATGGGAGGCCTTGCCCTTCTCAGATGGAGCAATTCAAACCCTGCCCAGTTAAACCTTGTTATCGATGGCAATACGGTCAATGGTCTGCATGCAAAGTAGAGGTAAAAGCAATATGGGACGTTGAAGTTATGGAGTTTGTATATCTAGGCATATTTGTGATATGCTCAGATACCTGCTTCATAACACAGTAAACAATTTGCTTCCACCTCTTATACAAAAACTAAAGATTTATTCTTAGAGTTCATATTTGTCAACAGATACAACAATGTCCTACAGATATTCAAAGTATAAATGTAAACTTTGGTACCCGAGCAGCATCTTTGCTAATAATTGAAATCCTTCTATTGTAAAAGAATATTTGTGGAAATAGATTGCATCCTAGAAGAGATCTCCACTTGAGATACTGCTGTGGTTGGAATGCAAAGGCATAATTAGCTCCATACTTTAAGAGACAGTAGTAGCAGCCAGCAGAATTTTGGGGTTGTTTTTTTATGTTTGTTTGTTTCAGAAGTAATGAACAATGTCTTCCCCCCCCCCCCCGTAATGAACAAGTAGTTAAGCAAAAAATAATAGGAGACAGTGTGACATGTAGCTCAGATCTAGTCTTTTGGCACTTTCTTCTGTCCAGCATCCATGTATGTCCTCCTTCCCCAGGATGCTCAATGTGGAGAGGGAACACGAGTGAGGAACATTTCCTGTGTGGTTTTTGATGGATCCATTGAAGATGTTGGCAAAGTAGTAGATGAGGAATTCTGTGGAGAAATGGAGCCTATTATAGATGGTAATAAGAAGATGATACTTGAGGAAACCTGCACTGTCCCTTGTCCAGGTAACAAAGCTATTCAAATAAATGTTGCAGTTCAAGATTGGTTGGGTATCATTACACTTATCAGTGCCTAGCATTAGCCACAGGCAATTAAGTATTTTTCACATGCTTTACTGATTGGATTCTTCCATCAGATGACCAACAGAGTTACTTTCCAGTAGTGGCTTCATGACAATAAATGAATTAGAAAAACCACCAGATTTTAAATTTTATAAAAGACATGTTTCAGTCACAGATTGCACCTAATAAGAACACATTTTTTCACAAAATCTTTTGAAATAAAACCTGTGTTTGTAAGAAAGAGTGTTGTTTTACAGCTAAATATTTGCTTTAAGTGCTTAGATCACCTAACAGCTTTATTAATACTTTTAACTGGCTAAGAACTTGATGCCTTTTATGGGTGTCTAAGGAAGCTAAACTAGGGAGTCTTATTTTTTTGCTTAAAGAGGCTATTCCAAATGAAACTAATATTTTGATCTCTGAGTGTCCTGGTTTCAGCTGGGATAGAGTTAACTGTCTTCCTAGTAGCTGGTACAGTGCTATGTTTTGAGTTCAGAGCGAAGAATATTGATAACACTGATGTTTTCAGTTGTTGCTCAGTAGTGTTTAGACTAATGTCAAGGATTTTTCAGCTTCTCATGCCCAGCCAGTGAGAAAGCTGGAGGGGCACAAGAAGTTGGCACAGGACACAGCCAGGGCACCTGACCCAAACTGGCCAATGGTGTATTCCATACCATGTGACGTCCCATCCAGTATAGGAACAGGGAAGTGGGGGGCAGGGATTCGCCGCTCGGGGACTGGCTGGGTGTCGGTCGGCGGGTGGTGAGCAATTGCACTGGGCATCATTTGTACATTCCAATCCTTTCATTATTGCTGTTGTCATTTTATTAGTGTTATCATTATCATTATTAGTTTCTTCTTTTCTGTTCTATTAAACCGTTCTTATCTCAACCCACGGGTTTTGCTTCTTTTCCCGATTTTCTCCCCCATCCCACTGGGTGGGGGGGAGTGAGTGGGCGGCTGCGTGGTGTTTAGTTGCTGGCTGGGGTTAAACCATGACACTGAGAAAATGTGAATGTTTCTAGCTGTTTAACTCACTGGACATGACATGCACTATCATTGCCCTTGTAGACTGAAGCCAAAGGAGCTGTTATAAATGATTGGGTCCATGACCCTCATACTGAGAAGGATTAAGAGCCTATAACAGCTGTTTAATTTCCAATAAAACTCCTCCAGTTCATTTCAAACACTTATTTGTAGAATTTGAAGTATATTGCTGTTGTTCAGTAGAGTCATTAGTGATGTATCTTCAGAAGTAGTGATTAAGTCCTTCAGTTCTAATGTAGCTATTATTCCATACCAGTACCCTGTTTTTGTTCTCTTGCAACTCTCCTCTTTCCAAGAATTTTTTTCTAGTTCATTTCAGATTGGACTGATGGTAACGTTGCCTCAATAAATAGAAAATAATCAAAATCAGAGAGGCTTCCATCACTGCTTTGTGCACAGCATTCCAATCGCATGATTTTCACATATTTTTACTTATTAAATGAAAATTGGAAGAATAAAAAGCTTGTAGTTATGTTTTCTTGTCTGTCACATTTATAAAAAAAAATATAGCTGCTTACTGCTCACTTTTAAAATTTTGCTGAACAGGAACCTGTTCTTCAACAATCTCGCATTTCGCCAGCAAGAATAACTGCTCTGTGGGGATGTGCTAATGATACCCTCCAACTAATGTTTCCAAAAATCACTACTTGTTTTCCTATTATGTGTACATCAGTTCTTCAATTATTCATTTCTTCGCATGCTTTCCTAACGTTGGCAAATAAAATTCCTTCATTAATCAGGCATCTGGTCAACACAGTACTGATTATATCTGTCATCAGTATAATGCAAGGTAGCATGAATTTTTAATACCTCTTTCACTGAAATAATGAGAACTAAGAGGTTTATTTATGAGTCTGTGCACAGTCTAGTCCCATTTTCTACTGCAGTTTTAACAAAATGGTCTCTTTGTGTTGTGCCTCAGATCTTCCTTAAATGTTCTTTGGCCAATCATGCTAATTAATGTCATTAGTATAATTTTATTTTTCAGTTTTACACTCTAAGATAACATTCTACAAATCTCTATTATCCTAACATGAAATAGCCAGAGCAGACATTTTAATCACCTTCCCATTTCCCTTTCTTGCAGAGAATGTTCCAGCAGTTGCTTCTACTGTCTGTTTAGAGAAATTCTGCATGAGGATAAGCAACAATTAATCTTTTTAAAATGAGACAATGTTTTCTCTTTCTAAGATCAAAGAAGAACTGTGAACAAATATATAAATTTAGCACAAGGCATACGGTGCACAATACCCTAAAATTTACAAAAATCCAGACATCGGGCGGAATGTTCCTCAGAAATTCAAAATGAGAGTGATCTTAGGAATGCTACAGGAAAATACCCTGCTTTAGAACAAATAGGCTTTTGTATAATCTTTTTATTACTATTTTCAATTGCACAGATATTCAGAGAGTGTCAAAATATTTTCTTCTCTTAAGTATAAGTCATGTTAAAAAGCGGAACAAAAGGAACTATAAAGAGGGAAAATTAAGAAACCGGATTTGGACATTTTTTCCTAAGACATATTCGGTGCAAAAAACTCTTCACATATGATGATCGGTCATCTTATAAAATTGCTATTTGACAGGGGACTGTTACTTGAGAGAGTGGTCAGAATGGAGCCTTTGCCAGCTAACCTGTGTTAATGGTGAGGATCTCGGCTTTGGAGGGATACAAGTCCGATCTCGGGCAGTGATCATTCAGGAATTAGAGAATCAACATCTCTGTCCAGAACAAGCTTTGGAAACAAGACCATGCAATGGTAAGCACCAAAGTATACATCAGGCCACTTCCTGTAAGAAAGAAATACAGAACAACAACAGTTTTTCTTTCTGTTCATGGTATCAAATTCAGGCAAATATGGATTTGATAGACATAGAAGTGCACTTAAATTTTTGTTTTCCAGATACCAACTGTAAACAGAAAAACATTCAAATGCTGACTATAATATGTTACCACTTTAAACACAATCTTTGGAGAACTGATGATCCTTTTTTAATAATGAAATTTCTTTTTATCATATGGAAAAAATATTTGCCTTTTCTGCTTGATAACATTAATAAAGAGAAATCTTTAAGTTTTGATACATAACCAAATTCAGATTTCTCTCTACCCTTTGAATTGTTAATCGCATGACAATGACATTAAAAAGTCTCAGTCATGCTTACCACTGGTACTGGACAAAGTATCTAAGAAAAGTAATTTCCTGTACAGACATTTCTTGTCCATTCAGAGGCCAGACAGATCAGGCAAAAAGAAATTTTATATTTACAAGGCAGCTAAGGTGCAGAAGGACTTCATGATTTGCCCCAGGCCATATGAGCGGTGTACAGCAGACCTGTGAAGCTAGATGCAGCCCAGGCCACTTCACCAAGCATTGGAGCATTGCCTGAAGCTTAGTGTTACCAGGAAAGGAACCTGACTCCCACATGAGTTTTGCGCAACAGATGGGCCACAACCATTATGAGGTTATTGGAAACGTCTGTTTTGCCCATTAACTACATTAGGCTTACTCCATGAACATTGTGTACAGCCATTATAGGTAGTGTCTGGGACACATCTGGTCTATTCTGTATGTATCCAGCAAGTGCAGGAGACCTTCGGGCCTCCCATGTGTGCAGTGCACCCTTCTAAGTTGCTGGGTGAAGGAGGAAGGGGCCTACTTAACCATAAAAGCCGTTAAACATAATGAGTATGGTCTACTGATGAATGTGGCTGCCACCAGTGGTAGCCTAAAATCTTGTAATCAAAATTCTTGAAAAGTGGATGTTCTCTGTGTAGATGGCCAGTGCTATGAATACAAGTGGATGGCTAGCCCATGGAAGGGATCTTCTCGAACCGTATGGTGCCAAAGGTCAGATGGTTTAAACGTCACAGGTAACTACTCTTTTTGTATACACAAAAAAGCCTGGAAAACAGGTGGATGATGACTTTTCCCAAGAGATGGAAATTTTTTTTTAAAAGAATCTGCTAAAGACACTTATTCCTGATGTATGAATCAACGTGCTGTTGTTTTGAATCATCATGTTTTTGCATACTAAAGATGTAATTTCTTTTCCAGAATTAAGCAACATGTAATGCTAAAAGTAAATATAAATATTATCTTCTGTACTGGACCTGGACTGTTTTACATTGTTTATTTCTTTTACCAGAGACATCTTTACACTTCTAAATTTAGGGTTCAGATTTCAAGCCCTACAACAAATAGAACTTTTATGTATTAAAGTTCATTTCAGTGCCTATACAGAGGCAGAGAGATGCAAATCTTGATATAATGCATATATCATATATCTCCTTAAAATTGCAAAATACCAAATTTTAATAAATGTGCTAATATAAGTTTATTCCTTTACTTCAATGACATAAACCTATAGCAGGATACTTCAGTGGAGAGCTATGGGATGTAGTTACTTTTTGTGCAAACCAAAGCACAAACCATCATGAGTTAAGAATGACTGAGGTCTCCAAATTCAAGAAAATCTTCATATATATCTATTTATATGAATTTATTTATCAGAATTAGGGATTCATTTAAGCTAAGAGTTATGCATTTGTTGTTTAAGTAATTTTTATATCAGCCCAGGGGATAGTGAGAGGATCCCAGAGACTGTAAGCACATCCTCAATGCCAGCCACTGTCAGGTTAGTCACAGGAGGGGAGCTCTAATTCATGGACTGCCAATACAATTCTTCTTGATGATGGAATCCACCACTACTGTCTGTTGTAACAGTAGAAATAAATATCTGTATTATTTTTACAAGGTTTTGAAATAGTACTTAATACCCCAAAGTCTCTTTTGCAAGTGTCACCTTGTGCTGTAAGAACATTAAAACGCATCATCTTCACAACAAATGCAACAGGGCATTATTTATGCACCTTGATTGCTTCCTGCCTAGCTAAGATGCTTGTATGGTAAGCAAAACTCTAAGTAAGAATTCTTATTGAGATGAATATATGATATTATCTATTAAAGGTCCTACAGGATTTCAAAATAAATAGTGTCTTGGTGATTATGGGTCTGAGATGTTAAAATCAGAGTATTCATAAATCACAGTCAGTCACATAAAAATAATAGTTTGTTCTGATGTGACTGAATACCGCCACGTGATAAATTCCAGGAAAGACAAGTGTATGAATATGTGGTGTTAGCAGATTTTTCATGATAGGACCTCCTAGGCAGACTAACCTCGGACTATATTGTATCTCTTTTTTCAGAGTTTGTTTGTATGTGGTTTTAAAGCTGTACTAACTTTCTGATTTGAAATGAAGACTAGTTCAAAATTCCAGACACTATGTAATCACCCGTTTCCATGCAATGCAAAACTGTATTTTTCATATGTTCCTGATAGTTTTCAAACAAAACACTTAAGTATAATGTTCTGCGAGAACTTCTCTGCATGAAGTATACAGTTATGAACCAGATTGTAATTTACATTTGAAATTTTTTTGAAAGTGGTTTGTATAAACTACAGTATTTAAGAGCTCAAACTGACAGATGCATATACATGATTGATTTAAATGGAGATTACCTATTTTGATCTAGAATCAAACCATATCTCTGATTACTGTGTTCCTTTGCTGCCTTATTGCTGCACATTTGGCTCTAACATAGTGTATTGTAATTCAGACATTATCAAATTTTTATTATGAGTCCTGTTGGTATTTTAAGGCCTTTACTTACTTACTTGCATAATATTATTGTGCTGAATAGTTCTTTTTTACTTGAAGGTGTTGTTTCCCATGGGTGATGAGGCAACTCTTTCCTTCTGCAGCTTCCTTGGATGGCTGATATTTTATTACATAGATTCCCACAGGCATGTGATTTGTATGCTAGGATGTATGATTTTGCTTTCTGGGGGTGGGGAAAACTTATGGCAATCAGCAGGGTTTTCTTTGTTCTTCATCAACCATCCCATTAACACTTGGATCTACGTAACCACATCTAACTGCATCTGCGATGGTCGTGACCAACCTCAGCTTTCAGGATTTCATCATCATATCACACCAGTATAAAAATGTTATTAAGTTGGGAGATGCAAGATAAGTTGTCCTGTAGCAGTACAAATTTTAACCTACATGATGCATATCCCTCTTCTGTAAGCTGGAAGGAAACCCACGTAAATTCAAACTGATTCTAAAGTCATTCTGGCTGAAATGATAGTGAAAGCCTGATTGTGCGTACTGGTCCATAACAATAACTGCACTGTACATAAAGCTGAAGAAATGAGAACTAGGACTGTATAAAAAGGAAAAAGACTGAAACCCGCTGTATCATCAGTATCATAGCATTCAGTACATGCTTTACCGATAATACTTCTTTCCTTCCAAAAAATCTATCTTAGACTAGCATGAAGTGTGGCTTCATATAAGGCAAAGCTATAACATGTAAAAGTGACTACTGAGGAGCAGCAGAAAACAGGTATCCATTCATAAACTGGATGAGTAGTTTGTTTTCAGTTTAACAGGCAAAGATATACATCAAAAATATGCTTTTATTTTCTTTGTGGCCACAGTTTTAATATGTAAGTCACAAGGAGGGCCCTAGAGAACCAGAATCTATTCCCTCAAGCACAATCAAACATTTAAACATTTTTTTGAGCAATCCACCAAAGGAACAAAGGGAAAAACAAAAGGTTCACTTGCCAAACATTAGTTCTTTAAAATGCACATGAATGCAAATACATGTGCTGTATCCTTACTCTACCTATAAGAAAATACTTGGTACCAATTATCTTTCACCTTGGAATAAGAGAAGGACTCTCAAATTCAAATTAGCAATAAAATTATAATCCATGACATATTGTAGCAAGTAATGACATCAGTATTTTCATCAGTGGTGAGGTATTACCATGTCAAAATATGATTTTCTGTCCTACAGGGGGCTGTTTAGTGATGCGCCAACCAGATGCTGACAGGTCATGTAACCCACCGTGCAGTCAACCCCACGCTTACTGCAGTGAGGTATGTGCTACTGCATTGGAGCATAAAACACCCCCGTGAGGGCTTCCCACACATCTCTCTGCATTACAAAGACTATGCCAACAAAAAGTATTTTCAGAGATTTTGCTAATCATTAATTTGTTAAAATCAACCTCAGACCATTTTCTACCTTTCAATTAAATGTTGAATAATCTCTGTTGATTTGGTACAAACCTGCATAAAAATATATGAAGAGGTACTCTCCAGGCTAGTGCAGATCAAAACAGTCTTCTCTTCCAGTTATCCATGTTGTTATGCTTTATAGCTCACAGAAAACTGTGTTTTTCTGCTACACAGTGTAAAACACTTGTTCCCTACAGACTAGAACGTGCAGTTGTGAAGACGGATACACTGAAGTTATGTCCTCCGATGGCACACTCGAACAGTGCACTCTCATCCCAGTGGTGGTGATCCCCACTATGGAGGACAAAAAGGGAGATGTGAAAACCAGTCGAGCTGTGAACCCTACCCAGCCCTCCAGTAACCAGTCAGGACGAGGAAGGACCTGGTTTCTACAGCCTTTTGGGCCAGGTGAAGTCATGCAATGAGCAGTTCTTAATGCTAAGTACTGCTGCAGGGTCTGGCATTTACATTTTTGTGATGCCGAGGAAGAAAAGAAAAACCCTTAAATGTTCATTGAAGAAGACAGGCATCTGCCCTGACTGAAAACAAAGGAAGAGACATAAGCAAACCCCTAGCCTTCTCAGCTACTCCATCGATATATTTAATGAAATCTTTTATTGCAGAAGATATCCTTTTAATCCCTTCTACCTCTTAAAATTCACAGAAGCTATTTGAAATGTGACTCTAGAAGGGAGTTGGCTGCAAAGGTGCAAGCCAGGATATTAGATTATGCTGTCTCAACCAATAATGCTGTTGACAGAGGAGTGAAAAGGTAGCACTGAAGACTGCAGAGGGTAAGGGCTGCTTAAAATTTGCAGCCGTAGCATAAATTGTAGAAAAATAATCAGTACAGATATGCTAACGCTTTTCTGCTATATCCATATTTAAACTAATTCATGTTAGACAAGAGCTAACCATATTACTGATATTTAGCATAGACATGCTCTAAGTCTCTATAGGCAATATTTGCTTTTATGATGGACCATGTTTTTTAGAGCTGAGCAAGGACTTCTATTACAAGACAGTTATCCCATCAAAAATACTTTATAAAGTCCATCATGTAATCAGATTTCAGTAAATATTTCCTGGTAATATTAAGCATTGAGATAAATAAAACTTTAGTTTTATTAGTTAGTGTCTGGGACTAACAAAATACTTTCACAGAAAGGGATATGATGCTTGTCCAAAATGATAATTATATGAAGAGAGCAATTGGTTATCTGAAGTGTCTTTTAAATCACATAGAGCTAAATATTGTAACACACTTGTGTTTTAGGGTATTCATTTATTTCTAAAGCTTTTATGAACGTTTTTAATCTGAAAATTGAAAACAGTATCTTTACATGCATAATCTGTAAAATGCTCCAAATTGAGAACTACAGCAATACTTCTAATAAGCAGATTAAATCACGTTCGGGTTAGAAATATTTGTTAGATCCCATTAGTCCTACTAGTATTTACTGTTATTTGTACTGTGATACTATATTTGATACCTGCAATAAAATGGTCTTTACTCCAATTAGTTTATACTTTAATCCACAATAAAAAAAAGAAAATTAAGCTTTTCTGGTCCTCCTTTAAAACATAGCATGTTACCAAATACGTTATCTTTTACTCAATCTAGCTAATGCCACCTGAAAATGCCAGAGGGTGGGTTGTAGCAGCCAGAGTGCCAAAAATAAGCAAATGTCAGACAGTCGCCTTCAACTGTTTAGGAATGTGGCTGTTCATGTGAGCTCAGACATGCTTTTTGGAGCAAGGAACAGTTGAGAGATTTCATGAAAACTCACCCATTTTCCCGTAATTCATATTAGGAAGGAAACATAGGTCAGCTCAGATTAAAAAAGACAATATTCAATAGAACTAATACTTTATCCAGTGAAGGTATGAACAAATGTGGAAGAAAGCGAACATTTTGCACTTCAGATGAGATTTATGCTTGATTGTTTTAATTCCAGGATTGGGAATCTATTGGAAACGTTTTGATTTACTCTAGCATGATTATTCCTTTCCTCACAGTTTCTAAGTCTAGATGTAAAATAGTTCTTTCACTGTCTTCAACAAATTATACTGCAGTTCCAGACAGGAAGGTATTAAAACTATCCTCTTCAGGTGTCTGTGCTGATGTATTACCCGAAACAGATGAGTTTGAGATGCCAATTCCCTTGTATACTTAGAAATAATCTGTCCAGGGGGAATTCAGAAAGCCTGAGTTAAATGCCTGTAGCTGCATAATATTAATGACCTCATTAACAGAGTTCCCTGCTTTGACAAAAATAAATAAATCCATACACAAGGTAATACCAGTCTTTTTTTCAAGGAGATAATACTATTTTAAAATAAGCAAACCCAAAACAATCCCAAGCGCCTTACATTTACCAATGGAAATAAGCCAAGGAGAGAAGAAATTAACTTGTTTAGCAGTACTGAAGTCTGAATTCCTCTCATTCGTATTATCATATCATTGGATATGTCAGGTCAAATCTACTGTTCAATTCATCTTTAATAGATCAGTTATTTCAGTTGTATCAGTTATTACCAGTTATAAAGTTTCATTAGGTTGATTAATGCAATGAAGCTAAAATGTTTTTATATTAATTAGTTTTGAACAAATTGTCCACATGACTGCGAGACTTTGCATTGCTAGAGAACAGAAAGCCTGAACTTAACTGCACAGCAATAGAGGTGTCAGCTGTGAATCTGAGCAAAGTCAGTCTGACTAATTTTTGTTATTATTACATTGTAGAAACATCAACTGCATTGATAATGCCTTTTTGTTCTACAGAGGTATCAAGACGCATTAAGTATTCGGTCAGAAAAATTTTAGCTGTGTTTGCTTACATTGAAAGTATACATGACTTCATGAAGTAAATATTTTGCCCCTTGTAAATGAAATAATTCAGCTTTTTAATGGAATTTTCATTGTCAAGGAGGTGCAACAAGGGTAGCTAACCTCCTGTAAAACAACGTTTTCAAAAAGCCATTTAGAAATTTGCAAAATGAGTCAGATAAATGTAGTGAGTCAAACAGCATGCACTGACCTTGGGTTGTGACATGCTCATTTGGGGTTCAGAGCAAAACCCTGCAGACAGAGAAGGTCACACTGTTTTTCCTGGGAAAAGTGGGTGCATCTAGGATCAAGGCAAGCAGGAGAGTGGGATGTATACCTCAGCCTGCAGGGGCACCATGTCCAATATACAAACTGCCCAGACTGCATATAAATACAGTCCTTATTAACACAGACAGTTGTTCTATTTATGAGCATGGGTTGTCTTTTTTGGTGTGTTTTTGCTTGTTCTGTGAGAGGATGTTGTTTTATAACAACAAAACTTGCATTTGGTAGGGGAAGAAATGGAAAAATTATTACTTTATGCAGTAGCAAAAGTTGTGTATGTGCTGTTAAGATATAGATGAGATAAAACATGCTAAAGGTATTTAAAAACATAAAATAAAATAGCAACAAGAATGAAAATAACAGGCAGATTGATTTACCAGAGCTAGACTGGAAAGTGATGCTATAAGCACAAATGAGTCCCGGGCTGATAAGCTGCCCTGTGATCACACTGAAGGATTGCCCACTACCAGTGGGCCCAGGGGATGGGTTTCTGGGGGTCTCACTTGCTGCCCCTGCCCCACATCTCGGCTCTGTTTGGATTATCCAGACTTTGGCTGAAAAGCAGAACACAAGTGCACAGAGAAGATACTGCTCAGTTGTTTAATAGTATTTACTCTTATTAAGCTGTAATTGCTAGTGAAGACATTTATTTTGGATTATAAAAGTATTTCTATACTATATCAGAACTAATAATTCCGCAAGACTAACTCAAACACTACTGACTAACATTCATTCCTTTTAGATGGGAGGCTGAAGACCTGGGTTTATGGTGTAGCTGCTGGTGCATTTGTTTTACTCATCTTTATTGTTTCTATGATCTATCTAGCCTGGTGAGTTCTTTAATTATTTACAAACAAGCAGTCCCACACAGACTGTAATGCAAGAGTTTACATATGCCGCTGCAGAAACTGCAGGCACTTCTGTGAACTGCAGAGTTTAATTTTCCGTGTCCTTTTGTCCAAGCTCAGGTTAGTGGACTCTCACTGTAGTCTAGGTGATGGATAAACACATGCTCTCCTGAGGTTAGAACTTCTTACAAATATGGGATAGCTTAGTGTATAGTTTGTTTTTGCTTAGTTTATCCCTATTAAGAATGTACTGTGTCCACGATAATTTCATTGTGTCTGTATCACAAAATGCAGAGAGAAATAGCAAGAAGGAAATTTAGTAATCAGGCAAGTCGGATTTGATGTTTGGCAGGATAGAGAGATACACAACCCCCAAAAGTCTGAAAACTTTCTCATGTGTTTTTCATACATGAAATAATATTTTGTTGAAAAATCTTAGTACATGTGAAAGCAAGGATTTTTTGCAAGAGCACGTCACCTTTGAGAATGCTCTCCCTGAAGTTTTCTAGGTCCTGTTTGGAATTTCTGATCCAAATGACTCTGTAGGTGGCAGGTGAGGGAAGTGTGGTCGTATGCATCAGGCTCTTGGCTGTACTTCATTAGTAGGCATTTGGGGGGCTTCTGGATTTGTTTGGTTTTTAATAAACCTTCCCCAAAATCTCACTTCTGTCTAAGTAAGGACCAAAATCTTTTATTTATTGAGGAAAAGAAAATGCATTAGTATACAACTCCACTGCAGATTCTTTGGACTGGAATCTGTGGCCACTGCAAGCCACTGTAACAACTGGCTTGGTAACAAAGATTTAGATTTGGGCAGCCTAAGTGACATAGTTGAGATAAGATTTTGGACCAGACTGAGGATGCACAGACCTAGTTTAAAGAAATGCTTATATTACACTCTAAAAGAAGACAAGTACTAAAGCATGCATAAACATGCATTTTCCTTTAGTAATTTTTTAAAACTATATCAAATGAATTAGAAATACTGCTGGATTAAAATCTAATTCAAGGCTAGACAGGGAATGGTTATGACTAACAACTATATCCCATTATGACTGGTTTGATTATAACATCTAGAATTAACTGTAGTCATTCCAGCAATTATAATGAGATAACACTAATCAAAAGATGGAACTTTCCTGTGGAAACCCTTGATGTGCCAAGAGAAGTTAAGATTTGAGTCATATAATTTAAAAGAACCTGACTGCGGCTTTGATACATGACCAAATACTGCACTGGAGGCTCTGGGTTCTTCTGAAAACTGATCTTGCAGGATTACCTGCCGAGGATTTCATCAAGTCACACCAGCGCCATAACAGCCTGTTTCTGAACAACTGAGCTTTGAATTAGATGTTGCTTTGGGTTGATAAGGAGATAATTACTGATCCAAGTGAAGGTTTCAGGCTTATATCTTTTACAAATGAACAACCAAATGCATTATCTTAAAACAACACACTCATCTTTCATTTAGGACTGAAATCCATCTTTGCTATGTTATTAGTTTCTTGTTCTATTTACAAATTATCTTATTGTTTCAGCAAAAAGCCAAAGAAGCCCCAGAGAAGACAGAACAACCGACTGAAACCTTTAACCTTGGCTTATGATGGAGATGCAGATATGTAAAATATAACTTCTCATGGTGACAAATGGAGTCTAAATTAATGGATTGAAATCAGAAGGTATCCAAAGCCACAGGGATTTTCTATGGAGTGGATTAAGTGTTTTGACTTTTTCTTTTTTTGTAACTGCACCATAGATAAAGAAGGATGGATTTCATAATGCCTATGGATATTGAAGGTATTATTGCTTTACTTTAGACCATCAGCACTGAGAAATCTGGCAGAATCACATTAATAGACACTGCAGTTGGAGATTTGTGGTCTTTCCTCAATCTTACAAACTATAAGCACCACTTCTGTCTCCAGAATACTGTAGCTGACATAGTATTAACAGTTGGAAGCCCCTGCAACATTAACCAAGTATAATCAGTACGCATGAAGAGTTTGTACCAAGCTGTCTATGACTCTTTATATTCAAGCATAACATATATACTCAGCTGAACCACATGTATTACTCTATCAGATAATATACTTGTTAAAGAGCATTTTAGTGCTTAGTACAATATTAACTGGGATTAACCCACTGAGCAAGTTCAACAGTTTGCCAGTTGATGATAACTTGTGTTAACCTGCATTTCAGAGGGCAATGACTCACTTGCAAAATTCTGTCCTATTATCACTCCAAAGTATAAAGGCCTCATATGTACATCCAGAAAGGAGGCATTCTCAGATTCAGTATTTTCTAGCGGTTGCTGTCTGGAAAAAGAATACCCATTGTAAATGTTACAATATGTTTCTACTTTCTCTAACTCAAACTGTTGCCTGCATCTTTTTTGCTACATGTAAGGCAAATTTTTGCACTATATTAGTGCAGCATGATATGCACTTAACTAGTATTGCCATAGAAACTGCCTCTTTTCAGAAAGGATGATGATGTATCTTGTGCAAGGAGTGTCAAGTAGACAGGTCTTGAATCCTGAAGAGAGTAGCATTCGGTGTGGACTGCGACTGGATGGAATCGGCTAACAACGTGTACTGTACACACTGTTCCTCGTCACAGCGGCCATTTGTAGTCTATATCATGGCAGTAATACAAGTGTCTAGTTTCTTGCCCCATCTACCTATACTGGTATAGATTGTCCTGCTGGTTTCTAATTGTACTTTGAAGGCTGTTTATGACTAGATTTTTTATATTTGTTAACTTTGTTAGAAAAAAAAGAAAAGAAAAAGAAAAGTGTTGCCCTGTAATCTTGAGTGACATACATACTGTCTAAAAAGGTATTCTGATTGTTTGTTCAACTAAATAAAATGGTTTTGCTTTTTTTTCCTTCCACTAGTGAGAGCATTTTCACTGTTGCTGACAGTGCAATACTCAGAGCCCTTTTGTCTTTTCTAATTAGGATAATTGGATAGACTATTTTAAATATTCGGTTAAACTCTTGAGTGTACTGGCAAGTAAACAATAAGATCAATAGTTCTGCCATTTTAATGCTCATGACTTTTTCAAAAACTCTGGCAGTATAAAAACTCACTGTTAACCTCGTCCATGCTTATGGTTTTTCAGTGTTACACTTCTGACATGAAGCTTATTGACTTGCCACTGTATCTACATGCCTGTTACAGATGTGATTCATGACCTGAGAAGGGTTATTCTCATCAAATGGCTTCTATGTGTAGCCTGAACATATAAGTGACTGTGCCACTACTAAGCAATACAAAACTTTATCAGGCAACCTCTCAAAAATAATTGTTATATAAAGTTCAATATTAGGTTCTCAGGTCTTTTTTATAACCTAAACCATTTCTGCCTATTCATCACACTATTTACTCAAGAAGCACCAGGTTTTGCACACCGAGTAAAACTGTAGCTTTGCAAACTTTGGCCCAGATCCACTGAAACTGATGACAAGATTCTCATGGACATCAATGGGTAACATCAGTCCTTAAAAATACCTACCTTTGTTCCATGTAGAATAATTCTTGGAACCAATGTGCATTTTGTGAATGTTCAAGAAAGATTATGGTCCTACTTTAACTTAGCTAACTTACATTACCAGTGTGGTGTTACTGCATCAAGAAAATGACCTTCCTCCCACTGCTTAAGTATTCCCCAAATGGGAATGATGAGCAGAGAGGAACAATAGTAACAATCTTTTGTACAGGTTTAATTTCTCATTTTATTCCTTGATCTGGCTGCAGCTGGTGAAGTGCCATGGCCCCCTGCCACAGCAGTAGTTCATTCATATATGTGTTGCAGGACTGGGGGCTTCAGTCTTACATTGCTTTGTAAAGATCCATGTAAAGATCTTTGTAAAGATTCTTGATTATTTTAATTACTTCAGTATTCTTGAGTAGAAAACAGGAAAAACCTAGTTGATTCCTATTTTGTCAGACATACAAAAAATAATGTGGAAAAGTTATAAAGTTTTAAAGAATGATAACCATCATGTGGAGACATAAAGCTTAATCATGATTTCTGTACTTTTAAAAGTCTGATTCTGTGTTGTCAAATAGTATTGGACTAATAGGGAATTGAGGGAACGGGGTTTCTTTCATTGGCAATGAGTCATCTTTCTTTATTACACTGGCTGGTCCTAGCAGGAGCTGTTGCCTAGTTCTTGCTTTGAAGATTTTTATGTCCTAAATCTAAGAATTTAATAACTTGAAGTTAAAGGTATGCCATCTCCTTTTCCTCACTATATAAAAAGGACAAATGAAAAAAGATAGGAGGCTTTTTAAGTATGTTTGGCCTTTGCAATTCATGCAAGTATTTTAGTATGTGTTACACTTTATATCTGGTCAGTGGATTTTGCTGGTGCACATGTGCATCATACTAGTGCTGCATTTAAAATCTAGAGTGCATTTTTATTATTATTTTTTTTATGAACAAAGTGCACGGAAATTTGAAGCCAGAATGGCTTCCCTCATTATCAAGAAAAAAATATTAGACTATAAGGAGGGCTGAAATTTTATGTAAAGCTAAAGGTTGCAGAGGTGATTAAGCCCTTTAGCATTGAAACAGAAATCAATAATAGGTGAATTATCAGTATAGAATGAAAAGCAATTTGCTTTAAAAATCAGAGTGCTTCTACAATTCCAGTGCCTAAAGCAGCCACTACTGTAGATTGTTAGTTTGTGAAAGTAATGTTTCCAGTGATCAAATAAACCATTCGGAAAATAGCAAAGTAGACATTTTCCTGTTGATGTGGTGGTTTGTATTTTCCTTTTTAAATCTGTAGTTTCTAGATTACTGTGTCTGCTTTGAGTCCTGGAGCAGTTCCTTTTTGAAGCTTTGGTGCAACTGCACAAGCTTGTTTATATTTGGTATAAAGCACCAATTTTGAAATTCCCTTCCTCCTGCCAAAATGTAATAAAGTTTGGTTTCCAACATTACAGTCTGAAGAGACCAATTTAAAAACTCTATGTATAAATCACTGTAAAATATACCTTGAATGAAATGGAAATCTGTCTTTTTACCTTTATGTAAATTGTGCTCACCCAAAGTTAAGAGTTTATTTTGCCTAACTTAATTTACTTGAATATTTATTTTGTAGAACAAGGAGGCAGCTGTCTGAGGAATGTTTACCTTTTTTTTGTTAATGTTAATTTGTAAATTGTGTAATGCATTTTTATTTTTTAAATTATGTATATTTCTTTTTTTTAATGCACAAAATGTTTACGTACAACTACTGCAGATTTGTGTATATTGTCACTAAGCTTTATTCAGTTAATACAGATGATGTGAAAATGTAAAAAGTCTTACATTTTCATCTGGGTTATTTTTACATAACTGATGTATTGCTGACAATAAATATAAACACAAAATCATTTAATGTCTTTTTTTAATAGATGTAGTATACTATGCTGGGATAGAGTAACAATAAAAGCCAGATCCCTAAAATATGACCACCTTTTAAATAGTGTCTTTTTTTGAAATAAATCAGTATTTCTCTTTAAAAAGAAAGAAAAATACTTTCTGATGTTATGGTAACTATCAAAGTCCATTGCTACAGTCCTTGTTGACAGAGAAGTTTACAATGCTATTTAATTGATCAATAAATATCTGATAAATGCAATAAATCAATGGTATTTTAAATTTTTTTCCTGAATTGCCATTTTTAGGTCAGAAAAACCAACCCATTTGTGGAGAATAAGGGGTGGATCGAGACCTCCCTAAAAGACATCTGTTCACTTCAGTGAAGCTGAACTTGTCCCTATACAAGAAGGAGCAGAGAGCAAAATCCCCCTTCTCCAAATAAACAAACATGCCCAATGCAATTGATAAAATTGTCATTTACACCCCAGTTGTTGAGTAACATTACTAAATTCACTCTAATTTCTTCTAGAATCAAAAATTTGTTGTTGATTACCTAAGAAAAATAGTGACTCCACACTTTTTTTCATAACTGCTCGTTTTCTATCTCTGTGCTCTCCAAAACTCAATTTTTTCATGTCCGTTTCTGCAGTGTATATTTACACACCAGTTCATGGGGGTTTGTCCAATTTCAGTAGTTATTACCTCCCCAGTAACCCTTCCAGGCCAGCCCTTAAAAGGTTTAAACCCAATTTTGAGAGCACACAACTCTGATTTTAGAGGCATTTCAGGATTTTCAGAAGTACCTCCTACCTATATTTTTTTCCTGCTGGAATCCACAGTAAAATAGCAGAAGCATTGGACGAGTCTTCCCACTTGCAATTTAACAGAGGAATTTTTTAGATCATTTTTTGTTTAATTCAGTACAGGCAGAATTCTACAAACAGTTAAAAAAGATACTTGAGAGAAGAAAATTAAAATTCTCATTTAAACTGTGCAGAAGAGAATTACCTATGGTATGCTAATGAAGATCATACAGTCTTCACATTCAGTAAAGAAAACTTATGGTAGGACTTTGGCAATTGGTTGCGAGACTTCTAGAGTAATGGCTTACAGATTGGGAAATGTATTCTTTATTTAAAAAAATATCAGGAGAATACGATTTTCCAATACAAGTATAATGAAAGGAGATAAATAGAGAGGTAAATCAAGAGGCTTAGATAAGCCTTGTAAATATTTTAGCCTTCTAGTAATGTGAAGATCTACAGTATTAGGACTAGAAAATTATCCTGCTGAAACAGCAGTGAGCTTAAGCAGTCATTCAGGATTGGCTTGGCATGACTAAGTACAATTTGGCTAAAGAAAAGATTATTTCTGAATCTTCTGGTTGTTTTCTTAGACACAATAAAGCTGAACATCTATCCAAAAGCAGCTAATGACCAGGCAGATGAACAAACGATTTGCACTTTTTCGAGGGGTGGGCGGATCTGTAGCGGGGTGGGTCTTAGTATCTGCTTGTCTGTTCGTTTATTTTTCAGCAGAGGGAGCAGCTGACTCATTTTGCTTACCTTCATTTGGGCAGTGCCCCTGGGCACCGAGGGGGTTGTCCTGTGGTGACATCGTGGTGAAGCATCTCCTACATCCTTTTGAAAACTGGCATCTTTGCTAAGTCCTGCTTATCTGAAAGGTTGCAAGGCTTACTGTGAGGCACACCGTCAGTGACATTTGGCAGACGCCGTTGCTCTTTGTTTGCTGTCAGGCAACTTTGCACCAGGAGAGGACTGAGCCTTGTGAGAGCACAGTAGTCTCGGGGTGCCCCATTGTTAACACCAATCTGCTGGTACTTACACGTGGCAGTGCTTTCAGTCGACCCTTCCAGCCTGATGTATGAACCATTTCTAGTATTAACATCCTGACCTGCCTTAACAAGCTGTTACTGTTGGATGCTACCTAATCCTGTTTGTCCCCTCCTGAAAAGGAGCTGGGGGTGGGGGTCCTGGTGGACAACATGCTGACCATGACTCAGCTGCAGACCCTGGCAGTGACGGAGGCAGCCGCACACAGGGCTGCATTGACAAGAGCTTGAAGGAGGTAGTTAGTCCCTCCCAGCCCTCATAAGGCTCTGTTGGGAGCCCTGTGTCTGGTTTGGGGGCCTCTTTGGATAAGGGAAAAAGTCCTTCAATTTGTCACCGTGGTGAAGCTAAAACTTAGCCACAGGATCATAATCCATGATCATAGCTATTGTTGCTTTCCATATTCAAAGAAATCTTATTTCAAACAGTTCAAGGTTGAACCTATTTTATTATTACTATGTGTTTATGTATTTACAAATCCTTTGGTTTTTTAGAGGAAATAAGATTTGGTACTTGTCTGTTTATAGATGAGGGGTTGGTGGCTCCCACATATGTTTTAATGTTGTGGGTTGTATTCAGAACCTAGTCCTGAAGTTTATTAGAATTATATTCTGAAATTGAAATTATAAAATTAATAAGTTTTTGTTTATTTTAAAAAATACACTTCATAGTGTCATTATATTTCTTTAAAAAGGCAGGAGATTACTTGTTTGTTTCTCAGTAAATATCAGATCAGTTTTGCTTAGCTTACAAATAAAAACGTTTTGTCACAAATTCAGTGTTGGGTTTGAAAGCAAGTCTAATTTTTTTCCTTCCCTTAACAATTATAAAAACAAAATCCCTTTCTTACCTATACATGTCAACCTGTGACTTACTTACATCTCAGCTTTTTAATTCTTCCCAGTGCTGTTCATTGAGATGCATATATGGAAATAGCAATATAATTTGAGCCCATGACCAGAATTTAGTTAACAGTTCTGTAAATGCACATTCACAGTTTGTTGGCTGTCCAGTATTGGCAGATTATTTTTAATGCACTGCCTACTGAAGTCCTACAAAAACCTCTCCCAAACTGAACCCAAACTTATTTACACAACTTGTTTCACAGAAAAAATATGAAAACTCACAGAAAAAAAAAGGAAGGGTGACATATTGTGTCTTGCTTTCATACTCTAAACCTGATTCCCTTAACAACTTTCTTCCTGTGCCCCCATTGTGTCTTGGTTCTTGAAGCAAATGCCAGATTTCATCCTTACCTGGAACTTTTCTGATTTGCACTGATTGCTGTCATAGCCTTAAGTCTCTTTTGATGTGTCTTCTCACTCTTAAGATCATGGTTAGACAGCAATAGTTACCTGTTGACAACTTACAGGTATTTGAAGGCATGCTATCAAAAGCAAAAATATGCATAATTAAAATGTGAATTTTGAGGCTGAAATAATTTGTTTCCTTTCTTCATGCAACCAAAGCATCAGCTATGTATTTGGAAATCTTGAAGATATCTAATTCTACATATTTCAGGTTCAATCACACCATTCTATTGCTGTGACTTTACACTTTTCTCTACTGTTCCCTTGTTATGCTCATTTTGTGTTAATTTTCATTGTAAAATCATAGTAAGGGCTGTCTCCTCTGTGTGTACAATTCTAGCAGAATGGAGAACTCCCTCTTTGGAAACCTGTGATATGACAATAAACAATGATTAACAGAAGCTGAAATCCTTAGTATCTATTATTTTTCCAAGAATTCTAGGATGAAAGCTTGGTGGACTAGCTTGGAAATGCTCTCTGTTTAAGTCCCTGAAGAGTTAAAACACCACAGAAATCAACCAAACCCCCTATTCCCATGAGCAGGTCCATGTCAGGAGGTTATGTATTCACATTTTCTATTTCTGAATGTTACCCTAAACACACACGGATGTTCTGTTTTTTAGTTACTCTAGCTACAAGCTATACCAACAACTTAAAATCATGGGTTGTACAGATGATCTCAAGGTATATTTAAAACAATTTATCAGAGATGTGTAGCATCATATGTGTGATAACACAGAGCTGAGTTCAGGTCGATATTCTGTACTTAAGATCAGGAGGGGAATCTCCATACATGTGTATTTCAGCTTTGGATCTCATTTTTAGTTTTGATATTCCAAAAAATGAAAGAAATTTTCACCACTTAATTTGAGTTGAACCAACATAACAGAGACTAAAACACCCCACGTACTCAGTACTGAAGAATAATACTTCTCAGCTGCAGGTCTGCTCCTTTTCAACTAGAGGGCTGAACCCATGTAACCCGCATCTCCAGGCGGCCGAGCAGGCCACGCAGGCCCTCGCTTCTTTTCCTCACTGACTTCTTCTGCAAGGACCAATTCTTGCTCTAATCACCCTCTTCAAACAGGCTCTGTTAGGCATTCATCTGGTTATTGGTCCCCAAAATATAAACTACCAGTTATTAATTCTGGCCCCATGACCTACTAACAAAGAACCAATGATGTCCCATACAAAGCTTGACTCCCAAGATAGTCTGACAAACTGGTAGGAAATAAAGTTTCAACGGCTCAGTGTTACGTGTTATTTTAAGGATTCTGTTGGTATCTTCCTCACTGCTCTATTTCTTCAGTCTCCAAGAATGAAGAATTCTGTAGCTCCATTTTATGAGTGGAAATCAGCGGCACCAGGTTTCGCTCAGCTGAGGAAAGAAAAAAATAATTAGCTGGCAGTTTTGTGACTGCCTGAAGTTGAATTTAATGAACTGCAGCAAAAGCTTTCTGCAACATTAGAACAGCTGGAGCTAAACCCTACATTTCTGCCTTAAATGGCCTCCACTTACTAGTTGATGAGCAAAACATTAGTAGCAGTCATTTGTTTGGTTTTACAGAAATAGAAAAGGGTTGCAGCACAAGTGAGAAGTCAATCTCAAACTGGCTCTCCAATCCCGTTGCAGAATTACAGTGCTAAAGAAGTCAGGGCAGAAGTCTAATGGCCTCAAAATTGTAAATGGGCCCTTTCAGAAAGGCAAAACATTATTTACATTAAAAATTGCTATACTGCATCTCTGTTAATGCATTCTCTTTGAAATGAGGTGGTACTGCAGATGACAAGACTTCCATCTGCCACCTTAGATCAATGAAATGGCAGTACAATGTGTTTTTCCAGAATACTTCATAGGTCTCATCAAAAAGCCTTACCACCATGTATTAAAAATTGTCTTTATGTTTAACAACTTCTTATAATCTATAAAGCTTTCTGCTGTTATTAAAGGCTTTATATACCTATAATAACACTGTAGAGATTATAAGAAAAGAATATAAGTGATAATAACATTTATTATTACTTGATGTACATTGTTTAAAGCTTTTAAGCCCTACTTCAGTAGTTGTCAGTTACCATACAAAGCATCCTGGGCATTCCCCACATAAACTGTATTGAACTATGTATATAAGAAGAAAACACATATGCAACAGGATTGGGAGGGTTGGGTTTTTTTCCCAGCAGAATCACAAGACAATTAAATAAATTAAATTACACTAAATTGCTTTCAAGGAGAGGAAAAATATTATTTTAAAGAATTCTCAAAATCACTGCATACAAATTTCCAGATTTTCATTCTCATTGCCTTCAAAAAACCCCGAGATCTTCCATTTACTATACAGTTCCTAAGGACAGGGAGTTTGTTCATTGTGCTCTCAGTTTCTCTGTGGAGGGCTTGCACAATCCATTGTCTGTGCATTTCTTCATATTTCCATAGCCTTTCTGGGAAAAAAAAAAAAAATCTTTCCCCTTTTTTCTTGTTGTCAACATAGTACATATGTTTCATTCTCTCATGTCCTGGAAGTCTTTTGACCCATCTGAACCACCTGCTAAGAAGAGCATCAACAGAAGAGAACAAGTTGGAATAGGAGGAAGGGTACCAGGTATCTACAGTGAATTTCTTTTTTTGTCTTCGTATAGTACAACCATAGTTTTACATAGATAGCAGTAACAAGCAGTTATACTATGCAGAATAGTGTTTACGACTCTAACATGATGATGCAGTGCAGAGACAGACAGGCCTGGTGCGACAGCAGAGTCCTTGAGCAGTGAAGACAGGATGCACTGAAGAGGGCCACAAGCACAGGATGCTGAAAGTAAGGGTACAGGCTGGCACTGGAGACCCCCCACGGCTATAAACAACTTACCCACAGTCAGTTAAAGAAATGCAGACCTGGAGCTGGACAGAACTGGTTTTAGGGGTAACAAAGAAAAAAAAGAAATCGTATCTAACATATGTAAAAGACACCATATATAGTAAATTTGAGTGTAATATGGAACTGCAGATCAATGAAGATGGAGTAAAGATGTAAAAGGGTGTTGGCAGACATATAAAAATGACCCCAAGTTGATCCTAGAGTGAGGAAGAAGAAACCGTCAACACGAACATCATATTCCTTGCAGCGAAGGACTCCAGATGCTGACAATTCACCGTAACACCCCACCACCGCCACCGGCATGAAACCACCAAGCTTAGCAGCCAGAGGAGCAGTGGAGATGTGAGCCTAACACTGGAAGAAGGGGTAGGCACTAGGAGGTGTGTGTGTAACAATTTTAACTGCATTATCATTCTTTTCTGAACAATTAGATCTGGACTAATAATGGTTAGACTGCTTTGCTTTCAGTTATACTAACAATAAATTTTAACTTTACTTATGTAAAAGGTGTGCTTCCTCCATGCCCATAAGAAAGATTTTGAGTGTAATAACTCTAAAACAGCAGAGAGAATTCTGGGGCAGATGAATGAGAAAAAAATTTTGAGTGATATGAATACAGATACAGTAATCCTCTCTTGGTACATCAAATTTAAAAAAGAAACAGAAAAAATTGAAAGCTAGATACACTCTGACTTCAAACGGTTAGAGAAATGTGTAGAAATGAAAGCAAAGGTTGTCATTACCTTAAGGGCACATCTTGCTATTTTTAATGGAGAAATTCAAGCTAGTTTAGCAGGATCTGAACCAAAAATCCAAAATTTACCAAATCTGCACTATGTGCAAAACAATGTGATGACAGAAAATAAATCAACAATGACATTTTATGTAGGAAATATTTAAAGTATTTATTACTGTAAGCAACACTTTTATCTGGATCATGATGGCAGATGATGGGTCACAAGGGTTATCAGTTGAACTAATTTTGTCCACCTAATATACCAATGAGCTCAAAAACTGTTCAATAAGAACACAGAACTTGCTAATGCTAAAAAAAAAAAATAATAGTGACTGAGCAGACATGGTGAAATAGCCTATGGGCTAGTTACTGAAAGCAGTAAAATTATGAACAACTGGAATAAAAAAGTGCCTGGAGTGAACTGAAGAGTATCTAGGATTAACTGTAAAACACTGCAAGATAGCGGTGGGGGACAAAGAAGAGCAAGGGAAAATAGTCATAAAGCAATGAGCCACAGCAAAATCTGATATGATCAAAGACATAACAAAGCACATGCTGTGAGGCTTCCCTCCCTCAAGAGAAGAGTGGAATTATTGCAAAATAACTTACATTTGTGATAGTAAGTAGCCAAATAGTGCCGCCTTTAACTATAGCTCACCAAAGAACTGATGAAGAGAGGGACAGCATAAGCAAGGAATTACTTAGTAGTAGTACAACATCTCTTCTTACAAAACAACTTATTAGCAAAAGATATTAATGAGTGGAAAAATTGAAATTAACATTTGAAGAAGAATAAAAAATGCAAACTTTTCATAACACCCCAGAGGGCTTTTTCTTGCATTTACACTATCAAGCCAAGTATCATTTATCTCAGGACTCCCTAGGCCAGCAGTTGTCTACCAGCCACTGCATCTAGCAGACTTAGGTGACTTTTTCTTCTATAATGGGGACCAAGTTGCTTTTGAACCTACACCGCCTCTTAGCACCCACTGCCCTTCTAATGGTTCCAGGGTGCTCAGGTAAGAAGCAGATCTGAGGTACAGTCTACAACAGGTACCATTGCGATCAATTCATAAAAGGTAAGAAGCAGGAATGCCTGGCAGTCTTCGCTTTCCTCAGGACGTGATTCTTCCTTAGGCAGCAAGGGCAGCTTAGTTCACAGGTAAGTGCCTGAAACATGCCTGCCCCCCAATAGTATGGTTGAAAGACTCTTGAGCTGAAGACAGCTGAACAAAATTCCTTTAAAAGGAGGATCTGAAGGAATGTGAATATCATAATGAGGTCAGGTAAGAACAGAATTAAATTCCAGCACATTCAGATATTCAGTGTACCTTGAGAATAAGGCAAACAAAAACATGTAACTGAAGTGCATGTAGACAAAAGAAGACTTTGATATATGGCCTTGAAAAAGTATTTGGGCAAATTGCAGCTGGAATATTCATGATTTCTAAGACTAAAGCATACTGTCTCCAGGAAAGTAGTAGAAGTCCCATCTGGTGAAACATTCAAAATAAACTGCCTACATCAGTGGAACACTTGCTGAGCCAAACAATCCTGCTAGCCAGGGGAAAGTACCCAGGTCCCCACCACTAAGGAGTGCTACACTGCTGATATAGGCCAGGTAGCCTACGGTGACAGTTCTGCAGTATTTACCATTATAACAACTTGTTTTGATTACTTTTACCTTCATTAATCTTTATGCAATTTAATAATGTTTTAAATCTTCAGCTAGAATTGGATACCATATGTTGACTTTCTCATTTAAAAAAAAAAATCTGACAATCCTTTGGTTGGAAGCCTTACTTCTTCACTTTAGAGGAGAATCCAAAACAGGGCAACTGTGAGGAGGAGCTGACTGTAAAGTCAAACCTAGCCTTTCTACAATCTTTCAAATCAGAAAAAAATTACAAAGCTTTTGAAACCCTTCATTTCCCCCTTGTCCCATAGAAACTTTTTAGAAGATTGGAAACTGAACTCCCCCATGATTTCTTTGGCATGGCACACTAAGGAGTCAGCAGAAGGTTAAGGGACTTATGGACAAGAGGAAAGATGAATTTGGGAGGAGGATGGGGATGAAAATTGAGAAGCAGATGCAGAGAAGTGAATTGTAACAGTTGACTATCTGAAGAGAATGAAGATTGGACCCTGTGAGAAAAAATACCACATGATTATATAACTGATAGTATTGTAAAACATGTACATCTTCACTTCCATGCATGACTGTTTTGTTCAGACACTGAGGCAGATATAACAATTTAGGATTCATATAAAACTTGATGGAATTAAGAAATAACAGAAAGGTGTTTTGTTCTATAGGTTCTAATACTTGCAGGCACAAACATGAACAATATCATTATTTCTCACACCCACAAGTAGGCCAGGCTGGGCTCCTGGGGACTGGAAAACCTTAAAAATTATGATATAAAACTAATTAATTAGTCATAGACAAGTGAAGAAAGCCCCCCTTATTACAGCTAGTAATCTCTGAGGGGAAAAATATTAAAAAGGGAAAAATAAAATAAATTTGTCATCAATTTTTCCAAATTTTAAAATCCAACAAGTGAGTAAAGGCTCTCTCTCTTTCAGCTTATCTGCATTTGGTATATCATACATATCATTAGTTGCCAGGTTCTCAATTGACCAAAAATGTCAACTTTCTTCATATGCTATTTGTCTAATACAAGCATATTTATTCACTACTTGTAAAATGGACCTAAAATGTAGTGAAAGCATGGCCCAGAGATATTAACTTATCACCTTCAGAATTTTTGGTATCGAAATTAAATAAGATTGTGAAATGACTACATTCCATCACTGCAGACTTTAGGCTTCACTTTTACAAGATTTGCTTCCTGAGAGTTAAATGCTATCCAAGTTGTCATCACCACATCAGTATATCAAATTAAGCTGACTTTTCAAATGAGCTTCTAATCTGTTGGCTGAAAGAAGAAAAAAAAAAAAGGCATGATCTCACCACACGTGGCCCTTGTCGCCAGTCTGCATCCAAGCAATTTTACCTCATGGCATATACTGCCATATTAGATGACATAATAGAGCTTATTTGAATTAGCTTCACTTTCCTGGTGTTGTCTAGATTATTATAACTAGAGCAGGCTATTTCACACACTCTACACTGGGTTTATAACAAACATATGTGAGACTTCTGGGATGGGGAAGCTGATGCAATAATAAGTATGCTAACAAATTCAGCCAACATGTTGTTAATTTTCCAGTTGTAGGCCCTTATCTTCCTCTAAGAGGGTGATGTAAGTTTTCTGTAGACTTCAGTGAAGGAGTATGTAGCTACACCTGAATGGCTTCTCTGGCAAAACAAATATCTAGTTCATTATCTTTCAATACCAAATGTTCAGAGGCATGTTTCTGTTTCTTCTCTGCTCCACAGAAAAGTACCCAAGTGCTGCAAGATGAACGGTTAAATTACCAAGTTTGGTTTCACCCTCGTACCACCTATAACCGTGGCCTGTGTGGCTTCCCAAAACCCTCTTTAATAATCAGGATTCTCATGCATTGGACTCCCAGGTCCCAGGTAAATAGTACCTTGAGGTAAAATAAAGTCTGTAGCTATAGAATAGGTCCACTCAATTTTGATTCTCAGAGCAATTTCCCTATGGTCTGGTGAGAATAGGGCAGACACGGCATTTGAGCACCAAGGTCTGTATAGGTGTACAGTGGTATGGAGCATAACTGTGTGAGCCTATGGAAAATAAACTACAGTAACAACACTGGAACAATTTATAAGCTATCATATCATGCCAGCAACAAAGCACCACAAAGCCGCTCGCTCACCCCTCCCCCCACCCCGGTGGGATGGGGAAGAGAAAATAGAAAGAAAAGCTTGCGGGTTGAGACAAGGACAGGGAGGCATCACTCACCAATTATGGTCATGGGCAAAAGACAGACTCAACTTGGGGAAAGAAAAACAAAATGAATTTAATTTGTTACCAATCAAATCAAAACAGGATAATGAGAAGTAGACCCAAATCTTAAAACACCTTCCCCCCATCCCTCCTTCTTTCCTGGCTCAACTCCACTCCCGAATTCTCTACCTCCTCCCCCCCAGCAGCACAGGGGGATGGGGAATGGGGGTTGCGGTCAGTTCATCACACGTTGTCTCTGCCACTCTTTCTTCCTCAGGGGGAGGACTCCTCACACTCTTCCCCTGCTCCAGCGTGGCGTCCCTCCCACAGGAGACAGTTCTCCACTAATTTCTCCAATGTGAGTCCTTCCCATGGGCTGCAGTTCTTCATGAACTGCTCCAGTGTGGTTCCTTTCTGTGAGCTGCAGTGTGTCAGTCACAGACTGCTCCAGCACGGGCTTTCCCATGGAGTCACGGCCATCTTTGGGGGCATCCACCTGCTCTGGTGTGGGGTCCTCCACGGGCTGCAGGTGGGCATCTGCTCCCCTGCTCGCCTCCAAGGGCTGCAGGGGGACAGCCTGCCGTCTCACCACAGGCTGCAGGGGCATGCCCTCCTCTGGCACACCTCCTCCCTCTCCTTCTTCACTGACCTTGCTGTCTGCAGAGAGGTTTCTCTCACATTCCAATCTCCTCCCCCACTGCAGGTTTCCCCTTCTTAACTCTGTTCTCCCAGAGGTGCTACCACTGTCACTGATGGGCTCGGCCTTGGCCGGAGGCAGCTACGACTTGGAGCCAGGGAAGCTTCTAGCACCTTCTCACAGGAGCCACCCCTGCAGCCCCTCCCCTGCTACCAAAACCTTGCCACACAAACCCAATACAGTAGGAAAAGCGTAAAAAATTAGGGGAAAACTGCTTTGCTTATTTGCACAGCAGAGGGCCAGACTAGCAATACAAATATGCTGGAAGCATGTACTAGCTAATGACTCAAAGGATGAAAAAGATGCTAACTAACTTCATTGAATTAAGGGTGGAAGAGAACTTACTGTTCAGCCTGACTCCTACTAAACTAGCAGGCAAGACACTTCAGTAATCATAGAAACTTTACAAAACTTTCTAGTGCTAAACTCACTAATTATTGCAGATTTCTTCTCTTTCATAAATAAAAGTTTAAAAAAAATGATAATGTCTGGTTATATAGCAAAACAACAGAAATTACCAAAGCAATGCCAGGTTGGGAAGACTTTAAATGATTCAGGAGATCAGTTGATAGATTACATGAGAAATGAAGCAACAGAAAATTGACTTGTTCACAATATCTGCTTTCATCTTACAGCTTGCACTAGAAATTGCAGTTCCAGTGAGTACTGTACTATGAAGAGTAGAGAGCTGCAACAGCATTATGAGATCATGCAGCAACAGCAAGGCAAGCCAGCCAGGCAGAAAGCCTGGCACAGAGAACTCTCAAGATTACATCTTTTTCTTGTCCAACACTAATGATTGTTCAAGAAGAAACAATAAAAAGCAGGAAGAAATGACAGTACTTACAGAACATGGACAGACTGGTGCAAAAAACCACAACCGTCTCCTCCCAGAGGCAATACCAGAGAATTTCAGATTCATCAGTTGTGATTACAACACAGAGTCCACAGAGAATACCATGGTATCGTGACAACTGTTTAATTTAGAAGGCAATAAATGAAGCATTTATTTCAATTACAAAGGGAGAAATATAAAAATCAAGGCCATAGAGGATCTGCTATGTGTGATTTCATAACACCATTAAATGCAATTCTTAAAAGATTTGGGAACATACCATCCTTAGCATATACTTATGGTATCATATATTGTGAATATCCTTGTTCTCCTGCTCGCACTTATGGAAAAGTTACCCTAGCTATGTACAACATGCATTCATGTGCCACCTTGTAAGTGAAGTGGCCATGGACTGAATGTCAAGGACAGCTCACCCTATGGCAGTCAAAACTTTCCCAGGCAATGCGTGCATGGAGGCACAGCACAGCCATTACAATGCAGTATGCACAAAGCCTGTCTGGGCCCTGAGGGTTTTTTTGGTGGTGGTTAAAGGAGAGGTGATGGAGAAATGCAGCTCTGTTAATGCAATATATGCCATGCTGCTTGTTCTCAGTCCTAAAGAAGATGCCTTAGTCATGGTCCATCATTAGCACGGATGGATCCATAACAGCTCCGGAGGATGCCATTATTGACTTAGGTACTCAGAGAAATGCAGCTACGCTTCTAGGTGTCACTGTGGTACTTAAAAGCCTGCAAAATACAGAGAGTCTGTGAATATCTTCTTAGACTTCATAAATATGTTCTATAGGACTCATTAACATTTTGACAATAACATATTTATACTTCTATGTGCTTTTTCAAGTACATAATGTATAGAATTGCTTAGTACCCTTTTAACCAGTTCAGTAAACCCAGGTACCCCGGTCTTTTTTACTGCTGTGAAGGTAATAAGCTCACTTATTAAAATCCCATTGTGTGGGCACTCAATGTTCTTGCCTTAGAAAAGGAACAAAGGCTCAACATTTTCAAACATTTTTCCCTTTTCCATTAAAGCCCCCTGTAGTCTGAGGTAAAAGCAATTTAATAAAGCCTCCTTCTGATTACAGCTCTAAAAGGAAGAAAGGAGAAACTTCATAAAAGTTTACCAGAACACTAAAACAAGTAGGGGGAATGATTTTTATGTCATTTTTGTGATGTCTTCTAGACACTTTTACATGTCATCAGACCAATTAGCCACAAGGGTGAACAAACTGAACCAGAATGACTTCATCATTTAACAGCAATAGCACCTTTTCAAACATTACCATCCAACATTCATTTCTTTGAATCAAAGTGGGACATCAAAGATGTTAGATTAAGAACAAAGAACCATAACTGCTGAAAAAAAGTGATGGTCCAAGAAAAAGATTAATCAGATAGAGGTGCAAATGAAAGCAATGAATCTCTAGCAGAGATTTTAGTATAAACATTAGTCTTTGCACATCAAAATATGAATGGTGAAAAACTTTACAGAATTTTCCAAATGCTAATTATTACAAACTTTGGACTCTTGAAAAATTTACTTATAGTTTAAAACTGATCCACTTGTATATATAAATATATGTCTTAAGACACTGGAACTACTAGTGTGTTATAATGTCTTGGTACAAGACCAGGGAGGAAGAACTAAGTGTTTTATCAGAAACTTTTCTACATATATAAGCTGGTTTTAGTCTGTGTATGTCCAACATCCATTGCTAGGGGAATAGCTCTGGAAATTGTATTAATAATACCATTAATAAATGATAAATGGATATACAAGCAACTGCAAACAGGGTACCAGCTATGTGAGCACGGTGCCAGTGAGCCAAGACGTACTCCTAAGCCCAAGACATTAGACAGTTTTTGAGTATGTCAGGCCTGACCTTGGATATGTGGATGACAATACATTTTGAAAGGCATTTGCTTCCTCTTTGAAGATCTAACTGTAACAGCCACATTTTTCACTATTCATTTCACTTTCATTTATTTGAAGAATAACAGAAAGCATACAATACTGAGGAGTCCCCAGGAGGTAGCCACGTGTCCAGTGCTCTGCCTTGCATTTCTGGACGGCCTGCGAAAGTAGCTACACCCTCTGGACAAGCAGCTAGTCATTTGCTGAAGTGACAGAAAGATCATTATTCATTTATAAATTGACATTATCAGTGAAGACCTCTGCCTGTGTTTATAGTCAGATTTCTCTTATGTTACATATCAAATAATATCTCTCTCAGAAATGAAAACACAATCACTACCAAGCAAAGAAACATCTCTTTTTACTATCATTGTTAAGCACAGTACAACTCAGAGTGAAAATCCATGACAACCAAGCTGGACGCATTCAAAAGCCTCACATGTACCAAGTTAAAGTGAAGAACAAGGAGCGACATCCCTTGGAACAAGAGGTGAGATGTGAGGTGGTCACTGTGCTGTCCTGGGAGGATGGATTTTCTAATGGGTCTAGGCAGGTGAAACCTGCATTTTACCAGAGGTTAGACCTAGGAAAGTTAATGGTGGGCCTGCAACAGAGAAACACATACAGGACAGTAACTTTGATATACTTTGTTTAGAAAACTAAGTCCTACCCTATTTTTACATATGGAATCTACAATTATTAACACTATTACCAGAGGTTTTGTAACTCTTTCTTCATGCCAGTGTTCCTGCAATAACGCAACAGCTGTTTCCAATTCCCTCCTCAGTAACAGATGGGTATGAGAGCTCCTGTACTGAACACATGCATAATGAGCAAGGCACATATTTGGATGGAAACTACACAACTGAGGTGTCTGTCCTGCCCTCTGCTTCTTTCTGTTGTCCATGCTGTTCCCACTTTATAATAATGCTTTCAAAGGATTTCTCTGGAGAGGGCACTGGAATTAAATTACATCTCTACTTTTGATTGACTGCAAAGCAGCTGTCAGACAACCAAAGTGTCTCCAATTTCCCTCACAAATTGTAGTAAATAGCTGCTAAGATAAACTTTGCCAAGCTGGTTATGCCTAGCAGTGCTGATGCTGAAATATGCACTGGACTCAAATAGGAGGAGAAAAGAGTACTTGGCAGTAGGTAGTAAAATGAAGAGACAAAGCTCATAAGACTCCAGCCAGTGTAAGCTTATGTGTTTTGAGAAGGAAAAAAAAAAAGTGGAAAACGAGAATGGAAATAAACACAAAGATAATGCAACTATTGCACATTTGGTTATCAGAGGGCCTCCTTTCCTGAAAAATATTGAGGCTTCTGCTGCAAAAACACCTTGGCTGCATCTGGAAAATCCTAACGCTACATCTGTCGCCAGGTCTGGGTGATGAATATTTTGGATGGGTCAAAATGATATCTTAATTGTTTTCCTGGCAAGGGACCCCTCCAGTCCGACCTGTCCTCCCCACCTAACCACAACACCCGAGTTTTTACAGCCCTGGGCTTTAGCACAAATGGTAAGCGGGAGGTCTGGCAAGAACAGGGCAGTGCCTTCACCTGGCTCTCCAGGGAACTATCCCTTACTGACACAGGAATACTCTCTGCTACGTCAAGACGTCAGTCCTACAGTGCTAACTATGGAAGGCAAGATGCAGAGGGAAAAAAGAAAAAAAAAAACCCATTGGGGGGCAAGGAGGGAGGACAAATGTAACGAGGCACCAGCTAGCAACTTCATAATGAGGGCGCCACCGTTTGCAAAATCAAACCTCACCTGACATTAAGCAAATCCTGTAAGTTTTAACATACCGCCAGGTTTTTGCCCGATGTGCCAGCACCTGGCGGCAAACCGCCTTCAGGGCCGGCGACCGCTGCCCCTGAAACAGCGGCGGGGCGGCCCCGAGCGGGCACCACCGCCCCGGCCGGCCCCCGCGCGGGGGACGCCGCGGTCCTAGCGCCGGCCCCGCGGCGGAGGCGACCAGGCGGCCCTGCTGCCACCAGGTGGCACTCCTGCCAAATGCCTCACCTGTTTCTTGCCGGCAGACGTTAAAAACTCTGTCTTCTGTTCATGCAATTCCACGGCGTAGGACCGAACACAGCAAATCAACATTTTCGCCGAAAGTACACGTGCAGTTAGATTTTGGAGATGCATATCCTGTAAATTCGCCCAAGATGTTGTCTTTGTAGCGGATGCAGAAATAAAATCAAGGCGATGTGGAGGTTTAGAGACACAGATTACTGCACTGGGAAGATCCCACTGGAGACCAAAATTTCCTTTTCCTAGTCCTGCTCTCATTTACATGTCTTTGAATACAGCATTGCACTATCCACTATGCTACATCTGGCAAATCCCTGCTTTGCCAATGTTTTCTCTGGCTTTAACTATTGCCATTGCCACTGCCCCAGCCCTTTGTGCTCCTTTTTGCCAATTCAGCACCCCTAGAAACATTGACAGGTAAATCGGCAATATTTAAATATCCCTTCTAAAATCAGTTTAGCACACATGGTAAAAGCCTAGTGAACACACAACAACTTTGAAGAAAGACTACAGTACTATGAATAAGCTTTAAAAAAAAGATGGAAATAAAGTCATAAGATAGAAGGAAACAATACAATGCAGTTTTCTGAAGAGATGATGTAAAGACAGCACAGTTCATGCTACTGATGAAGAGCAGGTACAACCATATGCACTAATGAGCACTTTCCGTAAATAAATGGAAGAAAGGAATAAGGACTCGAAGTTTAATAAGTTTATTAAACATTTTGGGAAAACTGACTTGCAAAGGTGAAAGTGAATCCTGGTTAAAAAGACCGATCTTATAAAGGAAGCACCATTCTTGCAGAAACTAAAATCTGCAGAGAGATTTTGCCACTCTTATTCCCTGCAGAAGCTCAGCAAAGAGGACAAGATGTGCAGGAAAGCAACTTGGGCACAAGCATTTACTATGCACGTAACAGTGAACCTTTTCAAAATGAGGGCCTTAGTTTCCATCAAATTTCACAGCCGTCTTTTGGCTGCTAGGAATGATACAAGTAAAATATAATCACTCCATTATGCCCTGCGTGTGGATACTTTTCCCTCTTTGGATGAACTGCCAATGTTGTTTTATCAGAAATTCAGGGTGGCCAGTGCCATTCTCCAGTTTATCCCAATGGTCCCCAAACTTCAGCTAAGTCAACATAGTTCTGAGAGTTAATGGATTAGAGGTCTTTAGCCCAATTTGTGCAACATGAACCAATTCTTTTCCCTATTTCTTGCCTGAAAAGCTAACAGTGTAACTACTGCATATGGAAGTCAGCATTTTTTCCACCCCCAAAGAGGCAATAGAGAATATATGCTGTTGCTTTTCCCTATTCCTATTCCTTTCTGGGCAAAATTAAGTGTCACCACTTGCTAAACTAGGAGCATACTTTGCCTGATTATTTCAAAAGGTGTAAATAGTTTAATGGTAGTTATGAATAGATACATAACAAAAAGAACAGTGCAGCCTTCAGACTGCAGGAAGTGCCTAGACCTTTCTCCTGGGGCAGGGACAGGCAGCAGACCTGTCTGCAAAAGGTGTGCTCGGCACGTGGCTGAGCTACAGGAGGTGGTGAGAAGGCCGCGTAGCATCAGGGAGGCTGAGAAGGAGTTAGACAGCTGATTCCAAGTGCAGTCTACAGTGGACCCACAGCCCACGGCCAAACAGCCAAAAACTCCCCCGCTGGCACACACAGAAGAGGGGGGGGGGCAATAACACAGAAGAATGGAAGCTTGCAATGGCAAGGAGCAGCAGGAAGAAGAGACTCTCCCTGAAGCCTGAGGTGCCCTTGCAGAACCGCTTCACCACTCTGTAGACTGAAGAGGAAAGACCCATCGCATCAGGAGAGATGCTGGAGCTGAGTAAGGCAGCCCGCTCTGCTCCCTGTATAACAACCAGTGCAACTAAGAAAAGGCAATGGGTGATAGTAGTAGGCGACTTTCTTCTGAGTGGTGTGGAGGCACCCATTTGCCAGCCTGATGCACTCTCTAGAGAGGTGTTCTGCTTACCGAGGGCTCATATCAGGGATGTCACTGAGAGACGACCAAGCCTCATACAGTCTACTGACTACTATCTGCTGCTGTTGTTACACGTGGGCACCAGTGATACAGCCAGGAGCAGTCTGAGGAGTATCAAGAAGGATTACACAGCCCTGGGAGTGGAGGTAAGGGACTCTGGAATGCAGGTAGTTTTTTCATCAATCCTCCCGGTCAAACGGAAGGGGTTTGAAAGGGCCAGTCAAATCTGGCAAATCAACAAATGATTATGGGATTGGTGCCACAGCCAGGGGTTCGGCTACTTAGACCATGGGACTTTCTTTGAAAAACCTGGTCTACTGGGGGCTGATGGGGTCCCTCTGTCAGAGAAGGGGAAGAGCATCTTCGGTATAGGCTTGCCAAGCTGGTGAAGAGGACTTTAAATTAAAGTTGCCGGGAAAGGGGAACCTCAATCCATCCCACTCCTACCACTTTGATGCCAGTGCCAGCAATAGATGCCCAGAGCCTGGAGAGGGATCACAGGTCAGCAGGAGAGCACCTGAAGAACAGCACAAAGGGATTCCAGCCACTCCAACCAGTAAGTCAGCTTCATCGAAGGCCCAACTCAAATGCCTCTATGCAAACGCACGTGGCATGGGGAATAAACGAGGAGTTAGAGATGTGCACACGCCTGCAGGGCTGTGGTCCTATTGGCATCACAGAGACATGGTGGGATGGCTTCTATGACTGGAGTGTTGGAATGGAAGGATACAGGCTTAGAAAGGACAGGCAGGGGAGACAAGGAGGGGGTGTCGCCCTCTATGTCAATGACCAGCTGGAGTGCATGGAGCTCCACCTGGGGATGAATGAGGAGCTGACCAAGAGCTTATGGGTCAGGATTAAAGGGAGGGCAGGGACAGGTGACGTTATAGTGGGGGTCTGCTACAGGTCACCCAACCAGGAAGACCGAGTGGATGAGGCCCTCTATAGAGAGATAGGAGCAGTCTCATGTTCACAAGCTCTGGTTCTCATGGGGCATGTCAACCACCATGATATCTGTTGGAGGACAACATAGCAGGGCATAAGCAAATCAAGAGGTTCCTGGAACGTGTTGATGACAACTTCCTTCTCCTGGTGATAGAGGAGCCAATGAGAAGAGGTGCTATGCTGGACGTTGTTGTCACCAACAAGGAGGGGTTGGTGGGGAATGTGAAGCTCAAGGGCAGCCTTGGCTGCAGTGACCATGAAATGGTGGACTTCAAGATCCTTAGAGCAGCAAGGAGGCTGCACAGCAAACTTGCTGCCCTGGACTTCAGGAGAGCAGACTTTGGCCTCTTCAGGGATCTGCTTGGTAGAGTACCATGGGATAAAGCCCTGGAGGGAAGAGGGGCCCAAGAAAGCTCATTAATATTTAAGGATCACCTCCTCCAAGCTCAGGGGTGATGCAAAGAAGTAGTCAGGCAAAAACACCAGGAGGCCAGCATGGATTAACAAGAAGCTTCCGGAAAAAATCAAACACAAAAAGTGAGCCTACAGAGAGTGGAAGCAAGGACAGGTAGCCTGGGAAGAATACAGAGAAATTGTCCGAACATCCAGTGATCAGGTTAGGAAAGCTAAAGTCCTGATAGAATTAAATCTGGCCAGGGACTTCAAGGGCGACAAGAAAAGCTTTTATCACGTTGGTGATAAAGCAAGACTAGGAAAATGTGGGCCCTCTCCAGAAGGAAACAGGAGACCTGGTTACCCAGGATATGGAGAAGGCTGAGGTACTCAATGACTTTCTTGCCTCATTCTTCACCGGCAAGTGCTCCAGCCACACTACCCAAGATGCAGAAGGCAAAGGCAGGGACTGGGAGAATGAAGAACAGCCCACTGTAGGAGAAGATCAGGTTCGAGACCATCTAAGGAACCTGAAGCTGCACAAGTCCATGGGACCTGAAGAGATGCGTCCATGGGACCTGATGAGATGTGTCCATGGGACCTGGTAAGATACATCCATGGGAACTGGCAGATGAAGTGGCTAAGCCACTATCCATCATATTTGAGAAATTGTGCAGTCCAGGGAAGTTCCCACTGGCTGGAAAAGGGAAAACATAACCTCCATTCTTAAAAAGGGCAAAAAGGAAGACCCGGGGAATTGCAGGCCAGTCAGTCTCACCTCTGTGCCTAGCAAGATCATGGAGCGGATCCTCCTGGAAACTATGCTAAGGCACATGGAAAATAAGGAGGTCATTGGTGACAGCCAACATGGCTTCACTAAGGGCAAATCGTGCCTGTCAAATTTTGGCCTTTTACAATGGGGTTACAGCATTGGTGGAAAAGGGAAGAGCAACTGACGTCATCTACCTGGACTTGTACAAAGTATTTGACACTGTCCTGCATGACATCCTTGTCTCTAAATTGGAGAGACATGGATTTGATGGATGGACCACTCAGTTAGAATTAGCTGGATGGTTGCACTCGGAGTTGCAGTCAACTGTTTGATGTCCAAGTGGAGAGCAGTGACGAGTGGCATTCCTCTGGGGTCAGTATTGGGACCGGCGTTGTTTAACATGTTTGTCGGTGATATGGACAGTGGGATTGAGTGCACCCTGAGCAAGTTTGCCGACGACACCAAGCTCTGCGGTGTCAACGACACACTGGAGGGAAGGGATGCCATCCAGAGGGACCTTGATGAGCTTGAGAGGTGGGCCCATGTGAACCTCATGAAGTTCAACAAGGCCAAGTGCAAGGTCCTGCACATGGGTCGGGGCAATCCCAAGCACAAATACAGGCTGGGCAATGAGTGGATTGAGAGCAGCCCTGAGGAGAAGGACATGGGGGTGTTGGTTGACCAGAAGCTCAACGTGACCAGACGTGCGTTTGCAGCCCAGAAAGCTGACTGTATTCTGGGCTGCATCAGAAGAAGCATGACCAGCAGATTGAGGGGGGGTGATTCTCCCCCTGTACTCCGCTCTCGTGAGACCCCACCTGGAGTACTGCGTTCAGCTTTGGGGCCCCCAGCATAAGAAGGATATAGACCTGTTGGAGTGAGTCCAGAGGAGGGCCACAAATATGATCGGAGGGCTGGAGCACCTCTCCTATGAAGACAGGCTTAGAGAGTTGGAGTTGTTGATTAGATATAAGGAAGAAATTCTTCACTATGGGGGTGGGAGGCACTGGAAGAGGTTGCCCAGAGAAGTTGTGGATGCCCATCCCTGAAGTGTTCAAGACCATGTTGGATGGGGCTTTGAGCAATCTAGTTTAGTGGAAGGTGTCCCTCTCCATGGTGGGGGGGGTGTGGAACTAGATAATCTTTAAGGTCCCTTCCAACTCAAACCGTTCTATGATTCTATGGAATATATCCTTACAAACAGTGCAGAGAGATTACAGAGGTGCTGAGATAGCTCACAGGCCTGTAGGTGGGTCCTGGTGGACAACATGCTGACCATGACTCAGCTACAGACCCTAGCAGTGAGGGAGGCAACTGCACAAAAGGCTGCATTAGTAACAGCTTGAAGGAGGTCATTAGTCCTGTCTGCCCAGCCCTGAATTTATATCTCTACAAACTGGCCAGAATCAGAACCATAAGTAAGTAGTAAACAATAACAACTTCTCTTTCTTTAATAGTAATAAATCAATCTATTCCTATTCTATTCTATTCTATTCTATTCTATTCTATTCTATTCTACATGGACTAAACTACATTATAATAATGAATACCAACAATGCTATTTGCTGTCTACATTAGGTAATTATATTATCTTTACCTGTCATAAAGGGCTGAGCTTTCAAATATTATATTAAACCCAATAAACAATAAAATGTTATATTAAAAAAAGTTCTTGTAAGGCTCTTGAGCATAATTTTAATACTGCTGTTTACATCCTTATATATGTTTTCAGAACATGCAGGGGATGCAATATAGCCATGTTAATCCTGCTGTTAGAAAAGCTGATTATAGCCGTGATTCTGCCATGATTCTTATTTACATAGCATGAATACTGATACTACTTCTACCTCTGAGCCTTCTCCAGCTGAATGTACGTCTAGACAAGGCAAGAGAGACCTTCTCCACATCACGTGTACACCCAGTCTTACCTTACCCTTGCCTTCCCACCCCCCTTTCCCTTATACACGGCTTCACTTTTTTTTCCTTTAAAAGCCCTTGAAAATATGCTGGAAAGGGCTGAAAAGCCATCTAAAAAGGAATGAACAGTCATTTTGGTAAAAACACGTAACTTCTCTACACTGTTATACCACCTGGAGCTCCAAGGACAAAGCAGCTGTTCTGATGGTCAGCTTGTCAGCTCCTATCCATCCTGTGAACAAATAGCACTTCAGGGAACTATTCCTTTGGCACTGGCTTAGCCTCTCTCTAAAGAGGAGGCATAATAGAATACTGTAAAAACGCCCTCTCCCAATCTCTCCTGAAATATTGTACACTCAAAATCTACTTGCTTTTCCTTTGTAACTCTCATTCTATTTCATAGAACTCACAAAAGCACACTGATTATGACTTGACTCTTTAGACTCCCTCTTTTCATTGGAGAATATCCTGTCTACAAGCAAGAGAATATGAGGCTTGGCTACACAGAGAAGCTGGTATGCAGGGAGCTAGAGGCTGTGTTTATAGTGTGTTAGCCATTGCAGTAATTCCTCATGGAAGCACGGTTTGTGCTAAAGATACCTCTAGGACCTTACTTACTCCCCCTTGAAAATGGGCTGTAGTCCTCTAAGGGTTAGAGTGGACCAAATGTCTAATTCCTACCCCAACTTACTGAATAGGGCTCATTTGGTAGGAGTAAATTCAGCCTTCTTAAAACTGCCTGTGTGGTTTTAATGATGGTGCTGCTCTTTCTTACATAACTTATCCTCAAAATCGTTGGTGCTCACAGGGATAAGTACTCGCACTAAGGAGAATTATTTTCTCAGCAGAGGTGGCAGCAGGAATTTATATCAGGGGAATGAAGTGTTTCTCTCCAGTCGAGCATTTTGCTGTGTATGTGTTATATCAGTGAACTCAAGTAGCCTTTCCAGAAACAGACTGAGTATCAAGTTTGCAGTAGAAATTCTCATGGTGAACCAGAAGGGGGAAGTTTAGTCTGTAGCCTAGATATTCCTTTAAGATCCTGCTGGATAAAATATGCTGTAAAATATGTAACATGTAGGGCATGTTCAGGCACAAATAGAGCTTATTTATGTTTTCCAGGTAAATAAGGTAATAAAATCTCTCTGCCTCTCTATCCCTCAATCATAAATAACATTTTTGACCACATCTGACAGAAGGACAACAGCCTCAAATACTTTTGTCTTGTAATGAAAATGGATGGCAAGATAGAGAGGTGCTCCTAATGACAGAGCAACTGCCACATAAACTTAAACATGCATATTCTTAGGAAAGTGGAGAATCTCACCCAGAAGACATCCTCAGGAAACCAGGCATCCAAAGTTCTCCTGCTTGTGGAGCTGTTTCCTTCCCAGGGGCTCAGTGAGGATGGCTCTCTGACTGGATTACCGCCATTCTTTGACTGGACAGTGTTACATTTTGCAACATTATTCTAAAAATTTCACTCAGCAGTCATTTTCATAGTACATGAGAAAAGATTTTAGAATCCATAATTTGGACAACAAACCCCCCATACACAAACATCATGCAGACAAATACCCAACTTTTCATTCCTTTTTTCTTACTGAGGCTAATTAAAAGAGTGAACCAGAGCAAACTACAGATGTGTTTCAGTGTCACCTAAAGAGAAGAAAAGGCAATTTTCCAATACTAATAAATGCATGGGTTTTTTGCAAAACAGCACAAATCTAATTTCAAAAGCAGCACACACAGCTATGTCGACAATGGATGCTGACCATCAAAGAAAAAACCAATAAAGTACATTAATAGGAAAGATTGGTATTCATATCGCAGAATTCGAAAAAACTGCTACATCATATGCACTAAATCTCTCAGTAATATTCAGTGGAACAAAATAAAACAGTCAGAAAGGCAAGGACACCTTTATCCAGTGCTGGTAACTACCATATGAGTTCCACAAGAGAGCAGTATATACTTTACTTTGAGAAAGAAATTACATGGCCCTGCTCTTTTCCCATTCTTTTCCCTCTTCCGTTATTATTATTCCACTGCAGAAAGGTAATGAATGCAAACACACCCAGGCGGTTGGTACAACAGCAGTTCCTGAATGTCGGAGGGACTGCTAGGTCACGCCAAGCTGACGAAGTAGAAGGTGGTCACATGAAACACGATAACTATTAAGACAGGATATATTAAAAATTATGAAATATGTTTCACCATGCAGCTTCTTAAGGACATATTCATTTGTAGGAAAAGGATGTATTTTTATTAATTTATCACAGATATATTATGGAACACTTAAATCCATGTTTAGGCATATGAATATGTGAAAATATTTTTAGGTGGAATAATTCGGTAAGTATTTCAAGAGCACTGGAAAAACTAAGCATGAGTAGGAGAAACATTTTTTTTCTCTTTAGTTCATAGAGAAAGATGGTTTTGCCATTTTACTATGCTACAGGTTTTACATTAGTAGCACACAAAAACATGAGTATTTTTATAGGCTTGTATTCCTAAAGAAAGAGGGATTTTAAACCTCTCAGACATCAGAGTTTTTTCCTGAAAATTCCGGAAAAAAAACCCCAAACAAACAGGTTTACAGATACCTTTAGCTGTATGCTTTCCACACTTCCATAAATCCTGTAATTCAGGTGAGAACATTACTGGTCTGTACAGAAAGCAATCATGACCTCTCCAACGCCAAAGCAGAACTGCATGAGAAGTTCAGCTGAGTCACTCTGGAAAAAGCGGGAACAGCATTGTCCGTGTTAATGCAGAAAATAAAATCCACACGCTAATACTTGCAATAACATTGAGAAAATAATCCATGTGTTTTGGAGGACATCCCTCTTTCCTTAGTTTAAAAAGTCCAATTAAATCCCCCTCACTGAGTGGAGAATATCGTGTCTAACACTTTTGCTGATCATGTTGAAGGGGCCATGGCAAGCATTAGGTTGAAATTCTTTCAATTTATACTGCAGCAGCCAAAATGTCTGACTGTGGCCATTAGCATTTTTTGCTAATGAACTGCTGTGCTGAATGCTGGTTTTCACCACTATGATATTCTGTGGAAGATAAGCCACATTCAACAGAGATTTAGAAAGATGCTGGGAGGCCAAAAGAACAGAAAAAACATCAGGAAATATTTAAATACTAGCAGTGCTTGGTGAACTGGGAGATTTGTTCCATTTTGAAAGTGATTTAGAAAAGAGTTACCTATCATGGACATCAATTAACATCAAATCAGTTGTAAAACATCTGCAGATGACATACACACAGACTCTTCCTTCACTTCAGTGCATTTGGAAATCACAGTATTTATCAGTATTTGGTCATGATACTTGCACTCCCCTCCCTCCTGCTCCTGCGTCTGTGGAGACAAACCTTCTGTTATATATGTCTTTCAGATTCTCTCTTTAACAGTAATTTCCAGAATAATGAAAAGAACTATCAAGGGAGAATCATACAGGAGACAAAACAGGGATTTCTGATCTTTTTTTTCCCAAAAGCAGCAGAGGAATTGTGCTACAAGAGGTGGGTCATCAATAAAGAAGAAGCCATCCGGATGGCTCTAGCTGTTTGACTAGCTTTTTTGTCTTTCTGAGGCTAAGTCTCAGAGCCTCAGAGGCAAGCCCATCAAAGAAATTTGTGGCAAGATTGATACTCCAGCAGAAAGTCTGTCACATACAATGTTTTTAAAGAAACCAATCATGCAAACAACTGTGATTTGCACTGTCCAGTCTAAAGATGGCATTTAACTGTGCCAGAGCAGCCTTATAAATGGACAGATAAGTACCCTTATGTATGGTACTGTTTTCTTGCTACACGGTAAATATTTTGGACTCGTGACTCCCCTGAATGCCAAAACTGCAGTCCAGGATCACTAATGTGATCTGGAGGATTTGTGTTAGTCCTCAGCTCTGTGGGTGACTAGGCCACATGAGTCTACCAAAGACAAGTGGTAGAAAAAAAACATTTATCAATGGGGCCTTTGGATACAATTCAGGCAGAAATTAAGATTTTTTTTTCTCCCTTATAATTGCAGGATATTTAAAACAACAATAATAAGGATATAGCAATGATTCATGGAATCCCTCTCCCCATTCCTTAAATCAATTTAAAGATGTAAAATCCAGGTGTTTTTCATGTGCAAAACAATAGAGTCCCAGGGATTTTTTTTCTCTTCAATTACTGTTTATAAATGTAGTTTAAAGAAGTTCCATGTTTTATCAGCATCTTTTAGATGTCCCTTTGTGCTAGAATGATTTATCTGCAAATGTAATCTACTGCATTTACAGATTTTATGGTTGGTGAAGGTCTCTGCTCTTTGTAATCCTTCTTTTTACTGAAAAAAAAAGAGCTCCATTACAAATTCTAAGAAATTTTATATCATGGTTTTGCAGTCATTAGTAGTTTATTTCACTACACTATTATTTGTTACAGGCTGCAAGCATTTGCAAAAGACAGGAGTGCGAGAAAACTTTGATACTTGGGAGGTATATTGGGCTGGTAGGTAGACACTCATTTCAGGACAATCTATGAGCTAGCCAGAGTACTGTAGGATAGTTGTTTGTGTTTGACACTTATGAAATTGCATTTTAGGTAATGATACACTTCCCACCTGCCTACTATCTATTTTCCAATCAATTCCAATCTGCTTCCCAGGACAGTAAAACTGTTTGTTTCTGCTTAACACATACCTTTCTGGTTAATGACTTCTTCCTTCCTTTGTTGCACATAATAGGCTGAATACATATTAGTAACCATAATTCAACCATAACTGTGATCAGGTTTATTTTTTCTTCAAAAATATCTCCTCAACTCATAGATTATTATCATACTGTATGGAAAAAAAATATTATTGTGATGCTACATGGGGAAAAAAATAAGTACCAGAATTAATTATCCTCTGGACCATACACATATATTGCCATACATTCACAAAGTTTTCATGGCTGCATATTACATTTTATTAGTTTCAACATACCATGAGATTCAAATAATAGCTTTTCAAATAATATAAATACCACTCTTCTTTTATATAACACAGAGATACCTCATCAAACTTTTTCCAAGTGGGTCTCAGCTGACCCATTTATTTTTGTGGCACTTTTGAAAGATAAGAATTTGAGGACACTAATTTTGCTGCTTCTCTATTTTACACATTTCACCCATTTTTCCAGAGGAGACGAAAGAAATGTGCCACATTTTGTAATGAAGCATGGTACATTCCCAGGTTTGGACAGAAATGACATAGCATATTTTATTTACTGTTCATGTATCATTTGCTTTATTTTGAGAAACTCTGTCCTTTCCCTTGGTACAGCATAGCTATGTTATATGAACTGTAAAAGGAAACTTTAGTTATCATTCAAATACGCTTGCTGTCTTACTAAGTGGAGGATGTTATCTCTCTCAGATATTTTGGTTTCTGAAGGTTAAGGTCCTGGGGATTCTGCCAGAAGGCAGATGCTGGGCTGGCAGACGGCGTATCCTTTCAGTCATGGGGGTATTGTCCTTCACATCTTCTGAAAGAAAAATCTTTTTAATAGCTGTACAACAAGATCTTTGAACTTACCTTGTTCTACTGAACAACGTAGTAGACCTGCAAGAGGCCAGCGGTTCCTTTGGGATCCATTCCCACCCCATGCCCCTCAAGGATGTTCATGATCTTATGGCCATCATCTACTTTAACTTTTGATTTTCTTCTTTATGAGGAATACCAACAGCAACATGCTAGGTTATTACTTCATCCTTTTGACAGAGCAAAGCATTCTCCCATTTGATCTAATATGCTACTAGTTTACATGTTTCCTTACCTCCCACACCACGTTCCCGATCCATATATCTAACTCTAACCTCTAATCCTTGCCAAGGGCAAACAAAGGTAACTGTGTCAGAAACTGGATTAGCAACAGAGCTCTGAGTTTAGTTTATGCTAAGGCTGCCTAACTGTCTTCTCAGTTTCCCTGTCCTATTTAGTTTTTCAGCTGTGGGACATGAGAACAAGACAAGGTGTGTGACGTGCATTGGAAGAATTGGAAGGGACAATATAACACAAGAAATCATGGTGTTCCCTAAAAAGAAAACTGATACGAAGAGACTGATTTTAAAATATTTTAAAATAGTAGGAGATCACTTTTTTCCTCTGCTGGTCAAATTTTGATAACTTTTGTTCAATCTTACATGTCCATTAGGATCCTGGGGCAGGGGACTACCACAGGGAAACACAGGACCCTTTACCAGAGATTTTCTTTACCATTGTGGTGTTATATCTAAGGGAAGGAAAAGAATTTCACACCAAATAACCTGCAGCTGGAATTATTTCTACTTGCAAAAATGTGCACTTTTAAAGTGGATCTCTCTGATTTTCCCATTACATCCACCATTTGAGTCCAACAACTCCTGTCCTCTGCAACTAGACTTCTTGGTAGTGTGGCAAATAGCCCTAGAGCAATTTCTGTCTCTTTCCCACAACCTGCTCTCACCTCACTGGTTTCTGCTTAAGGCATCAGAACTATCTCAGCTGTTAAAGACAGATCCTCAAATAATCAAATACCTAACCAGTTACACAAACTAATTTCAGCTATAAGCAAGCATAATTTCCACCTCCTTTTGCAGAAACAAGAGGAAAAACATTTTCAAAATGAAAATGAAATTGCCTAACCATGTGCACTTTCACTTTCCAAAAGTAATTATTAAACTGCTTAACTCTGGCAATTTAAAACCTCCTGCTGTGAGAAGCAGGTATAGAAGAAAGCATAATGAGGAAGGCAACTCTGTTTTCAATTCCTATAAGGACTGGCTTGAAGCAAGGATTGACTACAAAAGCCTGCATTCCTGGCTGAACCTCGAGTCACATTAGCTGTGAGGCTGCACCTCCATGACACTGATTTGGCTACCACTGGTACAATTTGTATTCTCCAGAGGTGCCAATGGTGAGGGACTGACTTCTTGAGAGGAACAGCACATAGGCTCAGAAAAAGCAAAACCCTTTGCCTCCTCTTCACTAGTTGCTTAGTGAGAGGTTCAGGGGTAAAAAGATCTTATAACTAGAGTAAGAGTGGTTTCTGCAATCTTGAAAAAAATACGGCTGGATATCAGAACTTCCTTTTTTATAAGCACAAATTCTTATAAATAATACAACTGAAAACTTAGTACATAGGTGTTGCAAATTCTAATTTAGTATCCTGCCGACTATGTTAATTTGTTGGTGAATGAGTGATTTAGATCACTTAAAGAATCACCATCAAAGGTATTAGCAAAAGTGGTTTTAATATGATGCTGTAAAAGTACAACTTAACAAGGTTTGATGGCAAGGTTTACTCTTTTACTTACCGCTTGGAAGAAACATACAAAGGAAAATTGAGTTAGATTCAAGCTAGAATAATTTACACAGAGACCAAAGACAAAAAAGTATAAGGGAGACCCTCCTGTTGAGTCACAAGGTTCAGAGTGGGCCCCCTTGCTTTCTAAACTCCTGATGGAGCTTAGGGGCAGCTAGGTCCAATCTTAGTCTCAGACTTGGACAATGGTTTATGTCTAATGGAATTATCTATACAAAGTTTATACTAATTAATATTGAGTAGCTACATGGATTAATAATGTTTCATTAGTATTAATTCAGCATGCTATCAGTCACTTACCAAGGATCTGTTGCAAGTAAGGGGTCTCTGCCCTGGGCAAGGAAGGATCTCTTAGGTAAGGAATCTCAAACCTTGAGAGATGTCCCTGCTCAAGGGGAGAGTCACCTGGTGTACAGTCCAGTTGCAATTTAGGGAGAACTTGAATTGGGCTCATCCAAAGATCTGCTGTTGGTAAAAAGTCTCTCTGCCTCAAAGAGCAACTTTGAGAGGCGTCCCAGCTCAAGGGGAGATCACCGCCATGCAGCCACACTGCCTAGCAGGGAGAGCTCCAGGAAGGCTCACTTAGGCTGTCATATTTATGGGATAAAGTGGTTGGATTTAGTCAAATTGCATACAATGAGAAAGGTATGCATGAGGGTCCTTGTACCCACAACTTTCTTTGTTCCTTGATAAATGCATCTTGGAAAAGCCACCTGCTATTCATGCATTAATTGCGTGATCAGTGTTCCAAGCTCATATGCATCGATGCTCACTGTGTCATTCTGCTCCTTCCTGGGTTTCCTAGAGGAGTTCTTGGTCCAGATACAGCTCAGGCCTTTACCTCCGTTGGAGCCTGTACCAAACTGCTGCTAGTTTGGTTAAGGAGTTGAGTGCGTCCATCACAATAGGCCATCAGTCAGATAGTATAATTATCATCTATCAACAGCAAAAGAGAACATTGTTCAATTGCAACATGCTCCAAGAGTTTGTAGGCACCTATTTCACAATCCCCCAAATACAGCAGCATATTATCTTTACTTAAGGATTGGAAGACTGAGGTAAGCAAGACTAAATGTCTTGCCTTGGGAGACAGAAGATTGTCCATAAGGTCTAAGAAAAGACTACAGCTTTCCTACTGTCTCAGAGATTTTTTTCGTAAAGCCATTTTCCCCTCTTCATGTTGCATTCTTTTTTAGCAAGTCTAATTACCATCCTTTGGGAATCATTATATTGAGCCAAATTAAAATGAAATTAGATTGGACCCAATATTTTTCTTACTTTTTTTTCCCAACTAAAAATGAAATTAGTAAGATATAAAAACTGAAAATACAGGACAGAATGAGTAGCATGCATTTCTTTATACCTCAGATGTGAAAGAACATAAAATATCAAAGAAATGCTTAATTTTATTTTACAATATATGTTTTGGTAGGTATACTTTTGTCAGACTTAACTTTCAAGCATGAAGTTTAACATGCTTGCAATATTCCCTGCTGCTTATCACAGGGCAGTAAGAATTACAGCCAGAGGACCTCTTTAAAGTCAGTATTTTGGCTCATGCATTGGCCAATTTCTGTTTCAAGGTTCTTTGTGAATAATAAATCAAGTGAATAGCATCATAAAAATCAGCCTTCCTTTGGAATTATTTGTATATTATAATTTCTTTCAGAGAAAAATTAGTTTTCCCTTTGTGAACCTGGTAAAATAAAGAAAAATAGTTAATATTTCTCCCTGTCTCCACATATTTTAAGGCTATTTGTTTTAATTTTTGTACTATTTGATCACTGCAAATATTTTAATGAAAAACAGCTTCTTATTTTACGAGAACCATTTTGAAGATAAGTAAATCAGAACATTCTGTTGTAATCACAAAGGCGAGGACTATACACAACTGGTTTTAAAATTGTTGTTAAAGTGGAATTAAAGGAATAGCAGTGATCTCCCAGATATTTTCTTGAGAAAACACCACTGTATATTGTCAACACAGTATATATCCATCCAATACACAGTGGGGTAGCAGGAAGAAGGTAAAAAGCAATCCAGATGTTATGATCAAGGTTTGAAGGAGAAGGGGCATATGTACATATGTACACATACATACTTACATAAAAAATGTAGATATATAATGCATATTTATATTGTAATATATTTCTCATATATACTTAAAATTTTATACACATATTTTATATAACAAAACATTCTTAAGATTTTAAATTGATGCATAAGCTAAATATTTAGTTTGAGTTGAAAAATTAAAGCAAAACCTGAAACATTTAAATACTGACCACAACTCATAGCCAGGTACCTGATCAGAGAGGGTTTTTTTTAAAAAAAAAAAGAATTACTATTCATCCAGCATTTGTAATATTCAGAGCTGTGCTGAAGAGCCATATGACATTTATTTTTCTAAATACAGAAGCCCTGTTCTAGAGCACCGCATGTAGGGATATGCACTGCGTTGTATAAAGAACTACAGAAGAAGCTAAAACAACTAGAAACATGGAAAAGCTTACCTAAATGCAACTGAAAACCTTGATTACTTATAGCAGAAAATGAAAAAGAACGGGTACTATCATATTGGACACCAGGAACACCAAGAGCATAAGCTCCTGTTATGTTACCATGAAAGAACACTTTGTTCCTAAAGTTGCCATCTGTATTAGTGAAGCATTACATGTGATTTCTATAGGACACCATTAAAAAAAGAAATCAAAATGGTCACAGAACTTATTTATAACTGATGTTCTATACCATATTTAAAATGAGGATGCAAGCAGCCCTACAAAAAGGGCAAAAATCCAAACTGTGGGAGAAACACTTGGCTGCCTGTCTGATTAGCTGTGTGCCAAAGCTGGGAAGTCACCTATAAATACCCAGTTGATCTGGCTCCAAGACTAAGCCACCAAGCACATTCATGTCTTGAAAAGACAGTGTAGATGTGAAATGTAATTCGTCAATGTTGCCTGTTTCTTTGGATGAGAAACAGGAATCCAGGCTGGTAGGAAGCAGGGAAAGTGGACAGGGGGACAACCCCTGGGGACTTTCATGAGAAGTTAAGCAACTGGACAGCTGGAATTGTGTTTTCTGTTTGCCTCTTTGTAACCTTCTCTTTCCAAACTTATTATTTCCAAACTTAGACCTGTAGACCTACAAAATTAATTTTTGCTTCACAATTAAGTCTGCCTGGTGTTGGCGGCAGTGGGGATAAGTCTGAAACCTGCAAACTTGCAGTGTTTCATACAAATGGGGTGATTGAAGACACCTGGGAAGAAATTTGGACTCTGCAGAGTGTTTCCTTCCCAAGTGTGAAGAAACAGCTTAGGGACCTGGCATAACGATTAGGAACAAGTGCGCTCCAGCAAGCATAAACCAGCCCCTCCCCCCCCGTCATGATCAGAGAGCTGAGACAAATCCCATCACTCCCAGGAAACCCTGAGCCACCACAGCAACAGGGGCAGCCGAGACAATAATGAGTGGTGTAGAGAAGGGAGGATGGCAGCTCCTCATTAACAGAAGAGCAGGGGGACAGTTAACAAAAGCAAAGCATGACAAAATTCAAATCTGAAAAAGATTTTTTTTTTTTTCCACACAGCATGCTGTTAGGCAGACCTGTAGTTGTGGCAAACCCCTGTCACTGATTTTTGGCATTAAAGGTGGAAAGGATTGACTTAAGAGTAATCATGGTAGATCATATCATAGCCACAAAAATAAGTTAATGGTAGGAAAAAAATTGGAAAAGTTATGCAGTGTCCTGCTTCGTGGTTTCAACTATTTTTTCTGGTATAAATTATGATGGCATGTTTAGGGAGGGCAGGTTATCCTCTCTCTTTCCTCCAGATAATCTGTACCAATTGATTTGTCAATTACTTATCAGGTTTCCTGCTATTTCTACTATTGCCAGACTATAGCATAAGCCTGTTATTTCAGAACTTTCTGCCACTCCAGGAAATAATGTACTGTCAGTCCTCTGAAGGAACACATCCCAGGATTTGTTCCCTTGCAAATTGTCATAGGGATGAAATATGAGAGTTAAAAAATAATTAGGTTTGTGTATATATGAATCCTTCTGTTACTGAATTGCTTGCTTTGATTTTTTTGCTATTGAATTATACTCTTCAACATATCTGAACATGTAGTTTCATGTAAAACTTTGTTGTCTGTTGTTAAATAGGTTGCTTTTTGTCTTCCATGTGTATTCAAACTAAGACCACAGTCTTGCAAAGACAAATGCCTTAAAAATGTCCTCTAATTTTTCACTCATTAATAGATCTACCCTACTAAAATGTAAAAAAAAAGGATAAGCCTTCGCATATCAACCATACTATCTACAAATAACAAACCTAGCAACAGAATCAGGAAATAACATAGATTAATAATCATAGCATTAAAAAAATGAAATTAAACTGTATTTTATTTTTTAATAGTATTATCTTATACAGGTAAGAATTCTGATATGGAAGATGGGTTTCTTAATAATGAAGTATAAAAGTAAAGACTAAACCAAAACTGCCAGGCTTCTTTATATTTAAATTCCTGTTAAGAAATAGTTTGACTTTAGTAGTCAGTGGTAGTCATATTTGAATAGTTTGACCAAATTAACTTTTGGTTATGTAAATAATCTGGGAATTTGATATTATTGTTATTTTTTTATTAAAAATGGAAATAGGTGACTTTAAATTAATGAAGATCTGTCATAACTCAGGTATAAGAGACTGAAAAGGGAAAGAAAGGACTGTGCCTCAAAATTTTCACCAGTGTTCCCAACATTGCTTGTATTTACCTGAACAATGCTATTGAAGAATACACCTTTCCAGTCTTCACAAGATAAAATTGCCTGTTAGGAAATGTCTGACAACTTCTGAAGGACTCTTATAAACAATACAATCATTTTTTTTTTAAAGCAGAACACAGTGGGTATTCTGTAAACAAGGTATTTAAGATACAGAAATAGGTTTCTCAGTCGGGGACCCTAACCAGCCCTCAATAATCATGAGATGAAAACAGGAATATGGAAACCCCAAGTGTGTAATGCGCCCAGAGAGCACTGCCACAGATGCTTTGAAAAATACATAGAAAAAAACCTTATGAGATAACAATAAAACTGAGAAGCATATTTTGTTTACCTCCATTTATGGCTCCTAGGCTCTTGAAAACAGGCAGTGTGGTAGACATTGAGTTGCATTTTATGTGAAGGCTGACAAATTTTGGGGTATTTACACCTGTTGTAACATGTTGTTCTGAAAGAAAAGAAAATAATTAAAACCATGTACATAGAATCAGAACTTGTATTAATAATGGTATTTTATTTAACTCATACTGATTACTTGAAATAAGAAAACAATTCTACAAATAAGAAAGTATTAAAATAATCTGTGTGACACATGTATTTGTGGTTCTTTAGAGACAAAATACGTAAAAAGGATGAAAGCAGTATGTCTATGAAAATACCAAAATACAGAAAGATTTGCTGAATAATGCTTCTGTTACACAGGAAAGAAGAAAAGATAGATACACATGAAAAAGTATTTCTTTCATGACACATACCCAGTGAATTAAAATACTTTCAGTAAAGGAGTAATACACTTAAACAATTTACAGTCCTGTACAACGTGGAACAAAAAGACTCATGGAATAAATGAAGAAAAGGTACTTGGTGAACTAGAGCACCCTAAATATTAAAAGAAAGACAGAAAGACACTTCTAGACAGACATTTCTAGAAGGGTGCTATGAAAGATGGTAAAAGTATGGAATTCAAATAAAATTATATGAAAATGCCTTAGTTCTCTGAGATTTTGAAAAATAAATTTTAGAATTAAATCTGGAACAAAAATCCAGACAGACTGGAAGATGTTTACAAAAATTAAATATTTCTTCGATATTTATGAACCTGTAGAACTTTCTAGGAAAAAAACGTATAATTGAAAGGAAGTCAGAAGCTGTCCCAAGTTTAAAAACATTAAGAAACAGGAGCTTAATTTGGAGCAGGAATGCCCAGCTACTTAGTGCAGTTGTCTAATTATGCCATTTCTCAACTAAACTACAGTAAACATTGAGAAAAAAAATTAAGTGAATAAATAAATGTGAATAATTCTTTCTCCTTTGTCTGAATTGCAAGAAATTCAGGGCTCTTCGGTTCCCTCAGGCAGCACCTACTAACTGAGTAAGAATTGCATTACATTAACACATATAATTTTCTAGTATTTAAACGTTCTGTAGTGCACAGGCACAACTAGAATAGTGAAAGACGGGCTTCAAACCAGGAACTGATTTGAGGGTGGCAAATCTAATACATTTACGAGTTAGTGAGCCTTTAAAAGCAGGTACCCACTGGACACCCATCAAAGCTCTTAAAAGTTGTGATTACATGAGTCTAATGCACAGAGTGAGATGAACAGCAAATACAGACAGAAATGTACAATTAGCCAAGTATCAGAAAACACTTGCAGCCACAAACTCACCAAGCTCATTTCATTTTTTCTATTTTGGAGATTTATGATTAAAATACTTAGCTGAGAGGAATGTGTCCTTTTATTAAAGGCTGGTTATACATTGTACTAGTCTCCAGCTGCAGTGAGCCCATCCATTGGAGGTAGTATCTTAAATATTTGGTATGTCAGTTGTCTTATGCTACTTTTCACTGGCCATTCTTGCCTTGTATAATTCACTACAGTGCTCCAAGTTCAAAAAGAGTGGAAAGTGTCTGCACTTGGCCTGGCCTAATAGTTACTAAGACTCCCACTTCAGCTCTAACAAGTGTGTTCCTGTCCTGGTTTCAGCTGGGATAGAGTTAACTGTCTTCCTAGTAGCTGGTACGGTGCTATGTTTTGAGTTCAGTATGCGAAGAATGTTGATAACACTGATGTTTTCAGTTGTTGCTAAGTAGTGTTTAGACTAATGTCAAGGATTTTTCAGCTTCTCATGCCCAGCCAGCAAGAAAGCTGGAGGGGCACAAGAAGTTGGCACAGGACACAGCCAGGGCACCTGACCCAAACTGGCCAATGGTGTATTCCATACCATGTGACGTCCCATCCAGTATAGGAACGGGGAAGTGGGGGGCGGGGAATCGCTGCTCGGGGACTGGCTGGGTGTCGGTCGGCGGGTGGTGAGCAATTGCACTGCACATCATTTGTACATTCCAATCCTTTCATTATTGCTGTTGTCATTTTATTAGTGTTATCATTATCATTATTAATTTCTTCTTTTCTGTTCTATTAAACCGTTCTTATCTCAACCCACGGGTTTTGCTTCTTTTCCCCATTTTCTCCCCCATCCCACTGGGTGGCAGGGGAGTGAGTGAGCGGCTGCGTGGTGCTTAGTTGCTGGCTGGGGTTAAACCACGACAGTTCCAAACTCTGGTAGCTGCGAACATGATATAAAAAAATCCCAAACTTTCAAAGTGAGGGGCTGCCAAATGCAAAGCCAGAGGTTGTCATCACCAGTGGCAGAACCCAACAATATTATTTCTGGTTTTCACTGTCACTAGTGACCATGGTATCAGGCAAGAAGGAACCACCTGAATTTGACTATAAGAAGTTGAGAGCAGCAATTCCTCTTTCCGATAGATTTTTAATAAAGAGACAGGCTTATTCATGGGCGAGAGCAGGGGAAGTGTTCTCTGGTTGTTTTTTTTAAAGAACATAAGGAGGAGCCTACCTCATAAAACACTTATAGACTGAGGACCCTAAGTGGGCAGAAGCACCCCCCAAGCATTCCAGAATTCAAGTCTAGGTTTCACAGAGATAAGCAGGAATTCAGATACCCCCTGTCCTCTCCTTGCAATATCTCTTCCTTGTTAATTGTAGGATGGCCGTTCCCAGTTCAGCTCCCATTCCTAACCCATCTCAGGCATCCAGCTTAGACTGGATTCTGCTCCAGGGCCAGGCACCCACTCATTATGCACCCAAGTTGTAGGTATTCATTCGCTCTACTATATCTAGTGCTTGCCTCTCCGTATCTTATTTCCCTATTCCTAAAATAGGACCTCACAGATACAGAATGAGAAAGGCTATTACTGATTAAAAGGTATTAATTTGCTAATGAATTCTAAACATACAGATAGGTTCAGCTGAGGCAAATTTATGGGCAAATTAATACTCTCCTCGTTACTTTCGTTGATGGTGCAAAACTTTGACTGTTACACAAAAAGTTTGAAATCTAAATTAAATTTATTTATTGACACTAAAACTTAATATGTAAAGGTAAAGTAACCAGGAAGACTAAAATTGCAGCTACATCCCATGCATGTACATGAAATATCTTGTATTATTTTTCTTAAGTTAAAAGAGCTGTTATTAGAAATGCAGCTCTTTGTGGGTAAGTGTGGCAGATGGTGCATAAGAGTGAGTGGTGAGCAATTTACAGTAAACAAATTCTTTATCTCTGACGGGTCATGGGGAGAACTAACATGGTCCCTGATTCAATCAGGGAGTCGTCTGGAAAACAGTGGCATTCAAATGTACTTATCATGGTGAAACACATTTAAAAACAAAACCAAAACAAACACAAAGCCTTTAGATTATCAAACTGAGAAACACTTTTTCTATGGAAATTTTAAGGACATGCCTTCTGGGGCTGACAACATGATGCAATTTGTAAAGATGCTCCAGTGTGCTCAGTGTCTACTACTGAGAGCACGGTTACAGGCTTAGAACCACCGAAGCAGTCAAATTTAATCCAGGTGTTTACTGACAAACCACAGCTCTTGTTAGTAGCCTTTATACATGGGCTATTATGTACAAATAAGACCTTATAACTACTTTAACCATGTGTCTTACAAGACAACACAGTGCCTAACTGGGATTGTTCAGCAGGTTTTCCTCATCTTTTGAGGAGATTGTAATCTGTGTCAGAAGCAGATGAATCCCTTTGAATAAAGCAACCCTAATTAAAGGTATGTGAGGGATTTTTCATACACAGTTCAGACACAACACATTCATCAGAAATTTAGTTCTGCCCATATTAGACATAGCTATGTCTATCTGCAGTAATACTATGAACTAATAGTGGCAGAACGATAATTACCAAATACATTTTCTCTACTTTTTCAATTTGGACTCAAACAGTAACCTCTGCCTAGCAGGTAACTACCATCACCAGCTATAGGTGGAATACGTATTTGCCTTCTCATGTAGATGATGGGCTTGCCAGGTTACAGATATTCCACTGGTGTCTGCCCCCTTAAATTAGACCTAAATTAACATTGCATGGAAAAATAAATTATTTTTAATTAAAAAATAAACAAAACTGGTTAGATGTAATAACTCTGGGAATTATTTTAGTTTGAAAGAAATTGGTAATTAAGCCAGTTATCTTCACTGTAATTCCATTTATTTATATGAAACTACAAAATCTCATATTCTTTGCACAGACAGTAACAAACTACCAAATACTGTTTTTCGTGTCTCAGGACCAAAATACTACCAGACTGCAGCCTCCATCTGAAGCCTCTGTCTCCCTCTGCTTCTTCAGTAATTTCCTTTGTCTCTTTCCCACACACATAACTGTAAGATGTCACGGGCATGTGGGAAGGCACCTTGACATAGATGTTGCTTCCCAAAATACCTAGCAGAAGCACATTGGTCCCTGAATCTCCATATTTTCCATGCTACTGTTTACTTTTCTAAGCTTAACTGACCCATTTTCCCTAATTTATAGCTCATAAACCCTCCAACTTCTGCACATCTCCTTTTTTCCTTCTTTAACTAGGGAATAGATCTCTTCTCTGAACCTTTCATATTCCTCATTGCTTAGGCATTCCTCCTGAAACCTGCCCTTTGTATCACAGTGGTGCACTACAGCAATAGCCTCTGCAGGCCTACCTTGTGAGTCTGCTGCTTATAATATGTAACTAGCATTTGCCTATGGAGACAGAGAAGAGGGAGAGGTTGGAGAAGATTTCCTGAGAACAATGACTTGCAAAAATACATAGTAATAAGTGAGTTTAAAAAAAAAAAGTTAAAATCAAGCTCTGAACACATTACTTGTCAGTTTCTTATCTCATACACTTTTGAAAGCCTCAAATCTTCCTTTGCCTGGCACTAAAAGAACCATTAAAGCTTTCACAGAACCTAGTTACTCATTTCACCAGGGAAATTGCAGTGCCTATCACTGACACCAACACCCGCAAAATTACTTCTCTTCCCTCCCCACCGCCTTCAACAATGAAAAGTTGACAATGGGTTTTAAGTAAATAAATACTTCCACCCAGTACTTGAAATCTAAACATGGAAACAAATGCCATCATCACTGATTTTCACTACGTACAACAGCAACAGAAAGGAGAATTCAGCAACAGGGATGAATAAATGTTTTTGGTTTTTAAATCCTTTGCTTTTTCAAATAAGATGCTGTAAAAATCATTGGTAAAACAGTTCTCATTTATATCACGGACTTCTCAGTCTGAGCTTTCCTGTACTATTTCAGCCTGAACAATCATTTATCTGCGTTGTTTTGTTCTTTGACATAAAGAAACATAGGTTTTACATTTCTAACACTTCTTAACCATTCTGGATAATCCCACTTAAGCCATTTTTAGCAGATTACATTAAACCTATCCATCTGCATCTGTGCTCAAGAAGAAGACAATCATCATCATGATTCATGTTTGAGACAGTGGGATGACATACAGAGATGTTACTCTATGATCTTCAACACCTCCAGTGGTTGTGGAGCATTACTGTGAGAAGTACTACTGTGAAGCAGAATCTAAAAGCTGTGGAATGTTACTCATTTAACCTAGCACACCCTGACTGCTTCTTGTTCAAGTATGTGCAGTGCACTGAAAATATTGTCTTCACAGAGGTCTGGTATTCCTATCTTCATGAAAGTTTTATGTCTACTTTCCAATGCCTGATTAATACTGTAATGCCTGGAAATTATAGTACAAGTGTTTTGGGTTTTCTTTGTTTTGGTTTGGGTTTTTTTTGTTTTTTTTTTTAATTAAGATCTTCTGCTCAAGACAGGTTTGGAATATTTAAGACTTTAGAAAACATCATCTGTGTTTTAAGTTAACAGAAATAAATCCAGGGCATCAGGCAGGTTTCAGATAAATGGTTACACTTTTAGGTCACCTGCATAAGATAACACAATTCTATACCCTTTTGGGGGTGTTATTCAATAGTTCTTTGTTCTTTATGAAAATTAACTTACGCTGTTTAGAGTTTACTTGGTCTTCTGTCAGGTACTTGATTTGGTACTTCCTGATACTGCAAATTACAAAATAAACAATTTAAAAACCAAAATGAACAATACAGCTAATATTTACTGTAATAATAAATTAACTGTTAATTGGAAATAATTATCTAGTTGCATCTGATAAAGCTAGATTCTTGGCTAGAAAGTACTAAATACCTTCAGGCAATTAACTGGAAGACATATAAAATCATTGCTTATTGAGGTTAAAGATGAGAAAAAACGTTGGGCTGGGAAACAACAGTGAAGGTCATTTAGATGAACAGCCATTACTTATATATCAAATTCAGTCAATCAGTTACTGTTTGAGTCCAAGAAAATTCTAGGAAAGAGAAGAAACCTCTTCATATGACCTTTGTATCCAATAAAATCACATTTATTTTTACAACAGAAAATTGTCCCTACCAATCTACACAACAATTTTTCTATCCGAAAATGATTGTGCATACACAGCTTCAAGAAAATATGTGGGCAAACATTTTATTATCAGCATTTTTTTACATAATATATAGCCATCTCTAATAATGGAAGCACAGTTTGTGAAATACAAATTATATTTTTTCTACCTAAATATATTTATTCTAAGAGCTGTTATTACTGAAACATTATTTCAAATGAGATTTCTATGTACTTTAACTTCTGTAATTTGGGAAAAAAGCTCTGAACTATATTGCAAGAATGAAAGCAGGTTAGTTCTACTTCAGATAACAGCTCTTCAATGCACAGGTGTTACACAGTACCAGGCCTTTTGTACAACATTTTGTACAAGTTGTGTTATGCACATCTACACCTCTTCTTCCTTTAACAGCAAACATGCTACAATTGCAGGTTCAAGAATACGAATTTCAAGCCTTCCTCCTCTGGATCCTTTCTATTCCTCTTTTTTTTTTTTGTAAGTATGAGCAGTTAATCATGTCAGTCAGATTTTTGGGTACAGCAGCCAAGAATCTCTGACTCCCCCCTTAATGAATGAGCAAGTCCTTTTGAAATATTCCAAGCTGGCTGCCACAGAAATGGAAGTATCCAGGTTGCTTCTTAAAAACCTTGATTATGACACTCTTCCATTTTATATTATGGCAAATCAATTAAATTTTTCAAATGGGTTGTTTACTGAATACCAAACAATTTTATTTAGGTTTAGGTCCTTGATTTTATTCTATTTTGGAGAGGATGCTCATAACATCCCTGTAAGTAAATCTCTTAAAATGAATTCCTGTTCCTATCTTTCCAGTTATGTATTGTAGCTCAGTATGCAAATCAATTCTGCTTCTCTCTCTCACTCACGTATACTCATACAAATATTTCTGCCTCCTTCTCAACAACCAGTGCCCCATATTACAAAAAGAAAGGAGGAATTCTGAATTGACTTGTTATCAGGAGCCATCAGATGAACATATTAGTATTATTTATAATTGCTGCATTGTTGCCTAAGGAGCCAGTTGCCAAGGGAATCATTAAACCTACTGATTTTGACTTTTGTAGAGGATTTGAGAAAATTGCTTTTAAAAGAAACATCTTTCATTTTATCCACAAAGTAGAAAAAAGGCTAAACTAGACAGAACAAATATAGAACTTTGAGATGTCTGATAGAAAATTCCCCTGAGTGGAAGCTTCAAATGGGTACAATATATCTTGATTTTTAGAGTTTTTTTTGGTACCATATACTTCAAGGGAAGAAGGGTGATGCATTTAAGCAACTGTCTTGCAAACAATACATCCACAACAGAGTATGAACAATAAACAAGAGACATGTAACTGGTTGTTCAGGAGGAATAATAAAAAAATTGTCAGTGTAAATGTGTTAATTCTGTACTGATATACATATGGTCAGAAATATAAAAAATAAAGCACGCTATACCATCATCCTTTAATGTCCTTCTTAGACTCTTGCCTATGCATCTTGTATACACCCTCTGTGTACTACACATTTTATCCAGTTACTTTCTGGAGGCTCTCCTAAAGCACACAAATACTGGCCTACATCAAGAGTAATTTTTCTCAGTTTACTAAGTGGCAACATAACAGAGAGTAGCTTCCAAAACCATCCTTCTGTTAAAATAGCAGTCCTATCTGATACCACTTTCAGTCACCCTTTTGTCTTCATCCTCCTTTGTATTAGATGACATCACTGAGTCCTTTCCTCAGTTCCACTCTCAATCCCACTGTTGACCCTGAGAAGACACTACTGAGTCGGGATTAGGTAGCAAACTCTCTGGGACTGACTGAATGCCAGTTCCATTCATGTAGTGAAGATACTCCATTTTGAAATGCATGCCCATCAGTACTAGACTACATGTCACAAGAAGCAAACAAATGGTTTCAACACTGTGCAACATTCAGCCTAGTATGCAGCTAAATCCTATCAGCTACTGACTCCAAAGCACTAGCTATTTTGGAAATAGTAAAAGATGAAGCAGAAAGAAAAAAAAATTGCAGACATAATGAGCAGCTTCAACATTGCTCAGGAGGCTGAACCCAAGAATCAATGCATTCAACAACAGATACAAGCAGAGGAAGGTAACCTTTTTTTCCTTGTAGTATTTCTTCTATTTTCAGCATATTTGTCTGGCTTCCCACACCCTTTCCCATGCTTTGGTTGTCCTCCACTTCAGATCACCTCTCCTGCTTCAAAATTGGAGATTCTAACATAGAGAGCTTTTTCTTATTTTGGGAGGGGTTTGTCTATAAGCAGATTCAAATTTTATTCTAAATTTTGGATTCTAACTGTTCAAGTTCTGACCATGTTGTGACCAGTAATTGCCCTTCCTGAGAGGATGTTTCACTCCACATCACCCAGATTTCCACATTCTAAAATGTAAGCACACTCTGGGTCTCTACATTGAAACACTTGGATTTTTGCCAAAAAATGATACCCATTTCCTTTATCTCATGGCTAGATGTAATGACTTGAGGCATAGTTCTAACATCAGGTGTACCAGTGAATCATTTCCATACAATAAAATGGTAGAATTTCTGTCTGGAAGCTCTTCTCTCAGTCTTAGCAGCAAATATGAAAACTGAGCCACAAATATCTTTTCTTTAAATCATGTACACTACTGAGTGACTAGTACTACTAGCAATAACTGTGCATAATTACTTAAATAATGTTGTAAGAGTGGATTTACCAACCTGTAAGTATATCATATTTTAATCATACCAGACAATTATCATTACATTTTACCATTGAAACAGACAAAACCATTTCAGACAAATTTGCAAATGTAACCGCTCTTCATCCAGTTATTTATTTTTTAAAAGTTATAAAGATATATATCAATAATTTCATTTTGGTACAACTATTGTAATAAGTAGTGGGAGCATGTGAAAACATATTACTCAAGACATCCCACATGAATGCCATGTTAATCCACAAATATCCTATGTCTTATTCTATAACAAGGATTAAAGTTCAGAAAATGTCTGCAGAAGCATTTGGAATTATGGTAGATTACAGCATATTTTGAAATGATGAGAAATTAATGAATTTTTACCTAAAGGATTATTTTAACTCCAAATGGTAAAGAGGTTATGGAAGAAAAATGACATTTTGTTTGCAGAGAATATGCAGTATCAACATAGGAGAAAAGAGGATGAGAGTATGCTTGACAGAAAACTTTAAATAATTTCTCAAAAACTTAGCTAGCAAAAGTCAGTGAAACAAATATTGATATCCTTTGTCCTTTTGTAAATTATCATAGTGTTAAAGATGCATTTATTTGCCTTCTTATCCTTTTCCTTATATCAGCAACTCCAAAATGTAATATAAAATCTTTGTTCCATATTATGAAGCATTAAGCAATAAAAGGATATAAAACTTCTCTGTTCTCCATTCTATAATTTACATAAAGAACATTTTCACCAAAAGATAAGTTCATATTAGTCCTAAGATGGATCATAACAGAGCAACTGTGCTGAAGCATGGATAAAAAATGTCTATAAAGACCACAGGTAAAGTGTTAGCAGGAAATTATTTCTGAAATCTTCAAGAGTCTGCGGACTTCCTGAGATCAATTTCACTATGTCCTAGTTTGGACTTATATGATGCAAAATCTTTGTTATTGCTCTGAGATGGCCTCAGCAGTTTTCAACATTTAGAAGCTTTCGAGTCTTTAGCTGTAAAAGGTTTTTTTGCTCACAGTTTAATGGCAAGATTTGTCCTTGGTAGTTGAAGAACTTCTAAGAATATCCTTCCGTGTGTGTTGAACTTCCTTGCTTCTTATCTATTCAAACTTTCTTTTTTTTACAAATTTTTGAAGCTGAAACATCATTAAGAAAAGACAATTTAAATCCTTTGTGAGGACAAATGTTAAATAATTCTCACCGCTCTCAGAATCTTCTCTCTATTAGCACACTTACGAGCTCTGATAGCTCAAAGCCAGATGTTTCCCAGTTGGATGGGGGTGGGCACAAAGCAGAGTTTTATGTGCTTAATTAATCTTAAACAGAAAAATTCTAGATCTTCCCAGATGCTGAGAGAACTATTTCAGCATTTACATTATTTTAAAAATTTCATCTATTAAACAACCTCTCTTTTGTATCTGCTTCCTCTATAGTATTTTACTTTTTTTTATACAACTATTTCTCCTCTTTCAGTAGCGTACCACTACAGGACAAAATGCATACCTCGTCAAAGCAGCACCTAAGTTACTTAGATATGAATTGTGCTACCACGTGGGTTTTTTTCTCTATGTTGGACTAGAGAGAGTTCCTGGAGATGGACATAGGTGTTGCCCGGGAAATTTTTGATTCAGAATTTCTTTGTCTGGTAGAAAATGGTGAAATCACCTAGACAAAAGTTTCAAAAGAAATACACTGTTTTTGCCCAGGACTGTGTAGGGGATACTCTCAGAGTGAGCAAAGACTCTATGGTGACAAGAAGATGGCTAAGCAGGTTTGGGCTACACACAAATTTCATATTTTTTCTCTGAATTAGCAGAGAAGGGATTTAAATCTTTCACAATTCTGGTGTTTTTTCAGATTATTTATTTCTGCTGTTAACTGTCCTGAACAATGGGCGACTTTCCCCTACCACCACCTGAAAAGACAAGAAAAGTTTCACTCTGTTGTGGAACAGAATCAAACAATGAAGGCCATAGTAGTGACTGTTGAGTTTTTTGCAAGTTGAAACTCCTATTTTTAAGTTGTTCCTAGCAATAATTCCTAATATTAAGAATTGGTAATTTCCTTTTGGTCACCAGAGGAGTATGCTCGATGCTTGGTCTTTTTTTTCCAGAAATGTGGACAGGACCTTCTTTGTCAGATTTCTAGAAAACAGCCCAGTGACTCTCATTCTGAGGTACATTTTGTGTAGCCAAGGCAAGTTTTTGTTTTCTACTTCCATCTGTCTAGAAAGCTTCATGAAATATTCATGTGATATGAGTTTTTTTCAAAGGAAGACTACATGCCGTATTTCTGAGTCACTAATTTTAGTAGGAGCTGGAGTGCTATAAATGAAGCCCTGTGTGCATGAAAGCTCTGCTTTAAGAGTATGCCATTTAAGAGTGCCATCTTTGTTGCTACAAAAGGAAAAGCGGTGGCATTCCTTCCAGTTATTACTTTATAAATTGGAATTTCCCTTATTGTCTATAATTTCCTTTTTTGTTTTTAGCCCACAAAGCAGAAAACTAGTATTATATGTTAGCTGAAGCAGCTCTTTGTTAGAAAAATGCATAATCTTGAATAAACAAGAACACCCTCTCTCTTTTTTCTTTCAAGCCTTTCACTGTATGCCAGTGTGAAACCCAGAGGACAAGCGATGATTTCCCTGTGTTTACTGCGTACACATACTTAAAGAGTTTCCTCTGTTACAGACCTTTTATAAAAGTTTAATTCCACCAAATTTCCTATGTTTATTTCCCATAGAGTGTAATCCAGGTTTGGAAAGAGTACAGATGTTACCTCTTCGATCACTTAATCTCAGTGGGTAAAATGCCAAAGACCAAAAAAGAAAACAGATGGGCAGAAAGCCTTTCAAATCTCAGACTGAACAGGCCTGTTTATTGGAACCAGCTAAGAGAAAAATGTCTTGACTATTTTTTATTTCATTTCAGATATTTTAGAGAATGAGTAATGGGGAAATGAAAACACTTCTAAATATTTTAAATGATTGATTTAACAAAACATAAGTAAAAATTACAGTATCTATAATAAAGACAATCTACAGGCCCTTATATCTTCCAACATTTTTCATAAATACACTGTATTTTTTATTCTTTCAACATTTCTGTGAATTTTTTCAGAGAAGTTCTTCAGGGAATGGGATTTTTTCTGATAAGAAGCTAGAGAAACATCCATTCAACTAAGTAAACTTTTTAGAGTGTCTTGTATCTAAGACACCCTCAACTGCAATTAAAACAAATCTGAACATACTTATTTCAGAAAAAAAAAGCCCCATCTGTCTCTTGAAATGTATTATTTACTATTTTCATCAAAGTAGCCCCAGTAGAGGCTGGTAAAGTAGAGGTCATAACTCATTAGTTATGGACGCTCATGCAAGGCATTCTATAAACACAGACAAAGTACTTTCAAAAAAAGTCTGACACATTCCAACATTACATGCCACACTACAATGTTTGATTTGAACTCCACAATGAATAATTTAAACCTACATATTCAGGCTCCACAGCATATGTTTTGCACATGCCAAATTGAAGAGGACGAGATGTTAGCAAACCAAGAAGATGCTCTGCAAGCAACTCCATCTAAAATGTGTGTTTTAAACTGTGAGCACATCAAGAAACAACCGATGGCTTTATGTGCATATGCTGTCCTGCATACTGGGCTCTGCAGTTGCTTAGACTCTTCTAATGCCTTCTGACAGCATGATGATCTCCCTGGTAAACATGTTCCTGGGCTGCTTATCCTGCCAGTGGCACTGAAGAGGAGACAGGTTTTCTGTTGCTCCTGTCAGCTTCCAGTTAGTTTGTTGAAAAGTGAGAAATTTGTCTGCTGATTTGTAGAAATATACCACTCAGCAGTACTCGGGCTGTGGCAGGAATAGCTGGCAGCACAGCTTTTGCTGGTAGAGTCCCATGTCTTGCAGGGTTGAGGGGAAGTCTCTGATGACTTGCTGAGTAAGAGAAAGAGCCTATAAATCAGTAAAATCCTTTGCAAATCTCCTTAAACACTGAAAAACTTTAATTCCCCAACAGTAAAATGAGGGCCACATATGTTAGAAGACTGCCTGTGGAGATAATGGTTTCTTTTTCTCCTGGCCATCAAGTAGACTTGCAACATCTCTTCAGCCTGGGCACTGCAAGTCCTTCTAATATGATTGCTCTTATCTCCCCCACATAGCAGCAGCAAACTTTTTTAAAATGTATATGCAAAACTGGTCTTACACAGTGATTTCTTTGAATGTCTGACTTTTCCTGGAGTGTCACTGCCCTCAAACAATACACACATACACAAATTCCTGTTGCTCCAGTTTGACACCATTGTGCTCCTTCTGCATCTGCTAATTCTTTGTGATGTCTCAGCACAAATGGCATAGTTCATCAAACCATAGCAGGTGTTAAAAAAACAAACACGAAGTAAAAACCCAAACCAACTCTAGAGCTCAATTACACTGACCTAAAGAGCCTCCTACCATGTAGTTCTTGCATTAAGATGTAACTTTGCAAAAATCATTCCTGCTGGGTTATAATGTGCTTATTTTTTATTATTATTTTTTTAAATCTCCCACTTGTCAGGCAAAAAGCCATGATGTGGATGTTGGAACATTATGAAAATGAATTCATAAGCCAAGTCTATCTGCCAGAGTGTTCTTGCTAAATGCTGCAATGAGTGAGAGACTCAGCATGTGGCCAGCCAAAACTGCTTCATGAAAGAAAGTAAGAAAAAAAGCAAGGGAATGAGGGAGAGAAAACATTTCTGGCATCTATTTAATGATCATGCAGTTACATACACGTAAAACCCCCAGGGCCAAGAAAAGGTCTCTTGATTCAAATCAGTGACCAGTCTGGTAAAGCCAAGACAGAAGAATTAACATCAGTCCCATGGTTCCCCTACCACGCACATCGGATGAGGGCGGGTCTGTGAACCATGGAGCCCAGAAAGTTGTTCATTTGGTGTGCTCACAGCCAGCATCCCTGACTGCTAGGGCCAGTGCAAAGGTAGGAAAGGTAAGATACAGCCACAGCTGTACTCACAGTGTCAGCGAGGATCCAGATGACCTTACACCAACTGTAAAATGAGAGCCAGAAAGCCTTCTCTCCTAAAATGAATCTACACACTTTTTTTGTTTCATTTATTGCTCTGCTGATGGGGTTGTCAAGCCTCACCTCTGAATTCTCCTCTCTTGCCCAAGCTGCCTGCTGTCTGGTGGCAGAGCACTATGTGCAGCTCTCCCTCTCTCACCGCAGTTTTTGTACTTCTCTTGTAGCACACTTTGGTAATCTGTACACTCTCTGAAATTGTGTATCAAAGCAATTAGTCACTTCTTTTACACCTTCTTACAGTAAAGGCCTTGGCATTACTGCATCACCTCATGTCAGGCAAAATCCTGGTCTTAACTTACAGCGACCATAAAGAGCACTTCACTCTCCACCCTGTGCTGAAACTTTTCAAAGTGTCACTTGCTTTTGAAGTGTTATTAATTTGTCATCTCATTACCCTCAAACAGTTAAGTATCTCTGTCAAACACAACAGTACAATGATAAGTAGACTTCTAAATCAATCTTATACAATTAACAATAAATTTAGGGGTGAAACTGAGACTAGATTAAAAAATGCCCTGGAGATTGAAACTGGACCAATGAGTTGGCAAAAGTCCAACACAAATGCCCGTAAGATCAATTTAGAGGACATTGGTATGTGCAAAGTAAGATTTGTAATGCCTGCAATGTACTGTGGCATAATTAATAAAGTATGCCTGGGGTAAAAATCAAAAGAACTAGTTAAAGAAGAGCCACTCCCTTCCAATTAGGTTGGAAATAAACTGTGTAATATGCTGGAAACTGCAGAGCACATGTCCAAGCGCAAATATGACAAAGATAAGGTGAGAACAAACTGCACTGTATTTGATCTCTAAACCTCAGCGAAATTTTAATTATACAAGCCCTGTTCTAAATGTTTTCATTCTGTCTCTTAAGTGCTGTTTAGCATTTTAGCACAGCTTTTTGGTTCTCTTTCTCCTAATGTATATTCTTCCCTGTTCATAACCCTCCTTTTTCCATAAAAAGAAAACTGATTACTGACATTTTGACCAGCAATGTCACAGAACTGCCCATTACCCATCTTCCTCAATGGTACATGTTGCAATGTTACAAGCCTTACCAAATGCCACCCAGTTGTAAGCGAGTCCTTTAACAAATGACAGTCTCACTTCCATTTCCTGAAGACTTTTTGGAGCAGAAGCTGGGAGAGAAACGTAACACTGTCATTAGCCAATTTTTTTCGGTAAAACTGATGAAAATAAACCCACAAGCTAACTGTTGCGTGAGTGTGCCATTCCCATAGGCGTTCTAAATAAAGTTAGAAAACTGGGGTCATGATCATAGAGGGTAGTAGTGGAGATCAGTGCTTTGAACCTAACACCAGACTTTCAAATTCAAGCTGAGAACAAAGGTCCCACTGCTGCAATGAACATGGTCTGCCGTGCTTGCACTGCACAGGGTTTGTTGCAGATTAAGGCAAAGCTACTACACTTTATGGACATTCTTACTCTGGTTTGTTGCCTGCAGAGAAAAATTTTAATCTTTCCTTTCTAGACTGTTGTTTTTCTAGAAGGAACATGCAACACAGACTGCCTCAGCTAAAAGAAGAAAATCCAATTCTCAGGCCTGTCAACATTTATATACTGAGTTGCACCGTTAACACACTTCATAGCCTTTTTCAGCTATTAATTTGCAGTATGCTGCTACTGCCTGTACCTTTTCCTACCTCCCCAAGTGCAAGTTATAAGCATTACTGTCATCTGCCATCCATCAACCCACTGTGTGTTAGGCAGGAACACTGGGCATCAAGTGGGAAAGAGACTTCTCTTTCACAGGATCTCATATTCAGAGACACCATGTTAAAAGACACTTAAATACAGACTTATGTTTTGTGCTTCTTCGCATCACAATACTCTGTCAGACTCCACCACATGAGCATTCCATGTGGTCTTTCAGAATATGTGACACTGTATCTCCACTATGTTTTAAAACTCCTTTATGCTGTGTACACACTGACACAAAACACTACAAATGTCTTATTAATGTCACTGAACACTTGCCACACTCCTCTGCCAGCAATTTTCAGAGCAAGAAGACAAGCGCGGTGATCTGCCAGAGAAGAGGCACACTGAAGGAGCACCTACTCCTCTTTCCTTTCATTGCACAAGGTCAGACTCATCTCCCTGCACCACCATTGGAGAGGTGGACAGTTAACCCAGTTTGTTCAACACACAGTCACACGCCACCAAGCTGCTCTAATTAATTCTCTCACCCATCAGTTCAGTGGCAATTCAGAGAGTACAAGTATCTCCATCCTCCAGATAACCACCACTAGCTTCTACCAGCTCCATGTGGGAGTCCACCAAAGGGATCGTGCCTGGACTGTCTGTACTGGGTCTCATGAATTTGGTTTTCTGCAACTTGGTATTATAAAATGGGCCAGAATGACCACAAATCATTTTCATTCTGCATGAATAAAGTTAATGGTCATCTTGGACTAGGCTTTCAGGGTTCTTTTCATATTTGTCTGTTGAATATAATATGCATTTTATTGACTGGAGAGACTTTTCATTGCCATATTAATTCTTATCGTGATTTCACATATTAAGTTATTACTTTCTAAGAAGTAAATCGTCCACTTTTAATTTTTTTAACATCTGCTAACATAAATTTTTAGTATATTTCACTTATGATCAAGTATTCAGAGCTCTTTCATATAGTCTCAAACTAAAGGCCCTAAGCAGAAATACTTATACAGAGCATTTTGCACTGAGGGCAGAGACGAGGTCATTGAAGCAGCATAAACTAATCCAAGAACTCAGAAGTGAGAGGAAAATGCTTGTGATGACCTTCCACTTTGTACAATGATTTATCTAAAACAAATGTTCCTTTAATTTGCTTTATAATGGTAATCACAGGAAATGACTGGCCAGCTCTCAGAGGTTTATCTGCAGTAATTAAACATTTTCTACTCCAGAATTTCTCTTTCCATTGATGAGGGTAGAACTGCAATTCACTTCGGCTGGAAACACACTTCTAGAAGGTCAAAAAATAAACTTGTGCCATTTCCTTCACCTTCCATTAAAGATGTATCAAACTACCCATGAACATTCATACTGTATATCATTGAACATGAATGGGCTCAATGACCTGTACAGAACAAGGGTATTGAGCAACCCATTAGACATGCTGACAAAAATACAATATTTGGGTCATATTATACAACATAAAAATAATTACTTCAAAGTTACACTAAAAGATACAGCTTACTTAAAACTACAGAAAACTTTTATTCTTCACAAGTCATTTTGCTAACAGAAAAGGAAAAATATATTTTTGTTGTGGGTTATCATTATATTTAAATGCAGTCTTGAAGTCAGTATTATAGCATTGTATAGTCACAAGCTGTATTTTAGAATCTAAAAATTAGTGCATACCACAAGTATTGTCGGATCTTGTGTTTAATTTTGCACTTCTTTCTACTCAAGAAAAACATTCTGAGTATTTAAACCCTCCAATACAGCCTTAATTTTTTTTTCTTTCATAACGCATTTGCAGATTAAGTAGCAATCTGATATCAGGAAAAATCTAGTTTTCTCATCATTTATGACAGAAACTTCATTATGGAAAAAAATGACAAACAAAGAAGCCAGTAAAGGTTCTCCATTATAACCAGGCTCAGATAAGGTTTGGGGTATGAACAGTCCCCCCTATACAAGAATTTTGCATTTAAGAAACTCTTTCATGCCAAAATATCTCAACCTTTACCAATCTGACTGCTAAAGGACATACCTGAATGAATGAAAGCAAAACAGGAAATCTCATTAAATGTTGCCAGCAGCCTCGAATCATTATGAATTTTCCAATACAGCATCTGATAATTATATTAGTTTTCCAATAATGTAGTTAAATGTCTCTCATTACAACTAATTGAGAAAGTACAACAGATTACCCTATCTTACAGCTTTATGAAAAGAAAATCATGTTTGATCAGCTCTGCCAACAGTTGAATGCATTGACATGCACGAAAAGTCACAAAAATGTCAGCACTTACCTTTCTGTGGGTCAGAATTCCCTTACTGGATATTTCTTCCTATATGAACTTCCAAAACTGACCTACAAAAAGTTGTGTGAGACTTTATGTCCACAGTAATTCTTTGATCACAGTCATAAATATTTCTAGTTACCAAGTCTAAACAGGTTGTTAATTTTCTGTAAGTGTCAAACTCAGAAGCTTTCCTGGTACTCCTGAGACTTAAACTGTCTCTGACCTTCAGGGCCACAGTTCTGGGGACAGTCCAGTTAGCTTTACACAAATGTCTTTGAGATACAACCTGCAGGCAACAGGACAGGGCATAACTGGAGCTGCACAGTCTTCACTACTGGCAATGAGGAGCATGCTGGAGGAAATCCAGATGAAACTTGTAGGGTTGGCAGTCAGGCTGGTTTCCCCCCCAAGAGAACAATAATATCCACATTACTATTGTTATTATTATTACTACAGTTATCCAGCTAAGTAGAGCTATAGCTAGTAGAGCCTTGTATAGCTAGGTGCATTAGGCACCGAGGTGGTAAGACAGACAAAGCGCACAGAACCTACTGTGCCGGTTGTGGCAGAATTGCCCTTTAAGCCTGAGCAATGGGCATCTCTCAGCATCTGCATTGTGAAATCACATCAGAACTATGAAGCCTATTTGGAGGCAAAAAATTAATGGCCATTCAATTCTGAACTCCGATATAGTCCTTGGCAGCTTACTTTTTACAAAATTAAAAAACAAATGAACAAACGAAAAGCTGAGGCAATAAAGGAATTTGCTTTTTTAACATGCCCATAAATGTCTTCACCTAGAGGTTCCAAACTCATAATCACTTAAAACAGGATGACAGAGAGAAGATGCAACTCTAAGTGAGATTCAATTATTCATGGTAGCATTTGCAGTCACGAGCATGACACCAATGGCCTGCAACCAGAAACAGTGTGCAATTACTCTTCTAGCTCTATTTTGATACCATCTCCTGTACATCACCCATGTGTTTCAGAGACTTCAGGGCCGGAGGCCATGAGGAGCATATGCTTTCTATTGCTTTACTCACTTGTGCCTACAGGCTAGAGAGCAGTGTGGTCACTGTGCTCAGCTATTTGGTGCTGAAGTCCTGCCCTTCATGTCCAGGGCAGCAGAAGGTAGCCATGGTTCCATGCCACAGAAGGGCTCTTCTGCCCCTGTCCAAAGGAGAAAGTACAGCTAGTGGATAAAAAAAATGATTAGGAGGACATAGGAACATCTCTGCGCAGCTAAGTCTGAATACATCTCAGTATTTCAAATGCTTGGCAAGAAAACCTGTAGAAACTTTGCTTTCACATATGAAACAGGCTTCTGTCTAATAAGCACAAGTCTACAATAATAGGATGCCTATAGTAATATCAATAACAATAATAATTATGTTGATAAAGGAGACAGTTCTGTAATAAATATTATGGTGATTAATTTTCCAGAACTTTCAAATGGCCATTTCAACCCACTGTCTTTATATATTATGAACACTGCATATATGTCATAATTGATTTTATTTTTTTTTTAACTTACAGCTTTTGAAATATTTACAGCTTCAATCAGCAACAGACACAAAATATGCATGGAAAAGACAGTACAGGGGACACCTATGATGCGTTTGAGAAGTGCTGCATGGAAAGAGGTACAATTATTAAAAGACATGAAGATACCACAGAAGAGATCACACTGTGTGAGAGAAAAAAGTATTTTGCAAAAGATTTAAAACAATTAATTCTAAATCTAAATTAAGCTTTCCTTTCTTCTACATACCATTCATTTCTGCCCTGATAGCAATTTTTCTGATTAGTAAATAGGCTGCCCAAAGCAATAAATTTATTTAGAAAGATGGGCAATAGGAATGGATAAGAGAGCACTGCAATGAGCCAATAAATTATAGCTGTGTCATGTCTCTCTATTCAGGAGCCACTAGCTGCCATCCTGGCTGCTTCCATACAAGCACTACTTGGTTAATATCAAGTACAAATTTATCAGTCAGCAACAATCTATCCTCTCATAAACTTAAACCTGGGAATGGCTTTTCACTGACTGGCAGGACAGATTATTCAAAGTCCTTTTCTGTCTGCATCCAACATAAATTTTTTTCAAAAAGCTTGAGAGAAAGTGGTCATTATTTAAAGGTCAGTTTTGGAGAAAGGTAATGAATACAGTTAAGAGTCCTGAAAACCATCTAAAACAAACCTGAACAGAAAAGATGGACTGTTAGAGCCAAGGTGGGAACACAGTTAAGATCCACTGCTGAATATAAAAACTTACTGGGTCCCTCAGTGAATATTTAAAATAATTCAAGTCATTTGCACTCCTTCAAATGACCAAAACCAGTATTTAGAGTGACTGTGTGTGTGTGTGTGTGTGTGTGTGTGTGCACGTGCATGTCTGCGTTTCTGGGGGAGGAATAAAGCTTGAAATCACAAAATTGAGATTAATTTATTTTGCTCTCATTTAATTTGGCATTTTTCTAAGTGGGGCAGACAGTGCCCCAGGGGTAGAATGGAACCTGCAACCCATAAAATTCCAGCTATTTCAAAAGAAAATCTAAATTCTCCTTATCATGAAAAACAACAGTGATTTAAATGTCAGCAAATAGAATTATTTATCAACAGTTGCACGACCTCACAGAATGAAACCCAATTCAACACTATTCTCAAAGAAACCATATCCCTTTCTTCAGTGCAAAGATGGGAATGAAAATGAGTACTGTAGTGACTGATAAAGGGGAGCTATTGCTTTCCAATAAGGTAAATGGCACAAGCCTGATCCCAGAGTAATTTGGCATAAAACTGGTTTTCCTGGTAACATGAAAAGGACATTGTGTGTGGAGTCTCTTCCCATTGATTCATTCCCTCTTTTCAGGCCGGAACAGATTGTCTCCTCTAGTGCAAACCCAAGTGACATCTGATTCACGTACTGGCAGCCGTTCAAGCCTATCTGGACAAGCAGGCCTCCGTGAACTGGGGACTTCAGGGTTTTTTTCCACAGCGTTTATCAGCAGTTTTCATGCTGTTGAAATGATCTTGGCAGTGCCGCTCACAGTAATCCCTCAACCCTTTGTGCCACGGCTGTTTGGAAACACAGCTCTCCTTACTTCTAGGCGTGTTATCTCAAAAGACTTCAGCCTAGGAAGGCTGTGCAAATGATCAGTTAAATTGGACTCCTCAGACAATTCAGATGATGTACAAAATCAATGCCCTGTAAAAACTAATATAATTTTTTAAAATGCAATTAAGTTAACTAGCTGCCTATTTAACCTTAGCATTTAAATCCCCCAAGGGCTTGGAGCCTGCGAATGGTAGAACACTGCAAACATCACCTAAATACATTTCCTCTGGGTCCTAGTCATGTCCTCAGGTGCCAGAAGCCACTCTGGGCATTCAATTAGCAAACGAAAACCAATATGTTAAATTCATGTAAGTAAGACACATGCTTAAACACCCACAGTGTCTGGGGGGACAGTCTGTGGAATAATAGAGCAATTTGTTGTATATATGAGGGGAAGAATTTTATTTATCTGTACCTACAATCACACCCAGGAGCTGGATAAAAGAAGATGCCAAGTGAAACAAATTCTGTTAACAGCATGCCTCAAAGTATCTATGAGTGAATGTCTTACAACTTATTCCCTGAGGGAAGAAAAGGAACCAAATCTGTACCTATATATAACCATCAGCACATGGTACAGTGTTTTGTATTGCGGATGAGATGTTATCCAATGAAGGCTCCTAAGAATAAAGCAAATTAAGACCAAACCCAGGAACTCTGGGGAGTCCTGGAAGTAACCAAGGATGAAAGCACAGCCTATTTCAGGCATTTATTAAAGCATTTATCTATTTGGTACATAAGCATCAGTTCTTCAAAGCCAGTCTGAAACACTGCAACAACCAAGATATAAGCAAGCTTAAACAGTACCAGACAAACCCATTCAAAATTACAAAAGGCTGGATGAAAAAAATTGCCATGGGTCAGTGCAATGTCAGAAGAGGAGGAAAGATTTGATATGACTACACTGAAAGATGCCCATGCTCAACACACATCAAAAAATAACTTCACAATTCAGCAGTTTGTATACAAGATGACCAAAGCCCAAGAATGAAACCTACTTGAAAAAGATTTCTATAGCTGTTCCTGAAATTGCACATTAACCATCTTTCTGATCACATTAGTAGCGTAACAGCTGAAAGAAAAAAGGTACAGTAACTCCAGCCTTCAAAGTAGAAAATGCTTACTTGTGAAACAAAAGATAGGAAGTATATACAAAAACTATCCTTGAAAATAACCCTTAAACTCATTAATATTATGTGTCATTTAAAGATCAGTGAAACATGCAAAAAGGTGATGGCAATGTTCTAGTGATAGGAGGAATTAAGTAGTAAAATTCTATTTATTTTTCAATGAGGAATAATTTATTGCCAAGATTAAACAATGGACAGAAGATAGTTTGTTTTACCTATGAGTACAATTCTCACAATCATTCAAACAGGATATACCGTTATTTAATGTGGTAGTATTCCAGATGCAAAGCTCATCAGATTTCTCCTATTATCAATCATTAAGGGCAGATCAACTTGTCTTTTCAACCTTTGAGAAGATGCAGGGAAAAAAACCCAAACATTTATCTTTATACGTAAAATACACATGATAATGTAGACAACATTTTGGTGATGAATCTGAGATCTGATGTAGTAACACTTTGCATTATCTACTAAATATGACAAAATGTAGACCTAAAGGTTATGTAAAGATGAATAATGTGACTGTGTGGTGTAGTTCCTTGCCATGTCAATAGCATTCTTCAGCAGTTTTAACTACATACCACTTGCATGCAGTATTTCTGTATTGAAAAGAGAGTCCTTAGATGATGGATAGATTAAGAAAACAAGTTTACTGAATCCTTTCAGTTTATGTACTGATTTACCAGTCCCTTCAGCATGGAATCAAACACTTCTTTTTGCTGTAATAGGAACCTGTACCCTATTTTCCTCTTTGTAAAAAATTACATTCTTAATCAAAGTCTTCTTTCACTTACCATAGTAGTAATTTAAACTGTGAATTAAACCAGTCATGTCTTGTCTTTACTCTAGATATGTTGACTTAATGAGTGCCTCCAGTCTGAAACCAGGACACACTACTATCCTTCACCTGCATATACAGCCTTTTTTAAACATGTCTGGTCTCACCTTACATAACCTCCTGATGTATTTACCACATGAATCAAAAAATAAAGTGTTCTGTGATTTTTATAGTGTCCAGTATAAAAGAGCTGGGGCTGTAAGGCACAATCACAGTCCAAATATGATATAATTTAATATAATATCCCCATTACGCAAATAATTTAATATTATATGTTAAACACATGATCTTATGTAAAAGCCTTCAGAAATTAATCATTAATCATCTTCACAGCTTAAATTTCTGCACGTGGGAAAATTGTTTGGATAAGTTATATGTTACTGATAGAAAAATAGATTGCCCTGACATGCATTCAAATACAAGCATATATTTTCATCATTTGAGATTCAAGACCTGGCTACATACTTTGCATATGTCACTAATGTGGCACTTCATGCTATGCCACTGAACAAACATCCAACTGGTAAGTAAGAAAGATGGCATCACTAGAATGTGTAATTTCTATCACAGTTTCAGATGTAATTACAGTCTGTGTACATATTTACAGGATAACAGGCATTATGAGCATGTGGACTATAATTTACCAGTTTTTAGTGGAAAATGTCCTTTATTTGAGGTTTCCTTTACAGTCAAGCTCTCTACCAGAAACTTAGACCTTAGTGAAGATAAGCTTCAGGGAAATGGTACAGTAATTAGCAAGTACAAGAGCTAGTTCCATGGGGAACTCAGAAATAAGAGCTTTCCTGCTGGGATAAATAGCGGCAGTATGGAAATCAAAATGTTTTGTTATAACACTTGACGGTATTAAAATCAGTCTCCGCTGAATTCTCTCATGTGGGAATGAAAATTCTTTTGTGTAGTGACTGACCCAATTAAGAAATATCTAATGTCAAAATAGAAGCTTCAAGTAATTTTTCAGATGAGAACTTTAAAAAACCCAGAATCATATTAAGAAACACACACTGTTTCCCCAACATTCTAAGCAAGCAAAGTTCTCACATTTTTGTCTCTCGCACTGTGAATGAATATTCTAAATAAACTGGACATTTGTAATATGCGGCAAACAACTTGATGTCATTTGTCATTACAGTGGTCTTATTATTCTGTAGAGTGCCTATGGACAGGCAGAATAAAAATACGTAAATTTGCCAGAAAGCCAGTATATTCTGCCCTTAGCTGTATGCGCCTCTTTGCTTACTGTGTATAATTAGCATACAAACATAAACTGTTGTCAGGTTTCTTATTCAGTTGCTTTGCTATAAATATAAGTTGAATCAACAGGTCAAATTAGGTTTTACACAAGAAAAGAAATAAAAGCACTAGTCTTTAAATACAGAAGAATCATTCTGCAGCCATTCAACAGCTATTACACTCTACTTTGCAACGATCTTGAAAAAGCTGATTTGGTAATACAAATGTGCTTTGCATATTCTATAAAGGACATACAAACCATTTCCTTAAATTAGCAAAGTTAAGTTGATAAACAGCAAGAGTTTAAAAATTTCTTTTTATGCCAAATGGGAATAATTGTAATTTGATTAGAGTTGTTCTATCATAGTACAACTTCGTTTTATGACATAAATGTAATTTGACCACATTCTAGAATATTTTTCATGGGAATACTCATTCACTAGGATGTCATGAAAGACGTTAGTTTTTTCTCCCTCTTAGAAGACTACATTACCATCTCTACAAAAGCAGAACACTAAGACTTTTCACTAGGCTCCTATGTGCCCATGAAGACACCTGTATCAATAAACTAAGAAGTTTTTCAAAGTGGAAATTAAAATTCCAGCTCCTACTATAAATTAAATCACTCTGTAATATAGTTTCACAACAAAACAGTATTTCTTGTGGCATACAGTCAAGTAAAAATAAAGCAAATGGTCACATACATACACACGTGTGTGTGTTTCTATGTGTGCAGGCCCATGCACACACACGTTATTGTGGATCAGAGGAAATGATTCATTATTCCATCTTAATTCTGTGTAGACACTTGTCAGCATTGCAGACCACTTCCAGTTTAGCAAAAATGAAAGCAAGGTTTGTCTCTGCTTCAGAGGAGTCCAACTCAGAAAAGGATTTGCAGATTTGGGTTCAGAAGCACGGGCAGAACAGTGTCACTAACACTGTACTGATCTAAAGTAAAGGTTGTCATCAAATAAAGAATTTATGACTATACACGGCTTTTGGACTAGATCTATAGCCATAATTGATTTCCTCAAATATGTAAAGTATTTAGGGAAAGAATGGAGTCTCTGCTGAATCAGAGTCCATATGCTTCATCTAAACAATGTTAATTAAAAACACTAAGTTAACTGGAGCTGAAAAGTGTTACTCACAAGGGTCAGCTCAGTGTTCTTCTGAGTGATGATGCAACCAGTATTTCAATTCAGAGGAACTAGTGGGCTCCATCAGGAACAGACCCAGTTGGAGCAGGGAGAGGAGGCAGAGAGGGCTGAGGGGACTCCAGTGATGCCCTATCCCATCCCCACCCACATTAGCATGTTTAATGTGACTGTGTAGCATAAACATTATGCTGCTGACACTGCAGCAGGAGCCTGCAAGTGGTATCAGTCATGGTTAAGGCTTCTTAGGGTAGGGAAGATATTTACATACTAAAAGAGGTGAATGGGAGAGAGGGGCAGGCAGGATGCCCTCATTTCCTAATGATGTTGTTGCCCTGCATGTTGTGATAAAGTAGCAGTTTGCTAGGTGAAGCCTACAAGAAGATATACAACCCACAGTTCCTTAGAACCCTTCTGCCATGGTGATGTACTTACAACGTTATAGCAAATCTTTTTTTTTTCACAAAACATGGGTATAGAATAATTTAGTAAGGCAAAACAAAACAGCTTATATAATAATCTGTCATATGAATGGCTCTGCTGCTTGCCATACTAGCATAGGTTAACTCCAACGAGTTCTTGGCAGCTTTGATTGTTCCCCTCCTTTTTATCACAGCACCTTTCTTGACATCAGAGTGTCTGTTGTACTTTACTTTACCCATAGATCTCTTTTCCCCCAAATTCACTGCTTCCATTACCTGTGTGTCTCGACCCATGCTGTACAGACCAGGGAGGGGTTGTGATGAGTTTGGAATTCCCTTGGGCGAAATTAAGGTGAAAGGACACCAAACGAACAGTTAAACATTTTATTTATGGCAGAAGCAGCCTGAATTTGGAAGGTGTAACAGTAGGCGGCAGGGTTTCTCACAACAGGAATTGGCATGAGACTACCTCAGTAAACCATGCAACCTGTGCTAACCACATATACATCAATTCAGGGAATAAGGAGAGCCCTCCCATTGAGTCACAAGGTTCAGAGTGGACCCCCTTGCTTTCTAGACTCCTCAGAGAAGAGCCTAGGGGCAGCTGGATCTGGTCCTCGTCCCAGACTTGGTCAACCATTTATGTCTAAAGGGATGAGGTGTAAGGATTATGAAAAAGGGGAGCGAAAGAGAGAGTGAGACAGAGAGAGAAAGAGGAAAAGAAAAGAGAAAGATTTCACCAGTCCTGGGTCCAGCATTCGTCCAGCCAGCCTAGAGGTCCAGTTCTGGTGGGCACACGTGCATGGGGCTTCAGTTTGTGCCCTTTTATAGTCTCCTTGTCCCTCCTTTGGGTGGGCACTCGAACTCGTTATGCTAATTAGGTGCCATGTATGGTTTGTACCTTCAGAACCTTCGAGAAATGGGTCAGTAAAGAAGACTATTCAGGATGTACCCTAATATACCTTTATCAGTGTTCTCTTGCAAGCTGGTCTTAAACTCAAAAATATTAATCCCTTCCAAGGTATATGTAGGAGACTGCCACTACTTTTTAGAAATACCACGTACGTATCACCTTGCAAGTTTAAGCTTGTGTGGTTTGTGATAAAGTTCAGAGGTCAGTCAATTCCCAAAGATAGAGAACTGGTGGTCAGCAGAGCAGAACTTGTGCACAAAGGAACAGGGAAAAATTCCTGAAGCTCCTTGTTACTGCCAGAGCTTAGTGACGTTTAATTGAGTCAGCTTGAGCTCCACAAGCATCACGTAAGTCTGTATATGTTTGAGTTGTTGAAAATTTGAGGAGAGGAAAAAATGAAAACAATTAAAAAAACCTCCCAAACCAACACCTCAGTTCTATTTCCATTATCACATATTTCTGAAGGCATAAACAATAAATCAATATGCCCAAATTGCTGACGCACTCTGAAAGGGAGTATTAAAATCTGCTATTCATTTTTAGAGGCTGAACAGTTGCACCGAGTCTTATTTTAGAAGGCAGTGTTGGTCTGAGCCCCAGGAGCTCACGTGGACCCCCAGAGCCCAGGCCAATGCCTGGATTCTGCTCAAAGTTGGGAAACTGGATGCAGCGTGAAGCTCAGGGTCATGCACCGGAAAGTGACATTTCCCTCACAGTCCCAGAGGGAAATAAGCAAAGTGTTTTATTACCCTTTCTATTTGCACATACAAGCTGCTAAGTATATAAATGTGAAATAATTATCACAGAATCATAGAATAATTCAGAGAGGAAAGCAACTCAGGAGGTCTCTAGTTGAGCCTCCTGCTCAAAGCAGGGTCAGCTTGACATCAGACCAGGTTACTCAGGGCTTTATCTTCTAAGAATGGAGACTGCACAACCTATAAATCCATGTAAACGTAACACAGATTTTTATATATGTGTATATATATATAAAATACTCTATCTAATTGATATCTAGAGTTAGAAAAGCAGCTGATCATGTTCCAAAAGGTTTGGATATCAGCTGTTAAGGCATATATACTAGACAGGGCTGTGATCTAAAATTAGAATTCATTGTAAAAGAGGAAAATAAAGGTCAGGTTTGTTTACTCATGCCATAGACAAAACAGTGCTCTTAAAAGCAACTGAAATACAATTCATAAGTGAAATATAATTCACAAATGTTATATTAATTTGACTTCTGATGGCACTATGCTCCTGATGAGAAAATAACTTTACTTAAAAATCAAGATCTTTGAAATGTAATGGTACAAGCTCAAAGGCACTGATACCAAACCTGCTGCTTAATTGCTGCATTTCTCTAACTCTTCACTGCCAACTTGGGCAAACATGGCAAATTGACTGTTCCATTTTTAGGGACTGTGATCATGAGGTGAAGTGGTATTATTTCTACTGGTATGCGTGAATGTTTGGTCTTTCTGATTTGTTCCTGTGAGATTTCAAAAATAACAAAGCTGCAGTGGTGTTAGAGATCCATACTTTTCTCACTGCATATACTTTATGAATGGTATGTACTTAATATTTGAAAAACACTGCTCTTCTCTCCACTGAACTGAATGTCTAGACTGTAACAGATATACTGAAATACACGTAGACGCAACATGTTAATGGTGTACCTGATTTTCCTATCATTACTACAGGTAGAACCTTGATGCATGTCAACCATTATTCTTCTATTTTTACCATCTGTGGTTGTCATGGTTTAATCCCAGCTGGTAACTAAGCACCATGCAGCCGCTCACTCACTCCTCCCCCAACCAGTGGAATTGGGGAGAGAATTGAGAAAAAACAATTAAAACTCGTGGGTTGAGATAAGAACAGTTTAATAGAAAGAAAGGAAGAAACTAATAATGATAATAATAACAAATAAAATGACAATAATAAAAAGGATTGGAATATACAAAACAAGCGATGCCCAGTTAGTCCCCAAGCAGCAATCCTCCCAGGCCCACTCCCCCCAGTTCCTATACTAGATGTGACATCACATGGTATGGAATACCCCTTTGGCCAGTTTGGGTCAGCTGTCCTGGCTGTGTCCCCTCCCAACTTCTTGTGCCCCTCCAGCCTTCTTTCTGGCTGGGCATGAGAAGCTGGAAAATCCTTGACTTAGTATAAACACTACTCAGCAACAACTGAAAACATCAGTGTGTTATCAACATTCTTCTCATACTGAATCCAAAACATAACACTATACCAGCTACTAGACAGAAAATTAACTCTATCCCAGCTGAAACCAGGACAGTGGTAGAAACAGGAGTCTACTTTTCCTAAATTAACTATAAAGGTTTGAAAAGTAGTGCAGAAGTTGGAAAATTTTTCCACTTCTAAAACATTATGTCTGAAATATATTTGTTTTCCTTTGCAGTTCCAGATGACTCCAAAGGTAAACCATTCACACTCTACAGATCTGTTCAACATACATAACATAAATGACAGAGAGGTAGCAGTTGTATTTTTTTTTTCCTTCCACATTTTAGCTATGTTTTAAGATTCTTAGACATCAAAATTTTAAATAACATGTCAAACATTGACATGGTTAATGGTAAGCCTTGGTATTAGAATTTGATATGCCACTTGATCTTGTGCTAACAGTTAAAATACTAAAAATAAGATACTAAAACTAAAAATTACATGTCTTAGCTTGATCATTTCTCTAAGGTAAATGGTCACTGTTGTCACTGTTTTATTAAAATCCTGTAGGGTTTGTGCAATCCTCTCAGGTTTGTGTAACTGCCTTTGCACAAACCTTTTAGAGCTAATTATGAACATTTCTAATGCTTTGTAAGGTACTTCCACCAAACAATGAAATCTAACCATACCACCAGAAAAAAACCCATAGTCTAGAGCCAAACCCTCGCTAGGTGCATTTAAGTTTTAACTCAGCATAGAATGGAGACTGATTTATTCTCATTCATTTTTACTGTTCCTAAAAATTTGGGCTCCAGGTCAATGATGAGGTATTACCATAATTAATTAAAAACCCCACAATAAACACAAATAGGTATAATTAAAAGGTCTCACTCATGAATGAAGCAGTAAAGAGAATAGGCTATGAACTTGCATGCAAGTCAGCAACTAGGCACTTCGTTTGTGTGTAATAAATATTTAGTTTTAAAATAATTTAAAAACTTCTACCCAAGACTAACTGCTCAAACAAGAATACAAGGTGATCGATTACACTGGAAAAATTACTTAGTAATTAATCATTCCAATAAACTAGTTATTTTCATTGTTTTAAGGGTTATATCTTCAGCCTTCTCTCAAGCCCTAACGACGATGCGTTTTGCCCTATTGCAAAACTCTGCTGCTCTCTGAAGGTTAACAAGCATTGGACAGTAAGAAGGTGGGAAATTAATTCAGCCTTGGTGTCCTCTCAGAAAACACCTGGAACTGCTGTCTTTTGTGGTAAGGGATCCTAAATCAAGCAAGCCTGCATGACTTCAGTGGTGACAGCATGCCCAGGCAAGAGGAAATCTGAAAAAAGGACAGTCCCAGGCTACAGGGCAGAAGCAGGGTGGTTGGTCATAAATTTGTATTTAAATTGACACCAGAAACCAACAAGCAGGCCAAGAATGAGAGCTTTGTGTATTTTTCCTTCTTTAGTGAGACACTACCTTTACTTGAGACTCCAACCAGTTTTGGGGACTAACGTTACACAGAATTCCAGCCTTGAGGAAAAGCGGAAAGCTAACAACGGGCCTGATGTCTATGTCAAACAAGCTGTAACTTCCTAACCAGGTGTGGATGGCAAAATTTGACCAGATTGAGAATGGAATGATGAGATGACTAGAAAATGTGGGTCTGAAGACCTAGTTGTCAGTTATAGTTATTAATGGAAAAACTTATTTGTTCAGTCTAAAAGACTACTTTACTTCTGCTAACTACTCAGCTGAAGACCCCAAACTTTCATCATTATCTCAGTCTTGTCTCGGTATAGCCAATTCACTCTTGTTCATGCTGCGACCTTGGTCAAACTCTGGCTGAAGGACTGAGCTAATATACTGATCAGCAGGCTGCATTACAGCTGCCCCATAGCAACCATTCTGGCCCCAATATACTCACTGTTTTGGGAGAACAAAGTTGCAGACACAACAGTCACATCATGGCACGCTGCTCTTGGCAGATCCTTAGGAAGAAGAGTTACTGCCCACAACCAGTCAGTAAGATGCTCCTGGGGCTGCGAGCAGTAAAGTGACTGAAGACCAGCCTCCTCCACTCCTCGGAAACCACTTGCAAGACAACAGTGCCTGCATATAAGTGGTGCTGAAGTTACTTAATAGGTCTGGTTTGCTTCTGAAAGTCTCTGCATTCTGAATAACTAGGTGGGGACAACCTACGAAAAATTACAAGAGTGTTCTAAGAATCCTTCCTTCACATCTACATGGCTTTTTAAAAGGCAATGAGTGTGCATCAATTACTGTGTGTAGTGACAAGCAGAGCAATGTCTGCAAGCTTTCTCCTGGGAGATGAACTGGTAAGAAGAAATTGTGTAACTGTTTGGACCCAAGGATGATATTCACTGAAATTAGGTCTGCCATTTTTGCTCCAGCGTGGCCTACTCTGGGCCAGAAAATACAGCAGACTATGTAGGGATGTGCTAAAAAACGTGATCCAAGCTATACCTCCTCTTCAGTCTGGGTTTCCAGGCTGTTGGCATCTGTAATGGAAATGAAGCTCTGGGGAATGGGAGTCTTTTCTCTGTCCTCCTGTCCCACTGCTGGCAGCTGCCTCACCCTCCTGGGTCCCATTGCGCTGACATCTCTGAAAGGTGACAATTCTCTTGGCTGGTCTAAAAAGGTTTTATCCACAAGGAAGAAAGGGTAGTCTTGGTTTTGTTTCAACTCCAAATCCTAAAAATGTGAATCAACAGTGTGACTTCACAGCAAAAGAAAATTCTTAAAATACATACCAAGATTTAGATAAGCAAGCTGGTTAGCAATTAAAGACAATTCCATAATATGAACAATGCAGGTTAAAGGGTGGGTTTAGCAATGTCATGTATTATCACTATGCTTTAAATATGCCATCACTATGTATTATCACATGTATTATGCATTATGCTTGGATTTGAAATGGGGCAGGAAACTTTTAGGGAACAAGTAAGGGCCAAAAGAGGCATTATCCACCTAAGCGCTTGGCTTGACATTTGTGATTAAGAATGAACATTGCATTTCTTTTCAGGGACAAAACATCTCATAATACTGCAGCTGATGCAATATTTGAAAGAGAAGTTGATGTCTGAAGATATAAAGACATAAAAAATTAAGTTGATTATTAAAATATTTAAGAAAAAAGGTTATTTCATAACACATCTTTCATAGCAAGATGTTAAAAATAAAATGCCCAGTGTTGAGTAAAAAAAAATTCAGATATTGGTGATTGAAACAATGATCCTTAAATTAAATACTAAGCAATTGTATTTCAACAATTAAATCAAAAACATCCCAAAGTCTTTCTTCTGGGTAACACTACTGTATGTTCTTTTATAAATCCCATCTCCTAGCAGCTAATTAGTGTTTCTTATTCACAAGGGTTTTAAGCACTTGCTGAATATTGTCTCACATAGCCTTTAAAACCTTCACAACTTACTGATGATTAAAGATTGAAGTTGTCTCTGTATTTTTTTTGTTTCCTTATCACTGGAATTGGCTGGGTTTGACTCAATTTATGTCACAGCCCCAACCTGCAGACTATCTCTAGCCGGAACTCCTACAGGTATCACCTACCACCTATAGAAATGAAAGCTCTAACACTGATCTGGGAAAAACTTTTCAGATCACAGTAATAAGTAATTTGCCTATAAGCCATGAGTTACTAGACTTGCTTATACTGGTGCTTCTCCAACCTTTTTCTTTCCATTATGAGAATGAGGATGTTTCTCCCAAACTCTATCCACCTGTTCAGTCACATGGCAGAATAAAAACTGTTTTCTTTTAGTATCTCCCTCTGCAAATTTCATTTGGTACAATGGTAAGATATTCACTGTAAAATCTGGTGGCGACTCTATGCTGTAAAGGGATGTACTTTTTTTTCCCAACAGAAATTAGCAGAAGTACGTAGCAGTGACATTAATTGCTTTCAGCTGTAATTCCTTCTTTGTGTGACTTCTAATTGCTGGTGCCTTGCTAGAACGCTACAGGCTGCCCGGCTTTACCTGAAAGACTATAGGCAATGACGTGCTATGGGCTTGTTCTGATACACTTCTCCTCTACCATAAGATGGCAGACAGAGTACATAAACTTTCAATAATACACTAAAAATGACAATTATTAGATCAATATGTATACGATGTTCACTACTGTCCTTACTGCATGATCCAGAAAAAAATGGTCTCACTGTACCATTATCTGCATTCATGGTATGCTATTAGTTCATCACTGCCTCTCTTTCAAAACAACATGACTTGGCAAGAAAAAAATTAATAAAAATTTGATCAGGCATAAAATGACTGCATTTTTGGGTAAAGTGCAGAACAATAGCACAGTATAGGTATGGTATAGCTTTTGTTTTTATTCAGCTGTTTAGTATGCTCTAGGTATAAATGAGACACTTAAACCAAGCATCAAAACCGAACCTTTCAGATGTTAATGTGATGATAGCTGTGTTATTATGAGCCTAATGATATCTAGTGCACACAAGAATACATAGGTGTCATGCTGGGAAACCAATGATCTGGCTCTCATTCTGACTGCAGGCAAAGAATATCTCATCAAAGCTATAAATTTCATGAGTCTGTTCCCAAATTTAAAACCCTTAAGGAAATGGCTTTCATGGTTCAACAGTTTTAAAGGGTTGCTCTTACTTGGCTTTGTAACAAGGAAATTAATAGTTCTTCCAAAACAAATCAGAATTATGCCATAGCTGCATGCATTTTCATGCTGTTGCCTTCAGCATTTTACTTCCTTCTCCAGATAACATCGCTGTAGAATCCATATTGAATTCACTGTGGGGAAACATTTATTACCTGCTACGATTTCACACTAAAGCCTTAGATAGGTGATAGAAGTCGTTTACTCATTGCTATGTAAAAATTGTTTTCTTTAGGTCATGTGAAATAGAGTCAGTTTCTAATCAACCTTCACTTTTCACAGAGTAAAACCTATCCAGCCTAATGTCAGGGAGAGTTAGTTTCTGTAGCATAATGCGGAGCAACCAACCAAGAGGTAGACAGCTTATGGGAGTGCAATAACAAAGCACTGAAGGGATATACTTCTCTGTCAGTATGGTTTTTTCCCTTTAAAAATTCTGACTGTGCAAATATTGAAGCTCCTGAGAAGGAATAATCATGCTTAAATAATTTTCTTAATTTCAAAGTATACAAATGCTTTCTAATGAGCAGAAAATGAATATTGTGTTAGGATTAGCTGTTTTATGTCACATTTCATGCATATAATGCACTATAACTAGTGCTGTTCAGGAGAAAAACCATAAATGAGCACCAAATGTCCAGTGTAGTAATACATTTCAATGTATCATTAACAAAATAACAAAACACTACAGATTCTCATTTAACCAGTAAGAAGTTACCATTATACTGGGATTAAAATACCGAGATATATTTGCTTTTGTGCAGAATCCTTAAGACTGCACAACATTTTAGATCTAACTGTTTCAGTGCCTGTGGAGCTACAAAAAGGAGATTAACAGCATCTGTGTCAAAAGTAGCTTTGCTTTTTTAGCTCATGCCAATCATTTGGAGTCCTATCTCTAACACGAGAATGTAGCATTCAGAATAAGAATCCTTGCATGACAACAATTAGGTAATATACTAAGGAAATTCATCTAATAGCAAACTATTGCACATATATCTATGATATATCTATGATACAACAGAAACCATACTCTCATGAATCAGAAAAGTTACTCTGTGGGTGATTGACAAGAACTTCCACACCTTAAATTGCTGACCCCCATATGAGGGAGTGGAAAGGTTAGACATTGTTTTCTAAGAACAAAAATTATAGTAATAGACAAATTTGCTCTTCTCTGAGGGTGAAGTGATTGTCTGTAATAGAAAACACAGTGTTGGAATCCACAAAATTCTCAACAGCCCACTGTTCCACAGGGGGAAAGAGCAAACATGAAGGACTGAACAAAACCCAACAGTAATCCATCATAAACTGCACAAAAAGCAGTAAATTTGGTTTAATATGAGGAAAATGAGAGTTTCTCCACAAGCATGGAAAACATAATTGTCCCCTAAGCCACCCTAAAATAGCTATCACTGGTGCAAACCAGAAAACTGCAATTCCCAACTGGGGAGCACCACGACTGCCATGCGTGAGAGGGATGGAGTGGGAAATAAATAGTTCTCCATCTAGACTTTCAGAGCAGCATGTGACTCTTGCTATCAAATAACTGCATAGAGGGAGAGAGAATAAAATAAAACGGACATTATAACTGGCTGCTCGGGCACACGTACATAGAGGTGTCTGTTTATATTTACATACAAGGAATATACTGCTCCGTAAAAAGGTCTGTAATCAGCTGAATTAAAGCTGTCTAAACTTTTGCTCATCCCATCTCTAAGTTAGCCTTTGAGCATCTTCAGATATGTTTTGAGCTTCACCCTACAGGAGCTAGGCTGCTTTCAGGATCCAAGCTGGCTTGCGTTTGACTGCAGCATGGACATACCTTTAATAAAAGCCACAGTATTCTGCATCAGGTTTTCAACTTAGTTCTGACAAAGAGTAACACTCAGAAGCGTCACGTCATAGTCATGTAGGACTGTTGCAGCCATCTGCTTTAACCAGTGCGTTGTACCCAAAAAACCTCCAGACACTGAGAAAAAAAAAACCACGATGAAAATTAAATTCATACTGGTAGTCTGAAAACTCAAGAATATATAAAAAAACAATCAAATTTTAATTAGATCAAAATCAAGATAAAGGAAATAAAGTCACCTATTTTGTATCATGTTTATTTGATCTTTATCAGTTAAAAATCCCTCTGTTTAGTAAAAATGTCTACATACAAGTCATTAAATAGGTCTCCTCCATTTTTCTGGAAGGGATGAAGTTAGGACTGCATTTTGATTCAGTCACATTTGTCACACTTCATCTAAACCCCAGCTGATTATGATACGGTGCTAATTATTATTATTTTGCAGTGAAAATCTCTAAATTCCATTGTTTGAATTTTGAATTAAATAAGTTAACCAGGGGACTGGTTTCTATTTATCAACTCTGACTGTAGACTTCTGATGACATATGTTGGATTTCTGAAAAAGGAGTTACCTAAAAGTATGATTTATGTAATTGTACTTTCACATTAAATTTTTAAGAATTTAGGAAACATACAGAAATACTCCTTTTAAGCTCATCAGCATGATGCATCAAATGGAAGCTTCTGTATCTTTCAACATCAGTACCATTTTTCTCACTCAGGTGTTTGAGAGCCAAGTAATATATTTTCATACAAAACCTGAACACCGAATAATCACCTTTCTCATCTTATGCACCCGTACAGTCCTGGGCTGTCACAGAGCTGAGACTCACATCAAAAGGACAAACCTGCTGCCATGGACTGAATGGAAATAGATTATTTTGCACAAATGAGACCCGATCTGCTAATTTCAGACAGGATAATTTGGGTGGATAAACCCAAACATCAAGTGCACTGGGGATGGGGGTGGGCAGAGAGGCCAAGACATAGCCGTAATCCATCCCAGCCCGTAACTCCCCCTGCCACTACCCTACCTTTGTGTAAGCCCTGTGTAAAACCTCATTCTCTCACCCTTGCTTAGAAGTTACTTGTTCTGTCCTTCAAAATTCAGAGGCCTTTCAGCCCTTTCCAGTGGCAACCCTGCCCCTTCTTCAGATCCTGGTGAGTACCAAGCTTTGAGAACTGACCATGGCTTTCTGGGTTAGCCTGATGTATTGGCTTTGTGTAGCAAGGTTTTGGTAGCGGTGGGGGGTTACAGGGGTGGCTTCTGTAAGAAGCTGCTGGAAGCTTCCCCTGTGTTCGAGAGAGCCCACACCAGCCGGCTCTAAGAAGGACCCGCCGCCGGCCAAGGCCGAGCCAATCAGCGATAGTGGTAACGCCTCTGTGATAACATTTTTAAGAAGGGAAAAAAAGTTGGGACAGACAGAAAAACGGCAGCCGGAGAGAGGAGTGAGAACATGTAAGAGAAACAACCCTGCGGACACCAAGGTCAGTGAAGAAGGAGGGGGAGGAGATGCTCCAGGCACCGGAGCAGAGATTCCCCTGCAGCCCGTGGTGAAGACCATGGTGAGGCAGGCTGTCCTCCTGCAGCCCATGGAGGTCCACGGTGGAGCAGATATCCACCTGCAGCCCGGGAGGACCCCATGCCGGAGCAGGTGGGTTCCCGAAGGAGGCTGTGACCCCGTGGGAACCCCGCGCTGGAGCAGGCTCCTGGCAGGACCTGCGGATCTGTGGAGAGAGGAGCCCACGGAGCAGGTTTTCTGGCAGGACTTGTGACCCCGTGGGGGACCCACGCTGGAGCAGTGTGCTCCTGAAGGACTGCACGCCGTGGAAAGGACCCATGCTGGAGCAGTTCGTGAAGAACTGCAGCCCGTGGGAAGGACCCACGTTGGAGAAGTTCATGGAGAACTGTCTCCCGTGGGAGGGACCCCACGCTGGAGCAGGGGAAGAGTGTGATGAGTCCTCCCCCTGAGGAGGATGAAGCGGCAGAAAATAACGTGTGATGTACTGACCATAAACCCCATTCCCTGTCCCCCTGTGCCGCTGGGGGGGGTTGGTAGAGAATCCAGGAGTGAAGTTGTGCCCGGGAAGAAGGGAGGGGTGGAGGGAAGGTGTTCTGAGATTTGGTTTTATTTCTCATTACCCTACTCTGCTTGATTTGTAATAAATTGAGTTAATTTTCCCCAAGCTGAGTCTGTTTTGCCCGTGACGGTAATTGGTGAGTGATCTCTCCTGTCCTTATCTCGACCCACAAGCTCTTTGTTATATTTTCTCTCCCCTGTCCAGCTGAGGAGGGGGAGTGATAGAACAGCTTTGGTGGGCACCTGGCATCCAGCCAGGGTCAACCCACCACACCTGAAAAAGAGGAAAAACATTCACTTCGTTCTCGTCTACCCTGTGATCCTACACACCACTGCGCAGAGAATGATCCATAAGGTCTTGCGTGGTAAATCTGTGCCTCTGGCTTTCCTAAATCTGTCTCTTCCACTGCAGTGAAGTCAAAATCATATTCCCCCTTTTTTCTGAGATGGCTACAGTGGTTGATCTGCACCAAACAGACCAACGCTGAATTTATTTTATATGCTAATTTACATGATAGCTGCATTCGTTAAAATGAGATCTAGTGTTATTAAACTCCTGTAGAGTAATTGTGATTGAAATTTGTCCACGAGCTACATACATTTGAACCTCATGAACCAGGAAAGAATTTATAAAAGATATTGCTTAAGCACAGGCATGTTGTTTTTAAAATATCTAAACTATAATTTATGCAGACAGGATAAAATTGAGGATGAATACTATTTACAATCTGATTTAACACTCAATATACAGAATAACAGTAAAAATATAGAAGAGTGGGAAAAGAGGTGAACTTTTTCAATTGAAGACGATTCATTTCTCCTAGAGCAAGATGAACTTCACTCAAGGGACTTCAGTGAGTGCTGCTCTAATCCTAAAACAGAGTCCGTAAGATTTTTGGTTTCTTCATTGCAATCTGTGAAACTATGCGGCTATAAATCTACATCTGAGTTTCTTGTATTAACTTCCCATTCACTGACCTGCATAGGCTAAAAAGCAGAGGTAATTTGATTTCCAATTTACATTGGAAATCAAAATGATGAATATAGGAAGGAAAGTTTTTTATTTTAGATTTTCACTACTCACTTAAAGGTCTAATGACACAGCAAGGAGTTATTTTATTCTGTTAGAATGGAAAGACTGGTATGAAGGAATTAGACCTGGGTAAGATAGCCTAATCAAGACAAAAGCTTGATATTTATTAAAAGACAATGATCACGTGAACATGGAAAAGATTTACATGGAAGAAAATGATAATGCAACATGAAACCAATTAAAAATCACATTATATACAAACATGTAAAACTAATTACTTATGAAACATACTGTACATACCAAAAAATCCTTGCCTCTACCCAGTCCTCAGCAACATTTCTGTTAAACACTGATCAGAAGAAATTTCAGAACTCATTTAGTAGAACATTTATCTAAATTTTAAGAATCAAAGCTCTTGCTCATAAATACCAAAATATGTCTGAGTTACAACTATCCTTTAACACTGCTTTGCAGAGTTAAAAAAAAAAAATTCACCTGTTTGCTTAGTAAATGCTATTAGTGATGAATAACCCATCAGCTTTCTATACCGTGTTCAAAAAGCTTTTAGAATTTTATTGGTATAGTGCTCAGTTCTGATAATTCAGCTTTTAATGCAATCAAGACTATCACCAGGAGCTACTTAATTAATTCCCCAGTGCAGCATGAATTTAATTTTCAATGACTTTATTGAGAACTGTTTTTTAATTTTACAATGAGAAACTATAATCACTGTTACACAACTTGCAAATATTTCAAACAAGACAGCGATCTCCTATTTTTTTGATTTTTTCTGTTCCAAATTCAGATCCTGAGACGGATTTTCTGCCTCGGCTTCATTTTCATCTTCCTGTAAAAGAAAATGAAAACCTGAACATTAATCAACTTATTGAAGAAGTACACTTTTTGTACTTGTTTGCACTTTTTGTACACTTATGCATATGTATAGAATTCTGTACAGACTTTTGCCATCTTTTGCCTGACCAATAAACATAAAAATAAGCCAAAAATGTCATTTATTCAAGCATTTGATTTTGCTCGAGTAGAAATAAAAATGATAAGAAATTTAAACAAGTCTAATCACCTGCATTTATAGTAAAAGAATAATTTAATGAATTAATATTTCACTGACCAATTTACTGGATGGTTACGTAATTACTAAACCATACACGGATGACAAGATATTCAAACGTCTGCAGCAGACAGCATTACACACCTTTCCTTTGTTCTTGACCAGAGGTTTCCACTAAATTACTTTCGAATGCAAGAACTTTCATCATTGTTCTAAAAATTACTTTTGAAAAGCATCTGCCATTGAAAAATATTTCATTTTTTTGAGACCAGATACGTTTACTTCACCAGTTGATAAAAGACAATAAATTTAACTTCAGAGACACTTTATGTGCTGCAGCATCATATTTTTGTCCCATCTAGCATATTTTCTTGACAGGTCTGCCAATTTTCCAATTACTTGTACCACCATATGTTATCTGAAGATCAGTCAGGTCTAAAATAGGAAACATGAGCATGTCAGGCAGCAGCATGCTTACAATATTCTACAGCTTCAGCTCTAAGAGTAGGGATCATAATTCACTACGGGTTCCTCTGGATCTCACTGAAAAAATGAAGTGACATCATAATGCCCGTTTCCATAGGAATGGATACTATTTTGTGTCCAGTACAAAATCGTGACCTCCAAAGTATAAATTATGGAAGACTGAGAAAACTGTTTTATAAGGCAACTTGCAACCCATCGCATCTTGAACAGTCCTTATCACACATTCAAAGTATGGCCAGTTTTCCTGCCTGCATTTTAATTCAATATACAGCGAATCCTCCTCATTCCAAAAACACTAAGAAATGAATAGACATTGGGGAATGAAGAAGTGTCCTGGCTGCTGTAACACCACTCATCACAAGTCAAGAGTTGAGAGAAAGGAAATGTCAGGGATGTTAGGTGGGACCCAGGAACCCAGGTGCAGTTTCCTGCTTTAAAATAGCACCTTCATTCTTCTAGGAAAATATCTTTTTGCATCCTAGTCCTCCTTTCAGCACCAAAGGGTGTTTTGTAAGAATAATTATAATAATGATTTAGAGGTACAAAATATATAGGAAGATCACATGGGCAGCACAAAATAGAACAGCAATGGAAAATCTCATTAAAAAAATGTAGTCTTGTATTACATTACACAACACTAAAATAAAATTGAAAAGCTAGTTGTTCTATTAAAGAAACATACACTCCGAACCATTCTGCTTCTAAATCCTCCCTCCCCCCTTCTGGGGATAGGCTAGGCACTGAGAAATATTTACATGACTGACCACCAAAGGCTAAAAGCTTTTTTTCCTTATCTTTCTGGACTGTCATCTCTTCAATTACCTTTAAAACACACAGTGAGCCCTGTGGCTCTTCTAGTTCAGGTGAGGAAACATGTCTGTGCATGTGTGTGAAACCAAAGATTGTTGATTCTTTGAAATTACAAGTGTGGCATATATTCAAGAGAGTGTAATGTATAGTACACATACAAAGGTCAAACTTCTAAAGAAAATAAAGGCAAGGCAGAATGGGAAACAACAAAGTAGCAGTGTGTAACTAAGCTTAGATGTACTGCTTACAGGTGACAAAGAATACTGCTGAATAAAAAAGCCACCCACAGAAACTTTTGGCTGCTATAGAAAAAGAGCCAGGTTCTTTAATGAAGGACTTGTTAATAAAAGAACAGCAAATCTGCATGTTTCTGAAGGTCCTTACCTACAGAAGTTGTATCCCTACTGACCTCAGTGCCAACTAATCCACCTCCCTAGCACAGAACCTGCCATTATTCCAACACCCTGACTTGTACTCCCTCATATGGGGAATATAAACCCTACACAATCATTCTTTTCCCAGCACACTTGACATATTGCTTAGGGCTTCCTATCCTAATAGAGGGAGCATGCAGAAATTTCAGAGACTACAGGGCCATACCTTCACTGAGGACTACAAGAAGGTGAAGGGATCTTAGGCTCAATAGGGAACATCAGCTTCCTGAGTCTATTTTTTGTGGACAAAAAGATTTTATTCAGTGAAAGAGGTTTTATAACAGAATCTTCTGGCTTTGTGTAGACATGAAATGTTTTAATTCTGTGCTTATAAGGTCATGTTTGCTCTCCGGCAGATTTCCTAGGTTACAGCAGCAGCTGCAGTGATCAGTGCTTTCTGAGATGAAGAAATGATGGCTCAGTGGCTATGGCAAGTCCAGGATTTGCTCTGTGTGAATACTCAAGATGGAAGCATCTGCTTTGGGATATTTTGCAGTACCCATATGCTTTCCTTTGTTCATCTCCTGCTGCTTCAACTAGGTAAAACATATTCAAACAGGTAAAATCTACCAGCAGAGTATAAATTGGACTTATGCAGGCAGATTCCCACATACAAGTCATCCAGGTCCCTGACTGATATTTTGTTATTTTGATATTTTTAGGCACAAAAGGTTTTTAAATAGTATTGTATTAAACCATGCTCCACAGAGGACATCTTAATTTTGTAGAGGTGCTTTTACTCCATCTGTTTTCCAAGAACAGAAACTCACATGTCATTTTGAAACAGAAATCTAAGTTTAGTATCTCTGAACATGGGTGACTGCTGTGCAAAACGCAGAGTAATGATGGTTGATCTTTCTCATAGTATGAATTATCAAGGGAAGAAAACTTTTTGTCAGATATGTCTTCAGCCAGATCAGTTCCCAGACCTGTGCACTGCCACATGAACAACAGTGCCAGCACAAAAGAGACGGCAGAAATGATTGGTGGGAGACCACTGGAAAGTATGAACCACTAGTTCTGGTACTCATGCAGCTTTCTGCCAGAAAAGAAGTGACAGCAGTGGCCTGAGAATGGCAAACTTACTAATGACTGAAAATTATGAGAAATTTTTGAGATGTGAACTCTTATAAGAAGTGCAATATCACTGCCAGTACACTTGGGAAAGATTCGAACTGGCAATTTAGAGCACACATATCAACCATACTCCACGATGGGAAGACTCACTACTCTTTCAGTTTGCTGGCCATGCAAAATTTCTATGAAAAGTTTTATCTTTTTTTTTTAATAGCCCAAGAGGCATCCTGATGATGGCACATAGAATACTGAACTGGTTGGAGATTCTAATGTCATTAATAATGTTTGAATTTTCAGCTAAATAGACTATATAGCCTAATTATCAAGAAATTATGCCAAACACTGTAGATTAAACATATTTATTTGTTTTACTAATTACCACCTATCATTATCATCATTATAATCCTTTTAGTTCTGATGTTAGCAAAGGAAAACCTTTTATTTTCTTGTCTGTGGTAGCAGTGTGTAAAGTTGCTATTACCAGTGGCTACACAGCAGATGAAATACTGAATTCCAGTTTCTGTTTCACAAAAATTCAGTTCACATTATTCCTATTAATGACTCACATCTCTATTTTATGTTATTATTTATTTTTCTTCCAGACGCCTATGACTCTACTGTCTAGTGCTTTGTGTCCTAAAAATCCTGAAACAGAGAACAGGCATTTTGGTGTTAAGTTGTTCAACGATCAAAGTAGTTTTTCCTAGCAGATGTCACAAATCAAACTTCTCTCAGTATCTTTTCTGACTACAGACAACCATAGACTTGAATATCATACAGTGAATTTGAACACACTCATGTAAATGTTGCCTCAGCACAGATCTGGTGACTTGTAAGAGTAGCAAAGGGAAGTGAATCCCTCAAGACTGTATTACTACTCTTCCTGAAAAAGTGCATTTAACAGCCCAAATATTATTTTCATGTTGAAATGAATGGTCGTTCTTTCAGATTTACAAACCCAGCAGTGATAAGGAAAGGCACAAAGGGCTTTATAAAGTGCTGTTAAAGCCAACAGCCTGAATTGAAATGTCAGCTCAGGAGCTCCTTAAGCCACTGATGACTGGACACCTCATCACTGTCCTGATGACGCTGATGGACTGATGGACCTTTCACATCAGCTTTTTTCCTACATCCTTTCCCCAGGCATCCCTCCTTTTCCCTGATGGAAACAAGGTATTGGATTAAAGGGTCCTTTGGATGCTCTACAGATGTCTTCAAATGTCCTATGGACATCTCTTCCTTCCAACTACTTAGTCTACACTTCGTAGATGAGCATTTATGGGTCACAGCAACAGAACAGGGCCAAGAATTTAAAACTGAGACCCTACAATCTCCCACCTAAATAAGTGTTGTGAATAATTATTAAAGTATTGAGCATTCAATAGCTTTGCTGAAGTTAATGGGAATACTTCAATATCTAGATGTCTTTAGGTGCCAAAACCTTAATGTAAGAAGCTAACTTTAAGATCCTATTTCTGAAAATTTTGATCTGACAGTTGAGAGAGACTGTCATACAACTTCATCCCCTTTGAAAGAATGTTTAAGGTCAACTACAAATGGTGCTCCAAGCAGAGAATAACAGCTCTGATGTAGAAAGTTAATTTTGTAGAAATTATTCCACAATATTCCCCTGTAGACAAATTCTGGCATGGAGGGGAAAAAAAAAAAAAAAAAAAGAAGCCTAGAAATAGGGTTTTGGGTGTCCCTTTCTCTTTTTTCCCCCTCCAACCAACCTCATTCAAAATGTCTGAGAATTTCTTTTTATTCCATTAGTTAATGAAATGAAATCTGAAAGATGACAGTGAATTAGAAAATTCTTAACTCTACAGGGAATTTGACAGTACTCTGTATGTAGAACAGATTACACCTCAATTAACTGTGCTAGGAAATGCACAGATTCACAGATTTGTGCATTACACCACACCTGTAATTTCTAAAGGTGCATTACAAAGGTATACTTAATAAAATAAACTTGCTGTTGTGTGCTTTGCAAACTGTAACCCATATTCTAAACTTAATAAACAGCTATAGATTACAGTATGATGTAAACGAACATCTGAATAATAAGAAAGTATGCAAAACATAAAAATATCCTAGTGTAATGGGGAATGACTAAAGGGTTCTCTATGCTATCACATAATCTAGAAATGCCATCTCAAAACCACTCAGGACCAATTTCAGATACTATTACTTTTCATAGTAACTTAACTCAAAAGAGCTGTAATATAACTAATATACTAAGCTCCAGTGAGGGTGTCCAGCTGGTATTTCATCTCCTGCCTCACAGATTCTAGCCAGCAAAACACCAGTTGGAAGGAGGTAGAAATACTTTTAATACTTTTCAAAAATATATCAGGAAAAAGGGACTTTAGAAACTACGAAAGCTTTTCTTTGTGTATGTTAAAGTCTATCTTTCCAATGTCATAGGCCAAATTTGGAGGAAAATGAGTTTCAGGCAAAAATTGGGAGTTAAGTCAGTCTGTTAAATTGGCAAAAGGTGAGCAACCAGCACTAAAACTCAAAAGTTATTTTTCTTCCAAAGTCTATGCTACCTTCTTCAAATGCATTACTGACAACCTTTATAATGCAGAGTGGTGCAAAAAGACAGAGTACAACTGGAACAGTTCTTTACCAGTAGATATTAGAAGCAAATATAAATTTCTTGTGATAGATGACAGTTTTCTGTCACTGTAGCTCTGCAGTGATAAGGCAGCTGTTTGTTTCCCAAGAAAAGGAGACCCTTGCTACATGGATCATTTTCACCATGACAGCCTTGACAAGTTTGACATTTGCTTCATGAAGTATTCTGAAGCAGCCATCAAGAAAATGTCCCCTCTGGGACCACTGGCAAGCTGACAGTTATACCTTTTAATGCGCATCTCCATTAATTCTTACTGTCAAAGCCCACCAAATTCCTACAACGAAATCTCTGCTGATCTGGTACATTAAAAAATGGAGGCTATGAATGAACTAACCATTATAATGTAAGTAAACATGACATCAATTAACTGGAAGCAGCTCTCCACCCCATTTTGTTCAGTAAAAAGAGCAACGTTTAAGTGTTGGGTTTCCTTCACCGATGCAGTACATGGCATCGTGCTCTAGGTGGCAATGCAAGACTAGGAGAACTAATTTTATACTAAAGCACCTCTTAAGAAGCTACAAGCAGCTGCATGTTTATCACAAACTCTTTCCTTTAACTCGCACTGGTACAAGAACTTTAAGTCTTTTTGAAATGTTTGTCAGTGTTCTGTATTTTCTATTTCCTTGTTTCTAATTCTGATTATACAGATAAATGTACCATCGCAAGAGCCCTTATAGTCAAATTTCATTTAACGCTTAGTACAAAAGTGGAACTTCATGCCAGATTTCAAATCTTCCATCTGTTTCTCTCCTTTTTAGGAGGCAACCATTCCACTGAGTGGCCCTTTTGGCCGACTGCCACTACAGTTGGGATGCTCTTCAGGGCAGGTGGTGCTTGAAACCCAACCATTGTTTTACAAGTTCAGCTGGTTCTCCTTGAAGAAAGTAGAGGAAAATGTTTCCTCTTTAACAATTTGAGCCTTTAAAGGTTTAGGTTTATGAACTTTAGTCTCTATCTATAAATGCTTAGATATCACTAACCTGAAACATCAACTAAGAAATAGATGAAAAGCAACTTTAATGGGATTGCACTGTGCCTGTCTGGGACGGGCCTCCTTAATTTCCACTCTGGTCACAGAGTGCACACTTGCATTAGTTTTCAAGACTTCAAGTTTGACGTTGTCCTGATTAAGATCCTTTCTAAGGTAAATTTGTCACTCAGTTATAATACTAACAACTGTGTATATATAAACATATATATGGAAACCACAATAGCATTTTCTACTTATGTGGCAATATAATAATTATTTTCATGAATTATAAATTACAACAGAAAGTTCCACTTTATATATAATCATAATACTACTACAGAATAATATTCCATAGCCTAGAAATGCATATTATAATCAAATCAAGATGATTTTGAATATTCATGGTTATATTCCCACCATATTTACACTATACATTTACTAAATTATAAGAAGCAAAACTTCATGTTTGTACGCTTGATACTAAGAAATAAAATGGCTTCTTCTTACAATAGCTACATGAGGACAAAAGGTGCTCAGGCCAACAATAAGGAATTAATAGCTCTTTTAAACAATTTTATTTCTAAGTACTATTTAATAAACGAAAACAATTAAGAGGCTAATTTTTAACCACTCAATTGTCAGGCTGTACATGTATCTTGGTAGTTACTAAATGATAGCTGAAGATCTTTTTTCATGCTTTGACTGTTTTCACAAATAAGTTTGGCTATAGACAGCCTTTTATCAAGAGGTCTGAACATTCTTTGTTTCCAAAATGATTAACAACATTAAATAGAAAAGTAGGCGCAACTGAGTTAAAGAAAAATGCTTCTGTAAGCTACAATCAAGACATGCTGCCTACAGTCAAAGGCAGCTGAAAAACATCACTCTAAACATCACTGAAGTACACGTTTTTAACAGAAAAAGATAGCACTACCATATGAAAGGAATAAATTTATCTCAATAACAGAGAAAATCTAGACCCTAATGAAAATGTTTTAGGAAAAATGAGTGCATTGCATGCTTCTGACCAAAATTAATTAGAGTTTTAATGTTTTACATTTCCACCATAATTCTTTAAATGGTGCATTTATTTCATAGTAATAAACACTCGGTTCATTAAGTAAAGTTCAAAATCTGTGTTACTCGCTACATTTAACAACCTTTGGCCCTGTTCTTCAGTATTTCTTGATTCAGGTTTCCAAAGCATTGAATAAGCAATTGAGGAGCACTATTAAATTTCATGACTCTGCATATTTAGGATTCTCGTTTCATCTAAGACAAAGGGCAATTAATCTACCATTCTATACTGAATTCCAACTTTAGTGAGCCATGATAGATACTGAAATGAACTTACAGGAAATGCTTAATTAAATTACTGTAAAAAGCATAACCAAAGTTTTTTCTTTCCTTATGACAAAAGAAAATGCACATTTAATTAGAAAAAGTCTACTGCAGTATATTATAAATTTAATAACTTGGGAATTCATGAAAATATTGCTACAATGTGACAGCTAACAATTCAGAAGGCTTTTTCTCCTTTCTTTTATATTCCATCGGAACATTTCACCTGAGTACAGCCATGAAATTCTGCTCAGGCTCGAGGCATAAAAGATGGATCTTTCATTGTAGTTAATATGATGACATAAGTCTGAACAACACAGCAAAGGCCTTTATCTTAGTCACCTATTTTCCAAAATGTGATATAAGTAAATGCTGTAAAAATGGCTTTATATTTGTTATAATACTGAATGCCTATATTTAGTCACAATCCATGAATTTGCAAACAAAACTGATAGAAATGAACGAAGCTCCAGAAGTAGATGGAGGATAGACTATGACAGCAAATAGAACCTGTGCTACTGATGAAGAAATCAGAGATGGAAGAGACTTTTGCTTTTTTTAAAAAAACACAATTCCTTTCAGTAGGCCCCCCAAAACACATACTGACATTTAAATTCAGAATCCAACAACTATAACTAGACAGACGTTTCAATGATTTCAACACAGATTAAATAAAATCCCCAAAAGAGCATTCTAGGCTAGGACCAGATCCACATCTTCATGCTAACAACCCACGTACAATCTCTCATGGAAGACCTACACCTTCCCTACTGTTATCATTCATTTAATCTAAATTAACACTAGCACTGCAGACCTACCCAGAAGTCAAAATCATTCCTTTACAAGCTGTATAAATGTACTTTTAATTTGACAATATAACCAAAACATTTGGCTATGGACCTGAAATGAAACAAGACAAGAAACCTATGGCTTTAGAAGTTGGAATTCTGTTAGTTTGATGGCAAAGGAAGGCTTGTAGATTTGTTTTTATATTTTGACTTTATTTCTGTATTTGAAGATAGCACTTACTGTTCTGATCCTGTCATGATGCCTGAACAGTCCTGTTTCATACAGTAGATCAGCTCAGCTGTATTTTAAGGATCAAGGGTGTATTGGTAATAAACACATAGTCAATTTTGAGTCAAAATTCTAACATTTAATATACCAAGGTTTCATTAGTTTCAAGCTGATCAGCTTCTAAATTAAAAAATGAATGTATTAGGTTTAACAGTAGAATGAATTCTCTTCAACCTCCACTCATATGCATTTCCGAGTGAGGTTCTAAAGCCAAATGTTATTTAATTCAGTGGGTATACTGAGGGATGTTTTGGTAATTTGTCATGATAATGATGTTGCTTCACTGTAATTTTTTGAAGTCAGAATCTGATGAAACCCTTTCAATTTGAAATAATGCAATGTCCAACCATTTAAGGTAATACTATCATCAAAAGGAACTTTACAAAAACCTGCCCTGTAAAAGCAGCATCTGCCTCCAAACACACTCTGATATCCTCCCAAAACTTTTTCTCTAACAATATTTATACAGTTTGTAAAAAAAAAATATTAGTTGCCTTTCAGAAACTTGGAATCAAATTAACTGACAGACCTCACCTCTGTGCAGGTAGTCAACACAAACAGGGTTCCTTATAGGTTCATGATGCATTTGCTTCTGATAAATTTAGAAGTTACTGTTTCACTGTACTACAACAAAGTCATCTTTTGGTTTGTCAACAGCTTGCTTCCCATCTCTGCCCACCCTCCAACAAATCACACATAACTTTGTTAGAAGAGTGGGAGAAAAAATACTTTGATGTGATTCAATTACTGAAAAGCTATATTCTCAAAGATTCCCAAAGCTAGGGAAATTTGGCTATAACTAATTAGTGTTTTGCATATTTGTGGTAGAAGAGCTCATTACAGACCTCACATTATAAATCATTATTTATCTACTTTTTCCTTAAAACACTGAAGCCACTTAGTACCATTCGTTGAAACTCCTTTTGAAGCTCACTAAACTCCATTCCTCAGAAGACTACTCACTCAGAAGGTTTTTTGTCTCCCATTACATTATATCACAGTGCTTCCAAGACATAATGTTCTTCACAACCATTAAAGGCCACAACTTGCAAACACCTGTACATACATTGTTACATTCAACTCATCTGATCACTGAAGTGAAAAGTACTATTTACTGGGGTTATGTATGAAACACACTGTAGAGCAAGGCTTCTCCGGAATGGAATAGTGAATTTAAACAGCCCCTGGATCAAGCATGGCATTTAAATTATGGGTATTTAAGAGGAAGTTGAGGCTATTTTCAGAGGGCTATTTTTTCCTGAAATCCTAGTGCTGCCAGTCAGCTGCTTCTAAAGAGTATCTGCCCAGCACCTTACGTAGGGTCAGCAATGGCCTCACAGCGACGTTTGCTAGTTGCTGCTCTCTGCTCTGGTACAACAGCTGCTCTCGTCACTATGTTACCTAACAATATCAAGCAAAAGCTTACATATTCATTCATTTTACTTAGTCGCAATCTATTTGTCTGTTTTTATTCATTGGCTTTTCTCTTTCTGCACATACAGGAGCTGCAGGAATTGGATGTCATGATTCTAAGAGTTAACAGCCGGTAACTATTTCATTATTTTCTGTTTACTAATGATTTAAGATAATCATCGCATGTCTCCTTTACTCACAAACCAGAACAGGTAGTAAAAAAAAAAAAAAAAGGTTAGGTATTAAAAACAGGCTCATGTTCTCCTGTGGAAAATACTACTTAATGTTTGATACAACTCATTTTGCCTGCTTCCTCTCATCTAGATGTACCTTAGACAATGCAACACATCGAGAACTACAGAAGCCTGTAGCACTGCCATCTAAATCAGCTTTTAAATTTAGAAACAAAGATCTAACTATATTACTTCATCTGCCAATGTATGATTATTAAGAATATGAAGACTATGAAGAAAACACAACAAATGCTGTCTATTTTGATAGACAACAAACCAAGGATCTTACTCTTCCTATATTAATTAATACTTCCCTTCGTCTGTCAGTACTCTCCTTAACATCAGTGACAGTTACTGGCATTAATCATTTGTGACTTGGACTGAAGTATTTTCAATTTATTTAAATTCAAGGAAACCTTTCAGGAGGTAAGTTCTCAAAAAAGCAAAACCTGACAATTTTGTTAGCTGTTGCTTCCCCTGTCCATTCAAAACCCCCAAAATGATGCCTTTTAAGACCTAGATATAGAAAGGTCTCTAGCTCCTTTCAAGATTTTGCTGTTCAATTTGATAAATGGTAATATATTGATATAATATTTATTTAACTATAATACTAATTAATAATCTGAATCTTGGCCAAGTCATATCATGCCACATACTGTACAGACACGTCTGGAGAGTCTGATCTGGTAAAGTCTAAAATCAGTTACAAAAAAAAATGAAAGAGAAGGACAAGTAGTAAACCATCATAAAAGCTAAGTGGGTCAGGATAATGGGCATGTATCTCAATCACATTTTTGTGCCAAGTATGGCTAATTAATGAAGAATGATTAAAAAGTGATTATCATCAAAATGTATATAAAACTATTTCATATAGAAATATTTTCTATTTCTTTATAAAATAAATAGACTGACTATATGGGACAGACATAAAAAATCAGACAGTTATTGCAGATATTTTATCAAAACAGTACTGGGCCTTGAGGAGTCAGTCTGTCAAGGTGTGCTTCTGTGGGGGAAACAGAGTTGAGGTCAAGGTGAGAACTCCCCATATGAAGCATGGTGTGTGGAGAAAGCTGAGAAAACCTCTGGACAGTGAGCTGGAAAATGTCACTGGAGAAGAGGAAGAAATAGAGGAGTGGTACGTAATAGGATTTATAATCTAGAGGAGGGTCACTTAACAGAAACTAGGATAAAGCTAATGCATGTGTCCATAGTAATTCAGGGTCTGAGACTCAGATGAGGAATTTCTCAGCTAAAACCTCTGACATTTGTCACCCTACTATAATATGTATTCGGCCTGAAGGGGGTGGACATTGAACTTGCTGATACATTAAAGAACTTATCCATAAAATGTGAATATTTTCAGTGTCAGGATGGAGCTCTATGCATGTAAAGATTTATATAAGTGCTAAGTGCTGTCATGGTTATTATATTCAGAAAGTACAGAAGGCTTTAAAATCATTAACTTTTCTAGTGCAGGACATCACCTGTTCTTTCTGAAGTCAGCAAAGAAGACATAAAATGAGTGCAGCTATTGCAAGAAATTGTCTGGTTTTAAATTCTGAGGCATATTTTTTGTCTCTAGGAAAAGTAAACAACCATTAATAGGAGGAATTTTATGATACATGATATGGTATAATATGCAGCAGGCTATAAAGCATATGAAAAACAGTTCTGCATATAAACTTGTTTTTCATCAGGAAATTATTTAATTGGGAAGATGCTTTGAGAGCAATCAGAAGGCAATGCATAAAAAAGGTGTCTGGTTTCAAATGATGAAAAGAGAATGGAGTCAATTTTTAAAACATAATGAAATAAGGAAGTAACCACCAAGTCAGCGCATGTACATCAGCCAGCAGAATCAAATGAAATTGATGTGTCTATTCCTCTTTTTCAGGACGACAAGTACCTGCTCTCCAAGGAAGACCACATCCTAATAGCATTTAAGTCGTAGTAAATATCCTCTCTGTGAAAGCTACAGTGGTCAGCTTGAGTTAGATCAGTTTTTTTGATGTGAATATACTTTCATATTTAGGCTGTCTTGCATCGTGTGATGATAATTGTTAAGGTTGTGGCCCAGAATTACACCTCTGGGGGCACAAACTTACGGATATTTAGTTTCTGATTTTGGATTTTTAAAATGTATTGTTTATGTCCTGTCTTTTGCTTACAATTCAGACTTCGCTGTTTACTCAATGGACAGTGGAATTTCACACAAAACATTTCCTTCATCCAAGAACAGTAATAATTCATTTGTCCTAGTAACACAACATTTTCAGATACAGTGAGCATTGCCTCTACGTATAACCAATTCTTCCACTTGAAAATTTTTATTTCATTGAGAAAAATAAAAGGCAGGATTTTCTTTCATATATTTAAAACTTTAATTACAGGAGGACAGCTATTGGTACTGCCCGACAGGTTAAAATACTTGCTCTGAACAGAGCTGTCACTAATACAGTATTTACTTACAAAGTGACTTCTGCATGAATGGGATTGTTCCAGGCTGAAAACAACATTTCTAATACCATAAACAAACAAGAGATGAATGCACAAAATGAACTGTTTAACAGGGGTTTATGTACCCCCTGTTCATTGTATTTGGAAATGAAGTCCTTAAACTCAGAGGCAGAGGGATTCTCCATGGATTAGAAGAGAGACCCGCAGCCCTTTCAGTAGCATCCTTTTATACAAAATTGGCACCAACGCTCTGTTTGCTTCGGCAATGACTTCACACTTTGTCCTTTTAATCCAATTTCCACCTTAATATAGACTAAAATGTAGTGAAAATACTGAAAGAGAATGACTGGAAATTAATTGCGTTAGAAATCTAATCCAGGCGGTAATCCAATCCCACACAGTCAGCTCCTCATTAACTGAGAAGTTTAACCCACAGATAACTTCATACAAACCAGCATTCAGCACTAGCTATGACCAGATATAATTATCACACATCAAGATATGACTCAACAAGGCAGATAAGAGGCTAAGTCTGACAAAAAGAAGAGGAACAGGCACTCTACTGAAAGCCACAATAATTGATTGTAACACTTATCCCAACTTGAATAGCTCGGATTTGTAGGTTATTACAGCATTAGGTACTTTGCTGGTGCAGCCCGTAAGTGTATAAGATACCCTATTCAGCAAGAGCTTCCTCATTAGCAGGTATTATCTCCTTTTTTCCATAGGCCAAAGCACCCATGCGTACCTTACACAGCCACCCCAGAGCAGACAGGTGCCCCTACTCATATTTTACTGCCACAGAAAAGAATAATTTCATAGCCAATGAACATTGCTAATTTTTTTTTTTCTTTCTTGGCCTGATTAACCACAGGAAGCAACTTGGACAACATCCTGAAAATAACAGACACTTGTGGATGCCAGTGGCTTGCCATCTATGTGTCCTGGCAAAGAAGGGCCAGAAAACCAGCATCGCTGTGTCTCCCTTGCAGGAGCTCTGGGTCCATCGATGACTCAAAGGCAACACAACATTGCTGCTCATTGCTTGTGGATATGATGTCAGACTTTCTGGCAGCACAGTGAGATTCACCAGGTATTTAAATAAAAAATAAAACCCCAACAATCTTTAAGCAACTTAAACATGATGAAAGCGTACCACTAAGGTATTCCCATCAAAATGTTCAGTGCCACATACCTTTTTATCCTAGCCAAACTAGTATCTATTCATAGAAGTCTCTGTCTTTAACTCATGCCTTGAGCAGAAGAAAGAAAACAATACCTACCCAAATTAAAAGCAGATTTCAGTAAACTAATGGATTACAGTCCTACAACTCAGAATCTGCAGAAAGCACAAAGCAAGTGAATCAAGTGCCAGAGCTCACTGGCAGCTCACTCCAACAACCTTCAGTACCTAACCATAGCTCTCCTACTTTCCTTCACAGTGGGAAAACATGACAAATATAAGCCAAGGGTAGGTAACTCAAGTTAATTCTGTAGTCTAGGGACCCATGCTAAATTCTCAACTGGCTACCGCTGGCAAAAAGGAAATGGTATTTTCTACCATTTGTGAAGCAAACATTTTCTTAATGTAGTTTCTTTTGCATAGCCAAACTTGTCAGTTTTACACACTTCTCCACAGAAAGATAAATTGTTCCTTAATACTTTCTACAATTTCTCACAAGATATAAGGATTTTGTTTATACAGGAGATTTCAAAGTTAAGCTGATAGAAGCTCAAAAGTGTGCAGGAAGGAGAAAGACGACCCAAGAAAATGTAAAATAAATTTCCTGGCAATATTCTTTCTAAGGTGATCTGAACTGCACTTTGCCTGCACTGGCTCTCAGCAATAAGCTAGTATTCTTGCTTAATGAAAAGGATTTGCATTCCTGACCTATGTAAAAATACAGGCTGTATCTGTGATTCTCTTTCTCCTGTTGTTTCTCTGAGTGACTGAGGTGAGAGCTAAGATTTTTATGTTGTCTGAATAGTTTCATTAAATGCAACAGACCCCTCCCCTACTCCTTGCGTAAAGTCCCAGATATATTTTTTCATTTTCAAGGTCTTATCCATGCCCATTTGGTTGTTTTGTTTTGAGTTGATAGCTTTAGACAAAAGCAGGTGAAAATAACATGTCTCAAGGCCGTATCACCTTCCTCATACAAACTATTTCCTTTTGCTGCCTTCTCAGCATGTGTGGAACTTCACCCTTTTGTGGATGTTTCACCATCTTCAGGCTTATTTTCTTCTAGCTTTCACAGTCTACATTACAAAATTCTCATCTTTTTAACCAGGCAAGTTCCTGAAGATCCTTGGGATAACTCTTAAAATCTTCTTGGTATCCTTTCCTTTTGACACAAGCTTTTCTTTCTTTGTTGCTCTTCTCTGTCTACTTCCTTAAAAGAACATCTTCTCTTGGTACAAGGATAAGGTAGAAATAACAGCTTACCACTTATAATATGTTCAAGGTGCGGGGACTGAGGAGATTTTCCTAGAAAGGAAATATCTGGCAGTTAGTTTGCTTTTTTTAAATTCTGAATCATAATTTTTCCTCTAATCTGACATTGAAGGGAATCCAAGAGGAAAAACTGAAACAGGCCCCAGTCTCTATCTCTAAAAAATTAGAAACACATTTGGGGACTACAGCAATGTGTTCCAGCCAGAAAACCACCACCTATGGTGTCCATTTTTTCATGGTTGACATAGGCACTGAATATTTCACCGATAAATGGAATTTTCAACTCATTCATCTGTCATAAAGACCTTTTGAGCCAGGAGTCCTCTTTTCTGATAGGGAATATATGAAGCAATATTTAACCTCAGGTTTATTCTGTTGAGCAACATACTTTATCCACCTCACCAGGAATGACTGGGAGTCTAAAAACTAAACATTTCAGAGGAAAGGATACAACACAGAAATCAATTTTCCAACTGACTATGTGTTCAGCTTTTTTGTTTGTTTGTTTGTTTGTTTGAAATGACAGTCTACCTGTCTATTCCATAGCCAATAACAGCAGTTGCCAGACTTCAGTCCTTACTCTCTCCTTTGGGAAGACAACTAGTCCATGACTAAATCACTAATCCTCGCTTAGCAGCATCCAGTCACTACTCATTCCAGTATTTTATTTTATTTTTCTTCTGCACCTGGAAAATAAAGCTTCCAGTCTTTTCATGCAAAAGGAACTGTCAAAAACTGAAAAATTTTAGTGGGGTTGGGATGGGGTGGAGCAGAGAACTTAAGTCACGTTGTACTGGGCTATTTGCTGGTAAGCTGTTACATCAGCCGTTGCCCCTAAATCCTTTGTGGACACAGTGGCAGATTTCTCTCATCACCTTCATAAGCCAAACTTTCTAGTATTTTAGAACACCCATCACAATAATGATTCATCACTCTGAAAAAGACTTAGATTCTAACAGTGATAATAGCAGCCTTTGTCTCAAGTGTTACAGATTTTCTGAGGAATACAGCAGGTTGTGATCATATTTATATGAACTGAGATAATTTTTGTAACTAACTATTATAGATAAAACCATCCTGCTTTCACCACACCAGATGCATATTCCCCACTAATCCAAAAATATTAAATGCATAATTGAATTTCCTTTCCTCAGGGCATATGATTTCATAACCCACAGCAGGAAAGGATAAGAAGAGTCAATTGACAACAACATATCACGCCTGCCCAAACATATGAAAGGCCAGACCTCCTCAATAGCTTGTGCATACTTCTCCTGCTTTCTACATCAACGTTTATGAACCAGTGATCTATCAAGCCCTGCAAAATCAAGCAGTAGATACTCTGCAGTTAACAATTCTTTTCATACTCTCCAAGAGGCACACTCAAGCATATGTGGTCTAAGAAATTAGCACTTCAGAAAGCCCTAGGTATATTCCTCCTGAATGTCTCCACTGAAATAACCACTTTCAAACGCAAGATCAGCTGATCGGCTGAAATTTCTAAGCCACGCACTTACAGCTAGCTGGAACGCAATTACGAAAAAAGCGATATGACTTTACTTCTGAGCAATGGTAGGCTTCCTTAATGAAGTTTTTTGATGCTGGAAGATGTGAAGCAAGCTCCTCACAGAGCATTGTGAAGATGTGAATTCTCATGCTGAAATTCCTAAGTCACCACCAGTCAATCGAAGTCTACCAGACTATATGATCCTGGAGTTTGCTTGCCTCGGAAGTATTGCTGTATGTTTGAAAAGTATGAAGGAAGTAGCAGTCAGTGTGCCTGCTCAATCTGCCATGAAGGCATCATACTTGTTCTGCAACGCAGGCAGGCTCCCGTGGTTCAGCAAGGGATGAAGACAACCAAGTGTTTCTCAGTACTTCCATTTCAAAGCAGAAAAAGCTGACTTGTAATGAATTCAATTCATCTAATGTATCCACTTTCTTGGAACAGAAGATACTGAGGCTTTTCCAGAGCAAGAAAAGCCTCTGCTATATGCAACTGTACGTATTTGTAGCCTAATACAGTTTTTGTCTGATGAACTTGTCCCACAGTATACCAGAAGCCAATTCTTTGAAAGACACGCTGTGAATGCTAAGTTGCTAGCATGCCTCTTCATAGCCAAAAGCCAAACGCATGTGCCAACCTAACATAAGTGCCTGACTTCCAACAGGTATGACCTCATATGCACATATCCTCATGTAGTATCTCTCTTATACTGAAACAGCAATAGATATTTTAAAGGAAAGAACAATGGGCTGTTGTGAACTCTTAAGTTCTTATCATGCACTTGATTGTATGCAAGCAACTGAAAGCTCTAGACAGATAGTTCTGCAGAAGCAGACCCATACAGATGCAGACAGATTGATTTGTTGGAATGAAATGCTGAGTTTTACTGACTCTGAATTGTGCGTTGTCCACCTAATCAAGGTTTATTTTCAACACCAAATTTTGAGTAGGATAACACTGAGAGAAAAGCTTTTAGCCTGAAAAAGTTTACAATCTCATTTAGAGTAGTTGGTGGAAAATGGCACGGTTCAGTTGACTTCCTGCCTTTATTACTATTAATTTACTCTGATTCTTCATAAGGTAAGAGGACCCAGTGAATCTGCAGGACAAGACCAAATATAAATGGTTGTCTGCTGTCCAGAAAATAACAACCTTTCCAGTGTGATGCTGCTTATAAATTGAGTGCGTAGAATTTATAGATACAAACGCAATTGATGCCATTGCTTCTCCCTAATAAGCAGCGGAACCTATCAATTAAAGGAGGTCCTCATCCCGCATGTAGGCAGCTGTTTAGGTTGAAGTACTGTGTTATTTTGAGGCCTCTTGAGGTGGCTGACCAAAATTCAGCATAGATAAACAGCATGATCTTAAAAAAGATGCCTAAGAACCTGAATGAAATATGATCAAAGCTAATCAATTAATTTCTATGTGGTTTGATACAGAACCGCTGTTAATTTCAATGACCATGACTCAGATTCATCTTTCCTGTGTTTGAGCTCGCTGAAAGTTAGATAATTTGCTTACTACACAAGATGCACTCAGTGGACAGTAGAAGGAATGCCCAGAACATAACTCATCACCCTTATCTTCCACATTGATTTTAGGATGGGATAGTGCAACAGTTCCCTAATACATTTGCTAAAAACATTATGGCAAGGACAGATGGCAAGCAAATGGAGACACCCTTAACACTTTGTTCCTACAGAGTGCCCATGCAAGAGTAATTTCCACTCTGTCTGTAAATAATCACAAAAGGTAAAGATTCAGAGTCTGTAGGAACTGGAAATATTTACAGAAGGAATTAAAATTGAAATTGCAAGTTTCTTTCAACCTCCTGTTCATGCAGTATTTTTATTGCCTTATCATAGTAATTAATTTTTGTTTCATATTAATGACATTCTTATCATGCCTAAGATGCTAATGCAATTTGACAACAGCAAATACCACTTGCAAAGATCACTTGGCTTATTCATGTCACTAGCAGGGACAAATGCATAGCTTTACATTAATGACCTTCCTAACATACTAATTGCTTCCAAAATGAAGGACCACTTCTGTGTTTTTGTCAGGGAAAGGAAGGATTCATTCTTACATTGTCTTTTGATATCTGTTTTTTTAAGAAAACAATTATCAAGTTTCTAGGCAGCAGTTCTAAACCAAAATGTTGGGTATACCCCATAAAATTATGTTTTCACATGGTTCCAATTAAATACATGACCTTACTAAGTCTTCCAACTTGTTTCAACATCATTGTGATGTGATACTAATGAGTGATTAAAGTTAAATTTATTGCAGGAAAAAAACACTTGGAGTTCAAAGTAAAATGCTCATATACATCAGAAACACTTTGTTTCAGCTTTCTACTTATTTGCAAGAAGCTGTTGCAGCCTGTGACAGATGCTTTGGGTCTTCTGTGGATGGGACTGGCTGCAGAAAAGAAATGTCTCTTCTGAAAAAGCGCCTTGGAGAGCGCCTCTCAGAAGATGCACAGCTGCAGCTGGAGTTATGGAGCAAGTGGCTGTAAATGTGGGAGGTGCTGCTGCAGCTTGGGGCTTGGGGAAGGAGCACTCACAAAGAAAGCACAAAACTTAACCACTCACCCTTGAATGTGAAGCAGGTACATTTCTCCCCTTGTTAGATAAAGACGGTATATGACCCTTTAAAGTACTTCAAATCAAACGGTTTTAAAAAATAATAGAGGGACAGCTATGAATTCTGCAAAACAGGTGCAGGGTTTCATCACATACAACTTTTCCCTTGCGCTATTACTTCATTACAAATAGCACCAACACTTTCCTGCATTTTCTTGTTAAAGAAACTGGAAGCATAGCTGAAAATGTGTTAAGATGCTGAACCAGAGTATTTGTGTATAAAATGCTTCATTACAAACATATTTTGAATTCTTATTATATTCTTATTAACCCAATTACTTTGCTATGTATACAGTTAAACATAATTATATAATGTGATACCTCTTCTCTATTATGTTTACTGCTAAGGCTAACTTTAACTAAATTAAGAGTTCATTCAAATACACTCAGTATACACATAGTTTGTGGGTTTTTTTGCAACCTATATTACTATTGTACAAAATAGCAAAGTAAGCTTTCTATAACAATAAATTGTGTACCTTTAGATTGACAATAAATAAGCATTATAATTTGTTCTGAACAAAATATTTGCAGAATTAGTATGAAGTTTAACACAAGCATGTTTTAACTTTCACTTGACCTTCACCTTTTTTTAGAAAAAAGGTTTTTGTATTCATACATACATTCCTGTTGAAGATGGGGTTAAACTTGTCAGAAGCATTTTAATAAAATACTGAAGACCTCCTTTAATTTATGGCAGATATATTTTCAAGAAGGAAAATGCTGATATTATCTTGGTTATAAGCTCGCTGCTGAAATGATTTAGATATTCTTTTCCTTTCACACAGTATCAGTATAAAGCTTTTCTTTGCAGGCAATGAATTATAGTTGACACTTCAAACCTATTCTATCAGTATCTTCTAGTTCAGAAAAATGAGAAAACATAAATATTTATTCTATATATACAGAAGAGACACAGGACTCTGATAAAAATGATCCATTATGGGATGATGAATAATTGTTACAAGTGTCACGCTTAGAACAGCAAAGGGCAAAAAAATTTGCCACTTTTTAATATGAGGATTTGAGGTTATTGTGTAAATAAAAATGCAGTCATTTTATCATATTGAGCTGATAAGTGTTTAAGCCCAGTGATTTCTGATGACATTCACTTCATGACTACATGGATGATGAAGCTGCTTGATACAGATCCTTGGTCTGATTTGATAAAGTCTATTAATGATGTGCTTTAACAGTGGAAAAAATATTTATGCAAACAGCCTTCCATTTTCCCAGTTTATATGTGCAATACTTCTCTAGCTTAAGTTTACCAATTAATAAGACTAGGAATCCATTTGTTTCATTACACGATCTGTTCACTGTCTTTAATCTTGTTTCTATTACTAACTGAAGTTTCTACATTATGCAGAGAAGTAGAGGCTATTATAACCTGCTGAATAATAAACTCTGCAGGAAAAAAAAAGTGGAATTTCCAAATATTTGAAACAATATTATCAGTCTTATTATCAGTCTTTCCTTTTAAAAAAAGAAAACCTCTCCTATTAAGTGCAAACGCTAGCCAAAATGTAGTAAACAGAACTAATACAACTTGATTTTGTAAAAATGTTTTATCCACAATGTCCGGTTTTATACTAGAAATGGAAGCTCTTTGAGGTAAGGATCATTTTTTTTGATTCAGTGCTTTTAACCAAATAGCTCTGACTGCAAAATTGAAATGTATTCACAATACAAATTATGGAGTTAAAAATAAATACTCAAAATGACAAGCTCTTGGGGTAAGATTGCCATGAGAAAAGTATAATATATAATTGCACAGAATTATTGGCTCATTTGTGTTATGGGAGCTTCACAGACTGTAACATAAAGACCCCTTGCTTATTAAATTCAAATTAAAATGCATATTGATTTAAATGAAAATAAACTAGCATTAATTCAGTAAATAAAAATCAGGAAGTTGTAGAGTTATAATACTCTGGAAAAACTGGCTAAGCCATCTTCTCATTGTGCTCCATTTGTATTAAACAGTGAACTATAAAACAGAATTCATAGATGCTAACTTAGCAGGAAAAAAAACCCAACTGTAACCACACCACGTATGTAATACCGCCTCTGAAAAGTTTTAGTTTTTGACACTATTTCTTGGCTTCATCACTCCACCCGGCCACTGGCAGATTACCTTTTGGCATAAAGAAATAAGGAGCTGCATTGGGTAACAACAAATGTTTACCCAGCCCAGTTTCTTGTCACCTTCAATGGCCACAGGCAGATGCCCAGGGAAGACTGCAAGAGGAGGGCAAGAACAAATCAAATTTATCCCTAACAGTTTCCCAAATTAAATGTTATTACTAAATACAACAACCTTTGAGATAAAGAAATTTCACCTGAAATACTTAGTATCATTGGAGGAATTTAGAAAATGGAGAGTTTAGGAACAGTAAGATTATTTTAAAGAACACTATAAATTTTTCCACCTGTTGATCTCAGATAAAATAATGCAAATATAAGTTTATTTTCAAATTTTCTCTAAGTGTTCAGTGTTTCTACATGAGATCTTGAGGTAGGGATGGAGGGATCAAATGTATTTCCCTCCATGGTGAAGATGGAGAGATCTTGCACAGGGTCACACTTGTGGTGAAGAAGGAATTTTCCTCTACTCAATCTTTCTTACAGGAACAGGGGTTGGGTTTGGTTTTTTTTGTAAGTTTTTAATGTGCTTCCCCTTTTTGCATAACTTGGTGCCTCTGCAGACAACATGACTTCAAAACTGGGTTATTTTTGCTCTGCTGCTTATCAGGGTAAAATATGAAAAACTGTGACTTTTGGATTATCTACAAGCTCTGAATGACACCGCACCATTTTTGCTTCTATCCCCATATCAATACCACCCTTGAAACTATAAAGAGGCTGTTAAAACAAGCAACATTTTGCAGAAACAAACATCTAAAATTGTGCACAGCATGCACACACATACACAAATTATATTCTACGGGTGACTCCATTTTTAAATGCTGACTTACTAGGATCTTTTTACCAGAGCTAACTATATAAATATAGACTGTCAGAAAATGAGAATAAAAATAAGCATCTAAAATGCAAAAAAAAATCTCTGCTCCTTTCTTTATGTTCTCTTTCTTCATGCTTCCTACTTTTTCATGTCTTGTCTTCCATTTTGAATATTATACCTCCCAGACTCAGAGATACATTAGAACAAATATGCCCTTATTCTTGACTTTGTGTTTAATTCTCTACAGTTCTCTAAGAAGCTATTTTCTAAACGTATGCCTTTATCCTCCTAAACTATGAATATTTATCTTTGTAATACCCATCCTGTGTGACCAATATTGGGTTAACTGAGTTTACCTACAGTGAATGCCTACATGCAAAAGGTCTGTTGAAAATTTGGAGAAAAATGGGGTCAAGTACAATCAAAGGTTCAGAGAACATATGTTAAAGTGGAAGACTAGTAGTTCACAGGCCATAAAGGCTTATACAGGGAAAAGAAAATGCAAAACAAATGAGCCCCTGATCTAGCTGACAAAGATAGAAGCTGAAATAAGAGAAATCCAGACTAGAAATCAAACTAATATTTAACGCCGGAGGTCATTAGCACATGAAGCAAATTATTATTCAGGGGCTTGGGTTCACTCCATATCATTTGAAATGTTTTTCATGAAGATGGATACCTTTTTTGCAAAAGTATGCTTTTATCGACATGAAATTTAGAAGAGAAATACTATGGCATATACTACATAATAAATTAGACTATCTGATAATAACGTCTTCTGGCCTTCTAATCTATGAATCATAGAGAACAAAACCTGGCTACTGATGAATAAAACTGAAGTTATCACTAATATTTAACACATTAAAGAGCCACAACAACTAACCAAGGATACAGGGAACACTTCTATTGTCATTCACTTGCACAGATTTAAGGCAAGTTTCTACACCTACTACTCATTTTGGAATTTTGGTTGTAAAACTATTCCAAATTAGAACCTACTACTTAAACTTACTCTATTTTTGGAGATAGGATGCTCAGATTAGAGTCCTAGATTTAAACATGGTTCCCTATACCCTGTTGAATCCAAACCAACAGTGACAGGTTTCCAACAAGCAAGGTGTGGATACGCCTCTGTGCACTAATACTCTGAAAAGATTTCTTCTGATAAAGATCACAAAAAAAAGTCACAAGGATACAAGCACACATATACCACTTTCTGTGCATTCCAATGCCTGAGGTTCTTGATTCCAAATCACAGTCTAAATTTTGTGTAGCTAATCACCTCTCCGAAAATCTTACAAGTAGTAATTGATCCTAATTTGCAGAAAGAAGAGCAGGATTTTCATTAGTTACAACATTAAGCAGTAGCTCTTAATTTTAGTCAATCTCCTGAACAACCCAAACATGCCAAGCCTACTCTACTGGGCTAAACTGAGAGAAGAGCTGTAAAATGAGGAAAAAGTGCTCCTTTTGAATGGATAAATACAGAAGAACTGGCCAGTACATGAAAGCCAGAAGCGCTAATGGGTATTTTGAGGGTTATTTTAATTTAATTTCTCTAGAGCACCAAAATCAAAATGCAGTCTCAATTGTCAGTTCTGGACCATTTAACTGCAGGCTGCCACTGAAGAGGGAGGTCATGGTCCACAGCTATGCATCCCCTCCGCCCCCGTGGATGTCACCCCATGGTCTGTCTGATCAGCCCACCGACCCAGCTCGCTCATCTTCTAGTCCAACAAGAGCAGCAGGTGGGCTGCGGGAATAGACCGCTCTTCAGCAGCAGCGTTCGCTTGGGCTGCTGTAAACTGGCTGAGGACTTGCTCTCCTGGCCACTGAATTGCAGAGCATCTCCAGACCCCTGTCTTAGCCAGCGGTGAAACACATTCCCCTAGGTTAAACCCTACTCTGGGTGCCCTGAAAAGCCCTCCGCAAGCATCTTTTTCGGTGAACACTGGCACAATCTGTGGAGGTTTAGACCAATAAGTTTAGCCAGCTAAATTGTGCAGTAGGCATATCTGCACCTCTTTTGTGTATATCGAGAATACAAAATAATACCAATGCAGTCCTTATGAGAGAACACAAAAGTATCTTTACTGACAGAAGGTGTGTGCTAATTTCCTGTGCTGACTTCAATCAATTTAAACAAGAATCTTACCGGAGTAAAACACATCAGGACCAGATAATGGAGAAACAACTTCCAAAGACACCACTCCTCATCACAGTCTAAGTCTCTCCGAATTTAATTGTATTTTCAGTAACATTTTCACAGTTTCTAAATAAAACAAAGCCCATAACTATAGCATAGAATATGTAGTTCTGAGTATTCCAGGTAATCTAGAGGGTTTGGAAGACTAAGATAGCTGAGCAGCCACTTTTAAAAAATAAAAAATTAATTATAGGAGAACTGTTCACTTAAGAAGGATTTAGCAGGTCAATGAGGGCTATGAAAGAGAATGGTGTGTGTTAATCTACTTCATAGATTTCAGAAAATACATACTTGGCATTAACATAAATTTAGTTTTAACTTACTGTTAATTAGGGTACATTAATCTATATATGACTATCACAAAAATACACATTAATAGCAAAAAGAGCTATTCTAATAAATAACAAATCACGGATCCTACTGTGCTAAAAAATTTAGGTATTGTGAACACTTCAACATCTAAATATTCTGCTTAACCATGAAAGAAATTTACAGAAACAATACTTTGATGAAGCAGGATTGCGACACTATTGGGATAGCACTGCAGTTCAGAGATAACCCTGAAACAACTGGGTAAGGAAAAATCTATATAACCTACGTTATTAATGACTACTGACCGACCTCTGCTTATCTTCACTACCTTAAAGATGACATTGAAATTTTCAACTCTGCTCAAGTTTCATTATCTGAAATCTAGCCCATAATAACTTAAAAGGGTTCTGATGATATTTTCAACCTGTCATATTAAAATAAAACAGAAAATTTCTGACTTTATATATCACCTAGAAAAAGGGTCATTGCTTTGTTCACATAGTGCAATGTGAAGTCTAATATTTACACCGCATACAATGACCAGAGAATGTATTTGCTTAATTTTTCATTCAAGTATTACAGATAAGAGAGAAGATAACAGATCCCTCAGAAAAGAAAGAAAAAAGAACACTAAGAGTGTGTACATAACATATCAAAGAAAGGAGTTACGTTTACTTTCCTCCAGGAAAGAATTTCCATTGTGTATCATACGTGCCACACAGCAAAAGATGACAGTAGCTTACACGACATCGTACCATGCCACAGCATGAATACCTCAAAACAATCCAGTCATAGCTGACCAGATAGTGCAGACAGGTAGGCTGAAGTCCACTGACATCAGTACAGCTATCAAAATATACAGCAGGTGGGAAACAGCCTTCAACTTGTAAAACTTGCTGCTATTTTCCTACCCAAATCTTGCTTAATTCTAATTTTTCATTCCATTTTCCTCTAGCCAAAAAAAAAAAAAAAAAAAAAAGTTATGATCTAAAGCATGTTGTTTAAGCTAAAATCAAAGCTGTTCTTTCTTCTTAGAATATATCCAGTTGTTTAACACTCTCTAACACCTTAAAGTGACCAAATATAACAACGTGTTAATTTCAAATTGAACTTACAAAAGTTAAAACTGATTTTTTTTTGTGGGCAAGGTGTTAAAGAAAAACAATATGACTTTTTAAATATACAGTAGCTGTAATTTGTTTCTTCTGAGCCTATCCATTTTAAAGAATGTTTCAGATTTTTTTTTTTCAAATAAAAAAGAACCTAATATCATTCAAGGAAAGATATTGTTTTTTCTCTTTGAAGGAATGAAATTCCAACTTATCTGTATTCAGAATATGAATACAAATTTGTACACAAGTGATTCTAAATGCCACTGGCTTCTCATTTTCAATGCTGCTATTTTTCCAGAGAATGTATCCACAGATCAATGACCCTTTCATGTGATCTGGAAATGCCAAAGAATAATACCTCAGGGAAAATACTGTTTTCACTTGAGTTAAAATACTCATTTTTACAACAGAAGAATAGCATGAAATCCTGAAATCACTGAGGATGCTATCCAGAAAATCTATATATCTGGGGAAAAAAAATTAGTAGAGAGCTAATAATTGTTCAGGCAAATTAATTTCAAACTAAAGCCATGGTAAAATTAATGAATCTCACAGATTACTAAACTGCTCATTTGGCAGCATTTATTGTGGCACATTTGTGCATGTTTCACCATTTTTCTCTTTTTATTAATTATGGCTACTTGGAATTGATGATCTCCGGGGTACACATCAGTGCATATGAAGATTGATGAACGTGCCCTAAATGTTGGAGTCACGCAGAGGGTCTGTCCCTGCACAGGATCTGTGCTGTAACCCTGAATGTTTTCCTGCAGTGAACTTGCAGGCACTCCTGACAAAAGAAATGCAGCTGATGGAGGAAATTCCAGAAGCGTCTCTCCTTTCCCCTCCATCACTGCATGAGAAAGACATTCCTACACTGATGTGGGAGTATGTGCTTTTCATAGGGTACTGCTTGCTGCCCCGTGCTGTCTTTCAATCCTTTCCCCTTTTCTCTCCCCCAAAGGAGAGTGTGATGTCAGATTATAACACTTAGCTAACTTTTACAGTCTGCTTTTCTCTGTAGTCCATGTGTAGCCAGTGGTGTCAATTTCTGAATGAAATTATTTGGGTATTGGGAAAAAACACCCACAAGTGTTATTTTCTGAATTTCTAGCACGTGTTTTTATTGCTTTTAGAAATATGGCTGAATGTCTGGCAATAAGAGAGAATACTGCAGGGATTCTTAGCTTTTGTCATTTTTAATTGCCTCTGCTTTGGTTATTACACAATAGATATTTTTGTCATCTAAATATAATGTATCTTTGTAAAATCCTTTAAAATATGATTTCAAACCAATGAATGCCATTTTCTATTTGCCTTTAATTTCCTCTCAATAGTAAGTTCATCAGAGTGTAACAATTAATTAACTTAATTAAGCTAACTTAATTATGTTCTTTCATAGGTCAATATGTAGAGCTACTCAGATTAATAGCAGAGCTTGTAAAGTTAATCTTCTTGTATAATGCAAATGATGCCAAGTCATGTATTAAATACCTTCCTGAGTAACAGATGATACAGGACTGAATGTACTTTAAAGAAGGGCAGAGACTGTGAAAAGGTTAAATAAAGAAAAATGTCTTGGATTTGTGGAAATTTTAAACAGACCTAATTCATTTTTTAAATTAATAATGTTCTTCTAACAGGAGCCCTCATTCCATAAGGCCATTTACAGCTTAAATATACATAAATAAATTTTGACTTCAAAAGCAGAACTGCACGACAGCATTTTCCAGCAATTTTACAACCTTTATGTTTTGTTATTAAGAAGATTACATAAAACAGTCATGTGAAGAGATTAGACGGAAAATACAAATTCCTAACTCCAGAGCATTTCCATGTTTACTGTATTTCCCAGTTTATTTTACAGAGGAATCACTTCAGTAGTCATAGGTATTATGTTCTCTTCTCTGTTAATTATTCATTCACCTTTAACACAGACTCTAAGGCTTTTTAGGCATGTGGTTTAGCACTTTTGTTACAAAATATTAATGGGAACTACAGTAATCATAATTACTTGTAGAAGCATAAAAAGTAATATCAAACAAATCTCCTGAGTGCCAGATGATCTGTATAGGTAACTCAACTACTCCGCTTTAATAAATGAGTCTGATGGTTGGAATCCACAGTCTGACACGAGGAGTTGGATTATGGACCAAATCACCAAATTTCAGCCAAGTAACCAAATTTCAGTCTTCTCTACAATGAACCTGACTTAGGTCCGGAAAATATTCTAAATGCATAGCAGTTCCAGATCTGTAATCTGTTGAAACTCTTCGTTGCCACTCAAAGAAAACAAAGAGGAGGGGTGCAATAAATATTCTGTCAGGTACTTTGAACAGGAGCGTAAAGGAAAAGGCTCCAAAAATGTGAAAACCATCATTGCTCAGAAGATTTAAAACCAGAATAAAGTACTAACAAATACAGCAGAGGGATCAATCCTGTGTCTGTTAGGGGATGGATGACACAGATGACCTCTCTTTGTTAAAGTATGCCATGTAGTGTTTGTGGTGTTGCACAAAATTAACATCCCAATCTCAGTGTAGCAGCAGGTTCAGAGTACAAATCAACCTCTGTTCCAAAATCACAGTCCTACCACCTCTGATACTAAGGGGGTTTATTTATCTATGATATAGAATAACTAGCAATTATCACTTATGATTTTTCATCAGAAAACAGTCTGCTAGGTCCACACAGCATGGAAATTTCCGATGACTTTTCTGAGCAGGAAAGTTCTTCAGAAGTTATAAAAAAAATGAAGTGTTCAAGAGTAAATATGCAGTCCAACCCACTCTATGTGGGTAACTGTATTTTTTTTCCAATTAACAGTGTGTCAGGACGAATAACATGTTTATAGCAACAACAGTCTGACACAATTCTTCTGTTAAATGAGTTCAAGCTAGCAGCTACACAGAACAGAGGAAAAATATTGTTATGCCTATGAAGTTTAGAAAAGAACACACAGCCTTTACACAAGCACAAGTATAAAAGCTTTGCATTTATACATATAGATAGATATACAAATGTATATTTTCTCCAACATTTTCTTGTGTTCTCTAAGAGTGCAAATAATCTTTCCGTTTCTTGCCAATGCTTATTCTACATGGTGATTGAGTTATATTCTCAAATGAATGATGTTGGTGATGGAAATCCAGCTATTTAGCAGTCTTCTAATAATAGCAGATGGAGAAAATATCACATGAGCATTATTACAAGCTTTGCCATGGAATTACTTTTTATTCATTTTTTTCAGAACATGTTACATCATCCTTTGTTTAAAAAGCAAACACCTCTGTAATAAAATAGCGTAAAGATGGATTGGACGCTCTGCTGATGAAGTTTATAGCTTCGGGTTTTAAAAAAAAATCTCTTTTCCTACTAACTTGAAGAGGCAATGGGACTTGTTGCAAAAGGTTTTATCCAGAGATCAAGGAAGGTCAAGAAACAAAAGATAGTATGAGCTGCCAGTTATGTTCATAAAAATTAAGAAACGTTCCCTTTGCTTGTATATGAAATAATGCAGATGGCTCCCCCAGATTTTCCAAGAATAAAGCAATGATTTTAACACTGAATTCTATAATCCTTTTAAGCTGCTTGTACCATACTTATGACTAATGGCAGATGACTTAAGTGTGGGACACATCTTTTCCTATAAAAGAAAACACTGTACCTCAGCTGTGCATTACTAATGGAAAAAAGTCTGTGCTCTATCCAGATAAACTGCAAGCAGTGAACGTCTAGTAGTTCAGAAACAGATTAATGGGCACTATCTTAATCTTTCTTTAGGTGAGAATCACAATGCTTTGCACAGCTTTTTAGTTTTAATACAGCACTCAGAAAGCACCACAGATATATAAGCTACTCATGTTCAATATGCTACCATCACGGATTCATATTTTACCCTAAAATGCTCCAGAACATATATACATGCTTTTTTGCAGAGGAAAGTAGGGGGTTGGTTGGTTGTTTAATTCATTGTTTTATCCCAGAGAGAGAATGGCACAGCATTTCACCTGTATCTGTGCTGCTCTGGCAACACAGCCATTCAGACAGAACAGCTCTGTTAGCCTCTAGGCTTGCACTATTACAACATGATTAATAGATTTGCCACAGGATCGGCAAAGGAAATTAATACACAGAACTCATGTATTTCTATTTTACTCCTAATTAAAGAAGAGGATATGCCTCTTATGAGACTCACATTTAAGGGAACTGTCAAAACTAGTCTCTTCTTACTCAGATAACCAGCCACTGCCACCATCACTCCCTGTGGATTAAAGTGCTGCTTATGAGAAATGGTATCAAGGTACAGCCCACACGTCTGGCTCTTTAGCTGCTACATGAAAAAGGGAAAGCAAAACTACTTTAACAACAAACCTTCACTTTCTTTAACATCACTGTATATTCATCTAAAAATCTACATAAATATATTTACTAAATATACTGCAACTGCCAGATGCACAATGAAAGTGACCACAGAAAATAGTAAAGGTCATGAAATGTAACTCATCAGCCTTTCAATTTTATCAAATGACTACAGTGTTATTCAAACAAGTATATTTGTACATTTGAAACATTTTAAAAGTTCTGAATCTTAAGTAATCAACATGTCCACAGAATTTTCTTTCATCAGTTCATGGTAAAGAACGTGTGATATCAGAGATAAAATGTAATGTATTGATTCAGGGCATACCAACAATAGTGCAGTTCTGAATTTTGAAAGCGTTGTGGGAACAAAATTCCTGTTTTAAGCATTACTATTAGAGGGAAACTGTCAAAACTATATGATTTAGCATAACATCCTACGAAAAGCAGTGTTATCCTAGTTTCCTAAGAAACTGCAAAGAAGGTCTAAAGAAATGACACTGAAATTAGGATGGCACAGATCTGTCCTGTCCCCTTTCACATGCATTGAATTTTTCTTTCAAATCCACTGTTCAGTTCCAATTCTTAAAAAAAGACAATAAATATATATAATATTAACTCATCAATCACACAGGTAACTCAATTTAGTATGGATACTAATTAAAGTCATTCAAGCATTCAAATCTATACAACTTAAATGTTATTGACGTTTGCACAGCTTTTGAAAACACAGAATAAGGTATCTTAATAACTTTAAACACAGTTTGGTTATTTTACAACCCAAAGTGTTTCTGCATCTGAAATACACTGATGAACACACACACTTTCCTGAATCCCTCACAGGTACAAAAATTTCACAGGTATCTAAATTTCAACACCCAACATGCTAATTATTTCTGCAGTGGCTTTTCTCATATGCCACATAGCTGGACACTGTCCCTATCCTACATAGAGTTAAATCTGATTTTAGAGCATGAAAAGAGGCTGGGAAGAAGGGAGGCAGTAAGAGGAGCGGATGCCATCCTGCCCTCCTGTTGAGTAGAACTCAAAATTGAACCATCCTTTCTACTAGGAGGAACAACTGGACAGGCAAAACAAAGCCTCATCTGAGTGATCAAATGACATCCCACAAAGTTAAAACTGATGACACAAGTAACTAGGTGTTAGATTCAGACTGGCCTAAGAGGAAAACAAATTGTAGGCAGGAAAAAACTACGCTTTGTACAAATTAATCTGGCAACTCATGGGATTTTCCTTACTTTCTCCTACTAGAAGTTGTTTCTCCTCACATTTGCAAGTCTGAGACTTTTTTTGAACATCACTTTCCACATCCTCCTCAATTCTCCTCCACCTTCCTGAAATCTTCAGTCTGTTACACATTTTGCCTTCTTTAAACTTTTCTCCTATTTCTCTTTTTCATGGCTGCATTTGAGCTTCTCCTCAACAACTGCCTTTGCACCGATACCAATGGTTGAATTCAGAGACAAATTATTATACAAATAATGCACCAGTTAGCAGCTGTAGTTAATTCCAAATATTAACTCATTAAGCAGATGCTGAAAGAATATAAGGGAGTGATGTACCAGGAGACTTCAAATAAAAAGAGAAATAAAGAAGGCATTAGTTGAAGTAAAGCTCTGCAAACACTTTTTTTGACCTGTTTTTTAGGGTGTAATTCACAAATGTTTGTTTGCCATGCTGACTTACCCATGTGTAACTTAGATGGGTTGTTTCATGGTGGGTTCTGAATTTGGAAATTCAGCATACTGGTGCTCCCCTCTCAAGGTTCCCTGCAAATTGAACCACAAAACTCTTTCTGACTCACCTCTCTCTTTTTTTATATAAACTGTAGTAAATATGATTGGAGAACATCTCATTCCCTTATAAAACACAGATAATATTTTATGACCCCAATTCAGCAAAACAGCTTCAACATAAACTATTACTGAGATATTTAGTAAAATTCAAAAGGTGTATTTTCATCTTTCAATTCTCTGAAGTTTCCTCTCCCCCCCAGTTTAGCTGGTTTTTATTTCACAGAGGCAAAAACTGTATACTCATCTTCCTCTCAGTCGCCTTTTACTAACTAACCATATTTCGTTCCTCTTCCTGCAGCACTTTTCCTCTGTATTTATTTTTAAAGATCATCTGTGCTCTCAATTTTAATTCCTCCAGTGGAGTGAGATAAGCTGACAAAGCTGAGACTTAAGAGGCAGAACCCATGGCCCTCCATAGACTAGAAGTCCCTTTGCTACTCAAGAATATAAACAAAAATATTACTAAAAGCTTATATTACTCTATCCTCAGGACTGCTTAGATGTGATAACCTGACTTTCTATCTTAGAATATGTGGTCATACTCCAAAATAAGTGAAGTACCTATTTGGTCTTAATCCAGAAGACACTTTTAAGAATTCTCCTGGCCCTGTACTGCGGACTTCCCTCTTCTCCAGACAAAGTGACAAGACTATTAGGAAAGGAGAAATTCAAGAAGGTATTTGATAATTAACTAAAGGCTGCACTAAAGAACTAAAAAATGCCACTGTATTTCCTATGGCTAGTATTTCATACTCGACTGGGAAGATTATAGTCAAAAGAAATCTGAGAAAAAAGCAGGAAAGACTAGTCTTTATATTACCGTGTACTTGGAATATCTTTAACAATAATAACTAAACTGTTTGAGGAAGCCAAGATTAATAATGTTAAGGCTACTCCACATGAAGGACTTCCTTCTCACAGCAAGGGTTAATTTAAGGGTAATAATGGTTCTCTGAAAGGATGATTGCCACCATAAAATGAAGTTGTGAGTTTGAATTCTGCAGACAACCTCTCCTCCAGCTATGGTGTACTGTGACAAGTATGCATTGCAGGGACAGAAAAAAAACCACGTCGTTGGCTATTTTATGGAACTACCTTACAAGCTGGCACCTTTTCTTATAACAACAGGGAGGATGGACTTATGATCATGCTACATCATTAGCATCTTGTATCATTTTTTGGAAAACAAGGGCACAAAAAGAGGCACATACTAGTGAGGGTCTTTCCTTTGCACAACCCATCAGTTAGCTGTATTTAAATTTAGAGAAGGATGGCAAAAGCTTTACATCTACCTATATACCTAGGTACAGATATTATTTCTGACTCTTTAGTGTCATAAAGTTTAATTTGCCAGAATCTAATGAGACTCCTGTTACTGTCATGGAGTGAAAGACAGGAACAAGCAAAAATATTTTCCCAATCACTGATAATAAGAAACAGTATTAAAAATATAGCAGATGGAATATACTTGGCTTACAGGTACCGTTAATCACGGTCCCGAGATTTACCTTAGTCTTGCATGTTGTTGGTATGGGAGGATAAGATTGAGTGTTAGCTTTAAAAAGTCTCGGCTATGAGTAAAACAACACTAGGCATGAAAAACAGAGGCAAACGTGTATCCCCCAACAGTTAATCGTGGAAAAGAATAGACACAGAATGTCCTACCTCTTCTGGACGTTTCTGTGCCACCGATACCAGCTCTTCAGAGCTACTTCTTGAGGTAGAGGGTACCACATTACCTGGGGCCTCTGAGACCACCTCATTTGACGGCTCGGAGTCCTGAGGGCAACAGAGACAAATAGACCCCTCAGCAGCGTGTTGACGTGGCACGCCAAGAAAATGAGACTCTTCAGAGGAACTGTGCTCTAAGCACAGAGAAATGAAAAATACTTGAGGTCTAAAACTCTACTCTTTTTACTCTGGGCAACTTCTTTTACCCCAGAGGCAAAAACATCTGTCTTCTTACATTTTCTCTTAAAATGGTAGTATCTTCTTCACAAGATCATTGTTAAGACTTACTAAATAGCTATATGGCATTTCAGAATTGCAAAGTTCTGAATAAGCACGCTTGTTTTGCCCATACCTACCCCTGCTCCTGAACTGCAAGGAAGGGAATATTACATTTCATCCCCTTATTTAAGATGGACATTTCTGCAAAACGGTTGGGACCATGCTAGAACAACCCCTCCCAAATGTATTTTATCAATCACTGCAAATTGATATAGCACACAACCCGGTAAAGTTAGAAAAGTTAGTAGAGTTGGCTGTCTATTAGCAAGTTTAACAGCACAGTAAAATAAACAAAATAAAAATTCTTAAGTAGTTTACATTCTACTTTCCAAATTACCTTGACTTTGCAATGCAACATGACTAGATCAGTTGAAACAAAACCCACTTTAATACCTTCACTGCTTTACACAGTGGTTTTGATAACTGCATAGATTGAGATATTTTACTACAGAGAAAAAAAATCCATTAATCAGTACTATCTCTACTGTGCTTATTGTAATGCTCATTACAGAAGATACCTTAGATGTCATCGCTCAGCAAGCAGAATATGTGCTTTTGATATATCACTTTCTCTCTACAGTCATTAATTGCAAGGAAATCAAGATTATACTTTTGGAAACTGCAAGCTGCAAAGCTCATTATTACGTTTTTCAACATAACAACCTCTAAAAAGTAAATTAAAATTTTGTAATGATAATATTCAGCATTTGCAGTTTAGCCCAATGTATGTTTGGACTGTTGGAAGGTAAAAAGTGAACACTGTGGTCAAACACCCGTCACTGAATCACATGGACAATGACAAGTAAGACCAGATATTGTAAAAGAATTAATACATGGAGGGGGTTGCTGGAGGCTAGAAAGTTGGAAAAATCTCTTTGGGCCTGGAGGGGGAATACTCTAGTATCTCTATTTCACGTACCTTTTCAAGTGAATCCCTTTAAAATAGTTTCTGAGCTTAAATATTTCAAATAAAGCTTTTTATGCCTTTCTCATCGCACCACCTCTCTGTGACTTAGAAAAAGGATATTCTGGCCCATTCTGTGGCTTATCACCTTAAGTTTAAGGTTCAGTATGAGGAAGACATTTTAGGAAAAATCAGCTTTCAGCAATGACTAAAGAATACTACCGATTAAAATGTTAACAATGAAGTCCAACTGCCATTGCACTGTACTGTTTTATATGTGTAAGCACTAGATCTGTGGAACAAAAGGAAAAATGAGATACCTTGGTAGAGCTACCACCCCAAATAATTCCACGACAGGAATAATAAAACACTATTTCTCAGCTTTCTCATCTCCTCAAAAGAATATCAACACCACAGCTAAACACAGTGAACTACAAGGAGAAACATCTCTAGCATTCTGGTAATAAAAGTCTGATTTTCCTCTACCGACTGTACAAAAGCCCCATGCTCTATATGCCATAAAAATAAACTTTGCATCATATTCATCCTGACAGCTTGCTCGTTCCCTAGCAGATCTGGACTTGCACAGGCAAATGTCCTCTCTCTCAAAGGCCTCCTCAGTTTGGTTCCTAGTAAACTATGACGATGGGACTATCTCTTCTTGTTGACCCAGTTGGCCATGAACTGACTCTGAGTACTGAACAGTACTGTTTTGGTTTCTCCTTGAGAACTGGAACGTTAAATCATCGCCATGCAATTTATCAGCTCAATATGTTTCCAGAAGATCTTTTGTGCTACTTACAAAACCAAAAGTAACAACCACATCTGCTGGAAGAAAATGACGTATATGTCTGACTTCTTTGGTTCAGTGATTTCTCTCCTTGAATTCTGCCTGTCTTTTGTGTCTGAACAAACTTGTATTATGTTGCTATTACCTGTGGCCGGATAATGGTAGCAACATTTTTTTGTTGCTTATGATCTTTGAAAGTAATAAACGATGGTTTTCAAAAATGGTCGGAGCAACTGCAATGTGGTAAACATACATTCCTGTTCCATTCCTCTTGCCTCAACAGGACCAGCACATCACAGATTCTCTTCCCCCATCAAGTCTCGAATATCTTCTTTCCAAGCAGCTTGGCCATCCTTCTCTATAGTTTTCTTAATACTTCCATTTTTAAGGAGACGGATGGAAAACAAATTTACTTTATTATTCAGAAAACAAGCTGAAAAAATGCATCTCCCTTTCTAATTACACTGGGTTTATTATATCTGTCCTGGTTTCAGCTGGAATAGAGTTAATTGTCTTCCTAGTAGCTGGTATAGTGCTATGTTTTGAGTTTAGTATGAGAAGAATGTTGATAACACACTGATGTTTTCAGTTGTTGCTAAGTAGTGTTTAGACTAAGTCAAGGATTTTTCAGCTTCTCATGCCCAGCCAGAAAGAAGGCTGGAGGGGCACAAGAACTTGGGAGGGGACACAGCCAGGACAGCTGACCCAAACTGGCCAAAGGGGTATTCCATACCATGTGATGTCATGTCTAGTATATCAACTGGGGGGAGTTGGCCTCGTGGGGGGGAATCACTGCTCGGGGACTGACTGGGTGTCAGTCAGTGGGTTGGTGAGCAATTGCATTGTGCACCACTTGTATATTCTAATCCTTTTATTATTATTAATGTCATTTTATTATTGTTATTATTATGATTATTAGTTTCTTCTTTTCTGTTCTATTAAACTGTTCTTATCTCAACCCACGAGTTTTACTTTTTTTCCAATTCTCTTCTCCATCCCACTGGGTGGGGGGAAGTGAGTGAGTGGCTGCGTGGTGCTTAGCTGCTGGCTGGGGTTAAACCACGACAATATCTTTTCACACTGCTGTCACTTCTTAGGAAAACTGTATAGAGCCTGGACAGACGTAAGAAAGGTAATCTATGTTACTCTGAATGAGTTTGGCAACATGTGAAGTACAGCTTTCAGAAATAAACATATTCAGTAAGTGGAATGAGATCCTTTCATGTAAGGTACAACGATAAAAATGCTGTGAGGTGCAAGTGAGAACTTTCATACAGCTTTTTCTCAGTCTGTTCTGAGTATGTGGCAAAGTGAGCAACAATTCTGGTAACAAATCCTTTACCTTCACTTGTACTCAGCAAATAAAACAACCTGAAAAAGTATTAACATTGTTTTCGTTACAGAAGTAAAGCAAAAAATCTGTATCTCTGACTTGAAACAACATTTTTACTGAGAAGTGTTAAAAGGAAAGATGTATTTCAAAAAGAATTAAAATTAGTTTCTTGTCCTTCCTGATTTTTATTTTTATCATACTGGAGTGACTTTGCAAAAAGTCACTTCTTTCTTTTTTCAAGGCTTTGTATGATGAAAACCATGTCAATGGCACTTCTCATTGATCTGTGAGCCCCAACTGTAGCAGTGATGGACACGCCTGTACATGGACATGTAACCTACACAATAAGTAATTTGGTACACATCTTTGCTAGTGCTTAAGCCCTTCTCATTTCATTAAAATATTATTATATTTTCCAACCTACTTATAAAAGCTCAGATATCTGCATTTTCAAGTTGGACAGATCAAGACATGGCTTTCTAATGGATCACAATACTTAATTATATTAATTAATAAATTATGGGGAAAAACCACTATTAAGTGGTACTTCCAGTTTCTTGAAAATAGAGAAATTCTTTATCAAAATATAAGTGCATCATAAACAAATACATTCAGAATGCTCAGGAATCACATTTTTCCTGCAAAATGCTGATTTTGATCAAAGCTCCTCAGAACATGACTCTTCTTGGACTTACAAAACCTTGAAGAGGAAACATGATACGTGTAGGCATTCTACTATGTTTATGCAAGAAAGACAGCCCTGCTTTGAACTACGTCTCTTTTCATATGACCTAAATGTTCACACGGTTTAAGGCACCACAACAACATTGGCTTGAATCAATCACAGTTGTGCAAAAAAAATAGTATTTGAATTAAATGTTGACACAAACACATAACAAATTGGATATTCTAGTCCTGGGACAGAACTTGCTTGCTAGTCTTGGCACCAGTTAGAACCTTCTTGGCAGCAGACACAAAAGTGTAGCTGGTTAAATTCTGAGTCTTGGACCTTCAGCATTTTCTTTTTTTTTTAATTCAGGTCAGCAGAGATCAAAGGTGACAATGACTGGTAGGAAGTGAGAAATCAAAGGTGTATCCAACTGTAGCACCTCCCTCAAAACATTCAGTTCTTTTCTCCCCTTCATCCCATTTGGCATATTTGCTATTTGCATCTACTGTAATAGAAGCAAACAATGTGCTTTTAGTTTTGTCCTTTTCTGCACAGAAGTATCATTGATACAGTACGCTGAAAAATCAATAGTGCATACAGAACAGATGTGGATTTCATTTGTGAGCTACAGAAAAGTGATAGATTTCAGAGGAAAATATTTACATTTCATGCTACGCTGATGTTGTGGCTTGATTTGAGGACTTGACTATTTTTACTTTTTGTTTGTTAAAACCCAGACCATTAAATACAAGATCAGTACACATACAAAGATAGGTACTGTACATAATTGTAAATATGATACAAATACATATATACAGACACGCATCTTGATAGGGAATGTTCACAGTGAACATCATGGTAAGAAAATACTCTAATTATTTACCAACCACAGAATCATAGAATCCATGTTACTGTCAGCACAGATGGTGAGTCATACGAAACAGAAACTCTACACAGCTTCTGATTTTGAAGGAAATGGAGAACTGAGGTATATAAAAAAAAGTATGCATAAAATAATTTGCTAGAAAGCATAAGAAGTTTCATTTGAAACAAGATGATGGAAAAATAGTGTCTTATAGTGGTATTTGTACCAGCCAAGCATCCACTATTTCTTCTGCCATTGCTACTTTAAAACAAAGAAAGCTAAAAAGAATTGAAACAAATCAGCCCAAACAAATCAGCCCACATACCCACACGCCTTTACAGATGATTTCAACCTGACAAGTTTGAATACATTACGTTAACTCTGCATCTGTTTTCATGTATCATCCTTTACCTTAGTCCAGTTGAAAATTACACAAGTAATAAATTAGCTTTAAACAAGTTTTGAATCAGCCTGGAACTAGTTTTCAAATTAAAGAGCCGTCAGTATATTACATGGTACTGTCATTTTATTACCCCAATCAATTCTGTGTGGCCTGAGGTGGAAAGAAAATGGATGCTGTCTTCATTTGCAAAGGGTTTATCTCTCACGCCAGGCTCTGAAAACATGACTGCAGTAATGAATTGGAAGCCAAAGTTACTAACAAAGACTTTTAACAGTAGCAAAGTAGAAATATTTGTCCCCCTTTAGACTTACAAAAGCAAAAAAAAAAAAAAAGCAAAAAAACCCAGTGCCCTTTCTGAAACATGAAGCCAGCTTCTTAAGGCTGAACAACTGTGGGCAGAAATTAGCACATTTCTATTGAAGTGCTAAAGTGCTTGTAGCCTCACAGAGTACCATTTGCAGTGCTGCACAGGGAAAGCCTTCCTGGGTCAGACCAAAGGTGCCTCTCCAGCCCAGACCGCAGAGCATCCCTCCATCAGTGAACCGGCCACTCCCACCCCTCCTTGTTCTCTCTTATACCCCAGGGGCATACTTTGAAAGTATTCACATCATCTTAGCTGGAATTTGGTAAAATCTAGTGAAGACCAGATATCTGTAGTTCTCCACAGTTCAGAAGCGGCCAAAGTAAATCCCCAGGAGAAGTGTAGAGTTTATCTCAATCTACTTACACGTGAGATCAATCACTTTGCCATTCCTAGGATTTTACCCTGCATTAATTAGTGAGGTAAGAACATGGGCTTTAAACTTTTAAATCATGCTCCACAGCTGTAAAATTTCCCTTCCTCTTTCTATTCTGCCTTTGTCACTCTCCTCATGCTGATTTTATTTAACATCTGCCAATCTCCTCTCTTCCTCTGCCCTCTCCAAAGACAGGAAATTACAAATGCAACCTTTAATGCACATGTGCTAACCTCCTACGCTGCCAGTCACAGAGGCAACGCTGTTGTTCTGTCCTTGGCTATTTTTTCTCTCTCTTGAGAAGGGGACAATGACTTCTATGTTTATACACTGTTAACACAACAGGGTCTCATTCTCAGCTGACTCTGAAACTACCTCAGTTCAGGCGATAAACCTAAACCTAGCTTTAAAATCTCTGCCACCTTTTAAAGACAGAAACAAAAGAAACACCTTTTATAATTCTCTGTTTTCCAGATATAGAAACTTAATTACATTCTTTAGCCTTACGCTATTTTTTTTTCTTCAAGCACACTGTGCAATATGTAGGAACTAAAAAAGTTTCAAGAAGTTTCCAATAAACACCCATCTGTTTCAATTTATTATCCCTCTATCTTTCAATAAACTACAGCACTGACAAAGCAAGCTTGCATCTTTGAAATGTGCCTACATTTCCAAGTGTCAAAGTGTGAATTCCCACTTTTATGGTTGTTTTAAAATAAGGATGCTACTATTGCTAATATTTTTACTAGAAGTGTTTGAACGAAGTATGAAAGGAAACAGGGTCATGCGTTTTCTCTGGATGGCTTCTTCAAATGAAAAAAAAATAATTTACATATATTTAAAGCTAGAAAGAGCACTCTCAAAATAATGTTTTTCACATTTATTCTTCCAGCTTTATCACATGCAAATAGAAACAGCAAACAGGAGAACATTTTACCATTTGAAGGTATTATCATTCACTGACCTCTGGAACCTGAATTAGTTTCCCCTTTCTAATTCACGTATTTTCTACATTTCCATTACTCAGTGTACTAATCCTACCTCTCTTTGGACTGAAATCTCCACCTTTCAAATCAAACTCTCCTAGATTATTGTATTTCCCTTTTACTTTCTCATCACCCATTATTTTCCAACGTTCAAAAGCTGTTCTTTTAGCTACCCTTTCAATAGCTGCTTTTTCTGACCCCGGAATTCTCTGAACTGTATTCAAAATCAACTCTTAAAACACCGTAATTAATGAAACCACATTAGAATACAAAAACTGGAATTAAACTTCAAAATACAGATTCACCACACTAATCTCATCTCATATGTATAATGCAAAGGAATACAACTTTCTTGTTACTGTCATGGATTAAAGCCATTGATCACAGGTACAATATGGCTTAAACTATTGGCAAAAATTTCTGTACAAACATGAACATCATTACCAGAAATTTTTAGAACTTCTTCAATAAAAGGCAAAAGCCAGTATCTATCATTTTTGTGCTAAATCTCCTATGTCTTGCATAATTTGGTAATTATCTGGTGCACCAGAGCAACAGATTTTATATGAATATCTTTTTGCAGGATGTTAATATACTGGCAAGACTGCTGTACTATGCCATTATCACTGCATATAAGAGTAACTCAATACTTTTTCCTTTTTTTGTCCACACCACTTTCTTCCTATATATCGCCCTGCTATTTTTTCTTATTATGAATTAGGTTACAGGCATATATTATAGCCTAGAAAGTTATTTTTGTCTTAATTTTGTATTTTGCAAAGTTTTACAAGTTATTTTATGGAGTTCTAAAAGCTCTTTAAGACAATACACACATAATTTACTATTGCCGGATCAGGATATTTCATCTTCCCTGTGCCCGTTTTGTACAGCTCTGATCTCTCCAATCTCTTTCCCCGCCCTGTCCAAAAAAAAGAAAGCAAACCCAAAGTTGCAAAACAAATTCTCAAACACATCAAAAGCATCTATGGCCACAATAAGTGTGGCACTTACTGTGTTGCTCTATGTCTGTTGCATATAACTGCAACTGTTGACTTCAATGTATTTACAGAATGATATGGGCACCTCACACCTAACATTTAAAACAAGGTTTTCTAAACAACAAATGGACAAAGACACCTGCTATTACTTGTGGAAGGCAGTGCTGCAGCTACAATTGCTCCATTAGTGAGGTGACATTTGGGTTTGCCATTGTCTGTTTCCTTAAGCAACTTTTTTTTTTCTTCAGAAATGATCAGGGGCAGACCACAGCAATCCATTCATACAGTCTCTCTAAAACATAGTTTTACTCATCCATATTTCTTTTCAAATCATGTTTAAATTGCCCCAAACTTTCCATGCTCTTGGATTGCTGAGGCAGTGACAACTTGGGAGTAAGGTACAGCGGCAAACTTACTTCCACCTCTCAGGGTCAAGCTGCACATTTGCACAATTTATGGTCGAAGTAGTTTGCTTTACTTCACTTCAGCAGCTTGGGAGAGAGCACACACAAGATTCGCTCACAATACTTAACTTGAACTAGAAGACTGAGCACTTCAGAAGATCTCTGCTCCAAAAAGCAGCTGCTTTATTCTAACAAAAATAGAATGTAGCTCAGAAAAGGCTTTCTTTCAAGCACACAATCTTCAGATATTATGCATCAGCATGCAGACTGTGCCTGTCAGATGTTGGAACAAAGCTTTAAATTGTACCATCTAACTTAATTCTCAAGACAGGGTCAGCACATTCATAGGGTTGGGTTTTTTTTCCCCTTTGAGAAGTCCTTTAAGTAATATTTATTTAGCTCCTTACATCTTCATCAGCAGTGATTCTTGCTCTTCAACTCCTTGAAGTTGTGATTTTTCCAATGTAATGCAAAACAGATTGATATTAAAATGCGTGATCACCAAAAGCATCACAAAATCATCAAAGGCTATTTACTAAATCAAGATTGGTTTTCATCTCTCCCCACTTCCAGAATTTTTTTCCAGTAACAAGATGAAATAAAGGGATTGCACAGTACATAATTTTTTGCAGTCTAAGGTTATTATGCAAGTTTCATAGCTCCCTAAACTTTCCTTATATGGCACCCACTTATCTGCCTGGGCTTCAAACTTCTTCTATTAACACTCTACCCTGCTCTGAGGGAAGGCTGTCTGCGTGCCCTCCACATCCTTCTTTCCACTCTGCCATGGCCCTATTTCTTAATTCACCCCATTCTTCCCTATAAGGGTTTCTGCGTATTTCTCCAAGTGGAGCTTTCTCATTCTTACGAACGTGTGTGTGCGCTCACATTTCACCACCTATGCCAAGAGCACTTCTTGCAGTCCTGTTATTTTTTCCCATCCTGCTTTTCTCTCTCTCCCTCTCTTCTTCTCCCTCTCTCTCTTCTTAAAAAAATACCATCATTTATTTTCAACTGATAAAACAGAAAAATAAAGCATTAAAAATATTTTTATGGCCTTGAATTAAAGAATCAATCTATCTGTAGAAAAGCTTTCTATAAAAATGTTTCTTATATCCTCCTTTTCAGATCTCTCTAACATCTGAATGTGCCAAATTAAAAAATCTCTTGGACATCCTTTAAGAAGCTTCAAACAAAAGTTGGGAACACTATTTTGTGGGTGCCCCTGACTTACCATTCGTGCTAGTCATTAGAGTAATTAAAGAAAATTTCCATATAACTTTACACTACTAGAGATACATACTCTTATTAATTTAAAGTAGCCAGCTAAAACACAATGATATTTTATGCTGTCAAACTGAGCTACGCTGACAACAGGCTGTTTACTAAAAAGGGAATGAACAGCCCAGTTGACACGGTTTAAGATGTGACATTAATCAGCCGCCTTTTGCTGAGCCCACAGGAACTGAAAGGTCACAACTAGTGCCGCTGTTTTAAAGCATCCTCAGAAAGGCCTGGAAATTCCTCATTCTTCCCTAATTAAGAACACTGTAAATGACACATGGAATGATGAGGCTAAATTCACTTGAAATGTCAACTTTACTGCCTTGTTTTAGGAGGCATGAATATTTTCCCTGTGTGCTTTGCTTTTTTTAAAGATTACATCTACCAGACAAAAATTCCTTGTGTTTCTCATCTGTAGTAGAAAACACCCACCAAGTCCCTTGCTCTTAGATACAGTTGCTTAATAACATTGCAGACCAAATTTTTTTTCAGTTAAAAGCATATGCATACAGTGCTTATACAAACATACAAATGATAAAATTTAATACCCTAGCAGTATATATCAATGTATTAATTTTTAGGCTTTTGACATTGAGACTACTGACATGTGAATTCCACAAATTCTCTTATCAAAATAGGAATGAAATAACTTTTGTAGTCAATGAAACCAAAACACAAATATACCTTTGATACAGCAAATATAAGAGTGGTTTTAATAGTCACTTCATACCAGCAACTATTGTGGTGTGGCAGGAACAGCTCTGTACAGCAAAGCAGTTGGCGTTGAGGATCAGCCAGATGTGCTATACATGTTTCAAAGGTACAACTGGTTTGGACACAGAGATGGCATGACCATTAGCAGTCAGAATACATCCTCAGCTTTAGTGTCCCTTGACAGGAATCCTGTTTGCACACTCTTGAGACCACTCAACATGAACCAAAGCGTAGCAACTGGTGGCAACTGGGTGATTCCTTTCAAAAACGCATTCCTGATCTTAATCAAAATGCTAAGATAAATACACACTGAGATACCTCAGATCAAGATCCATGCAAGTGAGCATACTGGAATGTAGAACCATTTAAGCTAATCAATAGGAAATGTTCAAAATAACAGGGTATTTTAAATACCAGCTTTATTCAGAATTCAGTAGGTTACCCTGGATTATCAACAGTTCCCCTCCTCCTCCTGAGATTCCCTACACTGAAAGCTCTTGGGTCTAACAGCCTCCCCCCCCCCCCCCGCCTTTTTTTTCTTCAAATCAAAAAAAAAAGAAAAAAAGAGAAACATACACACTTAATGCCTTACTTTTAGATGATGGTTTGATTGCTGCACTAAATTAATTGGTGAACACATTCAATCATCATAGGGAAGATCCTGGTTCACTTCCCTCTTCCCTCTTCTTAATAGGGTTCAAAATTATTTCCCAAGGGATTGCTTAAGCCGTCTTACTATTCTTTAGCTGAAGCAGGTCTCTTTGCATGGAAGAATGAGTCAGTGGGTAAAATGATTCATTGTATGTTAACCAGGGTACCTGAGAAAGGGTACAAATTATCTTTTGAATATTTCACTATTTTACATCAAGGAGCAGTCTCTGTCTATGCTGTACGCAGAAAGCAAATAAACAACAGGTCTATAGGTCATTCCAGTGAGACAATTAATAACAGATTAATAAATCACAGCTCCCAAATCTCAAACTTTTTGTATTTTCTCATAATTACCTTTTAAATGTAAGATTCTTGAAGCTATCCTTATATGAATACAGACATCTTGTAATTACCTTCAAAAAGTTCCTTACCACCAGCAATCCAAAAAAAAAAAAATTTAGAACATCATTTTGCTCTGAAGTTCCTCTGCCTTCTGCAATACTTTCAACCTAAACAAACAGTGAAGATATTATGCACTAAAAGAAAATGGTAGGACAAAATGCATATTCATTTAATACACAATATACTTGCAAATATTAGTAGCCGGTATATATCCTTACTTATTGCACAGGACTGGTTACACATTTAATATTCATTATGTCAATGACTGTATCAATCTGCTGACGCCTCTCTATTGCCAAAAATAAATATGTGATGTGATTAACCCACTCTAAGTACACTTCTGTGTACCTTCCATAAATACTGAGTTGTCTTGCTATTTCCTTTTTGACACTTCTTTTCTTTGGCTATTTATACCATATCTGAAAGGATACCATCTGCCCTTCAGTCTTCATGAGATTAGCACCTGGAAGAAATCTTGATATCTACAGATTCCAAGGTTTTCCACATATTGAATCTTTTCGTACTGTTTGACGCAGCTGAAATACACTTAAGACTTTTCAAACGTGCCCAAAGGTGTTTCAAACCACTGAACCAGATAATAATTTAACTGTTACCAGAGACACATTTACTAAAAAAACTAAGATAAACTTAATTGCTACCAGAATTTAACAATGCATTATACATTTTAAAGGTTTTGTGAAAATCTTTTCACAAGCCATCTTAAAATTCCACATAATATTTGTGCTTTTTATTGGTAGACCTGATTGTAATGCTTTTACAGTTATATTCCCACACAAGCTATTTGCTGAGCCCATTTTAAGAAGAGGGAACTTTTCTGCTACAGAATGCTAAAATCCAAGCAATGAGACACTCCTTTGCGCAGAAAGTGGCTGACACAGCACAAATTGGCAATGTCCAGCTGTCTTCTGCAAAATGTGATTAAATGTGGCCTGGCACCAAGAGAATCTCTATTTGAGCATGGCAACTAAACCTCACTACCACTATCTAACACGACAACAAAAAGCAAGTCTTGACTCTGCTAAAATTCATTATTTGCTTAGCACTTCATAAAATGGCATTTTTTTGGTTTCTTCCCCCCTCTCCTTTCTCTCTCCTGGTTCAATATGATTAGATTTTGCCCAGGCAGCATTAGTAATTTATACTGATGAGTGACATATTATTTAAAGTGACATATATGGCTGCATTTCTTTGAAAGACTTTAAAATAAGATCAACCTTGAGAGTAAACATGAGCAAGTAATTAGGCAACTATGATAATGTGTTCAGATCTTATCCAGAGACTAACAATTAAAGATCTTATTCTTCTTCCATCATATAGAATATAATTACAGGTGATATGCTAAGTTAATTTGCAGGGTAATAAAGTCAGACTAGTGAGGAATTAAGAGAAATAATTCTTCTTTAATTACATACCTTCTAGTTCTATACAAAACATACGGCAAGAAATATATTTCTAGGTAAAGAAATTTATCTCAGGAATTTGGTAGGAACAGAACACTACTTTGCAAAATTAGAGTGAACCAGGATGCCACCAGACTCCAGATATACCTTTGCACCTCTCAGGATTCCCTTTGTTTATGTCACTGCAAAGCACACACCTTTTGCTATTTTCTGTTGACTCTTCAATTCTTCATGAATATTCAAATTAGAAAATATTACACACAATGAAAATGTTTTTTAATACTGCCCTCCTGGCAGATTATATCATCTAAACCAAGAATTTAATCAAGGCTCAAAAGGTTAAAAAATTCAAACTCAGTTACAAGCTTTTCATTCACACTTTTTTCAGATGCTTTCAAAATCAACTTGTGTTCTACTAATTAAGTAAATAAGAATCAAAATTGCCACTAGGGTTGTTAATAGAAAGTAGTAATGGTCAATTACAATTTATTGGTAAATTTGCTTATGGCTCCGCTGTCAGCATGAAGCCCCTAATTATCAATACTCAAAAGGCTCATTATTTCAGGAACTCAAGAAGCAGGAAGACAACTGGATTGATGAAGTAGATCTGAATGTACATCAGTGGTGTAAGCTATGATGCTTTGGCACCTACAATTGGTGACTTCCACACACTTACATCTTCCTTTTGCAACTTCACTTAAAGGAATGTAAAACTGAGAAAACCTGGGTTAAAACTACTATCTCTGTGTCGTTTACATTTTAATATAGCATCTTCAACATGTAAAATTCACTGTCACACTACTGCTCAATATTGTAAATATCTAGAACTTGATTTTCAAAAACAAGAAAGAGGAAGCCTCCAGTTCTTTAAGGAGCAAGCACTCCCCCTGTCCTTCCTCGACACTACTCTTCTATCAGCCTTCTCACATCCTGTGAGAGTACATGTAAAATCTTCCTGTTGCAGGGTGCTGCTCAGGGCTGAAAAAGTGCTCTCGTTTTTTATTCTCTCACACCGTGTTAGCACAAAACCAGGTTTAGTGGCTTTACTTCAAACACAATGCTAGCTGCTTTTTGGATTTTTCCCAATTGCAGATAGGTCCCAGCAGAGATTCCTTGCCGCTCAGCCCTACAGTAGCGGGTAACGTAGGCCGTAAATTAATTTTGTCATGTCTTAGGAAGTGTAAGTCATAATTCAGTAAAGAGCTATATCCCAGATAAACCGTAATTGTAAGCAGATGTTGTTAGAAACATAACCTAAAGAAGGTAAGGAGTAGCAGTGGCGTTTCTAGCAGCTGCGCACAAAGAAATCTTGCTTCCTTGACCACTACCTTAGAGTAGGTAATGGTTATTCTATCTAAACCAAACCACATCTAAACTAGAGGTTTAGACATTTAAATACTAGATTGTGCGTATTCGGATTAGATGCATTAAAAATGCATAATCACCATGCTGTGTTTGTGATTTAAATTTTCAAGTCTAGTACTTTACTAATCAGATACCTCTTAAATGTTCCAATGGAAATTAGACATAGGTGTGTATTTTAACCAAAGCGATAATTAATGACCAAGCTTGTTTCTAATTTCAGCCATCCTTTTTGTTTTAACTTCAGTAACATATTTTTAGTCACAAAAAAGCAAAACTGTCAAGACAACTTATGAAAAGCAGGACTACCTCAGTAATAATTTGATTCATGAGACACTCACAAAACCTCTTGAAAAAATAATTTGCTTCATTTTAAAGTTAGTATAACGTGTGTGTGCGTAAAATGACATCAGAATGAATCACTGTTTTCAGCAGTGTTCAAAACATTTTTTCCACCTACTTTTTTCACAAATTATTCAGCATTATGGAAGGCATTAAATGATACTACTGCTCTGCCATTAAGAAAAAGAACTTATAACAGTGTGCAAAGTTTCAGCTTTGGAAAAAATTCTGCATTGTTGGGTTGATTATGAAAAAGAGTGAATGAAGTTAAGCAGCAAGTGATTTCTTCAGTCTCCTGGATAAGAAAAACTACAGGGAAGAAGAAAATGCATCTTGGAAACCAAACAATTTTTGGACCAAATACCATTAAAATGGGGCTTTTTTGACAAAAAAACTCACTTAAAACTGCTGTGCATATTTTAAATCTTAATTTTCTAAGAATATACCACGGGGAAAATAGACTCTTACCAGGTTTATTATAACTGCTGTTTTTTGACAAAGTTTAATGCAAGAAAAAATTATGTATTTCACTGTGCACTCCTATCTGGTACTTTATTTTTAAAACATTTTAATTAATACTCTTTCATATATCTCAGTGTTATCCTTCAAAATCAGAAATCTGGTTTTGCATTTGAAACAACAATATCTCATTAAGAAAAAGATCCCTGTATTCTAATTTCTTTAAACTTCTGGCTGGTATTTGATGTATTATCATCTGTTTAACCAGTCAAAAAGAGACTTGTTCAGACAACATTATGGGAAAGACAATGTTGTCCTGTATTGTCCCTTTTTTACTATACTTTTTTGATACAGTTAAGCTGTACCTATGAAGAAGTACAAGCACTAGAAGTCCATGATGAGGATCTGGCAGCCAGTAACACAGGGTATTGGAACTCGTAGCATTAATTTTGATGTGGAGAAGAATTAAAATATTTAAAATAAACATTCTGTTCCAGAAATACTTTACAGTGCTTAACCTTATTTTTCATTAAAACCTAAGCTTCCCACCTACACTATGGGAATCTTCTTCTGCCAACTAAGTGTATCTGATTATTTGGATTAATTTGAGGATTTAATACCAACTAACTTTATGCTGAGCTTATCCACTATTCATAAATCAAGTCCTATCTTAAGTTAATTTCAAGGCTGATTATTTTTGGAACATTTTATCATATAAATTATTCATTACATAGATGTATTATACCTGTGTGCCAGAAAATAACAGAGGCTGTGCCAACTCATTTTTTTCAATATGGTACCTGGGGAGCAAATATTAAAACAAAGTTGGCAATATTTCAGCCAACTGAGAAGAATTACTGTACACTGCAATTTCACACTTTTTTTTGACGGTCTTGATCGTGAAATTTTTTTCTGTGCCAAGGTTTGGCATTATTGAAGTTCTTAAAACAGGACATAAGCGGTGTAAGGACTTGTGTTAAATCTTCACACAGCCTTACAGATTTGGATAATTTTCTCGTGTTTAATTTTAAAGAAATCATTCCAGTGCCGATGTTTAACTGCTCATCACAAACCTAGGAAGACAACAATGATTTCAAAATAACCACGTATTTTCCAGTTGCTATATAAAATACATCTTTTGTTCCATGTCACGCAAGAAACCAAAGTCCTAATCTGATTTACACAGCATAATTCAACTCTCCTTAACCAGCTTTAAAATACATGAATATATGCAAAAATGTTTAACTTTATCATTCTTGATGACCATATAATAAAATAGATCATACCATCCACACCTAGTAAAAGTGAGAACAGATTCTACGTTTACAAATGCGGTCACTAAATTACACTGTACCATGTTATTCTGTAAACCACTTTGAAATACTCCTAAGTTCTGGCTGAAAAATGTTGCATAAAAAAACTGAACTTTTTTGCATTATATTATGTTCTGCTTGTATCAGCAAGCAGATTTATTAGCAGTATTCTTTTACCATTTTTCAGTTGCAATGCTGTTTGCCATGGTGACAGTACATTTGCTTGTATGTTGTGTCCTCAAAAGAGGGTTCTCTGATGCAAGTCTGATGTAAGCTGACTTAATTAGGGTCACAGTTTCTTTACAATTGCAGTCACCCTTTGTCAGAATATGCAACTGAAACAACTTTGAATTAATATAAAAGACCTTAAAGGATTTTTTTATTTTTTGAAAGACATATTTTAAATGTAACTACTTAAAATCACATTGTATGGAATAATAAGAAAATATCATATATAAAGCATATTTAAGACATGATTAAGCATGCATATATACTACCACCATGTGCCAACCTCATATATTATATTCAAATAGGGTTTTCTTGTATATATAAAATGTTAAAGATTTTGGCTATATTGAAAATGTTTTGTTCTGAATGTTTAGTAAATGCCCAGATAAAGTCTGTCCATGCAACGCTGCTTCAATCATCTTCTGTGTGTACTCAAGCAAGGAGAATCCCACCTAAACTATAATCCTCGCTAATCTAAACTAGCTGTCTCAGCTCCCTCCTATAGTCAGTAGACAGGAAAAGGCAGCTCCAGAGAACAACTCATCCAAATCTACGGAAAATGTCTAAAATACAGGAGCAGTATGGACATTTTGCAAAATAGAAGCCAAGACACGGAGAATAAGAATTAAAATTTCTCTTAAATTAGTTACTCAATTTGCAACAGCCCAGACCACATCATCATGGAGACTTAGTACTTTCAAAACACAGCTTACACTATCACCCGCTGCAGCTCAGAGAATTCAGCATTTTTGCATGTTGGGCCAAGGGATCCAAGCTGGGCAACAGCAAACAAGCAGAAAAAATTACTAAACGTTTGAAAATTTTAGTTCGTCTAGCTCTCACAGGACCTCTGGTGTAAGACAAACATAAAATTCAATTTTCTGGTCACAACTCAACTACTTCAAAAGTAAGGTCAAGCTTCCTTTTTTTTTTCTGTTCCTGAAATTGTAGCTTCAGTTTTCATGCCTTGCAAAACCTAAAGACAGGATCTTCTCCTAATACTCAATCCAAATTAATCCCTTTTAGTGACACCCAACAGCTAAATCAGGGGAGGCAGGGGTCCTATATAAAAAACCACAGTATCACAGCATTAAGTGATTAAAGGCTGCAAACTCAGGCATAGCCACAAAAGGACTTAAAGTACTGCATGCCACCTTAATTTTGATATTTCCTAAGTTTTGAGAGCTTGACATCAGAGTTTTTTTGGTTTCATTCTTCTTTTTTTTTAAACACACTTGTGTGAAACTACACTTGTGAAGAAAATGCTCCCTGAGTTTGAAGAAAAGGCATAATGAAAAAGATTAAATTCCATAAACCATAATGAGATTGTCACCTGCACAACTCATAAGTAGATCAGAAACTCTACACTCCTCACAGGCCTTCTTAAGGCTTTATTTTTTACTAGAATAAAATTCCATGGACTACAGGAATTAAATTGAATTGCTCACTTTTTTTATCTGACCAAATTAAGAGGTTTGAAATAAATTTTACATTTTAAAAATTATTTTAAATTTAAAATATTATTTCAAACATTATACTCCATGTTTTAATATTACAGTGTCCAATTACATTTGCTTATTCACTATGTGAAAGCGAGATACACCCAAAGAAATGCTTCTACTTGGCTAATAAGCAAAATCATCCATGACTGCTTTCCAACACAAAAGGTGTACAAAAATATATTACTTGCTAGGGTTAGTGTGTCATGTATTTGTAGTTCCAGAAAATATTTCCTGAGGGGTTTAGATGAGAATTCTATGCATATATACTGACAATTTATTTCCGCTGAAAAAATGCAATACAGTAAAAAGCTGAAATAAAAGCAAACTAAACAGAAGTCTAGAGACAAGGCAGCTGATCTTGCAGCATGCAAATAATGACCTGACATGTACACTCTACAGCATTTTGCAAAATAGATTGTACGCAAAGATGAGCAGATAGAAACCTAACTAGCACGGTTATTGTAACCACCATGATATATGTTTAAACTCTTTGCTGACTTGGTCTTTTGCAAAATTTTAAAATAGGAGGAGATACTTTAAACAGTACTTTTTAAATGGAAGGCAATAGAAAGGAATCCATATCTAATAACAATGAGACCTTATAATGAGACCCTTATCACACGTAATGAACAAGTGGTCAGGCCACATTTATTCCTACTGAGTATTACCACATTGTAATATTGAATAATTTGGTTTATATTTTATTTATTTTATTTTTATTAAATTCAACTAAAACAAGATTCTATATTCATTCTGAGTATCATTATTTCAAACTATCAGGAAATTTATGATTTAGAGTGCTGTTTGGCAATCCTGAAAGCACACCGTAATCCTTCCGCATGGTAGATGGATAATGTTATAGAAATGGAGAGCTTATAGGTTTACTCCAGCTTTCATGTGATGTAACAAAATCTACAATGTTTTTGAGATGAGAGAGCTTGTCAGACCTTAGTAGTGAGCATCACCCATTCCACAAAAGTGACAGTGAGTATTACCAGCAGAGAAGCTGTTGCCCTCATGCCCTACAGCAAAGTCCCTGTCTGTCAATTATTTGACAGGCAGGGTAATATGGGGATATGTTACGCTGGTGGAAAAACTGACACAATTGCTGAAGAGTCCTGTGACTAGCACGAGCAAAATGGAAGCAGCATGTCCAACATTTGTGATAGATAACAATTTAAAGCATATGTTTATTACCGCTAAATTACATCCCTTGTACTGCTGACACCTGCAAGTGCTTAGCAAAATCTGAAAATAAACCCCCATTATTCGTGTCAGCAGTATGCAACTTTTCCTGAACATCTAAAATTGAATTTCATAATTAGAAATAAAAACTAACTGAACCACTATATGCTACGCACTATAATCTCTGTCATCACTGAAACAGTGTAATTTACCTACCAATTTTTTTGAAGGTCCAATACTGCTACAGAACATACTGTTGGGGAATTTTAAAATGTATACCATAACAGTGATTTAAACTGGATCAAAACAGATTAACAAAGTTGAAGGAATGAAAACAAAACAATAGTCTCCTTGGCCAAAGCTGGAAATTCAATCCCATTTTGCTGCAATAATCCGTACAAGAAACTTCACTGTGACACTCCAAAAATTGGATTTAGTGAGTGACTGAGAGATTGAAATTGCTGGTAGCTCAGGCTTGTAATTCATCCACAGGTCAGGCAGAGTGCAGCAAACAACACAACTTTCTCTATGGTTTTCCTCTTCCGATCTCTAAGTACACGTTGGAGAGACTACTCCCTCTAGTGAGGGGTAGAAAAAGCCTTATCGTACCAGTTCCTCCTGGCTGTGAAAAGCTGTGCAAAATCGCAGATATATAATACACAATCCTAAAGCCATACAAAATACTGAATTTGAAAATGATTAAGTACATAAACAAAGCCTTAATCCTTTAAAAAATACATTCACATTGAGACTGCAGGGAGTTTAACTCAAGACCATATTGTTTGAATTTGTTATGCACTATAGAATAAAGCAAACAAAAAAAGCTACAAAAAAAGACTTCTTAAAACACAGAGAGCAATGTAGCTTTTTCAGAGAAACTTTTCTGCACAGCTCTGTGGAAAAGCTACGGGAAAGTGACTAAACAAAACCACAAGGAGTCCTCATAAGACAATTTTTCAGTATCTATCATATTCACTACATATTCACTCAAATACAAATCAAATTGCCTGTGCTTGAAAGTGCAAAATACTTTATTTAAATTTACTCATTAAAAATCTTTATGAATGAAAATTAGACACAATAGCAAGCATTTTTTAAATTTGTAATAATCACTAAGATAACAAAATATATCATCATTCTAACAATAAATTTTGTTTACTCTTCCGAACATTGTATTTTTCAACACATACCTTAAAACTAATACATGCCCTCCACTAAGTGAAGTCACTCATACTTAATTTACATGATAAAGTATTTTAAAAATTTTATCTGGTACATACTGTGCTAATCTCCTGGAAAACACATTTAGAAATTACATACCCTGGGTTTTTTTGTTTACTCAGAAGAAGCCAATAAAACAGGAGATGGAAGATTTTAACTAACGTTATCTCAAGAACCCTTTTTAGTTTAAGCAGGTGACAGGAATTCAATAACAATTTTAATTCACTCTTGGAACGTCCATTGCATCTAAGTAGTATTCGAGAAAGATTGCTTGATGTCCAAACTATAGTGGACAGCTAATTTCCGATGTCTGTCTTCATATCTCCTTACAGAAGAACAATTTGATTAACCCCCTGGGGTGAAACTGAATACCATATTTGTCCAGTTGGAAAGGGACACTAGAAAGCCAAAAAATTATACCTCTCTCTGAACATTTTTTATCTTCCATTCTTAAGAGTAACATCATGAAAGAGTTTAAGTATCCAAGTATGCTAACAGGTAACTTATGACAGCATCTCTGCATAGCTGTGTCCCTGTGTGTCCAAATATTGAGTTGCTTCCTTACTAGTTAAAAAATTCTGCGAAATACAAAGAAAGTGGCAGAATAGCCTGTAAAATTTTAAAGACTTTTAGAATGCTCTTTTATTTTAACATTGAGGTATCAGATGCATTTTATAAATCCAATTTTGAAAATGAATTGGAAAGTGTCTCTTCAGAGGTTATGGTGATGATAGAAAAGAATGCCAGTATTAAAGAAGCTTCTGTGCAGACAAACAAAGAATCAAAATCTTTATTTTTTGACAAGTTGGTACTACAGAAGCATACTATTACTGTCAATGTTATTAAAGAGAGTTAATCCACACAAAAAATTTAGTTCTAGTTTTACAATGTTATATTTGATAAGGCATACCAATCAATATAAAGTGTTAACAACCTTCATACGATTTTCCAGTGAAAAAAACAGGTTTAGTAATTCAAATCATCTTCATTTATTTAGAAAAACATGCATTTTCTATCTCTGTCCTTAGAGGTTTGTATTCTCTACTACTCCTGAAATACTTTCACTTGTCAATATTACCAGTCCTGATAGAGTATCCATACTCATTCCTTTCTCAGAGAGAACATAATGTGAAAAGAGAGCATTTAACTGGGATAATAAAATTCTCTTTATTAAGAATATTTCCATTTTGCATACATTCTGTTTTTCACCTGTTTTACAGAGAATCTGAAATCATTATTTTATTCTACTGTTTTTCAGAGCAGACCTATGTATAGCATTTCAACAAAAACTTCAGATGCCAAGTAAGACTGCTAAAACCAGAATACTTCAACTATTTCACAGGATGAATTAACTTACTTTGGAGGATGTAGAGTCACATTCCTGACAAATCCATCCATAGCCAGTCTGTTTAGGAGACTTTTTCAAGGGAGGGTCTAGACAGCCAAAATGGTAGCAAAGCCTGCATTCATCACACCTGCAACAGAAAAACAAAATATACACTTATATATAAATGGTACTTCTATACTATTTTAGATTCAGCTTCCCCGCAACTGTCAGCACAAGATTTCCTGATCCATTATCATGATACAGAAAACCCATTTTCTATAAGGGGTATTTTCAAACACAATCACTTCAATTAGGTTCTGCCTAATTTGGAATATTCTGATGCAGACACTCGTATATCACCTTGGTCATGATCTTATATAAATGACATTATTTCAGAGACTTGCAAATTAAAGAAAAAATGTATAACCAGCTCAATTTTTTAGATACTTCAATGTCATTCATTGCCATTTATTTTCAGAAATTTGTGATTTTTTTAGACAGTGACAATATTGATTTTTCATAGTTTTAAGACACCATTTTACACATCTACTTTCTCAAGGTAAACTCTGAAACGTCTTTTCACATAACCAACAATTCAAGTAAAATTTACAGCTATTAATTATATTTTTTACACCAGGACTATGTGGTTGATAAATGAACGCACAAAATATTTTCTGATTTGCTTTGAATTTTCTGGAAAGGGGCATTAATTTAAAAGGATTTCACTGTGATCTTTCACTTGTAAAACTGCCCTGTGTACACACAGCAATTTTATGTTCTTTTTTAATAAACCTTTCATTAGTGTTTTGTACTATGTATGGTCCACACAAAAAGCTCAAAACATAGCATAGCTATTGTTCACCTATTCTTAATGTACCAGCATTGAAGAAACACTACAGTATAACAAGTGTTTCATGAAAGGATTTTTAAATCAGTACAATAATATGCTCAAAATGAGAAAGAGATTTTTAAAAACAAGTAATAGAGATTTTCACATATCCTACTGAACTTCAGTTTATTTGCATATCCCCCTATATTTTTTTGTATGAAAAAGAAAGCTTTTTTCAAATTTACTTTGCAATATTCTCCTCATTAAAAGCCCTTAAACTCTGAGTTAAAGCCAATATAAATGATCTAAAAATAGGAAATAAGAGCAAATGTTTTAAAATAAAAATTTTCTAAGAAATCTCCTACACTTTCTTTCTCCGCTTCCCCAGCCACTCATTTTCTCCTCTACAAAACATGCCAACACAAAAATCTCCAAAAATTGCAATAACAGCATGGCACAGGCATCATCAAAGACAGAGGGATAGAATTTGTCAACAGAACACAGGGTGCATCACAGAAAGAGGATTCAACTAACAGAAAATGCTGCTGTATTAACAGAAGAAAATGTTCGTGCTACTTTTCTCCAAGGACTAGTCTCCAAATAAAAAGAAGTAACCATTTTCTGATTATGATTCTTTAACTTAAGTAAATACTTTTGTCCTTGCTGCCAAGGCTGTGCTTGCCAGGGAAGCCTTCTGGTTTTAGCAGTTATATGTAAGACGTGAGCACTGCTAAGAGTATTGCATGTACTGTCTTCCACTAAGTAGACATTAAAAGCAAAAATCTACCTATCCACAGTATGCAACACTGGACTGACATAGTTTTGGTATTTTAAAAAAATGGGATATACCATATTACACTCTATATCCTTAGGATTGTTTAGTAATGACTCAATCTAATTTCAGGATAAAGAAAACATTTAAAAAAGGAAACCTTCTCGGTTTTTAAAGAAAGAAGAGTTCTAATGTAGAAATATATTACTTACAACCAGGAATATACGCAGTTTTATTTCTTGTGAAAGGCATATTAAAATAATAAAAAGGTTAAGGGTGGGAGATGAGATAGGTTACAGTCTTACATCCCAACAGTGTATGTGACCTTCAGCAAAAGATTAAGCCTCCTTTGAGCCTCAATGTTCTCATCTGTAAAGGAATAAATTTTTACTAACCTATTTCTGTATCTAGAATCTTATTCACATAAGTGCTTGCATTTGAGCACTGCTTATCAGAACTCCCTTCTTGTAAACTGTTTGGGATCCTCTAAGTAACACAAAATAAAGCATCACACTATTTCTGACTGATTTAGTGTATTTTCAGAGCTTAATCCTAAAATCTACATCTGACTTCAAACAGTATTAATTTAGATTTTTTCTGAAGTGATGGTCTATAAACACAAGTGCTTATACATGCAAAAGAAAATGTTTCCCCTTTAAAATTACACTTTGCCATCTCTTCTTACATCTTTTCCATTCTCAATCTAGAATGTGGTATTTCCTGACTGCACCTTCAGCCACATTTCAGAAGTACGCTGAGGGAGTTAGCAAGGCTGGGTTGAAATAACCAGAACATTACGAAATTAAATACAGATCTGGAGGCACCATCCTAAAGCTGAATGTTTTTAATATTTATTGTCATTAATTTTTATCACTTCAAAGCTGTTTAGTTTGGCAGAAGAAAAATTGCATTTTCCTGGAATGAGTTAAAAATACCTATATGAAAGTTTTCAGATACTAATGGCTTTTATCTGCATCTGCACAGCTGAGAAAATGCAAATAAAAGTGTATTTTCATGTATCAGAACATAAAAAGCTGCATGGTGATAAAAATGTAACTATACCAAATATTTTCAAACACTTCCTTCATACTGCTTTTTATTGGAATACAAGTTCTGTATTGTGGAACACAAATTCACTGATTCTGAAGTTCCCAGAGCATGATGCTGGGTAAATGGATGAATACACACTGTACCTTGGTTAAAGATGATGCCCTAGCTGTCTGGTAGCTCTCTTGTCTGCTGAGACTGACTTGGGACAAAATGTGAAGCTTACATGTATCACAGTACAGAAAACAAAATTGGCATTCTTAATTCCTAATTCTGAAAGAAAACCTCATACCTAGGTTAAAATAGCACTAGTAAAATGAAATAAAGCCCTCAAGTGTATACTATTTTGTGTTCTTTTGTCTAGCAACATAAAATGACAGAAAATCCACTGTCAGATTCAGAAAATAAGAAAGCGATACAAAATAAGGAGTACTTTCAACTTAATTAGAGAAAGAAATTGTTGGGTCACAAAAGGTGTCATGCTGACAATCTCGCAGCCTTTCAGCAAACGCACTCACAGATCAATCACAGTACAGACATTTACAGAGCAAGGAGCCACACGACACTGTCATTTACAAATATCATCCACTTCTATCCTGAAGATGGCTTAACAGCACAAGTTAAACTGTTGGGCTAGAGGGGAAAAGAGGGAAAGAAACCACTTCCTCCATTTTAAAGGTTCAGTTAAAATTTTTACCCTTGTGGCTTCAAGGTCACGCCTTCCAAACAGTCCTTAAATTACCAAATATTTTATCTTCCTATCACTTGTGGATAACTTTTTTTGTGGTTAAGTACATAACTTACAAATGCAACTAAGTGCACAGCCATCTTCAGTGGCCTGGCTAGCAGTTCCACTGAAAACTTTGTGAAAATAAAAACAAAGTTCCATACAAAGACAAGCTAACCTAACCTCCTAATTTACTTCTAACTGACAGGTAATTGCTTACTATCAGTGTCTTTAACAAGCCTGAAATTACTTTATGCATCAAAATCAGAAATCACTGTGTTCCTCATTCCAGCAATTAATGAGAACAGATATATGCCCATTATATACCGAGAAAATAGGATGTGAAGAAGAAAGGTGAATTCTGAAGGAGTTAATAAATTAAAAAATAATAAAACAAAACATTTTCACTTATAAAAGTATAGAATGCAGGTCAGCTACATCTTCACAGCCAGAAAGCTTAATTAGGCATTTCCATACCTGAAATATGTCTGCTTTGTTCTTTAATAAAGTGATCTCCATCTGCTCATGCCCTTGGATTGTTTTTATTAGGTTTCTTAGCAGTACAGCTGGCTGTGCTCAAGCCCTACATAACTCTGCATTCTCCTGTTCATAATTAACTAATTATGCTCTAATCAATAGTGTAGATACTGATTTTACAATGTAAATGAGATAAATGAGATAATGGCTGGGGTCAATCTAATTTTATTTACAAAGCCCAGCACGCACATCCAATTTCATTACATTGCATCTACCTGCACAGGAGGGAGTCTTATCAGTTGGCCTGCAGAAGTCTTCCTGCGAGCACCAGGGAAAAAGACCTGTGCTTTTACAGAGGAACAGTGAATGCAAAACCTGCCTGTCACTGGCGCATTTGTAAGTCACTGGTTAATATCATCGAAAACCACAAAGAGCTGATTCAGCCAGAGTGAAGAAACTTATTTTGCATTCACAAGACGGCATCACCCATCTATAGCTGTAAAAGTAATTACCTACATGTCCCTGAAACACAACATTAATAAGCTAAGCTTTAAATACAACTTTCCAAATATGCTTCAGAGACTACAGAAAATCTCTCACTTATGTACACATCATTGCACATCGTCTGCAGTGTCATGCCAAAAGGTACCCCATTGAAGAAAATACAAAATTACAAAATATATATACTACTCCCTATTCAACACAACAGCTTAGAAAGATTTACTTTAATGGAAAAAAGATATAAAACTTTGATACATATTGACAAACCATCATCACCATTAAAATTAGAGAACCTGTCATATAAGCCTTACTCTGGCAAACTTAGAATTGATTAGAATAAAATTAGAAGTAATCTAATCCAGGATTTTTAAACTCTCAGACAACTGCAGTGGGACAGGCGTACATGCACTCACCCATTAGCTGGGGGGATGCAACACAATGGCTGTTCCAGCACCTGGGTGGATTTAACTATTCATATGCATCTTTCCTTGTTGGCTTGTTCTGGACCCCATTTCTGACTAAAGGCTTTTAACACCTGAGGAAGAGTTGTTTCTTCTCAGGCACTGATCTCTCTCCCCTTTAATCCATCAGTGTCCAAATGCTGGGCCACTCTGAAACTGCAAACAGCTGGAGACATACACAGGGATTCATTTTAAGTGGCGGCACATTCTTGGGTTCAGATGAACAACTTAAAACCAGCTATGACAGTTTAAGGTGCGGTCATCATTTTGTTTCTTGTTAGTGGCTGTACAACAGATCCAATGTAAAGGAGCATGTAAGCATTCCTAAAAAAACCAGAACAAACTGACGTAGCTCAAGTGAATTCAAACCATAGAACCAAGATGACTGACTTTGGACTGGAGCAGGTGAGGATTGCTCCTATGAAACCTTAATTGCAACCAGACCATGGAGGTGATAAATTCTGGGTGATAGGAATGAATACTATGGATGGGTTATATCAGCAACTCTTACATGTAATGTCAAAGGCGGCACTTTCCTGTGCCCTTATTTAAAGAATAAAATTAATTAAAGATCTAATGGTGAAATAACTGCATAATTGTATGCTGTCCAAAAAGTACATTTATTCTACTTACTGAAGGAGGAGCCCAAAACAGTAGTACTTTTTAATTACGGAATATGTGGAAAACATTCCTCTTTTTAGCTTTCTCTTCTGACACCTCTTGAAACAAAGTGAAGATACGTCTTTGTATCTTACCCTGCCACTCTACACCAAAACTCTTCAATTCAGCCCCACAGATTCCAACAGAAATTGCTTTCATTTGTTGTGATGTCATAGGCCAAGCACAAACCAGAAGTGATGCAGTGCTGTATTTAGACTCTAATTTAAAATATAAGCTCCAGATCCTTAGCAACTCTTTTGTTTTTAGGCAGAATATTGTCTAAAGAGAAAAACATATTAAGTATAAAATGGAAAAGCTCGTTTTCCTCTTCCTGATTTCTACACTTTTTTCCCTTGCCTATAAGTGGCACAACAACTAAAAATGGATGGTCAAGTCATCTTGCAGATTCTGTTCTACAGAACAGTTTGAAGAAACTATTAGGACCAGGATAATTTAAAAGTATTTTCACATAGGCCAGACAAGCTTTAGGTGACTTCACCATCAGAAGTGTGATAGATTCCAGCACTAGAATTCTTATATGACTGCACATGCATACAATATTGAATATAAACCAGCATATTGCCCAATTATATAGCCTCTTCAAACACAGGTACTGGTTATCCTGAAAGGCTCTCTATCTCCAAAGATGCTCAAAATTCAACCGCATATAACTCTATGGAACTTGATCTAATTTCAAAGTTAGATCTAACTTTGCAGTCAGTCCTGCTTTGAGTGGGTGGCTGGAACAGATCTCCTCCAGAGACTCCTTCTAACCTACATCTTTCTGGATTCTAATATTTTCATAACTTTAAGTAAATGAAATACTCTTTCTGGGAAGGATAATGCTTATGGTATTACACAAAGTAATTAAAAGCTACATTCAAATTTCTATTATGCCAGGTACAATGCAAGCATACAAAAGGAAGTCCCTGACCTCCATAGTTTATAATGTTAGATGAGACAATGGACTATTATTCTTTTCTGTTATGCCTGGAAGACAGAGGGGCATGGCTACTGGTGAAAGGTGAGAGAATATACCAGACGCAGGATGATTATTACATTCTGGTTTTTGTATCTACCTACTACTGATGAAGATGGTGTATGGGCAAGATGGACATATGGCCTGACAGAGCAGGGTAAGCTTACTGATCTTCAGCTAACAGTAGTTTCACGATAAAGTACCTATATGGTTTTGGATGTGGGAAACTGTATAATCTCTACCTTACTCAGATTTCTGTCAAAAGTCAAGGGCATTAATAAAATGACTATTTTTTCTCTTTAGTGTACAATAATCCCATGGAAAAGCCTTCATTCACCCAGAGGATCTACGCTACACTTTTCAGCATCTGCTACACGAAGTAAGTTTTTAAAAAATCCTGTATTTAGCACTAGTTATACTACATAGCAGCATGAATTTCTTATGGCTTTGACCTCTAGGAAGTTCTACTTTAAAGCAAAAAAGGTAAACAAAACATTCTACCTATAAATTCAAAAGGAAAAAAAACATTTTATGTAGCTCCTACTCCCCACTGCCCCTGCTTATCATCACATAACCCAGACATTGAATACTTCATTTTAACAGAACTGACAAATAGTGCTGATCAATTATATTACAAATGAGCAAAAGAAAATAAGCATTAATCTGGCAGACATTTGTATAGCTAAATTTATTATGGTAAACCCAAAACTGCCACCTCTCCTACTTAATTCATGCTTTTTAATATGAGAGAGAGAGAGAGTGCACGCACTAAACTAATACCTGATGTTAAAAGAAAGTGCCAAGGAAGGAACAAACAAAATCCTACAAAGAAGCTGTACTGGGGAACAAACAAACAAAATGCAGCAGGAAATCACCTTAGGATATCAAGCACGGCCAGGGGAGACTCAACAATACTCAAAACAGTTTTTAACACACATTAGTCTGTCCTTAAAATCTTCCAATCGCAGAGATTACTCAACTTCCCTAGCAAACTTCTCTAGTGCAATTATTGTTAGCAAAAAAAATTTCTGTTGCCTAACCCAAATCATCTTGCTACAATTTAACTTATTTTTGGTCTGACCAGAGTTGAAGAACTTCTTTTTTCCCTTCTTTGCAGCAACTTCTCTCTTCATCTTTGTATTAATTTAGGCTGTTTGAAGACATTCCCCAGTCTTCCCTAAATTAAAGAAATCTAACTATTTTAAGTCTTTTTATTCATTTATCTCTCTTGTAGTCTTCTTATCATGCAATTCAGTTTGCTTTGGACTTTCTCTACATATTTCTTGCCAAAATGGACAGAATATGGTAGCTGAGGCTTTTCCAAGGGTGAGATAACAGTCTTCTGAATATTCAGGAGGAATACTTTCATGTGTTAAATGTAACATCTCTCTTTGTACATCTCAGGTATGATCAGTTTGATTAACGATCAGTTTGTGATCCAGAGTCCCCCATACCTTCTTTTTTGAAAGCTTATCTCCTAACTAGTTACTCTTTGTATCATAATCATGCACTAAACAGTGATGTGCCTTTTCCTCTTACTGCACTGCATGCTTTTTCTGGATGCTTTCTTAAAATTTCATTTTTAATTCTAACACTGTAGTCTCCCACATCGTACTGGCATCACCTGCAAATGTAACTGAACATTTTATTCCAGCACCTAATACACTAAAGCAAAAAATAATAAAAATATAACAATACTGAATCCAGGAGAGTCCCTAGTGGAACCCAGTGAGTGGACAGTTGAGTCCATGGTAGCTAGTCTACTTTTCTAATCAGCTACACATTTTACTGTAGCTTAATTAACAGAATATTTCTCTAGCTTATTCAGCAGAATGTCACACACAGAACTGTTTTAAAAGTCTTACTAAAGCCAAGATATGCTACATTTATCATTCTCTCCTACTCACAATACCTAGACTGTGTTAGTTTAACAACTGATCATAAACCACAGTAAACATTACTTTTTTTTTTTTTTTTCTTCCTTAACTCAGCATGATGTATGGGCAAACACCTTTTTTCCCCCCCCCTCGTTAGCACAGCATTTGGATATAACTTTTTACTTCCAGAATTCTGGACAAGTGGTCACTAAACTTGGTCTTTAACAGATTCATGGATTCTTAAAGATCAAATTCCTGCATTAACATCAATTTCCTAGTGCAAATTTCTTTATTTTTAAGGTGTCTTTGTGTGCCTTGCCAAAACAGAATGGTAAGCATTGCTGAAAGTTCAGACAAAAATCTTACTCTGATATCATCCCAACCCCTTTTTAAAACAAAACGACGTGTTAGACATCAGCTTAATTTTATTTAATATAATATCCAAACATGAAACGCCCTGGTAAGATATGACTTGTAGGTAAGTATACACAAATTTGTATATTTCTCCTATTACTTATTACAGCATTTAATTTCTTTCTTAAGTTCAAAAAATATTTTCAAATGTAAATGTGCCTTGATAGATGACAAAAACCACCATATCTCAAGAAATTCAAAGATTATATGGCATAAAGTTACAAGTGTGATTGCATTTGAGTAGACTTTTTCCGAGCAAGTTCAAGATGTAAACGATGAAGATGTCAACACACTGCTACTGTAGATTTAAGAACTGGATCGGTACCATTTGTAGATCAAAATGCTATGTCTGCATCTACCAGGATATATATATGGACGAAGACGAAGATCTCAGCTGTCATGCTGTGTGATCAGTTCTTCATTCCTTCCCCAACTTACATAACAATTTCATATTTGTATTGTGAGGAGATAAGCTTGTCCTGAACACTGCCAGAGAAGTAAGCCAAATAAAACAAATGTCTGCATATACTCAAATTTTTGTCTTAAAAATTTTTCAGAAAGCAATATAGGTATAGTTCTATTCACTTGAGCATCTCAAGTCAGAAACAATTAGTTCATACTAATAAGCATAAAATCATTTTTTCCGTGGCAAATCTATTCCTTCAGAATAGTAAGTCTCAAGTGTTTTAAGTGTTTTACAGGTCTCATTATCACTGAACATTTTTTTTTTTTTAAGGAAACAATCCTTTTTACAGTAAGTCTATGTACAACACTGTGTTCTATATAGAAATGTTCTTATTAAACTGCATATAAGTAGAGTGGCAGGCGGATGGCAAACCGTTGCTTATTTCATTCAGTATCACCATAGAGGAACGCACAATATTTAAGTCCCACAGGCTTCTTTCACTCTTCAGTGAATCCAAGCATTGTATAACATCATTTGCCAACGAAGCACAGGGGGAAAAAGACATTACTTAATAGGACAATTCTGACAAGACATTTATCCGGGATTTTTCAACAATGCACATACGAAATGTTCCTGATTAGTGCAAAAAAATGCAGGCAAATTAACTACCTTGTCAGTCCAAATAACAAACCAATCAATTACATTCTATCCAAGCCTGACAAGCAAACTCAACCCTTTGTCATAATAAGCTTATAGTAGAGACAAGGTAGCTGTTCTCCTTTACTTTGTGTGCTCTATTGAGAGCTTTATCCACATTTAAAAATCATATTATAAAAGGTTTCCACGATTGCCTCCGAGGATGAGTTGTGGCAGAGTTGTGTCTCATGAAGGGTATCTACACAGTAAAGTGATAAGAAAAAAATATTAACATTTAAAGATCATAGCAGCTCTGCTCTGTCTTATGAAACATTTTAACATCACACTAAATTCAAGCAATGTGTATGCTCAGATCCAAATAGTTTAAGACACTCTTACCAAACTTCCAAGAGTCTCTAAGTGTCAAAACATTAAACTGAGTTAAGTATAGCATCCTTTTAACTTTTTTCTCAATACAGCTCAAAGAACAAAGGTGGTCCACCGTAAGACAGAGAAGATAATTTTCTTTTTTTTTTAATCATAAAAGCAATGATTTAATACAAGTAGGCTTGATTGTGAAGCTAGCATTTTTCTCAGATTTGAAACCCACACAAATGTAGCTATGAGATTGACTACATGACAAGCACAAACAACAGGGGTACTGTGTTACAACCTTAAAAAAATGCTTGTTTTGTAGAACAGCATTTGAAAGAAAATAAGTCCTAGGGTTTAAGAAGCATTAAGTAAGGGAAGGTTTCTTTCATAAAGCAATGTAATAATTCAGTACACAGAAAGCTTTAGTCGCTTCTGAAACAATGTCTTTGAGGCAATAATTCAAATGTCTTCACAGCTTTTTTTTTTCCTACTTGTACTTCCTGTCTTTTGACACTCTCATGACATACGTACTTTTCAAGGATGCGCTTTTTTTTTTTAATAAATACAATTTTAAAGTGCTGATTTTCTACATTTAAAATCTTTAAAACTACTTGCAATACAGCAAATTAATGTAACAGATAGCATTATGAGATTTTAAGTGGGAAAAAATCCATGCTGTCTTTAAGCTGTGCTGGCATAACAAATACACATCAGTTTTCAAAGAAAGATCTATATAAAGTCTCCACTGCATTTGTTTTGTTTTCTACTTTGAAACATATTAAAGTAGAATTGTAAATAAAAAGGAATTCTAAAGTGCTATCATACTTTCATAAAATAAAAAAATAACAATCTGATGAACAGGACCCATAGTGTCACTGCATCTTCCTACAACAGTTCTTTGCAAACTAATTTTAATTTGGAGTGTAAGGATTTTAAGCCTAAGAATTGGAGGGACAGCAAGGAAGTAGTACATGTAAATCCATTTCAATTCTCACTTCATCTCTTACTTGGGACATGATAAAAATTTTAAATCAGGTGTCCTGAACTGCAATACTACAGCCCAATTTTGAACGTTTTAAGAAAACTGAAAAGATAAGCTATAAAATAGAACTACTTTTAAAATTCATCTTACTACAATCCTCTCCCCTTAGCAAGTGCAACTGGTTTTGTTCTGATCACCTCAAGGTGGATGAGGTTGACAAGGGTGTACATTCAAGTACTGAAACATGAAGGGTAGCATCAGCAAACAATTTGAGATAAGCCCAAGGTCTTTGTGCCACCTCTATCCTCTCAGCAACAGTATGAGTAGCTGCAACTGTAACATCGGAGTCAGGTCATCAAAATGTGATGGTCTATGCCCTATATGGGCTAGCAAGGTTTGGACATGAATCCAGTTATCCATACTTTTAATACAAATTTTTATTTCTGTTTCTCAAAATGAGTGTGTGTATATATATACACACACACATATATGTATGTATATGTACTCATAGATATATGTATAGGTACTTATAATTGTACTTTATATATAAATTTATACATTATTTTTATATAAAATTATATTTATGTAAACGCATGCTTTTATACATGAAACTTCATAGTTGAACTAATAAAATAAGTTTATTTAAAAACTTATATAATTAGTTTATAAACTAATAAAATAATAAGTTTTAAATTTAAATTTAAATAATTTAAAAATAATTTATTTTACATGATTTAGGGTTATCTTCACCCCTCTCCTCGCCAAAGTATTATTTAGTTAAGGAATCATTACTGACTTTGCTTAAACACAGTTCTAACCAGCAACAGATTGGCAAAAGACAAAGGAATATGAATGGATAAATACAATAGCTTTTTTTAAGCTTGTAACCCACAAACTCATCTGATAACTGACTACTGGTTTTGGAGAACTACTTACTAAAAATTTTTCCTGGGATCTCCCACACTGATGACATTTCTCCTGTTCTATTCTCTGCTTTTGCTTTCTTCCCACCCCCACATACCATTTCTCAACCCTCCCTCATCCAAAGAACTGCTCTCATTCCTATACATCCACTCTAATTTCTACTGACTGCAGCACCCAGAGCTGCCTGCAATATCTGAACTTGCATTTTCAGCCTTAGTTGGGAAAAGGATTTACTGAACACAAAAATCTGAAATAAGGACAGTGAGCAAAACTGAACAGCTTTCCCTTCTTACCAGTAGGTGAAAAAATATCAGACAGAAGCAAGCATCACAGGTAATGCCGTAATAGGTGCTTTCAACAAGGAGTTTGTCAATTGCGTATTTGGTCCTTCAGAAGAGTTTTTTCTCTCCCAGCTCTCCTTCATTCCAGGACAAAAATAACTACAAAAGCACTTTCCTTCAAGTTTTGGTACAAAGGGAGAGAAACACATCAACCTCTCACTCTCTTCCCTAACCACACATGGCTGTAATCTGCTTCCCCAGTTAAGTAAATATTATGTAATGGGGGGGGGGGGGGGGGGTTGGAGGGGTGGGGTGTCTATGAATATGTGCAAATTTCCTTTTCAAAGGAATTTACAGCACAAGAAACCCCACAAATTATTTCAATACTTTCTACTGCAATTGCCAAAGGCCCTCTTCATTTGTGTAACAGTTACTGAAAAGTGCAAATTGCAGACAAGTGTAATGCTTATGGTAGTTGTTTTGATCCTCATTCTTATTTAGCCATTTTAATACTTGCTTTCATCAGATTAAATACCTCTTGTGAGAACAATGTTTTTGGCTGCTAACCAGGCACAAGTAAAATACATTTGCAACCATAATGTAAGCTCAGTTTATCTTCAAAGGTTTGAAGGTAGGAAGCTGCTTCAGCATACCTTACCAATTCTGGAACATTAGGACTCTCCTACCAGGTAAAGTCTGTCAAGCCTCAAGAGATATTTGGGGTATTTGAGAAAAACTTTAATGGGTAAGATGGTAATGAACAAGAGGGAAAATGGAGCTATTTAATTATAGAGGAAGTGCTGACAAAGACCAATTTTAGAAGGCAAGGAACCATATCTGCAGTAAACACCAAACCATCTGAAGGTGATAGAAGTAATATGCATTTTTAAAATTCAGGCTGCTCAAGGTACACCTCTTGATCCCAGGAATTAATGTGTACCCACAGCTCCATTAAGTAGATGAGAGTTACAGAGCTCTTCAGTGGAAAAAAACCCAACATACCCCAAAACAATGATGAGCAATATGTTTTCTAGACACTGTTAATTACCTCAATTCTTCTCAGTATTGATCAAGTTATAAATATTAATAAATGTTTCCTGAATAGTTACAGATTTCTATTTGCTAATATACACATTGATTAGACTGTAAAAAAGTTATCTGCAGGACAAAACATCACAGCACCTGAGGTACCACTGGAATAGAAAAGTTCTGCTTCATTTTAATAAGTGGCACACTGGAGCATACATAGTGACATTTAGAGCTGGTCACTGCACAAACATGTTGACCGAGGTAAACGTGTAAGACTAACAGTAGTCTTGATTTACAGAATTCTGTTCTCCAAGTACTACTATGCCCACTTCAAAACAAGAACACATTTTCAAACTATTTCAAAGCCTAGAAGAAATGACATATCCTATACAAAAGAATACATAAAATATTGATATCACATATGTGAAATGGTTTCATTCGGTAGTAAAAGTGTCATTTTCCTTCACTCTGCACTGTCTTTGTGAATACAGGCTTCTGAGAACCAATGAAAAAAATTTCAGTCAATACACTCAATACTCTACATGAAACCCAGCTTTCTCTTTTAAGAGACTGCATTTACAGACCTTGTTACAACAAGGTCCTTGATGTTATCGAAGCAATTTCAAGATACTTTAATCATTGGCAAAACCCAGTAACTTAACAAGAGAAATTTGGGCCAGGAAGATTTCAGTAACTTGAAAGGAAGGTTATTGACTCATGTAATTTCATTTGGAAGTGGCTGAATCCAATTGATCTGGTTTTTGCAATGCATATCTTCCCTCTGCAGCTGTCTCTATCTGATTCAGCGTGCAAGTGCAAGCGCAAGGACTGACTATCCCTTTCCACTTAAAGCGAAACTCTTCCTTCCTCCTGCTATTATTTTGAATGAGCACACAAGGAGAGCGTTTTCAAGTTTAATCTCTGTACTCACTGTAAGAAAAAATATACTCAACTGAATGCCAACCCATGAATTCAACCAAATCTTGTGACTGCTAGTATATTCATTATGTAGTTTGAAAAACAGGTCATAGAATATAATTTTTTATTATTAACAAAAATGCTGAGTTAGGGCTTGTATAACACAAGGTCACGTGACAGTACAAAACTAATTCTCAATCCCAACTGCACAATATCATGTAATCTACACTGTAACAGGTTGTACTTATTTTCAGTTGAGTACTTAGATGCGTTCAAAAGAAAAAAAAACCTGCTTGGTACGCAATGAGCATAATAATTTATAAACATGGTCATGATATGTATGAAATCATATCTTGACATACAAGTTTGGTTTACAACAGTTTTAACAGAAAAGAGGTGTACCAGTAGGAACGTCACAATTAAAGTAAATTTTAAGCAGCATAAATCTTAAAAGAAAAAAAGAAATTGTGGTATAGATGAGGAGCTAACAAAGCCTTGAGGGGAAATGAGTGGGCCAGTATCCACGGATCCTGTTCATGTAGGTCGCTGTGCTGCTAAACATCGGACACCTTGTTTACATTTCATCAGAATTAAGGGGAACACTGACACTGATGTGCACCTCAGACTGCAAGTGATTTACATGTATCAGTGTATTCTTTAGCAAAGATATTTTCTCCAAAATTCAGTACAACTTTTTCAACTTGAGTCATTTTCTCTCTCATTCAGGAAGTGATCTTTTTCAGATACTTGAATAACTGATGAATAATGTAATCATCATTATATGACAATGAAACTATAGCTGAATCAGGATGTGTCAGTGGATGTTGCCAGCAATATGTAGCTGGCAGGTCGACTTTTTTAAGATTACAAAACAGAATTTCATGAAAGGTCTCTCAGATTAATGAATGAATGACTAGTTAACTGGATATAAATTCTAAATGTTTGGCCTAACTGCTGCCTGAAAAAAGGTGTTGCTTCAAAAAGAAGCCTTTCATAAAGATTCAAAAGAGAAATGTAGCCTTCAGTTTTAATATAAAACCATTTTATATTTAAGAAATATTTTAATGTACTAAACTGCTTTTCACTCTCCTGTTTAAATGACTAAGAGTCATCTTCCTTAACACACTGCAATGCAGGGCAAATTTATCAATGGAACATTAGTACAAATAAGCCAAAAGCAACCATGTGATAAAGTCAGTAAGATAAAATACAACTAAAATTGACCTGAAACAGTGCAGCTCAGCAGCTTAATGCACCATCTCCAATGTAATGCCTTTACTACATGCTTAGTTTTTCTCAGTTGGTATGCTGTTTTGGTTTTAAAAGCAAACAGATGGGAAGTCTTATTAAATGCCTATCTATCCTGACAGTGAAGTTACACATTATGTTCAATTATTTCACCCAACAAAATAGATTTAACATGCAAAAATGTCAAAGCAACAAAAGAAAAAGGGAAAGGCAATATAAGCACAAAATTAAAAAAGCTATTTTATCTACAGAAATACACACCAATTTCAGGACAGAATGTTTTAATTTTGAATTATGTGAAAGCTGGTCTTTTAAAGCGAAACTTTGTGCTTCTTAAGCAACTGAAATGTCATTTTCAAAATACTTCTGATCCCCTACACAAGCATACATATGATTTGAGAAGTAAAACTTTGCCTTACGAGAAAGCCATTCGGTATTTCCTCACACAGACTGGGGTTTATTTTCCCCTTGTTTTTATTTCATGAAGGTGGAATGAAGTGAAACAAAAAATTAGGAAAACTTTGTCACTGCAGAACTAAGTTGGCCTTTACTCACCCTGACTTAGTCCTAGGCTGTCTGTGCACACAAAACATGCTTGACCAACTAAACATGACTAGCTGGCTTAAAGACAAAACTGAGATTTCCTCTTATAAGCTAACTAGCAATGAAAATGCAGCTAAAAATCAACTGCCAGTCCATCACTGCCTTCCCAACTTTTTGTATCATAGAAGATGATAGGAGTTCTGCTGTAATTGAGTTTTTTATGTCTAATCTATTTACTTCAAAGTTTAAGAGTTCTGAGGTATCTATAGTGGCAGGAACATTCAGGCTGCTCTGAAGCAGCATGCACCCCAGACATGCCCATAGAAACATTTGCGGAGAAACCACAACCCGACCCTCAGCATCAAACACTTTGCCTGCCTGATCCCAAAGCAGGCTAAAAGGGCTTTGGATTCTGTTGACGGTAATAGTTAAGAGTATCTTCCCAGCAAAATTCTCTCTTGCATAAACTGTGTGTAATTAAGACTTAATCTATCAGTAAAGTAAGTCAACAGCAAAAACTCAATAAAAATATTTACATTTTACGTATTACACAATTTCTTTTTATTGTAAGCGCTGTCACTCACTGTAACTGTTTTTCTGTTACACTGAGAACTGTGTACTCCTTAAGTACTATATAAATATACTAAAATACCATTAATTTTTCAGATCAAATCTTTTATTGGCAATAAAAATCTAAACTGCTTTCAAATACAGAACTGGCTTTGCTTATTATTGTTACTATTATTAGGATGTACTGTGAGAAATATTTTAATTAGCAGGTTATATAATACAATAAATTAGATTGTAAGATCGACTTGATATAAAAAAACCTGAATAGAGGAGTCTTTTTTAAGCAAAAAAAGGTGGGAAGTATATTTTTTCCATTTCAGTATATTAAATAAAGTCTAAAGGTGTTTGGTTTTATTATTATTACTACTATTATTATTTTGTTTATTTTTTACAGAAAAGTAGATGAAGTCATTTTTGTGGTTTGGCTCTTTATCACTGGGGATAGATGAGCTCTGACAGGAAAATCGGAATTTCACTCCAATGTCTAAGTTTTAACACTAGACAGTCACCACCAGGGTCTAAAGCAGTTGCAAAGTCACTGGACTGCATGGTTTTCATGCTGCTGTTAATGAAAATGCAGGCCTAAGCCACTAAGGCATCAGTTATTGATGGTTTATTGAGATCCATGAAGCATTTAGAACCTCCTGTGTGACTTCAATATGTTAAAATCTAAACATGACTATCAGAGCGCCACAAAACAAGCCAAAGTAGGAATTCTGGTTTCCCACTCAGCTGTTCTATCAAGCACATGTCTAATAGTAAGTCCTGCTGTAGGTAACAGGCTTTATGTGACTGTATTAGTCTGCTCAGTCTAAAACATTGATTCAGGGCTAACAGATGGGCATTTTTACTTCCTTTTTAAAGTAATTTCTTCTTCAAGACATTTATAGGGTTTTTTCCTCCCATATCTCCCACTCCCAGAAACCTTAAAACTGTAACAGTTCCACTGTGAGCCATTCAAGACTACAGCATACAGTTCAAGAGAGATGAGAAAACAAGAGTCTACGTAACAGCTACCAACATGGTAGGGGGCCTGCAGCATATAACCTATGAGGAGAGGCTGAGGGAGCTGGCCTTATTTAGTCTCAGAAAGAAGATACTAAGGGGCGAGGTGGGGAGATCGAGCTGCAACCCACAACCACCTGAAGGGCAGTTACACAGCACAGCAAAACTCTCCTCACTCGTGACTGACGACATCACATGGGCTCACAGCCACAACCTGCAGCTTGGGAGGTTCAGAGTGGACATTAGCAGATGCTTTTTCATTACAAGGAGTAGTGCAGCAAGCTCAGGGGGTACTCAGGACTCAGCTGCATGGGAACAGTCAAGTAAGAAGTTATGATAATTTTTTCTTGATATTCTAAAAGCTTTCATTCCAGGTGTTAGAAATCCCTACATCGGCCATAATTCTTAAGTATTGCTGATTCCTATGATCAGGATGGGAAGCAGCTATGTTGAAAAAAAACCCTGTGATGTCCAGTGCCTGGGTCACTAGTGGATTTCTGTCAGCTACAAGGAGTAAGAAATTTGCTTCCCAGCCCTCTCGTAGACAGCATCTGAATGTCCACATGCCAATACTAGATTTCTAAGTGGTGTCCAACACTGATTTATTGTTGTGCACAAATAGTGAAATACTGTGCCCCTGATGCCATCCTAAAATTCAACGGTATTTGTCACAATAAAGGGCCTTTTCTTTGATTGAAAGGTGATTTATTCTACCGAAACGTAGATACTATGAACATTTCACCAAGTAAAAGCCAGGAAAGGTTATGTGGGTATGTTCTATAACTGTGAGCATATCTAAAGCATATTTGTAGCCATCAAAATAAAAAACCCCAGAAAACTAGCATTATTCATGTATATTTACAACTCCACAATAAAAAAAACTTTACACATGAAATGGCCTAAGTAAAAAGTTCCCAGATGCGTTTACAAACAAAATATAAACTTAGCCAGAAAAGTATGCAAAATGCAATGCATTCACTTGCACAGTACATACACGTCCTTGTATTTTAAAATACACATCTTAACACTGGGCCATTTTTTTTTAAAGGCCAGTAAGTTTTTCAAACCGATAGATACAGAAAGGCTGGAAAGATGTGTTTCAAAATATATTTGCTTAACTTACAAGGCAAACATTTCATATATTCCATTATAATTTCATCATTAATTTTCAGTCTTCATTTTTAAAACTTTCTAAAACAAAAGTGACAGCTCTCTAAGTGGAAATGGACTAAGAATAGAATAAATCTGAAATACACAAAAACAGGAATTACGGTTTTCTTTCAAACTACTTCTGGAGCATGCAATACTTAGTAATAGTTTTTTCAAAGGAAGCCAGAAGTTAACCAGTATGTATAAACAACAGATACATTTACATTTATATCATAATCAAGCTATAGACAAAAAGCATTACACAGCACTTCTGAAAATAACTATTTACACTATTTAGAACAACAGTTGTTATAACATTGTTGTTCTATGCCGACGTACATGCAAAACGTACATGCAAATAAATTTCAGATATCATACATAAAACTTAACAGCAATGACAAAGCCTTGTTGTATTATATACAAAAATCTGTTAATTAATAGCATTTAAGACAATGCCAGAAGTTTGATAAAAGTATATTAAGAAGATGCTCTATTTGTGGAACTCTGTGCTAAGTATTATATAAATCATTTCCAAGAGAACTAAAAAAAAAAAATCAGTGAAATAATACCATGATGTACATTGTAACATGTTTACTTAAGATTTTTCTGAAATAATATAAAAAAGGGCCCTCAACAAACTTATTTCATTATGACAATAATGGAAGTCAATAAGAGTTTTTGAAGATTTTTCACAATGTCACTACCACATAAGTGTATTCTTGAATATTACTTTCAGCAGGTACATCAACAACATAGTGCAGATGAAGCATGAAGTGTGGTTTGTTTCAACTGAATCAAAAGATGCAGTAATTTTTTTAGATACAAAAATAATATTTTATTTGTAATACATATTCTCATTATATTACATCTTGACAGTAAAATCTATATGAAACAAACCTAAAGCAAAACAAACCAGTATAGTGAACTCATGCCTCACCCTACGCCATGCTAGGTATAAGGTGAATCAAATTAATTTTCAATTTTACCAGTTTCCTAAACTTTTGTTACTGCTGTTGTTGGGCACAGCCAGATCTGTTCCACAGTACGGTTCCCTCTGCAACACGTCAACAAACTCAGCATTTAGTCCAGGCAGAAATTAAACTGCTTTTAAAAGCAATTAGTAACAGGCTTAAATGCATTTCAAACACTGCACCTATATAAATTTCTGTCTTCAGAACATGAATTTGGGGAGGAAAACATGAAATAAAAGACGACTGTATGTCATTCTGCATGACTTTGGAACTACAGAGAGTAGATTTGGCCTTTTGACTGATTAATGGTCATGGTCATTCTGAAATGCCCTTGTACCCCCACTATTCCTTTTCACTGTTTTTTTTCCTCTCAAGAAGAAAGCAACACAAAATGTGTATTTATCAACCCGTTGGAATGACAGACATACAAAAGGTAAAAAAGATGGATACAAAGAAGTTAAAGAATTTGATTTCAAGAAAATTGCAAAGTGCATGAATCTGTGACTGTGATTAACTGATTTCTGAAATCTGTCCTTTCCTATTTATTTTTTGAGAACAAAGGAAAATGAAAATATTCCAAATGAGGCCTTCACTATTTTATCTATTTTTTAATGAATTGCTCAAGATAGGTGAAAGTTAGCATGTAACATCAAAGAAAATACATAAAGTCTTACAACAAGGAATTACAGCCAAAAAAATTTGTTTATGGAGAATTATTAATCAATATATATTTGATTAGTTAAGCTATATACCCAACATTTTTCTCCATTTAGAATAAAGTTTTTCTAAGTATGCAAAATAAATACATTGTAACTGTAATAATATAAGCAATGCTAATTATGGTTTAGCACTGTTTTTTCATTAATGTTTGCTGTTCATACTGATTTTTTTTTAAATAAATACTTTCTTGTTCAGTTAGGAGCTTTACTAATATTTTGATTAATCGGTAAAAAAATTTCAGCAGAATCAGTCTTCATCTATTTGGTGTACTTGTATTACAGATTTCTGTGTATCAGAGTGATGTATAATGAACATAAAGAAACACCTTAGAGGCCACTCTGTCTAGCTTGTGTTCTGTGCTTCTCAACTTGTAAGCAATTTCGACAGAAGCTGTTTTAAAGAACAGTTTATCTCCTATGACACTGCACATCCTGATGCTCAAATGTACTACCAGGAAGCTAACAGGAAGGGAAAAAAACCACACCAAAACACCTTGAGGAATGACTGAGGATGACAAAGGTCTTCTATCCATGCACCTTCAGTAGTTTCAAATAACTTATCAGTATCAAAGTGAGATTTCATGATCATAATAAATAAATATCCTCTGCCACCTATACCAATAAAGTAGCTGAAAATGTACTAAGATGTCATTTTCCAGTCACCCACTCCCCATCTCAGCTTCAATGACTTACTTGTCTTGACCATAGCGAACGCTCTCCTTTCCACACAGGCTTCCTATCCACAGCTCCTTCTCCCCAGCTCTTTAAACAGTTTCACTCTCTCCCCTCCTCCAACTACCATCCACATGATTTTCTTGTTCCAGTGTCTTTCTCTAATTAGCCCAATTTCCTTCTTTCAAGTCCTGGAGCTTGAAAAGTCCAGATTTTGCTGCCTCTCCACACAAGTTTACCACTGTCTCTCAATTCTTTTTCTGCACATTTACCATCCAAACTCAGGTCCTTCTCCAGCCCACCAGTCTCAATCCCACCATGATCTCCATACTTGGCTGTGAGTACCAGTCTTTTTGCCCAGACAACCACAGCTCAAGGGTTTGTCTGTCTGTAACCCAAGGCCCTGTTTCACACAGCACATGTGCATGACTCTGGCTTAACTTTACTGAGCAAACAAGTGAACCTGTAATACAGTGCAAAGCCAAACTCTGCTAGATGAGTAAAAAAATTTCATTGCATCTGTTGATTTGAAATGGTATAGAGTAGTGACTCAAGAAAACAAAATAAAAAACCATGAACTTTAAAAACCCTGAGAATAGAGGGGAGAGTGAAGATGGCAATTCAGCAAGATCAGGACCAGCCTGGTCTAAGGAACAACAGAGGCTGAAACACCTTCACCTTACCAATGACTGCCCGACTAGCAAAGATTCATCAGACATCTGCACTGGGCATGAAACTCATAGTAAAGCTTAGCCTAGCAACATGACAGTCCTCACCATAAGTGAGTATGTAGCTGCTGTGTATTCTTGAGTTATGTACATCCTGCTTACATCTCTGTGATTGACCCAGAAGGAGTTACACACCTCCCCACATTCACTGCATCCATTTTATTTTTCTCATCTAGTGTAACACTTGTTGACTCCGCATCTGAATCAGACTTCAAATTACCAGTCACTGACATCATCGTTGAGCTCTTTGTTCTCAATTCACATTTCTTTTCTTTGCAAGTCCTGTAGCAACTTAGTGCTCCAACTGCAGAGATAAGCATGCTCAGCTGGCCCACAGCACTCTCAAAGCACAGATGACAGAAGATCTAAAAACTGCTGTACCACAACTCTGGTAGTTACAAGGAAACTATTCCTTCCCCAATATTCTAAAAGGCTTCCAATTTTCAAAATTTCATTGAACTGACATGGATATATTTCTTCTCTGTCCTTGGGAAGGAAAGGGAGGTCTTTGCCAAAATTCAATTTACTGATCAAAGACTTCAATTCACTTTTCTTCTTAAAGGCCTATGTGTGTATGTGTTGGGGGGGAACCTGGGCAAGACAATACACTTGCTCAAATCTCCGATCAAGAATTTTGCCTGAAAACACCCAGCCTAATAAAGATATGCAGGAGATATGGAGAATTTTGAGTCCAAGTGATTAAAGTTTTACAAGTAATAAAAAACTGAAAATGGGGTCTGATACTGGAATTATTACCACTGCCCAGCACATCTAACTTTCATCTATACCAATGCCAGTTAAAAACATTCAGAGAGTAAGCTTTGCTAAGTTTCAGTCCTGGACATTTTGTTTGATCATTTCACCATTTCTCCTTTCACTGCCTGTAAGTCAGCATTTCATAATACAATCATTGTACAGAATATGCATCATTCATGAGTCTTGATGAAATGGAGTGGTTAGCTTTCACCATTTCAGAAACAAAAATAACAGTATGAATTTGAAATAAATGAATTGAAACTAACATTCTAAAAGAAGAACCAAACTTCCATAAGAAAATTCTTCGGGGGGGGGGGGGGGGGGGTGTTAATTAATCAAACATTAGTTTTTAGCTCATTCAGCAATGACTTCCAGAAAATCTTTTTCCCTTGTTGACAATAACAGAGACACAGAAAGCCTCTAATACAATGACCAACGGAAGCTGAAGCACTATTCTTCCCAAAGCTCTACTGCCCAAGACAGAAGGAATTCTTTTGCCTGTTTGAACAATGAAAATGTTACGTATGTCTTACAAAATAGCAAAATTAGAAATAACACTCTAAAAACATTCCCATTTCTGGGGCTGGCAGAGAACATTAAATACACTCAAGCTACTGAAAAAGGCAACTGCAGCAGTATTTAACCAGAAACACAGTTCTTCCTTTTCTTCAAGTTAAATATATGCATTAAGCTCATTGTCTATTGATAAATTTTGCTTAAGGTGACAAGAGTTACATATTGAACCTTATCACTTTAACTTATAAAGCCCACCAGCTTCGCATAAACATTTCTACATATATTTGTCAGAGAAAATGTACTTCAAAAATTTATAATATGGATTAATCTATACTGAAAATACTGTGCTGCTTAATTTCAGAATTTTATCAATCTTCATTACCAATAAAGTTAATTATCACCTCATACACATGGCTTAATATAAAATTTAAACGTAAAAATGAAGGGAGCATGGGAATTTTTCTGAAGCATCTCACAGAACAGTGAAACTAGTTTTGAATGAAATATTAAGGTATTTTCATAATTGGAATGAGAAGTAAGATATTTAAGTAGAACTAAGTACATACACTATTAACTGAAGTTTCAAAATAAAAGTCTCAGTCTTTTAAAAATATACTCTTACACATCTTCTATGGTAAGCAGGACCAACTGGAAAAAGGAAAATACTTAGGCACCAAGTGTTACATACTGTAAACTTAATCCATGTTTCCTTTCCCACAAGATGCAAAACATACACTGTTATAAACACCCAGCAATCAAATGGGCTAGAACAGGCTAACGATTTTTTTTTTTTTTAAAGTGTCATTTTCTTTCAGAGAAGAATCTGGAGGAAATGACAGCAAACAGGAACACAGGACATGCCTAACACTGTTTGCTATCACTTAGGTTGACCACTCCAAATAGACACACACGTGTGCCTACAGATATCCTTATCAACAGTCTATACACACATATGAGCTACTACCTACAAGGTGAAAAAGAAGCCACAATGGTTTTGGTATAGCTTAGAAATTAATGGCTAACTCGCACAAACTGTTCAGATCAAATCTTCAAGGAACTAGGATCTGTATCAGAAAAAAACCTTACCGTTAGTACTCTTCTGTCACTCCACTGAAAGCCAGCTCATGTATTCCTACTTTTGTTTGGAATGAAAGGGGAGATCTTAACTCTTAGCATTTGTAAAAAGTGCACCCACTACCCCACTTTGTGGGGTACCCCCACTACCCACCAGAGGGTATGCAAAGGATAACTTACAGGGTGACAATCCTCCTGCCCTCACTTTCTCCATCCCTCAGAAAAGGGACATTATCCCTCTACTATAACACCACTAGACCTTCTCTCCCAGCACTTCTAACTCCTTCTTCATAGCTAAGAAAAAGTGTGGAGTTTTAGCTATGATGTTGTTATTTATTATTTTCTGGGGTTGAAAGGAATTAGCAAACAGACCTTCACAGTTGAGTTTTGGGAGTTTTCATATCTCAGTCCACTGCTAGGTTAGATGATACAGCTCTTTTAATGCAATTTGACAGGTGCCCACTGAAAGCTATCATTAGAAGGGATGACACTCTAATACACTGAATTTGGAAATGCATTTGGAAAAGGCACTTTTCAAAGAGAGCAGAGGAAGGAGCTGGAACTGTGGATGTCTTACCTTAATTTACATAGTAGAACCCTGCACTAAGAGATAAAACTTTCCATGGAAAACTGTAAGCATGAGCACTGGTAGTTCTCCAGTATGTTGCTCAGTGAAGTAACCTTTTAAACTACAACTACAACTACGACATGATTTTCCCAAGACATGGATTTAATAAGCTAAATAACTGAAATACTTTCTCATCCTTAAGTAGTGTCCTTAATGACTCACTATATTGAATACAGGAAGATGTTTCTTTTATAACACACCAAATTTTGCCTGTTATACACAACAGAAGAATTTTATTTTTTTTTAATGGTTTACTTTTATGGACTATAAAAATGCTTTTTCCCTCCACTCAGCACTGGTGAAACCACATCTGGAGCACTGAGTCCAATTCTGGGCTCCCCAGTACAAAAAAGACAATGGAGTTACTGGAGCAGGTCCAGCAAAGGGACCATAACGATGACTAAGGGTCTGGAGTATCTCCCATACAAGGAGAGGCTGACAGGGCTGGGATTATTTAGTCTGGAGAAGAGAAGGCTCAGTGGGAATCTTCTCAGTGTGTATAAATACCTGAAAGGGGGAGAAAACAGAGCCAGACTTCTTAGTGGTGTCCAGTGAAAGGACAAGAACAGGTAAGTGGCAAAAACTGAAATAAATTTTTTTTAAACCTAATAAGAAATTTTTTTTATTGTGAGGAGGCAGAACAAGCTGCCCAGAGAGGTTCAAAGACTCCATCCTTGGAGGTACTCAAAACCCACCTAGACACTGCTCCGAGTAACATGCTCTATCTAACCTTGTTTTGAGTAAGGGGGCTGGGGACTAGACCAGCTCTAGAGGTCTCTTCCAATCTCAACTATTCTGTGATTCTGCTTTTAATAAAAGCAGAAATGGTTTAGACAAGCCTTTCAGAATTAAAGGAAATTAAAGTCCTGCAGTTTACTTATTGTTCTTTAATGTGAAAAACGAAGATTACCACTGGAGTTTTAAAAGCCCGCTGGTTTTCTTATCTCTTTTTCACAGCAAGTGTTATTAAAAGAACTGTCAGTAGGTACTAGCAGACGACAGGCTGTTTTTATGTAAATTTAAACAATTTTTGCTAAGACTGGTTACAAAGTAAAACTTTTTTTCTTCTTTTTGTCTGCTCTGCATTTTAAGATATTAAGCTGCTGCTTTCCCACTTTTTACATACCAGTACTTGCACAATCTTTCCAAAATGTAGAAAAACTTCAATTAAAAATTACTGGATTGATCCACATCACACAATTGGACTACTAAAAGTAGCACTATTGATTTTACTCATGCAAACCTAAAATCTTAACAGATATTACATTCAATTTCAAAAAAGGACATTTTAAGTACTTTTTCCTCAAGTGCTTTTCTTAACATTCCTCCATAGACTCATACATTGGCAGTTACAAATAGTCTTCATCAATCCAGAAAAAAAAATCTAAAAGTTGCTCTCTTTTCCTGTCATTTATTACAAAATGGTCTTCAATACTGAAGCAAACAGCTTTATAAATTAGGTTATCCCTGCCACAATTTCTCATGTTGTTACTGAATCCCATTTGTTATTCTTTCTGAACATCTTCCAAATTCACCTATTCCTTTTCAGTGCTGATTTTTTGGTCACTTTTTGTACCATCCTCAAATAACTTAATCTTTCCTCTTCTCAATTTCTGCATCATCAAATGGTAATGCAAAATGTACACGGTCAGGAACTTATGTCCCCAACAGTTTCTAGACGGGACTCCTTCTAGCCTCCATGTGAAATTTCAGGTCTTTGTTCACGACTTTGAGATTTACAGAATTTGAAAGCTGATTTCTCCTCTGTTCATTACTCGTTTACACTTCTCTGCCTATCACCCCCTCTTTTGTCTCATTTTCTTTTCTCACTTTCCCAGAAGCTCCCTCTTCAGCAGCATTTCCGTATTTTCACCTTTTTCTCAAAATACTTTAAAAAACATAATTAATTTAAATAGAAATGCAATTTAAATATCCTGTATGTCTCAAAAACAGTTGATGTTCTCAAATAAAAATTGCTCTGGACTTGCACAGATTCTTGCTGATTAAACCAGCTATGTATTCTATTGCACCTACTTAATGTCTAGTTCAATAAGCATTTATAATACAGCACACTTCACTTCCAGAAAATTCTTCCACACACCTCCTCATGTAGTCATGAGTTTCTATACACAAGTTAAAGGACAGCCAATTCAGAAATGCATAGACTCCATTACCTCAAAAATGACCCTACAAAGGAAATGACAGTCAAATTCAAAATTTCAACAGACTTTGCAATTTCATAAAGACAGAGTTTAAAGATTAATTTTTTTTTTATTGTAATTGCCTTTCACCAGGCATAAACCACAAGTCTGTGCTCCCACTTGGTTACGCTAATCAGCATGCTCTCTGTTAGATGCAAAAATGCAGGCAGCAGTCTCATCCATTCTCTTTTATGTTTTATTTGCCTGGATCACTGAGCGGAGATGGGAATACTTAAATAAGCAGTCCATATCACAGGGTCCAAAGAGACTTCCATTTTGAGGCCTGGGAAGGCTTAATACAAGCATACTTAGAGAATAGAAGATTTAACTTCTCTCCTCTATTTCCCTAGGTAGCAACATCAGCACCAGGCATAATTTGTCTCTGACTTTTAATAACAAGAACACTTTAGAAAGCTCTTCAAATTTATGAGATTTTTAAACCCAAGGATAAACCTTGGCTGCAGTTTACACTGAAGTGTGCACTTTTATTCATACAATATTTTCTTACCAAATTATAATCAACTTTCTGCTATGCAATTTTGGTGCTGCTATTGCTAGCTTTTATTGCTGTATTAAATTGTTAGCAAACAGCTAAAGGCTGCCAAAACAATTTCATCACATCTATTTCATTTTTAATAGCCTTTTGTAAGAAACAGCTCTGAAATTATTGTTTACATATTATGGTCAAATAAATGTCAACAAATTGTATCGTTTAGATTACTGCCATTAGGATTTTTACAATTATTTTAGCCTTTATTAGAACATTATTTTTTAGAATTTACTAAGTTTGCTATCAGCGCACTACTATCACTGAATTATACTTGCATTTACTTCTATCTTCTCAAGCTAAAACTGAGCAATGAACAAGTATCAGTACCGTATACACCTTTGGCTATCACTACCATTTCAGCTTCCTCTCAAAAACACGAACAAGTCATCAAAACTGTTTTAGCATATGTGGGAGGCTGAAGCTTTCATAAAGTCCTGAAGATGCTATCAGATGCCACACGGTTTTCCTAAGACACATCCTACCCTTAAATCCAATTGTACACATTAGCTTTCAGGAAAAGTAGGGAGTTAGTTGTCTGTGTTCAGTTTTAGCTACAAGTATTTAAATTACATATGTGATTTTGGCTTTAGATTTCAATTGAACAAACTGAAGTTCTCTGCCCAGCACTCAAGATTATTTTGAATCTGTCAAAGCCAGCATGCCTTCCTGGCCAACCAATAAATAATGTGACAGCAAACATGTTCCAACATATATATGTTTTCTCTCAAGTAAGTTACTGTACAACTGAAACTCTATGTTTAATTCCAGTGACACCAAACTAAAATATTTTATTCATATTTAGATGCCCCCTCAGGGAAACAGAATGACTTATACTGACAGCAACCATCATCCAAAACATTAAAACTGGATGGGAAAAGGATAAAATAAATGAGGTGCCAAGAAAACTTCAGACATCCTTAAGAAAACAAAAGCAAACACTGTGTTTTTCAAAGATAAAATTGTATACTGTGCGAGAAACAAGCAAGGCTTTCCATCAGTTCTGAAACAGGAAATCGAAAGCTGCCAAAGGATGCACGAACCACACTTTTAGACAAGTAATTTTTCTGTCCAAGCATTCTTACATGTATTACTTCAGATGCAGACAAGCTCCTGTACAACATCAATGGGTAGCAGCTTTCTGTCTTCTCACTCCATAAAAATTTATCCTTTCCCAAGTGACAAGTGCTGACCTTTCAGTGTACTGTGTCTGCTCATGCTATGCTCCCTTCTACAATTGTTTCTAGTAATATACATCAAAAATGACAAGCAGAAATAAGTGTACTGCGTGTGCTGTGCTGTATAGCTGATGTGTAAGGTCTCTGTGATTGCTAATTAGAAAGGATGCTTTACTGAATTATCATACTTCATATGCAATTACTGCAAAGCAACAACATAAATTAACCTTACAGAATAAGGTGTTCAACATTGATGCTGGAGATATGTACATTTCCCTTCCCCCCAAACCAGTAAAATCCAGTGTCAGAAACAATGTGTATCTAGAATGGCTTTGGTATTGACTTTAAAAGAGAATAGAGACTACTGTATTAGAATTCAAATGCTTGGCCACCTTTCCTCTACTTTCCTAACCTAACTTTTGTTTCCTTTTAATAAGAAAAGGGAAAGTCAGCAAAACAAAATGTCACCATTAAATCATTTCACAGCATTTTGTGTCAGAAATGTAATGGAAAATGTGCACATCATGGGAAAGGTTACTGTTCTTCCAGAACATCTTTTCACTTGGTTCAGGGCTCATCCCTCTACATAACTGTGCAGGCACTACTGATGGTTGTTCTCCCTGGGCTTAATTTGGCAGTTGAAGGATTGTGGCATTTTCAGGAAACCACAGTGCAGTGATTTTAGTGGTTATCCAGCTGAAAGTGATGCTATGATTTAGAATAATTACTCTGTTTATGTGCAATGGTAAAAGTCAGTTACCACACCATATTCCAATGTCAGCTTATACTTTACTGCATATTTCCCTAATATGACATCACATCAGATCTCAAAGTCAGAATTACAGGTATTTATTGTTCCTGTTCCTCAACAGTAAGTACACATGCAATACAATAGCATTACTATACTTAGCTTAACTGACAATTTGGGATGGGGGGGAATCAGTTAAGCCAGTTAATCAAAGAACTGCAAATTAATTTATGCTTGACCTCTGCTTTGTTACAACCAGTGATATGAAAAACGGAACAGACCCATATTAGTCTCTGCTAAAAGCTTTTAGATATTCTTGAAAAACATAAGCATTTTTTCTTCTTGGACATCCTCTCCACAGCCTGTCTTCTCAAAACTATGTGAAGTTACTAGGCCTTCCTCAAGATGAAGTCAGAGATAGGCTTAAAAATTTAGCTGTAACCTTATTCAAGAGAGCATGGCAAAATTCTTAAATTATGTGTTTCTCATGTCCACAAGACAACAATATCCAAAGACCATTTGTTCAAATGACAGGATTTAAAAAAAAGACAACACTTTAAAGCAAAGAGCAAGTATTAAAAAATCCATTCAAGGGTAAATGTTTAGAAAAAAAATCTGAAGAATGAGGTTGTTATAAGGTAATGAAGTGCTACCTGAAACATTCAGTGATACTGAATTCCTGCCTTAATACGGAATTTTGTCTTTGGCATTTTAAATGCCCTGAAGCAAATCAGATACAAAAAATTGGATTTCATTGATATGAGAATGTAAAGGAATTACACAAAGTATAAGTAATAATAACAATCTCAACTGTTGTAAAGGAGAATCCAGTTTTTTTAATTGTAAGGCAAAGCAAAATCTGAATCTAGCCTTGGATATGGTACTGATGATGAACATTTAAAAACAAAAATAAACAAAAGTAAAATAAAAACAAACAAAAATTTTAAAATCATGTAAAAGAAAATAACAAAATCAATAAGGCAGAAAAATAAATGAAAAACATGTAATTCTAGTTATCCTAAATCCTAAGATTTGCTTACAGAAAAAAATTACTTTAGTCTAGATTATTCAATCTGTGATTTCAATGGCCACACCAATAGGGAACCGAAGTAAGACAAGTGAGAGTAGACAAAATGAAAAATCTAGTGGACGTCAAAATTATGCTGAAGTACAGGAACAACAAATAAAACATACAACTCGATTCCTTTCCCCAAAACCCAAAGGCATTCTATAAAAAGATTAATATTAACTTTCACCATTCTCAAATTATCTATTTAGATGTTATTAAATGCAAATTATTTCAGCTACCTCAAAATAAAGTTCAATAATAAAACTGAATTTCTCCTGTAACATAGGCTGCAAAAAAAAGCAATCTTTATCAAATATAACATAATGCCAAAGAGGTATTTTGACAAGAGCTTTTTTTTCATTTTTCATTGTTTCTGTTTTTAAAAGTATGTTCTCCAGTGAGTAGCTCCGAAATATATTAGGCTATAGAACTATTAAGCTAAAAAGAACAATAATATTCCCTATACACACAGATTATCTACAGCCTCTCAGGTAATAATACCATATGTAAAATTCTTGGTTTAGACCCAAATTAGCAACTAACTGCATGTAACTTTGCTCCATTGATTTATTAATGAAAACTTGTGCTATATGCCATTTTAATCATGTGAAAAATAGCACTGGTCAATGCTGAGAAAAGCGACTCAAAATCCTTAAGCTCCCTGTACCTCTAACTGCTTTTTAAGTATGGGCTTCTTTGCAATGTAAAACATACTCTCACATTACTACAAGATAAATTCCGTTTTGAATTGTGTAGATGAAATTTTGCACCGAAACCTCAGGCGTACTACTATAAAAACCCCACACAGACTAACTACAGATCAAAGACTTGTAAAAGTATTGGGCAGCAGTAACAAAAGTGAGAAAAAAATATGTGTGTAACAGTAAAGAATCACTATTTTGCATATTGGGATTTCTTACTCAAATAGTCCATAATTTACATTACAGTTCTGTGGACAGACATTTAATTCAGAAAACTGCACAGATGCTCACTTGACACTAATTGAGAAAAGTCAAAACTGATGCTGCAACACAGCATTTAAATGGTTATTGTCTCCTGCTGTGGTCTTCTACCACTTTATTTTAATACCTGAATACTAACATTCTCAGGTTATAAATTTCGTAAGCATAAATTTCAGTTTCATGGCTTCTGTAGCCATGGCTCAGCTTAACGATGCAAAACAACTCAACTGATAAAGAACGTGACATTTGTTTTCTGAGCATCTTATACTATGAAATGCTCTGATGTGATAACCTTGCTGCACTGAAAGTGACTGAAGCAGTTTGGCCAGAATGACGGAGTACACCAACTGAATTGAATCATTTGATGCAATTTTGATGCTCTAAGAAAAAATTCTTAAGAATGCCCACAAAAATAAGAAGATACTGACTCCATCAAGATAGATATTTTTGCAGCCATAACCTATTACTGGTAACCAGACTGGGAAATAATTTGATATGTCATCAGCCTCCCCTCTTCCATCACAGGTAACGTGATTTCATATTCTCTGCATATTGTTTCATTAAAGTAATTTTAATCTTCTGAAGAGGCACCTCACTCAATGACTGCTTTATCTAAAGAACTCACTCATTACTTATAGCAAAGCTAATTAGGACATCCTCAGCATTATATTTTTTTATTTTATAAATTCTTCTGAATTGTAGGAGTTACAGGAGACAAAAAGGTGCAAAGGTTTCTGATGCATGTACTTCCTAAGGCAACCAGAAAAATAATATATAAATCCTGAAATACATAGCTGTTCTGGGAACAGATGACAACTGCCAAATATAGTTTCAAGCTGTAATGTACAAATCCACGATTGCAGCACAGACCTGATCAAGCAGCTGTAATGAAGGAGAGAAAAGGATAACTACATTTTTAAAAATTCACTGATAAAAAAAAAAGGTAAAATACTAATTGTTAGTAGAAAACACAGTAACCCTGCAGAAAGAATTGCTTGAAACTCTTATTTACAAGTGGTTGTATCGTTACATACATCTAAAGTTTGACACTGGTACACAAGCTTTTCAGATCAGCAGAGTTTAAATATCAATACTAAGAACATCTAACAGTTAAACACCTGAACCAAACTTGTACCTGAAGAGTTCATAAACTTCTACTATTCACAAATATTCTACAGATTAAAGCCCAGTATACAAGAGCTTGGGTGTCATTGGTTTGCAACCGTAAAAAGATCAATGTTGAACTTCAAGGAGGTTTGACTGACAGATCATTAAACAGTCCAAGAAATAATGTAAAGAAAAACATTTGGGGGTTGTACACACCACATACCTGGTAAGAGGAACACTAATAAATCTTGCCACATATCACAATAATACTCCAACAGGGTTTTAGAACTTTCATAACACTGAAGAGAGACAAACATGCATTTTTTCCTCTATTCTACATACTTTAAAAAATTACACTTCTTCACTATGTTTTAACAGGAAATGCCACTAAATACCAAAAAAAAGAAAAAAATTTCACAGAAGTCCTACCTTTTTCGGGGGGGGGGGGGGGGGGGATCATCCTTTGCTGTGTCTGCACTTTGATCAGAAAGCACAGGTAGGCAGAATAACTTTTCATGCAGTTTTGCTCTCTTTTTCAAAATGAAGGCTCAATGCTAAGCTTTACACAAAAATAACATTGGATGGTCCTGTGTGTATTTCCCAACCTGGCTTTCCCAATTCTGATAATGCAGAATCGAATGGAAACAAGTCTTTTAATCATGGCAATAGCTCCAAAATTTCAGTTTTGGGTCACTCCTACACAGACTACCTCTAAGATAGTTCCTTCAAGATCACACAGTATCAAGAATCAAACCAGAGATGGACCACAAAATCAGTATCCAAAGACCTGAGCTTCTATTCTTTAGATAGCTTAAATTTCCATAAGAATTAACCAGCAAAACAATCAGGGGAAAAAAAATAATGTGGGCTTCAATTCAGATTCTGCTGTCTCAGTTCAGGAAAATAACAAACAAATGTACTAAAGAAATCCTTTAGGTACCAGGTAAATAGACTGGTTCCTAATTAACAGAAAATTCAAGAGTCTGCCATGGACTTTTTGCAGTACAACTTCAAATGTTCCAGGTGCATGCAGCTTTAAGTAGCTGGGTAGCCCAAATGCAAATGTGCCTAGCACTCTGCTTCTAGAGAAGCCCTGAATGACAGCAGTATGACTCTTAGTACCAGACCTATGCCTGACTTTTGGGTACTTCAAAAGAGAGCTTCATAATGCCTATAGCTTTTTTTTGACTGCCGTAGCACATGAATTTACTAAAAATTAAAAATCTGTGGTATTTTACAGTAAAAGGCAATGCAGCATAGGCAATTCAGTTTGAATAAAGTCCTCTATGAACAAAAATGTGCATTTGTCATAATATGTATTATCCTGCTATGTAGTATAAAAAGAAACAACTTTTAGAAGGCAATAAGATGAGGTAAATGACAGAAAAAATGATCTAACTGGTAACTTAAGCAATTAGAAAAGTTAATACACAGAATTAATCCCTGTAAATTATACAGCAGAAATAAACTACACAACTGAATGTTAAGTTTCCTTTCATTCAAGTAGTTCATTCCAATAAAATAATGCATTTGTAATCCTCTGTAAAACATAAGATTGTTGCAAATTGTGGCTGAATTGACTAACATTTCCCTTGTGATTAATCTCTGCATTAGCAGCCTTAAACTTCTCAAACTACTGTAAATCATAGGCTTTCAATTACCATGATGGATTGTTAATTTTGTTGCAGTGCATTTAGAGTAATTAATCAATAATGTGTTTGTTCTGGAATAAGCTTCAGCTCATGCGGAGCATCAAAACTAGCAGCTAACAGATAAGGAAGAAATCCTTAACTTGATGGCTGGCATGCCCTTCTGCATGGAAATGTAAGAAATAAAAACACAAAGATGAACCTAAAAAAGACAAATGCAATTAAGGAAATATGGTGAGTAACAGTTTCGGAGAAAAATTTTCCAGGGGATTCAGCAGAGCCTGTCTAGACCACACTTTCTGTCAAAACCAGAATTAAAATAAATCACACTGTGCAGCTAAGGAATCAATTCTTTATACAGTATAAATTATTATCCTAAATTTGATAAATGCATTTGTAGCACCAGAATTACAAAAGTTGCATACATTTTAAAGATTTTCAGTTATAGTATAATTTGATGACTCGAAGCTATGCCAAACCTTACAGTCAATTTTACTCAAGAGTTTTTTTCTTTAGTAAATATGACACTGCCTATGTTTTTATCTTTCTCCCTTCCTACTACTCACCTTCCCCTTTCAGGCCTGCCTTGATACAGTGACTGCACGTGCAGAACATTACACTTGCCTGAAACGTGAGACTTGGTATACTGGGAAAAATAAATACTTTCACATTTAGCTTATTTCCTAGTAAACATTTGCATTAAAAATAAGTACTATATACATGCTTAATAATGCTTTGCAGCTTTATGGTTTTTGATTTTGATCATATGGTTTTGATTACTTTATAACCAGCACTCAAATCTACGTTTTCAAAAATTCTATTCTGTATTTTTTCATATACATAAGCTTAGTCTATTTTACCCTTTCTGTAATGCTGAAATAATAATTTTGCCTCAGTTGCTGTAAATAAAGCAAAATGGTAAATTCTTACTTAACGACAATGAAGCATAAAAATCCAATACACAAAACGATAAAAGTATGTATTACTACATGCTTGCTCAAAATTGTGGGATGAAGAAATATAATGCTTTTTCAGCAATTTCTTTAACCTGGTCAAATATGATTTTGCCCCATACATAAATGATATTTTAATTTTACTCTGCTTTTCTCAAATCTAGCATTGAGATATCAATTTTATCTAATGCAATTAGATAATATTACCCAAACACGTTTTAAAATCAACAACTGAAGCTATAATATTACATTTTTAATAGCAACAGTTGAGAGCTGGATAATTTTTTGAAAATAGGTCACTTCTTTAGAAGTAAAGTCATTTAGAAGTCTTCCCTTGGAAGATTTTAAACTAGATAAGCCCGTGGATTCTTCTCTAAGAAACTGTTCTACATATTAAAATAAAAATACACAATTCATCTTCATTTTTTCTTTTACCAAAACAGAACAGACAGTGCTAGAAGCACTTTTTGTGTACAGTGGTACAACGTCTTCCTTACTCTGGAGTGTGGTGTAAGATGGAAGGCAAGCTTTACCTATTACATATTGAGCCACCTGAAATACACTTCCTTAACCATATTTAGCAGAAAGACGGATAAGATGTAAAGGGATATATTAGGGAGCTATTTTTAAAGATTTGCAATACTGAGTTATGGCCTCACAAAAAAAAAAAGGAGATACTTATGAATCATTCCTTTGCAAGATCTATCATTCTGAGCGATTCATGCAAGACTATTGTAATAAAGTACTCAGGAAACCTATTAAATGTCTAAACTATATATAACTTTAAAAGATTCACAAAATGAAAGAAAGGAAAAGCATCATTACATAAATGTTTTCTAAACCAAACAGTAGAGGTCACCTCTAAAAACAAACATATCCTTTAAAAATACTTTCTGAGTTTGTTAGAAAATTTATCTTTCACATCACTCTTTAGAAACTGCTGTATTTCAAACTGTCTTCAGTTTCAATCAAATATTTTCAATATTTGATTATTGCTTGAGATTGAGAAGTATATTGTTATAGGCACCCTCTGGTTTCACAATACTTTAGTTTCAAGCACACACTATAACTCCTTTCACTGAGCTCTTTTAAAAAGTGCTGTGTCTCCACGCCTTACATCAAACCTATCTGTGTCAAATATAAAATATTAAAAACCCTCCATATTTTACTACTGTTCCTCTAAAAACTCAAGTACACTTCATTTGAGTGAAAAGATATTAAAAATCCACACTTTTCTCTAATTACAGATATAGCTTCCTTACTGTCATTTGAGTACATGCCTCATTTGAGTAAATGTTTTCAATTAACTTTTCACTGTTTGACTAATTTGTAAATCTTGACTGTACCACTCACTGATCTTGTAAAAGGTAAAACTTGCAGAATTATTTAGTTCAATAAAACTTACACAGATGTATTTAAAAGAATTTATAAAATAAATTCCCTGTAAATTATTAAAAAAAAAAAAGTATATCACAAAAGGATCACAAGACTGATCTTTTTTGTGGACAAAACCACAAAACCTAAACTTTCAGTTCTAGTGCATAGCACTATACTGAAATTACAAAACATTTGTTGAGTGAAGAGCAAAGATGATGACAAAGATCACTAGTTTTCTGAGAAAGTTTTGGCTTTAATAACAGACAGTGCCAAACAAAATGGGTATCGAAAAAATACTTTGTTTTCCCTCCTAAACACTTGTGGCTTACAAGGAGCTCTACCAGCTTGCATTTAAAATAACACTCTATTTCTACTACCACAAAGGAGTCCTGCATGACAGCAGAGGCAGGAGAAAGAAGCAGTGCAGGCAGAAGGTTGCTTCTCTTAAATTTGTGACAGTGTAAGAGCAAAAAGGATTCTGAAAACTTTCTTTGACATTGCAACGCTCTGTGGATCACACCCCTACACAGCTTTGGCTGCATAGCAGAAAACCTATCTGGCAGCTAGCATCTTATTACAGTCCCTGAATTTTCTCTCATCAAAAGAAATACAGCTTTAAAAACCAAAAAATAATACTAAAAAAATTCAAATTTACTAAATACTTTACCACCATTTAGTAATCATCAAAAATAAGCCTCCACAGCACTTTAGAAGCAGTGGTCACCTAACTTGGATGCAATTGCAGCTATTTATAGGAATTATCTGAAGAAAATCAAGTTCTAAATTCATAGTGTCTTTTAAAAACTAATACAGAAAATAAAACAGAAGATTTAAGAAAATATTTTTCAGAAAATTATGAACAAAGAATTAGAACATAAGAATCTCCTTCTCTCCTCCCATGCAGGACTACTCTTCTGTTTCCACGCCTAACTATGAGGATTTTTTATGAGAGAATTTGTTGGGTTTTGGCATGTAGTATGCTTATTTTTGGCCCATATCAATTACTACTAAAATCTTTTCATGTAGTAAACAAGACATACCACTAATTTTCTACCATATTTTTTAACTGCAACTTAAATATACAGTTCTTCATGGCATTTTCTCATCTTATCCTTTATGTCCTCAACATATTTAACACTTCTAGAAAAAGCCTGAAGAAGAAAACTAATTCATTGCCTTTTGCGCAGTAAAGTACAGTACATGTTGCTCCCAGGATTCCTTCCCACAACAAAATGGTCTTCCTGTATCTTTTATTTCTTGCAAACAGTAGGGCTGAAGAAAGCCCTTTATCTTGTCATGGGCAGTTAAAAACTGTTGCCATTAGTTCTCATCTAACTGTATGAGCAATCACTGTAACATCCTGCCTCTCTTTCACAGTCTGGTACTGAGCAGGATCTACGAGTACCTAGCAGTAGCAGCTTGTCTATGTATGAGAGTCACACAGTTACTGATGAGCTCGTACAGGCACCCTGCCTCCAATTTGGAGACAAAAATATAACCTGGCACACAACCCTTGAAATTTTATCAACTTCTACAATAAATCGTATGCTGTAATTGATACTAAAATCAGCTATTCCGATACATCTGTACCTGGGACACATCCTGATTCTAAAGCTATGTATTGCTTGCATATATCATTGATTCTGACTTTTCTCATAACTCTGATTCTTTGAAATAAATTAAAAGATGCATTTTGGAATAATCCTTCCAACTAAAAACAATTATATCTGAGCTAAAGAGGAGATCTTGTCCAGAAAAATCTAGTTGAAGCATACAGAACCTAAATACAACACTATTTTTTATCTGAACATATAAGATCATTTTAATGAAAGCTCAGTAGATTCAATTAAAATCCACTTTCTGGTTGCTAAGCTCCATTATTATTCTTTCAAGAATTGTGAGCAGTTTCTACAGCTTCGCAACGAGGCCACAATGCCAGCTATAAAGTCAAAATCATCAGAAGTTGTGGTCAACGGTAGCTATTCAATGGCAGCTATTCTACACTTTAATTAGATTTCTGCACCTACTAAAAAACCATTCAACAGAATTTTTTTTCCCACTTCTGTTTCAGATAAAAACATGATTATCAAACCCTTTCATGATCTGCATTAATGGAGGTAGCATTAATACAGTTTTAAAAACATAAATTCCTCATAATCCACATTTCAGCTCATAAAATAGTTAATGATGCTAATTTAATTACTTTTAGGATGCTCCTCTAGCTTTAATATCATTAAATTGCTGGTTTGTTTATCTTTCTGACCTGCTCTAAAACACTGATTGACAATTCACCCTGACATGAGAAAATTAATTCTCTTGTGTTGGAAAAACAGATTATCTTGGTTATTTACATCTTAATCCACAGTGTAAATGTGTTTGGCAGGTCAATAAGTAAATCAATGTTTCTGATGTAATATTTCCCTAAATAAGTTTTTGTTTGTTTTCTTTTAAAAAGCATATTTTCCTTGTTATAATCATGATGACAAAGTGATGAAGATGAAACTTTAATTCCTCATAAGGTCAGAGTATCAAACCTACCTGACTAGATTTTCATTGTCTCCAGTCCCTTTGCAGGTAGCACATTCAGTCCTTAAATCCTCTGACTTGGGCTTCTTTTGTAGAACAGACTGTCGTTGTCTTCTTTCTCTGGGAATCCGCTCCTGTCACAGCAGAAAGCAAAAGAAAGGAATGGGGGGGAAAGGAGGAAAGGAAAGCAAATATTTTCAATTATAGCACTGAAAGTAACACTTCAGCCCAAAGTTTAATTTTTTTGTGAAACTGTTAAAAAAAAACCAAAAACAAAAACAAAACACTATATATCCAACCTCAGGTTTTTCTTCTTCAGGCACAAAGCTTCGTTTTCGTCCTCTAGTTCTCTAGAAGAAAATATATTTAAAATTCAATATTAGGTAACAGAATGTTTTTCCTATTTATCTATTATTCATAACAACAACAAAAACATATCGCAGGAAATAATTCAAAGCATTAACTACAGAACCACTGCAAGACAACTATAATAACCAATGTTAGAACAACAGCTTCAGATTCTGCATGTAAGTCTACAGAACTAGCCAAAAAGTAAATATAAATACGTTTGTTGACCTGAGCATGTGGAGTCTTATTCTAAAAAAGACTGCTGCCAGAATTACAAATCTCTTACAGACTTTGCATAAACTTCCCAATACTAAAATGCATAATTTGAAAATTGATATGAACAGTATATTACAGTAAATTCCTTGAGCACTTAGAAGTGCTCTATCTGTAAGACAAAAAATATCAAAATTAAAAAACTTCATCAAAACAGAAATACAAAATAATTCCTACAGCTTTTGAGGAGTAAGCAAGAATTAAAGCTTTCAAACTGAAGCTTAATATAATGGGTATGTGGCAGATGCTCATAAAGCTGTAGCATATACCAACATATGACTGGTACACAACAGATGGAATGGGTAATACAAAAAGTGGCAATTATTTCAGTATTGCAGTTGGCCAAAAAATCTAAATACCAACAGTGTGGAGGAAAACACCATAGGTTTACAAGCAGCTCCAAGTAACTACACGCAACTCACACAAATCCAGTTTCAAGTCACTGTGTTTTTATCTTTGAAATAGCAGCATTGTAACCTGTATACGTTAAATAACTGCCACAAGCTGACAATATCACACTCTCTCCTCCTTGTTTAACAAGAAAAGAAAATTAGAAGGGACACGGAAGGAAATGAAAAACATCAGAGACTATTCCACTAACCCACAATGTCTGATTACATTGACACTAATAAAACAAACAAACAAACTTTAAAATGCTTGTTTTTCAGGGAGGAAATCATCACCTTCGGAAATCATTTGTCATATGATAAAAAAATCACTTCCTACTTTATGATTTCTTAAAACTTTTTTTGAAGCAGCTAGTGTTCATCTCAGAAAAAGTAAAAGCCAGCTGATCAAAAAAATCTTAAGCCAGTTTAGAATCACAAACAGCCATAAATCCAATTCCGAACAAGCTAGTAATATCATGTTTGTCCTGTCTGGGGTCCTCCTTGAAACAGATTTATACTAGTTTCAAATTAATGTTCACTATTTTAAGCTGTTTTACACATTTAAATATAGTTATACTGTAAATAAACCTGCCACTTCAACACATCTATACTTTTCTACCTATGCAGATTTTGATCTGCGCATGTTAATAACATACTGTTTGGAAAGGTTTTTTTGGTTTTAGGCAAGAGTTAACTCTGTAGTAGAACGGAATGTAGTAGAATGGAAAACACTAGTCTATTTTGTGCCTCTCTAGAATACTTTAATTACCATTGAGAATTCTCTTTCACATTTCCCTAAAGACAATTTATAAAAAATTGTAAAACCTGATCTATTTAATACATACCAATATTTACCATGCATTTAATAATACAGTCATAACTGAGGTGTTCTACCTTCCACGAGCCACACAGTAGATACCTGTGTCCAAATCTGGAAGAATCGATTTATTACAGGTAACTGAATTTATCAGTGTAGTATTAGAAGTATTAATGTAACATGGGCTACATGTCAACTGCATGTTACACAACTCAAGGTCACTGTAAATTAAAACTAGACAAAAAAAAGGTTTGATCAGACATCAGCACATTGCTGCCAATTTTACTGCTTTCAACCTCTGGCATTAGTCCTAAGAACACTTACAAACTTTGACAATTTTAAGCCATGTAGGCTCTGCTGAACGCAGCTGTGTAAAGATTAAAAAGAAGTAGGTATAAAGGTGCATGCCAATATATGCAGTGTTATGGTCCTCATTCTCCATGTTTAAGCAGCAAGAGACAATAATGCATGCTTTGTACAGTCAGAATAATGCCATCTTGAAAACTGATAGATAATTTGGAAATATAGGTAATAATGAAATTATTTTTTATCCTAAGTGGAAAAGATTACAAGTTAATAACTACATTTTAAGAAGTGATGAATCATATTTAAACTTCAGCAAAATGGAAATACAAGATTTATAAATAATTTAGTCACCTTTGTCAAGAAAATGTTGTTTTTTATCTGTCTGCTATATAATGTGTGATGTATATGACAAGGAATGTCACATTAAATTATAATCGCATTATGCTTCCATTAGATTTCTAAACCTTAAAACATACTTGAAGCTGTTTGATAATCACTAGAAAACAAACATTAAAATCAACACCTTTGACATACACATATGTAGGATATTTTACATGCTTTTAAAGTTACAGAATTTTACATTAATGTTTTGCCAAGCTGATTTCCACACTTAAACATATTTGCAATGCTAACTTCTGCTCAGAATCATTATACTATTTCCAGTATTCACAATGGAAAATAACATCAAATTCACAACTGAAAATTGAATATTCTGTGATTTTCAACAATGGCCTTCCAGTAATTAGGCATTTGTAATTTTACATATGTTTTCACTAAAGTTACCTTACAGGTTCACAGAAAAGAATCAGATAAACCTGGATTACTTTGTCCAGTGTTTTTCATTGCTATTTGCCTCAAAGTACTGTATTTGCATTTAAAATGCTTTGAATAATTTCTGTCATTAGTGGGCTCAGAATCAGAACATCAGAGATTATAAAGATCAAATATTAGAGCTGCACGTACTTGCTATAAACAATTCAAAATTTAAGATTTCTTGTAAAAGAAAAGCTTAAAGGAACAGTGTTATTATATATGTCCAATGGTAAATACTACAACTGAGATAAACTTGTTCATATTCAGAACTTACTTGGAATCAGAGACATTAATCCAGTATCAGATTCATATAAAGTCAGTGATTTTTTTAATCAAAACATTTGGCAATTCAATACTATAGAGATACCTTCAATTCAGGACTTCCCTATATCATAAAATGGAGCAAGCCAGTTTTGTGAAATTTGTTCCTGCATTTCCAAAGTGCTTAAACAATAAGTCAGGAAAACAAAAATCCATGTTATCAGCACCCAAGCAAAATTCCCATTAATGCCTGTGCTATCCCAGCAGGTTTTTTGTTATACTCCAAAGGTAGATATGCTCTAAAATATCTACCATCTGGAATGGACAACTCAGTCCAGAACAAAACACAGCTAGATCAGGATTAGACAGATGCAACCCATACATGGCAACTGCCACAAGATGACACTTTAGGACAGGAATAAAAAAAAGTACTGAACAATGGAATGTGGTTCAAAATAAATCTGAACAGAAATGAAAGCGAAAAATAAAATGTCTTATTTCATTAGCAATACATCCCAAAATAATCTGAGCAGACCAAGAAAGATCAATGAATTAAAATTAAGATGCAAGCATAAAATGGAAGTATTTTATTTATTTATTTAAACAAGAAAAAAAAACAATTAAAAAGTTAAAAATAATAAAAGATTAAAATAGATTAAATTCTTCCTCTGAGTCATTTTTAGCATAACATTTTGAAGGGAAAAACCCCACCGCTATATGTCAGCAAACCAGCTTCCAATTAAACTCTTTAAAATCCCATAAGATGTTGTTCCTCAGGTAAAGAGACTGAGCCATTTGATTCAATGAAATCATCAAGGTGAAAGCAAGCCATCTTTTCCAAGAATATCTTACTAAGGTTTAGCCTTCATATCAATCTTAATGCCCTCCCTCAGAAAAGAGTAATGCTCTGGGTAAATGAAACCTAAAGATTAACAACGCCCCTTTTGGTCTTTTACTTCAAAGCTTATCATCTGTGGAAGTTGGAGAACCATCCCACAGTATTAAAGCATACACCATTCTTCTGAGTTATTTCATTAACTTCTGACTTCACATTCAAAATTTGGACCCCCCCCCCAGCCTCTTGCCTCTCCCAACATTTTAAAAATTCACACAAAATATTACAAGACTACCTACAGAGAAGCAGTGACGGACACAACATGCAAACAGCTATCAAACCTGAAAAGAAAGAGAAGTAGAAAAAGCCCCAACAGTTGTTTCCCCTGTCTAATCTAATTTGTAATGATCTAAGCTGACAGTTACTAAAATATTCCATAAAATATATAGTATTTTATAATATATAATGTAAGTAATAAAACACAGTTAAGAAAGAATGTTAGAGAATGCCTCTAAAAATTAAAAAAAAAAAAAAAAAAAAAGGAGAACTAGGGCATACACTTTCACAGCCATAGGAAAGATAAATAAAAAATGGGTTTCTTTCAGCCTTCGTGTTTTGTGTCACAAAAGTATCCATCTGTGCTGTGCAGCATTCTACTGTTATGGTGTGGAAGCTTGTGTACCAGCTTAGGGAATTAAAAGAATCGAGACATAAATGGCTGCAAAACAGAATACTGACGTAAGAAATGAATAATGAACGATGAAGCAATAAATGATACAACGTGATGTGGATCAAATGCATGAGTGATTTGGGGTGACATTTTTAGAAGATAAACGGACAAGAAATCAGCAGAGGTGTGGGGATAAGGTGATTCCAACCCATGGAAGTAGTGTGCTCAAGACACTTTAAAAAAATCAGTTAAAAAAACCCGTCGAAATGGAATGAAAAATATTGAGGGAAAATGTGATCAACAATGGGATCAAATTGTCAACCCAAAAGTGAGCAAAGAAGAAAAACTGCAGTGGGAGTCTCCACTCTAGACTTGGAAATAAGCAACTCAGTAACAAACGGACAACAATATGAAACACACATAAAATGAAAAAGATTAGATAATGCATTGACTGTAAGATTTTCAATATTCTCAAAAAAATTAATTCCATATACGAGACACATGGAAGACATCTGTAGGGGACAAATAAAGCCTAGGATGAATTCTACACTCTTTGAAAGGAAATAGACTGTTTGCAAAACAGCAAAGGGAACAAAGCAGCAAAGCCAAGCCACATAGGAAACAGTCTGTTTGCCATCACTTCCAGATGCAACTAGTTGATATGTTAGTTTCCAAGTATGAAAGCAGAACAGTGAACATGACAAAATGGGTGCCCACATAAGCCAAAACCACCATGGCTGTCACCAAACCACATTGTTATGCCTCTGGAAGACACGTGCTTTAAACCAGTTCATCCAAAGACAGCAATAGAAGACAGAACATTCTTTTGGAGCAGTTTTGCTTTGTCAGCTGGAAGAAAAGGAAAACCAACACAACCCAGAACTCATCAACTAACTGAAAGGGGAGAGGCAATTCTCAAGAGTCACAAGTATATGCTCCTGTTAAATATTGAGCATTTACTAAAGTGCTCCTGGAGGATAAAAATTTATACTGTCATCTATTTAATTTCTTCTTCTACATGAGAAGATATACAGGAGTTATCAGTATTGCAAAGAAATGGAAAAGAATATGAAATACTGAAAGCATCTGTTGTCAGTGGCAATGGTTCAAGTCCACTCCACATAAAGTGAACAAACATGGCTCTGGATTTGATCAGCTCAGTCACTGTTTTTCAGAAAATCAATGGGGATTTCTGCATGGCAATTTCAAAAAGTTATTTGAGAAAGCGAATTTAAACCCAAGAGGGGTTAGAGCACAATGGTATTTAACAGAACTTAACAGATTCCCAGTCATTTGAAAAAGCCATATTAATTCTGTCAACTATTTCAAACATCACAGTAGAAAGCACTGCTCCCAGTTTCTCCTTTGCTTAATATGTTAACCGGTTAGAATTTCTTTTAATTGTTTGCACATGCACACAAAGGCAGCAAAGAGGCCCAGCACACCCTGCTGATGCTGTTGTATCTGTGTAAATTCAGGGGTTTCACTACATTAGCGTGTACTGCTTCTGCTAATAAACAGGAAAGATGATCCTCATTATGCTGGTGTTTCTATACCTCTTGGATGCCAGTGAAACAATCCTGTCATATACATAGGGCTTTTCTTTTTGGCACTGAGTTTCTGATACTGCTAATAGTGCTGGCACCTTGAAGTAAGTATTGCTCTTCTTTGTAAACGTGAGCACAGGAAATTCAGTCAGTACTCCAAGTGCTCCTGAAGTTTGGGGGCACATGGTATCATTAGGAATATCATGCTATCATGCATTTTCGTTTGAGAATTTCATATAAATAATTCAAAACTAGTCACAGATTTCACATTAAAAGATTGATTAAATTACTAATGACACACCTGACAGAACTATTGGTACTATGATGATTTCTTTATTGCGTAAAAAGTCTGTAGATGTTGTTTTGTGTTGTAATTATCAGAGGGCCAAACGCGAAGAACTTAAGATGCTTTGATTTTTGTGGATCTGTACATATCACATTTCTTCTCTGAAATAGCACATATTTGATTTTTGTCTCCCTGACTGACCTGTAGCTACGGTGACTGCTCTACAAAGACATGTAGCTACATGAACTAAACAGCAAAGAGGCCCAGTTTAAGATTACAACCATGTTTTAATTCCGTCTCCCATCTAAATTCTTCAGGCATTTTAATTTTTATCTTATGTCACCTTATAGCTGACACACTAATATTAATGATATACTTCCACAGTTTAACCTTTTATCAAACTATCGTTCATTGATACATATCACATATCAAAAACTTTCTAACCCTAACCCTCTCACTCATGCAGCCTTTAACATATACTTGTTAATGAGAATCTGAAGACAAAAAAAATAAAAGAAATCAGTAAATATTAGGATGCTATGGAATCATTCCAAACAAAGAAGTCATGGCAAGGAGTCATTTCATTACTACAGAACAGAAGACAACTCTGATAAGAAACATAAGCAGAGCATAACACTCTCAGAAAACAGAATTGGGAAAAATTCCACTACTACCAAAAAAATAACCTAATGAAATCACTGCACCAACTATCAAGAGCATGCATAAAGCAAACTATAGATTTTCAAAAGCCTGAGGAAAAAAAAAACCACCACACAGGTTGAAACTGCACAGATAATGTGATCTCTCTCCTGTTAAACACAAACCATGACCATTTTGCTAAGATAGCAATTTTTAATCCATGATGTCACCCAATCCTTGTTAAGAGTTCAATGTTATAAACACCCTTTTCCAATGAAAATGTTATAAATCAGGCCAGTTGCAGAAAAATCCCTTTGACTTCTTTTGCTTTGTTAAAAGGCAGAAAAAAAAATTCTATTAATGGCCCCACGCAGGCATAAAATTATTTTCAGTAAAGGCAAGGAGAGCTATATAGACACCAGATGGCACACTCGCTCAATACAGATCAAAGTGAATGCCCCAAATAGTACGTATCACTACTTTTCCTAATATATCTCTGAAATAATTATTAATTTTCCAGAAAGCTGGCAATAATAAAAAGGGAACTGCCAGACAAAAAGAAAGAGCAGTACATCAAAATATGATTATAAAGAGAAACAAGTTGACCATGAAGCTTAATTACACAGAATTACAATTTTACCTTATTTTTATTTAGTTTCCATTCTCTTGAGAACTTTTATTTTCTAGAAAAGCAAAAATTTTGCAACATTCCTGTTATCAAGCTATATAGTACCACTGAATCTGGCAATTATCTTGAAACTACTGCTTCTAAGACTGAAATGTATAAAAGAATTTGAGAACTAGCAGGATTGCTTTCTATCCTTTTTAACACTAATTTCCTACAAAGCACGTTTGGAGAACAGAAACAGAAGTGGGAGGGTGAAAAGGCCAGAAAAAGTCAGTTTGCAGATGTTGCTAAAACAAGTGATTCCCTTCTGGAAAAACAAACTTAATGCACTTACTTGCAGAAGTGATACATATGCTAGTTACCTTTACTTACAGAGATATCGATATTTACACCATTGGAATACCACTTGGAATATGCCCATCTCTTCATGCCTTTGCTACATCGAAAAGAAGTCATCTTTCATCTATGGGGTTTTCTCCCCTGCTCTCTTCAACTAACCAACCAACCAAGACAAACCCTATACTATCATGTATCCATCTATCTGGGAAGCTGATTGATCTAGTTTTTATGTTTGTATTGACATGTCATAGACTCAGTTGAGTTTTTACATTCAGTGATGAAGAAAAAAAAATACTTTACAATGTTCTTTATAATGAAAACCTTAAGTTTCAGAAAGCTGAATAGCTCCTGATTATTTTTTTCCAGAGCATTAATGTTCAGTTGACAGCAATTTCTCTTAAGTTGAATATGTCAAAAACACTACTGTTAGATAGTTGCTTTAAAAGGTCTTCCAGGTACTTATTTAGAAGTGATATTTAAATGGGTTGACCAATCATTGTCAATGTTAATTAAAATGATGACTGATAAGTATAAGTGTTTTAAAATTATTTGCTGTTTTTATGAAGCACTGATACTTACACTCAAATTGGAATTAATGTTCTGTTTTCCTCCTGTAGCCATCTTTTATTCAAAACTTGTATCTATGACATCACATAATTAAGTTACACAATAGATATTTGGAAACCACTTCGGCGGAAATGCTTCAGTTAAATACAAGACAACAATCCTGTTTATCTTTTAATATACTTGGTAAGAAAAAAAATAATCACTCCTCTGCTATCTTTTCCTATTTGAAACAAAAGCAAGAAATAACATTCTATTCCAAATAACAGTATTTATTTGTAAAACAAAAGCAGTATACACAACTCCCTGTGCTAAAAACAGTTTGTAGGTGCTTTGTCAGTATTTTTTTTTATTATTGTTATCATTTTTTAAAACTAATCTACTTAGACTACAGCCCCTCAGGCACAGATTTGTTTTCTTCCATGTTCCGAGGAACAAAGAGCATAGCGTTGGCTAATAATTCTTTCCTCAAAACACAGACTTTTTACTGCTAAACAGAAAAAATCACTGTCTGTTCATTTGGATTTTATACAATGTAATTATAGAAAAAAAGCTATCAGATTTTCAGGGTTTAGATAACGAAAATAAGTTTGGTATCAGAAGATCAGAAGGTTTTATTTAAATCCGTCAACAAGCTATTCAGTTCCCAAAATGTCTTTACAAAAAGTTTTTTTCACCTTTATAACAGTGGGTAGATACTTCCTTTTAAATAAAAAAGAACCAAAAATGGAATTTCCACACAAAAAAAACCCCATACCACCCTCTAATATGCTCATTAAGAGTACCAGGATCTGACAGCATTTGTTGGAGGATGGAATATTCAACAACACAAACAATACTTAACCTCAAAGGATACACTAGAATTACAGGAAAAAGCATCCCCTACCACCTCTTACAGCACACAGCTAGCCCCAGCTGTGCAATATTGCTTTAGAAGATGTGCACGTACGCGAGATTTCTTACAGAAACTCCGTTACACTTCCTGATGATAGCACATACAGTAGGTAGAGCACACTTCATGAAATTTTGAAGAAATTCACTGAAATGTACTTAAGAAGATTTTTTTCAAGGGACAGGAGAAGAACATTTATTTTGCAAAAATATGACACCAGACTAACAAAATTATTTTAGCAATGTCATCTTAGATAAACAATAACATGCGTGTTCTTTTTTATTCGAGGATAGCAAATGAAGTTGGCAATTTGTTAAAAGCTGTTTTTTGTAAATAGGGATCATCTCATAAAGGCTCTGAGAAACTGAACATATGTAGTTGAGTAGATGAAAAGCATTAATCTCAACTTACTGCTGTAAAGCACTATCCTTATCTCTTTGAAGATTTTTTCCAAATAAACAAACTACTGTACACTTTCAACCTTTATAATAAAAATACCTAATATGAAGAAATTGTAGTTCTGAAAGCAAATGTTAAAAAACATCTTTAGATTTTTAACAAATATAAAAAAATACTTATAGACACCTGGTTTATGCAGATTAGCTATTGATATCTATTAGCTATTAGTTAATCATTAGCTGTTAATTTCTCTGAAATTAACTAGCAGCAGAAATGATTTGTGAAGCTTATACAAGTATGAGATTGGAATTGTAAAGATTACAGATTTTAAACAAAGCTAGTTTAAAGAGTTATACACTGAAATTCAGAAAATTGTTTAAAAGATCATTATGCATGGCTTGAAATGTATAAGCATAAACAATGAATTAAATTCTGTCCACAAATACAGCCCTCATAGAACAGATTAAAGTATAAAGGCCTGATACCTACTTACGTTCATTTCTAATTTGTACAGACCCTGACTAAGAGCAGAATTCTGATATGTTTACATTTACCCTTGTGCATTTAGGTATATTCTCTTACATGGTCTTTCTCAGGAAGTTTAAAATCAGAAAGATCTTCTTGTAAACTTTAGTTAGATTTTAACGTACAATATAATAGGTGCTCTCTCCAAAACAACGCAGTCCAAATGGCTGTACTTTCTCTCTGTCCTCCCATCTTCTTTGAAACAGCTGCTCTTCTTGGTATAAACACCCTCCAAAATATTTGAAAGCTAAGAGATGGAAATACTAGCGAGCACTCACAGGGTTGTTTTAAAAAGCTTATACAGCATTAGAATGCAAAATACTGCCCTGACACACAATTAACGTAGAGAACTGTACAACGGAGAAGAACTGTCCTGACTCTGAATAACCTGCTTCAGTCCTACTTCTCTCACACACTTCCAAATTATAGAAGAAAACTGAGTCTCCGATACCACGCAGAAGCTGTGAACACTAGTGTACTCCAGCTGCCACAGGTCCCTGGCCATCACTGTTCTGATGTAAGAGTAGATTGAATTAAGATTTGAACAATGTAGTCCCTAGGAGAAAACCTGAGTTTTCATTAAACAGTCTCACCTTCCACTCAAAGAGTTGGAAAATTAATATTCTTTACAGCTCTTCCCAGCCAGTAATTAGTTATGAGTCAAGCTTTTTGCACAAGCAGACTGAAGATATGAAGAAAAGGCACCTCATTCAAAATAATGCAGAGCATCCCACTCTAAATCTCTGCTAAGAGTATCCTGACACAGTTGTAAGGCTAAATACTTAAGACACTTAAGATGAGAAAAACCTGAAAAGAACTATTATGTTCATAAAGGAAAAGAAGGAGTAGAAATAGCACAGGTTGCAGGAGTTAAAATTAGATGTCCTTATTATTTCTTGCAATAATGCAAAACAAAAGGAAATTGTAAGGTTACACTGGAACTGGAATCTCCCTCCCCACACTATTTTCTTTAAAAAACAATTTATCCCTGGAAAAGAAAATCCACAACATCGGTGAATTCAGGTGCTTTGAAGGATAACAAAAAGAAATTTAAAAAAAACAAACTGCAGCACTTAAGTACACATCCATAATTAGATTGGATGAGAAACAACAGTAAAATTACGAATACTTCTAAAAGGGTGTTTTACTCTTCATAGTACACCCCGAGCAGACAGAAATTAGAGAAAAAAATTATTATGAAGAAGGAAAAAAACAATTTTTCAAGAAAGGGGGTATCCATTATCATCTCTGAAATCAGTGTGATAAATAGGAGCTGCAGGATAAGCTGATCGCAAAATATCAATTCTGAATGTACAATTTAACATGAAATATGTTTTTTTCATATATTTAGCATATAGGCTTAGTTACTCATACGCATTTGTACAAAATGTCTTACAGATACCAGCTATTGTTGTCAGTAACACCTAATGCAACTTGATCAAAATGAAATATTAGGGCTTACCCACAATTTCTGTCAACAAAGTAATGAAGAGTTAACTATGATAAACCGCTACAATGAAATCCAAACACGTAAGATGCGTTCTGTTCTCTTAGGTATGTGGCAAAAAAACCCTTCTTTCAATTATATCAATTCAAGATAAATTTATGCAAAACAAATGGAAATTCCCTTACGAGCAACAGATACACAATTCAACAGTCTTATAACTGCACTTGTTGATTTTAACTGTAAGCAAGGCTGATTACACACTGTTAGCTAAGCAGGCTTGCCAATTCCTTCCAAAAGAAAACGAGATTGAATAAAACATGCCTAGAGATACAAAGTACACTGAGAAGTGAGGACTGTGAAGTAAGTATATTTTCCAATTGTTGATTTTTTTCTTCTTTATTTTAAACTATTTTAAAGGATTTGAGCCGTGACGACACAAAGGACAGAACAAGTATCTGGTCATCATCGTCGAAATGCACCACATAGGTGTTCTCTGTGTAGTCAGACTCAACTTCTCATATGAAATTGTTCAAAGGTCAGGTTTTTTTCCCCTCAAATATAGTCACAGACCTAATGAATTAAAAAGTACTCTCTTCCTAAAAAAAAAAACAAAACAAAACAAACAAGCAAGAAAAACTAACACCGACTTTCCTGGGTTCACAGCAAAGCTGAGTAGGAAACCCATACTGCCAGGAAGTATCTATTAAGTCTTCAGAGGTGTGTTATCTTCATTTTGCACTGAAGATACAGCCTAAGTGTACCAAGATGAAAAAGTTGAAATGAAGGAATTCAGCCTAGTTCAGAGAAAGAAATCCAGCAGGTGTCAAGGGTGTGAACCTTCTCTTCCATAGTTAAGTAGAAGACAGTAGGAAATAAAAAAACCAAACCAACAACCTGTCAGCTCTGGGAAAGCTAGAAGAATGGAGATAACTTTGATAGAGGAGCACTGTCCACAGGGCAGGAAAGATGTTATCTTGCAAATCTGTATGTTGTAGAAAAGTAGAGAACTAGAGAGAACAGAAAGACAGCCTGAAAATTCAAGCAGAGGAACAAAGTCTTCCTTAGACTGGTAGCAGTAATTTTTCCACAGTGCAATGCTGTACGATGCCAACATACTAGTCCACTCACAGTAAATTTAATCTCTGTATTACATACCACAACGTGTGTAGATATACTCTCTAACACGTGAGGTGCCAAATCACCAATGTAGCATCAGTATAGCACAGCACAGTGTCACAGCGTGACAGCAACACTTCAGAGCAATCAGACTTCTCTCCATTTAGCACTGAAGAAGTTTGGTAGTTATTTACATGGGCCTTAGAACAAACCAATCTTGTCTTCCTATGGATTTCTGTACCATGCCTTATATCACTCTTTTGTCTATTACTACTATGAATGTCTCTCCTGCAATACTTCTAGTTCTCTTTAGTCCCATAATCATGAATCCCCACCCTCTAATACCACTACATTAGGTATAAAAAGAGGCAAGGGAGAGAAAGGAGAGAAAGAAGAAAAAGAGAAGAGGACATGCAAAGGGTTCAGTAAGCAGGAACACCAGATACATCTTCTTTCTGTGTCAACAATAGCATGACGACAGTCAGTTCAACCTACCCAGACAGCTGTAAGAACCTATGTGTTCTTACAACACAGGGAAGAAGGGAACTTTCCCTCAAGGAGAAAAAGAAAGAAAAAAAGTTTCTCCCCTACAGAGAGGTTCTCAATTATTCACAAAATTTAATTTTGGATTACTCACACTCCTAATAGCAAGAGCTAAATTAATCAGTTTGGCTTGAGTCATTCTAAGTTCTTCCTAGTTATAGACAAGGAAAAGGAAGCCGTTAGGTAAATCAAAGCTGTGGCCCAAACAGTCCAAATATACTGAAATGTAATCAAAGCAAACATTTAAGGTTAAGTCAGGAAAATACTTGCTTAATCCTATCAGTTAGTTAAACCTATCAGAAGAGTTAAGTACGGTATCTGCTGGTACAAGCATAAAAAGTCTGGAAAGCTCTGTGAAGAAAATAAAGTTGTGCTGCATGAGAGATGAAGTATGTCCAACCCTAACGTGAGAGGGTTTTAGTATTTCCTAATACAAAGAAGTGTATTGGAACATGAACCACCACTTTATATATAATTACTACTCGTGCCCAAAGTGTCATGGGTACACTACTCATTCCCTAAACTGGACCTAAAAGCCCTTTGATACTTTTATATGCATTTTACAGGTAATGTGACACATCACACATGAAAAACCTTGTTTTATGAGCTAGTAGGAGAGCAAAATGTTCTACTTTCAAATGAAAGAAAGATGCTAAATATTTTATCAGTACAGGCAGCAAGAGCTTTTGCTTCTCTTCTCTAAAAACTATCTACCAGGAAAGTTTGAGAAAACATACAGTGACTAGTAAGACTAGGAAGCTAAACAAACTGAAATAACAGGATCTTGTGATAGTCACAAAATGTGCACTCAGTCAGTAGGTTGCCCGTACATATGGAAATGACTGATTACTTTACAGCTGTAATTGGCAATTTGATATATTTAAATCTTGGAATACAAGAACGAAGTGGCTTATTACTAAGGTGAAGAACAGATGTAAAGGCTAAGTTTAAGTGCAAACTGAATTTTCCCTTTTCCTGCAATTAACAGAGGACTTTGTGACCCAGGTAAAAGTAAAAGCCTGTACAGCTCTTCAGTTCAGTACTGTCTTTCCCAGCTTTTTACTTCAGCAAAACTATGTATTTAACACAAGTAAGAAAGCATTAAACAGAAGAAAGGGAATTTATAAAATAGAACATCAATTAAATTGAAATCCCACAATTCAAAATGTCCAAAATTTAAGTAATCTTAAAGTTATTATGAATATGAGCTGCATAACAACAACTCAACCATCATTTACCGTGTTTCTTATTGGAATTTTCTTCGGTTCTGGTGGCACATCCTGAGGAACAAATTTCACTGGTTCCTTAATCTGCCTCCTTGATCTTTTGGTCCCATCTGGTAAGGTTTCCATGGCGATATCAGCCTCCATGTCACTGCTACCTGCCTGGTCACACTCTGAGCATTGCCTGCAAAGTGGAAGATTTTCTATTTAAAACTGCAGTCACAAAAGCAGAAAAAGAAACCTATTGAAGTGTTTGGGTTTAAAATAAATTAAAAAGTCAAGAAACCCAATGGACAGCTAAAAAAGTCCCTCGAATGTATGATATTTTAAGCAACTAACCAAAAAATGAGCAAGACGTTCTTATAGCTGTTTTTTTTTCTGACAGTATTTAAACTCTGAAAACCAAGACTTCGAAAGTAGGATTTAATCTTCAAGAAAGATGCACCCTACTTCACCATTTGCACCTGTCATGGTTTAACCCCAGCCAACTCTCCAATGAAGTAACAGGAGAAAGAAGCTTTAGATATAACAGCAAATTTTGTGTGTCTGCTTAGGTAAAGGTTACTTTGTGTTCTTTACTTTTATATGATGTATTGTCTTCAAGCTGCCCAACTCAAAACTCTAAGGAGATTTTCTGTTTGGTAAGCATCAGAGAGCACAGCCCTCCATAATACTGCAGCATCAGTCATGTCATTAATTTATGTAATGGAAAGCACAACTGAAAGTACTTACTATGATCTGCTTATGCAGATGTAAGCAATAGCTATGAAAGTGTTCAAAAACACTGTGATGAGCAATTCCTACAAAAAGTTTATTTTCCCAATTATTGTGGTAAAAATATGTACTATGTATAAATTTAAAAATAAGCATTCTACAACTACAGAGCTGCATTAAAAAAATTGAAGTTTTTATAAGACAAAAAAATAGCAGTATGATTTTACAGCAATATTTGGAGTTGGGAACCAAGTCTCTTGGATCTACCACCCTGCACCTACGATTTAAATCATTCCTGTTCTTTCGCTCTGCACTATTAAAAGGGAAACACACTGTTTTTCTGCTACATAAGTTCAGACAGTTACAAAGAAAATAGCTATGCAGATTAGTAAAGTACTTCAGTTTCATTAGGGCCCTATTTAACTACAAATAAAGAAAGTATATTAACTTTGATGTTAGTGAGGAAGACAAGAAACATCTCCGCCAACAGATGAGGTACTGCATGCAAGTTCCTGAAATTCCATTTTTATGACCGAGCTTGCTCTGAAACAGGTGGTCCCAGTGTCAGAGTAATCAAAATTAGAAAAAAGCTGGATCTACAACAAGAAAGCTGCAAAATCATAGTATGATGGAGGGCATGGGGTGTGTGAATCACAGAACAAAACCTCACAAATACACCAAAGGTGAGGGAAAAAAGGAAAGTTATAAACATGAACTTACAAGCAACCTCTTGATTTACTGGAATAGCCTCTACTATTACAGGTAAGCACATCAACCCTATTATAAAGCAGTCAAGCTTCAACGATAAAGTAGTTTGGTTGTTAGCTCCCATAGGGTCCACAGAAAAGCTATTACAGACACACACTCCTCTGACTTGGAAACAATCTCCTAACTTTCAGCTCCTATTATGGTTTATTTCAACATGGTTCTTGAATTTAAAGAACTCTTTTCCCATTCTGCTGTTTAATCCCAATATATTCATAGAAAGCAGCCATATGACTCCCCTTCCTTTTGGCTACACTAAAGTCATGCTCATTTAATTTCACCTCTTCAAGGACAATCAGTGAACAGAGAACCTACCACAACAGGTCACCTTTCCAACTACTCCAACAATCTTTGACTACCTCTAAATTAGCAAGCATTGCCATGCAGCACAAGCAAATTAACAGGAGAAATAGCGCCAAAGATTCAACTTCTGCACACAGGTTTTGTTTTGCTTTTAGTCTGGACTTGCCTAATCTAGATTCACAGAAAAAATCAATAGTAGGCAATAATATGCCTACTACTAAAATGCACCTATTACTAAAAATTACTGGAAATGTTTGATCCATCAAGAAATCTCAGTGATGATTTGAAGCCTTTTAATCATACAGAAAGTCTTTAATTAAGCGCTAACAACCTACAGAAGAAAAGAAGTTGCATGGTTTTGTTGTGTTTTCAATTTGACTTGGTACAAGAACCAACAGTACCAGAGATAACTTCCCATCTCACAAAGCTAATGGATTTTCTCTACTCACTAGCAAAAGACAAGAACAGCAAGTGAAAAGCTACACACATTACCAATTTTCAAAAATTATTAATGGTCCAGGCTAACACTGAAACACTGTTTTCGTGTAGCTGCATGATGCAAATGTTTCTATATTGCCTGGCAGTGAAGAGATTTTTGAGCATGGGCAGCTTCAACAAACGTGTGAACCTATAACGGGGCTTTATTTTGGGGCTTTAATAAGCACTCAAAGACCAAAGAGTGCTTTCTGTTTATCAAGTTTTAGAAACTGACAGCACGAGACCTTAAACCTAGAAATTTACAAAGCGAAAAAGTGAACACCTACATCACTGAGAAAACAAGGAGGGGAAGGATAGTTTGGAGATGGGGTGTTTTTTTCGCAAAGTGGCAATGAAAACAGTAGAGAACCCTGTTACTTCCCAAAAAATTTAGTGCAAACAATGACATTATTATGCTTCCTTATGCTGCAGCTTTACACATCAAAAAAATGCACTTTAACTGATGGGCCTGGCACATGGGTATTTTTGAAATGATGATGAGAAAAGCTGAAGAAACACTAACACCGTTCCTTTATAAATGAAAGGTCACAAAGTTGAAGATCTCACAAACAGGGTCAAAGCCAACATACTGGTAAACTTAACACAAATCTGGTTTTATTTTTGAAATTTTAATAACAAAGCAAACATCTTTGCTATATGAGACAGAAAACCAGATAAAAACATAAGAAAATACTTTATTGAAAAGGTAACACTACAAAAAAATTAGGAAAAAATTGAGGGTTTGTTCAATTATCACATTATAGACAAATTAGACTGCCTGAACTGTTTTATGGTACATAATTTCAGTGGCTTGTGTGATGAAAATACAAAGGACTCAGCCTGAACAAGACAGTCGTAATCAGAACTGGGCATTAGGCCGGAAGAGGATTTGGAAGAAACCAGCATCCTCTGCACACAGTGCTTACTGTGAAAAGAGTAAATTTACATCTTCTGTGCTGAGTAAACACTACTACAGTGCTTCCAGAAAACAGTTCTTGCCCTCGGAGTTTAAAAAGAAAGACTGTACAGTTATTAATTAGAGTTTGGCTTGTTTTTAATTAGGAGGAAACAGGTCTTATAGATAGACTCTGTAATAAATCACTTCTTGCAATGTTAGCAAAAAATTAAACCACTTAGAACTTGAGAAACATGGACCATAGCTTTAAGATGACACCTATGCTCTGGTAATTTGAATAAATCACACATGTTGAATGATCTACTGGCACTGGAAAAAAGGAGGACTGCTCTTATTCTGGATAAAAAGGCAGTATATATAAACCAAAAATAGTTTGTCAAAGAGCATCTTTCAGACAGTAAGGGTACTGAAAATTTGCCATTTGTAATGACCCAAACATTCCTTCAATTAGGACAAGTGACAAATACGTAAAAATTTATATGTTATATGCAATATTATACTGCACTCACACTTATATAAATTAATAATTTTATATCACTATCCAATGACTCAGGATGAAAAAACAATCAATATGTGCTGGATCAGTACTGAATGAGTGGGGTCAGGAATATGAATGAATGTCCAGATACTGAATGAGTGTTCATGGGACTACTGGTCAGGAACTCCACAGCTCATTCTGTCCTGTGGCCAATACTCCTCACAGCAGTTACCACTAAAATTACTTGGCCTTCCAGAACAAAAACAAAAACTACCAAGCCTAATATGATCATTAGTCCTTGTTTGTTCATCTCAGTGCCCAGTATTTCATTTGCTACCAGAAGTTATCACTGTTTTTGAGCAATCTCATTTCAATAGAAAGAGCTAGTCCCTGTTGGTAGCTGCCAAGTATTTTCTTAATGAAACTGTCAACATTTTACAATGAGATTTTGATTCATTGTATTGTCTGTCAACACTTGTGCATTGCTTTTGTATCAGTTCAGATCATTCTCTACCAGGAAAATACACAGTTCCAGTCCACCCAGAATGGGCAGGAGCATAAAAGCACACAAGTTGTCAGACAGAATGACAAGACTTAATTTTATGATAACATCTGAATCAAAAGAATATTCTAGTGTTTAATCAACAGGATTTCTGAGAAACTCAAAATTTCCAAATTTTTAAATAAAAGTATGCCACAGCATTTACTCTGTGATTAGAACTGCAGGTCTACTTTGAAAGCACCACATCAAAACAGATAGAAATTAATGCTTTCATGCTTTATTATATAAAATAGTTGTTATCCTTTTCTTCTCAAAATAAATCCATTTGAAAAGAGGACAGGCTTTCAACTTACTATGTTACAAACAATTTCTTACTAAAATATTCAAGATGTATAAGAGTTACCTTGGAGAAAACTGTAAGGCCTCTGAACAGGGAAATTCTTTGTGTTAAGTGCTTGAAACCAGTTTCTAATAAGCCGTGAGACACTGGTGCTCACCAGGTCTAAACTCTTACTACGATTTCACTAAGACTAAAATCATTACCTCCTTTTAATGCTTAGAAACGCTGAGATAACTAATTATAATTTGTGCTTTCTTTAACAAATTAGCTCTTAAATATAAAAAAAGATTTAATTTTTTCTTACCATTCACACGTAATAGTGGTTTTAGTTAAACAATTTCAAAATCCTTTTTTGTATACTATAATTTAGATTTCTACTAAATGCTAAGCACGAAATGGACAAAAAGTATAACCATTAGCTAATCTACATAGCATCACACACGTAAGTTGAGTCATTTGGCATCCTCAAACACAGTCTAAAATATGAAGCATATGGAATAAACTCATGCTAAACTACTCAATATTTAAATAAATATGTATTGATAAAGAATATGACTATCATCAAACCTTTCGCAAAGGCTCAAGCTAGCAATTACGAACAAATGATTAGCAGTGATAATGGAATAGAAAGTAAAAATTAAGAAACAATTATTTTTAACTGTTTCCTGCTTACTATTTTACAGGAGGAATAAAGTCAACATCTTTAACCACTTCATTTAAAGTCTTTCAACCTGCCTAATGTTTCAAGGAATTTACCACTATACTGATTTTCTTACTTCATCTTTTTGCATAAGTTCCCTTTATATCCTATACAAATATCTGAAAAGTACATGGCTTCCACATTAAAAAAAAAAAAAATATCACTTTTCTTCATTGCTTCATCAGAAGATTAAAATTGTATTCAAAACAGCGGGGGGGGGGGAAACCTGCTGAACTCAAGCTTAGATTAAGGGTCCTTTCTATAAGCTCTCTACTGATCCTGGAAAGAATACATAAAGGCATGTTCAATGATGAAAAGAACGCAATCAGTATAGCTCAATTTGTCTGCTATAATCTCACACTCTAGAATATGCCTTAGCTAATTAGAAGTAAAAGCTAAGTTTGCGATGTGAGATATAATTGAAGCATGAAATTCACAAAAAAGATAAGTTATAGCTTTGAAATAAAAGCATTTTACTACCTAACCTGACCTATTCTGCCTTTTAACACCTACTGAGAATTGTAGTCTTACATCTTTTGGACTGATGGCTTTTAGTGAGCCTTTTCAACTTGGTTAAAAAGCAGAACAAAAATCAAGAACCTCCTGTGCAAATGTAGAAGCTACCAAAAAAATTTAAAAAAATGCTTCCATGTAACATAACTACTTGGTAAATTTGACCAAAGACCTCAGAATGCCCTTAAAATAATGAAAAGGCCAAAATCACACAGTACATTAAGTGATAGTGAAAACTTTTCTGAGATTTTCAGCTTTTTAATGGAAATCTCTATTAATTTACTAACTAAATTTACTGGGGTAGATCCAAGTTTTGTCAAGTTAAAATATAAAAAAACAGAGACCTCCCATTTCACGTACCGGCCATCTTGCTCTGCACACAATCATCAAAACTACCAAAAAAATGACTGTCCTGGTTTCAGCTGGGATAGAGTTAATTGTCTTCCTAGTAGCTGGTACAGTGCTATGTTTTGAGTTCAGTATGCAACGAATGTTGATAACACTGATGTTTTCAGTTGTTGCTCAGTAGTGTTTAGACTAAAGTCAAGGATTTTTCAGCTTCTCATGCCCAGCCAGCGAGAAAGCTGGAGGGGCACAAGAAGTTGGCACAGGAGACAGCCAGGGCACCTGACCCAAACTGGCCAACAGGGTATTCCATACCATGTGACGCCACATCTAGTATAGGAACTGGGAAGTGGGGGTGGGGAATCGCCGCTCGGGGACTAGCTGGGTGTCGGTTGGCGGGTGGTGAGCAATCGCACTGCGCATTTGTACATTCCAATCCTTTCATTATTGCTGTTGTCATTTTATTAGTGTTATCATTATCATTATTAGTTTCTTCTTTTCTTTTCTATTAAACCGTTCTTATCTCAACCCACGAGTTTTGCTTCTTTTCCTGATTTTCTCCCCCATGCCACTGGGTGGGGGGGGAGTGAGTGAGCGGCTGCGTGGTGCTTAGTTGCTGGCTGGGGTTAAACCACGACAATGACTTAAGTAAATGTTTTATGGAAGTTTTTAAAAAATAAAAAAAAAATTAAGAAAAATAGAAATCAAGTTTTCTTGATTAAAATAGTTTTACTGTATTTTTAGAAGGAATTCTTATACTACTGTATTTTTAGAAGGAATTCTTATAATATTGTGATTTGGTACCTTAACGTTCAGACAAGGTGATGATGATTCCTAGAGATGTTGTACACTAACTTCTTGCCAGATAAAAATTGCTTCTGTGTAACTGCTTCTAACACATTTCAGAGCAGTTTAGAAACATGCAGAATACTAACACAACACAGCAGCACAATAATTTTATGACAGGTTGGAAATCAGCACCTTTACCACATTATCAGTTCTCCATTGTACCACTTAGCTTTTGTTCTGCTACCCTACCACGAAAAGAATTTTAATTCATGGAAATGCAACTGCAGTAAGTATGGTTACGCACATGCTTCTGCCATTGCAGATTTGAATCATAAGACAGAAGTAAAGCCAACTGATTTCCCATATCGCAATAAACTGATCTACTACTTACAAGTTTATTTTAAGTATTTACAAGTATTTTCCTAAAGATCTGGACAGAGAGTTGCATATCTGGGTCCTAAGAGAAACAGAAGACCAAGCCTTTCATCTCGTGAAGGCAGCCTATAGTTTCCTATCATTATTATATAGCAGCATTAATAATCACAAATGAACTCAAAAGCTAAGAAAATTAAAGCTACAATCTATTTCTACACAGTGGCTAATAATGAGAAAATCTTTACAACTTTTTTATCTTGAAATATCATTGCTAATAACCTGAAAGTAAAATAACTCAGTTCAGACTGCATTACAGCAATGTCCAAAACACTTAGAATTTGCAAGTCTACTCACATTTATGTCCTAGTTAAGTACAGAGATAGCACAAGACAACACATCAAAGGCATTCTTACCAGTAACTGTTCTTGGTCTTCCTTGGCATCCTTGTAAGAGGTGGATCCAGGCAACCAAGATGATAATGGAGTTTACAAGTATCACACAGTAGCAGTAGGTGTTGATCATGGTTCTTCTTGCAAATTCCACAACTTTTAAGGTAAGTAGCAGAAAAGCATTATAATTACATTTGAAATCATAAACTATACATCCCAGCACATTCCCCAGTTTCAATACAAACATGTGGCAACTTCAATTTGAATGCATCATTTAAGTGCTTTTTAAGGAGCTTCTACCTATATACAGTAAAGCATAAAAGGCACCTAATATAGTTAACAACAAAATGGCTTTCAATCTATATTTTTTGAGGACTTCTAAGCAGTAAGTAATCACTTGATACTTCAACAAAATGTACCAGTGGCAAATGGAAAAAATACTACGTCTGCCATCCAAACGCTTAAATAGAAAATTATACTGCTATTATCAGTCTTAACAATCATATGCTTATTTTAATAATGCAAGCCTCCTGAAATAGGTCAGTGCTGCTATTATGTTGGGCAATGTATCAACTCATGAGAAATTACATTTCTTTTTTATTATTATTATTTTACTGGAATTGAAATTTTAGTTATTTCAAAAAGATCAGGCACTCATTGATTCCGTTATAAAATAGGAGGGACTAAATGACTGGATTTGAATGAAAAAGAACTAGCAAAGCATGACTCATATTATTTGTTTGTGTATATGTCTAAATTGCCAAATCCTCAGCTCACTGCCATGTTCTCAAGATTTCCACCTCTCACAGCGCTAGAATTAACTTTTGATTACATGACCCATCTTCTTCATTTAGCCTGCTAGCTGGGCAAGATACTGCCCACTTGCTGTGGCTAGAGGCCTGGCTGCTGCTCTCTAGATAAGTGACAGACTGTGCTGCTTCTCAGCTGGTGGCAAGAGAAGATGATCTAAGACGATATGTATATTTTGCACAGTCATGCTCTGGGATCCTAGTGTATGTTCTACTGTTAGGCTTAGTTAAAACCCAGTCAGTAGCCTCACAACTTACAGAAGAGGGGAAAAGGTGGAACAACGACAGAGTAAGTGAATACATTCTATTTCTATGAATTCCCCAGAAAACAGAAGTAGGGAAATTTAAAACACAAGATATCCCAAAGCATTTGACAACCCATGAGCAAAAAGTAAAAATTCTTGTATAACAAGTGTTTTATGCACCCAGCCACTGGGACTAAACAGCAGCAGAACTGTTCACAAAATCATCAACAATGACGACTCCATTCAAAAGACAAGGTGACCAGTTAAAAATTTTCACATCACAGAGACAAAGGACCCTTCTACTTCAGCTGTAAAGAGTTACCTTTGTCCTTAAAGCACTGCTGTCAAATTAGCAAAAAAACCCCAAACCTTACTGATGTGTGCTAAGGTGAAGAATTAACTACTATTCAACTTAGCCTTCAGAAGTAAGTAAAATGTATAGACAACTCTGAAGCATTTTGTTTGCTTCGGTTTTGATTAACAATTTTATCTTAACACTTTTGTGAAACTATAACTTACTAGATATTGTATCTATTCTGTCAAGACTTCATTACTTGCCTATAAAGTACAGCTGGAAGTGTAGATGTCTTTTGTGTTCCTCCTTCCTTTTTACTTGGTTTCCTTTCCTTAGGAGCACGTAAAATTGCTGGTATGTTCAGTTTCTATTGGATTTGAACAAATGCAGTACACGTGAGTTTTGAGACTTTACCACTCCAATCTCAATGCATGAAGAACAAGACTCAAATTATGAGTGGGAAATTGCTTACCTAGCTATTTTACAGACAACAGCCACTACAGATGTTTATCCCAGTATGATTTCATAATATAAAGTAATAATATACTCATTTTTTCAATTCAATAAATAAAAACCATATTGAAATACTAGCTTTTAAATTTTTTCTCCAAGCTTCAAATAGAGGGATGGACAAGGATGCGTTTGTCTAGGCAGCTGAAACAATCAAAGGCAAATTCACGAATACTCAAGAATACTGAGGCAGTTTATTTTCCCCAACAACCCTGCTACATTGGTGCTCGATAGGTTAATTAGAAAAATTATCTTATTGGACCAAGCCCTCCACAAAGCAGGCAAGATTCTCTCCGGGTTTCTACTAATCTGCAGTATGCTAGCTTCTCGGACAGCAACCATCTATCAAAGTCATTTCTCAGCAGCCCCATGGGTCTGCATCTGTTCAACCAACTGGAAAAAAAATGTCATGCAAGCTGTGTAAATGAATTCTACTCAACCTTTCTTCTTTTCTTTTTTTTTTTTTTTTTTTTTTTTAATTTAGTAACATTTGCACCAGGAAATATATTTGTGAATATTTACTCAAAGCCATCTTAAAAAGGAGGGTAAAAAATAATCTTGATTCAAGAGATATGTTATATGAGAATCCTTCTTCACAAGTAGAAAAGATAGGCAGACAAATAGAACTAGAAAAAGCTAGCATACCTTAAGAACTACTACTGTGTAAAGAAAGGGCAAGCTTCATTTTCTGAACAGCAGCACAAACTCAGCAGTACCAAAGGGCATGACAGAACTGTGACCTAATTGTATGTCTGCATTTTCACAATGAACAGTTTCTTCAATCTTCCTTAAAATCATAATTGGAAATCATTTCAATCTATCTCCGATATCTAAAATGCCCATCGCCATTTAATACCTTTGACATAAAACATATATCAAAACACTGCAAGAATCTACACTCCTCTCTTTTCCCTGTATCAATGAGAACAAAGATAATTGCTGGCAACAGGAAGTAATCCAAATCTTCTCTTCTCCTAGATATTTATATTCATGTGACCAAAATATTCTGCTCTGTCCAGTTAAAAACCATCACATACATGATGCAGTTTTAAAGATTTATACCTTATAAAAGCCATAAGAGTTACCATATCATTTGAAGCCTGCAGTAACTAAAGACAACATAGAGACAAAAATGGTAGAATTAACTTATGCTTCACGTTAAGCTTCATCACAAATGACAGGTCAATCAGTTATACCAAATGAAAGAATTTTGCAAACAACTTCGCTATTACAACAACAAAATTAAGCTACAGGTTCCCAGTAGGTGGTTTGCAGAAGTCTAGGTATTTCAATCGGGAAATGTTATCCCCGGAGTAAAGCCTGGGTCTGATCAAATTAACTTATTCGGCCATAGAAGTGACAGACAGAAACAAAAAGGCCTATTCTTGGAAAACCAGGTCTGCCTATGAACTATAAAAGAGGGGGGAGAAAAAAATACAACCAACCTGCCCAATGATTCTACCCAGCAGAGACCAAATGCCTTGCCCTTCATTTCGCAGTTTTCCATTCATATTTTGTAGCTCTTCCAAGGACTCACACAGCTGAAAAGTTAAAGAATCAACAAGAAAGAAAATCCATTAAGAGCTATGTAATAAAATTTATTCAACCTCTTACCTATCAAGAGTGCATTAGTTTATTGTAGAATTAAAAAAAAAAAAAAAAACAGAACTCATGTCAATATAGCTGAGACCAGTGCAATCATTCAGCAATTTAACAGAACTAAGATGAAAACCTGGGCAGCCACTTGTTTTGTAAAGAAGATCTGAAACATTTCAGCATGAAAATAAGGTTTCATAAAGTCAATTAGAAAGCAAAACTAAAATACAGCAACGTCTTTATGTGTTGTCCATACTACTTAAGCAGCAAGATTGTAACAAGCAAGCATATAAATGAATTAAAGCTCTGTATTGCCATACCAAAGAATGCTCACACACTCTCATAAAAAGAGATATAATTTATTAAATGATGCAAGCAGAAAAAAAGTTTTTTTTCTTCTGGAAGTAACCATTAGCTACCACCCAGCATACACAACCTATTACTTTGGTTAAAAGCCCCACATACAATCTCCTTCCCCTTTACCATCTTTGGGCAGTTCACAAGGACCTGTTGCTTCATTTCCATATGTTCTCATTTAAAACACACACCCAACAGTCTAAGAATTAATAGCACCACTATTTTTTGTCATCAATAACCATCACTTGATAGGTTGCTGAATTCAGCAAGAATTGCAGCATGTCATCTGTCACAAAAGATACAGTACTTCTATGTTCCATGTAAAAATATTTAAAGATTAAAATAAAGAAATAATTATTTCGTAAAAATGCAATTAAAACACAAAATGCTTTTTTAACCATGATGATGAGTTAATAAAAAATTACATTAGCAACATTTTGGTGGAGCAATGCCATCATTTACAGGCCCCAAATTTCCTGTACTCAAAACATGCAGAGGACACAGTGTGAATACTGATTATTTCAGCCTGAAAAATTAGCTAAGTCATTAAACCTGTGATGAACACAACTGGAGTTGGAGTTGACATAAATAAATAAATAAATAACACTGCGACAATCCTGGATTCCCAAGTATCAAGTAGGGTTCCAAGCAGAGAACCAAGCAGGTTCAAAAAGAACCTAGAACAACACAGAAGCAAAACAAAACAAAACAAAAGAAACACTGAAAGAGAGAGGAGTCAAACTCTGTTGTCTCAAGGTCCCAAATAAAATGCATACAAAGAACGCAAAAAAAGAAGGACCTTAAGACACAGTTCACTCATGAGAGGGACCTGTCTGTCCATGTGCAATTTGTTACTGGAGCAATAAGTGGAGTCAGTTAAAGAACTCCTGCCCAGCCAACATAGGACATTTTAAAAGTTGATTCTACTTGTACTGGGAGGATGGACCACAGAATATTTTTAAAATAAGAAATATATTTTTAGATATTACTTTTAAAGAAAGAATAGTATGTATCTTTCTTTCTAAGTCATTTTGCTTGGAAAGCAGAATGCTATCAAAGTTAACAGTAGCAATACTAAAACAGTACAACAGTTTATTATCCCTTTTTCTTCACCTTATTATACTCCACATGAAGCTTTTCTTGCTCATTTTCTAATTTATCCTTGATATTCTTCTGTTCAGCCATATTCTCCTGGATTTGAATCATCCGCATATTTCTCTCTATTTAAAAGAAAATTGGTTTATTTCCTATCCTTGGATATATTTTCAAGTTTTATGCACTGAAAAAAGTGAAGCAATGGAAAGCATAAAACCATAACAATGCAAAAACACAAAAGTATAGCCTACAGGTTTATTACACAGACCAAGTAGAATGAACAGTCATAACATTTACGTTTTGCTGCATAAATAATATAGTTATTTAAATGGTGAGCTTTGATCAGCCATCTAGCAAATAGTCCCAAAGTCACGCTATTCCACATAGAAATGGAGGAAAATGTCAGGAAAAAAAACTGATACCAAAAGGTACCTAGGCTTCTACTCCCTTCTTAGCAAAGACAGTTTAGCCTCCCGTTTATATTTGAAAGATTTTCTTCTTTTCTGAAATGTCTTTTTTAAAAAATAACTAACTTTCTGTGTAAATAAAGATACCAAGCAATAATATACCTGACCTAAAATGAAGTCATAATTCATATTTATCTATTAATAACAATTAAATACAAGTAAAATAAAAAAGCCAATGAGTTAACAAAGTGATAATTTTACATTAAGAAAAATATGTAATTTTTATCCTTACCAAGGTAATAATTCACAAAATCAGCAGTGAGGGCTGGTTGTTTATGTTTTCTTCTTCCATCAACACTGGAACTAGTATCTGAAGTATCCACTGGAAAAATATCTGTACTAATTCCCATTAATTCGGCTTTGCGCATAAGCTTACGTATGGCTGAAGCACTGCTAGTAAGTGGTCGTGGTAGCTTCTCCCTGGGAACCCAGGCCTGAGGCCTAGTGGTGCGGGCCAGCTCCGCCTTGGCACGATACTGTTGTAGCCTGGCATTGATTCGAGCCTGCAATAAAGAATTCCATAGATTAAAAACATAAAGAGAACAGTTAAAAATTGATTTTGAGTTGTATCTTTTTGGAACACATTTGCATTTTTTATTTTCATTTTGAAAGCCACACGGTCTAATCAATGCCATTTTCATTCTGGAACTTTGCAACTTAAGAAACAGCCACTAATACAGACATTTGGTTTTACTTCAAAACGCATACACAAATAACATTATCCGTTCACTAGGTTTTGGAGCTATGCACAGGTTTCTTGATGAGACTTCCCCACCAACAAAAGTAACACAAATGATTGCTGGCTTTCAGACAATCCCATCTAATAATGATAATTTGATGGGACTGTGAAAACTCACTACTGGGAAAAGCCTTGGCTGACCTATCAAAAATACATTTAAATACACTTTAAATTGATAGCTCTGTGAGCAATAAAAGTTGAAGAAGAGTATTTTTGCCGTATTTTGACATCTTTTTGTAGGAACTCCTTCCTCAATGCCATATCTCTTTATAAATTTTAAACTAGCTGATTATAATGTGCCAAACCCACAAATCAAACAGAAGTGAAGGAGGCAAGAGAAGCTCACAATATATATTGTTGATGACATCTGTGTATTTGTGACCATCTGGGAGATCTACCCCAGAAGATCAAGTTGTTACTGACAGTTGGAAAACACTGTCTTGCGGGAACACTATGCAGTGGCAATTCTGGCAGAAAATGACATCAACATACAAACCTTCAGAGGCAAAACTCCAGCTGACTATCAGTTAGAAGTTGTTTACTTGCCTGCAGAAAGAAGAAACTAAACTAATCCAACTGCCCCACCATATGGTATGATACTTCTGAGACAAAAGCCAAAAAGCATGCATATATATACACATGCTATGGTTAAGGAACATCTCTGATTACAAATAGAATCTTTAAAGGTAATATTACAGACAGTTTAACACACGTTACCTTACTAGGTCTTGAACGTCAATGACCAAGAAACATGGCAAATGTGGCTTGCAGGCCAGCTCTGACCCCAAGGGCTTTTTTCTTGGACCCACAGCAGCAAGGAACAGATCCACCTACATCCACCGCCTCGTTTTATTCTCCACCAGAAGGACCAAGGATGGTTTATAGCTTCCTCAGCTAAGACACTTCTTTACTGATTACATGCTCAGTTCTGAAACCCTTGGGGTCATTTAAGATGTCATACAACTGTATACCCAGAGCCTTATTCCAGAAATAGATGACAGATTAAAATGGCTAATGTCTAAATGGAATCCTGAACTCAAGTTACTTGGATTTAAGCAATTTTCAAGTATATGCTTTACTCAAGGAATGTACATTTGCTTTATTGATATCAAAAGAACTATTTCAATGTAGAACATCTTCCAACAATCAATAACAGTTGTAGACAGCTTTGTATATTACATTCTTTAGAGAGATTTACTTTCTTGGGCCACATGACTTGCCAGATCATTGGCTCAGTTATTCCTGCCTGGGCTACAAAGCACCAAATATCCATTTTTCCCCTTCAAAAGTATGCCTCAAAAATCCACTTTCACAATACAGATAAATTATTTGTACAACTGCATACTTATTTATGTTAGCTCAATGTTTGTAAACCTTACTTAAGCCTACAAAATCCCTTGGAAGTGAGCTTTTGTACGTACATACATATATACACTCTCTCTATATATTTACTACTTAATCTTTTTTTCCAGACTAAGCTGTCTCAAGATTCTCATTACTCAGACAAAATCCTAATTTAACAAGGATGGCTGAATTTACTGGTGGAATTTTAACTTCCTCATGCAGACAACATATGGTAAGGTAAGGGGTGAATTTATACATACTTTGTGTCAACTCCCCGGTCAGACATTTCTAGTATGTATTAAGCACCCTTACAGTTCTGCATTTCTAAAAAGGCACAGAAACCACTCAAAGACAAACAATTACTTCATAAAATCCCAATACATACAACTGGACATGGAAATGTATTTTTCAAGCATCCAATCTGTTTCCATCCATGTAAACTCAGGCACACACAATACTAATGCAAACTCATACAACACCAGAGGCATCAATAGTGAAATCAAGTGGTTTTACAAAATGTATGCAAATTACCAAATTTGTATCAAGGTGCCTATGACAGCACGTCAAGTAACTCCACCTGCAGTTTTCAGCATTCATTCTTTCAGTTTCCAAATATTTAATCCAAACAATTTAAATTAAAACATCTGCAGGGTTGTGGTTCGGGGGAAAGAGGAGGAAGAGAGGGAAATGCTGGGAATTTATCAGCATTATCAGCTCTGCATAACAAATGCCTGAAAACAGAGCTAATAAGCCCTGTTGGACCAAAACTGCTTTTGCACAACCAGCACTTACCACTATGTTGTGTAGTATTCATATTGTTGTGATTTCTCCACCACATAGGTGCATTTCACATAATTGAGAGCTGAGTGTATTCAGCAAGAATTATGTAACCAGTTAAATCAAGCTACATGAAGCTCAATACCCCAGAGAAATACTTTATTCAAAATTCTTCTACAATAGAGTTTGCTCATATTCATTCTCAACTGCACAGGTTATTTGAAATTAATATTCTCTTCTATTCAAAGATCTTTGAAGAACTAGAAAGGTATGATTTTTTTAAATAAAAAGTTTGATGATACGAAGATTTATTTTCTGATCATTACACTACAGTCCTCCCTTCACAAAAAAAGATATTATTTCTCTCCCGTAACTGCCTTCCACTATTTACAGGATCTGCTACTTTCTACAACAAATTAGGCAGGATTCATTCAGATAACAAGCTGCTTTTCTACACAGGTATGATTTTTCCACAGAATGCAGTTCAGCCTCAGCAGTGAAAGCAAAGTATGCCATAAATTCCTCAGAATCAGAAAAAATAATAAAGTACACACGTTAAAACATATCAAACTACACAGATTCCATCAGAAGGCTTAAAAGCTTTATATCAACAGGACGTTTATCAGTTAGGCTTATGCAGTAACATTTTTACATGGACCTGCCACTAGATAGAGATACAGACGTTGCCTAAATTTTTCAGACAACTCTCACTCAGCAGCACACACTCAGTTTCTTTACCTACGTTTTTTTTTTCTAGGAAATCTTCACTATGAAAAAACCCAGCACATAGGATCCTACTTAGGCCTACAAAAAGTGAAAAGGGGTGTAACAAGAAAAAACTTTAGGCAAGCTAAACTTTTCTGCCAAGTTCAAGATATTACTAAGGGAAAAAAGTGGATTTTTACTGAACTCGGATGTAGAAACATGCCTAATTTCTTGTCTAGCTGTCTTTTTTTGTTAAGAATCTTGAAGAAAATGTTAAACAAAATCTATGAATTACAATCAAAATGTAATTACCAACTTTTTGCCACAAAACCAAACAAAGTAAGATTTTTCAATTCAGACAAGCACAGATATCCCTATTTGATAATTAGTTCGAGAATTGTTCTTAGAGACCAAAACCTACAAATAATTCACTGCTTTGTTAAATCACCATGCACTATCTATAATAACTATTTCCCATCCTCTTCATTTCTTTCCTGTTTAACATGGATGATTAATACAGACGCATTTGTGTCACGAAAACGATACCTGAGCTTCTGGAGAGAGCTGTTTTTCTCTTTCCTGCAAGGACATTTTACAGTAAGATTGTAATGCCAAGTAGTTCTTGCGCTTCCATTTTCTGTCTAACCTGTCCGCATGCTGTTTACAATAAGCAAAAAAAGGGTCAGCTATATCCTGTTTCAGAGAAAACAAAGGGGAAGGAACAAAAACAAAGTAAGACATAGAAGGCCAAAAGGCTCTGAACAGCACAAACATTCTGGCAATCAGTTCACATGTTCAAATAGATATGTTTTTAAAAACAACTAATATGTATGTTTCTAAATCAATTTTGTCATGTTGATGTGTTGAAGTGTTTTTCCATTGTTTTCATTGCATGACCCTAAACGTTTTTAAATGCATTAACTACTTAACTCTCTGCTGTTCAATCTCTGTACTATTTTCTCATTTCCAGAAAAACAGCAGAATAAATTTCTAAGTACAAATCCCTTTAACATACAACATGTATTGTTAACTTCGTGTTGTTTCACTGTGTCTTTTGCATTATATCCTAGAAGGGATTAACAATTCTGAACAATACAGAGGGCAAAATATTTGGCATTCTCAAACAATCTTCCAAATGTTTTTGGTGGCTATACCCCCACGTGATTTATCATCTGAGATGATTTTTTTTTTCCATTTTTCATTCCATCAGATCTGCACATTATCATGGCTGTAAGTTTATAGCAACTTCTAGCACTTGCAAACCTTGCAAGCAGACTACAAATATCTGAGCCATGAGGAGATACTGTTTAAGAAGTATATTTCATTGCCAGTATATTTTCAGAAGTGTAGAAACGTCATCATAAATCTACAGACTAACAAGAAAAACTTAAAGCAGTCTTCCTTCATAAAGTAATAAAAATATTAATAAATAATTTGTCTATCAAATTTTCCTTTGCTCCACCTATAAAACACAGACCAATAAAATCCACGCAGGCTTTCCTTACGAACATATTTTACTTTGACTTAGATTTTCAGAGTGTGTGAGAACTTCCAAAAATTAGCAGCAGCCTAAAATTAGATTGTGTGAGGCCTTGATTAAAAATATTTTGGTTACAGAAAACACGTAACAATATTTTAAGGTGGAAAGGCAGGTAAATGCATATGTCTAGAAGAAATTCACATAGAGTGTTTGAAGAATCAACATTACATATAATTTATTAGGGACAACAACAATGAGGTAACTCTGGTATCTTCCTATTTATCAATCTCACAGAAGAAAGTATTTTGTGATTCCTTCAAGAATCACTTAGTGGTCCACTGTTTTCAGAAACAAAGGTGTCAACATCAATAGTGCAAATACCTCTTGTTTCTGTGTTACCTGTGGTACTTCCTAAGGCAATAAGTTAAATTGTGCAGCTATGAACATGACAGGCTTAATCCAAATGATACATATCAGGATGAAATTTGGCAACCTAAAAGTACTAATACCATAAAAATGAATTCTGAAGTAGGAGCTTCAAATCTAAATTGCTTTAATCATATTACAGGGAGAAAACTGGTAAGAACAGATATTAAAAAGTTATCAGTAGGTTAGAAATGTTTGCTTATCATTCTGATTCCTAAGATTAATGTTACCACAAGGACAGTCATATACCTGTAGTGCAATTTGAAGAAAATACTGGAAAACATGCATGAAAAATGGCATTAGAAATGTAGTTAATTTCTCAAGACAGTCCTATTTGGTATGAAACAGAGATTACCATACCACATAAACAGCTAGGTAAGTATGTCAAGCTCGGTGAAGTTCAAGAATTAGAGTTAGAATTCATGTCTGTATTGACTGATAGTCTATTAAGCCAACTTCTGTGTTAACCTTCTCTATCCCTTTTTCCAGGCCATTTCAAAAGGTGCTCAGAGTTGGACAATTTGGTGAACAAAGAGCCGTCCCTGGACAGTCCCTTTACTTGGCCTATGACTTGCTACTGATTTACAAAAACTTTGCTCAGTGTTAGTGAGCAAACAAGGCACAATTTCAGGTCATCTTCACAAACTTTCTATACAACTCTTTTATTCTATCCTTTCCATAGCTACCTCTTCTGCTGCTGCTTCTGAGAGGAGGCCTTCCTTCTGAGCGCAGGTCACATGGAAATAAGCTCTGCACATCCCAGCATCGCAACTAATGCATACACCAGTTCTGGCAAAACGAGGATCTTCACAAAAACTGCATTCCTTTATAAAGAAGTGTGGAAAATGCCACAGTAAATATTTCAGGTGCGTTTTGCCTAATATTTGATAATTTACATCTTACATATAAAAACCAAACAGGTAGGTTTACTCCTGTGTTGTACAGAAACCAAGCATGCTGCTGACAGTTGACGCTACTTAAAACTTCACCCCTTCCCAACCCCCACTATTGATTTCATTTTCAACAAGCAATGGAAAAGTACATTACTGCTCAGCAAATATTCAATTGTTCAACAAGTTCAGAGGACAAACAACAAAAAAAGAGCAGTGCTCTGGATGACTGAAAACCATAGATAATTACATAGACGTCCTTTGGTAAGCAACGACCAAAGAGTAAATGTGTGACAATGCAGAAAGAAATACACAAGAATCAAATATCAGTAAAGAAGGTTGTGATGCACTTAATTACTGCACTATGGCTTCACCTACACGCATTCTAGGCACAGCCGTTTGCTACAAAGCAAACTGATATCCCCTAATGTGACCTGGAAAAAAACCCCAAACTTATTTTTCAGCCAGATCAATTCCTCAGACTGTTTCATCACAAAAATCATACCAAACTGTGCCAGCAAACTAGAGTGATGAGCACGTAAGCAGGAACAAGCAAATGAGAACCTGGGCTGCTTAAGCAGTGCTGCTATCCAGTGCATAAAGAGGATGTGAAATTATACAGGTGTGCTTTTCTTAATCTCTCATGCTGAAGACAGAACAAAGCTGTGTATCACCTACAGAAAATATCTCCATGCAGAAAGTTAAACAACAACAGAAAGGAATGGCAAAGAAAACTCAGTGATTGAAGAATCTCAAAACACCCCATACACTACACTGGAAGAGCACCCTTTAACTGTGTAACAGCAACACGTAACAAATAAGAAACGAAGTGAAAAAGAATATTATGTTAAGCTGCTTTTGTAGGGGGAAATTTAGCTAAGCAAGCTGTAACTTCCACACTTGATACAGAGAACAGCATTTGTTTACGGCTCTGCAAGAGTAATGAGTCCTCATCTGTGCAGTTCACTTTCACCTTACAGTAAGAAAATACATCCAAATTCTTAGCCCTGCTCCTATACATCACTCATGCTAATAAAATAAAAATAAAATGCATGATTCATTGCAACAACAGTTCATAGGTTTTTGGGAGCTTGCTCCGACTTTTTTTTATACAAACATTTCTAAACAATGCTAAATGCCTCAGCACACCCGTGCTGAACATGCTCTTGATACAGGAATGTTGTACATGGGCAATCCAAAGTGGTTTAATTTATTTTATATGTTGTGTGTATTTTTAAAAATGTACTATATATTTTCATTTAGTATTCAACTTGACAAACTGACATTCCAGAAAATGAAACTGACTACACACAAATGAAGCATTAGAGCAGCAGGAGTACAACCACCTTCCCTCACATCAGCCTGATAGATATGGCTTCTCCACACTGTCTCCATCAGCTATAGAAACAGCACTTAGCACATTACTGAGTGGTGTCCCCTGTCCATTGCAATGGTTTTCTGTATGGTTTGTGCATGATCACTTTTGATCTGGATTGAAAATATTTACATGTAAAACCATTTTAATTTTAAAGCCATTTTTCTGTTAAAGTTGAGGGGCCCATGTTTTTGTAGATTTTTTCTAAATACAGCTTTGCAGCAACCTTTTTGTATGCATTCTAGCTTATAATTATATAGACCCTAAAGTAATTCTTACTGAATGTACATCTGTCACTTTCTCAGTCAACCTAACCTTCCATTTCTCCATTTCGCACCCCATAAATCCTCTTCACTCTCCATCCACATTTTGGCAATCTGCCACTAACTGACTTTAAAATAAACTAGTTAGCACCTGTGTAAAAAATAAGGGAAATTAGGGGGGAAAACAGGGATGGAAATTATGGAGAACAGTGGTAAGGAAAACAGAAAGAAAGAGGGAGGGAAGAGCAATGATATAACAACCATGAACAACCTTAATCTCATTTTTAGCCCTGAACCTCACTGCAACTGCTGTAAACAAGAAAAATAAAGTTGGGAAGACATATGTTATTCTATTATACGTAAAAATATAAAATAAAGCTACTTGTTGGCAGTACATCTCTTCTAAACTTACCTTGGCACCATACTTTGAATAATTCATTTCTGTAAGCGTTACTGGCCGCAGTTTGTCAATATCTCCAAATGCCACTCCTGGAACATAGAGGGCACAAACAATATGGACCCACCTAAAACAGCACATAAAATTAGGTTATTGTTATCAACATTTTGATCCTGTATTATACTCACCATTTGCAGATTTCAAAGTGCCTTGTAAATGTTACAGACACTAGAAGAAATGTGTTTGAAGGAAAGTACAAGAGAAGCAGGGAGAGAATGCATATTTGGAATTCAGCAGCTCACACACTGAACCGTAGAGTAAGGCTTTTCAAAGCCACTGGGGTTGCTCTGCTTGTCTGGATCAAGGGCTGGGCTGCCATCACCTTTCTGTACTGATGGCTCTCACGTGGGGCTCCACACAGCTTTTCATGTAACATGAAACGTATGTGAAGATTTTGATATTACTTATAAAGCTAAGGCAGACAGATACTTTCATGATGGGGCACAGGGTGGGAAGGGGACGAACAAAATTATACTGGTAGTCACAGCAACACTGAGGTCTAGGCATATAGCTATGAAGTATCTACAACACAGCATCCATCAGACTTTGCACTGTTACACCTGTTAGCATCACGACAACTAACTAATTTTAAGCAACACAGATAGGAGCTGCATTCAATTATAAACACGCCTGAGCTGTATTACAGAAATAGCTATCTGAAAGTCAGATGAACAGTTACTTAGCTGTACTCTTCTTCACTGGCCATAAACAAACTGGAGGGTAATAGGTCTAAATCTTCAGCCCTGAGGGGCATAAAATGAGACAGCATGAATCTGGACCTCAGTGTCTAGTAATTAAATACAACACTGGTAGAGGCTTCAGCCTCAAGTCTGCCTTTGATAGACATCTTCATAATCTCCTGAAACTCTCAGTTACCAAAAGACAGCCTTGCAGCAGAAGACACATTTTCTTCTTCTTACGTAATGAACACTTTCTAAAAGATCCATCTCTCATTGTCACAAACCATCAGTTAGTGACAAACTCAAAATCTGTTCTACACAGCATGCACAACTCAAGTCAACTGAAAAACTACTCCAAAAAAAGAAGTGTTCCTCTCCAAAATAAACTTTCTGTTTTATTGAAATTCCAGACACTATTTGCTACCCCTTGCTAAGTCACTAGGTGGGAGCAAACTGTCATAGACAGGTCAAGATTGCTACTTTCTGTTATCTTAAAATATTCAAGAAAACAGCCTTACAATTGCAGAGGTGTGTAGCTACCGGTTTGAACCTATGAGCTCTGAGATGATATGGGATACAACCAGACACTTCGGACATAACTGAGCTGAAATATCCTGTGTTTGATCCTTAGCAAGTACATTAATTCAGTTAATTCCCAGTCATTAACGTTAGTAGTAAATATATCACTAGTGAAGATTAAAACTTCTGTTCTAACAGAATCATAGAATCTACTCCCTGTATTCAAGAAGACTCATGATGATGCCAGAAACACTTCTTCCCTTAGATCTTTCATTACTCACATAATGCAATTTTCCAATCTCCTTCAATACCAAGGGTTCAGCACAGAGCTGTTACTACCTACTTAAATCTGCATCTACAGTGCTGTGCTCTTTTTTTCCAATCTTCTACCACTGTTTAGTCTATCTCTTTTCCCTTCTCTTTGTTTTGTGCATCAATTGAAAAAAAATAATCAATTGGGGGACTGGGACCAGACCAGTAAGATCCTGGGTTTAGCTGCACTTAAACAGCATGTTTATTAACCTGTTATTAACTGGCTCTCTACAGATAAGAGAAATCCTGAAGCTGATGATTATACTAGTCAGGAGCTACATGTAACCCTCATTTCCCATGTTTCCTCAAATCAGCACATTTCTCATCAGTGGTCCTTAGACCTACATTGCTGGAATTTATCACATTCAGAATTATTAAGTTTAAAGTTAATTATATATGACTCATATGTCCAACCAGAAATTCCAAAAAAGCAAGATATGAAAGGTTCAGTAGCAAGCTCAAAAACAGATATACGTTTAAGTCTTTACAAAAGAAAACAATGATCTTGCAATGTACGAAATTGGTGGACAGACTGTTTGTTTAGCATTTTCCCCCAAAATAGTCCATGAGAGTAACTGGATAACAGAAAAATCCCAGTAACAGTAAGAAACTACTTATAAGCCATTAACTCACTTCAATCTATAAGAAATTTCTCAGTAAATCTAACATAAACCACAACACTGACTGATCCACAGTGTCATATCTGACAAGACTCTTTTCACCTGTGTATTTGAAAACAAGTTTTTACCCTATTGTTAAATCACTCAGGTTTGAGATGCTAAGTCATAAATTCCCTTTAAAACACAAAAAATTAAAACAATGAGAATAATGTATATCCCAAATACACATTTACATGGAAAAACTGCATTGCTTTGTCTTTACAGATTTTACTAGGGTTCTCCACATCCACAAAACAGTTTGGTCACAGCACTGTAACTACTGGAAGACTCAAAGAAAATTTAAAGTTTAAAGATGAGTTACAACCTTGCCTTTAAATAACATGGTACAAATATTACAGCATGCTAGCTGCCAGAGAACAAGCTGAGGTACTCAAGTGTTCTGCCAAACTTCTTGCTGTTCAGATAAGGAGTAAAGCTCATCGCTGTTTTTATTACAGTATAAGCACTCCAGTACGCCAGCACAACTCCCTAACTTAATACAATGTTATATACAAACAATAAGATTCTTCTCACTAGTATATGAAAACTGCATCTTCTGTCTGCCTCCCCACAAAAGCAATGGAGGCACAAGATACTCCTTCAGCGGAGCAATGGAGTACCTCGTACCATCTCTGCCCTTCCACACTGTATCTAGAGCTAGCAATAGTTTGGCCTAGATCACTACAATAGCTTTATGAAATATTCTTCTACAAAAAAGCATATGTGTGTGCATAAGTGTGTATTTTGGTAAATATTATGCATTTACTAAAATAAATACCTCATTTAAATGAGCATATTCTACTCATTTTCAAAAGGAATCAAAATACCTTATTTTTTAAAAAGCAAAATACCACACACAGAATACCTGTAACCTTGAGATAGAGAGACTGCTTGTTTGTAAATAAAAACCGTCAGAATTCTGTAGGGCTTCTTTTCTATACTCTTCCACTGATTTAAGATGTGTTATACAGAAAAAATTTGTATAAACAGAAGTTACACATCTCCACAATTACTATTCTTCACAAAAATCCAAGGTTCTGGTTGGAGATTTTTGATAGTAAGTTTTAATACAGCCTCCTAAATGTACCCTCCAAAGTTCAATATAAAGATACACATCTTCTACAAGCAGCTGCTTCTCAATTCAATTTGCACAGTTTTTTCATGCTCCACTGGTGTATTAAATGCTGCTGCACTCTGTAGAAGTTTATCTATGATAAACCCAACAGCTGGCTGCTTGCTTCATACTGACCTTCTCAAAATGTTTTAGTACATGTCACCCAAGTATTACAGTATCACAGATTTAAACTGCCATTTCAGTGTGATTGGCACACAAATGGCTCATTTCTTTAACCACCTATATGCGAACTCAGACCTGAATCTTTATTAAAAAAACATACACAAGTCAGTCAAGTTCACAGCTGAAGCAATTTCAGCTGCTTTTAATACCAGTTCTAAATATTTTCCTGCTCATTTATTTAGCTGCACATGTTTTAGAACCTTGTAATTAAGACAAATTGGGTAATCAAAGAAGAATAATCTTCCTTGTTACTTTACCATCCATTTAGCTTGGAGCAATGATGACAGATGTTGATTAGGGAAGAAGAAAAACTCCATACCGAAATAAGGGCAGAATTCATATTCTCCGATAACAGCATTTTGAGAAATAAAATTTCATGAATTCACATTTATGCTTGTGAAACTGAGAGGTTAATGTGAAAAGGCTTCTGCTGAGAAACTAAGCACCTCATTATTTTAATAATTCACTTTCACGTAGGAACAGAGAAATTATTCCAACTTGATTATGAAAAGAAACTGAATAGGTTTGGTTTGTGTAATTTCCAGCACCGATGCATATGGAGAATTTATTTCAAAAAGGTGGTAAGGGGATGGACAGCAATGGCAAGTTAAAGGATTCCGTTACTCAGCAATTCTGCTCTGCTAGTATTTCAAGAAAAGAACCGAATTGGGTTGCACTTTACTGAGTACAATGAAAACATGATGGACATTGCCTGCCACAAGACCCCACCCTTAGCCTGTAGTGTCCTATTACCCTTGAGAATTCAAATTTGTAAATAAATGATAGAAAGAGAGCAAGCACAGAATTTTCACATGGTAGTTAGTATTTGTTTTTTCTATTACAGAGGCTCTATTCATCTGGGAGAATAAACTTATACTTATTCACGATAGCCATATCACATTACCCAAAAGGTAAAAATACAGTAATAACTATAATAAATTATTGTGCTAATGCCCACAAACGCCAAAGCAGGCATGTGCTTCTGCACAGAGAACCAGTATTACAGAGAAAACACTTCCACATCAACCAAAAGCATACCACCATTTTACAAGAAGAAATTTAAGCAATTTTTTAAATGTTGACTGTAGTCTCTATTATGGTTAAATGGGAAATTACATATATAGTGCTTAAACCACCTTAAAGAACACAGGAATAAAAAGGTTGTAATAAAATTTTCCAGGTGATATTGATTCTCACATTTCCTAACTGTTAGACAATTGACTTCAGTCTTTAAAAACATTTTTTCCATATAGCATTATTATTAAAATAGAACAGAGAACTGAAAAGTACAATTTAATTGTGTAACAGCTTTATAAGGGAGATGCACAGACACTGTTGAAGCTAAGACAAAACAGAAATTGAGGATCTGAACCCCAAAAGTATTTAAAAAGAAGCACAACTGCTTCTATGGGGTCAAAATTATTCACTACAAATCCTGACGTACTTGTGTAACTTTTTTTATTTTTTTAAATAGCACAGTATTTTCTTCTACTTTCAGTGTTTCCCCTTTATAAGATGCATATAGAAGACATGAAGTGAAAAAAAGATTTCTTTCACATGCTGTATGTATATCTTTAAAATGCATCTCAGCTACAAATTGAGAAGTTGAGCTCAATGTGTATTGAGTGGAGAAAGGTAGATGCCTCCAAAGATTATTGCTAGCATCTGCATTGAACAGTCAAAGTTCAGTGTTATGAATACCCTAGTTATCTCTTTATTCCCAACACAAACTCAAATTGTTTTTGCTATCAGAAAAAAATACAAACTAAGGGAGAAATGCAAGAGCATGTACAATTTAATCCACAAAACCTGAATCAACTTATGACATTTTAATACCGTATTTACTTTCCTGAAGACAGACAACGCAGTATGTGAAAAAAAGCTTTCCAAACCATCATCCTGAGCTCTGCTGAGCTTTTAGTGATGGCAGGACCAGATCATTACAGTATTAGCAACAGTAAAGTCTGTGTAAAACTGGAAAGCAGGGAAAAAATAAAAATACCAAACAAATACAAAAACCAAAAAACAGCAAACACCGAAGAACTGGGAAAAAGGGGGGGAAAAAAAAAAACACCAACCAGATAAGGGTACGTTTATGCATACATTACAAGACAGCTGTATACGTAAGTGATAACAGATACAAAAGCTTACTAATACAGATGGTAAGATTAAATTTTTACTTCATTTTAACTCACTTCCTAGCTTTTGTGCAAATCTAACTATGGAAGTCTTCACAATGAGTAGGAAAAACCATGAAGACCACTACAAACCAGTGGGTGAAGAAAGAGCAAGGACATGGTTATATTTTGCGATTTACTAGTACAAAAAATGTTGCTCTACAATATACAGCTAAGTGTAAATAGTAATGTGTCTATGAATTTGTATTAAAAAACACAAAAGGTTTTACAGTAACACATGTTGACATTTCTAAATTTTAAAGTACTTGAAGTATATGTACTAATACTGAATATTTAACTGGATTCTTTCCAACTTTTCAATCATCATCAGTAAGATAGAAACATAAACGTCTGCAGAGATCTATCTCAAACGGATACGTTCAAACAGGACTAAGGGACTAAGAAAGCTGCTCTTTCCTCTGAACAGCCTCACCAACTAATTATTGCCTTTCCATGTTAACATGATCAATGAAAAGCTTATGACAGGACTAGCATCTGAAAGCTTTGTATATTACCACACACCTGCAATTTATATAACTGTAAAATGTATGGAAAAAGAACTTAATTGCCATGGTCTTAAAAACAACAACAACAAAAAAAACCAGAAAACCTCATCACCCACCAAAACACAGTAACACTAGCCATAAATTGGACCCTCAATGTCTACATCATAATTTATTTTCCAAATGTGACAGGAATGGAAGACATTACATGAGAATTAATCCACTTATTCTCAAATTAGACCTGAACTCCATCCTAAAAAGCTCATCTCTGGCTGGAAATTATCAGAAGTGAAGCATACTCTCAAAAATCAAGAATATAATTTTCATCATTCCAAATAATCATAATATACTAGGTCTGTCTGCATACCTTTAGCACAACTTCAATAATTTTATTACTTTTTTCCATTTTTTCCACTTTTTTCCACTGCCATTAGTGACACCCAGTCCTTAGCTATCCTAAAAAGAAACATGGAGTTCTCCTCCCACTTCCATCATACCTGAAAGTCACCAGACTTGAGCAGAGTCTGTACAAGTTGCAGTGGTGGTACCTTGCATGAAGCACAATACTACAGAGAGGATGAAGTCTACTCTTCCTTCCTTGAAATGGAGCACATGCTTTGATTTTCCCAATGGCCACTTACTTCTCCCAATCTAATATGACAAGAAGTCTGGAAGGTGTTTTCCCCCTCTGCTGCAGACTTCATTCTTTTTTGGGTGTTATTAACTAAAGAAGAGCACTTCAGTGTTTTGCTACTCTTCAGGATTAACCATGAAAGAAGCACAATACTAGCAAGGCATAAAATGCAGGTTTCTGGCAGCTGATTAAATTGAACTAGCAGAACACATGCTCAGATTCTACAGTGACTGACAGCAGATACCAAACACTACAAGCTCAGTCACCATCAGAGAACCACTGTGACCAGCCACACCAGCTGTCCTTGCTAGAACATAATACTACTATGCAGCAGTGAGGCTCAAGGGACTCAAACACTGCTCTTCTCACTGCAACCTCCAAGCTTGAGCAAATCCAAAACAACTACACAATTTTTCTCTAAGTTTCTGATCCCCAGTCCCTGCTGTCAATAGTTCAAGCCATTGGTTAACTGAGAAATGTCTTTCATGCCATTATCCTTGCAGATGTGTGAACACTGAGTAAGAGTTTACAGAACATTAACTTCCTCTACACAGGAAACCTTTTTGTTTAAATGTAAATTGCATTCCTGATGCAAACAAACAAACAAACAAACAAAAGTTTCTTTTCAAAGACTCCCATCACCTTCACTAATATGTTTTTGTGTTACAAAAGATGCATCACACAAGTAGTTCAAGGAAACAAAGAAAGGTCTTCTAGTATATCCAGTAGAACATCCATATACGTATCACAATACATGGTGACTTCATACTGAAGAACAGGATTTGTCAGTCCCTGAAGTAAATGGTGATCTTTGTTTCACCTAGGTACATCTTTTGCTCATAGGTCCGTAAATCTTCATGTTCTAATTCACGTTAAGACAACACCTTCCTAATATTATAGTGGGCATGAAGAATATTATGAGCACACAAAAAATTAGGTGATTGACTATCCAAAGAGCACCCAACTCAAAAGTGAGGTGAGAGAGAGAGGATATCAACAACAAAGTTTAATTTATGACACTGTCTCCTATAGGAACAGACTAGGACAAAACCCAACCTTTTTAACGTTAAGATGACATCAAATTCAAAACATCACTTCTTCAGTCTTACCTGCCTGCATCAGTCTCCTTGAAGATCCCATCCTGGTTAGGACACAATTCACAACTAGGTGTGACACCACATTTGCATGCATCACAAAACCAAGGTTCCGTGGAATTTTCTGAAGCTGAGCTCATGATAGAGTCACTCTCTCCATCAACACCATAGCAACCTACACAGATGAAAAATGGAAGACCAATATAAGACAAGACAATTGTAGTAGTAGACAGCTGTCAGTTATGATTTCAGCAGGAAACATACATACGTAAACATTCAGAGGAATGATATTGAGAGTCCCAAGAAAGCTTAAGATATTTTTGCAAATATTATCCTTAGTGCAAAATTTACACTTTAAGGAGATATTAATTCTAAGAAGTGATCTATTTTATGTGACCGTATTAGATTACAACTGAAAAAACCAAGAAAAAAATGGCTGGTTTACTTTATTCTTTTAGCAACACTTGGTATTCTTCCAGACTATCCATAAGAAGGGAGGTAAGAAAACAACCAACAAGACTGAGAAGAACTCAAAGCATTTTTTCAAATAAATATTTTCAAGTTAAATGCAACAAGCTAAGGAATTTGTGAGCATCTGCAGGCTTCTGTTGGATATTCCTATCTCTCTCCTTCTCCCTACTCTGAAAATGAACATTATTTTGGGGGGTGGGGAGGGTTTAGAGGTTGATTATGCCAGTAGTATCCAGTCAACAAATATGCACTCCACTTTTCCACTTTGTATTCAGCATCCAAATCAACTAAGAGAATATACACATGAAATAAAAAACACTATTTGCATACTTTAGGGGTTGTAGGACTGATCCTAAAAGACCTTCTATAACTTCAAAACCAAAATACAATTTGCAGAGCAGTTTTGAGACACCACATTGGTGACTGATGAAGTATATTCATTTTTTTTTAAGCATTCTCATTTTCACCTGGTTTTAAATTATGGCTAGACTCAATCATTCAGTTTCTCCGTTCTTCTTTGGCATATCCACTGTATTCTTTATGACTGTTAAGGTGTCTATGCATGCTTAATCACCACAAATTTAGGAAAACAGTATTTTCAAAGTGATTTAGAAGCTTGCTATTTAAATTTTGCACAAGACTAAGACTAGTAGTAGTATTATTATTACAAATGACAAAAAGGAAAATCTTAAAGCTTATCACCACAAAGCTGTATTTCTGTATATGCGACATTTTGAATATTTATGTTATGGAATAAGAGAAAAATATGATGTCATTGTCAATACAACACACAGTAGAGGCTTTAATAAAAGATTAAATTCAGCTATTTGTCAAATACAGTGATCAAGTCAACATTTGTGCTTGCAGAACAGTTAAATTATTGAATTCTGCAATTAAATAGCAACATAATTTTTACTGTGGTTCATTACCCACCGACTGTAATAAAATACCAACAGTGCTCTAACTCCCCTTGTGACAGAAACAGAGGTTTGCATAAAAGACTAAAACTACATTCAGGAAATAAGCAATAATACTGTAGGAACCATTTAAGAAAAATAGTCTTCTATTACAGAATGAGGTTCATCAATAAGAATTAAAATAAGAAGCCAGAATGTTTCTTTTAATTATAAAAGTATTCCAGAATCAAAGGACAAGTAAGGTGCAGAAGTGCATTAACAGACGAGTTTCATTAGGTATATATAAAAGATCATATAGTTCACACATAAGGTAACTCCATTTTCTTTATAATGTGGTATCAGGTTTAAGTAGTATTCCGGAAAGTCATTTTTTAAGTTCTAATAGCAAAGTCTTGAATACACGCCAGTAAAGCCGCTTTTAAGCAATTACATTAATGTACAAACACACAGCCCATTATCATAGAGTTGATGAATAATTAAGCTTTTTATAATTCCTTCAGACTTAAGATACTAATGTTTTCCTAAATATACTTATTAAAAATTACCTAACATTATAGAAGCAGTAATACTGTCATCAATCCATATGGCAAAATAAAATCAGTTTCTTTCAAACACTGGTGCTTGTTCACCAATTGAAAGTAATTAGATTTGCTTTTCTAACCTAAGTGCTATCAGTCTGCTAAAATTAGAATGGTGACTTCCCTTCATTCTCACATAGTTGCCTTATTGTACTTATCAGTCATTTATACCCAATTTTTTTAACCTTCTTCCTAGAATCATAGAATCATTTCAGTTGGAAAAGACCTTCAAGATCATCGAGTCCAACCATTAACCATGGCCCCCAAACCATCTCCTGGAGTACCCTGTCCACTCGCTTTTTGAGTACCTCCAGGGATGGTGACTCAACCGCTTCCCTGGGCAGCCCATTCCAATGTTTGACAACCCTCTCAGTAAAAAAATTTTTCCTAATATCTAACCTAAATCTCCCTTGCCTCAACTTGAGGCCATTTCCTCTCGTCCTATCTCCAGCCACCTGACAGAAGAGACCAACACCCACCTCACTACAACCCCCTTTCAGGTAGTTGTAGAGAGCGATAAGGTCTCCCCTCAGCCTCCTCTTTTCTAGACTGAACAGCCCCAGATCCCTCAGCCGCTCCTCATAAGTCTTGTGCTCAAGGCCCCTCACCAACTTGGTTGCCCTCCTCTGAACACGCTCCAGCAACTCAATGTCTTTCCTGTAGCGAGGGGCCCAAAACTGAACACAGTACTCGAGGTGAGGCCTCACCAGTGCCGAGTACAGGGGAACAACCACCTCCCTGCTCCTGCTGGCCACACTGTTTCTGATACAGGCTAGGATGCGATTGGCAAATGAAAATGACACATGTGCTGTAATTATTTCCATCCTTACCATATGTGTTGACATTAGACATTGTTTCTATAACAATACAAATCTAGGTCCTTTTTTCAAGTAGATAAAAAAAAATTGTCTGGATTTTTAACCAAAATTTTTTGTCCCAATTTGTACATAAGTCTTAGTGACAGCTTTAAAGAGTTTAAGATCTCTAACAGATAAGGAGGCATTTACTCTTTTCCCTAACTGCCATTTAGCAAAAGCTAAACACCATACTGTTACAACTAGCAAAAGAGGTGGTCATTAGCTGGAGAAAATAGACTAGATTACCATTAATCATTGCTTATAAATACATTGAAACAATCTTGTCCACAACAGAGCTGAAGAAAAGGAAATCCAGCCCATAAGACTGTCATTGACTTGCTATACACTGCCAAATAAAGCTACAGAATCAAAACTGCAATACAAAACCTTGTTTGCTATGAAAGCACATAAGCAACAAAAACGCTGCACTCAGTGGTAGCTTTTTATACCCACATACATCAGATTGTTACCTTTAACCACGAAGGAAAAAAACTTCAGTGCAAGGTTTCAGAGAAGGTATTTTGTAATTGTTCCTGACTGAGTAGTGGCATGGACCAACTCCAGTATGCTCCAAAGTAAGTCTGAACTCTACATAACGTGTCTGGAGAGTTTACTTTCTAGGAGGAGTTAGGACTAATGTATACAAATAGTGAAACGAAACTCAGCGTTATTAGCAATACTTAAATAGGTAATTAGGTAATGCATCATAAATAATTTGCACTCAAGTCTTAGGACCCAACAGCTGAAGTTTAAATTTTATCTAATAGTACTTAACAAAATGAAGAGCTGAGTCCCAAAATTAATTGGAAACCACTTGTTAAGCTGTATTTTTTGTTAAGGATAAGCAAGTATTTTAACCCAGAATTTTTCTCATGTTTGCTATAAAGGGTCATTTGCTGCTTTGGGGCTGTTAAGCGCTAACAAAAACCAAAGGAGAGATCATATTTCATCAATGTAATATCCATATGGATAATACAAATCTGTTGAACAGCTGTATTCATGAAATGTCTGTAAAGCTACAAACTCTAAGTAAGATTACAAATCTTGCATGTGGTTCTGACACCAAAAATCAATATGTATATGAAGAGAATTAAATGCCTTTAAAAAACTAGTAGTGAAAGTTCCTTGCAGGCCAAAAATACATAGTGAAGCAAAAAATTACTAATAGCTCGATTTTTAAATAATAAACCTTTCATGATTCAAAAACAGCAAAATAACTCAGAACAAAAAATAATAAATGACAAAATACATTTGTCCTGATTTAAAGAACAACAGATAATGATGTCATTTGACATTAAGATGCCAGATGTGTACAGAAGCAGATGTTATGTTTGTTTTTCAAATGTACAAGGAAAAAACCCCACTTTATTTCACTTCAATTGAAATATGAAGGCAAAAGCAGTTTCAGAACAAAACTCTATTGTAGAAATATAGCAATTTTGCTAAAACTTTGAATTTCAGCCCAAGTAATTATTTCTGGAACAACAAAAAGCTAAGATCATTATAGCATTCACCTGGGATGTGAAAGAGTCTGAAGTCTCTGCCCACTCCAAACCAGAGCAAGGATATTAATCTATTCTCCCCAAACCAGTGCTCTGATCACATGTGGTAGTTATTCCAGAATAAATACCTCAGTCTCTTCTGTGAGTTGCTCCACTTTTTATATAAAAACATTACTGTATTTATTGTACAAGATGTCTACTAATTCTGCAGCCTAACTGCAGCAGGTCTAAATTGTTCCAACGTACTGAAAAACAAAAAAACTTCAGTTCCTTACAGTTTTTCAATAAATGGAAATCTACTTTCTGATTATTAACTAGCAACCATAATGAAAACCCTGGCAAAGCTGAGGAACGCTGCTCACCTAGTAAGCGTCTATAGTGTCAAAATTAAAAAAAATAAATTTTCAAAATTTCTCAATATACTGACTCTATTTCATCTCTTGTTATCACAAGTTGCAATACTAACTGCCAACAGAAAAATTAATTTGGTCAGATTAACATCAAGTTTTTAAACAACAGAATGCTATACATACCTTGTCAAAATTTAGAATCGTGGATAAACAGATAACCAAAGATATTCAACCAAGCAGATGTAATTAATTTACACTAATGAAAAAGATGAACTTGCAGTTCTAGACCACACTTTCAGCAGCTTTCCCTTTCCAATTTCAAGTAACCTTATAACAGTCATGCTAAGGGATTTATATTACCCTTAGTAAGTCGAAACTGGGGAAAAAAAAAAGTGTTTTCTACTGCACGGCTGTAATTGAGTTTTTGTGTATTAAATCAGACCTACAGTACAAAATGCACTTGATAAAAAAATCTAAACGCGCTTTCGTCCAAAGCTGTCTGAAAAGTTACAATATATAGATCAAGAGTTCAAAGTTTTTAAAAACAGCTGTATTTTTATATTTTTACCACAGTAATATTCTTTTATCTGTAACAGACAATTACCTCTTTAAATATATCATTTTAGGATCCTTAAAACCGCCAAGTACAACAAAGGTTCAACTTATTACTGTCTGCCTTCTTTTCCTATGCTGAAAGAATTATTTTTGTCCTATTAACAAAAATTTTAAAAAACATTATTTTTATGACTTCTTAAAATGCATAGACATGCAGATATGAAGCTGCCGCTTGATAAATTATTCCATTCTAGTATTAAACAGTTAAGCTGATCATCAAGAAAATGTGGTCCAATCCAACTTTCCTGTATGAATTGTTGGGAATTGCTGCTGTTGGAACAAAAAGCAATGTAAGGGCTCGCTACAAGTAAATCTCCCAAGCAACATCAGGAGGCAATCTTTAGGTTCTTTCTAAAAGCGTTGCAGTTGTGTGAATGTGTGACTACTTAAGGATTGAAAGGACAACAGAGGAAAGGATACACATCTTGTAAACAACATGTTTGGTTTCAGTTATTATCACTGCACCTGTGACCTATCCAGCATTAAGTCAACCACCCAGCCCTTTCACTGGAAAATATATGAAGAAAACAAAACAACTTTTAAACACTTTGCTTAAAACGCATGTTGCCTTCCCTTAATGTTCACAAAAATTCAGAATTTTGGACCTTTAGAATTCACCCAAGAGCCCATTTTCAACTAAATTTCATTAAATCCTCAGGTTCGTATATTCTTAGATTACTGTATCACAACTCCATGTCTGCCACCTCCTTGAATACCTCTTACACTAAACAATAAAACTGGTTTAATAGAATATTAACATATGAATTTAAACACATGAAAGTCAAGAAGTTTAAACTCTCACATTTACTGTTCCATAAATGGCATCTATGTATTATGATTACAGCCAAGCTGTCTATTGAATGTACGTCATTTTATACAGAAAACAAACTTTTTTTATTCCCTGATTCTAAAAGTCACTGTACTCTGTCAATAGCTTATTTTTTATGTGATTGTCATTAAAATGAAATTGCAAACACTTTAAAATGCTACCACTAAAACAATTGTTCTGAAATTTATACCACTGAGTGAAATGGGAAAAGACATCTAATTCTTGCCTTGGCTGCATCTGTTCCTCCATTTCTCTAGCAGGGTAATTTTTTGCCAGTCAGACAGAATATATGCATATGCTGACTACACCTACATATACTCTGAAACATGATCTTATTATAAAGATCATGAAAACATGAACTTTAAGGTAAACTGTAAGTTTGCAAAATTAAATGCTGTGAGATCACAGTATTCAGAATATGTTACATTCAATCCTTAATTGGACCAACAGTTTAGAATAAAGACATTAATCAGTTCACGCATCATAAATTCAGAACAGTATTTTTATTTAGTAAATGGAGAGTACTAAAGTACATCATTTTGCAAAATGAATTTTTATACCAGACAGCAGCAGACCAGGGTAAGCAGCAAAATTAAAATGCAAAAACGTTTTACTACACTGTAAAGCATATGGTGACTACACTATTGCTTTTAGCAAGAGAAATTTTATTTCCTGTCATACAAATCACAGTAAAGTAAGAAACAAATAGAGGGGATGGAAAAGAAACAGCTGGAAAAATGTAGAACTTCTCCCGTTTCATTCACAGCAACTAACCCAAGGGCAATAGCTGGCAAGTGTACTACCTACAGTTATGGCACATGCTATGCTAGGCACCAGACATTTTCTTCAGACACACTGCTATCAATATGTCAAAAAAACTGACACCACAGTTGGTGGTGCCCTGCTATTACAAGATCTTACCACAAAAGCGTTTATCCAAAATGACAGTGCCTGAAGAAGATTTTTAGAAAAAGAAATGAGAATTATCTCCACACAGAAGTAAACACTTCAAAAAGCAACTGTACTATTACACATTCTCTACGGAAGATTTTTTCCCCTAGCAATGTAAACATTTTTCTTTTTTTTTTTTTTTTGGGGGGGGGGGGAGCAGAAATTGGTTGGTATGTGAAATGAGAACAAATTTTTAAATGATGGACTTATAAATTAATTACAGGCTATTTGGACATATAAGATGAATGCAAAGTATAAAAGTGGGTATTAAATTAGCATTATATGTATGCTACTTACACAGTTTTAGAGGCAGTTACAGCTTTCTGTCATTTCGAACAAGTTACTTGTTCCACCAAGTTTATAGATTTTTTGGACATATGTCTGCAGAGCAAAGATAGCTTTTGGACAATTGATGCAGGCCATGCAGGTGATATGAACATCACACAGCAAATAGTTGCATTGGAAAAGAAACTGAATTTCTAACAACCTCAAAACTTGTCAGTAAGGCAAGTAGAAGTGTTTATTAGGGGTCCATGACTCCAGGTCTGAAACAGAATCCCCCTCTAACTCTTGGCTATGTTGCTGTGTTCCACATGAGCACTGGCAGAGTTGCTCCCATGTGAGTTATCGCTGCTCTTTTCCCATGGAAGACCTCATGTAATAGTTGATTAACACAAGCAAGCAAACCAAACTGAACACAAATCATGACGAAACAGGCAGCCGCTGCACCAGGTACTCAAAAGGAAAAGGTGCTAGTACCAAGTACCCAGGTACACAAGTAATGGAGCAGTATGCACAGCGATAAGCTACCTTGTGCTAGAAAAGCCAAAACTTACCAGAGCAAGGGAGAATGGAGTTCTAGATCCTGCCTGACTTAAAATGCAAGACAGCATTAGCATGCCCTCTGAAAGAGGGTAACAGATTCTTGCCAACAACTATGCTAGCATGCAGCCACTTAGGGATTGCAACTGGAAGGCTCACCTTCAGGAGAAGGGGCCACACTATCGCATGGAACCTGCCCATTGACCAGCAGCTACAAGTAGAGCAAGAGCTTCCCCCAGGGAAGGAAGGGAGCCCTAGCATCCAGAAGAAGTAGGCTCGACTCAAGGGCAGCATTTTCACGGCTGGTGAATAACTTCATATTAAATACAGAGGCAGCCACCATAGAAAAACCTTTTCCAGTCACCTGAAAGGTTCTGTGGCAGACAAACTTCCACTTCAGCAGAGCACAAAGGCACAAGCCAAGGGTATAAGACCCCTCCCTGTGAAGTAAAACAGTTTCTGTAATAGTCAACAAGGAGAGAGAAAATAAGGTCTTCAGGAAAAGAACAATCAAATCACCAATATCATCATTATGTGGGTCCCTGGGTAGGACACCAGTAAAGTGTGAAAGGAGTGCACTTCCATCCAAATAAATATCTACAGTGCTACAGAAAAGTAGAGAAAACATATCAATTTATAATAAACTTGAAATTGCATACAAAAACTATGAAGAAAAACCCTGAGCTATTCCAGCAGCTTTGTTTGGGCATTTCAGGATAACAGGCATCTTGGGTTTGAGACTCTAGGGAAAAGACAAGTGCTAAGTATCAAAATTAGTTCACAAGAAATGGATGTATTATTCTACCCAACTGCAGGCAAACGCAGGTAAACATCACTGTATCGATTTCTATCCAATTCATAAATAGGAGCCTCTTCGTTCAATACTGTGCTAGAAACTGCATTTTCTGAAAAACTCAAAAGCTCATTAGAACAAATTTCAGGACACAGCATGGTGTCTGCAGCCACAGCAATCTACCTACAAAAGGAAACCTGCAAAAATAAAACAAATTATTGGATTCCTATGTGTTTACAAAACAGACTCACTTATTACTAGGACACATTTTTCAGACTACAAAGCAGCTGTCCATAAGAGTACAAAGGACTTCTTATAATACAGCCTATGTCAGTGATCTGGGCACACAGTTATGAGGTACAGATCCAAGCCAATGATATTAAGAGTAAACCTTGCCTCTATTAACATTTAAAAAAATAATTCTCAAGGTTGCAAGCAACGTTTATATGATTAGACAGTAATTATTTCTTCACCTACTTCTCAATTTATTTTTGGAAATCACGTGAGTTGAATGATTAAGACAACAGGAACAAAAAGTAATTGCTGCACTGCATTTTGGTTTTCACTGCAACTCCTTTATGATAGTCTGTGTCTTCATTTATTACTCATGCATTCAGAAGTAATACAATGAATCAATGACCACTGGGCAGGAGCGCAGAAATCTCCAAGTTATTGAACATATGTATACATAAGATCACTGAATCAAACTAAAGCTTCAAAGGTTCCAAATTTTTTTACAAAATTTTGACGTGCTGCAATTATTTAAACAAATTACTGAAGAAAGCTCCAATTTAAAATAGTACCTGCTCTTACTTACCATTATAAAATATCAAAGTACAAAAAAATACACTGAAATAAATGTCCATTTCTACTTAAAACTATATTCATGTATTTACAAATTGATATACATATCTAGCAATGAAACATACACATAAAACGTCAAGTAAACTTCCAAATTGCATTTACCATAGCTTTGAAGTTCAGCTTGTTGCTGGGGAAATTTACATTTTTACCACAGTCAATAATTACTTTCACCTACACAGCTTTTTTTTTTCCCTAAGACTTCACCTATTCAAACAGAACTTCACAACTGCTTTACATATGCTTTTAAGTATTTATTATTAAAATAAATTGTAAAGAACTAAACATTTAACCATAAGTGTGAAAAATTAACTAACATCCATACTCAGTTGGCTTGTACAGACTGTAGAACTTACCAGAAAAAACTAGCAATTTAAATCTTCTGAATTAATCTTTTACTTTGTTCTAATAGCAACAAAAGAAACATACACATTGTACTCTTTATATCAGTGGGACTATAGGGAATCTTTGCCTATAACACTTCAAAAAGAAGAATGGCAGCAATTACTTCTAGGCTGATTTTGAACTACTAAAATTCAAGTGACTTTTGAACTATGGAACTATTTTCCTGTGGAGGAAAGCCAGCTATAATCTTACCTTTTGTAGGGACAAAGGTTTAGTAAACTAAAGAAAATGAGGAAGTGATCTTTTGGAGATTTTTAAGGCACTCCTCTGGAATAAAAAAGAAATTTGCCATCATTTTATTCTAAAAAGGCAGGAGATCATTTTTCTACCATAATCATTCTGCACTTTAACATGACTAAATGTACAATCCTTAAATAAATTTTACAGAAGAATCTTCAGGGAGCTCCACAGCTTGAGGGTTTAGATGTATTGACTGTATGTAATGTTTGGGGAATTCTGAAACAGGCATTCATAACTATCAGCAAAAGACACTTTCATTCCATTTTTCTTTTCTCATGAGTTAATAGTAGGCTGTGCTGGGGGAAAAAAAAAGAAAAAACTATCAAGATTCTATAAAACTAGCTTTTAGTACCTTACTACATCTCAAATCAAATATATTCTCCACATTACTTTCCAAAAACTTCATGGACACAGAGGAAGGAATTCTGCAAGCATACCAAGACACTTAAATTTAGGAGTCTAACACTTGTTATAGTCAAGGAAGACCCAACTAATGCCCTCAAAGGCACCTAGAGCATGATTCAGCTCATCATAAATTAGGTCAATTAAATCGCTCTCCATTGACGGTACTGATTAGCTCTTCAAAGGACCACAACAGGAGTTCAGGAGTTAGAGTACATGTTAACACTTAACATAAGGCATCTGAACCTGAGGACAGAGATTCCATCCTCAGTTTCCTAATTAATGTTAAGCAAAGAACTGAACTACAGTTTGATGCATGAAAAATACTGTTTTGAAAAAATTTTCAATCCAGTATGAGAAAACAAAAGGGGAGCAGGGGATTCATAAAAGCACTTCCTACCTGAAAAGGCATGCTAAGCAGCTCCAAAAAATTTTAAACCGAAAGGGAGTCACATAAATTAAATAAATGCCTTTTACGCTTTTCAATAATGAAAGTCTACCTTCTTTTCATTTCAAGGACTGAAGTAGCCTATCTCATTTTCCTGGGAAACCTTAAAAAAAAAAAAAAGTGAAGCCCTGAAAAGGTACAGGATATCAGAAATGCTAAAAAAACCCAACCAACCAAAAAAACCCCAAACCACAAACCTGATTAATGAAGAAAAAACAGGTTTTGTTTTTCAACAAAATAGGTATGCCTCTCTGTGTCAGTATCTACCCTACCTTCCATACTCAAGAGCAGTAACACACGATACAGCCTCACCTTCCATGTAAGGCTGTTAAAATTCCATACGCTTACCTCAGAATTATTGCAGAAGTGTTTCTTTAAAACCAGACCTCCTACATTTATAATACACACACAGACCAGATTTTGAAGGTATTAGCAAAACAGTGATTTGAGTATGTTTTAACTTTAAAATTTCCCCATCTCAAATTGTCAGTGAAAATTATGAGAAAGTTCAAGGCTAGCTGTTTTCACTTATAACTAAATGCCATGGGCAATTCCTTTCTCTCCTCCTCCCCATCTCTCTGCCTTTTTGGTACAGCAAAAATACATGTAGAAACCCTTTCCTTTTAGAGGACCTCCTATTCTCATGATCTCGTATCTCAGTTATGGAATCAAATTCATATACTGAAATAGGTAAGACAAAAATACATTTAATATAATATCCTAAAGCCCTGAAAATACAAGTTATAGTTCCAATATTTGCAGACTATGATTCATTATATAGGTATCTGTAGACCATGTCCTGTCCCGTAGTTGCTTATATTTGCTTTGCTAAAGTTAGATAGATGTGTCACCACTAAAAAGGATCCATGTAGCATTACAAAAAATTATCTACCAGAGGTTAAAGGCTGCTTTTTTTTGTTTTGATGAAAGCAAGTCAAAATTTTATTAAAAGCAAAGCATGTGCTTTTTTTCCGCAATGAGAATGAAGGGTTGTATTACCTTCATGCACTGTTATTCCACAGTTGTCACACTGGATTATTTCATCAGCGTCTTCACTGTTATCTCCAAGACAAACGCAACAAATCAAAATATGGTCCATTTTCTGGGAACTCCAATTCTGAGACTTCTCAAGGATCAATGAGTCCTAATATTGAAAAATGAAGACACATGGATTATGGCAGGAATTTAAATTTTATTTAAAACAAACAAAAGATCTGTTATTTGCTCAATTTTTGAACAACAAACAAAGATGGAAAATTATTTTCACGAGACTAAAAGCTTCTTTGTTATCAAAACATACAAACACTGTTATCAAAACATACAAACACTTCATCCACACATACAGGAGCTGGGAGAAAGGATGGATACAATCCAATCTCAATATACCTACAGATCTATTAAGAACCAAAGGCCAGGGAAGGGTCTTGTTTCCTCAGACAGAAACATGTATGTCTTTAAAACATTTATGTTCTACAATAGGAACAAATACACATACCTAAGAAATCATTTAAAAGCAAAAAAAAACAAAAAAAAACAAAAAACCAACCCAAACCCAAAACAAAACCCCACCAAGGCCAAAGGTGACCTTCAAATGTCCCAATATTCAGAAAACTTGCTTCATTTTGTTGTAACTTGCACCTTCCAAAAAAAGTGATCTGAACATGGATCTGAAAAATCTGAAAATAAACAGCCAAAACAAGCCTGCCAAGTTTTCACTTATGTAAAATATAACTAATTATCAACTCAGTTCTATTTTGTTGTAATGCAAATTTATATGTCTCTATGCAAAACCATATGATTTATTAAAACTGTAACAACTTATTTTCTTCTGATTATATACAGGAGTAAGGATTTGCAGAACAAGTAGATTGCTCTGTTTTGGCAACCTTCAATGTGAACTACAGATAAAAAGAACGTGGCTTTTAACAGGGAATTTCTCTAAGGACAGAGAGACAAACCAAATAAAAGCTGTATGCAAATTTAATTTTTTTCATAAACACCATCTAGGCTTTTTAGTATTTTCATTGTGAGATACAGCTACTGTCTCTTCTGCAAGGTTTCATGGCTTCCATACATTTTCTTTTTTTTTTTTATACTAAAAGCAAACATTGAGCTTGAACTACCTTCATTGGTGATATGAAGGCATATAGGGAAGTGTGAAATTAGGCACACTAGTAAAAAACAATCATTGCAGTATAAAGAAATAGTAATAGTTTCAGAACAGAGGCTGACAGTTCAAGCCTAAATGGCATCCATTTAAAATATCAGAGATCTGAGAATATTCCAAAACTGCTGTGGTAACCTACCAGGAGAGGGAGGAAAAAAAAAAAAAAAAAAATTAAGGTGGAAGATGCCCTCTGAAACATCTTTTTCTCATTCTAACCTCCCATTTATGACATAAAACACAGCACCAATACTATGCCTGTGTAGCCTAAGCAGATAAAAAGTATCATGAATGCTACCTGAAGTAGGTATTCTTCCTCAAGGATGTTCAATTCTCACACTAATCTATGGAATTATTTCATGATAGTCTCTCAATCTGATACAGTAAGTATCCACACAAAATTTTCAGTGAATCGTTAATAAAGTGTCTTTGTACTTTAGGTTTATCTGGACAGGTATTTGGAGGTTAAGGGGGGAGAAACTTTGCTTGATTTTAGAGCAAGATAAAGGGGTAGAATAACCTTACCACCTAAAGCTGGGCTCAAATAGTTTACCTCAAGTAATAGAGGTGGCTTGTTACAATGTTTTTGACCTAGGAAAGGTCAAACACATACTTCTAGCAGTTAGGAAAGGCTTCTGGATCTCCCATCCATTTTCTCTAAACAATGAAAGGAAACATGACCTATAAGAAAAAAAAAACGCAACCCTCATCTAGAAGTAAAAATGAAAGATTATACAACCATTCACACAGTCATGCTTGCTTACAGGAAGGCAACTAATCGTGAAAAATACAAGATTCTCTGCTACAGAGTTCAGACTTAACAGAGCATTTCTTCCAACATCCTACTTTTAGGTCAAAGTTGCAAGGCATTTTGAGGAAAGCAAGAAACTTGCACATTTTTTTCAAAAATACTGTGGCCCATCATTACTCAAAATACCCACGTTTAGCTCACCATTCACACTACAGATAGGAAAATAGCAGTAGATACTCCCTAACTTTGGCAGATTAATTGTGCAATGGCACAGGCTTCTCAGATGCATCTCGCAACTCTACAGAAATCAGCTTTTTCTGACAGTACCTTTGACTGTTATTTGGCTTCACTAACAGAAGTTTAAAAGAAATTTGCAATCTCTACTGCTACAGAAGCCCAAGGTCTGGTAATTAAAAAAAAGAAGAAAAAACCCCAAAACTATTACTTTAAATTAAATAAACAGAATTGCACTGTAGGAACAACATTGAAGTAACACTATAGGCAGTGATAACATATGTAAACATGGGCAAAAAAAAAAGAAACAAGCAATGATGGAAGGGCATCAAATTTGGATCTAGTCTTAGTATCCCCCTTCATTATGGTTTACCTTACGTGAAGACAGCCAACAGGTCAAACAGAGCAGCAGAATAACTTAATTTTCTATGCAGACACGGAGAGGGAGGAGTGGTCTGGAACATATGCTGCTCTCCTCTGCTTAGTCCGTGTAAGTACCTGAAAGGCCCCATCCCAGAAGCTGACCCTACTTGCCTAAAGCATAGGAACTTTTACATAGGGATGATAACTGCTGCCAACTCCTGAACAAGTCCTGTTCCCTACCCTAGCGACAGAAAGTATTTCAGCTGAATCACTATGTAATTCCCATTTCTGTGGTGTTAATGAAGAAAGTGAGCATTTCAAGCTATATGCCTATATACTTCTCACTTTAAAGGAATAAAAAAAAAATTAAAAAATAAAATAACCACCTCACTGAGAACAGAATAATCCCATAAAGTGGTAGCAATTATAAAAACAGAAAAGCACCATTTATCTACTAATGATGCTTGAGCCTAAAAAAGAAAGCTAAGTTTGTATTCTGTGCTTAATACAGTAGAAGAGCACATAGTATTTCATTACAGCACAGGTTAAAATACTGTATATGCAGACCTCAAAATATTTTTGTAAAATGTGGAAAAATAAAATAAAAATCACAGAGAAACAAAAACCAAACAACCTCCCTCCCAACATTCCCCCCCCCCAATATCCACCCCCAAAAAGTCAGTAAAGGAAAGACAGAATGCATATTAAGGACACTACAACATGTTCAGAGTTAATTACCTGAACATTCTTTCATATATTAATTATGCATCCAGACATCTGGTTTTCTAAGAACTTGGCTTCTGCAGTATAATGAGACTTGTCTGCTAGACAGGATTTTTTACTTTTTTTTTACTATTTTAAAATATTGTAGTAGTGGAGAGTATACTGTTATAAAGCAGTTGAGTATCAATCTAAAAATTACAGTCCATAATCCAGTCTACAGATACTCACTGTTGCAAGACTTCTGTTAAAAGACCTATTCTTAAATAGTACTTTGCTCTACATGAAGTAAAGATAAATTATCAGTTACAAAATTATAATTTGAACTTCAAATTTTCAAATTTTGATTTTATCTTTTGATCAATGTCCTAAATCCAAGGCAAGAACAGAATCTGAGGTCCATGCATATTCAGAAGCTTCACAAAAGATACATCAGAGACAGCTCTGGGTTTCTGAAACAGGCCTAATTTTTCAAGTCAATGGAAATTATGGACATATTCAAGAACATATCCCTAAGAATGTAGACTCACATCTCCATTCTGATATAGGAAACAACTCTGAAAGAAAATTGCCTATCTCTATTTGAAGTTCTGATCATCAGTATTGGTGGAGCACTTTCAGCTCCTGAGCCAAGAGAATACAGGTAACAGCACTAGAATTACAAAGCTAGACAATGGAAGAAGATTCCTATACAAAAAGTAAAAAAACCCCCAGAATTATGCTTTTCTTTTTTTCCCCAATCACAATTATTACTAGTAATTAAAACAGCACAGCTCACTTGCAATCATCCATATATATAATACATAACAAAGTATCTGAAAAGGAGACAACTGATTCTTCCAAATACTGTTTAGTTCCCTGTCATTTTACACATTAAAATAAAGATTAAATGGAACAGCAGAACTTTAAATAGTGTCATACCACTATCATTTATCAAATGTTATGTTGACATTGCAATTATTTCCTGAAAATTGAATGTAGATTTTACAGCAATGCTTTTTACTTTGTTCAAAATTTTGCTACTGCAGGACATGAAGTCAACCACCCTGACAATCTAATATTTTAATTTTTCCACAAGCACAACCTTCGAGGCAACTGTAATTGTGCATAGGAAAAAAAGTTGCATTATTAAACACTTACATCATTTTCACATTCTGCGGTCAAAAGATATTTAATATAATAATAGTTCCCAAATGCTTTTTAGTACTGTAAGAAATTAGTTCATTTGTGAGCATTATAAGAAAACCCAACATAAATTATCATGATTATCTTATTTGATTTTAAACCCAGTGTGCATATTTCTTTACTTAGACTTCTTCTATCTCTGAACTTAGTGTTCAGACTTCGATGTTTGTCACAAAGGGCTAGCATAAACAATAACCTATCATTTAGCTATTTTATGAATATGTCACAGATTCTTTTAACTTTTAGAACATTACAGATATGCAACATTTAGGTTAAAACAGAACTAGAAGTCTCGCTAATACATACTGATTTGCATACTGGACCTCCTACTTGCTATCCAACCCCCCCTAAAGTCAAGAGAAGTCTATTGACTTTAGTGGCATTAGATTGGCCAAACTGTCCAAGCAAGGCTATTTAATATGCAGTGCCTATTTAGCACAATTTTGCTGCTCCGCTTATTCCTGTTAACACAATTCCAGCCAATCAGTTTAACGTTTCAAATTAACAGAATAGCTACTGGGGAGTAGTTTCCATCTGTCAACAGATATATTATAGAAAGTTGGTTGCACTACCTCATTACTCTTGCTTTGTGAAAGAGCCAGGCTATCATTTGTCAATTCCTCATCATCTGCATTACTCCTGTTAAGAACTTTACTCTTCTTCTTCTTGGATCCTCCATCACTAGCCGTGCTGCTATTATCTTCTTCATTACCTTCCTCATCGTTGTCATCCTCATCACTTCCACTCCCATCATCTTCATCATCCTCATTATCTCCATCACTCCCCTCTTTTCGCAGGGCATTTTTTCCTTTCCTTTTCTCAGCAGTAGGCCGCCAGTCATTGTCATCTTCACTATCATAGTCATCCATATCATTTAGTTCTTCCATCGATACAAAATCCAACAAAGGTCGGTTCCTGCGTAAATTCCATTTTTTTGGTTCATTTGTTTGCTCATCAGCCACAGCATCAGGTTCAGCTGCTTTCTCCTTCTCTTTCTTCTTTTTTGGCTTTTCTTCTTCTTCATCTTGCTCTTTCTTTTCCGTTTTAATTACCTCTTTGTCTGCTGTTGGCACCTCTTCTTCAGTGGAGGTTTTTGGCTGTTCGTCTTCTACTTTCTTTTCTGTCGGTTCCTCCTCCAAGATATTTTCTTCTGATTCAGTACAGGAACCTTCACCACTGTCCTTTGATGCATCTTCACTCCCATGACCACTTCCTTCAGAATCTGTTGAGCATATGAAAATTTAAAAAAAGTTCCGACACAAATGTACCCCCAAAAATAAAATCTGTTGAAGCAAGCTGTTAAACAAAAGAATGATGCATGTTCCTCCCTCATAAGGTATTCCACCTATTTTTTCAGCTGGTGTCCAAATACTGCTATTTCAAGTGGTATGTTGAGAATCTGTTAAACATGAGTGCATTTTAAGATAACAAAAAAAAGATGGAAGAATTTATTAAATGAACATTAAATGTTCCTTTGAACTGCAGCTTATATTAACAATAAGCAGTAGCACAGAATAATTTCCATGTGAAGTCACATCTTAAAGAAAGAGCATTCCAGTTTTTAATTGCTGGAGGTATTTTCTAAATCTTCAAAATAAAATAGCTATCCAATAGAAGAGGTTTAAAATTACAAAATGAAGAGTTTACATAACAAGTACTAACAATAGTATGGATAATCCCACACCTTCATTTTTAATACACATTTGTTTTTCTGGGTTTGAGGGCTCTTAATTTCCAATGTTATTTCACTTATTAATCCTACATAAGCTATGCCTCATTCAGTGTTGCAGCTGCATGACAATACATAAATTCTAACCTTATACCACTCATATGGTATTGTTCTATGTGTTGTCACTATTTCCATTAACACAGGCCAATCTGTGCAACAGAAAAGAACAGAAGAGGATTTGTATGGGAAAAAAAAAATCACAAAAATAAGCCACCTGTACTATAAAGTACATGTAAAAAATACTGAAAAAGATGACACGTGAACTTGTTTCAATTTTATAAACATCATCCACCTTGACTATCTCTCATCTTACATTCACCTACTACTTTTCATTTACATTTTTAGTTTTAATGAATAAAAACTCAGAAAATATTTCTTTAAATTAACAAGAAAATACAAAGTTGCTTGATCCAACATGGGGATCAATTAGGCAGTCAATTCAGTTTGTTCAGAGCCATCACCAAGTTCTTGATGCACTGTCACATAGATGCAAAGAAGAAACATATTGATGCTTGCAAATTAAAATAACCCTTAATCGCTTCAGTTACCACACAAAAAACCACCTCTCAGTATCACCTTACAGAGAATTTTTGTGCACATCCATCTCTGTATAAAGCCAAATAAACAAAAATAAATTCACGTGGCATTTATTACCACCCCACAGAACACTGTCTATGACTAGCCAGTAACTCAGTTGTTACTTCAATATAATAGTCAGTTTTGTCTTTTTCTGCATATACCTGTATGTGCACGTATTTGATGAGGAGATTCTGTAATTACCAACAAAAAAAAAAATCCATCAGTGCTACTACTAGCAGTCCTCTTAGAAGTTATCAGTTATTAGTCCTCTTAGAAGCTAATAGAAAGTAAAAGTTTCCTGCAAACATTCTCACCTTTTAGAGGGCCAGAAAAACAATGAGAATGCAGTAACACAAGTTATTGTACAGTCTTTTGAGAAAAGAGTAATTCAGTCATTTCCCTACGTCTACCAGCCTTAATGGTAGTAATGGAAGTACAACATAATTAACAGAAGTTTTGAAATAGTAGAACAGTCTTCAGGCATGCCTAAGAAATAAAAAACAGTATTAACTAATATGCAGTCTAAAAAACTATTTTTAAATTACAATAGCTTTGTTTGGATATGTATTCATGGACCTGTTAGAGCGGGTCCAGAGAAGGGCCACGAAAACAGCCAGAGGGCTGAAACACTTCTCCTATCAAGAAAGGCTGAGAGAGTTGGGGTTGTTTAGCCTGGAGAAGAGAAAGCTCTGGGGAGACCTTATTGCAGCCTTTTGATATATAAAGGGGGCTTATAAGAAAGAGAGACTTTTTACCAAGGCCTGTAGCAACAGGAAAAGGGGGGCTGGTTTTAAACTGAAAGAGGCTAGGGTTTAGATTGGACATGAGGAAGAAACTTTTATGAGGGTGGTGAGACCCTGGAACAGGTTGCCCAGAGAAGCTGTGGATGCCCCATCTCTGGAAATGTTCAAGGTCAGGTTGGATGGGGCTTTGAACAACCTGATCTAGTGAAAGCTGTTCCTGCCCACGGCAGGGAGTTCACCTAGATGATCTTTAAAGGTCCCTTCCAACCCAACCCGTTCTATGATATTTACCAGCTCTCACAAACACTTTACAAGTAACTCCTAAAGCTAGACTCTCATACTAGATGTTGATATTATAGATTAAATGTCATATGTATGTTTAAAAGCAAAATGTATTTTTTTATCTCATTTCACAGGTTCTGAGTGCTAGTGTGCACTACTTGTCTCACTGTAAATAAGGTAGAAGAGGGTTTTGCCATGTTAAAATTAATTCAACTGCATTTTTAAGTTACCTTATATTATTTTCTTTTGTTTTACTTCCCCACCATAACTCCATGACAGTAATTTGTTTGGATGCTTTAATTGTGCTGTTCCATTTCTAAATATGCTTAGACTCCTTGCGAATTTAAGCTTTGACTTAATTTTTGGAGAGAATCTTAGTCTGGATATAGTCTGATCTTTAACAGCACTCTAAATTACCAACAGTAATTCTTGTATATCAATACTACAGCACTGAGAATACCCTCTAGCTGCTTTATGCTATGCAAACAACACAAAGCAGAGAACAAAAAAACGTTAGTTTCATTCACCTCCCTCCTTCAAATTCTCTTTGCCTTCTGCCTGCACATTATGCTTTGTACTCTCCTTTCTGCATGCATGTAGACACCAGAGATACCTATAGTAAGGGACATCCTTCTTCTGTCTGAATGCATCCACCATGATAGGAGCTTTTTCTAGAAAGAGCCATTCTGTGATAACAGCTATTTTTGCAGGTGTTCTTCTGTCAGATGCACCTTCAGTTAGGAAGAGGCTGTAGCATACAGTTTTCTCCTTGAAAGAAATTCTTAAAGAATGGCTCTTTCAAACTGACAATCATATCATGTCATTCCCTATGGGACAGAAGTCAAGCTACTCTTAGTGAAAGATGGGGCCAGATACACCATCAAATAGTGAAAAATACAGAGTTCCACTGAGAATAAATACAAGAGATAACAGTTGTGAGAAAGGTGTCATGTATTTCTGTACACCTCCTATCTTTAGCTCTACTGAGCACAACAGCAGGTGGCAGTCAAATCCAAAGAGGATAATTCTGAGAGGAATTCACTGGGACAGAATATTATGCTCCAAAATTAACATATGAAAAATTGTAATAAAGATAAAAAAAAGTAACTACTGATCTCCACATCAGCTGTTGAGTCTTGTACAATACGTACTATGTACAAGACTTCAGAGGAAAGCTACTGAAATCACTACAGCAGTGAAAAAAAACCTCCCAGGGTTTTGCAGGACCATTTTAGCAGCAACTTTAAGCATGGTACCCTGTGATTCTTTTTTTTTTTTTATATTCTAAGAAAATCCATGTATACAGACAGTTAAGTGCTACACTACGTAATACATGGCCACCCACTCACAGAAGACAGGCTGATTCTTCAATGCAGTATTGCGCTTAACAAGCAGCTCTGTAAAAAGCAGCTTTATTGCTTGTGTTTAACTGAAGTCTGAAGGATAAGCTAGTTAAAGGAAATCACAGACTCAATTTTGGGCTTGCCTTTTCCACTAACAAAGCCTAACCAACTCCAGATAGCAGAAGAGAAGCATCTGGAATCATTTTGGAAAGTTCTTTTTTTCCACTGAGTCCTGTCTGTTTGTCTTACCCAGGTGCCCAAAGCTGCATACAAATAATACAATCCAGGATCCTGGAACACTGAAAAGGAGTGAAAAACCTGAAAAACTGAGCATGCAATACAGAAAACAACTCCTATGTCTGAAGTTATTCCTACTAAATAATATTGTTCAATAATGATCTACAGGCATCATGTGAGACGTCATCCAGCCCACAGTGTGCTTCACAATATCCTCTTTTTGAGGGCAGAAACAAAAAAAAAAAGCTACAGGTGAACCTAATTCTTTTGGAGGTTAAAGCCACTCGATCACCATCACCCTGTCTAGCTGTCCCTTAGCCTCTTTCTCCCAATCACAAGGCAGACAACAAATCTTTGACATGATGACGTGAAATTACCTGGGTAGCTCTGCTAAAACACCGTATTACACACCATGAACAATCCCTCACCCAGGTTGCCTGCATCCTGACAGATGGTAAAAGTGGAAAGCACTGAAAAAAGTGTTTGTGGACAACTGCCTCTGCCCATAAACTTCCTTACAAGAACTGCTCAAGAGTCACAAAAACTCTTTTGCACATGTGCCATACCAATGTGTAAAAGCAGATGTACTTCCTATATATCTAATCTGGAAATTGCAAATAATTTTAAGACTCAAAAAAAACTTAAGGAAATGCTTAAACTAACTAGAAAGTTCTGATATTAATAACTGGATGTAAAAATAAGGCAGGGAACCTAGATCATACATGGAAAATACGAGCTGTTAAATTGACAAAGGCAGAGTTGTGGAATGGGTAAAATCCTGATCACATTTGTCTATTAGACTAAAGCGGCAGAGGTCCATTATGCTAAGACCAATATAACTATACTGAAAGCAAGAACTGAAAAGCCTTAATACTTCACTTTCAACATAAATTCAAAAAAAGTAGTATCAGTATCAGTATCTAGTATCAGTTAGATATACGCCACCGGTTTTCTATGCTATTTTGCTGAGTATGATGATTAAACATTGGTAGACTATTGGCAATTCAGCACTAGTAATGCTGGCAGTTAAAAATATGGAACTGTCCAAAGTAACATGATTAAGAGCATACAAAACAAAACCAACACAGATTAAGATATTACTGCTCTAAGGAAAGAAATTCACTTCTCAAATAATGTTTTGAAAAAAGTATCTAATCTGTATTAACTGCAGATGTAGACTGGGCAGAATAGGAAATGAAACTCATCACTGATCCATGATTACACTTTTTTCAGAAGACAAGTATTTAGTTTAATAGAAAAGAGGATGGAAGAAGAACATAAATGGAAGTCGTTTAGTAAGCAGTTTCCTCACTTCTACACTAGCAGTAATTATATCACACAGCATTTCAGGAGATGTCTATTCGAGTCATAAAAGCACTCAAAACTAAAGGCTGCCAACTTTGACTTGAGTCATTGGGAACTGCCTGATTTACAATGTTCTAACACAGATGGAATTGGTTACCCTACCTCCTAAATTTGCTTGACATTTCCCAGTTTCCCTGTTTTTACCATTATCAAACTTTACTTGTTTGGGATAAAGTACTGCATACCCCGTGACTTCCCTGCAAAGTTGCAGTCCTAAACAATCCATAAAGTTGGATTCCAATACAAATTATTGAATAGTGAGCTAGAATATGTATTTTTCCAAGAAACATCTAAGAGTTTCACATCTTGTACAAGGGAAGTGACATCTGGGAGACAGCTGAACATGTGTCTGGGACATGCTAAGTCTAAGTCTCTGAGGCACCGTAACAAGTATATGCTCAAGAAACACTTGAAACGTCCCATCGTCACAGGGCGCGTCTAGACTCTCAAGCGTGGCCAGGCTGCAAACAGACCATCCCACCAAGCTGGAGTTAATAAAGCACAGAAGAACCTTCTCCATATGGCAGGAAATACACAAGAGATAGACATACATACAAAAAAGAGGCAATGCAAGAGAAAGTAAAGTAGTAGTACAGCAGGAGACCATGAAAACCCTGTTCAAGACTGACTGAACAAGCAGAATGACGCTGAACCAAAGAGCAAGGGTTCAATAAGGGACAGACAGACTGGAAAGACGAGGCACAAATAGTCACAGTAGGGGGAAAACAAAGAAAAATAATGTCATCCCATCACTAAATCCACCCTGCCCAGTCACTGGAATGAAAGCCTAGATTTCTGTTACATTACTTCTCTGCTGTCAGTAAACACACAGAACAACAGAAATCTCAGTGTTTCCAAAGAGAATGCAAGTTCAAAATGTTCGTCAGTCACTATTTCAAGTGGCAGACATCTGTACAGATAAAAGATCTCACCTGCAGTGGAGATAACCCAAGAGAACCTAATGTCCATATTTTCCAATTTCTCAATGGGAAAAAGCCCTTGGGAACTCCACTCTGAGGGACTACACTTTACAGTTGCAAAGGCAAGCCTTGAAATGATCGTAACAATTAAAATTGTGCAATTACATGATAATTAACTAATGATTAGCTATTCAATATTTTCTCTTACCTTCACTGTCTACTGAAACACCCTACAACTTTTCTTTTGCATATCATTTAAGTTTATTCTCAAAAACAAACATATTAGTTTCTTCTTCAATATTTCAGTAGTGTTTATCACTACAGTATTTTGGTGTTTCGCAAACATTTCTTTATATTAAAATAGACTGTACAGGAAAGCAAAAGTGGAATCTCTGTTGTGCTAAGAGGAAATGAATTACAGAAAGATAAAGATATTTGCAACTTTTTATTTCTAGATCAAGTCACAGGTTTTTCAGAATACCTAATATAGCATTTATATAGATCATTACATGTTTTAAACAGACCTCCTACTGACCTCAATTGCAGTAATAGTACATGATATTTATGCAAGTCAGGCTCCACACTCAACACCAAAAACCCAAACATTTACAAATGTGTCTAAAAATTTGAGTCTATGAGACTTGTAGCAGAAGTAGTGACAGAATCCAGTTCTTCAAGGCAGCATTCAAGGCAGCTATGCTCTTCTTGGCTACACTGAGATAGAGAGCCAGTCCTTAAATTCACACATCATTCTTGTTCAGGGACCACACTACATTTCTCTGCATCATTTCAATTTCAGTATATGACCTGCCAAAACTGACCGACTTCACCAATGACAGACAAAAAGTGGTAAATCCTTGCTTTGGAATTCTGCTGGGAATTACTCTACAACTATACACTGATTTCTGACATCAGTTTATCTTCAGCTGCTCTCACTAAAGCAAAAAAACAAAACAACAAAAAACCCAAAGTATGTTCTAATTAACTTAAAAGCAAAACTTCAAATAACTGATCTGTATTGTGAAGCATATTAAAAAACTTCAGTTGAGTATATTACTGTACCATCATTTCAAGTCACATATTTGTATGCTCCGTCTCCAAAGGGACAGGTTTTTTGATCCCACACTAAGATTACATATGACATTCTTACTTAAGGAACAAATTTTTCAAGATGTTTATAAAAACCAGAAAAATGCAGTACTTTATAATATGGCATTACTACTTTCCATTACATAAAAACAGAGAAGCCATTAGAAAATTACTTCATTCAATATTAACATAATGAAAAGCCCACAGGCCTGAAAAGTATTTACATTAAGTAAATTTACAAGACTATAACAATTCTAAAATCAGTTTCCCAAAAGAGATGTCAGAATGATGAGACCTTTAAAGTGGAAAAGGTAGTAATTGCCTGTTGGTGTGACCTAAATCCAAAAGAAAAGAAATTAACTACACTGTAAGTAAAGGCCATATCTCCTATGGATTTTTTTTGGTGGAAATGGAGGTTCAGTGTTTAGAAATATTTTCTGTAATGAAAAAAATTTACCAAAGCATCAGGACTGTGAATACAAAAATTCAGAAATGCCGATTACTTCCTAAAAGTACTTAATACTAACTTCTCAAATCCTTACTGCATCTCGCATTCCCAGAAATCTGATAGAACAATGACCATGTATAAAAGCTTAAATGTTCAGGGCTCAGTCCTTCTGACTTGCGTAATATCTTCTACTAGCAGATAACACTTAATATCCTAAAGCTCATACATATGGATGCAACATAATCAACAGGGACTAAACAACTTCAGAATTCTTTTAAATCAGTATTTAAATAGTCCTTTAACTTTCAAATTTGTTTTGTTTTTTTTTAAATACCTATACATGCATTTGTGAATCGAATAAACATACATTGCAGAGCCATGGAATTACCATACTTAGGAGATTTTTCTGAGTGCAGGAGTAGAATTTATGGTCATTTTCAATGTATAGAGATTGCTTCTTCCTTCTGTCATTTATTTCTCTTTGTAAGCAAACTATGCAATGAAATTCTGATTCAAACAAATAATAAATACTGATTTGCAATGGGCTGCACATAGAGAGACCTCTACGGTCATTGAAAGAAGAAAAAGAGCAACAGCCCTGACTGTACTGGAGAAATAAACATTATGCTTTGAAGGCTGAACCCACAGTTAAAAAAAGGAAAACCTGTTTTCTATTATCAACAATCCAGAATTTGTCTACAAGTGTTGCTTGTGTGTGTACACACATATACTTTATACATCCATAACTTTGAAATTATTGATTTTATTTATATATGTCTGTGTCTGTAAAAAAGTTCCTTTATTTCAGCACTTCTTCCATCCGAATATAAATGGACTAGGTACAACCAAATCTAAGGCTATACCAGCTTCATTTTAAATCAGCACAGATGTTCTGTTTCAAATAAGCTGCAACTAGTCACTTAACTTGTATTACACATAAGAAATGTTTCTTTTTTCTTTCAACTTAAGAGGTTATATGTTTAACAGCTTTCTACTCCGCAACTTCTCCAAACGCTCACAACTTTCTCCGTTCACATTCAAAATCTTTGAATAAAGTGTAAAAAGTCAAACTCTGCTGCTGTTTCAAAGTGTTTTCACTAAACTTTAAATTTCATTAAACAGAACACATTTCTACTACAAGTGATATAGGTTCTGAAATGTTAAAACAACGCTATACGAGATATATGAACACACAACAGTAATTAGAAAAACATTTTATAAGTAGAACTTGAGTTTTTCTCATATGCTTGTTTCCATTCAGTGTTGCTTTTTTAAGGGAAAACCCATCCAACTTTCTGAAAATGAAATTGAGATTGAAATACTCTCAAGGCTAGACACAGACACCACCACCACCACCACCACCCCCTCCCACCATGTGTACATACGATATCCTAAAAGTGAAAGAGGATATCAATTACAAATGGATCCTCTGCATTTAGACATAGTTGAGTTAGGAAGCTTTATTCATTATTTTTAATTAATTAATGATTGTCTTATAATCAGATAATATATTGCTGTGAATTATGTGTCCATCTCCCATACTCCAATTCTGCTTTTCCCTTGAATCCTGCCTACACTACTGTTCCAGAATAGGGAGATTTTCTTTGGGAACTAAAAATCATTTCCTTTTATGGAAAACTGTCTTTACAAAAGGCAGTGCCCTTATTCAAAAGAAAGGATCAAAAGTCCCCAAAACAAGATTTTAAAAGTAAATGAAAGAAACCCCCCAAAATCTTAGCATTAAATTGGTAAGACAACATCAGTTTTACTCTCTTAAGTCATTGCAGCCTGCTTCTTCTACCAGACCAACCAAGGGAAGTATGTCTAAGCTTGGGGAAAAAAAAAAAAAAAAACAAACCAACCAAACAAGGAGCATTAGGGCATACCTTAAAACTGGCATTGGAGAAATTATTATTAAGCATTTTAAAGTTCATTAATAAAGAGGAGCTTGCCAGATGTAAAAAAATAAGCCTTTAAATGGAGATGGGGAATATTTTTGCACGATACATGCACATGAAAACATAGATCAGCGTGCCCAGTGCAGAAATAACAAAGTGAAGTTATTTGACAAGCTGTCATAATGCTTCCCTTACACATCCTGCATCTCTTTCCTTATTTCCCTGAGCATATGCCACAGATCATCCAATGTGAAGCTTATTCAAAAATGTGGTCCTGCCCCTTCTTTCCCTTCCTTCCAATATACTTGAATTTATTCATTTTATTTTGGCATCTTGTTTACTTTCAGTTTCTGTGGATTTTCACCGCAGATACGAATCTGCACACAGAGAAAAGACTGCAGAACAAAAACACTCTGAGGCAAGGACTTCCTTCTGGTATGAAATGCATATACCCTTCTGCATAGTTATCTGAATGGACAACTTAAGTTTTTGTAAAAAACCAAAAAGAACCTGAACAGATTATCCTTCTGCTTAAAGTTTTCACTCACCGAGTGGAATTAACCTTGAGAAATAGGCAAGTTCTTAAGTCCACAAAAAACTATTATCCATACTGATTAAAAACAAAATGGTTTTAGAACATTCTTATTTCAATACTAAATGCAGTGAGTGTTCCAAAAATTATCTCTACATTGAAGAAATAAAAAGCAATAGACCTAGCTAAGGCGGTCAGCACAGAAGCTACTCAAACGCTTCTGCCAAAACTTGCTTGATAATCATGAGTTTTCTGCTGAGAAAAAATTAATTGCAATTGAAGTACTGTACGGATGTTTTGTTTAATCAGTTGTTTCTTATCCACAGCATAAGAATTTCCAGTTACCCAACTGAGTGACTGAACTTCAAGTGGCTCCAACAGTTCACTAATAGCATTCTGTCTCCCATGTGATATTAAATGAGCAACCATAAACCAAAAATGAGATAATTCTGAACTGAGGAGATGAGGAAGCATATTTACCTGAAGCATCTCCAACTTTAAAATCACTGTCATCAGAGCTATCATAATCTAAAGCTTCCAGCAGCGAAGCTGCCAAAGGCTTCACTTGTCTCCTCTTCGAACTGCGGTCCACTGCAGGAAAAAAAAAGCATAGTATTGTTACTAGGTGGCATAATGAAAACTCAGCCTCGTTAAAGATGTTTAAATTAAAAAGAAAGGCAGAATAGCAGCGACAGGCAGGGGCAGTCTCCGCCACAGCGCCCGAAAACCAGCCGCAAAATGCAGACGGTCCCGGGGTCCCGGAGACATTCGTTCCCACTGGTGAGGGAGGGGAGCGGCGGTACGCACACCGCCAAGGGTCTGCCCACAGCCAACCGGCCAGTAGCTGCCTGCCCGGCGTAGCAGTGGTGCTCCCTTCAGGCGCCGGGAAACAACACGACACCGACCGGCCGCGGCTCGCGGGCTACCGACAGGAACCCCGGTGGCGGGGGGGGGGGGGGGGGGGGGGGCGCGCGCACTGGGGTCGCCTGAGGCCCCCGGAGCCACCAGCACATCCAGACGAAGCGCCTGGGCGTGATCCAACAGCGCCAGCGACGAGAGACATGGGGAAAGGGCAGCCGGGGTCGCGGGGCGCCTGAGGGACGGCGACGCGCCCTCCCGAGGGAGGGGACGGGGGCGCTCCGCGGGCACCCCGGCATCTCCCTGGGACAGGGGCGGGAAGAGCCGCTGAGGATCACTTACTAAAGCCTGCGCAGGTGAGCGGCGGACGGGCAGGGGCCCTCGGGTGCAGCGCCGCGGAGCCGCCGAGCCCCGGGCCCCTTCCCCAGACAATGGGCACGGCGGCGACCCGGATGCAGACCCGCGCCCGCACGCCCGCCCGCGGCGGCCGGTCCCGCTGCTGCGCCTGCGCAGCTGCCCGCCGCCGGCCCCGCGGCGCATGCGCGGTGCGAACGCGCCTGCGCGGCGGGAGGTGAGGCCGAGGAGGGGGCAGTGCCCGTCCTCCGCCCGGCGCTTCCCGCCTGTCCCGCGGCCGCGGCGGGGGGAGACGGCACGGAGCGTCCCGGCCAGCGCTGGGATCTCCCGTGGGGAGAGATACGGGTAGTCCCAGGAGTGAGGAGCACTTAACACAAAGTCTCAGTGCGGACCCATTCATTCTCGGGGGGGGGGTCAGGATCTCGTTTATTAGGAAAACCAGCTCACAAAGCAGTTTGGCACTTCCTTTGTTCCCCCGTGTGGAAACGAAGCGTTATAAAACTTTTTTTGCTTAACCCCTGTTCTAAGAGCTGAGTGCCTTGTGGACTTTGTGGCATTGTTAAGCTCATTCTTGCACTCTTGACAAATAGTAAGCCGTTGCATTTGGAAAAAACAACAAAAAAAACCACCGAGGGATTTTTGTTTGACCGCATCACGCGAGTCCAGCAGCTAAGCACAAAACCTAACGGTGAGAGAGGGATGGCGAAGGTGAGCAATGCAGGGCCGTTGCCTTTTGCAAAAGTCCCAATGCCTTCCCAGTTGCCAGAGCCAGCCCAGCCCCTCTGCACACGCAGTATTCACTCCCGTATCCCTATCTCTGCACACACTGTGTTGCCAGGCCCCCACGTTAAATGAGCCAGCTGCACAAAACCTTTATGAGGTGTTTAAACAAACTGAGGGAAGAATGTGTTTTTTGGCTTTTTCCTCAAACTTGTTTTTGTAATTAAAAGAACAGGGACATCTTAAAGAATTGATGCTCTGGCATACTGGTATGGCTCCGCGAGCTCTCCAAGAGGATCAAGAATAGTGCTAAACATGAAAACTTATGACAGAATTGTAAGAGCCATATTGGAAGATGTGTGTTTAACGATGGATAAACGCAAGTAGGGTCGAACTAGTTCTATGATGAAGCATGGAGGGAACATGAAGTTTGGCAAGTATACGGCCTGTGACAAGAGTCTGCACTACATTTAGCGCAGCTCTACATGTATCACCCACGCAAGCCTTTCTAGAGCCAAAACTTATCCTTGTATTGCAAAGACAGGTAGTGTGTTATGGGTATGTTATTATTCTTTTTTTAAATAGAGCATGGAAATGGCCAGTTGGTCTATGATGTAATTATGCATCTGAAATACTTTCAATAATAATTTTCCATGTTTCAGACTTTGAGTATTTTGGAAGGGCAGAAAATTCCAAAGAAAAATGTGAATGCTATGTTCATTCTGTGCTTGAATTTCCTAGGTTTTTTGTAGCACATTATCACATCCATAGTTGATGTGTTCACACTGGCACGTCCTGTTTCCTCCACCAATTCTTTAGCTTGACAGCACAGTGAACTCCTTTCCTGAATCTGGTTTTGCCAGCCCTGGCCAAATATGCTGTCAGCCCATGCAGTCTAGTCTTTCCTTCAAAACTCTCATCAGCTTCCCTGTTCCAGTAGGACTTGCATAGGTCTTAGCTTTTTACTCCTTAAGGTTTTTTTTTCCCTTTAACTGGCATCTCCATCCTACTTTCTCTTCACACACAATTTCAGTCTTAATAGCACAAGTAGCAGGGCTCAGATCCCTTTGTTTAGTCTCTGCAGATCCATGCTGACGTGCAGCAACAAGTTCTGCAGAACCCTCTGCCTGCCAATGGACAAGCCCCTGATCTTGTCCGATACACGATGATTGACAGGACAACTCAAATCACATGTAAGAGGAAGGAAAAGTAAACAGAACTGACCCCAAATTTGGCTTTATGTAGAAGAGCTGATTGAGGGACACAGACAGCTTTGAAGAATAAGGGCTTTCAGCACGTAACACAGACAAGGGGAGGGGAGCACCGTGTAGAGCAGTCAAGGAATTTATGATTCCTTTAAACGTGAAAGTCCAAGCAGATGGATGGACTGTCTGGCTTTCAGTTCAGCCCTCTGGGGCAGCCTGCAATGCTAGGATTATTCTAGTTTCTACCTACACAGTTATGACAAGAATAGGTGATCAAGCAGAAGTTAATTAATGGCTGCCTGCCTCTATCTGCTCCTCATCAGCACCTCACATTGCCCAACTGCTCCTTCCTCCTTCCCTCTTTGTACTCTGTCCCATGGCTCAAGCCCTCTCAGCCCTTCTGTCCTACTCTTTTGTGTCCCAGATCTTTCTTTTTATTCTTCCTCTCCTTTTTTCCCTCTCCAGAGGAATATTCACACTTACTTTTATTTCTGAAAGTAGCATGCACACATTCTTTATCTTCTGTAGTCAGCTTGCATACTTTGCCCTCATTCCTGAAGAGAAAAAAACCACATCAATGAAATGAAAAGAACTGTGAAGTACCAAAAATTTATTCACTATTTCGCTAAACTTCTGGGCACTACAAACATAGGGCTTACCAGCAAATACTCCAAATTTACTAATTAGAAGTAAATAAAATGTACAGCATAGAAATTAACTAGAACTATCAGTTTATCTTTTGATCATCATTCTTTGGAAGTTTCTGGCTATTAAAACATCTAATAAAAGATAAGTCCCTCTTAGTAGATGCTAACCTCCTTTAGCAGACTATTTCAAATAAGGGGAAAAAAAGGGAGAATTCATGCTCCAAATGAAAGAAGCCTTCAGAGAGAATGTCTGATCCCCTTATTTCTGCAAGGCCTTTGCCAATCTCAGCAGATAATCAAGGATGTTGAAATGTTCAGTTGCCTTTTTGGTTGAAAAAATGAGGTATTACTGGCACACTGCTGGGAGCTGGGCACGGTACTGATGTTGCTATATCCATTAAATAGATTGTAAGTGTTGTCAGTTTAGCACCTTTAAGTACTACCCTCATACACAAAATTATCTTAAAAGGTCATTTTTAGAGCAAAATTATGAAGAGCTGAAATAGTACATCTAGTATGAAAACGTCATCGCAGCTCCATCACTAACATAATACCTAAAAGAATGCCTAGAAATATTTCAGGATATCAGGTCATGTCAAGCACGTCAGGTCTTCCAATTATCTCAGCATTCCAGTGGTTCTCTTCAGGTCGAGCCTTCAGTACACAGCCTGTTGCAAGAGTAGGTGTCTGAATCTCCATTTCAGTGCTGCGCTTCAACTGCTGGAGAAAGAGAGAAAATAATATCTTCGGACTGTACTTTTGCCCTAAGAAAAAAAGAATCTTTGTTGTGGTTCTGTAAAGACCATTTTAGAAGGAGTTACACAATAGCAAGTCAGCAGAGAATACAGTCACACTCACATAAATTACCTTAAAAATATCATTCTTAGTTTAATGAAAGTGTCACATTTTCAAAGAAAGAAATACAATAATACAACATTTCCTCACCTAGGGAATAAACTCAAGAGTAAGTATGTTTTTAACTTATCCATCAACTGTGAATGAAGAAATAATAGTATGAAATCTTGTATCTGTTGTTTTTTTTTTCCTGTCAGTGAGCAGACAGTTAAAGCCATGACCTACCTGTCTGAATCCAAACAGCAAACTTTTTTTGTCCATCAAAACATCGCCATCTGTAGTAGGGAGACTGACCTCTTCAAAAGTCTTTCCAGAGAGAATTGTTCCAGCTTTCACTCTTTAACTGTGCCATTACAGCAAGCACATCTCTCAGTGATCTCTGCTCTTTTGTCTAGAATTATATGGTAAAATATAAAGAGAAAAAGACTGAATCAGATGTCCTTGCTGTTTTAAATTACAAAGGGAGGGAATTCAGTATCTATAGTCTCTGAACAATAAGACTTTGAAATAATAAACTACAGACTGCTACAAGGTCTACTGCAGTCAAATGCTGCCAGGGAATGTTCCCATCAGATATTAAGATGTTTCTTGCACTCCTTAGGCCACGCTCAGCGTCAGTCCATTAATTATGGTGGGGTTTTGATTACGCGGTACACGTGTTGTAAAAGAGGCTAGGAAAAGTAAAAACCAACAGTATATATCTTCAATAGAAGAGCTTTCTGAATTAAATAAAAATATATATATTAAGATTGCAAAGGTTAAGAAATATTAGAATTAGAGCTACCTTATATCTTTAGTTCTGCGTGAATTGTCATGCTAAGTAATGTGTGTCTTTTTTTAGGATTAGGTAGAGATGGGCCCTACTCCCTCTTTTACTTGCTGATACAGGATGCAGGTGTTAAACCCAAGGATTAGGAAAGATGGATCTATGTATTTCTGTTGCAGTCAGATCCCATGTAAGGTACCTGTGCTCATATAGATACTCATAGGCGGCAGACTCCTGCCTTCCATACACTCTCTTCCCCACTGTCTGTTGAGTTCCAGCCCTGCAACCCCTTAATCAAACAGCTATTTTAACTTAAGAAAAAAATGTCATTTTTTAGATTTTTGTCAGCTCAAGCTTGACATAGCTAAAAGAGAGATCTTCCCACCTTTACCCTGGCTCTATATGCCTACCTCCTTTTCAGCCACTATGAGACCACTCCCTGTCACTCATGCCCATACAAAGGACATCATCCTCAACACAGACCTTGCTGCAGATCCTGCCACTGAAGTTACATCTGAAAGATACAATGCAAAACATACCTCACATGCAGCTTTCTTATCTGCCCATTCAGCTAAAATTCTCGTCTAGGCTCATCTCCCTTCTCATTTACATCAATATTCCTTTCTCTGGTTTTCAAAAATGCAGTTCTGATGTTGCCGTATCTATTGTAAAGATTCTTCTCAGCTTCTACCATGTTCCTTTTCCATTTTTATCCCTCCAGTGAATTCACGTCTGCTGCATCAGTCATAAATTTCTTGGGTTTGATTTCAGTTCACTTCACAGATTACTCTTTCATCTGCCATTTCTTTATGGCAGATGACATTTGCCATACAAATTTGTTTAACACTATGTATTGGCCTTCTGTTCTCTGTTAATTTTTCAGACAAGTTTCTGGTGGTTTCTTTTTCAGGCATCCTTCATACTTAAAATATGTTCCATGTAAATACCTGCAAACTCAATTCATTTTTCCTTTCATAATACACTTCTACCACCATGCTCCCCCAAAAAGTTTTAAGGTGCAATGGATATTGTCTCTCACATTGTCTCACAGTTCACTTGTGCTTCCCTGCTATAGCTGTCTGTTTCTGTTTCTTGTTCTATGCTTATATTTCCAATCCATTTGGGGCAGACTTAGTATTTCCATTTCTGTATTGGTTTTTGGTCTATGATTTATTTCAGGTGTAGCAGAATTTTGAGTCATGATTAAAGCTCCTAGACATGAAAGCTATAGAAAGAATATTAATAATTTTTATCATGTGACTTTCAGATAGCAAGCTCATAAAGTAAGCCATGTTCTTTTTGCTTGTAAAGTACATATAATTTGGGCCACTGTATAAAAAAATAAGAATACTTAATAATAATACAGAATTATGAAATTATTAGACTACAGAGGTGTTGTACTGGTTCATATTAAGGGTCTATCTAGACTAAGTGGACAGCCAGAGAAAAGCAGGAACAGAGCAAGTATTTATGATACTATCTACTAATTTCCAAACTTCCAATTATTTTCAGCTTTGGAAATTACTTGATCCTGATGTCGTTTGTCCATTTAGTGGCCTGTAGTGACTCTTTCTTCTAAGAATCTTTCTTCTAAGAACTTGTCCATTCTCCCTTGTAACCCATGTAGAGTTATTTATTACTGCAACATTATTTGGCACAGAATTCCACAGATCTGCTACCTTAGGTATGAAAACAACCTTGTTTTGTTTGTTTTGAACCTGGGTCCTGTCATCTTCTGCTATACCTCCCAAGTCATCTCTTTCCCAGGCTGAAGGATCCCAGCCGACACAGTCACTTCTGATAGTGTGACTGAGATAGACTTCCATTTCTCCAATGACCCTTGTTTTCCTTCTATGAATCTTTCCCAATCTTTATATATAGCCTTTCTGTAATGAGAGGACAGCACTGAAATTCAGGCAGATAGTGCATTTATTCAGTTGAATAATAATGTGTTCTGGTTTGTTCTCTATTCCTTTCCTAGTAATTTTTAAGTTGTTTTTTTTTCTTGGGACATGGCGCGAACATTGACTGCACTGAACTGACACTTCCATAAAACAATTGTAATCCTCAGGTCTTGTTCCTAAGTGGAAACAGTCAACTCAGAGTCTATCATTTTATTTGTGAAGCTAGGATTGCTTTTCCTCAGAAGCACTGATTTCTTTACATTTATCTACACTGCATTTCACTTCCTTTGCATTTATCTAGACTGAATTTCATCTGCTATTTTATTTACTGCCCAGCTGAGTAAGAGTTTACACCATTAGTAGTTGAACTGTTTCATACATGAGTTCTTTCAGAGTTTTTGTGATAGTGGTGGTTTCCTAGTATTTTATCAGAGCATTTTATCTTTTTTTTTTTTAATATTTATCTCTGGCTGCTTCCACAATAACTTCAAATTCAGACAGGCTGTCTGCTGAGCCCTTTTCCCCCAGAGAACAGCACTCCAGCATGGGAGTATCTTCATTTCTTTTTCACAGAAAATACTGATGGAAAGAATTCATCTCCCAAGTACATGTTTCATACAAATCATCCGCTGGCCCAATAGACGCTGACATGATTTTTGCTGTGTTTGAAATATGACTTAGTACTAACTTAGATTCTTTTATCTTGTTGATTCTCAAATTCTTTTTCCATTCTGCATAATTGAATTTATATTTAATCTATTAGAGTTTATGATACTTTTTATTTTCTTGTTTTAAATCAATTTGAAGGATTCCTTCCTGTTTATAGTATTCTCCTTGACTTTGCTGGAAAGCGATTTCAGCTTCCTTTTATATTTTCTCTCTCATTTCCATAGGTGATAAACACTAATGCTGTGATTCCAGTATAGTGTTCTCCAGTAACTTACATGCCTATGAGAATTTAATTCCATGGACTATCCCTTTCAGATACCTTGTTAAGAAGCTTCCTCATTTTCTAGATGTCCCTTTTGAGGTAGAGCACAAGAAGTGTAGGGGTTTTGAGATTTGCCGCCTTTGTAGGAATGCTGAGTAAGTGCATAGTCACTGTTAGAGAAGAGCAATTCAGCAGTTAGATTTTTATTAGATCCTGCTAGTTATTCAGTACAAAGTCAAGGTTTGTATTTTTGGATGTGGGCTCACTAACCACTTATTCCATGAAAAAGTCATTCATAACATCTAACATTTTCATTTCTGCTTATATCTCAGTATCATGTTCATCCAGTCTGAAGGGGGGATAACTGAAGTCCCTCAGTACAACTGCTGCCTTCCCAATTTTTCTCAGAATATTGCAGTCTGTGTTGCCATCCTTTATGGGTGATTATTAAGAGAGACCCAGTACTACCTCGGTCCAATTCACGTCTGGAATGTCAATCCATACAAATTCAGTGGGGTGGTTTATTAGTTGATTTCATTTGATTCTTAGCCCTGGGCACACTTTATTCTATCATCTCCTGTATATTTTCTGTCTTGATATTACAGTATGCCACTGATTGTCTTCTTCCCACCAAGTTTCCAATGTCTGCTATGTCAGTTTTTTAAGTAAGGGAGGACATTCCTGTTCCTCCATCTTATTTCTTAAACTTCTAGCACTTGCCTATGAGTACCTCTGTTTTGTTCCTGTCTTGGGAACTCATTTAAATAACACTCAGTTTCCCATTTCCTGCCTGAGATTTATATCCTTTGGCCAATCCTTTACTGGAAGATACAGAACTTCGAAGTTTTTCTTTTCAGCAGCATCACCATTTCAGAGCCATGTGTTCTTGTGCATTTGTAAGCTCTTCCACAGTCTCCAGTTTAAATGCTCAGTTACGACTTTCTAGATTTTAAGTCTCAAACTTAAAATCACACAATGTCACTCTTTGTTAAGGACCTGCACCTACAGGCTGTTCACCCTCCTAGGGCAGTTTGGCTGCCAGTGCTCGAGATAAGCAGTGATGTGATGCAGCCTTGTGACCTTGGATCACACTCTGGAGAAAGAGCTGTGTGAGAAAGAGCCAGGAGAAGCCTTGCTCGGGGAGCTCTGCAGCTGCATTTAAGCTCAGTTCTTACCCGTGGTTCCTGCCTGAACAACATTCTATTGCCTTGCCTGATCTTACCAGGATCTTGCCTGATCCTGCCGTGACCGTAGACTTGCCTCATTGCTATGTACCTGGCTAGCAGTCATCAAACCACTGGCTGACCCTGGTTACCATCACCAGACCTGCTCTGCTCTTTTTTCTTTGGGCCCTGTGCCCTCTCTGCTTTGCTGTCAGCACCAGCTCCTTGTTCACCTTCCCTTACAGAGCAACTCCCACTTGCAGCTCCCTGGCACCTCATTCAGATGAATTTCAGATAAAGTACTCCCTTTATTGTGAAACTGTTCTCAATTCATGATGAATGTGCATTCTTCCTACTTACATTATCCAATCAAGGTAGTAAAAAATCTGCCTTTCCACCACTTCCCATGGTCCCAAGGAGGGCAGGAAGCATTTTACAAAACACTATCATAGAAACCATAGTCTTTAGCTTCCATGTTTGCTTAAATGTTCTTCCCTTTGTCAATAGTACTGGTACATCACAACCAGTTACCCCTTCCCGGCATTTCTTAGGAGCCTATCCAGACTCCCCAAGGGGGTTTGCCACCTGGTATTCACTGTGCAAGCCTGCAAGCCTCACGGGATCACAAACCCAGCCATCTATATGTGCAAGGACAGATTCTTCCACCAATACAACCTTTCTCTTCCCCATTGTTGGAGAAAGAAATTATGTGCAGGACAAGTAAAGAATATCATTCCAATCTTCTTTAATAATCAAGACATACTTCCCCCTTAACAAGATATGAAAAATGTGAACATAACCCAGTGATTCCCACTGATTTCAGTGGGCTCTGGCTCAGGCTTTTAATGACACTGACTGATAACACTTTTTCCAGATGCAATCTTTCATCCATCAAACCATTCTGTTGTTCTGAAAAAATCTGGGATGTAAAGAACATCTGCCACAACGAACATAAAAAGCACAGACCTGCTGTTACTAATGGGAAGTATTCTAAGGGCTTGGATTTAAAAGAAAAAGTTAATTAATTTTACAAGAATAATTACTTTGAATGTGAGTGCCAATGACCCTTCTCACATAAAGCTTTTCCAATACAATCTTGTTTTGGTCTCACTGAGGACAAAAGATGCTTCAGCTATACTGACAAAAACTGTTGTGAATTGCTATAAAATAAATTCTACTGAAGGGGTTTCTATAGCTTCCTTTTAAATTCTATTTAGTTATTATCTGTAAACAAAAGAAGCTGAGCTGGCCTGGTTTGGATTTGTATGAGAAATTATAATGAAATAATAAAACCAGTAAGCAATAAAGGAAATAACTGCTTTTAATGTTCTCTGTTAAATGTAATTGTGACATTTAGGAATCAATTTGCTTCCTTTCTCTAATATCCATTATTTCACTGATTACCAGAATGTGTAGCAAAGACACAGAAGATGTCTTTTATCATCACAGATTTTATAGAAACTAATCTGTTTTTAATATGGTTTTGCCAAATTATGCAGTTTTTTCTTGAAAAATTTTAAGAATTTGCGCTGATTTAAGATCCAATTTATTGCAAACCAAAAGGCCTTCGGTTATGTTAGAGCTCCACTTCATCAAGACATATATACACAGTTTTCTTTCTTTTTTAAAAAACAATCACCAAGACACATCTTTGTTAAGATACCCTGCTGGCAGCATATGGCAGAGATACTGGCACCTTGCCTGGAAAGTGCAGCAAGAACTGATAGATCTGATCTCATTCTGTGGCTGGGGAGAAAACAGACAACAGCGAAGGCCAGTCTTATGGCCTGCTACCATCAATAGCTTGGCAAGAAGCACAAGTTCCTGAAAATAGATGCAAGTCAGGGAAAGAGATTTTTACCTTCCTAAGTGATGGCAGAGCCCCCAGAACAGTCCCTGTTAGAGCTCGACCTTCAGAAGTCTCTGTGTAATTGTGTTTTATATGATACTGTGAAATAAATATTTCAAGGTATAAATGTTTCAGAAATAATAGTGCTAATTTAATAATTAACAGGTCAGTCTCAATTTCAAGTATTTCTTGAGAACTGGGATGAAATCCTGGAAGCTGTGGGACTTCTGAAAAAGAAGCAGATTTTCTTCCATACTGTTGTATTGCTGAGCCAGACATTCAGAGTGATGACCTATTCCATGTTAAAAAGAGAAACACTGACTTTTTTTTAATTTATTTATACATTATTTGAAACCTAGCTTGGCAGTACTCAGTTTTGGAGGGTTTAGTGGTAGTGAGCGGAGAGGGAATCTACTGTAATTGTGATGGTTCATAAACAAGAGATCCTCAAGAGACTTGAACATCTTCAGTCCCAAACATGGGCAAGACTTCTCGCTAGAAGATTCCATTCCATCTTCCATGGAGGTATTTGTATGCTAAATATCATCCTATAGCGGTGATAATTTTTATGCTTATACAGATTAAGTACATGTATTACACTGTGACAATTATAGGGCAAAATAGCAGAAACCCCCTATTTAAAATATTTAACAGAAAATAGCCTAGTTTTAGAAAATAATAGAGGAGTTTTCAGAAGCTCGTTTGTTACAGTCTCTGAAATTTAGCAGCAACAACATTCTGATGTTGAAGACGGACATTTCTTTGTCCTCTTAAATGTTGCCAAAGCTTTATCTTTTTTTTTTTCTTTAATTAATTGTAAAAGTATTGCTATCCCCTTCCTCATTCCCTTCCTCTTCCCATTCCCAGATGAGAAGGGGACAAATAAGAGACCTTGGATTAAACTCTGTCCCTTCAATACTTTTACTGGAAAGGGAGAGAAAACACAAACAAAAAACATGGGGCCATTGGGATTTTTCTCATCAAATACAGAATGGAATCTATTTCCAGATTGCTTTAAATGTTTGTCAAATGCGGGAAATGCTGTAAAAATTAAAATAGAAAAGTTCTTTTCAATTACACTGACATAACTACTTTTTTTTTTTTAAATGAGAATGTCCAACCATAGTGATGTCTCCCTAGTCACAATGATGGCAGGGTGCAGTTTCCCATGAAATCTTCCGTTCTCAATACCTGCATCATATTTTGCAATTATCCAACCATGCAGTGAGCCAGATTCTGATCTGACAGAAATCTACCCTAGCAAGAAGCCCTGTGGCTCCAAGACCAATTGATCCAGTGCAAGCCAGGGGCAGGGACACAGGGACAGAACACGTGGGAAGAGAGGAAAGCAGGCACAACTCCCCAGCTCACCAGCAGTCCATGTTAGATAAGCTGTGACATACACAGCCCGTGGTGGCTACATGATCAGATCAGTCAGGCCTGTAGTGAGAGGGTACGATCCCATCACGCCTCTCCCATTTGCTTCTCCCAGGTGCTTTTTGCAATCACATCCTTATGCTAGCATCAGCAATGAGCTGGAATTGATCCAGATAAAAACTTTTTATTTCATCTCTTTTGCACAGCCTTATGTGAACCGGTGCTAGTGCATGAGTAGCCAAGGGCAAAGGACAGATAAAACTGTCTTGAGTAACACTTTGGACTTACCGTGAATTAAAATGACTGTGTAACCTTGGCCTTAGTGATTCACTACATCCTTTACTGGTCCATGTAATAAAACCATACCTGTCTGTGTTCTCACTACTATTTATTTGTATTCTATGACTCAAGGTGGCTCTAAAGAAAGAAGATTCGGGGAATCCACAGTACACAGTCCTTTCTGTTCCCTCAAATGACTCTTCTCTCTCTTCCAGACTCCACGGTCATGAAACAGTATACCAGCAAGTTGATTTAAAAGAACTATGACCTTGAAAATCATGCCTCATTCCTTCCCAGATCAAATGGGGGAGTGGACAGGGAGAGAGATCAAATGGGGGAGTGGACAGGGGGAGACGGGGCAAAAATTCCCACTGTCCTGATTTGTTTCTTTAGAAGATGCAGTATGGATTACTTCTTTTAAAACACTGGAATTTTCTGATTTTAAATCACATGAGTCATTTCACTTTGGCCAAGTTTTAATCAAAGCTCATTTTACCCTACAAACAAATACAATGAATCCAAGTTTGATAAGACAGATGGTTCTTTTAAAGACTTACTTGTTTTACTTTTAAAAAAATTAGTTCATCTCTAGACTGGCCTCCTTTTTTTTTTTTTAATTAGCAACGATTCTGCTGTGGAGAGGTTGTGTAAAATGTATCTCCTATGAGACACATTTTTGTCATGGGTATTGCTTTTCAGAACTCCAGCATTTTATATTATGCTTGCAGAAGATATCAATTTTAAAATTTACTCATTTCATCCACATCTGTTCTGCATTCCATGGAGAAAAGACAAGAGTATTGGGTGCCTGAACACTTTAGGAGTACTACATGTATTTGTTAAGACAGCTCTTTCACACAAGTGTTAGTGTTCTGCTTATGTCTTCGTAAATAGGGATGGCAGCCTGAAGGAGGTGTTTCTTAAGGGCAAGTCCCAAAGAGGAAAAACAGATGGGCAGAGACAGCATCAATGGAGTAACATCTCAAAGTATACAAGCTTGTAAGTTAGGCAAACAGGTTAGTGAAAGACAGGAGTCAACTTTTTTGGACCAAGGATGTTCTGAAACAAGCAAGTAAACAAACAACATTCTGTTGTCTTTAATCTGATTTCTTGTGTGATGTGAGATGAAAACAGCATTTCATAGAAAAAAAATGAAAGTACTTTACGAAACTCCTTTTTAATTAAATTTGCTTTTATGTTCTGCTTGTTCTGAAAGAAAATTTTTGATGTCTTAGTACATATAAGAAGAAACATCAAGATATGCTGTAGTTTTCCCCTTCGCATCATTTTCACTTCAGTCTAGACTCTGCTGTTCAAATAAAATAAGAAAATCCTGCACAGAAGTCTTATTACAGCTATGTATTTCATGAAATCAGACAATGTGAATCTTACAGATATGCTGTATATATCCTTCAAAAGAAGAGGATGGGCTCAGTCACACATCAAAACATGTTATTATCCTTCTCCCATAAATATAATAATACAATTCCCTATAGTTAAATGAAACCATATTTAAAGAAAGGATAATACGGGAATACTACTTCTCGGTAACTAGCACATCACACAATTTTTAACAGAGTAGAAGTTTCCAAAAAACCACAAGTAAAACTCAAGAGCAAGCCAAAGCAATTACTTTCATGCCCCTTCTGATAGAGATTTTGTGATTTATTAAAGAGAGATCATGGGATACTTTGTATTCTTAGAAACAACGCTGAGCTTTGTACTAATCTAGATAAATGCATATACAGACAAAAAATGTCTTTTCTCAAAATTTGTGGCAGATGAGTTAAGAGTACAATGCAGCACTTCAATCTGCATCCAGGCTGAAACATGGCCTATCTCCTTTCTCCCAAGTACAGTGAGTATAGTATATTTATTTAGTGGCTAATACCCAGAAAGGAGGCAAGCTGGGACTGGATTTCATATTCCACTACGCTAGAAATTATCTGCACAAAGTACTATGGTTTAAGTGAATGTGATAATTGCAGATACTGTAATTGTAAAAGGGCGATGGCTTGGAGATCCACTACTTGCTTCTTTACAAGAACCTGGCACTATGCCATTCCATGCAGATTTTGTTTATGTCTAAATTGTACTTCAGGCGGCAAAGCCAGGAAAAGGTTTAAACCACTGCCAAGATATCAATAGTTTATCCTCAGTTATAAATGCCTCTGTCTGCAAAACCAAGCTGCTTACAAAACTCATCAGTCCTTGCAGTGTCCAACATCATATCCCTTGTAGGAGGAACCCCAAGACTAATGTTTTTGCACGGTGTGAACCATGTGAGAATACCAAGAAACAGATATTAGCTGTTCTGCAGAAGCTGTCCAGGTCTTACCAGGTTCATACCAGGATACTGCAGGTACCTTGGTTTTGCTCTGGAGGGTAATGAAAGCATGAGGTTTGTCCAGTAACACCTTCTAAAATGCAGCTGAAGTCTATCCCTGTGCATCAGCTTGTATCTCCAGTGATTTTGGCAAGGGCCAAGGATGACATCCTGAAAGAGTGATTTATTCTAGCTCTACTTTAGATTGCCTCTGGGAGCCGCCTGTATCTTTCTACTGATTTCAGAAGGGAGACTTGCCTAAACTAAACCCCTAACTTTTGCATTTCTAAAGTTTTGTGAAACGTATTGCCCCCACAGCACTGTCATTCACTGAAACACAAGCAAAACACGCTCCACATTCATGCTTTTCAGATGGCTCTGTATTACCCAGCAGTGTCAGGATCTGCAACATAATTCAAAGACTCCCCAAGTAATCAATAATAGCTCTGTCATCTGCTATTAGCAGCTGGATTGACGTGTCTCTTCTTGCTGCAATGCATAAAACATATGGGATTTCTAAACTACCTGCAAAACATTCTTTTGCAATTTCTATTCAGTAAACCTTTCTACTTTGCAAACATTAACCTTCCTCTAAAAACTACAGCAGAAAAGAGAGGCAAATAACATTTTCTCTGGAAAGTACATGAATAACATTCTTACTTCCAAAATAGCAGTATCATAAATCGCAAGAATCCCTCTTTACCCTTTCCATAAAGGAAACAAAAGCATACGACTCATGTTAGTGGAAGACAGATGAGATTTTTTCCAGCCTAGGTTTGTGGAAAATAGCTTGATCAGAATTATGTCTCATCCTGTCCTCTAAAGGCTCTATCACTGTCTTAAACGAGAACAAGTTTTGGCTTATTGAAAGTGTTAGATTTGGGAACCTTATTCTTTCCATAAATTGTGTTTCCATTAAAATACTGACATTATCAATTAAAGAAAAAAATACAGAAAAATAAATTAGAATACAAAAGCAATAAGACTATACTTTGTAAACATGCTGGTTTCATGTTTCTTTGTTCTCTTTAATGTTTAGAATACATACTGAACATGAACATCTCATATATCATTCCTTACAGCTGCTTCACAGTCAATTATACTTTTTTTATATATATATATTTTTACATTTCAGAAGCTGCTTATAAGCAGCTTGCTCTGTTCCCAGACTGTCTGCTTGAGTAACTCCTGTGGCAGCTGCATCAGTTTCTCCTAAGCAGCAATATGTCCTGGAAAGGGCTGTCAATACCAAATTATTCTTTTCTGGTAAAGAAGAACAGCTTTATTCAGAAAGCAGACTCTAACCAGATTTTTATAAATAATTAGCCAATAGCTGATGAAATATAATAGTTCTTGGTAGTGTGAACCTGACTGTCAGGCCAGCCCTGGAAATCCGTAACTTGTCTCAGTCAGTGTAGATTCCCAGCGTAAAAAAAATAATCAGCTAAGATTTGAGTAAACTTTGGTAAAACTATAAGCAAACAAAAGATTAATTAAAGGCTAACTTAAATTTTGAACATCAGAGCAGAGGACTTGTAAGGACTACCTATTTCTTTCCCAGCGTATGTAAAAGAAACAGCACAGAATGGTCCTGGAAGCATTATTCAAGTGTGCTTCTCCTTACTCCACAGCAGAAACTAAAAAGCATCCTTTAACCTCCTGTGTTAGGAGGAAAGATCAAAAACTTTATGACAATTATAGGCATTAGAAACAGAAGCAGTTTTGTCTCTAACAAGTTGTTAAATAGTTGAGGCAGCACCTAGTTAAAAACAGTTCCAGGTACTAGTCTTGTTTACATTTTCTACATTTCTGCATTTTCTTTGACTTTCTATTGAGCCATTAAACTTATCTTTTATTTATAGAGTTCAGATGGTTTTTCAAATCAAACACAAGAGCAGCTTACAGGGAAATACCATCTATGGATGCAATTGCAGGAAAGAGATTATCTGTAAAGGGGCACTGAATCAGCATAGTTTTTAGGGGGGGGTCATTCCAATAATTTCTTGTGGTCTTCCAGTCAGGTTCAAGCCTTCCAGTTGGGTGCAAGCTGCATGGGGTCTGTACTTCTGCATCCCAACTTTTGGCAAATTATATAATTTAAAACAAAATCTATTTTAAATATAAAGACCAGCTGTTTCATTTGCTCTCTTGAACCTAGAGAGTAAGCAGTGACCACAATTTAGTTCCTTTTAAGTATTTGATTCTCAGCTGTTCTGCTTTTGCCATGTCATTCTCTTTCTTGCTTTCTGTTCCTAAATAGTCACAGAATTATACTGCATTTAAAAAAACCCAAAACATACATTTTATAAATGTTGGTATTTAAAACCTGAATATTTTAATCCGTTTTGGAATGTCTTATTACTCTTACACATCTCTATTTCTGTTTTTCTCCCATAACTACTGAAGTCTTTCAACTGAAATGTTTTCTTTTCAGTAGGCTAAGAAGTCTTGCTGGTGACAGGTGCTTTAACCTGTTTGATTCTGCGGGATCTGTTACCTGAGGTGCTTCCCACTGTCTCAGCCCCTGCTGCTCCAAACTCTCTAGAGAGATTGAATTGAGACAGATTTCAATCTGTTGACTGACAGGTAAAAAACCTCAATATTCCATTATGAACAACCCATATAGCCACGTGGTTCCCTGTGAAATATACATTTTAATAGGTTTTCTATGCAAGGAATGGATAAGAGCATTTTTATGCTAAGAAATGTCCCGCCCAGTGATTCTTTTTATACTCTGCATGGACAAACAACAAACTTTCCTCGAGATTTTTTATGCAGTTTCACCACTAACAATTTAAGAAAACTAAGCAACTGGGATTTTATAAAAATTATGTTCAAGGACAAAATTTTAAATACATGTAAATACATCCACATTTTGCCAAAAGATGCTTAAGTTCAGGAAAGAAAGATTAAGGAAATCCTTTCTTCATTTTATTACTGGTAATTTCACTTTTGCTAAATAGCACATGTGTACATATTCACTCTCTTTGTGTAAAGAGTGTATTTATTTTCATTTTAAAATAAAAGCCTTTATTTTAAAGTAAGGATTTACTTGCTTTAAAGTAATAATAATTACTTTAATGCTACAGCAGTCTATATAGCTGTACACTAGAAGTGTAGTATTAGAGAAGTTCTGTCCATTAGGGCTAATATCTTTAAGTTTACAAATAGCACTGTAAAAATCCAGGACACAATTTGTACTTGTAATATAAATGAATAAGCATAAGTTATATACATAAATGCAAGTGAGCCAAAAAAAAGTTTTTCTGTCTTAATAGAATATTATTCGACTTGCTGAGCAGATTATAAACTCTAGAAAATTGTTCTTCCCTTAATAATAGAACATACAACCACTGTCGCCAAGTTTTTTCTTTTCCAGATCTCTAGCATGCCTGTTTAACAGAATTTTTGCTTATACGGTTGCTAGCAGGTTATGCTGTATAACATGTCTTTATATAAACTCATTCCAACTGAAGCTGGGATTTTTTTAATAAAATAATAATCTATTTATAATGCTAAGATTATTGTTTACTTTTAATGGATGTATGGAGACAAGAAGCTTTATCAACCCATACTTTTGACAGATACAAATGAGAGAAGTAGTAGAATATTTCTGTAGCATATATTTCAGTACCATTTGTTATTCATTTCTTCTTCATTATAGCCCTTGTGTTATTTTGTTAGTATTCAAGACGTCAGTAGCTGTTTTCCTTTCACCATAGTTCTCTTAAATGCTACACATACTTTTGTGGCAGTTTTAAAAAAAATCTGGTCTATATCCATAATTTTTTCTTTCAAATTTTTTTCTTTGTAAACATAACATTTGACTTAACTAACTGTAACATGCTGAAATTCTTCAACTTTTTTTTTGCAGAACTGTTACGATATTTACAATGTTTACACTTAATGGAAGATTTTATCACAAGATGGAAGGTTTTCTCACAAGATGCTATATTGCAATGTTACTGCCCCTATGCATCCACCTCAGTCCCCTAAATTCCCTTACTGCCCTTAGACCAGGGATGCAAAAATAGAATATGCAGCCACTCCATTTCACAGTGTTAAAACCAAATGTAAGTCGGACTTTAAGGAAGATGTAAACAGACTACTCCAAATGGGTTTGGCAGAGGTGTGCATACATATAACCTGTTCTGCTGTTGCCCCCCACTAAGTGCAGAGAAAGGAATAGAAGGACTTGCAACAGTGGGAACAGACATACAGATGGGAACAAGACGACATTAAAAAAAAAATTACAAACCACAAAAAAAATCACAAAAATCCCTGTGTATTTGTTGCATGTATGCCAGGGTTTACATTTCCATTTTTACTATTTTTCCCCAAAGTTTCTAAATACATTTTGCTCTCCTAGAATTCCTTTTCTCTGCTACGAATTATTTTTAAAAGTCTATGCCTTTTTCCCAAAACTGCTACGTCCTGTAGAAAACCGTCAGTTTATACATTGTTCTGATTAACAGAGAAGTGTCCTGATGATATAGGACAATTCACAATGAATTTAGTTTCTTGATCTGTGACCAACTAGAACATCTCCAAATTTAGTACTCTTTCCTTCCTGTTTTCCTCCAATTAAAATATGTAACTTCAAAGTGACTATGTCTCTCGTTTTGTTTTTGTTTTTAATCAACTGATTCTGTCAAACCTTAAGAGTGCAATTCTTCAAATAACCTGTGATTGTATTATGACTTCATGTTCCTGTTCTTCAGGAGATCAGACACAATTATACCTGTGGCTAAACCTGATTGCTTTCTGTATAAAAAAATGAAGCACACCGTAACTGATGTTAAATAGAGTAGAAATCTGTGGATATATGATTCATAATAACAAGTAAGGTTTAGGGAAGAAAGGCTTTAGAAACAGGAAGGCCACCAAATATGAAAACAAAGCATCTTAATAGAAGAAAAGTTTCTGAAACCAAAAGCTCAAATGAGCCTAAGGATAGGAACAAGATCTGATAGCAATCAAAGAAGGACAAGTGAGAGACAGAAGGCACGAGGGGAGGCTGTACAGGAGAAAAAAAGAAAAGAGGAAAAAATAAATGATAAAGCACTGTAATAACCCGAGGACTTGATTTTCAGCAGTGCTGAGCACTACTGCAAATCTAGCCCTTTAGTTCTTAATGGACCGGTTCATCACAAAACCTTGCCAAAATACCTGAAGGATTTATGGATTCACTTATTTAAAAAGCAGAAACCTACACAAAAATAACTTTACTCAGAATAAAAGAAGTGACTAGTCTAACTAAAGCATCATAAATTTAATTGTCAGGTCTGAACACAAAGACACCAAACTTTAAGAGGAAATAAATGTGTTTACTTTCAGCTTGAGGAGCTAAGCGACAGATAAAAGAGTGGTAAAATTCTTTATCTAGTGTTCACTCTAAAGGAATGGATGGATTCTTGATGAGTAATAGAAAATTGTTAGTCTTCAAGTATGGCCAATATATTGACAGCATTACTATAAATTAACACATACAATTTATAGAACTATAGCATAGTTCAAGCACACAAACATGGCTGCTAAGTAGGTATTTCTAGGAACCACAGATCCACCATCAAGATGCCAAGAGGTGGCTTGAGTTTATGCTTAGAATTTCACCAAGCCAAGCAACTGAGAGATTGCATTTTTAGCGATGCCTGCACTGGGTATACTTTAAGAATATTAACTCACAATTTCTGAAATTATAATGAAAGAATCTGTTTTCTGCTTGTTTTCACACTTCAATTTTTTTGTCTGTAAAATTCATTAACATACATAAAGTCCCAGTAACATTAATAATAATACGTGTATATGAACAATGAACCAGCTGAGCCATACAGGCCCAGGCAATAAAAGCTGATGTACACAATGCTTAAAATTTATGAAAGCCCATAAAATGCATGACAAATTTTGCAAACTGATCAGTACTATGCCTCTGTTTAAATTCATAGAAGTACAAGAAGCTAACAAAAGTATAAATCATTTGCAAAAAAAAACTATACTGAGAAGCATATAAAACCCATGATGTATTTCCTAAATATAGGTGCCTGAGAGATGCCTAGTGGAAATAATGTATCCCTGATGGGTCTTCCCGTAGTAGCGTAGAAACGGGCTACTCAAAGTCTCTGAATTTCTGCCACTTAGCCTTATGTCAGCTGTGCAGAAGAAAGCACTCTTTCAGTCTGAGGTCAGTTTTGCTGAGCAGCCCCACATGGCTACTGGCTACCCTTTGGTCTCTCCCTGGTTACCCTGCAGCTGCTTTGGCAACTGCTGTTTCCTGTGATCCAGATATATGGTGAAAAGCTCAAGTACTGTACTAGAGGGTGAGCAGTGTAATCTTCCAAGTTACTCTTGGAGTATTCAGGTATTTCTCTCTCATAGAAGAAATAGTAGTGATACAATTATTTTCAATACTTTTAACTGCATGGGCAAATTGCTTTTTTCATTTGGAAAAAATGTAAAAATACTGTCCCCACCACATAATCTATACTGAAACAGTTAACAGACTCTTGGAGCACACTAACTATGCTCCTTTTCTGTTTATCAACTCTGCAACAAATGAGGGAGGCAAGTAATAGGATTGCATTGCTCCATTGTTATAATTTTTCTGGTGTCATCCAATGACTTGTCAAATGTATCTGTACAAGTTACTGAATATGGCCAACTGCCAGCATTCTTGTCTTGTGCATGGCCATCCATTAGCTGGATTAAACTGGCTCTGGCAAACTGAAAAAGGTTGGATTATGGAATGATAAGGAATATGATTTTTTTTTTTTTAGAATTTATTGTGACAGGGACAATTTGAGACAATTCTTGAAAATAAGCAGAAGCCAGTCTGTGGAACCAGTAAGTGAAATAAAAGACATCCATCTGCTTAAATACATTTATTCTCTGCCATTTCATTATTTTTTACTTCAAAATTTTATTTTGATACACATCCACACAAACCATTAGCATTCATGTAATTTTGCTTCTAACCTAGAAAAGGGACTCTTTTTGTCTTAGGTTAGCAGCATGCTGATATCCCCTCTACCTAAAGATGAATTTCTTAATGACTGGGTGCAAACTTACCTTTGGGGTTACCTTTTGTGAAAGAAATCACATATCAAAGTGGCTAATGATCCTACCCAAAGATAGGCATTAGGTTCCCAATTCTGTATAAAATTATGATATACAGCAATGGGACCAAACCAGGGCAGCACTTGGACACACTTAGTATTATACAGTAAGTAGCCCTGTTGCTCATTTATAATGATCTAACAATACTGAAATCCAACCCAACCTTGGCCAAAATAGGAAACATTTCATGATAAGCCTGCAGAAGATAATCTTTTCATTGAGTATCATGTGTACACTAAACTTGAAAATCGAAGGTCTCCCTCAACACTGTGTATGCACCCACCTTTTGCCACCCTGCCTGTACCAGAATAATTAACTTGCCAGTTTTACGATGAATTTCACTCTTTTTCAAGTCAATGAAACCCTAACTCTCTTGTCTCACCTTCAAACCACCCCCTCAACCCGGGCGATGGTAAAGACAGACCTCCGCACTGAGGTTTGCCTCGCAGACGAGAAGGCGAACGCGGGTATTCGCCTGTGCACCCGCGCGCCGCCGCACACCTTCAAAGCGGTGCCGTTACCACAGAGGAGAGGGCAGGCGCCTATCGGGCAGGCTGCGGCGGCTTCTGGCCCCTGTCTACGTGGCAGAGGCTCGAAGGCGGTGTGAGGGGAAAGCGCCCAGGAAGGGGAGGGGGGCGACCCTGAGGAGCCGACCCTCGGAGGCTCCTCTCGCCCTGCCAGCGCCCGCCCGCTGTTCGCCGCGCCACCCGCTGCCCTGGGCGCAGGCGCTGCCCACAGCGCTCTCAGTAGCGGGCGGGGCTGGGCGAGGCGAGGCGAGGCGGCGTTGGCGCCTGCTCCGCTCCCCGCGGCGGCGCGGGCCCGGGGTGCCCCGGCAGGTGCCTGCTCCCCGAGCGGCGCGGCCGGCCGGGCGGACGGGGGTTGCGCTAACGCAGGAGTTGCGAAGCCCGGGGCGCTCGGCGGTGTCGGCGCGGGGCGCTGGCCGGGGGGGGCGGGCCGCGGCGGAGGGCGAACAGGCGAACTCTGGAGCTGCTACATCCGGGCTGCGGCGGCGGGCACCTGCCGCGCCGGGGGCCTCGGGTGACATTGGGCCTCGGCAGCTGAAGGGGTAGGACGGGCTCCGCAGCCTGGTAGAGAGCGAGACCTTCGCCTGCGCCCGCTGCCGCCATGTTTCGCGTTATGGTCAGCCACGCCAGGAAGCACCCCAGCGTGAGTACCCGGCGGCAGTGCCCTGGCGGCGCGGGGGCTGCGGCGCCTCGGCCCCGGCGTGCCGCCGCCCCCTCTCTGCGCCCTCCCCTACTGGCGGTCGGTGCCCCTGGCCCCGCCGCTCGCCCCCCTCCTCGCTCCTCTGTCTCCTTTCCCCCGGGATGCCTGGCCTCTCGAGTGGGCCGCGGCTGATCGGCGAGACTCGGCCAGGTCCCGTTTTCCCTCTGGTATGTGTGGGCCTTTCTGCTGCTGCTGCAGCAGCAAGGCTCAAGGTGGTTCATCCATTCTTCCTGCTCATCTTTTTTGCTCCATCCCCCGCCCCCGTTTTCTTACTTTATCATCCGGGGTGCAGACGGTAGGGGCTGTTTTGGGCAGTGGAGGAACTAATGTTGGTTTTTCAGAAACGTGCTGTTATGGGACGTTTGGTTGTTCTGCATGTAGCAGTATTTTTTTTCATGTCTGCCTCTTCGTAGCTGCTAGTTCCTCTCTGCCCCCAGGGATGCCCTGCACACAGGGAGTTTATGTCAGGGTTTTAGAGGGCCGTGCATTATGGCTCAAAGTGTGTGAACTTGTTCTTTGGTTTGTCATTGCTGTAGTCAGAAATGATATGTAATAATGTTATTTTGTTATATTATGGTGTGACATTTATTTTTTTTTTCTTTGTTTGTTCTAGTTGATCCCTCTGTTTTTGATCATTGGATCTGGAGGTGTTGGCGCAGCCCTGTATCTCATGCGTTTGGCAGTGTTCAACCCTGATGTCTGGTATGTATAAAATAATTCACAGCGCCCAGTTCTCTGCTGTATGTACCAAAGTCAGCATCACTGCCTTGGTATTTATGTTTCTGGAGGCCTTAATGTCTTTCTACATTATCAATGCCACTAAGTGTGTGTAGATTTCCTTGATTTGGAGATTTGTTTTTATACCATATGATATTTAGAGACTGCTGACAAAGGACTGTGTCTCTTTCTGTGGAAACTTATTTGGATGGGTGATTCTCCATGGCCTAATAGCTACAGTACACCTACAGATTTTGTTTATTTTGAAGGTAGTGTGATTCTCTTAGCGTGTTCTCATATCTTGCATTTCTGTCAATAGCTGGGACAAGAAAAATAATCCAGAACCTTGGAACAAACTGTCTCCCAGTGACCAGTACAAGGTAAAATGAAAAATACAGATTTTTAAGAAACATGATACCGAAGGTGTAGCCTATTGCTTTAGGATGTTTGAGTGTATTGGAGAGTAGCTGAATGAGTGTTGTATTTTCTCTGCTGTGCAACATTTGTTTGTCTCTAGAACTCAGAGCAGAGAGAGACAAGTTTGAGGTCTAAAGCATTCCTAGAGTTGGTTGATAATGGGGTGAAAGGAATCTATATAGAAGCAGTCATATATATTGCACTGTAAGAAAAAGAGGAATTCTATGCGAAAGGAAGAGTATTCTAGCTCATAATACTCAGAAATAAACTACAGGGAGAAGGACAAAACCTCATAAGTTCTGGACTAAAGCTTTCTAAGCTCTAAACTATTGGCCTTTAGTCATGAGAAGCAAAGCAGGAAAATGGCAGTGTTTAACATAAACACTATCTCAGTTCTACAGTTGATTGTTTGAAAACAAAAACAATTGTATGTAAGTAACTGGATGCAATAGAAATGTTCTTTAAGTAATATTCAAGTTACTTCATTGAATTAATGAGGAAGCATGCAAAGATGTGTAAAAGATTTGGCAGTTTACAGAAATAATGTTTTTATCACATTTTACTAAAGTGGTATTTTAGTAGATTCCTCTTAAGAATATTTTAAGATTATTCTCAAGCTACTAAACAAGCAAACCTAGTATGTTTTAAAAGCTGGTGTCTGTTCAGTACCATACCTTACTATTCCAGTCATTGAAATAAGCAAGAAACCCCACACACTCCAAAATAAAATATGCTGCAGTTCCCTTAAGGGTCCAGGAAGAACATAATACTTTTTTTTCATTGCTGCTTCTGGAATGTTGCTGTTTCTTAAATATCTAAAAGAGGCAAATTCAACATAGTGCGCAGCACAAATTCTTTTGAAGAGTGCATGCCTTGTGTAGCATTCCCCTTCTGTCTTAGCATGCAAACACAACCTCAGGGTTTACCATATTTGGGTGTGTGTATCATTGGGGATTTTTTTTCCAAATCTGCACTGTGGGAAATGGCAAGGCTGATACTCTAAATTGAGGATGACTGTTTAGTAAAAACCTCTGATATAACAAGTTTTAGCTTTTGATGAAACCATTTTTCTTTTGTATAACTTCTCTTTGTCATGTCAACTTTCTCAGTCTTCCCAAAGAAAAGAGTTGAAGACCAGATTGTTACTGTAGGAGTTGCACAGGAAGCTGTAATTTGAATGTGCTGTAGGCTGTTTTGTTTTCTCTGAGGAAGTTAAAACAAAAAAAAATTGAATTTGGGCATAACTAAAAATAATCAAGCTAATAGATAAGTATTTCTTACTCTTTTTTTTTTTTTTTTTTTTTTTTTTTTTAAGAAAAACTATAGCATCACATGCTTGATGTCAAGTCAGGCTGGAATGCCAAAATATGCTTTTATTCTGTAAATTCATTGTCCTCAGTGACTGGGCTGTTTTGAATTGCTTGTAATGGGATCCAGCTTTATTAATACAAACTGGGAGTGTGAAAGGGTCTGGTCTTATTTCCTTCCTCCTTGTCATGCCATGCAGTTCTAGATGCAGCTACTTAAACCAAATTTGGCTTTTGCAGCACCGCTCTAAATGTTCCCTCATGACACTATCTGTTCACATACTCCGTGCTTTATGCCAATTTGCAAGCTAGGTGTTGCCTTCGGTATACAGGAGCACATAGATTTTGGGAAAAAAGGATAAACTTGGCAGTACTGTAAGAACTTTGTGTGAATGGACTTTTAATTCTGGGGATTAAAGAAGAGAGATTGTGGGATTTTCTCTAGTTGTAGACATGAGCATTGTCTCATTTTAAATGCAGAGCTTCTAATACTGTATGCAGAATGAAGATAATATAAAAAAGTTACTGCTCTTCAAAGTATTTATTTATTTTTGTCTAGTGTACAGACTCAAACTATGATTTCAGTTTCCTGACATGAGTTCAAATGATGCCTGTTTTTTAGTAAATACTATGGCAAATGGATAGTTGAGCTTCTTACTCATTTTTCCCCCCCTCTCTTTCCTAGTTCTACTCGGTTAATGTAGACTACAGTAGACTGAAAAAGGACCGTCCTGACTTCTGAACAACACAGTCATCTCCATAAGCTGCACAGAAAGGTCTTCCGGAAGCCGTCCGCACAATTGTCATGCTTAATCATCCAGGAAATAATCAAATGTGCCTCACGCTGCACTTGGTCATGTGTTTGAAAGTGTTTTGATGAGGCTTAATAAATGTCTGAAACTTGACGTGTCTACTCTTTACTCCAATTTTGCAAAATGAGAATATCCTCCTATTAACAGTTTGTTCTATGATCAGTCAAATAGTAAGCAAAAGCCAGTTCATGTTTCCTCAACAAGAAAGCAAAGTTGACTTGATGGGCTTTACACTCAGTCCATTGACTTCAGAGAAATAATTGGATGTTCATGCAGTATAACAAACGGCAAGAACTTGAAAGCCAGTATTTATATGTGTGTGTATATATATTATTTTTTTTAATTGCACCTAAATTTTTCTACTTGCCACTTTAAGAAGTTTTGGTAGCAGACAAGTCAATGCTAACAAGTCATTGTCCAGCAGAGAGGCAACAGATGTTGCCATATGTTGCTGGAGGGAAGGGGGGAAAAAAAAAAAAGGCCAAGTTGAATGCAAAAGGTTTTGTTTCTTTTCTTTCTTTCTTTTTTTTCTTTTTAAGTCATAAGCAGTTTGTTAATAAACAAGAAGACGATCTTAAATATTTAAAAAATAAAATTCTAGGAATATATTCAAGATTTCCTGTGGATCACACTTTTAAGGAAGGAAAGCACACAGTAAGCAGAACAGGGTACAGGATTTGAGAAATAACTAGATTTCCATGTGAGAACAAAAATATCTTTCAGGAAGGGCAATTTCTCATACTTCAGTACTTGGCTGAGTCTTGCTATAGGAAGACAATGTCTTTGCAAGTCTGTAACTTATGGCAGGTTCTTCTTTGTGCTTTTCTGTGAACATCTGGTATTTCCTTGGGTAAGGGATTTAATACTGGACTATCTGACAGAGTACAGCTGTTCCTGTCTTGATAGATTTCAGTCCACTTAAAGTGGACTCAGGATGTAGATAACCATAGCTGCTGTTATAAATAATAAGGATAGATTCAAAGAAACTGAGTAGCAAGAATTTTTGTTGGAGAATAAAAACTATTCTGTGGTCATTGACTGCAAAATAACGTATTTGCAAAGACTTCATATTTTATATGGAAAATTCTTACAGGTCAATTGGATGGGGTTTATTTGGTAGTTCAGATTACCTTCCTTTTTGTTATATACCAAAATGGTGGATTTAGTTCCAGTTTTCACTTGCTGGTTTGAGAGGCTCTCATGGAGTCTGAAGAAGAAAATGAGTGTTATGACAGAGATGATGTTTACAGTGGTGGGCAAAGTCTGTAAGCGTCCTTGGGGACTATGGTTGCTATCTGAATCCAAATATTTTTAGGAAGTAGAACATTCTGTTGCAACACTTTTCATTTTCAAAAGTAGGTCGTGTAAAAATGGAAAGTGTTATAACTTGCTAGTTGGTAGTCCTTTTGGATTTTACTGATGTTATCGTCATCTTCAAATGCAGATCATTTCTCTGGACGTTAAGACAGACCAATATCCAGGACATAAACCTGATTCTTGGTAAGGTGAGACAAGGTTGTTGCTTTTGGTCACAGCTGAAGAGGGTATAGGCTTATGTCTTCCTTAATAAAGGCACTTAAGATAAAATAAATAGTCTGCCCTTGATGTATTTCAAAATATATTTAGCAAGTACTTAATCTATTTAAAGCTTTAACTATGGCTTGACTAGAAAACAAGGCAATTCATTCAATGCTACTTCCTCTTTACTCATAGCAGCATACTTGCTGAAAATACGCAAAACTTTTAAGTCTTTTAAGTTAAAACCATCATATTTCATTCTAAAGGCCATTATCTTGAGGGGAGACTTGCTCCTTTTGGCGGTATGTTTCTGTCCTATATTAAATGGTAACAGACTGTAGTCACTGTAACCTGACAAAGTTAAAACTAATAAATGTCATAAGAATTTTGTTTCTTTTTCAATCTTTAATGCTTGAAATATTCAGTAATTGAAAAATATTACATGATTTCCAAAAAGAAACAAGTCAAATGAAGAATGCTGTGTATTTTATGTGAACTAGCAGCTCAACCAATAACATATTATTTTCATACAAACATAGTATGCTATTTTCTGGTTCCATGGGACTAATTTCTCACTGCAGCTGTTTTTCTTACGGTTGAACCCTCACACCTATAGAGACCTTAGGCCACACTACTTACTCTAAGTGCTGTCTTAAATTATTGTGTGGGCAGAAGTTAAGCACTTGCTTAAATCTTCAGCTTTGGGACATAGAAACATTGAAATTCATCAACTCTATTGGTAGTATGACAGTGTGTGTTCTTAAAATCCCTGAAACAAAAGTTCGACAATTTTTGATATTTTATAATTAACTTATGGGTTGATAGATCTATCCTAGTAACTCAGTTCTGTGATCTGTTACTATTTCCTCAGTAGTTTGGAGGTTTTTTTATGTTGGTGGTTTTTTTTTTTTTTTTAAAACATACAAATGCACTTTGTTAGTCCCCAGTTCCTTTTTTTGTTATTTCATACATTGTTTTTACTCCTAAAATTCCAGTCCTGCAAGGCCTTAAATTCTGCTTACCTTTTTCCACTGTGAGTTTTCATTAGGGACAAAGGAACCATTTATTCCATGTAAAACCAAAGCATGTGCTCGGCCCTAGTTTATAACTGCTTGGTAGTGGTCTATCAGTATCCAGTACATTTCTTTGCATTTTTGTAGTGTACTGTTTCTGAAAGAGAGCTGTTTTCACAGCTTTGCAATATTGTATCTGTATTAAAATATTCAGCCATAATCTTTATAGCTTCTCCTTTAAAGTCATCTTCTACCTCTTTCTTCTTCGTGAAGTCAAAGACGGTATTCCCTGAAGACCGCATGAAGAAATGATTGCAGTTTGGATTTTCAGGATTCTAGCTTCTAATGTTCATCTTTGGCTATTAACTTTTATGAAACATCTAAATCCCATCATTAATAGGAGAACTAAGGTCCTTCATTAACACCATGGCATGTAATTTTGCTTGAGCAGATGTGGTGTTATCTGAAAGAGACTGATACTTTGCTGTCTTATGTTTGACTAAGATGGATACAGCTGCTACGTTCCAGTTTGTGGCAGATTTTTTTGGAATGATCAGCATAGGCCCGGCCTGCATGTCTTGTTAATGAGCCACGTACAGAAGATTTGTCTGTTATTTTTACAATACAGCATTGTGCCTGCCACTGTCAGATTTCTGTTAATGCAGTTATTCTGTGCCTCCTTATCAGTGATCCTGATACGCAGCAGGGTGATCAAATCTGAAATTAATTCTGCCCAGCTAGGATAGAAAGAATTACAGGTTTCCATGACACATGAACATGTATTCCATGCAGCATGTTGTAATGTATTTTCTTTGGTTGTATTTTTAGTATAGCCAGTAAGTAGGATTTATGTTATTTGCCTGCAGTAAGGAAAATTCCTTGTAAGTATAAAGTATCTAAATGCCTCTAAGAAATTAGAAGGCTGTTCCTGATATTAAAAGAATAATTTAAATTTTGCATAGGATTTCTAGCCAAATCTCATCTGAGGAAATATATTTCAGATCTGTTTTCAAGCTCTGCTTTACCTTTAAAGATAGTTTGGTGTGTGACTATTGAATGACCTTTAAAACTAAGCACATGTGTGTTTCATGCTGATTGGACTGTAATACTTTGTCAGAAAGAAAGGTTGAAAAGTTATTACAGGAATTTTAAAAAGGTATTTAGAACAGAAAATGAGTTATTGAAAAAAATTAGATAGGTTCAAGTGCACACAGTTACTGTTTCTACTCATTGGCCAGCCTTACTATGAAAGCAACTGTATAAGCTAGAAAACCCTTTGTCTAGGACCAAGTGAAGAACAGCAGGTCTATGAGAACTCAAAAAAATAGATGTTCACTTGCATCATTGCCACAGTAGGTTTTTTATATTACTTCATAGAAAAGCTTACTCTTCAGTCCCCTCTTTTGAGATCTGGAAGTTGGTTGACTTCATGATTTCATGATCCATCCACTTTTCCTTAGAAGTGGTCTTGGCATCAGTATTTAGTCATAATAAGTCTCTGTGAAGCTCAAATCATTTCATCTCTTCTGATCTGTAAGCTTCTTAAGAGTGTCTCTGGATACCACTATGGTGAAGTGTTTCCCAAATGTGTGTTAATTCTGGTACCATCCAGCTTGGATGAACTTTTGGGTTCTTTTAATCATTTCAAAATATTATCATCTATGGTTGGTAAGGCTTAATGCTTTCTTGGTAAGAATGACATGAGCCACTACAATGCAAGAAAATACATACCCCTTCCATTCTTGAGAAGCAAATCTATTTCTAGCATCCAGAGTAACATTTATCTAAACCGGAAAAGTATTCTACATTTTTCTCTTTTTTTAAAGTTTCATGTAAATGAAACTAAAAAGTAATTTTTAGACTTTCTAAGCTAATGTTATTCTCACAGTTACAAGCTGAAGAACCTATGAGATCACTACACTTGGACTTGCTGGTTTTTTTTCTATTTCCTTTTTAGTCAGAATCAGTATTACTTTAGGTAATGTGAAGTAAGAACTTAAGTATGCAAGTCAAGACAAGAACAATGCGTTCAAACTTTTGATAGTTTGCTATCAGCATTTACCTGACATTCATTTGCTACTAGAACTGATACAAGACTGGCATGTGGAACTCCTGCAAGAGACAGCAAGTTCTGAAGATGATCAGAAAATAATTTATTAACACATGGCAATGCATACATTACAAAAGAGAATAGAAATTCTGCTGGTAATATTCATGACTATTGGCAATGCTTTATAACTTAGACACCTCAATATTTCTAGGGTCATTAATTTGAATTACTTTGGACAAAATAATGCACTATGCCATTTACAGTTCATCACTATAATGTAAAGACAACTTTTTTAGTAGAACTGCACAAGGCATAATCCAATAAACAAATTTATAGACTTGTTGTTTCACATTGGAAGCAAACTAACTATGAACATGAAATGTTTTCTAATTTTAGTTTCCCTACTGCAGGGAAATGAAACAAACTGCTGAGAAGGTAATGAAAACAGATTACTTAATGGTGAAAAATCTGAGTGCCATTCTTTCTCTACCAGTGGTGCCACTGCTGGAATTTAATGGGGTGGCACCAGTGTGTCTGAATGAAGATTTTGGTCCTAACTGTTTAAAAATAGGGTTGAATCTAATAAGATTTCCTCAGTACTGATAACATTTTTTCTTTTTGCTAGACTGAGAGCAGGAAAATAGCATAACTCATTATCAACATGAAGAAAACAGAATTTCATCCCAATTTCAGAATTCCTACTGTAGTACCACTTACATCTCATGATAGTCTATGGGATTTTGATAGAGTGTTAAGGGGATAATTTGCTTCAGATGTTGTTCTTATCTTCATGATGTGTCAAACATTTAAATTCCTTGTATTTTCGAAGCCTGGGGGAAGAAATTCATCCCTGCAACAGAGACAATGTGCTTAAAATGACCAGGGATCATTGAAGTGGTTTTCTGCATGTGGAAATCATATCTCTCCCTCCCCTTTATAAAAGCCCAGGTAAATTCAGCAATTATTCCAGAAAAAAAGGAGTAATATACATGTGACAGAATAGGCAGATGAAGCTGCATCAGTTTTTACATCAATGACAGCAAGTTCTTGGTTTTAGTGCAGGAGCTTTCTCTGTTTATGTCCATCAATTTCTACATGTATTTGCAAATGCAGAAGTTGCTTATTACACATACCGTGACTGCTTGGCCTATTAGGATACAGTGAGAATTAGAATGCTGAGAGTAAAAACAACAGCATGACATTCCAATGGGTTTAATTTATTACTCAAAATAAAAAAGCAGTAGCAGAATAACACCCTGTTCTGAATTTAGACTACTAATGACAAGTTTGTATTAGTGCAATAGTGTTAAATAAAACCAAAACCAAGTTTATGATTAATTTTGAAAATAGCACTCTTTCTTTCTACATAGCCTCATAATGGCATTCTTTAAAGATTAACTTACTTTGAAAACATTCAAATAATATAAAATGTATATATGAATCATGTCTGAACTGTATGTATTTTAATTTGATATGCTTTCTCTTAATGATTTCAGTGTCAGAAACTGTTTATATTGGTTTAAGATCGTAGTATTTTATATCTCACCCTACATTATTGTACCTGAACAAAACTTGCCTCTCACCTTCAAACAGGAAAAGGGTTTCAGAAGATCTTCCATCTTAAATCTAATTTTATTTTTATGTATGAAAATTAAATGCCTGCATCACTGGAAGCAGTTGTTCACCAAATTGTTATTCAGCATCGGAGAAGGGACCCCATCTCTTTTCCTGTAATGCAGAGTAACAAAGTAAGTGGTTGAATATATCTCTCCCTAAAACAAGGGGAAACAAAATTTCCAGGAACTGTTTTATGCTGGTGGCACAACATCTAAATATGAAAGAACTTTTTTGCATGGATGGATGGACAGGTAGTGAAGAACCACCACCCGAGCTTCTCTTTATCCAGGGCCCTGGCAATTGTTTGCTTTCATCAATCCCCGGCAGAGGGGAATAAGGTCAGGAGTTGACTAATAGCCCAGGCTACAACAGCTGTGTGTTTAAAGGTGATCTAGACTGCCATGCAGTATTTACATGGTGAGGATAAAGAAGGTGACTCAAACCTTACCTGTTCCCCATATCAAATCAAATCTTTCACAGCTGGCCTGGTAGCTGGAGTAAAGATTAGTCAAGTTTTTAGAAATTCTACAATTTAATAACGTGAGCTTGAGCTGATAATGAATACAGCACAATGCACAAAATTAAAATGGGATCCTCAAATTCAGAGAATATTGCCAAAGAAATATTTCCACCACAGAGCATAGCATGCAGTGGTCAGGCAGGTAGATATGATTTATATTGTACATTGCAATAGACCTCCTAATCCTGAAGCCTAGGTGCTTGCCCCAGCAGTCAAATGAGTCATGTAGCTGCATTCACCAGCTCATGGAGCTTAAACAGCATGCTTCAGAAACAGTGGAGCAATTCCGGATGAAGCTTAATAGTCCATTATCTACCTGTGTGCACATCAAACGCAAAATAAACAGTCCAGTAGTATATATGAAATTCTACTTGGATGTATTTTGCTGTGTTTCTCAGTCATTACAGAGAGCTTTTATGGGAAAGAATAATGAGCTTTTTGAGACCCCAGAAAGAGAGATTTGTTACATCCAAAGCAAGGAGAATGGAGAGACAGAAACAAGTGGCCTACTCACTCAGGCATAGGAAAGCAGAGGATGTAAAATGTGCAGTGGACGTGTAATGAATTCCTCCATTACAAATTATTGTCACAGGGAAATGTTTTTGTACATGAATTTTGACATAGAAAAGTGGATGGAGTTTTTGTTTGTTTGTATGTTGCATTTATTGAAAATGAAAAAGCTCAGTGACAGCAGTATATAAATGTGTATAGATATGTTGCCTAAGGTCTCCATTTTTCTTGTCTTCAGTCTTTATTCTCTCATCCTTTCTTCAGCTAGATAGCCAGGGTTTCTGCTTACTAGCCTGAGAAATCCTCTTCACTCATATATCTTCTACTTGTCAGGAGCTTTCCTTCTGTTAGGCTATGCTATTTCCTGACATGCTAGAATCACTGGCTACTTTTGCGTTAAAAAGAAACAGCACCTTTTCCCATCAACATCTCATTACAGCTGTGACACCAGCTTTCTGAGTAAGCAGGAAAGTTAAGTGATCCAAGTAAAACTTTGTAGAATTTGCAATAGGAAACTGCCTTGATACAAAAATGTCTACCAACAAACTGAGAATCATTGGTGGAAGCCTGACCTCTCTGAAAAAGAAGTGGTATCACATCCTGGCCACAGCAGTATCTGAAAATGGGAATTCACTGTACTTTAAATAGCTAGAAGATTATTAGCTGTTTGAAGATTGTGTGAGTATATGATTTGGTACCTTAGAGCCAAAAACAGTTAGTGCCACATTCACAAAGAATATAATAAAATATATATTTGACTTAAAAGTGCATCTGTGAAGGACTCAAAGGTAGTTGTATTTTGTATTGTTTTGTTTTTTACTGAAAGACTGCTAATAGCAAGAAGAGATCTTTGTAGATTCAGAAGTGAGGTTGTCCTGGTTTCAGCTGGGATAGAGTTAATTGTCTTCCTAGTAGCTGGTACAGTGCTATGTTTTGAGTTCAGTATGTGAAGAATGTTGATAACACTGATGTCTTCAGTTGTTGCTCAGTAGTGTTTAGACTAATGTCAAGGATTTTTCAGCTTCTCATGCCCAGCCAGGGAGAAAGCTGGAGGGGCACAAGAAGTTGGCACAGGACACAGCCAGGGCAGCTGACCCAAATTGGCCAACGGTGTATTCCATACCATGTGATGTCACATCTAGTATAGAAACTGGGGGGAGTGGGGGCAGGGGATCGCCGCTCGGGGACTAGCTGGGTGTCAGTCGGCAGGTGGTGAGCAATTGCACTGCGCATCATTTGTACATTCCAATCCTTTTATTATTGCTGTTGTCATTTTATTAGTGTTATCATTATTAGTTTCTTCTCTTCTGTTCTATTAAACCGTTCTTATCTCAACCCACGGGTTTTACTTCTTTTCCTGATTTTCTCCACCATGCCACTGGGTGGGGGGGGAGTGAGTGAGCGGCTGCGTGGTGCTTAGTTGCTGGCTGGGGTTAAACCACGACAGAGGTATACAACATTACTGCTTCTAACCAGTCTTGTGCAATATTGTACAAGAACTGATACAAAACCTGTTGAATTTAAAAGAGAGTTCCCCATCAGCTACAGCAGGCTTTGTACTAAGAGCCTATTGACTATTTTAGGGTCAGGGAGGAAGGTAGGAGCATCCAGGGTGATATTTTCATGTCACTGTAGTCAAATGGAGTTTTGTGATTGCTTTGAATGAGACCAACATTTCCCTTTAGGATTGTATATTCAGTTGGGTAGACATAGTTCACAAAAGTTGCTTTACCAGTCCGAGGTGCCAGAGATGACTTTTAGAGCTACTTTGTATATTTACTATTTTGTATATGCATACGAACACATTTAACTTCAGCAAGGTCAGTTTTCATATGATTTTTTGACTCAGCGACATTAATTCTGTAGAATGCATACTATTTTGGATTTTATCTCTGTTTCTTAAGCCAAATAAACTGCTTTTTTTAAGCAATCTTGACTATATTAATTTTCTTAGGACCAATTAGCGCATACAACTTCCAACAGAGAAGAAAAATTAACTTCTGATTTCTGGTGAGAGGTGTGCTTGGATGTTCTGGCTAACACCACCAGCTAAGGGACCATATGGTTTGCTTTCAAGTATGCCCTAAGCCTTAAGGAAACCTATCCAGCAAAATGCTGTACTCTGCAGCAGTACGACTTTGGGCAAACAAGCCTGTTTTTCCACACTAGTAGCAGTCTAGCCACATGAGCATAGCACACTGCATCCGCTCAGGCTAACAGAGCTACCTAACGCTACCGTAAGGCCATGGCTGCTCGTCTCCAGGCCAGCTTGTTAAGAGCTCTCTCGATTATTGCTGTGCAGCACTGCCCTCTGCCTTGTGAATTTATGCAGTCTAGAACATACTTAATGATTTTAAAGGACGAGACTGAAGGGTTTAGACTGTTTCTATGATGTTTTTTTTGATTGGAAGAAAAAAGAGCCATGGGAATTGTTTTTGCTTTTTGCATTTGCACAGTACAAAATACAAACAGAATGAAGAATGTACATTATAAATTACAAGTGATTTTTGTACAGCTGTGAGTATAAAATACTTTCTATTAAAGTGGGCACATATGCACACATAATACATGCCTTATATAGATACAGTATACACACATGAAATGTTTTTAATATTTGCACTTCAGGTGATATGTTACATATTAATATGGTGACAGGCATGCAGCCACTACAGAGCACTCATCTCCCATGGCATTTAAATGGCTTATGCTCTTCTCTCCTTCATGAGCATGGTGTGTCCTTTTACAGCTGAATCTGTATGGGGACATCAGTTCTTAGAAGAGAGGCAGTCACGCTGGGCAAGCAGCAGGCAGGATTTCTAGGGCTGAGCTCTGTGTCGCCAGGGTTGGAAGCGGGCCACTGAACGGTGCGCTGCACCAGCCGTCCAAGCCCTTCCAGCTGCACGTACATCTGTGCATCATTAGAGCAGCCGAGGCTACTGCAGTCAGCCAGTGGCTGTCTGTGAACAGCTCTCTTACTATTTTACTGCCTGGAAAGGAAATTTTCTCTTTATCTTCTCTCCACTGGGTTCCCAGGTGTGTGAGGTGCTATGGTAGCTCATAATGCATACCAGGCCATAAGCCTATTTCTTAGCATGTTTTAATATGCCATGTTGGTATCCCAGCATGCTTGCAAAGCAAACCTTGCTGGTGTTCATATTTATTTCTCTGTTATTCCATAAAGATTATGATTTTCTAAGTAAAGGAGGGCTCTTTATCAACACTCTTTAAAACACAGCTTTGCTATTCTGTGGAAGTATCTTTCGCCTTGCTATAAAAGGTCCTTCCTTGAGGACTGATCTATTTCACACAAAATTTTGGTGTGTGGTGATGTTATGTTACAAATGACAGAGCTTTATTATGAAATCTTGGCTTCTTGCAGTTAATATTTACTATGAACACCTAATGCAGGCATAAGCTTGATTTAATCTATCCAAATTTTAAGTAGATTTTACTTAATAGTAAAAAGGCATCTATTGGGGTGTTTAAAAGTTTAACAAGTGTAATAAAAACAGGCATCATCATATTCAGTGCGTTTGTATGAGTTATTGTTGCCCTCATTTAAAATTGAAAGGGTTTGTACTGTGGCTAAAAATTAGAGGTAAAATCTTGGACGTACTGAATGCAATGAGAATTTACTGTTGATTTAAATAGAGCCAAGATTTCTTTTGGAGTTATTTAAAAATCATTAGTGGAAGCTTTTGCAAACTGAAGTAGTGTTTGCTTAATCCTTCTGTTTTCAGTGGAGAAACATATTTATGAAACATGCATGAGATGTCTGGTTCTTGGCAGGCAGCGTCCTGGCTGCTTTTTCTGCAAAGCATCTCAGCCTTGGCAAAATAGGAGTAACAAGCTTTAAACAGATTAATAGTTTATCTGATTCATTGATCATCTTGCTTTAGGATAGAGTTAAAACCATCAGAATCCTTTTCTTGATCTTACTTGGAAAGCATTCTCTGAGAAGTGGGAAAGCTGCATTTAGTGCAGATGTGCTATCACTGAAATTAATGCTTTTGGGTGTTACTGTGATTTACTTTTTATGTATTATTCTAGGGTAGGTAGCTAGCTCTATTTTTGCTGATAAGTTTATGTAGAATATATACATGATGATTTGTCTTGTGATATCTCTTGAATATAATAAAATATTCCAAAGAAGGATTTTGAAATATTGCTTATCATTATCTGTTTTTTTTGGTTGATTGGTTGGTTTCTTGTTTTTATATTCAGGGATATTGCCTGTTTAAGAAACAGTAACACATGCAGTCTAGAGGGAAATGACCAGTTGTGAGCATTTTTATTTTTTATATGATTTTTTTTATTTGGTAAGTATTCTCTGAATACTCTTGAGGTCCCTGAGATCAAAGAGTTAGAGGATACATCTCTTTTGTCAGCTGCTAAATTCTCCTGAAATTCCCTCCTTATTATGTAGCGTACTATGCAGTTTTAGAAATTCCACACTCCACCAGCAGCTATAAATCTTCATCCCTGTGTTTATTCTAATCTGATTATTCAAAGACTTGATTTTAAACATTTGCACTATGATAGCTCCAGGATCCAGTGCATACTCCTAATACTAGACTGGCCTTTCCCAAAGAATATGCAGTCTGAATAAATAAGATAGAAAGGAATTGGAGAAAGGGTACATGTTAATCTATAAATACAAAAATAAAAGTAACTATTTTGTACAACAGTACATAACAGTGCTTTTATTGAATGGATTGCTTCACTTTCATTTACTTTCATTTATTGGGCCTGCCATATGGCCGCACTGTTTCTTCACAGCCGGTGATATTATCTGCTTTTCTGTGCCAGTGTCCTAGCCCTTGAGGTTGTTTATCCCTGAAAAAAAGAGAAGATCAAACTTGTAATCCACTGCAGCAATAGTCTTCCAGACTCAATCAGATTTCTCGTTAATCTCCTCGACAAGCATGAGTGTAGCTTCCTCTGCCCGAAGAAAAGCTTAGAGTTCACCAAATCTCTGGTTCCCAGCATAGCTGGTTATAGTTCTCACTTTTGAACCCTGAGAGCTGAAAACACCAAGCTGGTCCAATTTATTTTTAACACTGGAACTGATAAACATTTGTAAAATTACCTCAACCCTAAACTCAGCAATGTGGCCACACCGGGGATAAAAAGAGAGGAAAGGTACATTCAATCAATTTATATACAGACCAGCGTGGTGAAGGGAAGACGAAAAAAGGGAAGAAACCAGTAAGTATTTTATTGTTTTGTACTTGATTTTAAGCAGTTTCAGAATTACCAGACAACCAAAATCCAACAGACAGCACAGAGGTTGAACAAGGTTTCTAGGCCGGTGGAGGAAAAAAAAGGGATGCTATTTAAGAAACTGGGACAGTGCAGACCACTTTCATGTGAAGGCTAGGCTCACCACAAACCCTATCCAGTGCTAAGTCCTGTCTGATGTGTGTCATATACACCATGCCCTGTACACATGTATCTCCATAAGACCCACATGTCCTATAGGTTAGTCATGATGCAAAGTAAGTGCAGATGTGCCTAGAATCATTCAGACATGACCCCTATTCCTTTTTTTTCTGATTCTGTGAAGCATAATCAAGTTTCAGGCAACGATGGCTCATTTCATTTCTTTATGAATCCATTAACACTCAAAATGGCCAGTCCTCTGAAAGTACTGAAGAGAATGGAAGAAAACATGGACATCTCTGTCAAGATGTCACTGTCTGTCAAACTGAAACCTAACCACATAATTCAAGAGAAAGGTTTGCATGTAGCTAGAATTCTTGTCTCCCTGTCTCATTAAGTGGGATTAACTACTGGTAGTGGAACTAATGAGGGAACCCAAAGTTGAATACTTTATAAAATAAATCTAAAGAATTGACCTAATAAAATGGAAGGTCAAATGAGAGCAAACATTTTGTTAGCCAGAGATATGTGACCATACAGCCATCATCCCATATCAGGGACTACATTAATATATACCCCCAAAATTCTTACAGACTCACTTCTCCTGTGTTGCATTATTTCCTATCCTGAGCAAGTCCTTCTGTGAGGAAAAAAAAAAACTATTATAAGTAGTTCAGCACAAAATGTTCAGTCACTAACAGGAACTTCATTTTCCTTCTGAGCATTGTTACATTATAGAGCAATGTGGTTACTATTGCAGAAAAATTAAAAAACATGGTCCTTGAATATGAAGTTGTATACAAGTCCTCTGGCTAAGAAAAAGATTCAAAACATTTCCTGTAGCATCTGTACCATCTACTGGGTATAAACTGGAGTAGCTAATAAATTGTGGGAAAAGCTGAGAATCATTTGTCAAGGGTCCAACAGAAATAGGAAGTTGATTATTTTTCCATTAGCCTTATGTACCTTAACCAAGGTACATAAAAACAAAGTCACTGTAAGAAATCCCAAAACTTGGTAATTGCATGCAGATAGTCTTTGCCCTCACCCACTGTTAAAAGGGGTAACTAAGAAGAAAACAGCAGGATAAGAAGTGCTTTTGGATACCTGGCCAGGCTCAAGGGCTTGCTTTCCATCTCCTGTGGCTGCTAAGGTGGGGAAGAAAAAAATACGATAAATTTTTTTTCAATGACTCTTTCTCTTTGTGAGAGAAACGGAAAAACTGAAAGCTGCTTGGTGAGTTTTTAGTCCTTTAAGTGAAACCCCAAGGAATCATATACTGAATTTTAATTAAGCGGTGCTTTTAGGTATACTTCTTCCTGATAAACTTAAGAACACTGGTTTAAAGGAATATAAAACTTAAACATTTGAGAATTTCTTTTGGTATTTTAAAGCATTCCTTTTTATGTCATGCACAAGACAAAACAGGAACTAAGATAACCTTAGCACACAAGCTTATAAAATTGTCAGCAATGTGTTGTTTTAAATGTGATTCAACACAAAATAGTTAGATACTAAAAATAATTGTGGTTTTTTTTAAATAGTAGCTGCACTAAAACGTAACCAATGATTATAAGTCAATTTATTAACACAATGATTTTGGTTCTTTTTAGTTTCCAGCACTTATTGATATTTATTACTTGACTATGAGTATACTGTGACCATTATCTGCCTGGGTCAGTTTTTGTGTGTATACATTAGCACCGTTCAGTTCACTATAAGCTCATGTAGTTCTGTGTGGCTCAATAAAATATTACTTGGCTTAAAATACTAAAACTGGCTGATCTACTAAATACCTCCAAGGTCAGTGGAATCAGTGAAAGGAATTATCTTTATTAATTTCCATTTTGATAGCATTTATGAAAATGGCAAATGTATTCTGTTAACTTTCAATTTAGAATGCTATCATGATAGAAAATGTATATAGATATATTGCTATTAATGAATATAGTGTGTATACAACATTTGAGATCCTGGTCATGTGCAGGTAGCTGAGGTTCAGATGAGCCTCTGTTCTAGAAATGGATGGAGCTAGTAGCATATTGTCTAAAGGGGGAGCATGTCCTTAAATGAAACAAGTTGTTACCTATTTAATATGAAAAGTTATTTTCCTTTTCTAACTTAGGTACTTGGATTAACACATTAAGACATTGGTTCTGCCTTGGTACAATTTCTTTCCGCTGCCAACTACAGCAAATGCTTACGCTGCCCAGATGATACTCTCAGAGCTTCCTTTTGTTAAGCCTAACACAGATCCAGAGGAAACAGTGTTCTGTTAAGGGTCAGCGTAAAAGGTTCAGAGATGCTGTAAAGCCCTAAAAGGCTCCTGTATCACAGCTTATAACCCAGCGGGAAGAGGCGCGTCCTTCCAGCATGAAGTGCGGCAGAGAAGGACTGAGAACGTGCAGCCTAAAAATGGGGTGATGAGTGACCTAAGGAGCCCAGTGATCTCCAGCAACTTAGGTGCACTTACACTATAAAAAGGATTGTAATCTTTATTCATTTAAAAGGATTTGATTAACTCAAATTAGCTAACTTGCACTGAAACATTGGGAATTTTTACTTAGAGATCAGAGCATGCATTAAAATCTATAGTGAAGCTACTGTTTCCACTTACATTTCTGACCAAATTAAAGCACAGTTGCTTTGTCTTCAGTGCAATTTCACCAGTGCTACTACTGTAGGTTTGAATTGTCCTCGGAATATTTTGAATAACCACCTAATTAGGCCAAGATGGCCAACTTTGAACTTAAAAATATAAGCTTATTTTTTATAAAATAAAGCATTTCTCTTCCTGTGAGCTAAATGCTTAGAAATTACTTTAAGAACTGACCAGGGCAGACTAGAAATAGAGCAAATTTAGCTGCCTATCAAGAAAAAAAAGAAACATTTCACAGTGTTTGAACCCACTTTAACACAGAAAATTATATGTTTTCAGGTTGTCACATTCTGAGGCATGTAATTCTGTGGTAACACATTTTACTGCATTTAATGTGTAAACTGAGCAAAACCACTTTGGTAGTAGTGCTGAACTGGTAGGTGATTTGGGAAATAATTTAATCAGTGAGAAACAAAATGAGTAGAAATGGAAATAAGTGTCAGAATGAAACTAACTCAGAAGGAAACACTATAGTTCATATATAAACTCCTCTTTTTAGTGACTGCTGTGGAGCTAAACTGAGTTTTGTAGCTATCCATCTGCACCAATTAGAGCATCCTCCTACCAAAGCTCTTACCAAATTACATCAGCACTTTTGATAGAAGACCGTTGAGGGCCTTTTAACTAATTTGTAAAAAATTTGTCTCAAGATGAAAAATTGCAGAAAATTTAAGTCCAAAAGCAATACTTTCTCTTTGTTAGGGTTTTTATTTATTTAAATGACAAATACAGAAGAAGAGGAGGGAAGTCAGCTACTTTAAAATTAGGTGAATTACAAAAATATATGTGGAGAGCTTTATTGCCTAAAGTGACATTTTTTCTGCTTCTATAACCAGGAGGATTATTTAAGAATTATAAATATATTGCATGAAGAGAGAAATAACTGAGATAACAATGTAATCCAACTTAAGATATGTAAAACTGCATGCACAGCTTCACTTATACGACTAGCCTCTCTGAAACCAAAACGTTCACCCTTATATCAATAGAAAAGTCTTTTGCTTTGGTATGTTTTCACAGGATCAAACCCTCTAAGTCTAGCTACTGTGTAGCTAGTTCCAGCTACAAATTTAATGTGACTTTGACAAAAAATGTCTTTTACCATGAAGCATGATGAAGCCCATGAATCCTATCATTCACTCTATAAATCCCAGCGGCAAATCAGCAGCACCCCAAGTATTTGCAGAAGTTTGTGGTGAATTACAGGTTAGGGAACATGATTATTGAGTATGGAGACATTGAAATGGTGTGGAACTCACTCTTGTTATTTACCTAAACTTGTCTTCTCTAACTGCCTATCATTTTACCCTCCAGAAGACATGGACTTTAAACATTTTGTGTCACATGCTATGGCTATTTTAAAAGCTGATGTTAATAAGATGCCTTCCTAGGAAAGCTCAGAAAACAAAGGATACAGGATTTGTTTGGGTGATAATGCATTGTGCAGTTTTTTCTGCTTCTAGATGCCTGGGCAGTTGACCAAGAAAAGTTACTTCGACTGCACTCTCTCCCAGCTACTTCACTTGTGAAATTCAGTTCTGTCATTCAGTGGCACATGAAGCTGTGCTTGCTCGGCATCCCAGACAAGTCAGTCCTGTTCTGTGCAAAGCTTTCTGGAGTAGCAACACTTTGGAGCTTGTGATACTTTCAGTAGAGAGCAGAGACCTGAGCAAACACCAGCACAGCAGTCATGGTCTTCTTCCATAGTTGGGGTTTCCTCAATGCCATACGCATCCCTCTTCCACTGAGAAATCCCAGCAGCCTTCCTGTTCTCCACTTCTGAAGGCTTCCAGCAGATAGCTACAGGTTTCTTGGGAAGTATCTGCAGTTGGGCTATTAGAGAGAGATGTTAGGGACAAGAGTAAGCAGAGATGAGGAGAAAAGAACATGGACACTTGCTAGTTCTGTGTGTTGGGGTCCACACTACTCCTTTACGTGATGCAGTCAAATGTGTGCATCTTGCTGCAGAATTCACATTCCCCTGCATACAAAATTTCTGATTCCAGACTTCCTAGGGGCTATGGTCCTTTCTTCCCTTAGTTAGCATAGTAAAGGCTGCTGTTTATTTGTTAATTTTTGTATACTGTGCAAATCACCCCTGATATGTTCTTTTTGTTATTATTTCCTTTTTTCAAGCCACACTGAAAATTAGTACTTTTTCTCCACCACATTTTCCATTCCCGTCACTAAAATGCATTGGAACATTAAGATAAATACTGTATTTTCAGAACTAGTTCGCCAATTTTCATTTTTCCTTTGTTATTTTTCTATCATCTCCTCAAAGTTCAAGGTGTATGTGTGTGTGTTTGTGTATATATATATATAAATTCGAGAACTGACTATAATACCACAATGGCAAATACTTAAGCAATAGCTTATAAGAGCTCTAAAATACTTGTAATTATCTATAAGCAACAGAAAACAAAAAAGAGCTTAACCAGTTCTACAGCACCAATACAGTAAACAGCACTACTGTGGGAATTATTTGTCATGGCTGACAGGAGACATCAAAGGAATATTTGAGGGGAGGACAAAATAAAATTCCTTGATGAATTATTCTTTATTTTATGAGAAACTATCATAAAATTCTGGTGAGGCACGATGGTATTATTAGTTCAATTGTTTTAATTTATTTGACTCTAACCATTGTAGTCATTAATGTTTAATGGTTCCACTTAAATTTTCAAAGCTTAGCATGCGGTAGAGTCTCACTAATCTTGTTAAAGTCAATGATGAGAGCAGTGTTTCTAAATCCCAAGCAACTACTTGGAAGTTTAGCAGTTATGTCAGAAATCCTCAGTTTTTGGTAATGAGGATGATTGTACTGGAGCACATTAGGGAGACAGTGGTAGCTTCATAGCAAATTTCAGCACTTTGGAAGGAGGAAAGGAAATAAGTCAGAATTGCAACATACAGAAGAAATCCAGGGTTCTATATAAGTAGATAGACATTCCATATGTATTGACATTAAAGCCACATAAGAAATGGTATAATAATTTGAAAAAAACATTTAATATGCAATGCTGTATATTTTCTCAGTCCTTCTCCAGCTATTCCATCTCCTTAGAAATTATTATACTATTTATTTAGCTCTTAAATAACATGAAGCAGCTATAAGAGTAATAGTAGTAATACTAATAATAAGCAAACAAACTTGCTACACAAAAGATTTCTCCTTTTTCTCTCAAATGTAGTATTTCTCTCAAAAGATTTGCATGTCAAACAATAGGATCAGCCAGACTCTCTCTCTGTTAAGATTGTTGCAAGGAACTAGGGAGAAGGAGGTGTGGGAAAGATTGCAGTCAGAAGCTCTGCAGTGAGGCAAGGAGATGGAGAATTAGTTTCTGCGAAAATAACATCTTCCTTTCTCTAATACAATTCTCTGGTCACTGTTAGAAATTACTTTTTCTGTGACTCTGAAAGTAGCCCATTAAAGTCCACTTATTCCAGGAGCAATTTGTTTGTTTGCTATATGTTAGTAATAAATATTCATATTTAAATAAAAAACTCCCTAACATTTTTGTACTATCAAGTACATGAATAAACAAAATAAAAGCAAGTTATTTTGTGGGTAGTAGAATTATTAATGCCTCATTGCCTACAGATTTTAATGTTGTCCCCTAACTCTTCCAAGAGAAGTAAGCCCAAGTTTTCCATCATCTCATGACATCCACCAGAAGCACGTGCTGTGGCTAGCCAGGGTGCTAGACACATGCTTGCATGGTCATTTGGCTGATTCCAACCACAGTCAACAACTTCTGAATTTCTGTCTCCCTTTACATCAGGGGTGCATATTTGGGTCTTCTCCTTCCAGTTGCCAGTTTTCACGAAGCTTGTAGTAACCTAATCAATGTAGAAACTTAAACCACTGTCTTCTGTTGTGCAAAAGTGGATCAACAGATTTACACATTGATAGGGAAGAAGAGATGGGCAGATATAGAAACAGAGTCTTAATTTATTTTGCATAAGAAACCTTAATTTCCTTTCAAAAGCTGATTAGAAAAGAAAGCACAATCAATTACCAGATAGGTTTTATTTATTTTGCCACAGTTTAAGTTTAATCAATCACGATGGCACTTCTTAGGCATTGTAAACATATCAAAATATTTCTTAGCAGTGGGGAGAAACTACTAGATATGGATTATAAAGCGGGAATAGTATTAGAAGCCTATTGCTGTGTGAAATTGGCTTTACTGGAGGATAACTCAATGTTTCACAGAGTTCTCTGCCCCAATGAACATTTACCTGGAACTGTGTGTGTCATTCATTCAGCTTTCAGGATTAGGTATAGCATTATACTGCTCATAATCTATTAGCTATTTTCCTGGAGACCCCTGATTCTAATTGCTGCCATATATGAGGCATCAGACCAATGAATTTGGAAGAGTTATATGTCAGAGAAAAATAGTTCCTACATGAGCAAAATGCTCTTTATTGGTTTCTGATGGCTCAGTACTACTGAGTGCTCTATTCCATGTCAATGTAGTACTGACATAATTATTCTTTTAATAATTTTAATTCCTTTACCAAAATATCAATGTTTAGGCTGTGCCCAAACTACAAATAGAGTTTTGTTGTTGTTGTTTTTCAGGGAATTTCTTTATTAATTTTTTGTATAAAGGTCTCCCCTTTCAATACAATGTAAAAAATACCCGTTGTGTAGTCTTGCAGGATGAAGAATTGCAAAATCTCATTCTCATGGCAGCACAGACCTTTTAATCCTCCTAACCTCCTCCTTCTTTCAAGAAATACTGAAAAACATTGGGAAAAACTGTAATTTAGATCTGTAGTATTTTGGATTTATTATATGGATCATGTGAAAATTTCTTCCTAGCCACTAAATTAGGATAAAATAAAACAAAGATGACTCTGTCAGCACTTCTACTACAACCAGGCTTCCAGATAGAGCACTGGGAACTCAGCACACAGAATAAGAAGAAAATAATGTAGACTCAGGAAGCTTGGCAAAATCAAGTCAAAGAACTTGATAATGTTATGGTCTGAATAGACTAATTAATCTAGATTAATTTATTAGCATTCACTGTCTTTAGTTCTTTATATTATAGTTTTCTTTTTTGCTGCTTTCCCACCAGTGCATTGCAGCCTTTGCCGTCTTTGACCTCCATATCCTGAGAACAACAGATGTTTCCTCTTCTCTGTAAAAGAATGTTGACAAAACCTGTCCAAAGGTGGGCCAAAAACCAATGAAGACTTTCTCTTCATTTCATTATTATCTAGATAAACCCTTGCACTGAGGGTAAGGACTCCATATGGAACATCTAAGGAAATAGGCTGAAAAAGCAGCAGCTTTGGTTGGCTGAGTTGCTCTGAGTTGCAAACGATAAGCCTCAAGTATTGCTGTTTGTCGATCACATCAGACAATGTTTATTTGCTTTTTCTGTAGCAATTGTTGTGTCTCTAGATAAAGGTCTGACAGGCTTCTAATAAGTCCATTTTCAGATGTAGGAGCCCTCAGCTAAAGGAGTAGTTGAAGTCAGCCAAGGAATGCTAAAATTTCATAGAATCATAGAATCATTTCGGTTGGAAAAGACCTTTAAGATCATTGAGTCCAACTGTAAACCTAATACTGCCGAGTCCCACTAAACCATGTCCCTAAGTGCCACATCGATATGTCTTTTAAATACCTCCAGGGATGGTGACTCAACCACTTCCCTGGGCAGCCTGTTCCAATGCTTGATAACCCTTTCAGTGAAGAAATTTTTCCTAATATCCAATCTAAACCTCCCCTGGTGCAACTTGAGGCCATTTCCTCTTGCCCTATCGCTTGTTACTTGGGATAAGAGACCAACACCCACCTCACTACAACCTCCTTTCAGGTAGTTGTAGAGAGCAATAAGGTCTCCCCTCTGCATCCTTTTCTCCAAACTAAACAACCCCAAACAGATAGCTGTTGTGTAGATGTATTATAAATTAATGTCACTTAAGTGATGGTCATATCAGTGCTGCTTGACATAGGCCTAGAAATCGAATTTCAAAATACCCTGCTCATTCCAGTGAGAAATTTCTGTGCGACCAAGGTGTAGGTGGTCACTGTGAGGTATTCATTGGACAGACATCATCTCCCAGGTGGCCACACACCATGTAAGTATTGATGGTGTGAATCCAGGTTTTGCAATAGGTCTAATGGAGTTGAACTACAATCATTGTGATATCTTCAGGGTATAGTACATATTTTTTGTAATAATTTGTATTTCTGTGTTTTGTTAAAATTCTTATAGCTATTTTAATCTAGCTTCTTCACTTTGTTAGGCACTTGGAAAGGTTTCTGAGAGCTGTATCTAGGATTCATCTTTGTACTGAAGGAGAAAGATGAGAAGATGGACTCATACAGGGTATAGCATACACAAACCCAGATGAAGAAAAGCAGTTCCACAATATTAACCTCAGGGCCTTTTGGAGAGTGATGAATGAACTCATTAATCAGCTTTTCTATTTTCTTCTGTAAGGTCTTGCAGTGGATTGATTGTGGTCAACAGTACAGCTTGAATAGATTTTCATAGATAACACTTATTTGTGACTAATAAATTATTAGTCATAAATATCTGTAATCATTGCAGTCTTTTATGAAGTTACAAACTTAGATTAAGAGAAACAACAGAGATGTGTGTAATAAAAATATAGCTGAAGGGGGACCTTGTGACTGCCTTTCTATACTCCTGCCAAGTTCAAGAAGGAATAACAGCTGGTGAGATTGTTAATATCTGAGAAAGGCTTATTTAGCAAAAATTTTTCCTTGTTTATGTGGGACTGGCAGCTTATCTTCTTGAGAAACGTTAGCATCAATCTCATCAATAAGAAGCTCATGTTTCTCCACTAGTTTTAGTCAGTCATGAAGGGTAGGGCTTCACAAACTTGTGTCATGATACCACAATCAGATTGGTTTTAACTCCCTAAGCACACTCATTAACTTAGTGACACTGGGTGAAATCCAAAGCCAAATTGAAGTTCAAATGGTGTACTTCTTACCTTCTGCTCCAACACCGTAAGCGCGAACATCACCTACAGTTAATCATCATAGATCTGATAAATTAACCAGGTGAAGATCTTCCTTTTATTTTTTCTGAACCTGGAACACAGTTCATAAATTTCTTTGCACTTCATTCTCTAGGGAAGTGTTGTGGTTTAACCCCAGCCAGCAACTAAACACCACGCAGCCGCTCGCTCACTCCCCCCCACCCAGTGGGATGGGGGAGAAAATTGGGAAGAGAAGCAAAACCCGTGGGTTGAGATAAGAACGGTTTAATAGAACAGAAGAGAAGAAACTAATAATGATAATGATAACACTAATAAAATGACAACAGCAATAATGAAAGGATTGGAATGTACAAATGATGCGCAGTGCAATTGCTCACCACCCGCCGACCGACACCCAGCCAGTCCCCGAGCGGCGATTCCCCACCCCCACTTCCCAGTTCCTATACTGGATGGGACGTCACATGGTATGGAATACACCATTGGCCAGTTTGGGTCAGCTGCCCTGGCTGTCTCCTGTGCCAACTTCTTGTGCCCCTCCAGCTTTCTTGGTGGCTGGGCATGAGAAGCTGAAAAATCCTTGACATTAGTCTAAACACTACTGAGCAACAACTGAAAACATCAGTGTTATCAACATTCTTCACATACTGAACTCAAAACATAGCACCGTACCAGCTACTAGGAAGACAGTTAACTCTATCCCAGCTGAAACCAGGACAGGAAGTCAAATTGTATTAATGATTGTTTGAAACAGAATCGTTGTACTCTTTTATGCTTTTCGTCAAGTATAGAGATACTGCCTGTGCAATATAAATGTGAAGTCTACTTAAAAATAAATAATAGAGAAACACTTGTTTGTATTGAAGCTTGTAGGAAGAAATAGTATTTTTTATTAGACTGTAATAAGTTGGAAAGAAACAGATATTTTCAAGCAAGTGCAAAGTTCAATAGCAGCTAAATATGCTGAAATACCTCAAGGCCATCATATTTCAACGAACAATTTTCAGCACAGAATCTGGCAACCTATGTTGATAACACTGTGTGTGCATGAGGCCTCCAGACTAACATACATACCATCACAAAACCGGCAGCCATCAAGGTATACTCAAAAACTGTGATGTGCAGGCCACATCCACAACACCATCTTTACTGTTACCCTTTCCCTACCTTTATCCAAAACATGTAGCTACAACTATTCATCCTTTTTCAGAGGGAGGAAGGGTTCATGCCCAGAAGATTTATAATCTATATAAAATACACTTGAGGGACAAGAAATGTCATTTAACGAGGACACTAACTCATCTTATTGCTCACGTGTTTATTGATAGCTAATATGAATGTTATTGCTTTTTGATACTCCTATGATAGGTAGGCTGGTGTTTATTGGTCTTCTAGAAGGAATAAGTCCACATATGGTGGCAAGGAAGGTATTTCACAAACTTAGAGAAACACGGGGCAGCTGTGAGACAAATTAACTTGGGAAGCATATAAGCGTTAAAGGCAGGAAAACTTCATATAAAATAAAAACAAAGATGAAAGTAAGAATGCAAAGTTTTACACAGAGACTCTCACAGATCTTGTAAGTGTTAATTAGTGTGAACAGATGTATGAATTGTTTCCCTTATTCTGAGTTCTTGTCCATATGATATTAAACATTTGGGCTTTAGTAGAAAATTATGGCTGCAATCACAATCATCAAAAGTAACTCTGGCAGGGGCAAACCTTGGGGCTGCATCCAGCCTGTGTTTGGAGTATTAAAGGAACAATTATCTTCAATTAATGTTTATGGTCCTTTCACCAAAATTCCATGCCCAACCACTAGCCAGTGGCTTGATGCAGTATAAACTCCTTTCTTTGGCAGGCTGAATGCAACATCCTTACTTTTTTTTAAAACTCACAAAGATCCTCCATGCTGACTCAAAAGAACCAACAGACTTAACTCTTTAATATGTCAATGAATCAATGCTAAATGGCTGTAGCATAGTCAAAATTTTCTATTTGTAGTGTTTCCCTTTCTTCTTCTCCAAGGTTATGATAGTAGTGCAAATCCTGTAAGCCATAAGGATATGCAAGATAAGTAATAAGTTGTATGGGCCAACAAAGGCAAGACTTGGCCTTGCCTTTGACAGAGGTTGTAAATTTGACAACATTGACCTAGACACAGGGGCACAGCTATTATTTAATTTAAGTACATCTCCTGAAAGCTCTACAGGAGACCACTGGCTAAAGCTGTTCTTTTCTGGCAAAGTCTTTGAAACAGGGCAGCACTGCAATTACTCTTTTAAAGGTAGTGTAAGGTGCAGCCAGACTGAAATTCACACTGAAGCTTGCAGTTTTGCAGAAACAAACCCAGAGACTTCATTTTAACATTATGATTGAGTTTATTCTGCACCAGTGAATACCATTACTCTAAGTATGCTTCCAAAATCCTGTTTATAGGCAAAACCATGGGGTGTTTTCAGCTGAAAAGCTCCAACGGAGGAAAAGGAGCTGCAGCAATCAAATAATGAAAAACCCAAATAGATATCTTGTTTATTCTTGTTATAATTGGTCCCCTGTAGTGTTGCTAATAAAATAAATGACAGCCAGAAAGCAAGTGAAATAACAGAACATCCACTCTTTTCTTTGCAGCTGCTTTCAGAAGGCCCTAGGCTTGAATGATGAATTGTTGCTAAGTGAGAAAAGAGTTTTCCTTTAAAACACCAAGCCTTCCTTTAAGCTTTTATCTGATATTCAGGCAGAAACATTATATGCAAGTTGTAAAGTAAAAAACTCATGTAAAGCACTAATATGTTTGTAGATCAGCAGAAAAATTGGACAAATATGTGAATACCCTACCTCTTATAACATGGAACAATTTACTTCCCTGTCATGTTTCAGGGCTGCTACTATGTGACTAGACTTAATTTAATTAATACAATGAATTGAATAGTGGGGATACCAGTAGAATTTCCTTCTATATGAGAAATATAACGTGCTTTTATCAGAGCTTCTTCTATATATATTTATATAAAGCTATTGAATAAAGAAATAAATAGAAATAAATCTGAATTATATGCAGATTTTCACCTTATACTCCTGGAGGAAACATAAGAATGGTTAGGAGTCTTGGATTACTTCTGATGTCTTAGAAATCTGGTGGTTACCTTGTTACTCTCTTTAAAAAACTTACTGAAATAAGGCTTCATGCAAAAAAGGGTGTTTTTTAGAAAACTTGTTATGAGCTTAAAGAATTGTTTGGCAAAATGAAAAATTAGTTGCTCAGACCATACATCCAGCAGACATTGACAAGTCTAATCTTTCTGATTATCTCTTCAATAAATCTTAATTTTAGAAGAAAACTGTCATTTCAAAGTCTTCTTTTTAGCTAGCAGAACAATAAAGAGGATGATGGAATTCCTGTTTCATAAATCACATTGCAGAACATATATCCAGCTCAAAAAGAATGTCTTCAGTAATATTTTTCCAATCCTGTTTCAAATGGATGAATCCTTTAGAGATATTTTTGTATCTTGTAATAATCTAATGGTTTGCCTATCTGTTCAATATTTCCTATCAATAATGATAACTCTCAGACCAAGCCTTTTTCACTTGAACCTTTATGAAATATTGTATTTACTATTCCTAAAAAAACCCAGTGCTCTTAATAATCTGATACATACTATAAGGCATGCCTGGAAACCAGTAGGTGAGACTCTTGCTGTGCCTTAAATGCCTTTATTACTGCTTTCCTGAAACTTTCAGCCTAAGATCCAAGTCCAGTGTAACCACACTGCCAGAGTGATACCATCCTTATTTGCCTCATTTTCAGGGCATCTGCCAATGACATTCCTTCAGCTTCTCACATACCACAGTAATGGGACAGCCTCTTATTTTCTTTCTGTGTTAAAAACCACTGAAAAAAACAACCAAAAAAACCCCAACATGACAAATTCATGGAATAGTTTACACAAAAATACAAGCCTTGCAGTACTAGGAATTTTTCATTGTGAATAGGTTCTGATTGTTTCCCCAGTCTGAGTCCTTATCTTAGTTGCATCATGTATTTGGGCATTAGCAGGTAGAAATGTATGACTTGAATATCTTTGAAGGAGTTGTATCTTGTGAGCATTTAGTGAATAAAAAAATGAAGAGAATCAAGGCATCTTCATGGCACTTAAAGTGGCACCATTACCAGGTCTGGCTACCAAAATGTCAGCTGATGACTTGGCTCAAAATAATGCATTTTCTTTCTTCTGTTCCCTGCAATTCTTTTAATGCAAATATTCTGCTATACATTAAACTAACTTACTGATAAATATTGCCTTGATATCAAGATCGCTTATATTCTTCCCTTGGTTTTGTGAATCTAACGGACATTAATCTTATGTGGGATTTTATGAATACGCTGGGGGAACTGACCCTTTGATATGGGATTGATGATCTAAAAAGTATGTTTGTAGCTGAACTGTACTTTTAGGTTACTCTTATTTTTACCTGAAACTGCTCTCTATGAGCTATTCTATTATAAGGTGTAAGACTAGAAACGAAAATTTCTTAGTCATTAGTAGAAATATGGAAATTAGCTTTGGATTACATCCAACATTAAAAAGCTAAAGAGAAAAATAAGAATTCTTGACTCAGTTAATGCTAAATGATATAGCACCTTTTACACCCCGGTTTTATACTGTGCCTTGGGAGATATTAATATGAAATATTATGTAGGGTTATTTTGTACTGTCATCTTTAAAATACACTGGTTTATGACATATTATGTCCATGGAAAACTATAATAAGCATGAGTCAGAGAATTATTTAAGGATATAGTTCACTTCTGATGGCACACAATTTCAATGTCACTATTTTGGATGTAAAATTTTTTTTTTATTTAAAATTAGGCATTTGCATTTTATAACAAATAAATGCAAGAAGCATTTATATTTAGGTTCAATCGTAAACTGAAGAGTCAAAGGTAGTCTTTTTTTTATAAGCAATAGAATACTGCATTCATCCCAGTAGCTGATGTATAACGTAAGAAACCCTTAATAATGGAAATGAAAATAAATAAATGTCCAGCTCGCATGCTTAGGAGAGGAGGTTGATAAATCTCAATGCAAATGCACTGAACTTGGTACAGAGCTATACTTTTGAGACCGTACCATTGAGAAGATATATGTAATATTTCATAGTGTTCGTATTGCAGTTCTTTAAAAGTGCAAATCAGAAGAGAATTTTTAAGTCTTCTGACAGTTTGAAAGTTCTTCTTCAATTTCTTTTAATTGAGCTTATCTTCATTTTCACATTATGTTTCCTGAATATTTTTTTCTCTGTAACATTTGATTATATGCTGTTTGTTTAATCTATTTATTTGCTTTATAAACCTAAAAAAAGAAAACACCCTTCTCGTTTCCTATTTTTATCTTCTCTAATACTCAGCTGACTCTATATTTTTCTGCAGTATGGTACCTATGCATACAATCTGTAACTGGCTTTTTTCTATACAAACAACTCATGATTAATATAAACGAGCTCAGATTGCTTCAGATACAATAGGGGCTGAAGAGTGATGGCTGATGCAAACAGGAAAGGTGATTAGTATTGTTCTTGCTGCATGATGAATTACACTACATCATGCATTAAAACAATGAATTGTCCTTCAGGATATCAAAGACATTAGCAAACAACATGATGGCAAATATATAGTCTTTTATCTGATGGGGACAGTATACCTCACAGAGGATGGTAAGGCTGGAGGAGCATCAGCACGATTGTCAACAGTATTTTTGGAAGCTGGCTGTGTGGAGCAGAGCAGCTGCTTGGTCTGTGAAACATACTGCCCAAAACAAACCTTTTACAGTGAGCTGTCTTGCTGCCTCTTTTTGAACAGTTGCATTTTAATCATCATCATCATCATCATCATCAGCTTCACCACCTTTCTTACATGAGTGAAGGTCCAATCGAGTCAATCAAAGGTGGAGGCTGGAAAAAAGCAGTAATTGTCTGGTTGCAGTCTCACAGATGAAGCAGCAGAGATCTTTCAGAGCGGTGACCCACACCTTAAAGTCAGTCTCTAAAAAGCCAGAATCTCCCATTTGACAATCCTGATGCTCCTGTTCTCCATCCTCCAAGCCTGATGTGCTTCAGAGTTAAACATTTCTGAAGACACAGCATGCACCCCCTCTTTCTTACAGTAATACTTATGGGAGAACTTGCTTCGGAGGCCACCGTATCGCTAACCATTGAATTTTTCAGCAATACGTTCATGATAGATAGCACAACATGCCTGTAAATGAAACAGACCACGAACACCTCTCTGACTTCAGGCCAGCTATCAGGTTATGGGTCACATTCTTACAGCTAAACTAACGTTTCAGAATAGGCTGGCTGCATCTACACTACCTGGTGGGACTGTTCTCTGGCCTGAGTTAAATCCAGTACCATATCTAGACATGGCCTGGGAGGGTGCTGTACCAAAGCTGCCCCTCGGACCTCACTGGCAATGCGACAGCACTAATGTACTAGTCCGTATGCTCTCACCCCGTTTGGTTTGTAGACATAGTTTTCTACTGCTATGTCTGTTGTCTTGTCTTTAATAATAATGTCTTCATATGCAAGACTGCTTTTTTTTCAGCATTAAGCAAAATGGGCTATGCTACTACTGCAGCTAATAATTATTTTTATATTAGCCTGTAATGCAAATATTTCTTTGGCATTATTTTAGTAAAATTCCTTTATATGAATATATCACACTGCTTGAATATCGCAAATTACATTTGTATTTATGAATAGCTCGTGGGCCAATTTAATTGGCAAAAACCACCTCTAGCACAAATACAAGCAAAGAATAGAATAAACAAAGTCTTTCACCTTTAACTACTGTTTCCAGTGATCTGGTGGGCTGATGACTGAAAAAATACTTGTGTTGTTACCACAAAGACAATCAGGCACCTCCTGGGTGTTAATCAGCAGCTCTAATTGTTTCTTTCTTAGCTGTATGAAGAGTTCAAGCACCTTCACTTTTATTTATACACGCTATGATGGACCTGTTCACCGGTAGTTGTTCAGAACTATGCCACAAATTTAAGTTCACATGCAAATGTAGGGAAGTAAGACTTCAGATAATGAGGAACATAAAACATGGTTGTAAGTGCACAATTTTCACTTTGCATAAAAATAATGCCCAACACCCGACAACAATTTTCAAGCTCTCTCCATTATTCCATCTGAACAGATAATTTACTTTGGTGTTAGGCTATTTTTTGCCCAATCAAAACTAATCATCCCGATCAACTCTAATGACATAATGTTTGAAATAGGATTATTTTGCTTGATCTGCTGCAGGGCCTTAAAAATTATATTTCCTTCCAGCCTAGACTACATTAGTTCTTGTTCACTTGCTTAATTTCAAGGGAAATTTTAAGGAAACAGGCACTAATTCTCATTTAATTGGAATGTCAATACTTTCAACTCTGAAGTACTTCAACATTTCAGCTTTCAGCAGTAATTTTGAACTTTTCATAAGGACTTTTTGTGTTTAAGACAGATAATTAATTTTTTTTTTCATATAATTGTTGTGTCTTTAACAGAGGGGTTTTTGTGGAAAAAAATACTGTCTGAAATTTTTGGAATGTCACTGAGTGATACTTTCAACAATTTCTAAATTGTCTCTAAAAAATCTGATTTGTCATATGCATACCAAGAACACAAAGAATGACAAAAATTACAGTATTGAATCGCAGCAATGCACCATCTACTCCAATACTTGTCCAGCAGCTGCCAGATGTGGAGAAGTGTTTAAAAGCTTACATTTAGTATTCAACCCCCTTTCTACATTATGGACACCCATTAAGACTGAGGAATTCAGGGTTGGTCCTGACTTTCCTCCTCTGCTTTGAAGTCATTTACTTTTATCTGTCTTGCCTGAGACAGCTGTTTCATTTCACTGATAGATGTTATGTCACCTTACAGCTATCTTGGGCTTCTTTCACTTTATGAGGGCTGTTTTCCTCTACACATTTTCATTTCAACTCTTGTCTTCTTATATAAATGATGAGCTCTTTAAAAACATACTACTGTAATCTATTGGCACAGATCAAGAAGTGTCTGCAGTCCACAAATGAAACTGGTGTGTGGGTTGTGGTTATCTCAACTCTATTCTGTTCTAGACACCAGAATCATAAACTTCGACATTTCACAGAGGAAATGAAATGGTCTTATATTTTATCTGGCATAACTATACCCTCATTTGTTTCAATTGCCTCAAATTACATTGGCAATATATACTGTTAGTAACAAGACCAGTTATATCAAAGATAATAATAAAAATATGTTTGTTTCAGACTGAACTGAATTTTCAATTTGGTTGCTTTCCAAAACAGAGCAGTAGTAGAGGAAGTATATTAATCTGCACAATTTAAGCTTTAATGGGCTAGGAAACATGCTTTTACATTAATATGATTTAAACCTAAAGTACTGCAGTTCTATTAAAAATAAATCAGCTTCTGCATGCACGTCTGAATAACCAGGGTTTTTACAACTTGTACTGCTTTTTCTTTTCTCTAAAAGGAGGAGGCAATCCTGAAGGGATTGACATGGGGACTGCAAGCTGCAGCAAATAATGAAAAACATACCTAACAGGAACAGTGTAAAGCAAGTGATCTGAGTATCTTTAACATGCTTCTGCTCTCAAAAAATATACAAGCGAACTACATTAACTTGTGGGATTTGTTATTTTTTCCACCCATTGTGGTGGTGGCCAACGTCTGATTCAAGCACAGCATCCAGGATCAGTGTAGGAGTCAGCACACCTCAGCCACGCTCAGTGTACACACATTTCCTGGGCTGTTTCTCTGTGAGTGCTTTGATACACGGCCTTACTCGTCTTGTAGGTTGCTCTTGTCTTGCTCAAGATCCCATATGAACCAGCTGGTTTGCTCTGCCTGCTGTAGTTAGAGGCCCTTTCCTTTAAGCAGGAGGATGAAAGCTTTTCCAAGGGCTGTGGCACAAAACCGGATAGGGGAGATCGTATTGGCCAGGTTGCCAGTCTTTGGTGATAGGGAAGAGTGTAAAGGAGAACAGCAGGAGGGAGGAGAGCAAATATGAACTTGGACAGTGGAGTCTCATTTTGGAAACATTGTAAATTTCCATGATGTTTTTTTCTGATATGGTTTTTGTGAAGATAAAAATAGGAAAATTACTAGTATGGTGAATAGTGCAAAGCAGTAAAAGAAAACAGTGAGACTTGGCTTCCAGGAATCCATGAAAAAAAACGGCTGGCAGCTTATCTTAATTTGGCACTGATTGTTAACTGCATGTATCAGAGAAACTACAAAAATGTTGAACTTCACTGTCTGAACACAAATCTGGTCTTTATTAACTTCACTGTGTAGGAGATTGTACCCATGGATTTTACAACAGTAAAATCTGATGCTGGTGGTATAGTAGTATATTTCTGACTTCTTACTTGAGGGTTATTTTTCTACTTAAGTATTAAATAATTTTATGATATAATTTATTTTATGTATTAATATGAAGCTCATAAGTATAGATACATGTTTTATTAAAACAGCTTTTATTAAGTTATAAATTATATATATTTTTTTTAATTTCACATGGACTTCATAAAAGTTGCAGTTTTATAATGCTTTGCCTTTACTGAATCTTTAGTACTTGTCTTCCACTTCTAGAGTGTGATGAATATAGGTTCATTGTTGCCTGAAGTATACTTAAGTAGACTATAAGTGGATATTCAAGCTCTAAATATTCAGTAAGTATCTTCATTATAAAACTCTACAGAAAAAAAGATGTTAAGACAACAATGCTAAGGTTATAAAGCCAAGTGTTCGAAAGCAGAGACACTCCAGTGTGCAGCAGAATTTATCACCCCTTCTGCTGTTAGTCATATATTAAGCAATTGAGTAGTCCCCTTTTCTAACAAGATCTGTGCTTCTGTGAGCAATGATGTTGTGACCTATTGCTTGAGAGGTCTCTGGAAATAAAAATAATTAGTAATTAGTAATAAACTGAACACAATTCACTGTTAATATTCATTCCTGAAGTTTAGCTGATCCTTCAGCTAATGTGATAGTGCTTTTGCACTTGAATTAGGTACTATTTTAAACAGGAGAAGAAAGAAAAAGGGTTCAGGTATTGAGTATTCAGTAATTAAGAGACTACCCTAGTTCATGAATGATGAGGCTTTGTACCAAGAGCAGCAAATACTCTGGAGAAGAAATTGTTCACAAAGCGTTCACTACTGGTGACTAGCGAAAGATAAATGTTATATTCAGGACATTTAAAATCTTCAAAAATTCTTATTAACATTGTTTTTGTAATATTTAATCTCCAAGTCTAACTGTTAGATAACCTTTTCATCTTCAGAAACACTAAATCAGTAGGAGCTCCATTGCCTAGGACCTGGCACCAAAATTGTTCAGAAACAGCAAATACTGCAGTAATTGTAACTATAACTACATGAATAAAACACCTTAGGTGAATGAGAAGATAGGATTTCTGAGTCACCTTCTGGCCACTCAAATACTCTGAGCACCTTGAGGAGATAAAAGCACACAAACCCAGCCATTTCGTCTCCAGCACAGTTGGGCTAAACACTGGGGAAGGAATCTAGCTGGGTCATATTTCTGATTAGGTCATTTAATAGGAAATGTTAGAGGCGGCCTAAAATTGTGTTTATCATCCTCAAAATCCTGTTTCTTCACTCCTTGCATGGATTACATCTTGACCATACTGGAAGAGTTGAGACTTCTTTTTTCTCCTACTTTGCCAATACATTTATCATGTTTTATTTATATGACTTATGTCCCTACCCTGGAAACTCTTGCTTCTAAGACAAAGAAGATATGGCCTAGTAACTAATTTCTTCTTAATGACTCTGTATGGTAAATGCCATCTATTTTAAGTATTACATTGTCGTGGTTTAACCCCAGCCAGCAACTAAGCACCACGCAGCCGCTCACTCACTCCCCCCCACCCAGTGGGATGGGGGAGAAAATCGGGAAAAGAAGCAAAACCCGTGGGTTGAGATAAGAACGGTTTAATAGAACAGAAAAGAAGAAGCTAATAATGATAATGATAACACTAATAAAATGACAACAGCAATAATGAAAGGATTGGAATGTACAAATGATGCGCAGTGCAATTGCTCACCACCCGCTGACCGACACCCAGCCAGTCCCCCGCCCCCACTTCCCCGTTCCTATACTGGATGGGACGTCACATGGTATAGAATACCCCGTTGGCCAGTTTGGGTCAGGTGCCCTGGCTGTGTCCTGTGCCAACTTCTTGTGCCCCTCCAGCTTTCTTGGTGGCTGGGCATGAGAAGCTGAAAAATCCTTGACATTAGTCTAAACACTACTGAGCAACAACTGAAAACATCAGTGTTATCAACATTCTTCGCATACTGAACTCAAAACATAGCACTGTACCAGCTACTAGGAAGACAGTTAACTCTATCCCAGCTGAAACCAGGACATACATGAAAGCTAATATGGAGAAATAAGTAAGCAGATTTAGGACTTTCATAGGTAAAAACATGGAAAGGGCTTACTCAGAAAACTAAACCAGCCTGTATTTTATTTTGTAATAAATGTGAATACAGAAATTATTTAGACTGAGAGGGTGGTTTCTAATGAAGCCTCATAACAGTGTATTATATAGCCATATTGAGGATCCAGTCCTACAAAAGACTGAGCACTTTGGCAGTGATAATTATTCTGCATTTTCTCTGGCTCAGGCCAACTGTTTTCTTAGGCAGGAATTAATGAAAGGTCTATTTAGGAATCATGAGCTTTTAATATAACAGTGAGTAAGTATTCCACCTTAGGGTGTAGCACAGATGCCTAAAAGTAATTTGCTTTAACAGATAGCACCTAGTCTGAATTAAGAACATTTCAAACAGAGTTACATTTTAGCCTATGCTTCTAGAGTACTGGTTACACTTCAACAGACGGCCAAACAAGTACAATGTCTCCTACTGACATCAATGAGTTTTGGATTAGGAGTATTTGATTAGCAGTTATTCACTTTATCTCAGTTTGGAGCATGAAATGATGGTTCAACATAGCACAGCAATTTAATTTCTTAAAAGCTCAGCACATAGTTAGCATTAGTCATGTAAAATTTACACGGAAAGATTTTTTTTGTTTGTTTGTGGCAGGGAAATTTCCCACAGCCTAGATTTCTTTGTCTCTTGGAATATACTAATGTTATCCAGTTAATTTTTGTCACTAAAACCTGAAGCATTTACTAAAAGGAAAAAATTATAATTCTATTCCTTACACAGAATTGAAAATTTGCTTACCTAAGATTAGGTAGAACACATTAGCCTGTGCACAAGTCCTTAATTACATTAGTGATGCAAATGTTTTGCAAGATTATGGTTTTGTAAACAAAATGATCTTGTTATTATAGAGAATTTGTGATAACTGCAATATGAACGAGGCTCAGAGGCTGTGAGAAATGAGGCACACTACCATGTTTAGTGCCTAAAACAAGGGTTTCTTTAAAATTCATTGAATCCCCAAAACAGTCTTAAAAAAAAATCACTGTTTAATTTTACATGGTAGATTCTGTAAAAAATCCATTCTGATTTTATTCTTGTTCTGTATGGATTACTTTAAATTTAGTATAATATGACTGGAGCAATTTTTTCCTAGCTAAGCTTCTGGATGTTCTAAATCCCCAGCAATTGAAAACACGTGTGAGTACAGAACTAATTTCACACCTCCAATGCTACAACTTTGGATATCTATTCATACATTTAATTTACAAAATATTAGAAAATATATTATGTGGCATGAAATATGCTGCAATGAATAGCTAGGATTCTTAGGAAACAGGGGATCATTTCACATTTACACCTGGCAGATGGTAGTCTGCATCTTGAAAATTGGTGCTTATGTATCTAAAATATTAATATTAATATTATTTTCTATCCATCTGAAGCTGTTTACTAAGTTTCTTACATTTGTATTTTAACATTGAAATGTTGATTATCATTTGCTATTGATAACACTTCTTTTTGCTTTCTTTTTTGGGGGCGATATTTCTTGAACATCATATTTTTGCTGAATTCTGTGGGAATCTTAGGTGAACAAAGATAACAGATTTGACTGTAAAATACTTTTATTGCTTAAATACAAAGTATTCTTGCTTGATTAGCAAATAAGAGAATCTGAACATAATTCTTCTTTGATGACCTTCATAACTCAGCATGGTTTTTGCTAGGGGCAGCCATCCCAGTCTTACAGCAATCAATACCTTTCTGTCAGGGCACAGCGAGGGCCGGATGCTCCCTAAGGGACAGGGAGCTAGGAGCAAGTCATGATGCAAGAGGCATTTATGTTGTGGAACATGTAAGAGTAGGAGAAAAAAAAAAAAGAATATTATTTATGTCGCAAAATCGTGTTCACGGAAATTAGCATGCACTGAGATGCATAGTTGCTTGTGTAAGCCTCTTTCTCCTTCCCTGTGTGAGCAGGTTGTGTGTTGAAGAAAAAGTATTATGTAAAAATGGTGTATAATTGGTTAAGCCATCAGAAGATTTTTACATAAAGAAGCGGAAAGTGCATATTTATAGAATCATAGAATACCAGGTTGGAAGGGACCTCAAGGCTCATCTACTCCAGCCTTTCTTGGCAAAAGCACGGTCTAGACAAGATGGCCCAGCACCCTGTCCAGCTGAACCTTAAAAGTGTCCAATGTTGGGGAAAACATTGTTAGCACTTCTTAAACATGAAACTGTGCTTTTGAAAACTAACCCCCATTGTTTACAGCAGAACTCAATGTGTTGTTTCTTAGTTTTCTAAAAGGAAAGACTTCATAGAACTCCACAATCCTATTTTTCCTCATTTGGCTTTGAGCTTCAAATCTGTGACCCATTTGTGCTGAGTTTCAGCATTTTAACCACATGCCAAGGGAAAGTTGGTATTTCACTGTATTTTGTAAGGAATATGTTAGGATAGCCATAACCTTAATAGGTGCCTTTTATCACTTTAAATCTAAATAATTTTTTTTTTTTTTCTGAAAGGATAACAAGCCTGGGCTTGTGTCCCAGTGTACAGAAACACTGTACAACCTCCAGCAGTTTCTGGTATCTGTGGTACAGCGTTATCATGAGGGGACCAGTTCTGGAACATTTGTTGGGAAGATGGCCAAAACTTTTCTGAGGAATCCAGACACTGCAGGACAAACCATGATTTTAACCATGTTTAATAAATAAATAAATAAAACCCCAGCTAAACATCAATGTAATTTCAAAGCCACTTCTTTTATTCCATGGATTTTCTCTCTGCTTTCTTGATTTTTGCCTGTTACATCAATGAAGGTAGAAGACATAAAAAGGGCATAGAAGATTTTATAATGGAAAAAGAAAACCTTAAACTGTTCTCACTCCAAGTTTCCTTATGATATATGTTGGCACATGTAGATATAGATGCATACATCTATATATGTACACACATACATACATACATACACACATGCATGCATGCAGTGCCAGATCCTCAGCTGATGGAAACAACAGTTATTATTTATACCAACTTGATTTGTCACAGGATGAATATGTGTCTGGTAAGGACATATACAATGTCACAAGAATAAATAATAGAAGTGAAATAATACTATCCTATTTCTGTATTAAAATCTAAATATAAATACATGTATATATATACATGCAGACATATATAAATATATATACATACAAATATGCAAGAGACTGGTTTGCAGCTATCTGTCTGTCTATCTGTCCATTTATCTATGTAATTTCAAACAATTTCTGTAATACCATGATGCTTTACTGCCATGAAACTCATTTCATATTCCATCAGTCCCTTTGAAAATGATGAAGTGAGATCATTTACCCTGTTCTTGTTAATGGGCTGGGCTTTTTATTCTTACTACAACAAAATGAGAGAATAGCTTGGCAAATTCATATCCATTACTATAACAGATGTACTGCAGTGATAGTCAGATCATGTTTAATATTTGTGCTAATAAAGAAAAATATTCTGTCATTTGACAAAGTCTGAAATGAGAAAAGTTGGTGTATTTTCTTTCTGTTCTGCAAAAGCTCCTGTTCTGACTGAAAGTATGCTTGACTTCCAAATTTCACATCTTTTTGTGAAAACTCCTGCAAAGTTCAAGAATGCTTAGGCACATATGCCTTTGTTTGGGACTTGTGTAAGTCTGAAGATATCTACTTTTAGCATAAGATTGTAATTAATGATACTTTGCAGGCATCCAAATGTCTCTAAGCCTTCTGCAAAATTTAATTAATACTTATAACAACCTGGAGAGGTAGTCATGGGAGATATAGGAATTCTTTCACATGAATTGAAATGCAGCTGTCCTTGGACTGGCATGTAGCAGCTGTTTAACAGAAGGTGGAAGCACAGTTTAAAGCTGAAGATGAGCTAAAAGGGAGAAGAAATTTCAGTTGTAAATGTATAGCATCCAAGGTGGTCGAAGGGTCGACATTATGGCGAACACTCTGTTGACTATATCATGATTCTATATGCCTGGCTTATGATAACTGTAATTTGTTGTAGATAGATTAGAGAAATAGACACTTTACTAATGGATGCCTTCTATGTACTTAGATGGACAGATAATTAATTAAATGAATCAGATGCAAACAAAATTATATTTTGATAAAAATGATGCACCAGACAGTACTTCTGATTTCCCCGATGTGAGCAAAGCACCACAAATCAGAGCAAATTTACTCTATTAGTGTTGGAACAGTCTCTTGAGGATGTGTGGAGGAGCAGAAGTAATATTTATTTAAAATAAAGCTGTCATTTTAGTTCTTAAATATTAAGATTTCAATATAAAATCAAATAAGGTAATTTCTTATAATAAGATCACTATTGATAGAGGTATCTTAAGCATTTTGGAGGCCTTGTTTGCAGTAGTGACTGGAGATCTTTGGGCAGGTAAATGTGTTCACAGAGCAATTTTCCATCATATGCACTTTGGAAGTGATGAACATGTATGTTGGAGTTAGCAGAGTCATTTCTGTATATAGAATAGTCCCTTTCCAGAGTTTCTGGCAGTGAAAGGTTTCAAGAAAAGTGGCTTGTCATTATGAAGAGACAGTCAACAACCACACAGTTTTATTGTGATTAGAGAATCTGCCTGTACAGTGTGGGGGACTATCCTCCCATAGCGCTTGCTGGGGAACCTTTGGAGATTTATGACAGGCCCAGGCCCGTAGCCTTCACCTTTGGATGTCTCTGGCTGTTGATGTGGCTTTATTAAAGCATCCATTGTAGTTCACTTTCATTAGTGCCTTATTAAAGGCTTAGAAGCTAATACAACTCTCTATTTTCTGCTGTTGCAGTTCATACAATATTAATATATTAAATATCATTACTTTCAAATGACTTGTGATAAAGGGAGTCAGCAATATTCCCCTGGGTTAGTTCCTTCATTTAAAGGGACATGCTTCTACTGCAGAGCAGTACTGGCAACAGTATTTTGACAAACAGCTATAAAACAAGAAAAAGTCCTACTTTCCAGTATTAATCCATCAGGAAGCTTTTAGGGATTCATCTTGTCTGAAATATTCATAGGCAGCAAAATGTCCTGAATGCCCTACAGAATTTGTGCAGAGTCAGGCAGGTGATTGATAGTGAAGTTCTGTTCTGAGTCACCCACAGTATGTAATTCTATTTGTCTTGCCAAACACTAAAGAGCAAGCAAGTCATAAAATGTAAAGGTAACGGGGCTCATATTTTCCCCCATTTAAGAAAGAACCTGGTGTCTCCACTTCACTGTACTTCACTGAATGTAACAAATTTCCATTAAATCAAAGGAGAAAGGCATAGTGTTCCTAGTGGAGCACTTAGAAGCTGTATGAGGCAGGTGTCATTTATTGTATCATATATATTTGTGTATATGATTTCAAAAAACTTCTCTGCAATTTTACATTGTAAACATCTGAGATAAATCAATAGATAGCTCTCTCACTTCATTTATAATGACATTGACAATATATTGAAGATCCTACTATTCAGTCCTTAAGCAAAAAATCCAGCAATCCCAATGCTTCACTAAAATACCGTTAAGTCAGTAAATATTATCTTAATTTACCTGGTTATACTATGACAAAGGAGGTAAAAAAATACACACATCAGGTTTGGTTACCTACTTTTGTTAAAATGCCACGCAGTTTTTTGGTTTGTTTTTTTTTCCAAGAAAATGCTGCTCCTATTTGCATGCCCTATCATTAATTTATTTCCATTCCTCTACTCTTCTGCAGACTTCTAGGGAGACACACGTTGACTGGTACAAAAATATAAATTAAAGATGAAGTGACAGCTTAAACTCTGCCTTTCATTGTTTTCTCATTTTAAGCTAAGCTATCAAAACAGTTGGACATTTTATATAGAGTTTATTTTTTGTTTTGGCCAGTGTCTATGATGTTGCTGCTTTCCCAGTGGGCCTCAACTGATAATATGCAACCATCTTTCTTTCTGACTAGTCCTGCTGCATCTCTGTGAAAACCTGTTTCGACAGAACTTGTACAATGTCCTACTGCCAGGATGCTGCTGGGAATAAAACCCGGCCGTACCACACAAAGTTGATGTATGTGTTCTCTAGTTTCAGAGCTGGACACACTCAGCACCACGCTGATTGGGAAGAAACCTATTCATGAAATAATGTAAGTGTCCCATGTGGCATACTTTGCAGCCACCAAAGGTATTAAAGCTGAATTGTCTGCCTTTTGCCACATTTCACCAAATCGGGAAATTAGTTAAATACTAGTAGAGGTTCTAGGCTTCCCCAGGAATTCACAGCATTCCTCAAGAAAGTGGACTAGGTAACTTGTTGCTTTTCCTACCACTTCAGCACTAATAAGGTACCCAGTGACAGACAGCTGGTTTGTGCTGGATATTACTATGTACAATGTGAACACCAGCTGAGGAAGACTGAAAACCCTACTCCAGACCTCAGCAGGGAAAAAATATTTCCTGATCTTGGCTGGCAATCTGCATGTCATGGATGCAATCTGGGAGACCCAGAGCTCAACCTGATGGAAACATATTAACGTTGTTAGTGGCGACATTACATATCACTGCATTAGAAATGTGTCCTTTGTTTTCTAAGCATGGGTGCTGTAGGGTTTGGGAAGGGAAATATGCATGCTCAGAGACCTCGTTTTTATACTGACTCAGTAAATTCAGCTGCTTCACCTCTTCTGAGGGCAACCGACTCCGTGAAAGACTGGGATTTCCTAACTTGCTCTTAGGACTTCTCATGTTTGGTTTCCTTCTGCTTCACACAGTGGCCATGTGGTGCAACTGGAACCGCATTTGTTCGAGACTGAAAATACCTCTATACTGATACAAAGTAGGCATTTAAAAATGTACTTACAGTTGAGACCTGACCATGTAATAAAGATAAATCCAGCTGTAGTTGGAACAAAAGGAAAAGTAGAGAAAAAAGGGAAGAAGAAAGAAAAAGCAATGAGGGGCTTATCCACCCCATGTAGAGGGAAAGTCAGATTAGAGGGAGGAAGGAAAAAGGGGGAAAATTAAGAACAGAGGAGTGCAGAACAACACAGAAAACAACTCTGTCTCTGTAAAACAATTATTTTCTATTCAGCAGCATCTTTCTGTTGCCCTACAATATTTGTGCTTGGACAATGTTAATCTGTTAGCTTGTTTATTGAATAATACCCTGTTTTTTCAAAAAACATTGTTTCACTTGCATTTTTTTCCACTGTTTGACTACTTTTGTCTGTTAAATCAGAGGAGTGGAGGAGAGCATGAGGTTCTCTACTTTTACATAGAGCAATTTTATCTGCTGGTAAAATTATGCATGGCACAAAATGGCTCATAGAATTGCCCCAAATTATGCACCAATTCACCCTCCCAAATGTGGTCTAGATGAACCAACAAATATACTATAAATTCAGAAGTGTCTCCACATGCAAGCCTGTTTTTTTTCATTCTTATTCCTCTAAGCCTTATTGAAATCAGTAATGCAAGCATCCTCTTTCAATCAGCAGCAAAGACAATTGAAAAAATTACAAGAAACAACAAGCTGTAAAAGTAGGATTAGTGCCTTAAGGCAAGATATTAATGGTACTGATTATGCTCATCTCTCAATAAAGAATCAATGGGCCAGATCGTCAGCTGATATAAAGTGATGTCAGCAGAACTGTGCTGCTTTAATATTCCAGGTAAAGATCACATTCTATTTAGGGAAGGCCATGTTGCATCCTTGCTTCCAGAATCTAATTACCTGGAAGCACTGGGGAAGACCAGAAAAGTGTGTTACTTCATAGGTCTATGTCTGAGGAGATGAAGGGCGTATTGCCTGCCATTAGTACTCTAGAGTGCACTGTAGTTAAACAGAAGGATACCTGTGAAAGGTATAGTTGGCCACAAATAAGTCAGCTGCTTCTCTGTTCAAAATGTGAAAATAGAAAGAGGGATAAAACTCAGACTCAGTATTGCCTGGATTCTGGGTCCCATCAGGAAGCCCATGTAACTTCTACTCTGTGATCAGGCTGATGGTTGAAACTCTGGTTAACTCCTGTGTGGCTGGTACCATTGTCAACAGAGAGACTCAGGCTGTGATTTCCATGCTCTGGGCAAGTGTAAAGGAAGGTAGAGTAAATGCCTTTTGAAGCCATTTTTGTGGGCAAGACTGAATGGTAAAAAGGTTCATTATTTACACTGTCTGCCAGCAGTGTAAGAACAGCATGTGTTCAGAATGGGACTCAGGCTCCTGCTGAGGAATATGATCAAGATAAAACAAGTGCCAAGAGACTGATAAAACAATGCAAGTGACAATACTTGCCGAACTTGGTAGAGCGGATGGAACAGGATAGAAGCACTAATAAGGTGAGGTCATTCTATGAGGATGTCACTGTATGGACGCAAGAATATTAACAACAAAAAAGCTCAATAAAGGATAAAAATGGAATTATCACATGAATAGAATACACATTTACACAGAATGCAGTTATAGATATATGGTGAGATATGTTGATGAGTGCTTTAATGAAGAGCTCAGTAAGGGTGATCAACCATTTGTTGTGCTCACTCTTGAGAAACTGAATTTTGGCAAGTTCCAAGAGGCATCAGGAATGTTCAAATAACAAAGCTTCTGGTATCAACCCACTGAAGTATTAAACACATGAAGGGAGAAGTCAGACAAACTTTCTACATATTAATTTCATTTGTTTGGAAGTTCAAAAAGAAAACCAGAGGACTTTTCAAAAAGAAGTGGCTATATACCCAGTTCTGAAAAAGGAAGATAAAATGGAAGAAGTGTGAAGGTATTCTGTTCCTGTTCATGCCCTATAACAGCCTATCTCTGAGGTCCTTTTACATTGACTAATTCATCCTAGAAAGGCAATATAAGTCAGATCATTGTAGAATCAATATGAATTCCAGCAGAACATGTTCAACTTTAGCTACTACTTGAGAAAATTAAGAAATATAAACAGAATATACAAATATTAATATATTATTTTCAAAAACAGGTAATAAAGTCCCATGCAATGACTTGTGAGATACAGAAAAATAATTTAGAAGCTCTTAATAAAGCAACTATATTGCCTTGGTTGTGTATCTTTGGCTCAAAAAAACTGCAAAAGCAAGGAATAGCATTTCTGTTTTATGTGACGGCTGGTTGTCAGATTTTGGACAAGCCTAAATAGACAGTCATAACCCCCAATTTCAGTACTGAGACAGTTTCTATCTAGGACCATTAATTACTAATGAAAATTGGTGAGGGAGGAACTTTAGCCATGGACAAAAAGATCAAATTGTCTTCTCTGCCTATGGAGAATTATAGCTTTATTTAGTTACTAAGAAAGACCCTGTTTTAGTTGTACCAGGCCAGCTGTTCCATATGAACATGAACTTGGTCACTTTGCTAAGGAAGAAAAATACAGACAAATATATGAAAAAAAGGGACTTGATTTTTGCATCCACTAAGGCAATACGGGGAGACAAAGTTCTAGTAAGAAGTGATAGGAAGTCTATGCAAATCCACACATAGCCAAAAAAAGCAGAACCCAGCTCTGCTGGAATAATGAAGAGACATGAGATAAGTGCTTTTAGGAAGGCTTTTATGAAGGTATTTGATCCCCTGTCCATTGAAGTGAAGGATGGAGGGCAAGGCAATATCTAAAAGCAGCAAATATGAATGACCAACAATAAGAAAAATACCCCAATATATTCCAGAAGAAGATAGGGTCAGTCTGTGAGAGAGATCATGTAGGGCCTACAGAGCCAGGTCCCCAGTGGGATGTGAATTTCAGCAGGCCTCAGGAATGGCAAATAAATTTTCTCTATGTGTGCCTCAAACACTAGGAACTGAAGGTCAGGCTGATGAGGGGGCTGCAACAAATGCCCTGACTCATATGGGAAGTCTTCTCTGGTAAGGGAACTTCCTTGAGAGAGAAAATAAATATGAGTGCAGCAGCTAAACACAGAAGAGCTGATCTTAGCAAAAATCTAGCTATTGACTTAAATTTTGCTAACTGCTTAGTGAAATATCCATGATTTTTTTGTCCTCAGAATTTGTTTGGAACTATGTTTCAGTACTGCCTAATCAACTGACACTTATATGTGTATCCTTGTGCAATATTTCTGCCTTTGTTCTATTACCATAACCATCATCACCCCCATCTCCTACCTCTGTTACAATACTTTTTCAATGGAGATCTACATATTGCACATATACTTCTGTAGGATTTATTATCCCTTATATTTAAAAAGAAAACATAGTCTCTCATTTCTCTTTTTGAACAGCCGCTTTTCTTCTCTGACAATGGCCGATACAGAACAAAGATCCCCTTCTCACAGAGCTTTTTTTGCTTACCACATTATCCGCAGCTTCCCTGTTTTTCACCTTTGGTATTTTAAAAGGCAGAAACTGAATTTGGTTTGATGCATTTTATTGCATCTGAGAAATAAAGGAAATAGAGAGTTGAAAGCATAGAGATGGACAAAGGGTTATTGGAATCTATGACTCTTCTTGCAGCTTTGTCTTCTGTAAGGCTTTCCTCTTAATATTAAAAGCTGATCATTCAGTAAAAAGTATAGCAGAGAAAAAAATACTCAGAAGTCACTTTTGCTATATTCAATAAATATTATAACTGTACGATGTGCTATCATTTTATAAACCTATGTGGAGGACTACTTTGACTGCTTTGATATATACAATTTGACAAATAGATATGTTTATGTCTCTGTGTATACAAATGGATTACAGAGTACAATTTATAAAAAAGAAATACACTCACTTGCCAGATACAGGGGCTTTTTCTCCTACTTAAAAGTTACTGCTTTTTTTAACCCTGTGGAGCTATTTACTTTGAAATTGTAACACATAGAAATACAACTTTTTCTGATCCTGATAACTTGCACTTTGTGTTTGGTATCTGACAAGTCCCTTTCTGATAGTTTTTCTTGATGTTATTCTGCCTCCAAATACAGAGAATGTTACAATTTTGGTCTGACTTACAAGAGTTTAGAAATGCAGTTTCACTTCCTTCCCAGGGGGCATTGTTATCCTTTAGCAACTCTATTGTCTGGTGTAGCAGAAGAAATCTTACCACTTTGATGTGGACTCCTTTCAAAGCAGCGCAGAGTATTAAGCTAGTGATCTAGAGTTGCAGAGAGTCAAAACCAAATAGTGCTGTTTCAGAGAGCATTCATGAATTCAGCTTCAGGAAAAAAAAAATATGGCCAAAGGATAGAATAATAACATTAAATTTTATCTTTTGACGAGTCACTTAAAAATTAGTGATATGAATGGCAGCATAACTGAGAGCATATTATCCTTATAATTAAACCATGATTCACCTGGTAAAAAAAAAAAGAAAAAATTTTAAAATTCACACAAATTATCTACTTCAGTTTAAATTTGAAAGAGAAAGATGACAAGTTAATGAGAGCTACAGTAATACTTTGGTTGAGACTTAATTAGTGGGAGCCATCAGACCTTTCATTTTGCATGTTATTAATCTTTTTCTACTGAAAATGTTTTAGCAAATCAGATTTCACAATTTTCTGCTTGTGGTTGGCAGCTAAATCCAAATTCTCTGGGATGAAATTGGTTGCTCCGGTTTACTCTCATGTGTGGATGAAAAGTTAAATCGCACCCAGTTACTACCTACTCTGGCACAATTGTATATGAACAGAAATACCAGAATTAGCATAACTACCAACTAAGGACGAAATGAATTATTTCTAGAAGGATACATCTTGGCACCATCATGTTGTTCTGCAATGCTTGGACGCAGTAGTAAAGCTTAACTTCTGGGGATGCATACACTGCAGCCAGAAAAAAAAGAACTATGTAGATCTCTATGTGTAGTGTAGAAACCTGCTTCTGAAGACCATCATTGGAAATACGCAAGTGTTAGACATGAAACCTGGCTGAATGGTGAGGCCCAGGGAGGCCAGTCACTAGTGGTGTAGCACAGGGATTGATACTGGGACCAATGCTGTCTGACATCATTAACGATCTGGAGGATGGGACAGAGCGCACCCTCAGGAAGTTAGCAGATGATACAAAACTGGGAGGAGTGGCTGATGCAGCAGAGGGTTGTGCTGCCATCCAGAGGGACCTGAGCAGGTTGGAGAACGGGGCTGGCAGGAACCTCCTGAAGTTCAACAAAGAGAAATACAAATGCCTGCATCTGGGGAGGAATGTGTACCACTGCCTGCTGGGGCCACCCAGCCGGAAAGTTGCTCTGCAGAGAAGGACCTTGGGATCGTGGTGGACAAGCAGCTGCCTGTGAGCCAGCAGCGCACCCTCATGGCAAAGACGACCAACAGCATCCGGGGCTGCATTAGCAGGAGCGTTGCCAGCAGGTCGAGGGAGGTGATCCTTCTCCTTTCCTCAGGACTGGTGAGTCCACACCTGGAGTGCTGTATGCAGTTCTGGGCTATGTCCAGTGCAAGAGGGACGTGAACATACTGGAGAGAGACCGGTGAAGGGCCACAAAGCTGAGGAAGGGACTGGAGCACCTCTCCCATGAGAAAAGGCTGAGAGAGCTGGGACTATTTAGCCTAGAGAAGAGAAGGCTCAAGGGGGATCTTATCAATGTGCAAAATAACTGATGGGGACAATGAAGAAGAGGGAGCCAGACTCCTCAGTAGTGCTCAGTGATAGGACAAGAAGCAACGGACACAAACTGAGAAACATGAAATTCCAGCTGAACACAAGAAAGACTTTTTACTGTGAGAGATGTCAAACACTGGAACAGTTTGCCCAGACACGTAAGCCGGAGAATCCATCTGTGGAAATAGTCAACAGCTGTCTGGATGTGGTCCTGGGCTACCTTCTCTAGCTGACTCTGCTTAAGCAGGGGTGTTGGACTAGATGATCTCAAGAGGTCCCTTCCAACCTAAATGGTTTTGTGTGTTCTCTGCAATTTGATGGTATATTAAGGATTTTGCATTGCACCATTCGTTCAGTGCTATTGGTCAGTAATAACACTTGCTTCAAAACTTAATTTTATCTTGTTAATACTTCCAGACACCTTCCTCACCCTCTCAGTTGACATACTGTGGGTTTTACAAGCCAATTCAATGGAAGACATTGGTAGACAGTCAAAGACAAAGACTCCTCTGTAGACAGCTAATCCTAAATCTCTGAAACCATGTCTCATGCCAGGGACAGCAGACATTAGTGTTCTAAATGAATATACCTCAGAGCTGAACTAGTGATGGTGTATGCCCTTAGCCATAGGCATAAGCACCAGGAACAAGCTGCAGCTGTGACATTCCTGGCTGGGAAAGCAACAACTGAAATGCACATCAGATATCGTATTCCATCTCTTGGCTCCTTAAACTCATGCCCATCTGTCAGTATGGCAGTATGCTGGTTAACAGTGCTATATGCCAGTTTTTCAGGTCTTGGGATAAACTGGAGATACACTTAGGGGGGCAGCTTGAGCATGACACTAAATACAATCTCTTCTTCAGGAGTAACTGCTTGGATGATGGTATGAAGATGTCAACGCCTGCCTCTTTCTGTGATTTTTGCTTACTGACATAAATGCTAAAGATGTGATAGACAAGGAGAGAAAACTAAGAAAGACTTTGGGAGCAGTAGCTGCCAGAAGGACAGTTTTCATTTTGTGGACAGTGTGAAAGATCCTTTAAGATTGCAAGCAATGTAAAACACAAGCTTTGAGGTCCAGGAGCATACAGAATATTTTCTTCAGAAGCTGAATGCAGAGGATATACTTTTATGAAAGGAATTCAGGACATGATTTCAGCTACAAATATTCCAGACTAGCTCTCAATGCCATTTTGTGCAGCTGAGAACTAAGCCGCACTGCAATGAGTAGTATCAAGCTGCGATTGTTAAAAAATTATTTTTTTAGTCAGCTTTTTTGTTATCTATTTATACAGATAAATTTCAGCCTGCTCATGAACTGTTTGCTTGCTATCAATAGCTTTTCAGTAGTGTGAAGTGTCCTTTAACAGAGAGAGTTTTGCTTTTGCTTCTTGGTATCAGCTCTGTTACAGTAAGGAAATTATGTTCCTAACATGTTTTACTAGAGATGAATTTAAAGTTTGGCATGAGCTTAAGTGCTTTATTGAACAGAACACTGTAAGTATAATCTTCATAAATTGCTTGCATTAATCAAAATGTGCTAATTAGTAAAGAAGCTTCATTTTGGAAAAGGCTGCATTCATTTGTTAAGTTAAATAAAAAACCTCTTCCCTCTGAGTGGCCCATATAAAGAGGATCACAGATCACAGCCCAAATATTGAGGGGAGCGAAGAGCTCCTTATTAAATGTTTCCAACATGTAGATCTCATCAGGAGGAGGTGGAGTTGCCTAATGCTCCATTATGTGTTGGGTGCTGGATATCTGTGGAGAAGTAGGGCAAAACAGGCTTTCAGCCAGCATCATAACTGTTGAAGTTCATGGAACATTGTTTCTTCTGTAGTTTTTCTTTTTCACACTATGGGCCTATAGCCGAGAGCCTCAGACCTTGTCCATCATGACTAAATGCATCATGTCCATTTGAGCTCATGGTCAAAACCTGTTGTCTGGGACCACTGAAAAGAACAGACTTTATTTTGCTTGAGTCTGCAGGCATGCGAGCTCCATGGAAGCAGCTATCATCATGTACTGCAAGGCTGAGACAATAGTCTATGTGTCCACTGCTCTTCCATATGTAAACCAGCCCTGCTTATGTGGAGCTTGAGAAAACGTAAGGAGAAAGCACCAGAGGTGCTTCCAGTGTTTGAATTGTTTTGCATCAAAAGGCTGAAGGTACAAGACTGACAGTGAACTGTAACCATGGAGATGCCTACCAGTTTTTAAGTTTGTAAAAATAAAAGAAGAAAAGAAAAAAAACCTATTTCCCTTTCAGGAAAATTGCCGCAGTGACAATATCAGTCTGCTGGAGTTAATGCACCTTTCACCCTTGTGTGTGTGTGTGTGTTCTCCAGACAGAGCACAGGAGCAGGTTGCATATACAGTCTCTGAGCCGTTGTATAGTTGAGCCGCTGCCAGTGTGGCCAACTTCCAGGTGTGGTCCTGAAGAACAAGAGCAGAGATGGCTCTATATGTGAATGGTGACATGGTATAGTTGTGCCAGCAATGTGGGATTTCAGCTGGGGAGTGAGTGGGTTTAGTCCTACTTCTCATTAATCCCAGACTCCCCATCCCCTGTTTACATAGAGCCAACAGATTGCAGCTTCGCTCTGATTGATTAAATCTGGCAGGTGGGTTCTTGGAATTGGAGAGGAGTTGCAGTACAGTAGTAAGGATTTAGGTATTGTCAAGACTGCAGTAGGAGTGACAGACAGGAGTTAATGAGCAGGACAGACACCTTCAGCCCCCCCCAGGAAAACTGTGTCTGAAGAAGAATGAAATATTATGTTAATTTTCATTGCAATAGGAGGTGTCTGTCTGCTTGTCCATCTGCTTTTACGTTGCTCTGGTGAATGGAGAGAGGTATGCTTCCTACGTTCAATACATGAATTCTCACATCCATCCTCCCTATCCCCCAGTGCAGAAATACTTGTGTTCCCATTTTATAGATATGATAGCTGTGCTTTACACTGAAAAGTGAGATACTTGCAAAATTTGCAGCAAGAAATTTATTTTTGAACAAATTAAGCTCTGCAGGGAATCCAGTATTTATGATCTAAGCTGAGCAGTCCACTCAAATAAGTAGTGATTTCCCAGAAATACTTGCAATGAAATGAGTGGAGAGAGAAACAGGATTTCTGTCTGAATTGTTCATGATATTGCCACTCAAACTATTATTGAACTGTTCAACTTGAGACTTACCAACATATTTGTCAGGAAATACTCTCCCGGAAATTTTATGAGATCTTCATTCTTCCTGCCAGAATGTGAATATTAAGTACATAAAAGTAAGCTTCAGCCAGTAGTTTTAAATAACTTTTACATTTAATTTTTGTCTTTTATAACTCTTTGAGAAGCAAATTTACTTCCTATGATCAAACTTCTATTGTCTTTGATGGTAGTTTCCTCCCCCAAAACCTATATTTCCCTGCTGACCTTGGCCAACACAAATTTTCATTAGAAGCAGTTGATCATTTGTTTTAATATAAAAAAATCTAAGCTGGATTTCTCCCTCAGTGTTTGAAAGTATGACATCTGAAACAGTTTTATAAACAGTAAACAGAATCACTTGAAAAGAAAAAAAATGGTATTTCAAAAACAATGATTGTGATAACAGATACAGTTTTAATCATGAGATTAGAAGTTTTTTGCTTTATTTATGCTGTTTTAAGATCATATAGTTCAGTTAAAACAGTCTAAACAGTGATATAGCAATAACTTAAGAATGCAAATGTGTTAATTGTTTTCATTTTTTTTATGTTGAAAAGAAAAGACCGATTTTTCTTTTACAGCAGGGACTGATCATTTTATGTTTTATTTAGTGCAGTTTTCTGCTTAGTGTTTTTAGAAGCCGGGTTTAAAAATAATGTAAAATGTAAGTGAGACTAGGTAAACCTTCAACTGTTGTATATGTCAATCCCCCCCTCAAAAAAAAAAAAAAATCAAACCACATTTCCAAAGGAACACCAGAGAGCTTTCTGTGGCAGTTGGCAGATACATAAAGGCATTATTTTGCAGATATTATTGTTGATTGGTTTGATATACAGCATGGTTTTTCTGAGCCAATGGGATATTGTCCTCTTAACAAATCTCATCATGCCAGCAGTGTTGCTTCTATAGGATGGCTTATCAGCTCCAACCAGAGTCTGCTACACTTGCACTTGCCTTCATAGCCTGAGAGGAAAATAAATTGTTCCCAAGCAGTTAATAAGAAAGAATTATTGTGAGTGAGATGCATGACATTATGAGAAAGCATGGTGTTTTACTGACTAAATGTTTCTTTGCAACCATCCCCATCTTTGCTCACTTGGCAACATTCCCTCTTCTCTCCCCCTCACTCCTGCAAAAAAACCCCACCTCAGGTTCAGTGTAAATGAAATGAACATTTCATTTCTGGAACAGAGTCTCCTTAAACACTGTTACTGATGTGCTATTCTATTTCAAGAACTGTACTTATGACATTTCTCCTCTGCATTTTAATATAGACATTGGAGCAGCCTGGAGAAGCATTCCAATACTGTCTGTGTTATGACAACATGCATCTTCATTTTTGCTATCTATGCAGTTCTAAATGAGCATATACAAATATATTACATGGTATGTGAATATTAGATCTGAATACAACTCTCCTTTTTCTGTGGGTTAGTGGAGCCACTCCTGGAAAATTAAAGAGTTATACTACTGAAGGTATGCAGTTTATGGGCCAAATGCTTCTCACCTTACATATGTAAGTGGGTCCATTTAAATTAATGGAGCCACACAGGTAATAACTGTGAGTGGCTTTTGGTCTTTTAGTCAATTCCTCACAACCATTGTCTGGGAATCAAAAACAATGGGGTCTTTGATAAACTGTAAGCTCATACGATGGCTAATAAATACAAAGGGAAACGTAGGCATGTTGTCATACAGGTTGTCATGGTTTAACCCCAGCCAGCAACTAGCACCACAGAGTTGCTCGCTCACTCACTCGTCCCCCTGCCCCATGGTGAAATGGGGAGGAGAATCGAAAACAAGTCAGTTTAATAATTGAAATAAAAAATAAAATATAATAATACTGGTAATAGTAATAGTAATAGTAATAATAGTAATGAAAAGGAAGATAACAAAAAGAAAGTGAAATAGAACCCAAGAAAGACAAATGATGCACAATGTAACTGCTCACCACTCGCTGACCAATGCTTAGCCAGTCCTCAAGCAGTGATCGGCCCCTCCCGGCCAACTCCCCTCAGTTTATATACTGAGCATGACATTCTATGGTATGGAATACCCCTTTGGCTAGTTTGGGTCAGCTGTCCTGGCCGTGCTCCCTCCCAGCTTCTTGTACACCTCTGTGTTGGCAGAGTGTGGGAAACTGAAAAATCCTTAACTCAGGGTAAGTGCTACTTAGCAACAACTAAAACATCAGTGTGTTATCAACACCATTCTCGCACTAAATCCAAACCACAGTGTACCAGCTACTAGGAAGAAAATTGACTCTGTCCCAGCGGAAAGCAGGACACAGCTTTATTGTCTTTTATAGTGGTATGTAGATAGGGTCTTGATTAGCCAAGAAATTAAGCATACCTTTAGCTTTACAACCCAGTCAAATCACATTTTGGGTAAGGAGAAATGCAAACTGTTTGCTTAACTGTGACTTTATGTGGAGCAAATAGGGAAATCGGATATCATATTTTTAATTGTATTTATACAACTGATTCTTCGTAATTCAGACATATGCCCATTTGTTATCCCAGTGCTGTCACGCAGGGTGTCTCAGAAAGAACTGAGAATTCTTATGCAGAAACCACATCTGAGGGAATTGTTCAGTATTTTATTGCTTTGAAATGGAAAGTGACTGTGAAGATCAAAGTACAAGAGAAAAACATTGATAAATACAACACTATTACAACTCCTAAATGTCCTGGACTTCCTTAGTATCTGTAATCTGTGGATCTCAAAAAATTTTCAAATATTATTTAAACCTTTTAACATCTTTGTAGACATAGTTATTCAGGCTTATAGGTAAATATTACAAGCAGAAATGATCACCTAGTCTATGAGAGGCACTAAATGACACAGCTGCCTGTGGTAGCAGGGGACTGACTGAGAAAATACTATATAGTTCTGCCTATTTTTGAGACCACACAGTTTCTAACATACCTGGAAACTGAACTTGTACCTTTCTTGTCAGTATTCCACTTCCTTTACCCTGTCTTTTGTCATGGTTAGATTTAGAACTTGTCAAACTCGTGATGGAAATTTCAAAGATCGTGAATTCAAATTGATTTCATTGTTTTAAAGCAGTTTTATTTTTTTTTAATCAATATTGGGTTTGTTAAGCCAATATGAAAAATTGCAATCTTCTTAGGACATGTATCATTTCACTACAATATTTTGATAACCCATAGGTAAGTTTTGACATCTCTCTCAAATTCACCTCAACCAAAACTTTCCCTGACATCAATTTAACGGTACAAGAAGTTTCAGGTCCCTTTTCCAGTGAAGCAGCTCACTATATGTATACGGATGTGTATGTATAATATTGAAGCATTGCACGAAATGTGCTTAAGTTCACATACTTTTCTTAGGAGTCTAGTTGAATCTCACCTGTTCTCACTATATTTAAGAAAAGAAATGACTAGGTGTCTGAGATTTGCAGAAACATTAATAACACAGTTCATCAAATCTGCATGTGTTGGCAAAAGTAGTCACAACAAAATGTATTATGCAGAACAATGAGTCAATTTGATTAATTCCTATTCAAAATAGAAAAAGAGTAGGAAGATTTATTTCTTTTTATTATTCTGCACTACTAAAGCAAGTAAGAAGAGAAGGGGATAAGGGATAAATTGAATTCAAATAAAGATTGAGACAAGAAACATTCATAAATTCATATCCATGCTGTTCTCCCAGAGCTTCACAACTAATTGCTTTGAATTTTTCTCTTGTTCTTATCTAGGCCATCCTCCATATGGCTCCATATGCCTGAGTTTTTTTCACCTTGAATTAGTTCTTTGTGTTTTCTCTCCACCTACCCATAGCCTTTCTTAAAAGTCATATCTGAGAACCTCAGACTTCTCTTCCTTGTGCTATTAATAAAATAATAAAAATTGTCTCCATTAAAACACTTTCTAAATAAATTTGTGGTTAAAATGCATGCTCGGTCGTTTTGCAGCAATTTGCAGTCCAGGTCAGTAGACTTCAGCATAACTCTGATGAATTCTGCTCCATGCTGATTCTTGAGTATTACCATGTCCAGTTCAGAACTTGGAAACAAAATGCACAGAGTAACTAGGAAATCGGCGACCTCCTGAGACTATTTTCATGCAGAGAAACATCTGGTGCCCTAAAATAGCATCACAAGCTTAAAACCAGGTAGAAAACAATATATACTTGTTAACCGTGTTAGGGCAGAGGACCATTAAAAAAATGGATAAAACCTAACTCCCCGTAGGAAGTTTTGAAAAAGAAAAAAAAGTAATTTCCTAAAATGGCTGAGAAGCAACCAACCTCTCAAACAGATAGAGATTTGCAAGTGGGAAAGAAGGAAGATAAGAGGAAAGATAGTGTTGTAAGAGGGTTTCAGCTCCAGCCAGCAAAAGGAGGTGAGGAAGCGTTGTGAAGTAGAATGGTGTCGCTCCATTCCTACATTCTTGTTGGTATTATGAAGGGTGTGTGTATGTGTGCCTCTGTGTGTTTGTGTGTGTTTGTGTGTGTGCGCGGATACTCATGGGTATGCAGTCCTTCTGCTCACTGATCAAACTGTGATAGTTGTACATAAGGAAAATGGGAGGGAAAACACCTTACAAAGTGCTGGATACAGTTCAATTAGACATTTTTTAAGGCAAAGGGCTAGCTCCTGGCTAAGCTAAATGACAATCCCCTGTCCTGGACAAATAATTGCCTTTAGCAGACTCTACTAACAGTATAGCTGGTAGAACCAGCAGTACTAGTAGACAGGCTTTTTCTTTATATGTCACTCTTAGGAATGGAACAATGTGACAATGTTACTTTGATGTTCATAAAAATATACTTTTCATCTAATTGAGGTAATCTGAACTTCTCTGTGGAGGAAAGATGCAGTGTACCAAGCACAGGACATGCCATTCAAATCTTCATTTGAATACTGAAGAGCCAAATCCAGATGAAAAGAAAACACTGTTTAAGTCCCTTGCAGGTTTAGAGTTGTTGGGTTATAGTCTTAGCCCAATTGTCTTACCTGTATTTAGTGCCAGTGAAATTTAAGTTTAAAATTAAATGTGTCCAAAATTATTTGGACACATTAAACAGGGGACACATTATACAGGTGCAGCTGATGAAAGTATATTCCAGTGGAGTGAATCTGCATTGCAAGGCTGTACAGCATTCCAGCAAGAGGCTGAACTGCAGGATGTATCCAAAATAGGATAAGGACATGTCTGGCTTCCGTTCCCTAGTGGAAGAGGGGATACTGTGAGAGTAAGTCTCAGAACTGATTGTAGCTCCCTGGACATCATCAGTCTCCACCAGCACATACACCAATGCATTAATGCGTACAATTAGGTAAATACCAAGAACAGTTTCACATTAAAAGCTGTTTAAGAAAAAAAAGTTTACCTGGGTCTGTCCTGAATAAAGGTGCTAGCCTAGATAAGGGCTTATATCTACTAAATATTTAACAGTACACAACCCTAAGGTGATAGTTGATATCCTCCATTAATGAGAAACTCTGGTTATGAAAATATTCACACTATGATTTAGAGCTTCAGGTCCCAAATCAACTTTTTTAAAAAAAACAAAAAAAGTCTACCATTTTAATATAGAGTTTTAAGAACAAAAGCAATGCTATGAATATTGCAAAAAAGTATACAAAATTTAGTATATCTTTTCTATTAAAGCAACATTAAAACCAAATTAAGAGATGTTTCAGAAACTTCCTTCCGAGTTCTTGAAAGTGGGGAGAGCAGTATAAACTATTATTGTCACTCAGCAGGTGATTGGCACCTCCCTGCAAAGCCACAGGAATGAAACACAGGGAATTTGCCATGTATCCTTTAGTGCAAAGTTGGCCTAACCCACTGATGAAGGTGGCTCAGGCTAACCTTGCTGATTCTAGCATGATAGCAGGTTCTGCCTTGTTTAACTCATACATAACATCTTCAAAATGTATCAGAAGGAATCTTGTTGGCAGCCAGCTCTGGCATTCACTTTGTCAGTGTAAAGTAGGTATTGAACTATTGTGAGTTTGTAGTTGCACATCTACTATTACTCTCCTTGCTTGTTCTGGACCTTTAAATCTCAAAGCACCAGCTGATCTGCTGGGTTTGGCACAAGGTTTAGCTTACATTTTCTTCTTCCCACTGCACAACTCTAGTTCATGTCCAGGTAAGTGCCCTTCTTATGTGCTGAATAAGGCTTACGTCCCACAGAAAAATAGTATGTAGTTACCTAATTTAAGACTATGTGTAACAGCACATGTTCTCTGCTACCTCTATAGGAAAATGAAGTCCTTTTGCCTTGGAGAAACAGTTGGGGAAAGTATAGCTGTCAAGGAAAAGCTTTATTTAGTGGAGAAGAGGGATCTGGCAAGACTAAATACTTGTTACCTAAATGGTTATTAGATGGATGATCAGGGATCTCTTGCCATGGTCCAAGCAAATACTAGCCTCTTAGATTGTATGTGGATTTTTTATCACCTCCCCTTCACATCACTCCCATAGGTCCCCGAAGTTTTTAATTAGCTCAGTCTTCCAAGCTTTCTTTCCAGTAATTCTTACCTATCTGCTGAACTTTGTTAAATGTGCTAATATGTGACAAATGTGCCGGTTACAAGCTGCAGCAATCAAAATCTGAAACCAAACAAAAGAAAAAAAGTTTATTATTATTTCCTTATTTTCTCTCTGCCAGATGTAAAATACCATCTATGCTACTTTTCAAATTAAGGCACATATAATTTTCCTGCACACCTTTTCAGCCTGCTAAGTGTCCTCCAGCTGAGGTAGGCACTGACATGGATCAGGCTAAGGTTTAGGCCCACAGCACATGTGGGCTGAATTAACATGGAAACTTAGTTTTGGCATGTCTTGATTTCTGAATTTTCAGTCAGAATATTCTCTTATGTTTCTTTTTTTTGGGGTCGTGGGGAGACTTAACATTTTTTTAATAATTTCCTTTCACCTGAATGGCCTAATCTACAGCAGTTATTGCATCTATTTAGTTGCCCTTGATAACAATACCTGGTACCCACATGTGTAGTTGCATAGTGGTCTGATCACCTTACTGATGCTAGTTTACACCAGCTGAGAGTCTGGCATACTACTGCCAACTAGGAATGGAGTAATTTATTTGCTCTGGCCTGCATTCTTTGCTTAATAGTACCCCTGGTTCATAATACTAATGTACCATCTCAAAACCTGCTGAAGCAAAAAAGTTTAATCAAAACCACTTTTGCTCACTGGTGACATGTATCTGTAACCTTCTCCACAGGTTGTTCAATGTGATGCCTATAGTATGTGAATAAAATTATTTTAAACTTTTCTCTGCAGAAAATAATTATATACTGTATTTGCTTAGAAACCTTGCTTATCTTAAGGGATGCTAGTCAAAAACAAGTGGTAAAATAGTAAAGGATGAAGAAAATAATAATAAGGATGGAAAACAAAATAAATGGTAAAGAAAAGAAGAGGACTTAGAGGAGCTTGGTCTTACCAGGAGCAAGGTGAAAAAAGACAAAAAGAAGAGAGGAATGAAGAAAAAATAATTATTCATTGTGCTATTGAGTTTCTTGCATGAAGGAACAATATTTAAAGCTCAAGAGTGAATATGTTTTAAAGATTATGAAATTAATGTCAGAATAGAGATTTATGTATTTAGTACAATGTTCTCCTACCCTGGGATTTGGAAATGTAGAGTGATTATTAGCTAGGTTTCTGTTTTTGTTGAGCAGGTATCTTTTCTATTATTACTCTGTTCCACTATATGATCCTATTTCTTTGCATAATTTAGATCTGATGTATGCAAGTGCCTCCATTTTGAAGAGACCATATGGAGAGCTCCATGAGTGCCCAGGGAACCAGAAGTATGCAATGATTAACCATGGTTTCTGTTATTTGTTGAGCAGATGAAAAGAGCTGTGAAATAAAAGGCATTTCATGATGGATTCTATGTCCTTGTACTGTCCTTTGTTTGGTTGTACTGCACTGAGAGGAAAAAAAGGCTAGTTTTAATATAGCAAAGCAAATTGCATAGCCATTCACAACATCCAAAGTCAGAACAAAGGAAAAGGCGGCACTGGAAGAAAAGGCACTGATCTATATAATAGGTCAGTGATGATGAACTAAAGGAGAAAATTATAGATATACATGTGTATAAATTTTCTGGATCTACATTTTACTGGATCTAAATTATGAATAAACAGATAAAGGGAGAAAAAAGAGAGAGAGAGAGGAGGAGAGATTCAGAAGACATGTAACTGTTTCAGAATCTAAAGAGAAAAAACTATTAAACTATTTCTAAGACTATCTCTAATACCTCTGAAATTTGTTAACCTCTGTTTAGCTAAGGCCTTATTTTGTCTTTCAAAAGAGAGAAATACAGCATGGTAAGGTTTTTACTTCACATAATATCATTTAATTTAACATAAGCTAATAAGTCTAAGTTGAAATATTAATGTGGTAACATAAAATCTAGCATCAGATCATTTCCAGAGAATTTATGGGTCATCTTTGGCTTTCATAATGCAGCACAAAGGATGAACAGCATAGGCCCTACTTTGGGAGTAGCTTGGGACCAAAAACTGGCTAGCCCCACAGCTACAGGCATGTTATGTAGCTCTTTGACACGATGGGCAGATACCAAGCACTGTTCACCCAAATTATTGGAGCCATAGTCAGTGTCCCTGTCAGTGATGCATTGTGTCCAAACCACTTACTGCAGCAGTCCAGATGCAGAGCTAATACCATGATGATACATCCTTATGCATTAAGAACTCAGACAAATATATCTGATGCAGAATAGATTAATTTTCTCTCTTGGATGTAGTTAGTGCATTGTATTATGTCATCTACATACTACCTATGTAGCTTGTTGCTGTTACTCCTATACAGATGGAGGCTTTGGTTGATGGTCTCAAAATGGGAGATATTAATCTCTTGTAAAGAGTAGAAAATATAGAAATTAGTAGAAAATATAATCAGATGGTCAAAGAAAGTGAGTGAGGCAAATTAATTATTCAGGTTAATTTAGAAATTGGAGAGAAAAGACTGAGAAAATAAAACTGAAAAGATCCTGTGTAGACATTCATTATGTTTGATGACATGAGATAAAAGGAGAATTTATTCTGATTTTGTTGACAGACAGGAAAGAACAAGAATAAGGATAAATGGCCATTCTTAGCAAAATGAGAAATTAAGTGTCTGTTGTCTTAGAGGTTAGTCCTTGGACTGAGGTTCAATACGATTTTTTAATAATATTCAATAAAGAGTTGAATACTGCAATAGTGGAGACGATAGTATTTAGGTTCATTAAGACTTCAAAGTCTTGAAGGAAAGAATTGGGCCTGATGCAATTCATGAGGGTTAACCTGAAATAAACTTGTATTTCAGATTTCATAGGGAAAAAAATTTCCGACAAAGCAGTAGGGTATGAAACAGTTGCTGCTGTCAGCCACTGTCCTCCCTAGAAGGGGTAGGTTTGTTGTTTTGTTTGTTTATTATATGTCGTTGTCAAACCCTTGTTGTGTTCACCGTTTTCTGAGTAATTTATGAATCTGCTGAACAGCACAGGGCCCTTCTTAACTCCATTGTTAATGCCTGTTAATACAAAAACTGTCCATTTATTCTTACTCTCCTTTTTGTGTGTATTTTAATGAGAAGCTTAACTACTAGTATATTTTGGCATTGGTCTTACCCACTATACTCTAGGTGTCCCTTGAATATTTCTAAGGGCTTGAAATCTCTAAGTACTTTGCTGCCATTCTGTGCAACTTCCAGCTTTGGCTTTTTGAAAGGATCTAGATGCCCACACTAGAACAATTTGAAGCAAGTGCAAAAGCAGAATCACACTCTCCAGAGATCTTTCTAATCTAACCAGTTGCTTAGTGAGTTTTGGGGACCATTTTAGATGGAAAGGTGTTAAACAAAGGTTTTAGAAACATAATTTTGGGACATGGTGCAAGAAGTGCCTCTTATGACTGTTTTCAGTGTCAAAGTCTTCTTTTTAGATCAGTCATTTCATCAGTTATCAAAATTTCATCTAGCGTCTCTGCTACTCTGGACCTCATAGACTTGGTTGTCCAGCTGTATTGGTTTTGTGTGGCAAGGTTTTGGTAGCGGGGGGGGTTACAGGGGTGGCTTCTGTAAGAAGCTGCTGGAAGCTTCCCCTGTGTTCGAGAGAGCCCATACCAGCCGGCTCTAAGAAGGACCCGCCGCCGGCCAAGGCCGAGCCAATCAGTGATAGTGGTAACGCCTCTGTGATAACATTTTTAAGAAGGAAAAAAGTTGGGACGGTGGTATTCGGCAGCCGGAGAGAGGAGTGAGAACATGTAAGAGAAACAACCCTGCGGACACTAAGGTCAGTGAAGAAGGAGGGGGAGGAGATGCTCCAGGCGCCGGAGCAGAGATTCCCCTGCAGCCTGTGGGGAAGACCATGGTGAGGCAGGCTGTCACCCTGCAGTCCATGGAGGTCCACGGTGGAGCAGATATCCACCTGCAGCCTGTGGAGGACCCCACGCCGGAGCAGGTGGGTTCCTGAAGGAGGCTGTGACCCCGTGGGAACCCCGCGCTGGAGCAGGCTCCTGGCAGGACCTGTGGATCTGTGGAGAGAGGAGCCCACGGAGCAGGTTTTCTGGCAGGACTTGTGACCCCGTGGGGGGCCCACGCTGGAGCAGTCTGTGCCTGAAGGACTGCACACTGTGGAAAGGACCCATGCTGGAGCAGTTTGTGAAGAACTGCAGCCCGCGGGAAGGACCCACGTTGGAGAAGTTCATGGATGACTGTCTCCCGTGGGTGGGACCCCACGCTGGAGCAGGGGAAGAGTGTGATGAGTCCTCCCCCTGAAGAGGATGAAGCGGCAGAAAATAACGTGTGATGAACTGACCGTAAACCCCATCCCCGTCCCCCTGTGCCGCTGGGGGGTTGGTAGAGAATCCGGGAGTGAAGTTGTGCCCGGGAAGAAGGGAGGGGTGGAGGGAAGGTGTTCTGAGATTTGGTTTTATTTCTCATTACCCTACTCTGGTTGATTTGTAATAAATCAAGTTAATTTTCCCCACACTGAGTCTGTTTTGCCCGTGACGGTAATTGGTGAGTGATCTCTCCTATCCTTATCTCGACCCACAAGCTCTTTGTTATATTTTCTCTCCCCTGTCCAGCTGAGAAGGAGGGGGAGTGATAGAACGGCTCTGGTGGGCACCTGGTGTCCAGCCAGGGTTAACCCATCACAGTCTTTTTGGTGGAGAATGCGGGCAGTGAGGAATTTGAGATAAGGATAGTAACTGAGAGAGGTAACGGGCAAAACATGGACTGAACGCAGCTAGAGAGTTAAGAGATCTCCTCCCCCTCCTTCTTCACTGACCTTGGTGTCCGCAGGGTTGTTTCTCTTACATGTTCTCACTCCTCTCTCCGGCTGCCGAATACCACCGTCCCAACTTTTTTCCTTCTTAAAAATGTTATCACAGAGGCGTTACCACTATCACTGATTGGCTCGGCCTTGGCCGGCGGCGGGTCCTTCTTAGAGCCGGCTGGTATGGGCTCTCTCGAACACAGGGGAAGCTTCCAGCAGCTTCTTACAGAAGCCACCCCTGTAACCCCCCCCGCTACCAAAACCTTGCCACACAAAACCAATACACCAGCTTTAGATATTTAAGCATGATGACGAAATGAAGAATGAAACAGCAAGAGGAAAGAGATTTTATGTTTGACAACTATACTAGACTTGTTTGGTATAGTTTCTGCAGAAATCTTTATGATTGCTTTTTCTTTCTGTATGTGAGATCACTGTGCATCATGTTCTAGTTGGCCTAAATAAACGGCATGTATCAAAAAGAATGGAAAATGCTCCTCTCAAAAACTGATTACAGATCTTGAGAATTTTAACTGAAAAAGAGACAACAGAAGAAAGAAGAGATCCATAAATGCTGACAGAGGAAGGAACAATGGTGCCATTTATCTCATTTGACATAAATGCTAGCCTTAATTTGTCAGTCCTAGTACAGAAATCTAAATTTCCTCCCTAAGCCCAACACTTACATTCTATAAAGACAATACTATATGTAGAACCTGTGACATTTTGGCAACTGCTCAACAGTCTGTTCTGAAAACTTGTTTTTGGAGAGATTTTATGTTAAGAATCATATGTTAAGGAGTGAATCTGTCAATGAAGTGGTGTAATACCACTTATAATCATGTGGCTTTGAATAGGTATTACTTATGTGGATTTTTGACTGACACCATGTTTTGTTTGGCCATTCAGAATAATCAATGGAAATGAAATTTATTTCCCAGCCAAAACCTTTGTAGCTGCCTTAAGTAAAAATGATGGAAGCATGTCTACGGTACCTATACAGATAAGAATTTTGTGGTACCATTATTATCCCGCTTATCCAAATCTGCAGTTTTCAGACTTATATATGGACAGATGATCACAACTGATTCTTCTGGGTTTTTTTTAGATAGCTACTTTAGGAGTCTCTTAAATAGAAAAGCCTACATTTGGTGTGTTGAACCCTGCCTATACTCTAAAAACCAAGTGGCTAAGAGACGATAAAAGACATGGTTATTTTTTCTAAGAACAGATCATTTTCCCTAACTGAAAGACCTGCCTAGTATCCAGATCCTGAGACCACAAGAAAAATTACTTTTCCATATAGTCACATTTTAGAAAGGAAGAGGGAAGAACTGTTTGGAAGAGTATAAAAATAGTCCTTACCGTTAAACCACGACACCTGAGATGTTCTTCATACTATGAAATGCAACAATGCTTAAAGTATGTTATTAAAGCTTTATGTAGTTGTACTAACAAGCTTCCTTTTTCTCCTCCTCCTTGAGAAAAAAAACCCTTTTTAAACACTAATAAAGCATTTGAAAATATCCTTTAAAAATATTTGACAAAGAATCTCAGGCCTTCATTCTTCCAATGTCTGATGAACATGCATGTTACTTCTGAAGTAGAAACTTGCTTTCAGGAGAGAGAAAACATACAAATCTAACCTTAAATTCTAAAGGGGATGCACCACAGAGTATAAAGCTCCATCAAAGAGTATTTGGGGGGCATATTCACAACATTTTGTGTTTAAATGGAAGTCTCATAATAATTTAAAAAATTAAAATCTTAACTTTAAATGGATTGTGAGCCTTTCCCCTGAGAGAGTCCAAAGCAATAATAATACTGCTGTATATGCAGAAACTGACCACCAATTCAAGCACCAAAAGTGCTGGTTCTGAGACCACCTCATAAAAGTATTGAGGCACTAAAAGTATATTTGTTTGTTAGCAAGTTAATCCTGTCAAGCCTCTGAATGAGTCTTGTTTCTTCAATTCTATCAAGAATACTACAAAGAGATACTTATGTTTTCTCTGAACTGAAATTCACCTGTTATTACTCCTGTTATTGCTGCATTCTCACTCTTACTCTCATTAACTGTCACTCTTGTGCATTTTATTCATTTCAGCTCCACAGGAAACAGGAAAACAATACCTGCAACAAGACAACGAAGAAGAGAGAAAAAAATCACAACACAATTTCAAGAAGCAAGCAGAAAAATGCCTGCCATGATGTGATGGTAACAGCAAATTTTGTGTTTTTTTTTTTTTCCAAAAGGGTCACCAAGACATTTATTATTTTTTTCTGCAGCAATTTTAAGAACATGTTGAAGTACTACTATCATTGCAGGCGCTAACTGCTTTTCCTCTTGAACTGTTTTAAACGAGGATTCATGGAGAGATGTTAGCTGACTACGGTAAGCAGAGTGAAAATGTGCAAACTGGTATCTGGGACTCTCCATTCCATGGAGCATCTCACAGATACTGGAATATAAGGCCACATTTGTATACTTTCTTCCTCAAAGTCCCTAAAAAAAGAAGCATGCAGCTCTTTTAAAACTTAATTTTCCATTCTTAAGTATGCAGCATTTGATATTGTTCCTTTGTGCAAATAATATGATAATGTCTCTACCTTTGGGACACAAGATTCTAATAGCTGAAGGGAAATACAGTCTCTCAAAGGAACTGATCCAAAATCAGTTCGGGTGTAAATAGATGCAACCAATTGTTTTCAATGGAGTTGTATCAATTTGGAGCTAAATTAGGTCTATGATTTGTCCAATACTATAATCTTCAGTCAAAATTCCCATTATTATAATCAGTTTGTAGGATGTAACTAAAAAAAGATAACTCAGAGAGCCGCATGTCCCATTTGTCTTTCAAAGGGAAATTGCCAGTGTTTTTCCCTTTGATCACAAGGTCAAAAGTATTTTTGCCACTTGACACAATATGTAAATACAAATAATGAGCCAAATCTGTAACTGGTATAAGTAAGTACTTACACCACATTTGAGTTTAGCCTCGTCATCTTTTGACTGGAATTATATTATTAATGATGACATAATTCATTTTTTCCACCCCTAGCAATAATGTGCAAAGAAAACACATATAAAACAAAATAACCAGTCCTGTTAGACATAGCTTCAGGGTTTGTATATATCATATTTTATCCATGTTATTTAACTATTGAGGGCAGCAATATATATGGTCTTTTTTTCCTATGGAAGGAATTGTATTGTTCTGTTCTAATAGACTGCTCTGTCTTTTCAAGTTAAGAACCTTTCTGTATCAGTGTTGTTAATTCTCATTTTATTCCAGCTCTCATGATTTTTCTTATCTTTTTTTTCTGAAAGCTCTAGCTTCCAGAGACGTGTGACTATGTAAAAATCACATTTTTTTTTACTTTCAGAGTAAAATTATTGTTCTCTTGGTTATAATAAAATACGACCTGAGTGAACTTCAAAATAAATAAAAAAAGCTAAAATTTAAAATCTATTTTAAATTACATTTTTTTAAAGGCAATTTTATTTGTTATTAAAAGCAGACCTCAGATTTTTTGAAGACTTGTAATTGGTGAACTTCTATCTCCCTACAGCTGCCAACTTGGAAATCTTTTCTTACCCATGACTGGCAGATATTGAGAGAACAGAAAATGAGTATGCAGTCTCCCAGTTGGCTTTCTGTGAATTATTTATAGATGACAGAAGCATTAGAGAAGTCCAGGCAGCTGGACTATGTGTAAGACTTTCAGTGAATGATTTCATTTAGAATGTTGTTTCAGGGAGATAATGTAATTAATGTAGTTGGGAGATGAGAAATCTCACACACTGCATCTGGAAGTTTCTCCTCAGGAAATCGTTGTAGCTTGCTGTTCCTGTCAAGCAGGGTAATGTGCCTCTAAACCGCCTTTGACAGAAAACATATCACTGTATCAGCAGAACCAGAAAATGACAAAACATACACAATGTGGAAGAGTGAATGCCAATGTCTTTGCACCAAGAAAACACACTCATATAAGAAAAAGAAACCTAAATCAGCTGGAAGCTTGTAAAGTGCATCAAAGAAACAGCCTGAGCCAAGAAGATGTTCCACTGGTTTTTTTAATAGGTAAATAAAACACTTTGAATAAATGAGAAAAATCAGTATTAGGCACAGTAAACACCTGCTTTGCACAGAAAACAACACAAAAAGCCACTACGGCAGGTAATAGGTTTTGGGTTGGTTTGGGGTTTTTTTTTCTTTCCATTGTAGCTGTCAGTCTACAGTGAAAAAGCAAAGAAATCTTACAGCAAATATATACATTTCCAGATTAATTATAATCTTAAATTTATAAACCTGAATATTCAAAAGTCTCCAGAGAAAATAATCTGGTTTTAACTCTTCTTTGGCTGTTGACTTTCCTGCCTTTCAAGTCACATTTTCAAGCTTTTACTATTAGCCATGAATCCAGAAACTTAAATAAACTTAATTGTAAAGAAACATTAAAGATTTGAAAAAAAATCGAAATAAGAATACTCTGCTCAAGGGTCAATGGCTCACTTCCTTCAAAATGAAACAACCCCATCCAGTTCTAAGCTCTACTAAAGCTAAACAAATGCTCTATGCATACATTTTTTCATCTCTGGAAATTATATTAAAGAAGAGTAACTATATGATAGTCATTTGTGCAGACATGTCTCTGAGAGGATGGAACTTGGGTATACCATTAATTCAAATTAATTATGCACAGAAAGAAAAATATTTTGCATCTTTATATGGAAAGAAAAAGGTAGAAACAACCTACTGGAAAACTCCCTCAAAAGGATGTTATTTCTTTATTAATTACTATTAACAAATGTAATCAGTATTGGTTACCATAAAAATAGCTGGAAATGGCTGCCTACTGCTCTGCTCTGGGACTATGGAAACATAGTATCTCTAAAACATAACAACGAAGCATATGTCATATCTTAAAGAGAGATTCTTGTTTTTAAAGTCTTGAAAACAATTGCAAATCATTACCTAAGTAAAATTAGTCCTACTTATGATACAGTTACTACAACATTATCTTTCAATCTGCTGTTTTTAATAGAGCGACTTGCAGAAATCATTAACTAATGTAATTTCTTATGTTCTTTAAATGCTGTTTTAACTTCCTCTGCAACAAGAGGACAAGAAATCATTGCTCTGTTTACCCAGATCTTTGAAAGAGCAAAAGGTTTAAAAAAATAAATAAAATTAGTCTAAAGGAAATGACTCGTTATTTTAAGTAGCAATCTTACATTTCAGAGTGAGTCTTTAATAAAAAATTTAGTCATTTTAGTAACAATGGTAATTGTATTTAATAATACTTAGCTTACATATTATGATTTCAGACTGTATTCATCTTGCTTAAACGTATTCAGAGCTCTCTTGTAACAATCCTCATTTGTTATAACCAAAAGATGGCAGCACTCCATGCAGTATACATAGCTTTCCACTGTTATTTCTATTCACAGATCTCTTTGCAAATTCCATTTTATAGTGCTGTATTTTAAGTTATCCTAGGCAGAGAACTATTTAGGAAGCTTTCAAATGAGAACATATGCTTATTAATTTGGGAATGTTAACATGGTTTTGGAAAGCTTAAAAATAAATTCCTTTAAGTTTAATTTCTTTAGTATAGTTCCAGACTATTAACCATTGGTATTAGATAAACAGAACTGACAAGCTCCAACCTGAAATGTATTTTAGAGAAACTCATTGTCCTTTTCTGGGGACTTAAACACCAGATAGTTTGTCTCTTATAGGTCTCCTGACTCTTCACCATTTTTTTAATTCTTTTTTTTCATATCTTATTTTTGCTGTTCTCCTTTTCCTCCTTGCCTTGTCTCATTCTTTACTGTTCCCTGGTCTCCTGTTGGGCAGACCTCAGCATTTGTGCCCAATACCAGCTTCCTGATGTAAACACCTCCTTTATTGTATATCACTATCCCTCCTGTGGCCAGAGTTGCTATGTGTTATCTAATGTCTACACATCGTTGTACCCACAGTGGTCTGAATCCACTTTCCTCTGTAAGACTGAACGAGGCAGCTCTTACCTAGTGATAACAGAGTTTGACGGAGGCAGATGTTCAGTGACTGTGTGGCTGTGACTGTGTCATGTAATACAGAAGCATTAATGAGGAGGCTGATGACTTCAAAACATATTCTTTGCTATTTGGAGTTAAGTCAAGAGAAGTCAAAGGGACATATAGAATGGTCACTAAGAAAGCAGGATTTTTAGTTTGGTTTAAAAGGTGAAATTAAGAACTGAACTGTTATGCAGAACAAATCAAGAGGGAAAAAGGGATGTAGGAAAAGAAACCAAGACTTTACTGTTCAAAAGGAGGAAAAAAGTGAAAGGGCTAAGAAATGAACAGCACAAATTCTGCACAGTCACCATAAAAAGTGCCAAAGACTTCATGATTGCTGTGATCCTAAACAAGAGGATAAAACAATGAAATACTTCCTTATAGGAAGCCTTTGGCAGAAAAATAGAACCATTAGGCAGATGGATGTGAGAGCCATGGCCCATATGCAAAATTTTGAAAATATACAAAAACTTAATAATAAATGATTACCTATGCCCTACCTTATTCCCATGCAGATACCTCCAAATAAATGAGAGAAATCCTTCCAAATGGCACAGGCTGCTAAGCTGTAAGAGGAACAGGTGAAAGTGACTGAGAAGCCTAAGCATGGTGCAGAACAAGCTCATCCAAGAGAATCCCAGAGGCAAGGCAAAGATAGGTCGATCCAAAACATAATTCATTGTACATACACTGCAAAGCTGCATGGGGGAGTAAGAAAAATGTATGGAAAATGAGCTTCAGTGCAAAGAGTATGAGAAGTAGAGTGGCTTCAAAACTGAATTTGCAGCTATGTAATGTACGAAAAAGAATCAAAATAAAGTTGATGTGAGAGACGCCAGTATGTGTAAGGAGCCACATTGTTGGGTTTGGGGTTTTTTTTTCTTGTTGTTTTGTCAGCTACATTTTCCCACTGACTCTAATTAGAGTCAAGCCTAATTCTATTATTTTCTGATACTTACGCTTACCTGTACTTGTGGTTGCTGATGATTTTCAGAACTGTGTTACCATGTGCATTAAGTTAGGATACTGGGATCTGTCACATGTAATTTTTCCTTTCTGTCTTCTCTTCCACTCTGGAGTTCTGACTTTACAAGTTCTGACTTTATAAGGAATTTTTTTAACAGAGGCCATGCTGAAGAAGGGTGATTTGCAGGCATTTCCACTTTGAAGCTGGTTCCATTTAATAAGCTAACAAGTTTTTTGACCTTAAAAACTGTTGCATGGCTGACCTAAAATCCAAGGCCTTGGGAAAGGGGAAGTAGAAAGAGGGCTAAGCATGAATATTCTGGGACCTTAGGGTATTTTAATGTAATCTATTTTGAGTAGTTCCTGCGCTATCTGGAAACTGCTGTGTTTCCTGACATGATTTCTACTGATAAAGAGCCTCACAGGAAAGCAATAAAAGGACCTAACAGTATCTTTTCTTTTTATATAGAAATAAATATTAACAACTAATCAATATCAATTAACAGCTTCATTTTCCATAGAATATATAAAAAGCTAGCAACAATGTGAAGTAGAAAACTCAAAATGGTGAAATGCTAATTAATTTTAGTAAGAGGATTCTGTAGATAGGAAGGAGATACCACACTATGAAAAAAAGTAGTGATCCAAAAATCAAAGGTATATGAAATTTCTCACTGGCTGGAAGCTGCTTTATGTAACAAGATGGTACAGGCAGTAGATCTGGTGATAATGTTTAAGAATAGTTTAGGAAAATTGGGACAAGGAAAAAACTTAAGCCATATTCAAGATAATGCAATCACTTTTCCAGAACAGAAAGATGTAATAGAGCAAGATGCCGCTGGAGTTAAATCTTTGCATGTGTCATGGGTGAAAATGCTAACTGAGTGCTATACTTACGTATAAAGAATAGGGCTATCAAAGAACCTGAATATAAGGGTAGGACAGAAAAAAATCAGCTGGACTTTTGAGAAGTTTACATCTGAGAAATTACACTGGTTACCTAATGCTGTGAGAAAGTATTCTTAATTGTCATTCTTACTTATCTATGACTTGCTGTATCTTGTGTAACTGTGATCACACTCTGAAATTTTAAGAATTAATCTGAGGACAAAAAAATTGAGGTCTTCGTAAGTAGCAAATAAAATTATTGCTAGCATTAAGGATGAATTAATGTGGAGTCCAACACTGGAAATTTTCATGTGCTGAGATGCAATGCATTTCTATGCAATAGAAATATATTTCTATCGTATATTTCTATGAAATTTATGGAATAAGATATACTTTCATTGTATTTCTATACCATATGAGTATAACAGGTGACCTCCTGACTGTACAGGAAGGGAATATCAGAGAACCAAATGAAGCAGAAGAATGTTGCAGTCATGATCCATGTAATAGTGGCCATTAGCCCTGGGAGCAATTAGCTCTTCTAATCCTTAACATTTAAATTCTCAGAAAATGCCCGGCATTTAAGAATATCAGCATGTGAAAAGAAACCAGAGAGCAGACTGTGATGAGAGAAATAGGAAAGTCAGTTCAATTTATGCAGCATCGCTTTACCATTATGTTGAATAAAGTGCATTTTAATTTTTAATCAACTTTGAGTCCACTCTCTATTGTAACTCAGCACAAGATAAATGAAACAACTATTGTATTGCAAAGTGACCCTTTCTTGAAAAGACAATTGTGCTATAAATCCTGAAGTACATGCTGTGTAAACCTACTTTTATTCCTGAATTTTATTCCTGAAGCCCTTTCAATACTTGCTGTATGTAATATAACTTTCACCAATTTACCCACATCAGTAGTTGTGGTAGTAGTAATCAGTAAAGACGATTCCTTGTGAAGATATTTAGATAGAAGATAATAAAAGAGGGTTTAGCAAACATTCATTAACATAGGGACTTTCAATACCTTTACATAATCTCTGTAAGATTGTCCACCTTCTGCTACACTTCCTTTTGGTTTCCATACATAGTATTACAAAATAAATCTGTGTGCCACGGTCTGTACACTGATTTTCCCCAAACTGCCCTCACATGTTTCAAATGTAGATGTCAGCCGTGCAAAGCTCATATTGAAATTTTTAATCTCAACAAAAATAAAGCTCTCTGTTAATATGATCTCCTTCTTTTCTATCTGCCTTCTATAATAGAGAAACAAAAAATGGAAAGCACTTTTTGTTTTAGTTTTGGGGTGAATGAGGATAAATACTTCAGTTTTTAAAATTAAATAAAATCTTGGGAAATGTTACTGAGCTTTCCTCTACAAGCTTTTCTAAATTTCCCTTTTTAAGCTTGGGGATCAACAGTTTATTATTGACTCTTTATTTCACTGCATAGGTATCTGTAAGTATTTTTTATGTAAAATACCTATCCGCAGAAATTTTAGTTTCAACAGACAGTTATTAGTTTATTTTTTTCAAGTGAAAATTACCCAAACTGTAAAGATTGCCTAATGAATAAGTTATTGGTTTGTGATTTAGGAGATTCAGATTTAGGGTCAGACTATGGCTTTCTGTGAAGTTCTGTGAAAACCTGAACAAGTCCATTGAACTGTCAATAGGAAACTTAGGAACAATAGGAACTGAATAAGAAACTTCTGTTTCCTGTTTGTACCTTTTGGGTAGTAATTGCAGTTTTTGCTGTGCTGACACATTAACAACATAGCCAAATCCCAAGCTTTAAAAAAAAATCACAGGAATATGTAAAAATCATTATAAAAATCCATACTTTTTGTTAGTACTTGTGGTCTGTTTTTTGAATCTTTAGGTTGTGAAGTTCTCCCCCATAGACACAAAGAGTGGAAAAGTCATTTTAGATTATTTGTTACTGAAAGAAAATAAAATCTAGAACCTTCACACAACTTCAGACACTAGGGCTATAAAAACCCACTATCTGTGACTACACTTATAATGAAGTCTTTGCACTTGATGACAGTGCTATCTGTTCGTAGTGTGGCACACATAGTCTGGCCTGTATCATCCTTGGCACCTGTGAGAACAATTACCACAGGGAAAATGTGGTGGTGAAAGTATGCTGTGCTGAACTGGATGTGGCCACAGAGCCCCTGAGTTTAGTCTTTGAGTGACTGAGCAAGCCCTGAGTATGTTTGTAATTTCTTCCTTTTGGCTTAGTTAGCAAAAATAGCAATTTGTTTTCTGTGGGGGAAAAACCCCCAAACCACCAAAACCCTCAACATTGTTTAGAAACAGACTCCTCTCATGGAAAACAATGTATCAGTTCTAGTAGAAAAAATAGTATTTTACCCCAACTGGCCAGTTTTAAAAAACCCACCTTGACTTTTTTTTCTGTTGTGCTTAACCTCACAACAGCAATATGTGCCCTTGTGATCAAAAGGCATGTTTACTGTAATTCTCTAATAGCTTATGCAAGCTTTTCTGCTCCCTGCAGCTTCTTGGAATGCAGAAACGTGTATGTTTATTTGTCTGAGCAACTCTGATACCATGACCCCCTGCCAGCGTTCTCTAAGTTGGCTGCCCATAACAGTAGAATAATTTCAAGATGGCACTGTTAGTTTTTAAAGACTTAAAAAAATTGTTATAAGGTAGGTCTATTTGAGGTTTCCCTCCTCCAGCTATGCTCATCTTCTTAGGCATTTTGGTATTACCTCTTAAGTTAGGCAAGTGAGAGTATACTTTAGGTTTAGTAAGCATGGAATTGAAAACATATTTCTCTCTGGCACTCTTCAGGTCCTGCTTGCCCTTTCTTAACATCTGGTCAATTTGTCACTTGGAGGGTGTTAAGAAACGACTACTTTAGCTGGGTTGTTTTTTATAAACAGACTCTTAAAATCTCATGTATTGTCCTTTCTATCATGAGCCATGATTGATATTCTTCTCACTATACACATAAAATTTACTGACCACATTTAGTTTTTTTCCCTGGTTCTGCTTTGCATGAATATATTGAAATGACAAGGTTTGTTTCCAGATCAAATGACTGGAGTAATGCAGTGCAACTTTTCATATAGAGTATCCTCAGACAGTTTCAATGTTGTAATTCCAGAGTTGAACAATCTCAGAATCATAGAATCTTTTAGGTTGGAAAAGACCTTTAAGATCATTGAGTCCAATTGTCAACCCAACGCCACCAGAAGGAAAAAGAGAACAAATAGTAATGAAAAAAACATGAGCTAGAGAATTCCTATTAAAGAGGGCAGCTTTTTGCCCAGCTGCCATCAAGTAGGTACACAGTGTGTAAGAAATATAAGCAGAAGTGTTACACCAGAGGTAGCTCTAATCCAGCTTGTTTAAGCATAGAAAATGAATCCATGGCAGCTCAGCTTCACTGCAAGTTTTGCAATGCAGAATTGGGACTCTGAGTACTCAGGATGTCCAGCTTCAATCCCAGCATATCCATAGGCAAGATTACAGCTAAATCACTTACACTAACCTGTACTGGAATCAAAATTCCTTTTGCTGAGTAGCTAAATCAGAGGTGCTGGAAGGAAAAGTAAATGCACCAGGCCATGGAGCTGCTTGATGAATACAGGGAGCAGCCCAGTGCTAGATGGGCAGAGAAAGTGGAAAATAAAACTAGAACAAACTGAATTTTAAACTCTGGTCCACCGAGGTAGTGGCAGAAAGGGCAATACTTCAGCTGAATTCTGCAACATAGGTACATAGCATTATGGATGTCAGCAGAAATCTCGCACAAGTTGGTCATTGTAACACACAGCCTTACAGCATGAAGAAATAGTTTTACAGGCAACTCATTTTTACTTGCTAATATCTTTTTAGGCATAACCACTTCCATCTCTGCTACTACAGGATTCATGTGTTATACTCTGATCTTAGTGCTTTGCTCTATTTATGGAAGTTGATCATAAACACCAAAAGAAAGAATTATACCTTTGTTGGAATGCATCATTACTTTCCATTCCATTATGAAAGCAGAAAAACTGTATCCCCTCTGCATAAAGAAACTGGGATTGGTTGTGTTTTTTAAAAATATTAAACTAAATAATAGATAGTATTTTTGCCTAATGTGAATTTGCACTTAAATTATAGAAATATCTTGTTTATTACTGAAAACCTACCCTAACTGATATTATATACATCTTATATACACTACATATGTATTATATATACCTTACTAATATTTGTCAAGAAAGGTTTGATATCTGTACATCCAATAATTAAAGTTCATTTTAATTATTAGCAGCGATATGAGCATGTAAACATCTAATCAACAGTCTCTGAAATGACATTAATCTGAAAGCCTGAAATATCCTTCATGCTACCCTCATAAACATCAGCCTTAGCAATTATTAATGTGTGGGACATGAGACAATTTAATCCCCAGTTGAACCCAGCACTTGATGCAAAAGAACAACAGTAATATCTATTATGCCTCTTTGCATCAATTGTTAATGATCCATTTTACTAAACGAAGAGCACACTTACTGCATGTACTTGTCCTGAAAATGGAAAATCTACCACCACATATAGGCTTAACAATTGAATTCAATCAGCAAGTATAAAATGAATGAAACAGACCAAATTTTTTCCTTCACTTGGCAGAAGCCATTGAGTTGTGCCTGTGTAAAGAAAAGCAACATCTTCTCTATGTTATTGGTGCTTATACCTCTTCCCTCTCAAAAGCGAGGATTTAGTCACCAAGCTGCTTTTAAGGTTAACCCTGCTGAAAACATTGACAGCTGATAGTTACAATATATTTTCTCTTATTATTATAGCAAAATGAAAGTAAGTAGAAAGATTGAAACACTTGAGAGCTAAAGAAGGAATAAAAGTATTTTTATAAGGCTGGGGGATTAAATGTACAAATTCTACCTTGTATACAGCAGTACGTGGAATAAATATGCTGTGCCCCTTCAGATCTCAAGATAGCTGACCCTTATGTATTGAAGTGTTGAAAGAAAACACTTGTGCCATTCTGTCAGACCGAGGTCTGGCCTAGCCTCTGCTACAGCCACAAAAAGGCACACTTACTCAATGATTTTCTGTAGGAAATTGCTGCCTATAAGACTAATGCTAAGACTGACATAAAACTATAGCTAAGGAAAATCTTAACATCTGAAAGAACATGCCAGTCAAAATCCCAAAGACAAGGCTTCTGCTGGACTAATTAAATTGGAGGCTATTTAACACAGCCTTTAGGGAAACCACCCTTAGTGGGATCATTTGGAAGCTTTAAGAGGCAAGGTAAGAGAGGAAATCTGGTTCTTTAAAATGAGAAGTGGTTGCAGTAGCAGAGCATGCTGGAAGGAAATTAAGTGGAGCAGAATAAATGTGAAAAAGTGAAGAATAAACCATATAAGAATGTAGTTCTGAGGGAAAAGACGTAAGGGAGAAACATGAGTAAAGGACTTGACTAGTGTGAAGTTGCACAATCATAGGAGAAGAAAGTTTTAAAAAGTGCTGGTGAGTCACTTTGCAGACTCACCGGCACATTAGGATTTCGGGGTTCAATGAGGCTTGGTGATGTGCACTGTGGCTGTGACAAAGTGAAAGTGGTTCTGCACACATGCACTGGAGTACATTACAACTAGTCTGTGTGTTTGTGCTTTTAAGTACATCAGAAAACCTCTTGTACCTTTATTTTGTGCTGTGATTAGTTCAAGGCTTACTGCAAACCTATCTGATCTCAATTTTTGTTTACTCTTGTATTTTGTCTTTATGACACTTCTAATTATATGCTCTTGAGTTCTTTGCTTGTTTTCTGTTCTGCAAAACACAATATTAGCCCTTCAAAAATCCATTTATTTCTATTAGCTAGCTTTAAACCACTTATTGGTTGTGTCACAAATAAGTAGTCTCTAATTAGCCCATCCTTTAATTGTTCAGATTTCTGAAACTTATTTAGACTACTGTTGCGTTGTCAATGGTCAGTGACCCCATCTGAGAGCAGACTTTGTGTGAGAAAATCAGCCTTGCCCAAGTGGTGTAGAAGTCTTATACAGGGTGAGTAGTCAACCAAGACTACTACCTTGCACTCCCACAGTTTCCATATCTGCCAAATGCTACCAGAACAGCTGAGTCTGGCGCAAGCAGTTACAGGGTGACAGAGGCCGTGGTGCCATGCAGAGTGTGTTCAAAGTAATCGGAAAGCATGTTCTGTGGCCAAGGCCCCAAGACCTTATAACTGTCACTGGTGATCCAAGGCACAGGACATTTCCATGGTGAGAAGAAAAGTGGTTGAAAAGTATGCCTTTTCCAGAATCCTGATTTTTTTAAGTAATAGAAATGGCTGAAAGTTTGCAATCTGCATCATGTTTCTGCTGAAAAATTGTCAATTGCAAAAAAAGAAATTGTTTCCTTCTATTGTGGAGCACAGGACTTAACACCCTCTTATTTTTCACCAGTAGTACTTCTACCAGAACAAGTATGGAATTACCATAACTGTTTCCTTCAGTTTCCTTTCAGAGCAAAGGAGTGAATGTCTTCAATATATCCACTTTTAACAGATAACTTGACTATAACTATTCAACATGATCAGGCATATAAATGGTTAGTTAGTGGATTGCCATATGAAGCTAATCTAAAATGTGATGAGGTTGTGTGAAGTAAGTCATGAAAATAAAGATGCTACAGATGGGCTGACCATGGTTTAGCTGGTGCAAGCTCTCCAGAATTTATATTGTTGTTTAGCACTGATAGCTACACTGTTTCCCTGTAGCTTCTCCAGGTATATACTTTATAATATATACAAAAGATGGTTTACCTGTCTTAAAATGTCTGAGTATTTATGCTGCATTAACGGCATTAGGTTTACAGTCTATCTCTTTGTTGTTCAGCCTGGTCTTCTCTCACTTGCTATGGATCTCATGTTAGGTCTTCAATTACAGGTTTCAGGGAATTGGGGTTTATCTTTGAATGTGACTCAGCAATTCATGAATACATAACCTTGTCAGAACAGCTGGAGCGTGTCTCTTACCTGCTCTATGGGATGTGCTAAAGACTTTTTTTATAAAATGAGAATTTGTTAAAGTGTGACTCCAATACAGTAAAAACCACCATATAAAACTGACCTTGGAAGTGGTATTGTTTTACAAATTGTTAAGTGGTTAATGCTATATTTTGTTTTGGATGCCTTTAGAAAAGACCTGGTCATCTGAAGTCAACCAGAACTTTGTCTTTAACTTAATGCTTTTCAATTTTGTAACATTTTATTTAATACAAAGTTAAGAACAGCTGAATTGAGAACATTTCACAAGGAAATGTTCTAATTTTTCATGAGTTGTTTTGACACTGTTTGACAGTGTTTTTCCCTTCACCAGTGAAACTTCAGCAGAGTTGACACAAGAGGCTGCTTGTACTTACCCAGCAGCTGAATCCTGAATTGCCATGGCTTAAAGCTAAGCTTGAATGGCTTCACTGCCACTCATACCTGAGTTTGCTGCAGTTAAGTCCACACTTTTTCATTTGTACAAGACATTTAATGGTGTTGCTGGCAACTAAGAGAAAGATCTCTTAATAAGACATTTCTAGCATTTCCTGTAATCTACTATAGGTTTCAAAAATGAACTTGTACTGAATTGTGAATCTCTTTCAGTCATACTCTCAGCGCCACAGAAATGTCTCTGAGTGTAGATGAAGGCAGATCAAGAATTTACTAGCAGAAACTCTGTCCTGCTGAAAACTTGTCTTTTGCATATTTTTGTAGCTTTTCTTTTCCCTCCTGTGAGAACATTTGTTCTCACGGGTGGTGGTTTACTACCAATAATGAATGCCACAGAAAGTTGCATATGTCAGATTTCAATTTGGTCAAGATAACTTACGTAACTGCTACTATCATCTCTCTGCAAAAAGGAGACAAAGTAACTTCTGCCTTCCATCATTACCAATGTCACTAATATTGGTATTAGCATTATCATCACTGTAGCTTTTCACAAGGTCAGGATCAAATCTAAGTTCTTTCCTAAAGCAGTAATGCAAATTGGACCAATGTCTCCGGCAAAACCTGGGAATGCAGGATATCTAGCCTTAGTAGGCTGTGCCTCTCCTTTTGTGGCTTCAGAGTCTGTATATAAGCCAAGAACACTTTCTCTGGTGGGAGACGGCATGGTAAGCACAGTAAAGACAAACTGACAATATAGAAATAATTTAAAGAAAGTTGTACTAACTGTCAAAACCCAATAATGAATGAAAAAAAATCAGTCCACACGTTATACTTTTTAAACCTAGCAATTTTTAAGCCAAGTCTTATATGATTTGTGAAGGTTTGGGCTAGCAATGCTATTAGTATTTTCAGCAGCCCATGCTAACTTTCTAGTTAGGGGTAGAAATGCACCTAAGTAAATTGTTTTAGATGAATTAACAGCTTACAATACATATGAGGGGAGAAAAAGATATGGCTGCTAGACATTGACTCCAGGAAACTTTTCTATCCATATCTCAATTGGAAAGCCTAAACACAGTTTAATGTTTGTGTTCCTAATTTTTAGCAGCAATTCTTTCTACCTTATTCTCTGCTGTGTTTTATTTTTTATTATGTGATTGTGAATCTGCGAGTGCAAATAAGGAGTAATAAAGTAGAAAGTTGAGCTTTATATCAGCTCTTAATTGGAAGCAATGGAGTCATCTGCAAAAGTCTCCACCAGGCTGGGACAGAGATAATACAGTAAAAAAATATTGTCCACTTTGGTGCTAAGGGTGAATATACGAAGATATAGTTGGGAGTAATTTCACTGAGTAAAGCTTAAAAATTCTGTACATTTTACCAGGTATTGATCTCATACCTAGATCTCATTTGTTTGGATCTTCAGCAAAGAAATGCTATGTTATAAACTATTTTTTTTAATGTACTATATTATAAACTATTTTTTTTTAATATTTCAGAATGGAAAACCTGTTCAAGTACTTCTTATTTATATGCTTTTTTTTATAGAACAAAGGCTTAATTCTGACATCAGAGTACATCAAGTAATGTCTCTGATGCCTTTAAATCACATATTTTAATGTAATTGCGAGGTAGACTAAGAGAAGCAGAGGGCATACATTAGTAGAAGTAGCTATTGGAAGCAGCCAAAATGATAGAACACCTTAAAGGTAATTGCAAGGGAAATGAATCCATGTTAGAAGTAAAATACTTAAAACATTTCCTGGTGTGAAAGTCCTGTTTAATTCTAACGGTGCTAGCAAGTGCTCCTGTAGTACTTTCTTACATTGTATATTTTCTACCGTCAGATAAGATAAATGGAAATGTCTTTTTGTTCATTGACAATATTGTCCCTTCTGACTGAAACATTTTATTCAAGCCTGAAATTTTAACCCTGCTGACATGAAATCATAGTTTTCTGTCATCATGTCAGTGACCCACATTAATGTTATAAAAGTGTTGTAGAACAGCAGCACCTGCGTTCTAGTTTTTGTAAAAAAAACCTTTGTGGAATTTGGGCCAATAACATAAATTTACTACAGACATTAACTGCTAATGCTATATCTGAAAAATGCTTATCTTGAAAGCATATTGCATGCCACAGACAAGCCATGCAATACCTGGAAGGATTCACTTTTTTGGCAACCCACTTCCAGTATAGCAGTATGATGCAAAAGGATGCTCTGGGGAAATTTATCTATATTGTAAAATAATTAATCTTTAACAATTTAAATGACACTCTTTATGGAGTTGTATTATATTTAGTCATAAAGAAAATTATCCAGGGCCTCATGTACTTGGCAAATTATGAAGATGGTTTTGCTTCCTTTGGTCATGTGTAGTAGATCTTATACAAGTAAACATTTTAAAGAAGCCCAGAGTTGTTACTCAGAGTCAGATTCTTCGAATGTAGGCAAGATTGGAAAGATCATAAAGACCTAATTTTATATTTTTCTTCAAGCATAGACTGTTAAGGTTCAAATTCCAAATTTCTGTTCCCTGTTCCTCTGTGTCTTGTAGCAAACAGTACTTTAGCTTCTGCACACTGAAGTGCATTTTTGTAGCAATTAACAACTGTAGTGATATTTTTAAAATCCCACATGAAGAAAGAGCTTATTATGTGTTCCTTATTCATGTATGTATTCTTATGAACCAGTTCCCTTGCACAGAAATGTGTTTTGTATTTGGTTTCCTCCTTTACTCTTTGTCAAAAAGTCTTCTCTACTGCTAAAACAATTACCTTATTGTAGGTTCATTTGCAACTCAGGTGACATTCTTGCAGAATGCTGCATTTCTACAGTGCCTGGTATATGTATTTAACAGATTATTGATAGTGAAGTTCTGACAAGAATGAAGTAAGTATGAAAACCAAATATCCTGTTTTTATAATGTTCTCAGTTTGCCTTCTTACTCCAAGTATAATGTTGCCTCATGACAAGTGTCTGCAATAGACATACGTGGAATGAATCTACTGGTAATTGCAAATGTATTCACATTCACAGCAACAGAGGAACGGCAAAATGATAACTCTCCTATATATTTTCTGTTTTAAATTCTGAATTTTGTTAGCCTGTGTCCTGAGTGACCCTAAGCTCCTACTGAATTGGAGACCTTTACTACTTTACCTGTTGCTGCTGCTTGGAGAATCATCCCAAAGCTGGAATTTGGCCTGTGAGTTTTCCTGATGGAGCAAACCACATGCATCCCTCTCCATTTTTCTGCACCAGTCATTATTCTATCAGCAGGTAACTTTATTCAGTCTTTAAAGGGCTGGACAAAATTTGCCTAAATAGTCTATACCCTGAGAGAAAAATAATGAGAATCTTAGGGTGAAAGGGGTGGGAAAACCAGACCAATCTTTGGCTGGTGTAAATTTGTGGAGCTCTACTTCTGTCCAGGTAAAATAAATGGAATAGTTCCTCTGCTTTGCCCACCTGAACATCTGGTCCAAGATTTTGCTTTATAAGAGAAGTAACTGGCTAATGATGCTTCTTTTATTACCATTTATGTTTTCTTGGTCATTTTTGAAACAACGTTAGGCTGAAATAATGATAGTAACTGCTTTTAGAAGTGACTCGGTACAAATAAGTACACTTTGCATTAGAATTATTTAAATTACAAACAAATAACAAACAAGCAAACAAACAAAAATTCTACATAGTTCTACCCTCTCTGTGTATGTAATTTTACAAATTTGTTTCTCTCTGTGTGCAGGGTGGCATAACCAAGAATGAGTTAACAGCAGCCCTGTGAGGGACTGGGCCAACAAGCAAAGGACCTGGAGTGAGGTGAACACAAAATCAATGAGATGGAGCTTAAGCAGGGCCACCTTTTGCATTTCCGTGTAAACAAGGAAGTGCATTTTTTGGGGCACCTCTGCCCCCCCCCCCGGGAAATCAGCATGCTGGGGTGCTTCTCTGAAGTGTCTGTACACTAATGCACACAGCACAGGGAATAAACATGAGGAGATCTGTGTGCCTTTGTAGGGCTACAATCTTGTTGGGATCATGGAGGTTTAGAGAGATGGCTCCCATGACTGGAGTGTTGCAATGGAGGGATACAGGCTTTTCAGGAGGAACAGGCCAGGAAGATGAGGGGAATCTGGCCTTTAAGTGAGAGAACTGGTAGAATGCATGGAGCTCTGCCTCAGGAACAATGATGAAATGACTGAAAACTTATGGGTAAGGATTAAAAAGCAGATCAATATGGGTGACACTGTAGTGTCTGCTAAAGGCCACCTGATCAGGAAGAGTAAGTGGACAAGACCTTCTACAGACACCTACAAGTAGGCTCATATTCAGTGGCCCTGGTCCTCATGGGAGACTTCAGGTACCCTGGTATCTGCTGGACAAACAACACATAAGAAATCAACAAAGTTCCTGGACAGAATAGATGACAACTTCCTGACCCAGGTGATAGGGAAGCCAATGAGGAGGGGTGCTGTGCTGGATGTCATACTCACAAACAAGGAAGGGCTCATTGGAGATGCAAATGTTGAAGGCAGCCTTGGCTGCAGTGACCATGAGACGGTGGAGTTCAGGATTCTGAGAAGACACAGTAGGGCAAAAAGCAAGATCACTACACTAGACTTCAGAAAGCCGACAATGTTGGCCTCTTTAAGTATCTGCTTGGAAGAGTCCCATGGGATAAGGCCCTGGAAGGAACAGGGGCCCAAGAAAATTGGTTAATATTCAAAGCTAACCTCCTCCATGTACTGTCAGGGTGACTGAGCACTGGAACAGGTTGCCCTGAGAGACTGAATATCTCCATTCTTGGAAATATTCAAAAGCCATCTAGATGCAGTCTAGGTGCCACTACTTAAGCAGTGGGGTTACATAAGATGACCTCCAGAGGTCCCTTCCAACTTCAGCCATATTGTGATTCTGCAATTCTGAGATTCTGTGAACTGATACATAAAGATTAAGAAACAGTTTACTTGACCTACATTTTAAAATATATTTAAAATGGTGTACAGGATAATAAATTTACTAAGACAAGTATTAGTCTTTAAAGTGACCGCATTATTCCCTTCCAACCTATCCTATAATCCTGTATTTAATATTTGGGTAGTTTTAGGCTAAGAATTAGTAGCTATTTCAAAAACCAAAAATGTATCCATAATGTGTAGCATCTAGACAAAGTGATCTATTCTATTATTAACATAAGTTACCCTCCAAATGAAATTGAAGCAAGGAGATAATCAGAAGGTAGAACTACAGCTGTGTTTGGTATATGGCTAATCAAAGAAAGAAACTGTTTGCTTTGATTCTCATCCTATTGTCCTGCAAAGAATTAACCCGAGCAGCTGGCAGTCTAAGAATTTACCTTGTGAATATGGAAATCAAAGGAAAAGAAAAATGCAAAAATCACCATAGCACAATTACAACAGCCCCTGAAAAAGGGAGTAACCTAAATAACAATTTATTTCCTCAATGTAGGTTTCAAGGTTAAAAAAAAAAAGATTTACAGCTTGGCATATTTATCAATGCCCTTTGTTATCAGCTCATGGTCAAAATTTATCACGTGTGTAAAAATTCACCTTTAAATTATATAAAGCTTCTCTTCCTGGTCAAAGTAATTCCAGAAACTTGACACTAGTAGCAATGAATACCTGTGTCCCACTTCTACACAGTGGATGTATGAATAGATACTTATAAAACCAGTCTGAACTCTTCTGCTAATCCTTCCTGAGGCATTATGTTTTTATTATTCAAACTGGAACTGTGCAGTCTCCTAGCTACAAGGCTGTATTATTCTGTGCATACGTGAGTGTTTGTATACGTATACAAATATATAAGTAAACCATAGAAGAAACTAAGACTAACTGTTCCAAGGACTAAATGTTCCAAAACTCCTTGGCAGTCAGTAGACAAGAATCTATGTGCAGTTTTTTTATTTATTCTTTGTTTAAAAGAAATGAGATGTTTAAAACGAAACAATTTCACTGACCAGAGAATATGATCCCATTTCAAAGGTGTGGCAGAGAAATGCATAGATGTCTGTGAAACCTATTTTTGGGCACTCAGGCACTGATGTACAACCTCTATATACCAGTCATGCTCTGAAAGGTATAGAACTATACATCCAGAAGGAAATTAGGGCCCTGATGCAGACAGACTAGCAAGATTTTGAGTGGATGCAGCTCTGTAATGTCTTGCATTCTGTTCTATAAACTATGTTGGTTTTGCATTTTTCTCATCAAATACTTATCTGAATTTTTTCCAGTAGGGCAACAGATGATTAAGCCAGTATCTGCCAAGAAAGAAGACAGTGTCTAACAAAATACTCAGTGTTAAGAGTTGTAATATAGGAATTCATCCAGCCTGAACTCCTGGCCACAATACCTGTCAGAGTCCTGACAGTACTACTAGGCCTTACTGGCCCTGACCAGTACACACTACTGCAAACAAAATTTGCAGGTTTTTGGGTGACTACAAAGAAAGTTCTGGCTCCTTAACTGTTCCATAACTGTTCTGGTGAGCCAGAGACCATCTGTAACAGGGAGAGAAGAAACTGGGGTCTGACAGGGGAGTGAATGACTGCAGATTTGCGCTCTGTCTGTGGTCTGAGATTGAAAAGAAGGTAAGAGCAAGGCGTAAGGATGTCATTGATGTGCTCTCTGTTCATAGTGCAGACTGTGCCCATGGCTGGGCTCAAAGTATTGTACACATCATCAGTATAGGCTCCTGATTTATGTGACATTAAAATGTTACACTCCCACAACCCCAAAGGCCTCAGTTTCTGCACCTGAGCGGTCAGCTCCTCATGCTGGCGCAGTCACTCCCAGCTAAGCTGCTGCTCCCCCAGTAGCTGGGGCAGCTGGGGCCCAGCTGCAACGTGGCCAGGGCAGCTCCTCTAGCTGCTGGCTGCTGCTCTGGGGCAGGGCCTTAGAGCAAGCACCGGCCTATCTCTTCCCAATTACCTTCCCATATAGGAATAGCCCTTGTGGGTCCCCTCGGACTCTATTTCCCACCTTTGTGCAGAGTGGCACGAGGTACTCCTCAACTGGCGGAGGTTTTGGTGGGCAATGGGGCATTCACACTGGTGAGCCAGAGCCAGCTGCGCAGTTCATGGCCTTCCCCTACCTGGGGTACCCCACAGCCCCCCACTACTGCAGCCCAGTGGGTGTGCCCAGCGGTGTGAGAGGGCAGTCTGCATCGGGGTGGTTCAGGAGCAGCTCATGAAGGCCCAGCTGCAAGTTGCCCTGGAGAGGAGCCACTCGCTACCCACAGATGATGTGTGTGAGGTGAGTTTAATTTAGGCACCCGAGCTGAGCTGATGCTGTGTGTAAGCCATATGGACAGGTAGGCCAGGACTAAACAGTGGGTTTCAACCCATGTTTCGAATATGTATGTAAAAATCAGCAGCCTGTGGAAGGTCTGTGGAGCAGGATGGGCTCTGGTCAGGACGACTGTGGCACACTGCCCTAGACCTGAACATTTTCATACTTGCGTGCAAGTTGAGCTGCTTTAGGAGGTAAACGGGGAATTGCTCTTTCCTTCATTTATGAGCAGAAGAATTAATGACCAATGGAACTGTACTTTTATTTTTGCTAGAAGACCTACTGAACTTTCTGCAGTAGGCCAAGAGGAGTTCCGAAGGGCAGCTTCTAAGAATGTTTCCTGAAGGGCCCAAACCATTTCTCTTTTGGCAGTGTGATTAGAAGTTGCTCATCATGCTGTGAAACCTCTAAGGGGCTTAATACACAATAGACAGAGAAAAGTCCTGCTATAATATCAGTTTTCATGCTTTTCGTAAGAATGCAGAGAACTGCTAAACATTGCAGATATCTCTGAGCTAACTATCTGTTCGTCAGGGATGAAATTGCAACTTTTCAGTACCTCCACCTCCATTAACATGCGTCCAAGAGAAGCAGAGCTTGAAAAATGTGTTAAACATTTTTTGCTGCACCATAAAATGTCTTAGCTCCCATTTAATTTTACCCATGATTATTTACAATAAAATGACTTTCATCTGCCTATAAATCCTTACCTGGTACATTCTTTTTTCCAAATTGCTTTATTAATCCTTAGTTATTATTAATTAGAAAAGGCACAAACAGCACAATCATTTCCTTAACTCTGGCCGACAGCTGGGCTTTAATAGACTACAAAGCATGACTTTGGTTTCTGGAATTTATTTTCCTCCTGCATTAACAATGTCACATGGTTGAAGAAGGCGAAAAAAGAGGAGAAATATTTCTGAGTGTCATTTTTAACTGTACAGAGACAATGTTTTATTATAACTATAATGGATTGAAACTTGTGGTACATTCTTAAATAATGTAGACAGGCAAAGCAGCTAGCAGATTTGTATTCAGAATTATTCATATTTTTAAAAATTTGTCATAACCCCTCCCTTAGGTATCAGTTTACTCATCTGTTACCAGTAACATTGGTCCCTCTCTGCCATGTTTGTGGGACCCACAGATTGTACCATGTGTGAAACAAATCACGTAACTTCCCTGCAGTGACAATTGATCAGGCAGAATGTTTACACTTAACAGTGCAAGATCTTGGTAATTGCTTGGCCCAGGAAAAGCATGATTTTTCTGTGGATTGATTAATCCTCTTCATGCACTTGCTGACCATGCTTCTTTGACTTCTTTTAGCCAACTGCAGGAAGTCTTGATAATATAAAAGGCATGTGAATAACATTGAGTACGAGGGATGGAGGAGCTTTCAGCTTCTACATCTAAATAGTAAGCAGAAGAGTGGAGAAATTCTGATAACAGTGAAAATGTTTGAAATCTTTGCATTTTACGCATATCACACAATGAATTTTTTTTCTGAACAAGTTTGTTATTACTTTTAATGATATGCTCCATCTAATCTGTTAGCCCAACGGGTAAAAGTGCAACTGGTTTCCTAGCTGATATTACCCTACTCTCATGTGTGCCATAGATCCTGCTCCAAATCACAAAAGAATTAAAGAATTCCAATCTTCTCTGTCCAAGCTTTTACAGAGACTGCTTTGGAAATTTGAGAACACTACCTATTTCTGAATTAAAGAAATGCTTTATAATTGGATCTGGAGTTTTGTTAATATAATCAGGACAAAGGATATAAAATTGTACAAAATGGAAAACCTGTCATTTACAGAGATATGAATTTACAATGCAAATGTAAGAAATATGGCCCAAGGACTATGAAGACGTTCTGATGAAAGAATTATCATGGAATCTTTTATAAAGGGGTTTGTGTTATTGACATCTTCTTAAACATTTACATAAATGTCGAAGGAAAGGAAAATGAGGACCAGGCCAGAAGCTAATAGTAGGAAAGATCCCATACATAGCATTCAGAAAAACTGAGAAAACACAGTAGAAAAAGAAACATATGATTGAAATGAAATCTGATGAATGACCAAGACATAGGAACTTTCTATCAAAAATTGTATTTCCTTTAGACAAAGAAACTTAATTTTTTAGAACAGTTATTAATAACTTTCCTATTTCATTAATTCTTAACTAAGCTAATAATTTCTATAATATATGTTCAAGAAGCAGGGCTTCATATCTAAGGCTAGGAAAAAAAGTCTATCTTTGCCCCCAACTTCTTGTGTGACCTTGAACAATTTGCTTTTCTCTGGATTTAAGCTTTTGATTTGTAACGTGTAAAGACGCACATCCTTATCTCAGTGAAACGGTAAAGATGTTATTGTCGGTGATTTGTTGAAATGCTATAATCATGGGATACCTGTGCCAATACAGCTCACTCTGTGGATGGAGAAATACTATTTATGTATTTATAAATATTGAAAGTTAACTTATGTGGTATTCTTTTTCTTCCTACTCTTTGATCAGCTTTGGTTTTAGTCTTGGAAAATTAATCCCTATTAAAAAAACCCAGCTTCTTTGTTCTACCTACAAGTTCTTATGCAGACTACCATTTGCAGAAGTCAATGGTATAGTTGGAGTACCCAAATATTTCATCCTCCCAACACTCCTCATTCTATTTTGTATGTTTCGAATTGTATTTTTGTATGTTTTGAAATGAATGCTGCAGACTGAGAGTTCTTGAGAACAGAGACTAGCTTCCTAGCTTCAAAACCTACTATAAGGCCTAGTCTTTGAGCAAGGCATAGACACTCGTGTGCTAAAGATTAGTTAGTTAATATAACAGTATTTCATCATAACACATATTTATGTGTATTCTGTACTTTTTGGCTCCATTTTTGGCTCTTTAAAATCGGTCTAAAAAGATTTACTTGCACCTTGGATGAGGTTCTTGAGATTAAATTGGTCATGGTAGTTTTTGAATCTGGAAAGCACCAAGTGTTATGAGAAGAAGGTAGAATCAGGGGGACTACAGCTACACATAAAATTCCTTCTCAGTCCATGCAATTCCTATTTTTGCAAACTAGGAATGAGCTTGGCACTTTCAACCAATTACTGCTGAGACAAAAAATGGGAAAAGTTTTTTTTCCAGTTTTATTAAATCAACCCAAGCTATATAGAAGAAAGAATCTTCTTTCTACATATAGCATTATGCTGCACACTGTAAACTGTCAGAAACACTTAACTTCATGCTGAAAATGTTTTATATCTACTCTGTCTCTCTCTTGATATTTGCTATTGTGAAAAAGAAAGGACAAGTAAGGCAGTTGAAGGTTACCCTCACACCACACAAAAAAAAAGGAAAGAAAAGAAAAGAAGAATCTTTTCAATTATAAATAGTGAATTCTGTGAAACAGCTGCAACACTTTTCCGAATTCTTTGTTTCTGACTGCTTTCCCTTCATGCCTTGAGCAACCAAAAGGATTAATTCTGGGTAGTTATTTAAATATAGTTACTTGCTAAAAATCCTCTGCCAAGATCAGAGAAAAGGGATTAGGATTAAACTGTTCTAATCAAAATAGTGTGGGTTGATTTTTTTTTTTTTTCCTCTGATAGGAACTCTTCTGCTTCAAGAAACAAGTATTAACGCTGTAGGGGCTGCAGCATTGTATAGCGCATATGTCTCAGTGCAATAAATATCTTCCTTACTAAATACAGAGAAAGGTTTTTCTCACCTTTGTCGATAGATGTCCAGTGGATATATTAAGGGATATTAAGGATAATATTAAAATACCATGTTTTAAAATAACATCAACACTATTTGTGTTTCTTTTTTTGCCAGTTTGTAGAATGGCTTTGGCTTGTATAACTTCCCTACAGAAGTCACACACAGAAAATGTATGACTCTAGTTTCAATCAGAGCTTATCCTTGGTGTGACTGTAATTGTAATAATAATAACTGAAATGTTTTCCTGTCATATTTACTTCCCTTCTGTAGCAGATGAGGTACAATAAAATAGTATATACAAAAGATGTCAATGTACAGGTGGCTTCTTAAGATCACACTATCCCTTTGGGTTTTCATTTCCATTATTTTATACTGTATTTTCTTTTTTTGGAAAATGATTGCTAGTGAATCTTTGCTGACATAATGATTCTTATTGTATTTAAACTACAGCTAGGTATTTATCTAATGTGTGCATGGGTGTGAATACACATTTTTTAATGAGGCATAATGGATATTTTAATGAAAAATAATGTGGACATACTGGTCTAAGCCAAACTTTAGAAGGTTACACAATGAGTTACAGGGGTCGTGGTAGTTTGATAGCTTTTTTTTCAGCTGGACTAGTTGAACTGGTACAATGTATCAGGTATTTCTTATTCCTCTGCAGCATAGAAATAGGGAACAAACCAGTATTTCTGGAACAAATAGAGATTTTTATTGCCTGGCTACCAAAAGGCCATCTCCATCTAGTGCTTCCTGAAAGAGGTTTTACTGCCTTTAATTCTTTTTATGGTATTGCACTCACAGGGTTAGAAGTTAAGGATGTTTCAGGCAGCACTTCTACACTTGGAGAGGAGAGAAAGGGACCTCTGCTGCAGATTACTTTAAATTATTCTATTGCCCATTTACAATCACTAGAACGAACAAGTCAGTGGAAGAAAGGATACTGTACTGGTTTGGGGAGCTGAGGTGTTCTCAACAGAGTCCATGGAGTGAGGAAGGTCCTGACTGATCTGGTACTAGGATGTAGTCACTGCTGATGTGGTTTAGGAGAGGAGTGTTTTGTCCAATGGTAGAAGATTGGCTGAGAGGGCAGAATTGATGGAAGCTAACTGTAAGTATTTGTGTTGAGCATTATCTACAGGAATGCGAGAAATTGTCCAAAATCATAGAATCATAGAATCATAGAATCATTTCGGTTGGAAAAGACCTTCAAGATCATCAAGTCCAACCATTAACCATGCCCCCTAAACCATGCCCTGGAGTACCCTGTCCACTCGCTTTTTGAATACCTCCAGGGATGGTGAATCAACCACTTCCCTGGGCAGCCCATTCCAATGTTTGACAACCTTCTCAGTAAAAAAAATTTTTCCTAATATCTAACCTAAATCTCCCTTGCCTCAACTTGAGGCCATTTCCTCTTGTCCTATCTCCAGCCACCTGACAGAAGAGACCAACACCCACCTCACTACAACCCCCTTTCAGGTAGTTGTAGAGAGCGATAAGGTCTCCCCTCAGCCTCCTCTTTTCTAGACTGAACAACCCCAGATCCCTCAGCCGCTCCTCATAAGACTTGTGCTCAAGGCCCCTCACCAACTTGGTTGCCCTTCTCTGGACACGCTCAAGCAGCTCAATGTCTTTCCTGTAGTGAGGGGCCCAAAACTGAACACAGTACTCGAAGTGCGGCCTCACCAGTGCCGAGTACAGGGGGACAATCTCTTCCCTAGTCCTGCTGGCCACACTGTTCCTGATACAGGCTAGGATGCGATTGGCCTTCTTGGCCACCTGGGCACACTGCTGGCTCATATTCAGCCGGCTGTCAACCAGCACCCCCAGGTCTTTCTCTGCCGGGCAGCTTTCCAGCCACTCTTCCCCAAGCCTGTAGCGCTGCATGGGGTTGCCGTGACCCAAGTGCAGGACCCGGCACTTGGCCGTGTTAAACTTCATACAATTGGCCTCAGCCCATCGATCCAGCCTGTCCAGATCTCTTTGTAGAGCCTCCCTACCCTCAAGCAGATCGACCCTGCCTCTCAACTTGGTGTCGTCTGCAAACTTGCTGAGGGTAAAATGCAGCTCTATGTTGTTCTTCCTTAATTTAATAATTTGTGTGACTGTAAGCCTGGGTGAGTACACTATTAAATGTATCCTTCCTTTCAGAAATTAATTGTAATCTAATTGAAGGTAAATAAGAAATGCATTCCATCAGGTTACTAAAACATCTAGTAATAGATGAAGGCTGGCTCAGCTGGTGTGGGAACATTGATTGTTGGGATCATTGTTGATGAGCAAACAGATTGGAAATGAGGTTTGGAAAATATTTCTACAGTCCCATTTAACAGTGAGCCCTCAGTAGGTTGGAGATAATTTAGATGTTAATCTCTTGGGGACAGAAACTGTCTCTTTCACAGTGTATGTCTACAATTCACAGCATGTATGAATCAGAATCATGACTGGACAATATTAGCAGTAGTACAAGCAGCAATAATAATAATGTTGTTTAGCTGTCCATTTCATCCTGTGATGGTTACTTAAAGTCCAGGGCCTTTTGATAGTTTCGGTTAGGTGGAGAAATTGATAGAGTTTTTTAGCCAGTCTTATTTACGTACAGAAAAATGTACAAGTTTTGTTTCCCTGAAATGGAAAGGTTCAAACAAGAAACTATTTACATGTTGCTTTAAAGTTTTGTTCTAGTGATTTTTTGGTGTGTTTTCTTGGGCTTTTTTTTTTTTTTTTCCTACCATTCTACTGTTTCTTTCACAGAGACTTGTGCAAGCCCAGCACTTACCTGTGATGCCTGGGGGATTGCCTGGATCCCTGGGATGTCTCATTACTGACTTAGTTTTCAGGAGGGGTCCTACTTAATGTTGCTTTAAAGATCCCCTTTCTAAAAAATGGTGTCCTGACCTCATATTTTCCCCCTCTCAGCTTGATAGGAAAGAGAATCCGGCTTCTGGTTTTCAGATATATGCTGCTGTGTTCTGTTCTGTTGGAGTCTGAACACATTGTTTTATTTGCGCCAACTCTGTGGAGTTAGTACACCTTCAGCTTGAATGATTTCACAGTGATTTTCTTGCCCCAACACCATCTAGGTTTAGCACTGAAACAAAATAAAGATTTATGTAACAACACTGAAGGTACAAACCTGAAAAGACAAGTTTAGAAACAGGAGAAATTAAAATACTTAGTAGCTGAATATCTTTCCGGTTGCTTAACCTCTTGTCTAAAACCCCATACTTCTGTCCTTTAAACCGGTGTTTGTAAAACACCTTCTTACCATTGCCCTCTGCTCTGAATAATCTTTCCAAGCATTTCTTAGGTAGGCTCTTTTGGAGATAGGTTTTGCGATACAAATGCAATTGCCTTTAGTTGTTCTTTGGGAAGCCGTGTGCTCTGATTTTGGGCTTCCTGTCAGTCCTACTGGGCTAACTGCTTACAAACAATATAGAGACTTCTGTTTATACTTAGATGTAGTTTACTTATGCATAAGTAGTCACTTGATATTTTTATATGTTCTGATTCTCAAAATCTCTGGAACAGCACTGCCACATGCCATATTATTAACATAATTGGCTGGCCTAGTTAGTGGTGTGTTGTCTGGTCAGGGTATGAAAAGAAAATCTGCTATTCCCAGCTTTTACTGCAGGTTCATGTCATGTAAACAGACTTTGTGTTTGCTATATTATGCTTCATATCAGATAATGGCTTCTTGTGATTGTCTGAAATGAAGGATGATACCCTAATCTGCCACTACAACCAATACTATACTTCCTTCTCCTTTATATATAGTACAGTTCTAACTAAATGAAGTAGGTAAGGTGTCAAAAGCTATTATGCTCTCACATTGTAACCCGGTTGGTGAAGGAGTGTTCACACAGACCAGCTCTTGCTGAACCTTTACTTCCTGTTGTGCTCCATGCTTTTCCTCCTCTGTCAAAAGGCCAAAAAAGAGTCCAGCATTTCTCTAAAAAAATGTTTCATCTGCCTCACACTGCCTGCCACAGACTCCCATTTTTGGAATAGTTGGGGTGGTGCTCTGCAAGCGTCAATATTCTCCTTGAGAAATACCTAGGATATGGTGTACCTGCTTTGGACTTTCTTTGGCAAAATAACTGATCTCATAGTGCATAGAAGATGATGTCTCAGGCTGACTTTTAATGGGAACAAAGAGATCTATGAAAGGCTTTTCCTTTGGTCAAGCTGTTGGACCTAGGTATGCATTATTAACAGGAAGGTACATAAATCTTTTTAGTCTTCTGGCTTATCCATACACTTTCACTGACTTGTTTAGAAATTAATTAAATCATTTTTTATACTGGACATATTCTGGGTATTGCCAAATGCTTTGTTTCATTTCCATACATACAGATGTTTGAGTCTTAGTGCCTTTTTGCTTGGAGCCAGATGGAACCTATCCAAGATATGACTAGTCCTGCGAAGCCTTGGCACCTGACTGCTCTTAAATTGTCAAAAACCTCAGTAGCTCAAGGTCCTTCGAGAGCATACACTGCTGGATTTTCTGACTTCCTGGTGGTCTGTTTTCTTCGTGTGGTCTGTGCGTAAAGAAAATGTTGCTTTTTCTTGTCTAGGAATGGAAACAAGTAGGTTCTTACTATCAATTGTAGTTGTTCGACTTTCTGATATATAATTGTGGGTTGAGATGGTGGACTTTCATAGATTAGACACGATGGAAAACTTTCCTATGTGCAGCACTCCCCAGTTACTGAATAGGTCCAATGTGGATGCGAATAACTTGAGAATATTTATTTCAAGGAGCTCCGAAAACCTTCAGTTCAGTGCAGGTCAGACTAACAGATTGTCTTTTTCATAACTCAGCAAGGATTTGGGATTTTAAAACAGGTGCATAAAAATATTGAGTAGTCTAGCTGACTTCTTCACGTTTGCTTTTCTTCTCTTTTAGCCATACCAAAGACGTATCAGGAATTCTCAAGAGGGTACCCAGTGTGTTCAGGTCTCACTGAAACTGAACAGATGCTTTTCAGCTTTGTTGAAGCTGGGTTCTTAGGAAATTCATTAGCATTTTACATGAAAATCCCTTGCCTTTAGAGTTCTATCCAGGTGACAGTGGCAAACAATGGGGAATGTAGTCTTTGTTTTGCATGACTTATTTCCTTGTTTATTTAAAGCTGTATTTTCCATTTCAGGTTTTCTGTGCATTGATGGCTACAGTCCTGTGAGCTTCTCCCGTGGTGAATTGCAGGTAGACTGTATGTGAGATGGTTGTGAGAAAATGTGGTGTGAGAGCTTAATCCTGGGTCTCAGACCTTTGGAAACTTTATGTTGCAGAGATTTTTAACTGCCCAGCATGGGATGCCTGTTGAATGCTAAAAGGAACTTAGTAGCTTCTACATCCATTTCCTTGTTTGCCCACAACATGATCTTAAATGTTCTTCAGATACATATGGCAGTACAGGTCAGGCCCAAAGGGACTTACCATTGTTGAGAGGAGTAAATCATGAGATAGTCAATTTTCTGGAGAAAGTGGCAGTGCTCTGGCAATAGGGAATACTTTGAAGCTGTGAAAGCTTGTTCTGAAGTGACAGAATCAATGTCCATGACATAGGTTTGAATGCTTTCCTATTAGGCAGCCAGACCTGTTGCTAGAGTACCAAGGGATCATCTTAGCTAATCACTGACATTATCGTGACAGGAGTCTGTGAGGCCATAAATAACTTACTCGAGCTATTTATGTGGGAAATGTCAGATGGAGTTGTTCTTTTAATGCTTTATGCAGATTCAGAGTACTCCTTACCAGAGTCTGGGAAACCGTTCTCACTGTTGAGAAAAGTGTTAGTCCCTTTGCCAAATGCTGCTCTCAGTAACACGGTAAATACCAGAATGAACTGGTGAGAACAGGCTGGACATCTCCTGTACGGTTTAAAAATACCATAATGTGTTCAACGGTGTTTGAATGGTGTCTGACCTGCAGTACAACCCAAAAGCAATGCTACATCTCCATCTTATCATGATGAGTATACATTGCAGCTCATCTGCACAGATGTATCAGGTCCAGTGCTTACTGACATTGTTGGATTTACTGTACCTGCCCAAATCAGCTACTCCACTGTACATGTACATATATAAAGCGCATTCCACTCCCCAGCTTGTGCCTGAAGGCCTGATGGGATGCCTGGGTAATGGAACGAGGGACCCATAGGCTGCCTCATGTGACCAAACTAATCCATAGAACCTGCCAAACTCTTCTCTGAAAGGTGGGGAGAAGGTGCATGCTAGATAGATAAATTGTTCTGGTGGTTGTAGCTTGCTGCCATGCAGTATCTTTCCTGAAAGCCCTGTGGAGCTTCACCTGCTATGGAGAAAGATGGCCTGGTAAACTACCAGATGGGTGCACAAACATGCTATGGAAAATAAACACACACTAATTTGTATTCATGTTAAGTGTGCAAACTTAAAAAATAATACAAAACCCAGCATCTTACTCCCACAGAAACAGGATTTTGTAAAACTAACATTTTGAATTTTTATGATTTACAACAGAATGATAATGTTACACTAATACAAAAAAGGAAAAAGAGGTTGCATACTATTTAACTAAAACAAGTTAAAATGACTCTAGGAACCCCATTGGATAGATTCCCGGCTGGGTTATACTGTTTAGTTCTATTGATTTGAGTGGATTTATTCCATTATAAACTGAGTGAATAATTCACTAGGATTTAATTTGTGCACTAAAATCAACACACAAAGAAATTATCAGAGTTATGCTCAACCTTTTGCTTCAGTCATCCATAAGCTTGTGTAGAAATAGGAAGGTAGGGCTAGGTAAGAAGCTTTCTTTTGACATCATTAAAGCTACATCTATGCAGCACAGAATTTAGTCCATGTATTCACTCCACATTTAAAACTACATCTGGGTCATGCAGATCTGGTTATCTTCTTATTTACAGAGATTTTGCAATAGATTCCTGAAGTGCTACAATCCTATCTTTATCAAGTCACATTTAAAACCTCCCAAAAGGCACAATAAGTATTTATATTTATATCCAATCAGTATAATTGTAATTACAGTTATAAAGCAATTATAATTATATACTTTATACAATTAGTATTGATATAGTCAGTATTTATACTTGATGAATGCCTTAAATATTTAATTAAAAGGTTTTTAAAGTTTTTTATTTTTTTAAAAAATAAACATATTTCCTGCCATACATGAAGTTTTTGATCCTTCTTTTTCTTCAAAGGCAAGACGACTGTCAAAATGCAGTATTGACAAAAATATATTCAGTTCCTTTATTCTCACTACTTCCAAACTGACATAAGCAACTATAGGCTAGATCTTCCTCTATCTCTGATAAACTTTGGACTTCTTGGATTCTACCCTGAAGCCATAAATATGGTTTCCATTCAAACTCTCTGCTCAGATTTATGAAAACTTCTTAACTCATGGCAAAATCTTATTCTGAAGAGTCTAATTAAACTGGTGTACACCACTTCCATGCCTTCTTCAGTGACTGGTTTTGTAGAGTATGTATCTTGTTCAGGAAAAATATTCCTCTACTGGCTTCTCATGGTTAATTTATGGCCCACTCTGTGTCCTGAACAACATATATGATTCAGCATTAGGTGGTTTTGTGCTTAGGATACTCAGCAGTTTTTAGCTGTAAACTTGTGAAGGAAATCAACAGGAACACTAGCAATAGGAGCTGTGAAGTTTGGCTTTTGCAAACTGACTGTTCTATCTATCATCTGCTGTATTTGCACTTGAATTTCTTGCAGTAAATTTAATTGTCTATTAAAACCATTGATAGAAAAGATACAAACAAATCATATTTTTAATAGTGCCATTTTTCAAAGGAGTGTTCAACATCTTTCAGGACAGATGACTGCTCAGCTCACCTTTGAGTCTGTGAGCAGCACTGTATTGTAGTGTAACTGGTACAGAAACTGTCAAGAGAGAAGCAAAACTCAATGACTTAGCAAACTGCTTGCAGTGAACTGAGGACATGTACAACTTACTTTTCTGTTCAAACTCAAGGGCAAAATGGTTTGCTTCCAGTCCCTAATATTTATGGAAGAAATATGTATTTAGGTGTACCACCAGTTAAGCTGCAATGTACTTTTAAACTAATACATAAGTGTATAGTTTTATAACAGATGTGTTTAAGTAATAATTGATGCTGGAGCAATACCACCTTACAATATGACCTTAAAACCATGACTGATGAAATGTTAAGCCCAATTCTGGACAGTGTTTAACACCTGGACACAACAGAGTACCAGTGGAGCCACCCAGAGTACACACTCTTAATATGCTAGACCTGTATATCGGTTTCGAAGTGTTAAAGTTAGAAGAATTTACACATACAGCTTCTCCTTTCAGCCCAATGGAAAAGAATTCCAGTCTTTTTTTGTGACTTACATGATCATAGATTTATTATTTTCAAGTACTGATTGGGACTTGAGGTAGTTTTTATTAGCTTGGAGAAACTGTCTATTGCTTCTAATTTCCTTGTCCAAATACACTTTTTTTTGTGCCAACTTCTCTTTGTATGGCCATTGGGAGTCTTTTTTCCTCTACTTTTTGACTTTGCCTGACATGTTGTGTTTGCAAGGCCTGTCGCTCTCCTCACATGATGAAGCCATCCCAGCAGCTGGTTTTTTTTTGCAATTGCTTGCACAGACTCATGGGATGCAATTATTGCAGAAATATTCATTCTAAAATAGAGTTGTTAGTCCTATACAGTGTACATTATTCATATATTTATTTGGAGGCATTTGAATGTAAAGGCCTGAATGTGTCCTTTAACCCATACCACTGGAGTCCATGTTTCACTTATGTTTAGGCCTATGGCATAGTCAGTTATTCTGTTTTACCTTTGATGCACTTGAGATATTCTTGTCTTGTCAGGTTCTGTTGAATTTTACAAGTGCTGCTATCACAAAAGCAATTCTACTTTTGATTCTTGCTTCAGACTTTCTCTCCTTTGTGATGGTAATTCTGAGATACCTGAATGAATCCACTCATCTCAACTTTGATGTAAATTTCTTGTTGCGTATGCGAATTTTCTATTGTCCTCTATCTGTTTTATTCCTCCTGTTTGATCACCAGTCCATGGGTAGTAGCTTTGTTGTTAGATCTGCTAGCTATGGTCCTGTTTCTTCCAATCAAGTTGATACAATCTACAAAGTAAAGATTATAGAACATTTACCACTAGCTGATAACTTTGTCCTAGCAGAATTTTCAAGCACTTTGGACTTACTATGTTCAAGGAAAATATGGGCAAAGATGCTGCCAGGAGAAATCTGTCTTTCAGTCAATTCTTGTACAGAATCATTTACTTAATATATACCCTGTGAAGATTATACTTTTCAAATTGCTTCTAAAGCTTTTAATTCAAGTTCTAATGCAACCTGAACTTGCAGTTTTTAGGAGGGAAACCTTGTGCATTTGCCTGTGAGGTTGAAGGAACTGTCTTTCTACCTTTGGAATACTAATTTACATAAAAGTTTCTAATTTTACCTTTGCTATTAATTTATTTTTGAGGCCTGAAGTATTTTATGGAACTATACTCCTATGTTTACTACAAGGAATTTAGTGACTTGGGATATGCTGTGTGTCAATGTAGCTTTCTGACCTGAATTGCTGTTTGGTGGAATCTATGTTCTTATCTAATATATGGAGCAGGTTCTGAGATCCACATCTGCTCTGGGAGAAGGACAGTACTCTAATGAGCAGATTGTACAAACACTTGCAGCTTATTCTGTGCCAAGGGATATATTGGTAATCAATCTACCTCACTAATCAAAGTTTTCACAGGAGAGAAACAGTTGTCACCTCAAAATATTCCATAATTCTGTGGTTAGGGCAAATTTGTGATGGTAGACAAGGGGTGTGATTTCTAGTAACCTGAGACAAAAAATGGTTTAAACCTGGATCTCCCAAATCCCAAAAGACTGCTCTAACTTGGGGCTATTTATTGAGTAAATAAAGGAGGCAAGAAAAGGGGGCAGTGATGCTGTTTACTTTTTCTTCTTTCTTGCAAGGACTGATGTGATTTCATCTCATAATCTCAGGAGATAGTTCACAGCTGTGGTTCTCGGAAAGTGATGGACATCTAGTTTTATCTAGATGCTGACTGTATAAAAAGTTTGTAAACATGCTACATAGTGGAGTTCAAGCAGAGCTGGTACACAGAGTGATTCAGAGATACTTGAATGTTCAAAATGAGATATTTGCTTTAATATAGGATGGCAACCAAACTAGTAAGCCTTGACTGTCAGCCAGCTATCCTGCCTAGTGAGGTGTATACACACCTACACTGCATACTAACGTGGCCTAAAATATGCGCCTTAGCTTGGTCTTCTTCATGCTTAAAATTCTGAGTCTGGATCTGAGTGCCCTGTTGCCCAGATCCTAGTACTTGCCATGTCCTTTAAGGACCATATAGCAAGGCAAGTTCTGTCCTGGCTTTGGAAATCATGTAAATACACTTGAATTGATTAGTCTAATACTAGTCCAAAAACTCCCATTCTCAGTTTGATATAGGCTTATTTAAAATTTCCTCAGATTTTATGCAGCTGCTACCCAGATTAAACATTGGACAACAGTCTTTCTCAGAATCAGTCATGCTTAGCTCCCACTTCACAAGTTGTCATATGCCTGACCATGCAGTGAAAACCCCACAGCTTTTAAAATGATTTATTATTAGCAAATAGCTGAGAATTAGTGTACCTGTGGTTTGAAAAAAAAAGGAATTGAGAATTAACAATTTATTTGGCTGTCAACACTCAGGAGGGAGTTGTTAGTAATCATTAAAAAATCAGTGTACTGAAGTTCAGTGCAGTACCCCAAATCCCACTCCAAATTCTTACCTCAGTTCTTTCTCTAAAATTTGCTTATTGCCTATCATCAGTCTTATTGCATGTTTAATAATCACTAACTTCCTGATTTTAGTCAGTGATCTGTTAGTTGACATACCTGGAGCAGATGATGGGAAAAAAGGAAAGGATGAGATTCATCAAGGGTAGTGTTTGTGCCCTGGGCTCCATTCATAGTCAGCAGAGATGTAGTCAATATAGTGAGTAGTCTAAAGTGCAATTTGTCTCATCCTAAAGCAGCTAAGAGAAGTGAAATGAATCAAACCTTGAAAGTTCCCATCACTCTCCACTGACTTGAAAGGGAACCAGGGGGGACTAGCTTCCATGTAAGCAGCTAGACATCAAACATTAGATTATTTGAGACCCGTACCACAAAACTAGCAGTTTTTAACACGTGTGTAAAAGTACCTGTGAATTTGTTGCATACATACCTATTCTGTTTGAAGGCTGGGTGCCCAAGTTTATAATCACAGTTTGGACAGAAATTGTTTATTCGAGCAGACTTGGTATCACATATGCAATGTAAACTGCTCAAGTTAGGGCACACAATTACATTCCTTTCTGTTCTAGATCCAGATGGTCAGCACCAGTTTGGGGAGAAGAGGTAAAGAAGGGGACAATGTAGAAAAGAGGAGGATTATTCCATGTAGTTAAACATATCTGAGTTGTAGCTATGAGATTTCAGTAATACCTTATAACTAAGCTTGCTTAGCTAACGTTGCTTAACATTATGGCTGCTGTGAGTCTAGTGCCAGAATTCTTGGGCATCTAGTGCTTCTCTTGCCATGCAAAGGGGTTTAAAGTTAGAAAATTATGATTTTCTCTTTGTGACTGCACTCCTAAAACTTGAGTTTGGTTTAGTATTGAACTTTGTGTACCTACTTCAAGTTCCTCATGTCAAACTTCAAAACTTATAAAACATGCTTTCTGGATGGAATACATTTTCCTCACTTCATTTGAAGAAAAGGAAAGAAAAGAAAGAAAGATTAATGTAGAAATATAATTTATATTAAAACCTTTGCCCCTCGTGGTGGTCTTCTGTAATCTGAAATTTACATCCTTATCCTCCTTGTATTTAATAAGAGAGAGAAAGGGAAAAAAACCCCAAGCCCCTTGATTTTGTGAAGCAAGGAAATAACAACAGGAAATAGGGATTTTTGTTTGTTCTTTAGTGTCAATTGGCACAGGCATTATGATGAAGTAAAATGCAGAGGTTAATTGAAAAATGTGATAAACAAAGCCCCTTGAAGGTCTCAGAATAATTTTGCCTGGCAGCACTGACAGCCTACTACCATCGGCACTAAACCTACTCCGAACCGTAGTAGATAAAAAAAAAAAAAAGACAAGAAAAAGAAGAAAAGAAAGAAAAAACACTGAAGTTAATTGTCTTTCTGTTCCTTCCACCTCATTTCAGCCCAATTATAACTGGGAAAAGTCATTCTGTCTAATTTGCATTAATGCACCTCTATGGAAAAATAGCTTAGAGAGTGAATTTGGTCTTTTTTTTACCCAGTTTATTATGGACATATTTAAAATAAAAAGAAACCCAGCAGAGCAATTTGCTGTGGAAAACTCATGGATAAGGATCTTGATTTTTTCTTCAGTTGTTTTGCTGTCAGATAAATTCTAAAGATTTAATGTTAGACAAGAGTATTTTTCAGTAGACATTCTTTAATCACAGGACAGAAAATGTTGAAATACCTGCTGGAACTCCATCATCTCTGGCTAACCCCCTATTATTAAGGAAGAAAATGTTCTGTGGGTTGTGATAAACTTAGCTCTTTGCCTGCGCTTGTATGTTTTTCATAATAGCCTTCAGAAAAGCTGAATAAGTCCTCACTTATGCTGTATTTTGAAAATAAGTCCAACGCATGATCCTATTGTGTGTACAGTTTAATGGTGTAAAAGAACTCAAAAGAGTGTCTGTCATATTCATATGCAGTACCATGTTTCCACTCAGCATTTCAATTCACATTTTAATAAACACATTAAGGGGGCTCACTTGTTGTTGGACCCATGTTACATCTAATTTCTTATTGAGATGGTGAAGAAAAACAGTGTTTTGCTCTAAATTGTCAGTCAGTATATGAGGTCAGTCTGTCTCTTCTCAGTGCCATTTATATTAATAGGTATGATTATCCATGCAGGCCTTATTTTCAATGTACTGTGTTTATAGTCCCCATTTGTACATCTTGCTGGATCTAACGTGTTCATAACGATGTGGAACAGCTGGCCACAAACTGTTGTTTCTCATTAAAAAGACATGTTTCCTGAGCTTTTGGGGATTCTTTATACTAAACAATACATAGTATTGACATTTTGCCCTTTTCATTTTGCTTTAGCTCTTCACTGCAGTGGGATATCTAGGGTTCAGGATTCTAAAAGAAGACCTGAAGGGCTTTTTGAGAGACAGAACCAAGGAGAAAGCCACTTTGGGTCATTAAAGATCCCAGGGCACCCTTTGCAGAAAAGTGTGGGAGTTATTATTGTCCTGGACAGCTTGTATAGCTGCATTGTAGGCTATTTAATCATGTATTTTCAACGAAGTAATCTCCCCTTGAAAGGCTGCTGTACTCTGCTATTGAACTTCTAATGGCCACTGTATTCTGCTCCAAGAATGGCTTCACCCCAGAGGTGGATGGAGTGGTTCCTTCATGGTGATTTCAACTAGGACAAGATAAATAATGAATACTGTACTAATTACACCAGAAGCTTGGTTTCCATTTATATTGCTTAGCAATCACAGGAGGTCCACCTGAAAAATCACTAGTTTTGTTTTTATTGGTTCAAAGGTTTTACGCTGCGATGTAATAGTTTTCATGCTTGTCTACTTAGTCTAAAATTGCTTTTAGTATTTTCTCACTTTAAAAAGAAGCAGATCTAAACTTGAAAGCATCTTCTCTGATTTGAAGGGGTAAACATCATGCCACTAATGGGAAGGAGGGCTTGTGAAGTTTCCATTCAGCAGCTGATTGGAATCAATGGCCAATTAGCAGAGCTTATGGTGCTGTACCAAAAGACCAACTAAAGTCTGCTACAAATTCAGAAGTCTGCAGCCAGCTTCTCCTGTGCTGTGAACTGTGTGCCTGCTATAAATTTTGATGGTGGTTGTTTAATATTCGTTTATTTAATGGGAATGGGAAGAAACAATCCAATGTATACAGAATGATGCTATTCTAATTTAGGAGTGAGGACTTTAATATTAAGCTAAAAATGGGAAAGAAAGGAAGACAATACTTTAGCATAAAGTCCCAATCATGGTGATGTTGAAATCCAATGTGTTGTGGTGAAACCTATGATGTGTATTCCCTTTATTCCACACTTAGACACAGAGAAAAGCTGTCTCAGGCTTTCCGCAAACTTGTGACCATTTGCATAGTTATAAGTCTCTGTGAAAGGAACTAAGGTTCTATGTGGAGAGTCAATGGTCATATAGCACGGGATGCACTGTATAGAAACACATACTTCTGTGACTAAGTTGTAGTGAAAGTGTTTTGTAGTAGCATTTTGTGTAGGAAAATACATATTTCCCAAGTACAAATTTTAGAGATTGAATAAACAAAAGATATGCTTGAAATATATTTCCAGCTGTGTTAAACTAGGCATTTTGTGTAAATTGTAGCTATGCATGGGATCAAACCATGCAGTGTGCTGAATGTATTTTAAAATAGGTAAAGATTAACCAGCATACATGTACAAAAGAGAGAATATTTCCATATCTGTGCATAACTTAAGCGGGACTCGGTCACAGTGCCTGCGGACTGAAGTCACTGCCCGATGCAAGTATTACGAATGGCAACATCTACTCCAAAGGAAAATCATAGACATGAAAGAGAAAGCAAAAAAGGGATAGGAAAATCCTACTTGCAGCCTATGCTGTTCAAAGCTGCAAGAACTGCAGATTTAGACAGAATTCTTCCTGATGCTCCCTCTGCAATCATCACTTTCTTTCAGACTCTCCAGTCAGGGCTATGACTTATACCCGTTGCAATATGCAAAAGCACATTCTAGTTTATTACCAGCTTCTGGTTTGTGTCAATACTGAACAATGTATTCAACCAGATGCCTAAAAAATGTGATATATATATATTTCCATGCAATTAAATATACAAGGTTTTTGTATTGTGTTTAAGGAGGAGTAAGTTTTAGCAAGTTACAAAAAATTCCGTAAGGATTTGTGCTCTTGTTTTATGGGTGACTTTTGTATTCAACTCATTTTGCTTTCATTTTACTTTCAATTTGCATTTGGCCAACCCTGAAGTTCAGAACTATGGCACTATTTTTGCTATTTTTCTGAAAAAAACCCCAACCAAACCCAAACAGATATTTGGGTTGATGTGCCATCATCTGAATAAATCTTTAGAATGCCATCAACAGAACACACTTGATATATATGAAGGAAAGTTTGTGAATTTTCTTTCTGAGAAGCAGTGTCTGATATTTTCTGATTTCAGAGAAATTTATTTCCCATAGTGATAACAGAGTGGGATTAACAGAGCAATGGGCACATATAGAGCCTGTCTGTCAGAGCCAGTATTAGTTCCTTCCTTCCAGGGGTTCCAGAATGGTTGAGGAACTTCTGCATGGAGGTTTTCTATCATTGTGCGTGGAGATATTTGATGGAAGGGATCTTTGGTGTGCCTTCCTAGAAGAGATGGGTTTAAGGTCCTGTGCATTAGCATAACTCTCAACTTTATTTTGGTCCCTCACCCTGTGTACTTTGTAATGGGAGGTGGTTCTGCCATGCCGAAGTGCAACTTCTTGTAATTCTTGTGCCATTCCCTTTGAAGTTACTCAGTTTGTATTTACAAAAGGTTATGAATTGTAAAAAAGAATATTGAGCATCAGTGCTTTCTTATGTGATATTTACAGTTTATGCAGGGTTGGCCCCAACAAGCAGCCGACCAACTGTCCACACAGCTACTCATCACTGCCTGGCCCCCCCCTGCCCTGCCCCCCCCACCATCAGGACAGGGGAGAAAAAAGGAACAGCAAGGACATAGCAGTAGGAATTGCTCCATGCTGGCAGGGGTACATCACAGAAGGGACTGTGGTCTGTGGATAACCAATGCAGAAGCAGCTGCATCCCTGAAGTGACTGTGGCTTGTGGATGGCCCATGCCAGAGCAGTAAAGCAGAGCAAACTAGTGTGAAGGAAGGAACAGTGGAAGAAAAGAGTGAGAAACAAGGAGAGGCTGAAAGAAACCACTACACCCTCACCCCAACATCCTGCACTGCTTGTTGCCTCACCAAAGGGACTGAGTGTAGCCTGCGGCAATAACATAGAGGACATGAGCAAGGGGGGAGGAGAGGAGGTGTCTGTAGCGAAGCTGAGCCTGGGAAAGGGGGAGGAAAAGTGTTTTCTCCCAGTGTTTAAATGTTTGTTGTCTTTGTTTCCCAATACCCAAATCACTAATTAAATCGATTAAATTCTCCAAGTCTGTTTTGCCCGTGGCGGTACTTGGTGAGAGATTTCCCTGTCTTTTCTTCAACCCATGAGTTTTCTCTCCCTTGTTATTCTTATTTTCTCCTCTGCCCCTCTGGAGGAGAGGACTGAGTGAGCGGCTGTGTGGGTGCTTGGCTTCTAGCTGGGACCAACTCACCACAGCAATTTCGGAATCCAAAATTAGACTATGGCTTTCTATATTCTGTTGTATGTGTCAAGACAGTATGGCAAATCATTGCTTTTCATTTTCACTCGTTTGAAGTAACTAGCAAGGTTCATTTTTGTCATTAAAATGTTGCAAGTTCTCTACACATACTTGGATCTTAACACATTGCAGCTATAACAGCAAAGGGAGGCATTTTTTTCAGGTAGACTAATTCAGCTACATTAGTTCTGTTGCCAAGGGAGGACTGTAGTCATTCAGGAGAGATAAGATTTAGGTCTAAAACTCTAAAATCTATATCACATAATCCTGAAATAGAATTCAGCTCCTAAAATATGCATATATTATGTATTATACTTTTGGAATCTTGACTATATTTTTTGCTGTGTTGCCTTCTCTTGCAAATGATTTATTTGCAGATTCAGTAACACAGAACACCCAATTCTACTATTTTTCTCTGTAGACTGAAGAGTTTTGCCCTTTTTATACAGATCTGCAGGGAACATTAAGAAACACTGTGCTTTTTTTCTGTGTGTATTGTTTTTAATAATGGCAGACTGAAGGCTCAGGGAGAGGAGATTTTTATGGAATCAGAATGTGATTTGCATGTCTTACAGGAAGTAGCTCTGCATTAAAATGTTTCAGTCATCTTTGTTTCCCTGACTTCTCTAGTAATTTAGATTATCTGAATACAGATGGCTCAGACTTGCTCACAAGAATTCTAAACAATTAATTCCACAAGATCATAGAAAAATTTTGCTCTGTATTTAACTTCTTTAAATGTCTCTATTTCTTCTATTTCTTATATTGTCCTTTTCCTTATGTTCTCACCATTCAAATCCCCCCTCATGACAGTGTAGCATTGTTGACATAATGATCATTGAATAGAAAGGCAAGCCAAGAAATCCTGCCAAAGAATCAATGAGTGTTAATACTATATACTCACTGTTAATTGCTATACATTCATTTTATACTCTTTTTGCTCATCCTGTTTTCCGCCTTTCAGGCCATTAACTCTTTAAAAAACTCCCACAACTTTGGCATAGATATACGGTGACTGGATACAGGCTTAATTTCCTCCATAGGCTAGCCTCTAGCGCTAGCCAAGATGGAACCAACTGGTATGGAAATAACATGTGACCAACTTTGCACAGCAGTTGGCCCTGTACCTCAAGTGTTCAAATGTTTTTGGTGGTTTTCCCCACTGTGAGCAGTGATGTGAAACAGTCATAATAATGTTATTTGTTGTAGGCCAAACTAATAGTAAGACAAAATTTCCTCCTCGTGAGAGGAGTGAACTTTTTGGTGGTGAGCATTATATGGCAAACCAGACATAATCAGTTACAATAAAATAACAATATTTTAGCAGTCTATGATCCTATTTGCAAGACAAGCACTTTCTTAATATACAATGATAGGAAAATAAGGTGAACACTAAGAAGAGTTCTCCTCTTAGTGTATAACACAGAGAAGTTAGAAATGTCAGCTTACAATGAAATTCCAGTTATGTATACATAGAGGAATAAATGGCATGTACCATGGACTTATATTTTTCTCATATTTGACCATGCCTCTTTCATCAATAATACCTGGTCTTACACATTCGCTTAATTTTAAGCATGGGAGTCCCTTTGTCACTGTTAGAATTACTCCTGGACTCATTAAGCATGTACAGTTGATTATGTAGATGTGCACTTAAGATTTGGCGTGAGATAGCTGAATCTTAAGAGGTTAATTCAGGAAATAAAACATTTACATCTGGTCTGATTGTGTCATAAATATATGCACCTTAAGAATGGATAGAGGACTGCCTGTACATCTCCATTTTAGTTTCTTGACTAATGAATGTTTCTATTATACCATAAATTTATATGTGTCAGAGAGATCTGAATTCTTGCTGGGGTACTGGGAGATGGCAAGAAGGTTTCTGTATTAGTAAGTTGGTCAAAGTGGAGGGGAGGGTGTCAGGACTGAACAGAGGGCAGTTATGATAGCTATGCTTGGCAAACTCAGTCCAGGGATTGAGACAATTTCTGTCACCATCAGCCAGGATGACAGTCAGTTTGGCTATTTCAGCTAAAATGTCAGAATGATTTTTCCATCCAGGTCACTGTCCTCAGAAAGCTACCTAATTGAATTGACAAGTTTTCAACATGTATTTTGGTAATTACAGCAGAGGTTTGGGATTATTTTATAAATTTCCAGTTGAAGTCCTATAAAAACAACAGCTAAAGAATGTTAATTCTTGGCTGCTCTATTTGAGGAAACTATTTGTAATTTGGGAGCTACATGAAATTTTTAGATTGTTCATCAATTTGGCATTCAAATTCCTGTAATCATCTTTTACCATAAAACTTTTTGTGGTGATTCTAATTTGCTCGCAGTCACTTGAGATCTCAAGTATTCTTAAAACAAATACATTAAGAAGCTTGGAAGATAAGAGGCATTATTGTCATGAGCAAGTCAAGTCATTAAATCAACATCAGGTTAGCAAGGAAGGTGCGATGTTTATGATGACATTAAGGTGAAAAGGAAAGTAATGATAATCTGAACAGTGACTGCGTAAACAATTCATATTGTATACACTGTACTTAGGAAACCAATATAAATTTAATGAAATCAGTGATAAAAATGCAAGCACAAGCAAATAATAAAAAAAAGTCAGATGTACTTCAGCAGAAATAGAAAATGAATGCTGAAGCAGAGATGTGTGAACAGTAAGACTTTAGTGCCCTATTCAGTCAAGATTAATATTCTTTTCTTTCAACAGAGCTCTCTAGAATAACTCTTGATATTTTATATAGTAACTGTTGACAGGCTGCTTCTTTAAAAATTTCCATGCAACAAGGAATTTGACAATTTTAAGGTGAAAGTGTGTAGACAAATGATTAAAAGAGTGGCCCCAGGAGACGGAATTTTTGAGTTTAATCTTTCTCTGCTACTGGTTTGCTCTTTTCTTGGGCAAATCATGACAGAATATAATCCAAAGCATCAAGGTATTGAGTTTTTAAGCAGCACAAGCTATAAGCTCCTATTGATTTTAGTGAGCATTGGGTGCTCAAATGGGTGGGTCTGAGGATATCTAGTAAACCACACTTGATTGGAAAAGGCAGGTTCTTAGAATATTGCTGGAAATATTAAACATATGTTGGATGGCAATGCTGGATGATTATCCTCCCTCTACCTCTATTCACCCAACTGTAAAAACATTTACATGGACTCAGAACTCCACATTGTTTGAAATGGCAATTTATTGAAAGTGATTGTTTGGGGATTTTGGGGGGTATTTTTTGGTATATTAACCTAACAGTTTTAAAGTAACTTAGGAGGTGTTCAGGCCAAAATGTATTTTCTAGTCAAAACTGCAGATATACTGAGCATAAATATTTAAATGATATGATTAGATGTTGACAGCCTAAATTCTACTCTTCCTTTTGTTGTATTTGGAACAGGTGAAATTTGTAATTGGGTCTCCCACGGAATGAGTGATTGCCCTAATCATTTACATATACAGTCTGTAACTCCTGTTGGAATTTTTCTTTTTTTTGTACATCATAAATAGTATAGTTCAGGTGTCTATTTTAACAGAATACAGTAACCATTGGGTTGAGATTCTCTTTCTCTTGAGTGTTTAATAGTGTACATAAAGTAGATAAGGGACAAGATGTAAGGCAATCTGCAACATAGTTGGGTCTTTGGGCAACTCAAGCTCTACTCTGCTCTAATGTGTTGGACAAATTCTATCATATCCCAAATGAATGCCTTAACAACTATCAAGACAATATGATCTTGTCTCCTGAAACTGTTCATGCATTACAGTTCATGTGACAAAATATAATTACCCCAAATGCATCAGAAGCTAGGAGAAATATTTAGCCCAAATGGTAAAATCATCATATTTACCTCCTTTATTTTGAAACTTACCAGTAAAGAGATTACATTCTTCACTGCAATCCTGCTCAGTTTTTCTCACAACTAATTTAGGCTGTTGATGCTTTTTTAGAAGTCTTTCACTCTGATAGCATCTTTTCCATCTTTGACAGTTTGGAGGTCAAGAAAAAAAATCTTGAGGTGACCTACTCTATAGCAGCATACTTGTACAGGTGAAATTTTCACCAGTGTAATTAAAAAGCCGTGCCACTGAAGAACATCGAAATAATGAACAGGTAGACAAGGCTGCCAAAATAGAAGTAGCTCAGGTGGACCTGGACTGGGAGCGTAAGGGTGAGCTATTTGTAGCTCGTTGGGCCCACGAGACATCGGGACATCTAGGGAGAGATGCAACATATAGGTGGGCTCGTGATCGAGGGGTGGACCTGACCATGGAGGCCATCACACAGGTCACTCATGAATGTGAAACATGTGCTGCAATCAAACGAGCCACCAGAGTAAAGTCTCCCTGGAACAGAGGGCGGTGGCTGGGCTTTCGATATGGCGAGGCCTGGCAAATTGACTACATTGGACCACTGCCACGAACACGCCAAGGCAAGCGCTACATACTCACGATGGTGGAAGCAACTACTGGTTGGCTAGAAACATATCCTGTAAACCATGCCACTGCCCGAAACACCATCTTAGGCCTCGAAAGGCAAATTTTATGGCGACATGGTACCCCGGAAAGAATTGAATCAGACAATGGGACTCATTTCCGAAATAACCTCATAAGCTCCTGGGCAAAGAAACACGGCATCGAGTGGGTGTACCACATACCCTATCACCCACAAGCATCTGGAAAAATTGAGAGATATAATGGACTGTTGAAGACTATGTTGAGAGCGCTAGGCAATGGGACATGGAAGCATTGGGATACAAATTTAGCAGAAGCCACTTGGCTAGTTATTAAGTGGCAAGCTCCTGTGCAGGTCAAGGAGCTTGTTGCCTGCTTGCTTATCTCTACCTTGCTGAGTTTGGGAACATGGTAACGCAAATAATGGCTGTGTGCTTTGCCCTGGCACTGATGGCTTTATTGTGCTGCGGGAGCTATCTTGTGGGGAGAATGAAGGAACTCGGGAACATGCTAATACAAATAATATCTATGTGCTTTGTCCTGGCACTGATGGCTTTGCTGTGTTGTGGGAGCTATCTTGTGGAGGAGATGAGGGAACACATCTCCCTCTCCCTACCGGGCATTGATGTGAATGGTTTTATTATGCAGGCTCCTGAGGTCCTTGTTCACCCTTATGTGAGTTGTTCAGTACTAATAATTAATACTGGTGGTATATTATGGGTATTGTGGAATCTGGTCTCGTCCTGGTATAAGAGAAGACAAGTTTTGGGTGAGGCAATACTGAAATGTGCCCTCAAGCAACCGGTCCCTGGGTGGCAGGGTATATGGAAGGATTTGGGCAGATTCCTAGGACGGTTATCACCTCCCATAATCTGGGACTTTACACCTGAACAGGCAAGTAACCCTGGCAAACTGACGCGCCACCTGATAGAAGGGTGCCTTGCCTATCCCAATGAAAACCAGCAGCTTCTCGCACTGTACTGGGGCCTGGCCTATGCCTACCGAGCCATAGTTCAACACTCTCAGAGGACCACGGTTGAGGCAGGGACCCAGACTGCATCTGAGGACACCATGCTCGAGGCAGGGACCCAAACAACAACAACAACTACAGTAATTGCCCCAATAGTGAAAAAGAAACAGTGGACGAGGAGATCAACAGGTCCATACCATCGATTAGTGAGGGAAGAAGAAGAAGAAGAGGAAAGGCTTAATCTAGAAGCTGGTCCTTCGATAAAGAAATTGGAGGAAGGAGTGAGGGAACTTAGACAGGAAGCGGAAACTACCCGGTCCCTGACGTCCTCAGAACTTCGGGACTTGCGGAAAGACTACAGCCCCCAGCCAGGTGAGCGGATTGCTGCCTGGCTGCTGCGATGCTGGGATAACGGGGCCGACAGTCAGCAACTGGAAGGCAAGGAAGCCCAACAGCTGGGATCCCTCGCTAGAAACCGGGGAATTGAAAGAGGAATTGGAAAAGAGGCAGCAATTTGCAGTCTCTGGAGCCGGCTCCTCTCAAGTGTGAAGGCAAGATATCCATTCAAGGAAGATCTTGTGAATTCCTCAGAAAAGTGGACTACCGCAGATGAAGGCATCCAGTACCTGAGAGAGTTAGCAGTGGTGGAAGTCATCTACAGTGATCTAGATGATGAGGAAGTCTCAAAAGATCCAGAGGATGTCCTGTGCACACGGGCCATGTGGAGAAAGGTGATTCAAGGTGCCCCAGCGTCATATTCTAACAGCTTGGCAGCAATGTATTGCCCAGATATGGAAACACCAACTGTGGAGAAAGTGTCGTCTTGGCTCCAAAACTTTGAAGAAAATCTCTGTGTCTCCTCATCCCTACAGGACAGTGCCTTGGCTCTTAGGGACGCTCCAAGAAATCAGTCCTCTCCTGCCCCGGTCAGAGGGAAAGGGAGCCCAAGGCGTATGCCACGTGGTACACTCTGGTTCTTCCTGCGTGACCAAGGGGAGGACATGAGGAAGTGGGACGGTGAACCCACCTTTAAGCTGGAAGCCCGCGTACGTGAACTGAGAGGGAAGACAGCTGTGAAGAAGGGGTCACCCAAGAAGAAGGCTGTCAGTGTCGTTGCTGTAGAGGCCCAAGAAAGCAATCAGCGATCCTCCAGGCATAGAAGAACTGAAACGACCTCCCTTGACTCTGGTGAGGGGACTTCTGGTCTGGCACCGCAAGGGTCAGACAGTGAATACTCTGATGAGGAACAGCAATAGAGGGTCCCTGCCTTCGGCCAGGAGGAGGAAAGGGATGACCGGATATACTGGACTGTGTGGATTCGATGGCCTGGCACATCAGACCCACAGAAGTATAAGGCTTTGGTAGACACTGGTGCACAGTGTACGCTGGTACCATCAGTGTATAGGGGCACAGAACCCATCTGGATCTCTGGAGTGACAGGGGGATGCCAGGAATTGACTGTATTGGAGGCTGAAGTGAGCTTGACAGGGGACAAGTGGGAAAAGCACCCCATTGTGACTGGCCCAGAGGCTCCTTGTATCCTTGGCATAGACTACCTCAAGAGAGGGTACTTCAAGGACCCAAAGGGGTACCGATGGGCTTTTGGTGTAGCCACTGTAAACGCAGAGAAGATCAAACAGCTATCATCTACCCTGCCTGGCCTCTCGGAAGATCCCTTCATTGTGGGACTGTTGCAAGTTGAAGAACAGCAGGTGCCAATCGCTACCAGGACGGTGCACCGCCGGCAATATCGGACAAACAGAGACTCCCTGGCTCCCATCCATGAGCTGATCCATCAACTAGAGAGCCAAGGAGTCATCAGCAAGACTCATTCACCTTTTAATAGTCCTATATGGCCAGTGCGAAAGTCTGATGGAGGGTGGAGGTTAACAGTAGATTATCGCGGCCTGAATGAAGTGACACCGCCACTGAGTGCTGCTGTACCAGACATGTTAGAGCTCCAGTATGAACTGGCATCAAAGGCAGCCACGTGGTATGCTACAATTGATATTGCCAATGCGTTTTTCTCCATTCCTTTGGCAGCAGAGTGCAGGCCACAGTTTGCTTTCACATGGAGAGGTGTCCAATACACCTGGAATCGACTGCCCCAGGGGTGGAAGCACAGCCCTACCATTTGTCACGGACTAATCCAAACAGCACTGGAACAAGGCGATGCCCCTGAACATTTACAATACATAGATGACATCATCGTGTGGGGCAACGAGGCAGAAGAAGTGTTTGAGAAGGGAAAAAGAATAATTCAGATTCTTCTGAAAGCTGGTTTTGCCATAAAGAAAAGCAAGGTCAAGGGACCTGCACAGGAGATTCAGTTCTTGGGAATAAAATGGCAGGATGGACGCCGTCATGTCCCTATGGATGTGGTTAACAAGATAGCAACTATGTCTCCACCGGCTAACAAGAAAGAAACACAAGCTTTCCTAGGCCTTGTGGGGTTCTGGAGAATGCATATTCCAGGTTATAGTCAGCTTGTGAGCCCTCTCTATCGAGTAACGCGGAAAAAGAACTATTTTGAATGGGGCCCTGAACAACAACAAGCCTTTGAGCATATCAGACAGGAAATAGCTCGTGCGGTAGCTCTTGGGCCTGTCCGGACAGGACCAGATGTACAAAATGTGCTCTACACTGCAGCTGGGGAGCATGGTCTCACCTGGAGCCTCTGGCAGAAAACACCAGGAGAAACCCGAGGTCGACCATTAGGGTTTTGGAGCCGGGGGTACCGAGGATCAGAAGCCCACTACACCCCGACTGAAAAAGAGATACTAGCAGCATATGAGGGGGTTCGAGCCGCTTCAGAAGTTGTTGGTACAGAAGCATATCTTCTCTTGGCACCACGATTGCCCGTGCTACACTGGATGTTCAAAGGAAACATCCCCTCTACACATCATGCAACCAGTGCTACATGGAGTAAGTGGATAGCATTGATCACGCAACGGGCTCGACTGGGGAAATCTAACCGCCCAGGAATTCTGGAAGAGATCATGGACTGGCCAGAAGGCAGAGATTTTGGAGCATCGCCTGAGGAGGTGGCTCGTGCCCAAGAGGCACCACCATATAATGAGTTATCAGAAGATGAAAGGTGTTATGCTTTGTTTACTGATGGATCCTGTCGTGTGGTAGGGAACCATCGGAAGTGGAAAGCTGCTGTGTGGAGTCCCACACGACAAGTCGTTGAGGCCACTGAAGGAGAAGGTGAGTCAAGTCAGTTTGCAGAAGTGAAAGCCATCCAACTAGCCCTAGACATTGCTGAACGAGAAAAGTGGCCAGTACTCTACCTCTATACTGACTCCTGGATGGTGGCTAATGCCCTGTGGGGGTGGCTACAGCAGTGGAAGAAGACCAATTGGCAACGCAGGGGTAAACCCATCTGGGCAGCAGCATTGTGGCAGGACATTGCTGCCCGTGTAGAACACATGACTTTAAAGGTACGTCATGTAGACGCTCACATGCCCAAACAAAACCCCTACATACTGTGGGAGGAGATAAGGTCCCCGTAGTGCACATGGGGAAGTGGCTGGGGAAGGCAGTGTGGATTTCTCCTCCCATGGGAAAAGGCAAACCCATTCGTGGGATTGTCTTTGCTCAGGGACCTGGGTGTACTTGGTGGGTAATGCGGAAGGATGGGGAGACCCAGTGTGTGCCTCAAGGACATTTAACCTTGAGGGAAAAATAATCTGTGATGTGAGTTGTATGTTGTAGGAAGTAATGTAGCAGGAATGACCTGAACTGCGGAGGAGTGAACTTCGTAAGGAACCAGACAAGTGCATCGGTGACCCAAACCAAGCCGGTGTTGGTGCCCAACGATCGAACATACTGCTTCTCCTGTCCTGACCACTCATCTTGATGGATGGGGCCCAAGTCATAACCTGTGTGTGAACATCTGGAGGAGTGGAAGAAGCCCATGGAATATCTATCTGTTAAAGGACAGGGGATAGTAATTAATAAGAATGTATAAATCTGTATGTTGGGTATAAAAGTGGTTTAAGTATGTAGTTTCAGTTGTAAGTGTTGGTAAGAAGGGATTTCAGTAATGAGAATTAAATACAATGGCATGGTTAGAAGATATCTGTATTAAATTATGTGGGACCTGAGCATGATGCAAATGGTATGGAATAAGGGGTGGAGATTGTATTGGGTCTGGCTGAGATGGAGTTAATACTCCCCATAGCAGCCCTCATAGCACTGTGCTCTGCATCAGTAGCTAGAAAGGTGTTGATAACACACCAGTGTTTTGGCTACTGCTGAGCAGTGCTGGCACAGCATCAAGGCTGTCTCTCCAACATTTTTGCCCCCCCCTCAACGGCAGGCTGGGGCAGGGCGAGATCTCGGGAGGGGACATAACCAGGACAGCTGACCTAAACTAACCAAACAGATATTCCATACCATATGACGTCAGCTCAGATATAAAAGCTAAGTAAAGGGAGACGGAAGGGGGGCATTTTTTGTCTTCAGGAGCAACCACTACGCGTTCTGAAGCCCTGCTTCCCAGGAAGTGGCTAGACATCCCCTGCTGATGGGAAGTAGAGAATAATATCATTTGTTTTTCTTTGCTTTCGCGCGCGACCTTGGCTTTCAGTTTATTAAACTGTCCTTATCTTCACCCACGAGCCTTTGGTTATATTTTCTTCCCCCTGTCCAGTTAAGAAGGGGGAGTGATAGAGCGGCTTTGGTGGGCACCTGGCATCCAGCCAGGGTCAACCCACTACACTCTGATAGCATCTTTTCCATCTTTGACAGTTTGGAGGTCAAGAAAAAAAATCTTGAGGTGACCTACTCTATAGCAGCATACTTGTACAGGTGAAATTTTCACCAGTGTAATTAGTAACATCACTGCAATCTCCCAGTGTAGATGTTCTGTACAGTTGTAATGTGGGACTTCAGTTGCTGACTTAATTATAAGTGATATTGATATAATTATGCTATTGTAAATTCTCCTAATGCAGACATACCTTAAATTTGTCAAATCAGTCAGCGGTTTCTGCAGGTTGAAAAGACATCCTTGGGAAATGATGGCTTTAAAAAGGAAAAGCAATCACTTGCCAAGCCTTAATGACTATTCTGGTGGCCCAGATCAAAGTGACAAAACAAATGTTCTGAGAACAAGTCTTTACCTAAAGTTGAAGGTAAAAGTAAATGTTCTGAAGCAATAATTTTGCAGTTAAAAGCCAGCTCATTCCATAGTCTTTCATGCTAAGATGGAGTGCTGGCTTTTTTTGTTTTTAAATAAAATCTGAATATTGGGTCCACACTATTTGGAGTGCAAGGACTTGTCATTTGAAGTAGATTTGATTGATCTGTCCAAAACAAATACACTTTTCTGACAAAGTGCTAATAAACCCCTTCTGGCAGTCACAGAGTGCTTCTTTCAAGATCTTACTGTTTGTTTTTTGAAGTGATGAAATTTATAGAGAACTGTTATAAGGTTCTAATTGAATTTCACAGAAGTAGCCCTGGTGTGACCCAAAATGGGGAAAAAAAAAAAAAATCCTCAAAGCTAGTCTCTGTGGAACCAATGATTAAAAATGCTAAATAGGAAAGAGAAGTCCGAGCTAGAAATAATTGTGAGACTTAATGAAGATTTTTGAGATAAGTTAAGGTTGATAATGTCTACAAGATATAAGGTGGATGAAAAGATTCACAACAACAAAAAAAGTGTTTATTAAAACACCTTTTAAGAAACCTTGGGAACTAACAAAAGCTGCCTTTAAGATTTCCTATTAAAGACTGGGTGAATTAGATAATTTTGCCACCTGCAGCTTTAATAGAACTTTTTGCTTAGCTCTTATTGCAAGGTTTAGTTGACTTTGAAGAACTTTAACAATCATTTTCAAGGAATTTTATGAAGTTGGTGACTAAAGAGCTACATAAATCCTATTTTCAATAACTTTAAACAGACCTGAAGTGAGGCAACAAACTCTCCAGATTGTGTCAGAGCAATTTATAAGTCTCAGACTAGCTTTCTGATCAAGCTAGATAAAAGGTATGAAAGCTAATTTTGAAATTTCTTAGGCTATATGTAGACTTTTCCTAGTTTTTTGAGATCTGTCTTTCAGTTCCTGGTCCATGATATGGCCCTTTTTATACTGTAAGTCCGTGCTGGGGCAAGATCTGAATATAGGATACCTTTGCCCTCCTTCCTCTTGCCTTTCTCAGGCACATGAAGAATCAGCACAACTGACTATACTAGCTCAAAGAATAGGTGAGAGACAGAAGTTCTTTGCCACACCTAGTAAAGATTTTAATTTTATATTGGAACATAAAAGCATTTGAAAATAAGACAAAGTCAGTGCTGAAATCTGGAATGATTATTAGTTATTGGAACAGTGATGGTGCCTGAGAGTCACAGCCTCTAGTCAGGTGTCTACTATACCAGCTGCTTGACAATGGGCAAAGAGTCTAAACTATGCATTTCCTTGTGACTGGTACAAAAGTCTTTAACTCCTCTGATGTAATTTCAATATATAAAATGTTTTATTCCCACTCTTAATTTTGGTTATCAAAGAGGACACCATGGAAGGTATTTCTTTGTGCCTAGCACTAACTGAAATATGAGATATTACAAAGAATTAGCTGTCTGCAGAGTTGAGTAACATGATTAACATAGCCTGGGAAACCAGGTAAACAACAAGGTGAGAGATTATGTGCATTGGTTGCCACTTTGCACTAAGCTGACAGGAGGTGAGCTAGATTTGAGGCTGAGTGGCAGGAACTAGAGTAGGTACAATTCTCACCAGCGTACTTAAACATTGTACAGGCATGAGCTGGTTTGTGTCGCATCAGTTCAGGGTATGGCTAAAGCTGGTAGCACTGTGTGCCACTAAGTATGCCTAACAAAGTCATTGCTTATTAGTTATCTTGTTATACATCAACTGTGTAAGACAATTATATTAAACAATTATCATCATAACCTTTCTATCAGCCTCTGGTTAACCATACATTTTTGGTGCAGTCTTTAGAACTGTCATTCAGTCCTTGACTTAAGGGTTCAGCAGCTGCAGTACTCTGTTTATAAGTCTGCCTCTTAAATTAGCTGGAAATTCATACCAGTGTAGAGATAGTGTCTGACTTTCTGAGCTACAAAGAGAGACATATGTTCTTTTAAGTCTGCAGGTTTTGCCTGGTGGTTTCTGACAGTAGATTGAGGAATTCAGTTTTCATCTGCAACATCCTCACATTTCTTGGGCCATAAAATAGGGCTTGCTGATTTGAAAAACTGATTCTGGATTTTGGTCTCAAGATTGGCAAAGGAAATAGCTTATGTATGCTAACCTTTATGACAGCCTGCGAAGCCTCTGCATTTGAGCTGGTGCCTGAGAAAAGTTAAGGTGAAGAGATGGCACAAGAATGGATTTTCACTCTGGGAAAATAAGCTTTGTGTGTGAGAAAGTGGAAAATGTATGTCTTTGAGCAGAGAATGCCTGTTCATTTGCTTTTTGTGCTTCTGTTAGGCTTCAGTCTAATTACTTTGTCAAGGGCAGCTAGACCTAGGACCTTCATCCTAATGTTTGATAGGCAGAGATAAATAAAACAAATAACTACACCATTTTTTTAATGCTGTATTCTCCAATATTCTCTCAAGCTTTGTCATGTCTCAAAGTTTTCGACTTCAGCAGCCAGACTATCGCCACTTATCATCTCAATTTGCATCACGCCTACTGAAGCCAGGCAATTGGGGAAGGCTAGAGGGGGTAAGCTTACTGTACTTTCAGCATCCCTCACCTTCATTTTACTACTTTGTGGAGCTCTCTTCCACTCTTCCCCTGACAGTACAGCATCAGTGAAGCTAAATATCTGACTGGATAAACATTATTGATGATTTAAATGTTTAACTATTTCACTACATTTAGTGGCAGTTTTATGGAAATCCTATAGTTTTTTGAAGGCAAATGTAGTATGTTGTTTGTGTGTGTGTTTTAGCAGATGGCAATATAAATCACAATCCAATGCTGCTGAATTGAGATGCATAAATACTGTGGGTATAGCTATGCCTCCATTACTCACACTGTAAAGCTAAAAGCCTTCTTTAGCAATTTTGTTGTCTTATAAACCAAGAAAGTAAATCTGATTTGAATTAATTAATGAAAGACTAAACTAATTTAAATACTTTTTGACATTAAGGAAGTATGCTAATCGATGGCTAATTTTCTCTATGTATCTTGTTTCATGTCAGTTAGATACCCGCATTTTGTTGCTAATAATATATTAATTTTATATGTATTGTTGATGCAATTTTGAGGATATTATGATAGCAACTGAATTTTCTTATGAATGGATTGAATCATAAAAAGGGTTCTTGTAGCAGTCAATTGATTCTTACTGTACAATAAATGCCTGTTAACTGAAGTGCAAATTAAATACTTATTTGCAACACATAATACAAAACATTAAGTATAAAAAAAATGGGCTACATTATAGACTCACAATGTAGAAGCAAAACCAGGCAGCTTCAGAGCCTGTTAAATATCCTTAGCAATCTGCTAAAATATGACATGGGAAACAGTTTACACTTGAGCAATTATCTGATAAGAACCAGTGCTCACAGTGAACCTATTGCAGTTTGTGTACACAGATAGTGTATATATACTTGAGCACATGTACAGACCCACAGAAGGGCACAGTATATGTCTGCTTCTATATGTACATAATAAAACAAAAGTTCATAATATGTATGAAAATTCAGTAGGCGTGTAAAAAATAGAGATGGCAGATAATAAAGAATTTGAATAAAGAATGTTTTAGTCTACCTTTACGGTGATGTAGATATTCTGTAAAGTCAATGGAAATATACTGAAATGCAGCTGAAGTAATACAGTGGTGAATTAAGTCAAAGCATTATTGATGATTGGGATTTATTGCTTCCCACTCATTTAATGCAAATAAAATAAATATAAAATAAACAGACTTTTTATATATAATCATTTATTCAGCTTGTTTTGTCTGGCTTTTCAGACTCAAAGAACGTTTTCTGTTCCTTTGGCACGTTGGGAGAAAGGGTGTATGCCTTCTTTTTAGGATGTGTTGAAAATGAAGTGAAAAGCATATCTGCAGCGATTATTTGTCAGGTAGTAAGAGACCAGACAAATAAGGCAGTTGAATGAAAGCTCTTCTAAGTCCCCCTAGATTACATGAGCTGCCATTTAAGGAAGATTTCCAAAGTAGACTGACATCTTTGATTATCCAGCTTTTTGAGCCAGGCCAAGTTCTCAGCTGGCATAAATCAGCATAGCCACTCTGAAACACAGTGCAGTGCTGACTTTTATCAGCAGAAGACCTGGACCTGCAAGATCCATGGGTTTCTGCTTTTTGTTGTTGTTGTTGGTGGTGGTGGTTTTTTTTGGGGGGGGGTTGTGTGTGTTTTTTGTTTTGTTCCAGCTGTTAAAGGGGGAAAAAAATGCACCTTTTGTTGCCCTGTGTGTCTGTCTGATTCTTTGTCTCCAAATAGATGAAAATAAGTTCTTGTAACAGAAAGTAGGTAATCATAACTAGAGGTGGTGCTACCCCCTTTGCTGCTACAATATTCAATATACTTCATTGAAAAGGTAGAAATGATAGCCACTGATTATTTGTTAAGAAATAATCAGAGGAATTCGGAATGGGTGATTATATTTAGGAAGAGATAACAGCCTTTTATAAAAAATTAGAGCAGCTGTTAGGTGATCTGATTATGTTAGCTGCCAAATACCCACAGGGAAGTCCTTTCAATCCATCTGTGCAGCCAGAAAGATGAGAATTGGCATGGGAGCTGTTACTCTGGCTCAACAACACTTTATACTTAGACAAACCTCTTGTGATTACTCATGAACATTTGAGAATAAGCTGGATGGGAAAGAGTTTTCTCTTCCCAGTTATAATTTAAAGACATAGAGAAATGTTGTCACACTTGGATGGGAATCTTAAAACCTGGAAATATTAAACTGGAATAAAATTCTAGCAGTCTACTGAGCAAAGCTAAAACAATGGCCCTAATTTATTTCTGTGTGAGTACAAACATATTAATCTACAACTGACAGTAGTGGTAGGCATTAATGACCAACACTTTTCTCTTCCAAATTACATATTCCATTTTCATTAAATGTCCAAAGCTTATAAAAGCAAAGTCAGATGAAGAAATCTTTCATTATCATTGTTAAATTCAAGATTTCCTCTATCTCCATCTAGAACTGAGCTGTAGGAGGATATGAGTTTGAAACAGGCAGGATGCAGGCCAATAAGCAAGGCTATATTGCCATGTATTTAGAAGTTCCTGGGTACTCCAGGTACTTGAGATGAGGAATACCCCAGTTTGTTTTCAGGAAAATCTAGATATTTCATGTTTACTAAGGCCTGACACAATACAGAAAAGCTGGGGAGTGGCTATTAAAATATAATATAATGAGAATAATAATTATTTTACTTTCTAGAAAGAAAAGAAAAATTAACCAGAAAATACTGCTTTAAAACATAAAAGTTGCTTGTTGTATTAACAGCTCTCTAATGCATGATGTTTGTTTGAAATTTCTATATTCCGTCTTTGGAATGCATCAAGGAATTTGAATTGACTTTATCTTCAGACACAAACAAATAGACTGTCTGCAGGTTGAACCTGATCTCACAGATCATATCTGTCCTTCCTACACTGTTGTTCTTTCCTGACCTAAATAAAGTCATTATTTTATTTTCTAGGAAAATTTTCATTAAAAAAAACATTTATTTTTCCTATTTTAGGCACATGCATTAGCATCAACCTTTGGAATTCTCTAATTCAATGACATGCACTATTTTCTGCATGAATGCTGCAATAATTATGTCTTTATTTGCATTTCCATAAACTTCCTTTCACCTTGTGAAAAAGTTATCTGGCAAGAAAAGAATATGACAATATGTTTCTTTTGCCATTTCTGATTTAGGAAAAATAAAATGAACCATTTTCATTCTAAGGGTGTAAAAAGAAAGTGCAGTTTGGGTATCAGTTGTGGGTTTAACAGCAGGTAATCTCACCCATGAGGTTGTCAGCTTCTGGATGATCCTATTTAAATCACCTTTGATACCACAAAGGCCTTATGAAGAATACGCTGTGTCTAGTGTTGCCAGTGAGAATTAATAGTATTCACAACTATCAAATACATACTAAAACAATACACCTCTGTTCAGGCAAGTATATTTCCTTATTTCTGAGAAGAATTTATCTTTATGTTTCAAAAGTGCAAAGACCTAGGACCAGAAATGTGCTAATTTGTAAAGGTTGAATGTTGTAATCCTTGCCCATGGGACTAATCCATACTTGAATGCTTCAACAGCTTTATTCTGAGCACAATTACCTGAGTTAAATCAGGAGATTCAGTACTTCAGTAAACTAATAAGTAACTGAAACTTATTCAAGCAATAATGACTGTAAAGTTTGAAGTACATTTTGTTCGCAGTTGTAATTTTTCGACTGAAAAAACAGAATTTAGAAACCTTCTGGTTGAGTTTAGATCTATTTGTAAAAAACACCCATTGCAAGAAGATTTATACAGCTAGTTAAAATATGGTGCTACCTGTCCTGATCTTACCTTGCATAACTAATAAATGCAACAAATGCATGTGAATGTTGTGCATGTGATGTCAGCTCTTCCCATGGAAACTATGATAAGGAGTAAGCAGAGCTACTATCCCTGCAGCAGCAGACACCAGCAGGATAAAAAGAATGCTGCCAGAGGGCTGCTACAAAAAGGAACAGTAAGGGTGCAGCTCTCTACTACCACAATGAAAACCTGGTACAGAAGTTTGTCCTTTGGAAAGTAAATAATATTTTGTTTTCATAGTTTCAAAATGAATTAATCACTCTCTGGTTTTGCATTTATTATTCACTTATTGGTAACATTTTATCTATACAGGTCATGTTTGATGAAAAAGATTACAATGTAACATACCATCCTTGAAAAGCCATTGAAAGTTGGAGCTCTGGCCTCATGCTAAATAATAATTTTAGGGAAAAAATACAAAATAATATTAAGTAAAGACTTTTAATTTTTTTTTCTTGAAATGGAATTTCAAGAAGCATTTAACTTCAAACACAAATGATACCTTTAATTTTTCCTTTTAAATTTTAATTTTATGTTTAAATTCAAATAAAAGTATTTAAGTAAAAAATTTAATTTCAGTTGAAAAAATGCTTTTAGAAGAAACAAGCTATTTCAATTTGAGAGTGCTGACCATGTCAGAAGGCACTTTCCAATCATTGTAAAGATAGAAAATTGTTAGAGTTGTAACTTCTCATGAATGTTTTTATTTCATGAACATCTCCCACCAACAAAACAGACAAATCTATGAGAAGGTTTTGGCCAGTCCTGTTTCAGTTACATATGAGTTTATATTGCCCTGGAGGAAGAAGGAAACATGGTAAAAATCAACAGAGTTCAGAAATTTGGTGCTTCTAAATATCATCTCTATACTAAATTATCAGTCAGTCATAGTGAGAAGCTTAAACAAATTTGAATGATAAGTGCTCAAGATGTTGTACAAAAGAGAAGACAAGCTGCCCAGCTTGGCTATTAAAACTATTGAAAAGCAATATGACCTTGCCCACACTGTCAAAATACGACTTCATTGAATCTCATCCTCTAGCTAGGGATTGTTTCACCAAGAGAGATGATGGATAATTTTTCAAGTCCCATATTTCTGGAACATTTGCTTCTCTGACAACTATAGAAAATGAATGTATTGCCTAAAAATCCCTGTGTTCAGAAGCAGTCACATCTCATTTCACTCTTCTTTCCTCTTTTTCATTGATAGATGTAGACAAACATTTATTTTCTTTTTTTGTTGTTTTTGTTATTGTTGTTTTTGTTTCAGGATGTTTACTTTCCAGTTGTAGGAATTTAGTGAGCGTTTGTGTTATGTTGTGTTAGGAAAATGCTTGATTTTATTTTTTCTATGCAGAAAAAATAAATCATTCCCTCTCTCACGTCATACCCCACTCCCCCATCAAACAGTTTCATAAAAACATGAAAAATCATTGGTATTTAAACCTTGTTTTTTATCTACCCTGTAGCCAGACATTTTACGATATATATGCCTGTATTGGGTTTGCGTGGCAAGGTTTTGGTAGTGGGGGGAGCTACAGGGGTGGCTTCTGTGAGAAGGTGATAGAAGCTTCCCCTGTGTCTGATGGAGCCAGTGCCAGCCAGCTCCAAGATGGTCCCTCTACTGGTCAAGGCTGAGCTCATCAACGACAGTGGTAGCGTCTCTGGGATAACAGATTTAAGAAGGGGAAAAAACCTGTGTAATTGCAGCTGGAGAGAGGAGTGAGAATGTGTGAGAGAAACAACCCTGCAGACACCAAGGTCAGTGAAGAAGGAGGGGGAGGAGGTGCTCCAGGTGCTGGAGCAGAGATTCCCCTGCAGCCCGTGGGGAAGACCATGGCGAGTCAGGCTGTACCCCTGCAGCCCATGGAGGTCCACGGTGGAGCAGATATCCACCTGCAGCCCATGGAGGGACGCACGCTGGAGCAGGTGGATGCCTGAAGGATACTGCCCCCCCATGGGAAGCCTGCGCTGGAGCAGGCTCCTGGCAGGACCTGTGGACCCATGGAGAGAGGAGCCCACGTTGGAGCGGGTTTTCTGGCAGGACTTGTGACCCCACAGGGGACCCATGCTGGAGTAGTCTGCTCCTGAAGGACTGCACCCTGTGGAAAGGACCCATGCTGGAGCAGTTCGTGAAGAACTGCAGCCCATGGGAAGGACTCACATTGGAGAAGTTCATGGAGAACTGTCTCCAGTGGGAGGGACCCCATGCTGGAGAAGGGGAAAAGTGTGAGGAGTCCTCCCCCTGAGGAGGAAGGAGTGGCAGAGACAATGTGTGACGAACTGACTACAATGCCCATGCCCCGACAGTGGCACAGGGGGATGGGGAGTGGGAGTTGTGGTCAGTTCATCACACGTTGTCTCTGCCGCTCCTTCCTCCTCAGGGGGAGGAGGTAGAGAATTCAGGGGTGAAGCTGTGCCTGGGAGGGGTGGGGGGAAGGTGTTTTAAGATTTGGGTTTATTTCTCATTACCCTACTCTGGTCGATTGGTAATAAATTAAGTTAATTTTCCCCAAGTCAAGTCTGTTTTGCCTGTGGTGGTAATTAGCGAGTGATGTCTCCGTGTCCTTATTTCGACTCATGAGCCTTTTTTTATATTTTCTCTCCCCTGACCAGTTGAAGAGGGGAGTGATAGAGCGGCTTTGGTGGGCACCTGGCGTCCAGTCAGAGTCAACCCACCACGTTGCCTTTATATGCCTAAACGAAAACTAAAATTTATTCCCATGTTTGGTTTGTTATAGCTAATAACACAGTGAATTTTTATGAATGCCATATAAGAAACAGTAATTAAGAATGCCAAGTTAGACATTCAAGAGTTTAGAAATAACAGATTTAAGGTAACTTTAACAGGTGCAGCTTTTTAATATAGTTTTTAGTTATGAGATTTTACAGGCTTTGTCCCCAAATGTCCCCTGATTTATTCAGTAATTCTCACCGATGGGGAGGGACTGTTATTACCCTTTACAATCCCTTGCAACTGTAGCATTGCATGCAGCTGCAGCCTTTAGATGCATTGGTTCAGTACAACTCCTAAGTCCATGCTATGTACTTACAAGTCATCAAAAACACTTTTATATCTTGAAAAGGAACTCCAGGCTCAGTTTGATAGGAAGACTGCAGCAGCAGCTTTCAGAATTACATTGAACTGCTCGTGCATACAGCGAGATGCTTGTGTCCCATGTTACATTCCCCCTACTCTGTGCTACTTATTCTCTGACACTGTATATAATACATCTGCAGACTCCAACCCTAGCTCCCTCCGCAATGTTACTTCATACCCTCCTACTTTTCTTAGCCCAGTTTCCATCTGCCACCTTACAGTTTTTCCCCTTTCCCCTGTCCCAACTAGATTCTCCGCATCCTTCAGTGTGTAGAACTGAGGTTCACTGAAAGTGTAGCTATTATTTTTCTTCTGTATTGTCAACAGTCAGTGTGAGGTTTCTAGCCTTTTTTATTACATAGCAGATCAGCACTGAACACAATTAATTTCTTCAGGGGCACTTTTGTGATGCTTACTAACATAACCCAGAATCGCTGCACAAATAGCAATGGATTTATTTTCATACACCCCTCCTAAGAAAAGGAAATGGCACTGTGCAGAATAATTACTGATGCCTAAACTGAGATTGCTGGTCCTACTTTTTCATAGTACAGCTGAATAGTGCATCTACAGCAGCCCTTGGGAAAGTGGGGCAGGAGTGAGGGAAGAGGTGAGGTGAATAAGGATGTGGGACTCAAAACAGACATCTCACCAGGAAGTGGTAGCAAGGTGGTATGGCAAGGGCTCAGAGCTGAATCTCTCCTGCAAGCTGCCCTTCATGTTACCTTGCAATGCAGCATTTTTAGATGCTAATGATATATGTTGATGATACTTACAGTTGCAAATGCTTAGTACTTCTGTTCTTATGTGTTCTCTCCACAGAGATTCTTATCTTTGGGGGAGGGTAAAGAGGATACCATCTGCCTCCTATAACTTTTGGAAAGGCAAGGTATATTGCATGATTAATGTCTATACTGACTATTGTTCAAAGACACGATACATCCAGTAAATATCATAATATTGTAATAATAATAACTTAGAGACTACAAATGCTTAATATGAAAGAACGGTCTGAGAGGTTGCAGGAAGGAAGTTCTGAATCTATTTATTACCTTAAAATATTGCATGATTAAACTGTTTGAGTTTCCTATTGTGTTAAATTCCTTTCCTTCTAGTAAGACATTGAAGTAGAGACAAATATCAGCTGAGGTTTTTATTTTAGTCTATCTACCTGTAACAACTGACCAATTGCTAAGCACTGAAACCAAAGACATTCCTTTGCTGAGGTCATAATGATGTTAAAAAAAAAAGGACAAGACTAGAAAAATGTTCTAAATAGTCTTTAAATATATATGTGCATAGGTATACTTATTCATACACAAATATATATACATATATTCAAAAGTTGTGTTATGGTCTTCACCAGATTTGTGTACAATCACAATAAAGAATAAGAGCAGACTAGTTCTGTAGCTGTACACAACATCTTGAGTGAACTATTGCACCCATAGCTTAGTTTGGAGTCAGGACTACCATTTGATTTTAGTATTTCTAAACATAATTCATGTCAGGCCTATGTGTAGTGTATAAATGAACTATGAAGGAAAACATTGTTAGTATGGAAGTCTTCTTGTCTGGGATGTTAGCCTGGGATAGTCTAATATGTAGGCCATTAAAGAACACACACACTGTTTTCTTACAGTGTTTCCCTTCCTTTCTAACTTTTTGCACTTTGGGACTACTTTTTCACTTGGGTAGTACCCTCTGGGATTCTAAGGGATATGGTAACAGATATGTAAGTAAAACAAGCAAATCAAGTAATAAACACCAGTCTGAGATGTACCTGGGAGCCTCAAAAAAGTGTCATTGGCATAAGGAGTTGTAAGCAGGCATTTTGTTCCCTTACTTATCAAACTCAAAATGTTGTGATACAATAGAAACAAGAAGAGCCATAAAATGATAAATTGATAGAAATAATATATTTGGTGATAGTAATCTCACATTTTTTGTGTTCTTTTAGTGCTTTTATCTTAGGTAGGCTTCTGTTACTGAGCTTGCTGTCAACATCTGCTTCCGTCTAATGAAAAAGGTATTGCTTGATGTAAAATTCTGACACATTTGCGTTCAGAGTATAAATTCACTTTGATTTACTTTTAATTGTGAGACAGTGATAAATTACTGTGCAATTATCATGTTTAAAATGGCAAGCTGAATTAATGACAAGTCTTTTTAGATATTTCTTTCCACTTCTACTAATAAGTGAACATGCAATGGTTCAAAAATACTGCTTCATTTTGTCACTGTCACAACACTATTTGTACACCTGCTCTTTTTCTGGTTGCTGAATAGCTGCCTCATTCTTTTGCCCCTGAACTGGAATTTTTTAGTTCTTTCATTTTTGGTCTTTGTCTGCATAGTTACACTTAAGAAAACTGATCTGAACTACTGCAACCAGATTAAGCCCTTCTGTGGACTTGTTCAGAAAGATTAGCACTGTTTAACTTGTTGCTCAACTAAATAATTTTAAATTTCTAGCTTTAGTTACTGTAGCTGTGCTGAGTGTCCTCATATTTACAAGCTCTTAGACTGGGCCTTGAGCTGCATTGCATTTTACTATATAAAATAGCTACACTGCTCAAACCATCTGGCCCAGGATCTACGCATAACTGGATGAAAGAGATGCCTAAAAAAGCTTAAATGTAAAACTTTCTGCTTCTACAACTTCCTGGGGTGAGGATGTCTACAACCTAACAGTACTGAGTGAAGACTTTTTTCTTTCTGTTCAATCTTAAGCTCCTGCTGCCTCTTTCCTGTTTACACTTAATTGAGAACTGTATTTAGGAATTTTAGAAAAAGGCAAAAAAATATGCCTAAACAGAACACGTTTAACATATATGAAAAGACCAGCATGTGCATGAAATTTTTTTCTAGGCTCTTTTAAAACACATCTGTTAGCTGAGGCCATAATGGACATGCTTCCCTCTTTCCCCCTTCAAATAAGGCTTCTTCTGGGAAGAAGCACCCTGACTTCTGGTTGCAGGACTTTTCTTCCACACTACCTTATGACTGTTACTGGAAAATATGTGAACACAACTGAGTGTTTTAAATAAAAAGAAAACTAGGCATAAGTCTGTTTTATTTAAAGACACAACATTCTTTCAGATTTAAGTTCTTTAGGTTTAGACTTAACTGTTTTCCCAAGCAATTGATCACTGGTCTTGAGAGTGCTCCTTTAAAATGGGCCACAGTACTTTCAGTTTATCTTGGGGACATCTTTTCTTGATCTGCTATTCCTTAACAACAGTGAAGTTTTCAGCTAGATAATTCTTATCTTGGTTTATATCTAGAAAGCTTTATTAAATGTACAATTATCACAATCTTGTTAAGCACATGCAGTACTTATTTACATATTTATAAATTATAGGAGTATGCATAAATGTACGGTATTTAGAACATATTTATAAGTCCTCTTGCAAATCCAGCATGCTTCTCTAAAACAGAACAAAGGGCCAAACCCAACATTAAGAGTGCCCTGCCAAGTCATGGGAACTCTTACTCTTCCAGCTGCTAAGTGCTTGTTTCAAGCACTAAAAGCTTCTGAAGAGAAAAGTTGTGAAGTCGTGGGAAAGAGTCCCATTAACGGCAATCAACTTTTGTTGCAGATCTTGAAAGTCCATTGGTGGGAAATGTGATCTGCACTTGGAAAGTGTCCAGCACTTCTAGGATTAAGCCTGTAGTATAACCAATAGGACATGAAATAGTAGACACTAGTAGACACAGTCAAGTCTACATATGTTATTGAAAAACATTTCCAGTACTTACTCCCTCACACAAACTTTACTTCTATTATTGCAGTCCTGACACCCACAGAGAATGAGAAACACCTGCTCATGCTGATTATCTAAGCATAAATAAGAAGAGATTGCTGTGCCTATGGGAAATGGGATAAACTTTCCTGAACAGTTTCCCTTTCCCACAGGAAATGTCATAAATTCTCTAATATAGTCTAAAGAAATTAGCAGCCTCTAAGTTTCATATTCAAGGTTACGCCTCATTTACTCAGCAGTGTGGAAGGATGTCAAATTATTTTTATGCTGATTGCACTCAGTCTGTATTATAAGACTTTTACATTAAGAATTCTCTGTTTAAATGCTTGAAGTAACTGAACTGATGTTAAAATATATGGATATATATCTTAATAAAAGAGCTCATGATTTGTGTAAGAATTTCAAGACATGTTGGATGCTTCTTTAAAAAACTTGCATTTAATGCTAAGGGAACATAAACTGCTGTGTGTATCAATTAACAGTTCTGTGAAACAGTTGATTAACCAAGACTTTTTCTACTGGTCAAAGAGAAAAGAACATTACAAATCTGAGTTACTATTAGCAAGTAACTGTTGAAATGTCTACATTTTTTTGAATCAAACAAAAATGCTCTTTAGTAAAATGATTTAATCAATTTTTTTAATTGGGTATGTACAGACAAATAATTAATTTAAACATCTGCAACCATTTCCTGTCTAGCAAAAGCCTAGGACTATTTTTTCTCTCACTTTTGTTATGTCTGTAATGATTTTACTGAAGTCAATGGAGTTACGCTAGTATAAAATCAGTCTGAGAAGAATGTCAGGCCTCTAGATCAGAAGAAATTTAAATCCAATTCAAGCACTAGTTCTGGTTTTCCGAATGTTTAAGATCAGTTGTAAGGATTTAATTCATATCATATAAAATTCTGAACAAATAATCATATTAAATCAGTGACTAAATAGACAAAGACCATTAATTTATTTCCATTATAGAGGCCTGAAAAGTGAGGCTTCAGACATCTCAAAAGTGAAAAGAAAATCTTAAGAAAGAATAACAGCTGGTTGAAGAATAGTAATTTTATAATGTGCTCTGGCTGTTATCACCGAGGCATCTGTTTTGGAAGGTGAAATATAGACAGGTTACAATGAACTTGCTATGAGTGAATATTTTTAATGAGAAAATGAGTGAAAATTAAAGGCAGTAAGTGCTTGGGAAGAAACCAACAACCCAAAATAGAAATTAAAAAGAGCAAATGAGGAATACTTACAGATGAGTTCTTGGGTATTTTATGAATCTGCAAACAGCATGAGTGATTTAGCGTGGAAACTGAACCTTACCACCACAGTGAGTGGGATATATCTCTTCTAAATTACAGGTCTGAAAGTCAGAAAACTACAACTGAACTGCTTGCCCTAGGCTCCCTTTATAGTCAATAGAGAAATCTAGGCATCTCTGGAGGATGACTTATCTCTGACTAAAACAGGCATCTGAGATAGGTCAAATGAATTGCCCTCTAGAGGTGCTTATTTCTCTCCAGTTCAGACTTAGATGTCTAACTTTTAAATGTCTAAAGCTAGGTGAGATGAATCCCACTTCAAATCATCTCGATCTTATGTTGTTCCTCCATTGAACAGTTGAACAGGCATTAGTAACAGAAAATCCCTATGGCATGTCACAATGTAGATACCCAATGCTGACCAGGAAGTGAAGAATAATGCGGTCGATTGACTCTGCAATTAATGTTTTTAGCCAAAGTTTTTAGAGTAGAACTAGGCCAAGTCTCTGTGACTTGTAAAGCCTCTTACATATCACTCACAAGAGGGCATCTGGATGAAAAGTGCCCTTCTTGATGCCCATTAAAGTGGTGTGAAGTCCTGGGTTAACGCTAAATAGGCTGGGCTCCTCCTGCTTGATATTTGAGATTTGACTATGTTGCTGTGTGCAGTGTTATGTCAGTAACTAAACCAGACAAATTCAGTCAGCATTTCCTTCTTTGAATATTTCTAATTCTTCATTTTATATCCAGACAGGCTGTGGAAATCATACTTCCAGGTTGTTCCCTTGTAATTTTTGTCTCCTTTTCTGGAAATGGGAAAGTAGGATCTTGTAGGTGAAGTGTTAGACTGCAACCCAGTTGAGGGCTTAATCTTCTCTTTCACTATAGTCAGAGGGTGAGACATGATTTGTTTGTTCCTTCCTCTGGTCTTTGTATCTATTAAAAAAGTAAGTTCTGTAGTAGAGACTGTCTAGTATAAGGTGCATGCACAACACTGGAGTCATGAATTTGGGAAGACCCTTTATTTTAACAGACTGTATTTCATGGTAGTTAAGATTATACTCCTAGGACATTACAAATACCCTTTACCCATAAACCCGGCCCTTCTCTGATTCTTTTGTTACTTTTATAACTTCATGTGATTTTGTTTTCTGGCATACAGATTGTCATGGAATTTCCTTCTGTTATTCACTATTTTACTTGTGGTTAATCCAATACAAAAACATCCCTCTTCCTTCATTGTGCTGGAGCGTAGAACCAAAGCTCTTCATGAAACTGTAATACATACTGTAATACAGTTATCTTTGGAATGCCTTATCTGCCTGATATAATGAACACACAGATTGCTTTCTGTTGGTTTTCCAGCATCCTGATGATTTTTTTTCATGACCACAACATGTCTTATTTTAACCCACAGTCAAAATAAAAAAGGAGGTTTAAAAAGTTATTATCTTTTGCAATTTTTCTTAGAAATGATAGTATATTCATGTAGGTCTTCTGGAAAACACAGTATAATGGGTGAAGTTACAAAATTAATTAAAAAAAATAGCTGGTAGAATACTTCCATAGAAGAAAAATATGTTTTTAGTAATTTTTAGTAACATATCCAGGATTTTATTTAGAAATGGATAAATACACTATATCTTGAATGTGCATATCAAATTAAATATCATTAAATTGTATACATAAATTAATTAAACAGTTGGGAAATTGAATTTAGCAATGGATCACTGGCTCTAAACTACAGCATTCTACCTTGGGCTAAATTAAAAAGTAACCACTTGGTGTTTTGACATCTCATTAGCAAAATTGCCTTTACCACACACTAGTCTATTTAAATGATAGAAAAGAGTGAATGCTAAACGTGTGTGTAAAGGATTTGCTGGAAATAGAATAGACCTAATCTGAAAGGAAAATATAACTGGAAATGATTGCTGGATTTGTAATTATTGGAACGAAAAATAAAGAAAAGCTTGGGTTTTCATATTCTTTCTGAGAAACGCTGATGGGTCATTTATTCAGGGAATGAATATACTGTTGGCAGTTTTCAATATTGCAATGCAGAAAAAGAAATGGAAGAGGAAGGAAAATTAGAATGAAGAAGAAAATGTAGGTGCTTTGTTCAGTTTGCTTCTTTGTGCCATTAGACAAAAATATTAGAGATAAAGAATAAAATCAATTGTTGTTATTTGCTGGCTTATTGGTTCAATATGAGCCAGGCACACATTCAGATCCTGTTTGCCTTGTGGCAAATCCACATGACCAAGATGCACAGAGAGGGATTTTGGAAGGAACTGCACACCTGATACAAAAATAATAAGTGCATGAGAACAATACAATAAAAATTATTTGCACAAGCTGCAGCTGCAGATTCTTGATTTTTCTAAGAATCAGTCCTTAATTTCCACACTCTTTTGTAGTGTTTGTCCCTATAATCTGTCTTATTCCTTGAAAAGCATCTGGAGTTACTTGTAATGATGTTTTACATCAAATTTAATTTACCTTTGTTGCCAAGTCTGATAGACTGCTCCATCTATGCCCTCAATTACTACTCAGTTTATTCTAACCCAGTTGGTCACATTGTCCTTTTTGACTTTGCTTTTTCTAACTCTGACCATTTGGACAGCATCTTATGTTCTGGATCTCTGCCCTGACCTGAAGTAGTGAGTGGAATCTTCATAGACCTATATTGTAGGACTTCTCCTCTTCCTGAGGTGTCTTTGTACAAACTTGTCTGCCTAAAATGAATCCATTTCTATTGTTATGTTGCTGATGTTCCTCTTTGCCTTTTTTTTTTTTAAAATCCATTTCTGCCCTCTAGACCTTTGGAAATCTCCTGGATGTATTAAATCAGGGACATTCCATACAGCTTCCCATTTCACCTAGATTTTTGAGGGCATGTGTAAACAATGCAATCAATATTGATGTTAAAACCTTCTCTCTACCACTTCAAGAAAATGAAAATCTCCCCCAAATGGAAATATTCCAAGCCTAATGTTCTCTGTGGGCAATCACCACTAAAACAATTTTTCCTCACATTAGATGCACTTCCCAGTGTTTTCCAGCTATATTTTTAAATTTGCCAAATGACATGCCAACATGTATTTTGAGATTCATACAAGTATAATTTTGTAGTTAATCTCCTTTCTCAGAAAATGATAAATGCTATGTTGGTTGTTCCAAATTCTAACATGTATTGTTTATCAGCACAGCTGGACCCATTTGTTATAGTGACTAATGCTAACACTAGTCCAATTACACTAGATCTCTATGGCCTTTTTATATTGAGAAGTCACAATGAGAAAAAACACTAACATGATCCTTGAAGACTCTAGTAATGAAGACCCATAATCAGTTGTGATCATGTTAGACTGGGTAAATATTCAAAATATATTGTGGAATTCTTTCATCTGGGGTTCAGCTTCGTAAGTATTGACCATTCCAAGTGGTTTTAGTGGTTCTAGTCCTGAATTTTCCTTGACTAATAGAAAAATAAGTAACACTTTGGGTATTGACACATAACAAACTACAAAGATAAGAGTATTTAGGTTATGATTCAGTCAGCCAAATTTCAGTTGTTTACATGATAAATTTATAATTGAGAATTTTTCTTAGTGGTGAAAGAAAAGATGAATCATACCATAAACCTACTATAAGATACATATCTCAGTGAGCACATATCAGTGGAGATGCTTCTTTCCTTCCATTGATTGTCACATAAGTCTATATATGTAGCTTAGGAGATGCCTGGCATTATTGAAATGAATTTTATGTGTAATGCTTAGCAACACAGGACAATTTTTCAAGATTATACTGTACATGCAAAAAATAGGAATTTCCACATAAAGGAAACTCATGTAAATTAGTGTTGAATATGGACATTTATGTAGGTCCTTATTTTAACTTCTACAAAAATCTAGAAATCTGGGAAAACCTACCTAGTACACCTATCCATAAAAGTCACTGGACTATCTAATAAAAAACATTTCCCTGACTGCCGTTTACATAGGGAAGGGGTAAAATACGAGTAATTGCTAACACTGATGATTTGCTGTTGACACTTTGAAGCATGTGTGATGAGCCAGTTACTGCATTCTGCTAGATGGTAATAGTAATATACCCACTTCAACTGAATATCTGGCTTTATATTTTTGGCTGCAACATAATAAAAACTTGGCAAATTAAGGCATCTGCTGAATCAGTAACTCTGTGAGCATCTGGTAAAGACTGAAGCAAGAAAATTCTGAAGATCAAGATCTTTCTATCTCTTGCAGCTTGGCCCTGTTTGTTATTTGCCCTGAGTGAAATATCCATACATTCAAGAGATATATTGACTAACATTATATAAAACTTCAGAGAGGAAGAATACTTTTTGAAATGAAAGCAGTTTAAACTCTGCTTTAGGAATATTACGTATTGTGACATTTACAATATAATTGCAAAAACTGTCTTCAGAGTAGAAAGTTTGCTGTGCTTTACTGGTCAGATGCTTTGGTCAATTTTCATTTTATGCTCTCTGTTGATAGTTGTATGCACCATTTTTTTTAGACTTCAGCTTTACTATTATTTTTCATATTTACTTGTACATGAAGGATGAACTTTTAAATTTGAACTTCTTTTCTATTCCTCAAGAAAAGGTCTGTATTTAACTGTACATTTAACTGTCACCCTTCTGTCTTTCATGTACTGTATATCTGTTTGAATACAAGCTTTACCAGGCAAGAGTTGGACTTTCCTACATGAATGGATAGTAGCTAGCACATTGTAAATTTTTGCAGTGGTAAAAATTAAGAAGTAATAAAAATAATAATGACATTGATGATTGCAATAATGAAAGGACAAATCTTTTATTATAGAATGGTTATGTTGGCGTTTATATTTACATGCAATCTTACTATTGCTTTGAAGGCTAAAATCAGCATCAAGTGACAGCTACTCATTATCCTGACACTAACATAAAATTGCACTGACATAATGTAAGAATAAAAGGTATCTTGGGGCATACTGAAGCTGGATGGGAAGAAGAAGGGCAGTGCTAAATTAGCCTGTGTTTCATTGATCATAAATAGCCCTTGGTTGTTAAAATCTGGCAGAATTCAGAGCAAGAATGAAGATTGCCTTGCCATGCAATTTTCTACATCAGATCAGAATATTCAGAATTATGTGCATAAGATGTACAGATCCTTTTGAAAGTTAACTGTATTTTCAAGGGCCTAATCAAAATAGAATAGCAACTGAGCATGTATTTAAAAGATTGTCATGATTAACATACTGCTGAACATCAAAAGAGTTAATGAGCTTTAACTACAGGTTAGATTAATTTAGTATGAATTTGGCTGCCTTAAATTCAGGAGACTTGTCAGTGAAGACAGAGGTCAGTGAAATGACCTAAAAGGTTATTTATTACCTTTCTGTGGTCCTGTTTTAGTCATCAAGCCTAGGCTGGAATGAGTGGCTGTAAAGGAGATATCTACCACTCTGCAAATAGGAAAAAGTGAGATTAATCCACCTAACAATATTAAAAGAAATTTTTTTCCAAATAATGTTAGACCTATTTTTGGGTGGTCAGATTTGACCAAACAAATATCACAAATTGTCTTGTCCACAAAGCATCCAGTCATTTCAAACCAATTAAATTATGGAAGAAAAAATTTTATATGGGTTATACTGTCATGTTTTCTTACAGTGATTATTGACTGGGCAAAGGGAGGATCATACTGTTAACTCATTAACGCTGTTAGGTAGAATAAAAGGCAGTCTTAACTAAGTAGACTGCGAAATGCTAAGAAGCCAGTAACACTTCTTATACTTCATATTATGCCTGAAGCTTTTGAGGTGGATTTGGGAACATTTGTTAATTAAATCATTCACCTATGAACTGGTAAAACTGGTGAAATCTAAGGTAAACTTTTAATTGTGCTGAGTAAGAGCAATTACTAGTGGTGTATCAAGGAAAATTCTAAATCAGTGGTAATTGGAATGACAGGCAGGACTTTGCTCCAACACTTCATTAAACTTCTATTTTTATGGGGATTTCTTCATTTCCACTGGAATGAACAACTCAGTATGCATGACTTATTCTGCAATGAACTTTGATGAATTTTTTTAAGTACGTTAAAATGAGCTGCATCTTCTGTTAATCCAAAGGCCCCCCCACCCATATATATGGTGATAAACCCTCTGATGCACATGCAAGAACGCAGAATAATGGGCATGAAGGACAATCATATATGTACGTATATATATATATATTTTTGCTTGTCAGTAATAACTCTGAACTGCCTACAGCATTCATAGTGCCTCTTAAAAGTCAGGTATTGTATTGAATTTAAAATTCTCTTATGCTGAGCAGGAAAGGAAAAAAAATCAAACACTTTCTGAATTGGGCCCAAATATCCAAGGTTAATTTTCTGAGAAAGCTGCAGCAGCTAGATAAGGCCATCCCCTGCAAATTAGTTTTGCCTGCCTGGATTACAGCTAAATTTATGCAGCTTGCCTTATCCTTTCAGAAGCGCCTCTGAAGTGTCGTAATTAACTGGCATACATAAAGTGAGCAAATTTTCTGCTTGGTGGCAGCCATTCCTCATTTCATCTCAGTTCTAACCCAAATGGAAAGGTAGTTTCTTATTTTTACTGTCAAAAAAATACACAACCCACCAATATTTTACAAGAAGTCTTTGAAAACAAACATGAAACAGCTTCAGAACAGAGTTAGGGTTTTAAAGAGCACAAATAGTGCTGAGGGAGCAAAGTGGTGATTTTGCATAATAGTAAATAAAGAAGAGAAGACGGAGATTGTGTATACATATATATATGTGTGTGTGTGTATGTATATAGGTACACACAGACACACTTAGCTTCCAAAATTTTACAGTTCACTAGAGAGCTTCTGTCTCTTTTCTTTCTGTTAAGATCCACATCGAGACTATAGGTTAGGAAAAAGTAGATGTGGTGTATGCATGTTTCTATTTTAACATAATAGTAGATATTTCCTGGTTGTCTCTGAATCATGTGTGAATTCCTGTGTGTTTTGTTAAGAAAAGTCAAGAGCATATTTAATATTTTTCATGTAATTTTCCTTCTTGCAGATTAAAATGTTTTAATACTGTAAAAATAAAATAATATAATTGAAATAAACCCCCATTGTCTATATTTGAAGTAAAACTGGCACACATATGTAAACTTGGTGAAAACATTGTAGACTGGAGAAAATTTAATCCCAGACTATGCTAATTTCTTTCCTTTTCTGTATAGATTTTCACCAATCTTCTTGTTGTTATTGTTGTGGTCACCAAGATTTTCTGCTGTTATAATAATATTTTATACTATCTTGCTCTATTTTTCGTATATGTTTCCCATTTGTCCCATTATTTACTTATTCATAAAGCCTGTCAAATAATTTGACAACTTTTAATACATTTTTGTAATAAATATTAGGTAAGTACTTTCTCTTCTCATCCCCCCTCAAATTCTTGCATTATGAAAACCTGTGGAAGTCAGTGAGGATGGCTGTTTGCTAAGAATTCTGATGATGAATTGCTGCCGTGCAGTATCCAACAGTGTTTGGATTTCCCCCCCCTGTTTTTCCATTTAGCAAAAGTAATTTTTTAGGTTTGCTATCAAATCTTCATGTTATCCATTTAAAGTGTTGCAGGCAGAGTATTCAGTATATTACAAACTGTTGTGCACTAAACTACCTCCATTTCAACTAGTCTAGCTTGGTGGAAAGCTGTATATTTGCTTCCTGAAAATTGATATTAGAGCTCAGCTGGGAATTTTCTACAATCTATTTTCAGTCAGAAGTTTCAGCTATGTCAAATATAAAGCTCTTACTCTGCTGGTAAGTAGATCACAAGTATGCTGCAGCGTCTTAGTTGTACAGAGCATACCCCATAAAGTAAATCTCCCAACAATTGAGTAATGGCAGCAGGAATCAAAGGGCCAAATTCTGCCTTCAGCTAGACTGGATTAAATCCAGAGCAAATCCACTGACTTCAGAGGAATTACTTGGGATTTAAGCTAGTGTAACAGTTAAGCAGAATGAGTCCCTTCCTATTTAAACCATAGTTCTAACAGCTACTTAATAGCAGAGATTCCTGGGCAGCAAAATGACTGTCAATGGACTTGCACAAGAAGAGAACATGACATGAGCTCATGGAATTTTTATTTGCTTAATCTTCAAGTGATAAAGATGAACATTATCACTGTCTTGACCATAGTAAAATATCTTGCCTGCAAGGGCTGCCCTGTGGAGAAGACTGTCATGTAAAAACAGGGGAAGCTAAAGAAATGTAAACCCATATGCAATTGGAAATCTCTTTAAAAAAGCTGAGTGAAGCTGAAGACAGGTGGGTTTGAGCAGAATCTAAGACTTCATCAGCAAAAGCCTAGTGAATAGGAGCCTAATTATTCATAAGAATTTTACAGGGATTAATTGGTCTTTAACCAGGAAGTCCATCAGAAAACACCGAGAATTATTTTCTGCGTACTTCAGGATTAGAAACAATTGACTAAAGGACAAGTTATAGGAACCTAAGAAAAAGGAGATGGAAAATCAGAGGTTCACTCATGCTGGCATTTATCCCATACCCTTGATAACCCAGTAAATTGACTGGATAGGTGTCTAAAATATCTCTCACTGCTATTAAAAAGTATTTCAAAACTTTTTGAGTCACAGGTAACATATAGCCAAAATCATTGCGCAAAGACACGAGCTAAAGGAAGGTACAGCTAACGGCAGTCAAACACCTGTTTCCCTTCCCACCAGTGCACTTGCAGGAGACATCTGTAGTGGAGAACAGATGATTGAATATTAAAATTTGGACAACTGTCAGATGAAAACTGCATTCATTTTTAGGACACCAGTGAAAATTGTCTATATATTCACTAAAATTATTGGATGGGTTTGAGAAAATGTAGTCTTCAGGGTTTTTTGAGTGTTTCTTTTTTTCTGTGTTTTTTTTCATTGTCTCTAACTTTATTTATAACAACTTCCCTTCTTTACATGTGTTTTATCTCTCCTATCTTTACTCTTGCCACTTTACTCCAACTTTTTATTTTCCAAGTGTACATTTTTCTTCTTTATTTTTTCATAATTTTCATGTGTCTCTTTATATTTTGCAATTAACAGCATCACTATTGTCACTGCCATGAGGTTTCTTTTCATCACACATATATATATGGTAGACTGGCATCAGTATCTTCTCTTAACATGTTCACCCATAGACAGATTTATTGGAAAGGGAATATTTCTTTGTACTGTTTCATTTCAGGAAAATTGTGAGTTGGAATGGTTGGACAATTTATGTTGCTGATAATCTATTATAGCAAAACATCTGTTCTGCTAATGCATGTGCACTTTAACAAAAAGCACATGGAGGGGTACAATCAGAACATCTGCGATTACAGCCAGATTCTTGCTAAAATAAATAGGAGGGTCTTAGACTGTACAGAAGGGAGTGTGCCACCTATGCTTTCATAGTGTCTTTCATTTTCCGCTGCCCCTGGTTATAAAGACAGCAAAGACAAACCTGAAAAGCCTTCTAAAATAATACCAAAATGGTGTTGCATTGTCTGTGGGTTTTATGGAAATTTGTGGGCTCAGTTCATGGTTCAATATCCCATATTTCTAACAGCAATACTTCTGTTGTAAGAAATTAACTGATGTTTTGTGAATGATCATTTATTCATAGTCATAATTATTCTTTTAAGTTGCTGTAGTATTTAAACACTCTTCCATTTTTTTTGTAAAACCATGGGACTAGTTTATAGCAATACAATTATTTGTTTCTTACACCTTCATTTTTTTAATATAAACATTATTTTTTGAATTGGTATGTTTCTTTTCTCAGATTTGTATGGACTGTATGTGAGACTTGATAAACATCAAATTAAAGGGACCTTGCATTTCTTTCCATGTTGATACCAAAATCCATAGGATATCTTAGAAATGTGTATTTTAGATAATATGATTATATATGTATATTAAAGTAATCAGATTTAATAATAGGCATCTTTAAAAATACCAAAGTGAAGAAATTGCTGTGATTTGTCAAGGTTTTTCACTGACTTTTTTTTTTTTTTTTTTACAAATCTCAGCCATCCAGTGGCTTATATTGAATTTAAATTAAATGTTAAATGAGGAACTGATACATGTATAAAATTAATGAATAAAAATCCTGTTTACCAATTAGTTAAATCCAATTAAAGCTTAAGCTGATAATTGTATGAACCTCTGGTATGAAAAAGAAAAAATGTGCTTAGAGCTGTTGTCTACAGTATGTGTTGGAAGATATTTTTATTGGGAACTTGTTACTGTACTGAGACATTGAGTAAAATGCTGATTTAACTGTGGTAAATCAGTCATATTTAAGTCAGGACAAGAAGTTGCCTATTGTTGATACTGTGTTTTCCAACAAAAGAACATCCACAAATCTAAGGGGACAACTGGTGTTCAAAAGTCAGCATGGGAACATCTGTTACTCACTAACAGGTCTTACTATGAAAAATATGTTATTTTCAGAAGCTGCAATTCTATGCTAGTTACCCAGAAGATATCTCTCTGTCATGGTTTAACCTCAGCCAGCAACTAAGCACCACGCAGCTGCTTGCTCAATTCCTCCCCACCCAGTGGGATGGAGGAAAGAATCAGGAAAAAAAAAGTAAAACTCGTGGGTTGAGATAAGAACAGTTTAATAAGACAGAAAGGAAGAAACTAATAATGATAATAATAACAATAATAAAATGACATTAATAATAATAAAAGAATTGGAATATACAAAACAAGTGATGCACAATGCAATTTCTCACCACTCACTGATTGATGCCCAGTTAGTTCCCCAGCAGCGATCCACCCCCCAGCCCCACTGCCCCTAATTTATACACTAGGCATGACATCACATGGTATGGAATACCCCTTTGGCCAGTTTGGGTCAGCTGCCCTGGCTGTGTCCCCTCCCAACTTCTTGTGCCCCTCCAGCCTTCTTGCTGGCTGGGCATGAGAAGCTGAAAAATCCTTGACTTAGTCTAAACACTGCTTGGCAATGGAATATTGTTGACATTCTTCTCATACTGAATCCAAAACATAACACTATACCAGCTACTAGAAAGAAAATTAACTCTATCCCAACCCACTCCAGGACACTCTCCTGAAAAGCTTATCAGATCGGGATAGTTTGATGTGTTATAGTACAGTGCAAAATCCATATTTCCTCAGTTGTGATTAGATCCTTTCACAATTCCAGAATTTGTTTTGACAAAAGAAATGTTCTCTTCTATTTTCACAAGGCACAGAGCCCAGGCAGGTAGTGGGCTTTTCACAGAGCAAAGTTCATAAGTGGTAGTTTACAGATGCAGGGTATAAACTGTCAGTTGCTGAATTTTGGAGTAGTTTTGAAGGCTTTTCTGAATTATACAAAATTAACTCACAAAGGTATATCATAGTTCTGTTGCTCCACAATATCTTTCACTCACCAATAAATAGTCTCTATGCTTGCATATCACCAGCATATTTGATATTTTTTAAAGTTAAAAAACCCCAATAATAAAATTATTACAATGGCATTAATGTAAAACAGAGAAGCAAAGTAGTAAGTGCAATTATTCCCTATCATCTGCTGCATCCTCTGCTAATTGAAGGGTGATTGAGACTAAAATGAAATGCATTTTGTTACATCTGCACCATAATCACAGAGCTTCTCCTTTAATTTAAATACTGAATGAAATAACTGCCTGAGAAATGTTACTCAAAATTATTGCTATTCCTATATAACAGAGTTCACACAGTCATGGCTTCATTAGTGAAGCGGAATGATGTCACTTTATTGAATGCATAATATTAATACTGATAAAAAGAAAAGCTGGGTGAATGAATATAGTACCTCATGCCACTGTTGCCATTAGTTCTTTTTCCTTTGTGATTGCTCTCATTTTCACGGCCTAAACTCCTGTGGACTGGGCTACAGGACCATGAATCAGGTGTTGTAGGAAAATTTTTGCCCAATTTGTCAGAAAGGTAAGGACAACAGAGGGCTGCTGGTACATTTTGCAGGTACGAAGAAGAAAACAGTTCTTAGAATTCATGGTAGATATTCAGAATTCATAGCAGGAAAAGGAGTCCCTTGGACCTACAATGGCTTTTCCTTTTCTTTCCTTATTTCCCCTGGCCATGGAGTGAAGAATTTGCTTTACCCCACTAATTTACTAGTCGACACAGATGATCCGAAGCAGGAATTGCTGGAATTTGCTAACTTGCCATAGCTACATTTGGTGTATAGCAAATGAAAAAAAGCAGTCCTCTTTCTCCACTGAAGGGAAAGGGGGACTCACTGTGGGTAAGCTGTGGAGTTGAACAGGCAGCAGGTCTGCAGAGGGGCCAGGGGTGTCAATAGCAGAGCAACTCCTCTTTTTGTTCCCATGCTTGTAAGGAGTATAGCTTACTTTCTTACCTTACTCCTATCTCCTTTGTCTTTCCACCACATATAGGCTTTTTGCATGTTAGATTTACACTTTGTTATCTGCTAAAACCAGTCCTATTCAGCTCTCAATGCTGCATTGCTTTAGTAACCTGTACTTAACCATTTTGCATCTGTGCTTATAACCCTCAGGCATTGTCCTCTTCTTTTACTTTCACGGCCCTGCTATGATCTTGCTCTTTATTTTGGGGGTCCCTGCTACTAAGGGAAACTGATGATGGCATGGCTGCCTAATAAAAGATTGCTGGTCTTGAGGAAATTCTATACCCTAACTCATGCTCAGGACTGTCCACCTAAGGCCTCATTTTATTATTATTTAGGCACTACAATTTGGACCAAAATGTCACTATTAAAAAAATGGAAAGTTGTCAAACAGTGGTTATCTCTTTTGCTTATTATGAGCCCATGCTATATCTATTAGGTGATCAGATATCATGTAAATGTGGTTGTTTGTTTTGGTTTTTTTTTTTTTTTAAGAAAGGAAGTTAAAACCGTATAATAGGACTTGGGAGATTTGTGTTTGGCTCCTCAGTCCTGGGCAAGTTGTTTGAAACTAAGATATTCCACAGCTGCCTGTTTATATATACCCTGTATTGTCATGTATATTTTTAGTGTTATATTCCAAGCTTTTTGATACAGTCAGTCGTGCACTATGATAGTACAACAGGGCACCTAGATATTATAAGATAACAGTAACAATAAATATTCACAAATTAAATAAATAATTCTTTGACTTAGATATAGACTAAGAATCTTTTTTTTTACTAATATCTATGAAACACCAAAGTAGGTCTTCCTCCAAAACCATTTTATTTCAACAAAGTCTCAGATATTTTTCTTAAATGCTCATAAAAGACCAATATTAAGGTATATGTTCCTCACACATTATGACAGAAAAGATTATCAGATAAAGAAAGTGGAAATAAATAGTTCCATAACTTTTAAGTATTTCTTTTCTTAAGTAGGAAGGATGCAAGCAAATGACATGAAAAAAAAGAAAAAAACCCAGGCCCAATGGCACTTCCTTTTTATATTAGCAAAAGACATATATGCTTGGTATGCTATTGAAATAAAGATATGCTAAGCAAAATGCTATTGCCATAGATATCAATGGCAAAACACTCATTTCTCTCCTGCAGTCAAGCTTTTGCCCACTATTTGTGAATACTGAATGACAACAGTAGAGAGAGAAACTTTCAGTGGAGTTTTCTTTGGAGTTATGTTTTTGAAAGTAATATGACTGGTTTGACAATTCAGAGAAGCCTTAGCAATATTCTGATGTGTGCAGTTCAGTCTGATAAATAACTTGAGCTTGCAATGTTAATATAGATAGTTTTGATTATGTCATGTTGTTTCAAGATTAGCTATCAAAATGTTTGATTATATTACAGAAATATTTAATAAACCAAAAGGCTTGAGAATGTTCCATTTGAATATTACACATGAATGTATGTTATCAGTGGAGAATATATAAATATCGTGGGTGACTGCTGTGCAGAGAAGCTCTTTATTCCATTCTACCTGTTTTTCTAAGAAGACAGCTTGTGGTGTTGTCTAAGACGACAGCAATGCATTCATAAGTACAAAAACTTAAGACATTCTAAAGTTATTCCAAATCTTTAGCCTCTGAGGTGAAAGGGCAGAGAAGGCTTAGTTCTTAGATAGAAAGACTGCTGTTATCTAGCTGCAGGAAAACATCTCCAAACAAAACAGTATTCCAAGGGAACAGGGGTCCTATTGCTGCATAACAGCTCCCAAAATTGCTCCTACAATGGTCAGGAGCTTAGAACAGCTCCCTGACATTCCCTCCCTCCTTGAGAAAGAACTTGGAAAAGCCTAAAATACCTGGCTGGTCAAGAGTCCTTCTTTTAAATTTCATCCTGAGGGTCACAGGTAAGATCCTTCTTTCAGATCCCTAAGTATTTGTAAGAAGACACTTATATGTGAGCTAGTAGCTAAACTACTGTTATGGTTAGCCAAGAGAAACAGGCACTTGCAAAGCATGGTTCATTCGACCTGTTTTAGATGCCCACAAGAGTACAAGATGAATTACACTGAGAACTGACTATTTATTTATAGAGACTATAAAGTAATTCAGATGCAGACATCTATATGGCAAATGCCTAAATTTTGGTGAGATGAATCCTACTAAGATTAAACACCTAAATCCTACTGGAGATAGTCTTTAAGTTTTGTACTTGTTATTCTATTATCATCTCTAGAATCAATGTCCAATGGCCAACACTATTGCTTCATAAGCATTACACTACTACTGGATCATTTCTGGCTATCTAAATCCACTGGAACTTCCAACATTTATAAAAAATAATTACAAATACAGACCAACAGCCAAATATCTGGATTTTTTAAACAAGTACATTTCTCCAACAAACAGAAAATTAGTAGGAGATCACCACGAGGCCACAGAATAATTATATTTGATCTGGTGGATTTTTCCTCTAAGCATGTAATTGAAGAACAAAAGTCTGTGGTAGCTCACTTTCTGCAGATTACTAATTGTGCAGTTCAAAATGAAGGTCCTTGATGGCACAATGGATATGCATGTTTCCTTTATAACAAATATTTGGGCAGAGGCAAGATGAAGCAGTAAACATAATTAAACAAACTGAGATTATCCACTATTCTTTTACTTTAGAGAAGACAAATGACCTTCCAAGCCAAAGACCTGGACCTTTAGCTATTAAGCAAAAAAGAAGCTTGCCTTTTATAATTAAGCTACAGTGTCACAATCCATTGAGGGAAAAGATACATTCGTACACTTACTATAAAGCCAAACAGTAATTAGAGGTATGGAAACCATCAAAAAAGGGAGAAAGTGCTTTTACAATAATTAGAAATATTTCTTTTCCACTCTCTTAATAATTCAGTATACTCAGTCTATACTTAAATAAAACCATTGCACATTTGGAGGGAGCCTGCTATGAAAAGACAGTATGCAACTACATTATATTGGTTCGGTAGCTTTTTAAAAAAATGCCTCTCTCACATATTTTTTGCTTTATCTCTGATTTTTCTTTTCTACAGAAGCCATTAAATGAAAGTCTGAGTTCCAGCTAGCTTAAATGGGACAGTAGAAATTTTCAAAGTACTTTTACAACAACTTCAGGTCAAGATGAAAAACAAGCCAGCAATTCTGTATGTCCAGGGATGTAACACCTTTTTTACATTTCCCTGATCTATATTTTTATGTCACATTGGGAAAGAAGTATTAGGAGAGGTTTTCAAGGTAATGAATAGGAATTAGGACTTATACATCTCACTATCCTTTGTGCTTCAGAAAATATCCCCCCCAAGTGCATTTGAGGCTTGATCTAGATTCCACTGAGATCAGTGAGTCTCATATTGATTTTTAGGGAGAGCTGGATCAGGTCCCTGTTACATTAGCTAAATCCTGACTAGACCAGTATGTGTATGAACTGACAGTGATCACCTGAAGATGAAATGCTAGCTTTAAAAACCACTACCTCTTCCGTGGCAGAAAGGAAAAACAAAAAAGTGTGCATGTGTAGGGGAGAAATAAGGTGCTGCTGGCAGTTCTGAGCCTGTACAATTAGAGTTTTGATCATCACTCCACCAGTCAAGTGAAGATATAAAATTATAGTTAGTGTGTTTCTGCACGTAATGAGATAAGTAGAAGTTTTTAGTTAGCCATTCGCAGCAGACATTTCTACTGACCTCCTGCAGGAAATAGGTTCTTGATGCAATCATCTCATATTGATTGAGCTGCCAGACATTAACTGATGGCCAGCTTTTTAAGGATACTGTTTTAAGAAACCTTGAAATGTTGTTTCACAATTCCTTGTCATGTGCTTAGACCTGAGATACCATGAAGGAAAAAAAATGATGAAAATTGAAGTAGTATTATACGCATTTCACTTTCTCATCAGGGCCAAAATGAAACAAGTGGGATCAAGACGCTAACATAGGGCTTTGGTTTTTGAAGAGGGAGGGCACTGACTATGTATTAGGACAAGAAGACATTTATTGTACATTGATCTGCATCTAATCTATGCTGTTTGCAGAGCAGGTTGGCCAGATGCCAGCTCTTATCTCTGGCTATTGACATTTTACATCTTAAGGACATAGCGAGGTTTTGAAATTGGTCTAAACATCCTGTATTGAAAACATAAGACATCTTAGTGACTATTCTTCATAGGAGTTCAAAAAAATTAGGAACCGGAAGAAATAAAAAGTGTGATAGCAAAATATGATATCACACATCAGACAGAATATATCTGTCCCAAATTTTTATATATATGCACCTGCACTCCTACTGACATTAATCAAAACACATCAGTAGAAATTATTTTGGATCTTGATTGGAAACTAAATATACAGATACATCACAGTACCCAATGCTTTTTAGGATAAAAAGAGAAAAAACTCTGCCCAGTTTTTAATAGAATAGGGACTAGATTAGAAGTCAGAGACATTAAGTGATGCTTTCAAAGGCAAGTTTTCAGAAATGGAGTTTTACCAGAGGAAGAGTGCATGAGAAATCAAATATCATTCAAATTCCACTATGATTTCATGAAGAGATTTGTAGTAATTCTCTAAATGTGTTTAAATTTCCCAAACACTTTTATTTTATTAAAATGGTTTAATTTCTGAGACAGAAATCCTGGTATATGCCAAAATCTAAGTGCAATTAGCACGGCAGTGATGGATATAAAAAATAAAAGCAGAACACAAACCTTAATGTTAAATTGAAATAGACTCCTTATAAGCATTTCAAATTGGTCAAAAGCTAAAAGAAAAACCCCTACTGTGTTTAAAAAAAGAATGTGGCTTTTTTTACTTCAGTCTGATTATCAGACTGATGTTTTTCATTACTTAAAAAATATTTAGAAAGTCCAAGTAATTTAATAGTAATTTCTCTCAATCTTTGTTATTCTTGAAAAAAATTATAAATTGCAGCTTATCTTAGCTATATTAATTAATTTAAAAAAAAAAAAAGAATACCCATATATCCATTGCATTACCAGTGATTCATTACCCTTCTGCATATCTTCCAAGGAAAGAAAAGTAGGAAGTGGACACTGACCAATCCATTAACAATTATTTTGACAAATAGGATCTAGGAACTATTGTATTTAAAGGAAGAAATTTGTGGTAAAAATAAAGGATGAATACAGTGGAAGAATGTATTAAATGGTTTATAGCTGATTTCTAACCCAGAAAGAGTCCTGATCCTACAGCCTGTTCAGTACAGATAGATATTATGTCCATATGGAACAGCTTGCAGTATCAGGTTAAATTTGTAAAACATATGATATAGTTACCAGTTTGAGCAGGCAGCTTTAATTTGGGTATAGTCCAGAATGAGCAGCAAAGCATGGTATCATTTTTTGCAAGGTGGTGATATTAAGGAACACCATGTTGTGGTTTGATTAAATGGCTAAAAATGAGGACATGGGTAGAAACACTAGCAGTTCAGAACTATCAAGAAAAGGCAATTTGTCCCATCCTGTGACATGCAGTTTCATTTTAAGCAAGCAGTAGTTTTGTATTCTGTATTTTGCAAGGAGCTATCTAGTGATTGTCCACCATTAGTTAGGATCATCATGCAAGAAAGGGAAAACTAATTTTTAGCTGTTTCTAGCTAATTTCTAGCTTGTTCTGTTTCACACTTTTGCTTTTAAAGCAAGGATGTAGTTCTATTGATAAGTTTGGTATCTGGATAGAGGTAGCTGCAACTGGGAATTCTGCACCCTTTGTGTAATGTGGAGTAGTGTTTGATGGTGAAACACAAATGATTGCTGAAGTTCTCCTCAAGACAGGAGACAAGCAAGACCACTGGAGTGTGACTTTGTTGATGGCCAGGCTATTCCACATCTTTACATAACAGGTGGTATTAATGGAGGTCACTGTTAGAAAACAGGATAATGTAGCATGTTTGGTATCCAGATTTCTGAAATAATTCATGTTTGGAATGAAGATGTCCATTTGACTCAGATGATGACGGACCCAGTGGAACTTGTTGCTGATCCCAAAAGCCAGTGACCTGATTAATTTCTGCTGTGAATTTGTTAATTATTCATAATTTGGTTTAAATGCCATTCTCTGCCTACAGTCTCAGACAGTGCCATAAAATATAATCCTGTGGCCTAAATCTGAAATCCATCTACTGCCCTCTGTGGCATGCAAATTCTAAAGCCATTTACTTCCTACTATGCAAACACTGAAAATATGACAAAGCCATCTGGAATGCCGAATCTCTTAAGAAAAGATGAACAATGGAATCTTTCTTTGTTTAAAAAAAAACCCCAAACCACCACCAACATGAAATAAGAACTTTAGTATCAGCTTTTACCCATTAGCTCAAAACAAAGTGTCAGCTGAGAGGCACGAAATGGATTAACAGATTCAGAAGACGACAACCCACTGGCATACTTATATTCCTCATCTGCTGTGAAAGTAACACTCAGTATTAACTTCATTTCTTAACAGTTAAGTGGCATTTGTCACTGTTAGATGTGACAGTCATCTGTTCTGCTCTTCTGCCTTTTTGAACTGTGGGTTCATTTGCTAGTACATGTCAGTGAATCAATTATTTTATGACTTCATTTTATATTTCCTTTTTATATTGCATTACAAACAGTGGGAAAGGAAAAGGAAAGCTGCTCCGTAAATCAGCTTGGCTAACCAACAGTTAGAGTGCTACAATATACCTGCAGTGATCATATCCTTGAACCAGACACAGAACAGGTATGTGCTGTGAATTAAAAATAAATAAACCAAAATGAAAAGAAGCACTGACCAGAAGGAGTGGAATTCAGTTAAAGATGTAGCAAGCATTGTTGTTTACAGCCAGTTGTTTAATTACTGACCCATGTACAGGACAGAACCCGCTCCGCTCCCACCTCTTCATGCTGAATATGATTCACAGAAACTTCTAATGTGCTGTATTTCTATGAATTCAAGTGGTTTTTTTCTCTCCTTTTTCCTCCAGTTGGTAAACAGAACAGAAGAATTATTAGAATCTCTGTATTTTCTCTTCTTCTCAACATTTCAGAAATGACACAATTGGCTGGCGGAAATAGGTTTATATTCAGGTGAGAGAATCTTAGGGTACAGAAATGGGCAGGATACTTTCTCTAACATGTTCTGTTTTCAAGTGTTATGAAAAATCCTGGGGAATGCTAAGTGAGTCACTGTAGCAGGTGTCGTGAAGGGTCTGGAGAGTAGGAATATGTGTTGCCTGCAATGTAGAATTCTTAACAGGAAACCCAACAGGCTGCCAGGGGTGAGGAAAAGCCTTGGCTGTTGCATTCTGTTCAGCTTCTTTGCTGCTAGGCTTCAGTCTGGACCTACAGATTTTATTTGGAGAAGTCTTGCATGATGATACTTTGTAGGGAAAGCAAAATGCCCTTAACATGCTACAATTATATAATATGCCTTACCTGCTGTTATGAAGACCATTGACTTCAGGTAGGTCAGGACAAGAAATCAAATTCTCTTCATAATTTTGAGGATGCAAATTCCCATCAGATTACAAAAAAAAAAAAAAAAGTCAGCTGATTTACTCCAGTCTTATACCAATATAATAATAACAACTATTTTTTTAGGTAAGGTATTGATCTTTATTCTAATAATTTCCATAGGGACACATTATCCTATAATATTTCTGGTGTACAATTTTTTGCAAATATATCTGTAGAAATATATATTAACAGAATATGTGATGATGAAGAATATGCTCACTGAATCAAGAAATCAGCCATCAGGAAATAATTTTTATTTTTAATTTGAGAATATGTACTAGTGTATCTGCATAGGTTGAGCTGTGCTGTGTCATTCGGCTGTTCTGCCTAGGCTAAAGTAACTCTCCTGTTTCTGAGACTGGATTTAGTAACCACTTATGCTGTGCTTCATTGTACTGTACTATGTACATAAGCTGTATGCAGTCTCTCTTGTTGTAAACTCTATCCTTTCTCAAAATGTGCAACTGTTTGCTGGCATCTTCTATGCAGTTCTACTGCTAACCACTCAAAGTAAGAACTTTACTCCAATGATTTTTCTTGGAAGCATGGGTGAAGTGTGAGAAAATACATTTGCGTGTGAAGATAAACTACAGCAACAATTCTTCTTGATAACAGGAAACTGAAGCTAAATTCTTATCTGTTTTTTCACCACTCATTGATGAAGTAGAGTGACCACAGAGACTTCATGATTATTACTTCTCCCTGGCTAAGAATGTTGCAGGATGAGAGTTTCCCTGAGTTTCTGCTTTTTTCTGCACAGCAGCAATAGTCCACCTTTCATTGTCTCCTCATGAGGCTAAACAAACCCCAGCTGCCTTGGCCCTGTATGCCTGTGTGCTCCAGCCCTCCCACCATAGCAATGATCCTCCATTGACTCTCTCCTAGTTGTTGATACTGCATTTCCACTGACGAGGCCCAAACCCAGATACAAGACTCCAGATGTGACCTTCTGAGGGCTGAATAGAGGGAAATAATCACTTCCTTCAACCTGCTGATTATGCCCTTACTAATTAATGCAGGCCAATATGCAGTTAGCCTTCAGTGTCACAACAGTATACTGTGACTGTGACTTGTGATTTTGTGAGGATGACCAGGACAATGTGGATTTCCCACTGGCTACTCTAGCACTACCTGGAGCAGGAGTGAGGCATTGTGATTACCCTAAGTAATTAAGAGGAGCTTGAAAAACAGCTCATTCAGAGGTACCTAGAAGCAATAAGATACCTCCTGCCCTTGCCATGACCTGTGCAAGCTCTAGGCAGAACTACAGTACTTGCAAGAAGAAGGAAGTGATAGGAGCCATTTTAATGAGAAACTGTTTAAAGGGCTGAGGCAGTAAACACTTTTGCTTGAAAAGATCAGATAGTACCAATGTCTTGCACAGAATAAAATTGAGGCATCAGAGGAAACTTGCAGGAGGAACTGCAGTTTTAACATCCCACTCTTATAAAAAAGATTACAGTACAAAACCCATGACATATTATGAATCCTTTTAATTGAATTAATAAAATTTAATTAATTTTAATTTCTTCTGGATGGGTGCAATATATTTTCAGAAAACACAGGAAATCAGCAAAACAACCATAGCTGATGAGTTGTTTTTCTCTTGTATTTTAATAGAGGAAATTGGTCTAACGTGTTAAAAGCAGCTCTTGGTGAGACTTTGCTGTCAGGACTAGAGACTCATCAGCACGGTGATCTCATGATAGTGTGCATAAAAGGTAGATTGCTAACTAGTCAATTTTTAAGATAAAAAGATTAACATTCACAAGTTGGAAGTGGGTAGACTGATACCTAATACAAACTTAACCAAAAGCCATTCATTCAAGTAACTCTGGCTTTAGAGTATTCAAAACTGATAGTTCAAGACCTTCTGTCCTTAAAGGTATGCATCCAGGAGCAGCAAGGGCCAGTTGCCCCCCAAGAGAAGCGGAGCTGGGAGCCAAGGGTGACACCAAGGCAGGCAAGGGCAGAGACCTGACTGGCAAGGGCACAGTCCCATCACACCCAAGTCAGGGGAGCAGGGCAGGCCTGAGTATGGTGTGAGAGACTGAAAGAGTTAATGTCTCGAACATTGTGGTAGGGCAAGTTCTGCATAACAAGGAACTCTGCCTAGCAAGGAACCACAGGTGAAAAGAAGCTGATCAGCACCTTTCAGCAACAGGAGGGAGAGGGCGTGCCCGAGGGTGCACAGCTCCCTGTTCTGATAATGCTGTTCTGATATGCTGAGCAGGGCAATTTACTGTGCAGGGAAGGGGAAGTTACTCCCCAAATGACCCCCAAGTCCCAAAGGCTCACAAACCGCTCATGACACCTAATTAGCCTAATGCCCACCCGAAGGAGGGACAAGGATGATAAAAGGACACAAACTGAAGCCCCACGTGCACAAGCCCACCGGACCTGGACCCCTTGGCTGACTGAACCAACGCTGGACCCAGGACCAGTGAAATCTTTCTCTCTTCCTTTTTCTCTCTCTGTCTTGTTCTCTCTTTCCTTTTCCTTTTCCATAATCCCTTCACCTCATCCCTTTAGACATAAACCATTGACGAAGTCTGGGACTAAGAGCCAATCCAGCCGCCCTTAGGCTCCTCTCTCAGAAGGAGTCTAGAAAGCAAGGGGGTCTGCTCTGAACCTCGTGACTCAACGGGAGGGCTCTCCATATTGTCTTCCCTGAACTGATTCCCAAATAAGCGAGGCCTGTAGTATGTTTGGTGATGAATGGTTAACACGTGTTACACAGTTTACTGACATAGTTTCATGCCAATTTTTGTTGTGAGCATACCAATTTTTGTAGTGAGCATGCCAATTCTTGTTGTGAGTGAATAAAAGTTGAGTTTTGTGAGTTAAAGGATCCCTGGTGTCATTTCACCTTAATCCTGACCTAGGAATCAGAAAACCTGAGTCATTGTCCTGAGAAATTGGAACGTGACATATGGGAGTCACAGGAAAGGCAGTCAAACCCCCACGTTGGGTGTAGTGCATGCAGGATCCTGACAGCATGTGCCTAATGCCACAGAAGAAAATCTGGAGCCACATAGTCTCCAGGAGTTTTTAGAAGACATTTCTATGTCAAAGAACTTAGAACATGAAAAAAATTAGCTTTGTGTTGAAGGACAGAAAGAGCTAAGATCTTGATGGAGCTGGAATTCTGGAAGAAGAATAGGAGAGTTGAGGTAAATCACAGAAACTATTGTTTTTACTGGAAAGTCAGATAATTCTCATGTGTAAAATGCAGGAGAAAGAGAAGCTTTAAATATTTTTGTGTATATGAATTTTATTTTAAATATATGCTTGTACTGAATGTTTTGGGATGTTGGTGGGTTATGGTCTTAGTCCTGTAAGGTACTGAATATCCTTAACTTCTGGCAGCATGGCATGAAGCTGTTGGCTACAACATAGTCCAGCCTCCTCAGCACTGTAGCCCAACAGTCTTTGCTCAACTATTACCAATTAAAAAGAGGTGAATCCTCTTCCTGCTTCCAATTTGGGAAATAAATTGAGCTCACGAACTGCAGAACAAACACCTTGTTTTCTCCTTGCAATCTGGTCTATTCAGAAACTTAAAAATGAAAGCTATTCCACACACAATCAAACCTCAAGCTGCATTTCACACGTGTCACTTTGTCGATTCTCCCATTGTAATCTCAGCCAAATGGACTCAGAGATTTATACAGTATATGGACACACAGAAGTAAACAAACATAACGCTGATAAGGTGTGCTCCCTGACTTGCATTGTCTGTCAGGCAATTGAGTGAGATAAGAACCTGTTCTGCTGTTACACAAGCATGGAAATGTTGTATACCCCTTACTACAGAACTAGATTCCACTATGTGAGGAGGAAGAACCTACTCTCATACAAATTGTGTGTATCCATGATCTGCCAGTCTGGGAAGATTACACTGTCAGAGGACAAGTGTTTCCAGCGTAGGTAGTAGGACAGTTTTAGAGAAAGCAGACATAAACATGAATATATTTTTGCTTATAACTTTGCCTCTTATCAGGTTCAACTCTCCCTAATCTATAAATCCATGTACTTTGCAGCCTGGTACAAAGCCAGGGGATATTACTATTGAACATGGTACTTGGTACCGCAGCTGCTGGAACTTGGCAGAAGAGTTTGCCAAGAAACTTTGGCTGTCAGCAATACAACAGTCTGTGTTGCAAGTAGTCAGAGGGATGTAAACACACAAGGATATGGAATTTGCAAGTACAGCCGCAAAACAATATGTGGTGAAGGTGTTCAGCATTATAGAAACTCGTCAAGATCTACATCTAGTCTCATTAGGTGGCTCCAGATCTGTTAGAGAACCTGAATGTCACTAACACAAACAATTTGCATAAGAAATGTCCAAGCTATGAATTGGAAACAAGATTAAAAGAAGAAACAGCTGTGTGTAATTGTCCATCCCCTGTGGAGATTAATATCACACATTACATGAAAAATCAGATTTGGAAATGAGGTTAACAGAAGAATTAGCCAGAAGAGGGAGTGAGCAATACCTCCTACATAGTACCATGTTCATAGCCATGTCTTTACTGCCTTTCAGAGGCTACCCTGTCTTGAAAAATCATCCTTGAGAGGGCTGCAGGATTTGTTACCTTGCAACATTTAACACATTTACTAACGACAACAAATTGATTTTTATTTATCTGGCAAAGCAAATCTTGGTCTTTCCCTCTAATATTTAATCCTCTTCAGCAATGTAAATAATGAGAAAGACACTTGCAGATCTGATTAACCTGCAAGTTCCTTTTTAAGCAATGAGCAATCAATAACAGTACCAACTCCATTAAACAACCCTTATCACTGCTTGAGTCTGTGCATGCAAGAACACAAGTATATGCTTGTTTTTATTATAATGACTCAACAGTAGTCTAGTTCCCCCCAAAAAGTTAAAAAAAAGACACAAAAGAATAAAAATCAAGATTCTATAGACTTTAAGAGTTCTGTATTAGTCCAGCCATGCATTAGGTGAGAACTTTTCCCCTCCTGACAACCCAAGGGACTTGTTTTGCTATTACTATTGCACTCATAATGTAAACTACCTTTTTAGAAGTACACCTGTAGAACATTGTGTTCTTACAAAGTGCAGAAATGTCAGCTTCCATTAGATGAAAGTCTTCTAATTATCTGTAGAACAGGGGGTCAAAGCATGCCATGCTGAGCTATCAATGTTTTAAACCCAATCTGAAAAGCAGTATTTCTAGATGATAGATTAGCTCAGTTTCCAAGCTAGTGGTTCCTTAACCGGAACTACTGGTGAGGAGCTACGGATCACTGTCAGCCCTTGAAGCTGTTGTGAATTCTCAGTTATCAAAATTTTAATTGTAAATATTATAGTAGCAGCACATGAATGGACTACTTGTGGGCTTCTTAGCATAGCATTTCAAGCCATAGTCTAACAACCATTCCTAACATTCTTTTAAACATTGGTTTCTGTAATGAATTTGGAAAATGAAGTAGGTAAGTTGTGATGATATTTACTTTCAGATTGGTAAAAGGCCACAAAGCCTACAATTTTGGGCTATTCTGGAGGATACTGTATTCTTCCATACTCATCTGAAATTAGATATCCAAGAGTTGAAGATTATGTTCCTATAACTCCAGTACCTTCCTATGGAAGCATTGTTCAGATGACATCCCTTAGAATGGGGGTCTTTGGTAAAGACAGTTACCTTCTTGTGATACAGACCAGTGATGGCTTGGGCATACCGTCTATATGTCTTTTGATCTGCTTGCATTTACTGAACACAATGTATCAGCTATGTAGCACAAATTCACAGTATAATTAGTTGGACATATTTGGATAGAACCTCACTGTATTTACTTGCTTGAGATTTCCAGCATCATGGCAGCCTGGGCTGCAGGACATCTGGAAATTGATAGATTAATGCTTTGTGTGAAAAGGTTGGTAAATTTGTGTCACATGTCATAGCAGATGATACCAAACTAGGAAACAGGCCCTTGAGCTCCTTAAGAAAGTTACCATTAAACAGAACAACTATGCAGAAGTTGTTGGAATATCTCCTAGCTTGCAAGGACGGCAGCTGTCTTGTGTCCCTGATGACTCAATTCAAGGGTGAGAGGTTCTGTGCTATTCATAGCACAAGGATGAGATCCTTTGTTCTCTTAAAGCTACTATAACCTGTCTTAGAAAACAGAACTGTAAATGGGTCATATAGTGCAGCTAGATGACAGGTACTCAAAACTGATGAAACAAAACACTTCCCTGCTCATCCCTGTGAAGCATATTTAACTTATGCTACTCGCAGGAGCATGGTAGCATTCTAGTAGGTATGGTTGAGATTGACAGACTAGGGTGATTTTTAGGAACTTTATATTAAAGCCCTAATATCCCCATTTCTTTTGGTTATAATCAGGAGACCATGCTATGCTTTGTACATACAGAATAGTTTAATTCTGTAGAATAAATATAATCTTATTCCTATAGTGTGCAAACAAATAAGAGGCCAAATATGTGAAGTTTGGCCTGATTCTTCTACGTCATATGTGCTCATCTGTGTTCAGTTGTCTGCCCACTTCCAATGTATCTGAGTACAAGCCTGAAAGCCTTCTAACTGTAGAACTCTTTAGGTCTAGGCTGGGAAGTGAATTGCAAAGGTGAAGACAGCAGGTAGGCAAACATCCTCTGTCAGCCCTCTATCTCTTAAATTTGACTTGGTTCTTATTACTCCTACTCCTTTCAACTGCATTGTATTGATTCCTATCCCTTATAAATCTTCATGCTTTAGGCTCTGAATCAGTCATTGACTATTTGCAGTTTGAGAGAACTGTCTTCGATTGCTGTACAAAGAACACTGAGCCTTATCCAGCTTTTCTGAAGAAATGTTTTAAAAATGACATAAAAAATCTGCTCTTTGGCTCAATGAACAGTCCATTGGTCTTTAGCAGTATAACACCTTGGAAGATAGAGAGAACATACTAGGAGTTAAGTAGCAAGATGTAGTAATGATATTAATCCACAGATGATCAAACTGGGATTTATAGAATTTGACTTTTTAACCAGTCCTTCAAAAGATAAAAAAGGGTTTGAATTTTTTTTTAATAATTTTAACTTCATCGCTTCCAAGAATAACGTGAGCGCTTGGCTACTTATTATAACCTCTGTAAAAGATTGTATAGTAAGGGGGCACTTTCATAATCAGGTTGTACTGAAAGAAGAAAAACATTCTCAGCTTCATATAAACCATGTAAATTTAGGTGATTATACAAACCAGTCATTTAGGCCTCTCAATATTCAGTGGCTCTGTCTTTGGTAGAGAGTTACTATTGCTTGCAACAATCTTCATCCCTGACCCCAGACAGAAAGCCCTGAAGGAATATATATTGATTTAAATGAAATCCTTTCAGCAATTTGAATCAGAACTGTTCTGCTTCTCTGGTAATGAATACAAGGAGATTTCAGAAAAGGAGTTTCAGCTGGTGCTTGGCTGAATATTCAGAGGAACAACAAAAATGACTTTACATGAGGGACAAACTCGTCTTCAGGTTAGTCCCCGTAAACTGAAGTTAAATTGAAAGTTTAAAATTAGCCCTGCATAGCTTGAGGCTTTTGACCACTGTCAGATGCTCAGAGAAAGCAAACAGAAAAGTAAAGAAAGAAAACATTCCCCCACTGTGATCCTTTGAATTGTCTGCACAGACATAGATTACGTGCACCTTGTTGAACATGCTAAAAATCTTTAGACTTACATTCATGAAAGGCAGAGGCAGAGAGGCTTCTCTTGTATGTTGTTGACCATTACCTGCTAACAGTAATTGTTCTCCCAGAAGAAAGAAGCATATTTACTGTTCATTGTAGCATACAACATTTTGTGTTGCTATAAAGGGGAGAGGAAGCAGAATTCTGTTTTAAACTTGAAAGAAGACATTACAAATAATGAAGCATGCAATGTACCTGTGTGCAATGTCTGTGCAAAAGTGAGGCCTTGATATATCTCTATCCCTGGGTTTCATTTGCTCCTATTCAAATATCTATCTATTGTTGATACGAGAGTGACCCTGTGGCCATTTTCAACTAAAACTGCTAAAGTCTGCAGCTGTGATTGAGCAATGGTATTGAGGAACCTTGGAGCCCCAGGAACCCCAGTATTTCCAGACTCCATGCCATGAAGCTGTGAAAGGCTTAGTCAAATCCAAAATTATCAAGTCTTTAGTCTTGCATGGATCTGGCACTCTAGAAGTCTTGAGATTAATTCAATATAATCCACTTAGGTGGGTTCACGCTCAGTTCAGCTCACCTAGAAAGTACATTTTCGTGTTTCCAGCATCCTACTTTTGCTCCACTTGAATGAGTGGTTAGTTTGGAGATGAAGCAAAACAATGAGAAGAAAAAACTACTTTTTTCATCGTTGTGTGTGTTTGGAAATGAGAAACAAATCTGTATTAATTTCTATACAAGTAAAATATTAGTTGCCCCCTAAAAAATTCTTTAGCTCACATGCACATAAAGAATACTTACCTATATAAGTGTTTTTTCAGCTTCCACCAAACTTTTTTCTCTCCTCCCTTTTAATCAGAAAGATGCTTTGAAACACTCATATGAGTTAGATCAGGCTTGAGATAATAATTGTGTCGGTCTGCAGCACCAGCTGGGACTTCCCCTGGCTTCGGGGAAGTTGCTAGGCTACTATCTTAAAGAGACAACTCACTTGATTAATTGCAAATACGAATTGCTTTATGAAAAAGTTAATACATTTATAACAACAAAGTCTGAGTGAAATAGCAGGCTGATTATCAGAACTTGCAGTATTCCCTGAGTACAGGATTAAGGAACAGAAGTACAGCTTTTAAAAACAGTTGTGGTCTGCACTGACTCCAGTCCTGCTTTCAGGGGTGAGGTATTACCACGCTATTGGTAAATCGCCATTCAATGAAAATCACAATACATTTGGTTTCAGAGTGTGATATTCAAAGGAAATATTACATCACTCACTTTTTATTAATATAACTGGCAAAGAACTGCTGTAATATTCTAGGGTCCCTCTAACCCAAATCTGCCTTGAAGGAAAGTATGTGTCTGGCACGTGTTTGCACTGGATGTCAGACTGCTGATACCTTGCTTTTTCATTAAATATCTTATTGCTTGAAATTCTTCAAAGGGCTAAGCAGCTTTCATTCCGCAGATCATGTAGTGATTTTATGAATAAATGTAATATGGTAATACATATCATAATTACAAATATATATTAAAAAAAAAGAAAATATGTAAGCACCTGGTTTCTTATGAGTAGACCTTTGGGGAAATTATTTTAATTTCCATGAAATTTGTTGACAAAAACTGGAGAAAAGAAGTCTTTGAAATTTTCTTGGCCATTTTTTAAGCATTTTTTTTCCTTTGGGAAAAAAACCCAACCAAACAAACCCCAAACAACAAAAAAACCAAACCTTCTTGATGTTTCACTTTTGCTTAGAAATCCAAGAACATTTAAAAAATATTTTCTGGATTTTTTTTAAAAGCTACTTAAGGCAAATCAAACATTTTCAAGCAGCTTTACACGTTAATCTTTACATAAGCAGCAGGCATCTGCCCAGCCTGCTTCTGATTGTTTTGAAAACTTGATTAATAACTTGTGTTTCCCTTTAAAACCCCCAGCAAAGTGTCTCTGTATGATTTGGAAGCAGTTTGGATTGTCTTTTGTGGTCACAACAATGGCAATGCATTAGGCTCTCATTGGTAGACCCCTGTTTAGCCAGGAGATGTTAAAAAATGAGCAACCTGCAATGAACTGAAAGAGCAGGTGAGGGAGTAACAGCACAGCACAAAGCTTCAGTGGGCAAGCTACAGAGTAGAAAACATTGAAAAAAACTCTGGAAAGAATACGACTATTAAAAATCAAACCCAAGGAGCTTGAAATCACTCAGATGATAGAGAGATTGAAAAAAGGAGAGTATGACTAATCACTAATGTAAGACTGACATCAGGATTTCTGTAAATTGTGTATGTTTATATGTGTCGGGAGTAGATGATGGGGCACTTACAAGCTCCGGTTTATTAATATTCTGTGTGTGAAAGCCAAGGAAATAAGACGTAGGTCATCTTCTGGGGCTGAAAGGCAGTGGGGAGAATGCAATGCCCTTTGCTGCTGGCTCACATTAGATCAAGTTTGTGAGGGACACACAAATTTATTGTAATTTGTAATTTATTCATGAAATGAGATAACCCCACAGCTTAGTGTTCTGCATCTGTTTCACTTTCAAAGATAAAACTGGGGAAGTTTGTTCATACTCTGTAAAAACTGGGGAATATAGTATAGTTTGGGGACTATCTTGCTTAGCATTATACCGAAAATTTCCTTTGAGTGAAATATATTGTCACCGTCCTAAGAAAGAGGTGAGGAAAGCACTCTATACAGGGTGTTATGACACTCTAACAGGGTGTAATGACATAATGTGACAGGGAAAAGGATGCCAAAGGTGAAACAGAAGGACTCTACTCCTATTTCATACCCCATGGAGGTAAGGAGCTTCTTAGTAGTCTTCTTGGCCTTATGACTGTGAAGACATTTGGGAGTCACAGCACTTAGGGTCTGTTTTAGTGAAACTAAAATTGCACAGAGATGTGACCAGAGCCTGTGGATTCTAGTGATAAATAGCAAAGGGAAGTTTTGTTGAAGGATTAATATCAGTTTTAAGTATCAACAAGAATATATTTTGGCAAAGTCCTAAAACAGGTTATAAATGCTGTGACAGACCTAGCATTTTGTATAACAATCAAGAATATATTCTAGGTGAACTTTGTTCAAAAATATACTTTATTTTATTTAAAAAGTTAGGATTCACTGATATGGAGAAAAACATTTGGATTGGTTATGAGTATTACTGTGGGTAGGCGAAGGGAGAAATTAGTTCCATTTTTTTCAGATATGTTATCTTTTTATGCTATACTGGGTTAACGTTTTTTTAATAGGATGGTAAAATCCATCTTCTGCTATTCATGTAATAAAAGACTCAGCAAACTTACAGGGCCGTGAACACTTGATTTCTGCATATACAAAACTGGTGTTTGTGTGTAACTAACAGGATAAACCTGTTGCATGGAGTTATCAGATAGATGCAACTGTAGCACTTCTACTTACAGGTTGAATAGTCAGTAGCACAAAATTTTTCTTCAGGCTGCTAAACATAATGCTATAAAGTAAAAATCCCCTTGCTGTTGATATTCTTTGTTTTCAGTTTTCATATAATATTTTTCCTGTAAATTTTAAGAATTTCACAATTCCTATTTTAAATTTTTTTAAAAATGATTTATGGTGGTTTTTTTAATGGCTCCCCTATTCTAGTTTAGTTTCTAAAAAAAGGGGTTTTGATTCAGGGCTGGAAGCCATTTACTGGTGTCCATTTCAGCCCTTTTTATGCTCTAAGATATGAACTGGTCATTCTTTCAAGTGATCTCAGTCTTTTACAAACAGTTCTAAGGAGTAACAAAGAATCATAGAGGAAAAACTAATTTTTAACCCTTCTTCCAGTCTTTCAGCTGTTCTGTTTGGAATTCTTGGGTCAATGGTCAACTGTCAGCTTTGTTGAGTATTACAAGTTGTAATGAAAATGTGGATGACTTACACAAAAGTCCGCAAAATCAATTCCTGCATTCACCAAATAGCGTTATTTCTGGTATTTCTGAAGCTGGATTTTCCAGTTACTGTTGGTTTAATATATTTGGCTACAATTGTAAATAGCCTGAAGGAGGTAGGTTTTGGATTCCTACTGAAAATAATATGTATGACTTTAAGATCTATTTAAAAATGAAAGTGTGAATTTCTTATTCTTGAATACTATGGGAGAAGGACAAGAATAATTGACAAGAAGGGCAAGCTCTATAATCTTAATTTTGAGTAATAGGATTTTTTTGCATTCTAAGTGTATGGACAGTCAAGTGTTGAAAGAAGGTGGGCAAGCAGTAGAAATCTTTCTATGGGTGTTCTCCAAACACATGTTAGAGAAGCATGGATCATAAGTGGTAGAGCTAACACTGCCTCAGCACAAGGGGATAGAGCAGGTGACTTTTTAAGTTTCCTATATTCATTTTTTTATTTCAATACATGATGTTAAGAGGGGGTAACTTGGACCAATGTCACCTAACTTTGAAGCTCCATCTAACTTCCAAGCTTTGAGTGGAAGAGCTGGACCAGACGACCTTGTGAAGTTTATTCCAACTGAATGATTCTATGGGTTTTTGTGGATTTGTGATTATGGATCCAGATATGTAATGCAACATGAATTTTCCTCCTGTTTGCTTTCCACTGTTTTGGTGTCTTATTTACCATCATTTTCATATCAGAGCTAGTCAGATGTTTTCTATGTGTACATATATATGTACACACATGCATGCACACAGATACATACTACACTCACGTACACATATATTACGAAGTGGCTTTATGTCTTGATTCAAATGGGGAACAAAGAAATCTATTTCTGTAGAAATTTTCAGCTGTGTCATAAGGTTTGGGGATTTCATATTCTGAAAACTGAAAATAATTAAGTTGGGGGAAGTCACATTTTATAATGGAAACACAAGAAAGTATAAACATTTTCAAGAAACTCCAAAATACTAATCTTGCAGTGTTTGGGTCACAGTGAGGTAGATGAAAGGATGAAATAGCAGTTTCCTAATAATCTCCAGTCTGTAGAGAGATATAGAAAAAAACTGCTTCTGTCATACTGTGTCACAGGATAGCCACTGCTCACTTTGTCCTTTTCCCATCTTTGTTTACTGAGCTGCAATCAGTATAGCAGCATTAAACAAGCCCTAAGAAAAACATCAAAGTCTACCTTTATTTAAAGAAAAAAATAAAGGACTCGCCAAAAATCCATGATGTGTTAAGAAATGCAGGCCACCAATCCATGTCCAGCCAACCAGTACTGGCAGTTTCTAGCTTGTAAATGTACATCTATAACAATTGTTAAAGTCTAAAGGACTTTATCGTCAGTTGGAATAAATCAGTGTAACCCCACCAAAGTCAAATTTTAATGGAAATAGAAGGGACTAGCCATTCTACTGAATACTGAGATATATTGCCAATATCCTGCTTATTTTTCTGCATACTGCTTGTCACACAGAAAAAAGCCACAGCAAAAATTGTAGCATGTCGGATTACTCGCTTCTGTCTGAACCCCAAATGAATAACTGTTACAATCTTCCTGACCTGATGCTTATATTCTTTGTACACTCTGCCAGTATTTCATCCTTGTTCAAGTAGCCAGAATTTCCCACAAAAGCATTTGTAGTCACTGTGGAAAAGCCACTGTAAGTGAGAGATTTAAATAATATCTCCACCAAATAAATATAAAAAAACATATTATTGAATTGAATAGAATGAATGCTTACTGCGCTGCTTCGCTGCTGCTAATAAACCATATTGAGTCAATTTACTCTGTCCATTCAGTAGTCTCAAGTTATCAAAGCTGCTCGTTTCACTGTTAGGCTGAAAAGGTGGCAGCTGCTGCAGTAAGGGAAAAGTGCTTTCCCTTTCTGAGCAGTTGCAGTGAATATTTCCTTCTGATTCTCTCTGAAGACAAGGGAGAAAACCTTAATTGTCATCAGATCAACAAAATGAAAATAATTTTTTTACATTCCTTTGCATTACTGGTATTTGTCTCTCATTAGATAAAACCTACAAATGAAAAAGATGGCCCTTCCTTTTTTTTATATTGCACAAGAAATTGGAAAATATGTATTTTACCTGGAAGACAAATAGCAAAACTGAGACCTGCAACTGAAATAGTGGGGTGTTAGTGTTCATGACATTTTCAGTTATAACTTTTTCATAGGCATATCTTATCTGCAGTATAATTACTCTGTAACTAGAATATGACTCTAATCTTTTTGTATCTGTAATGATATCACCATTTGATGTAACTTGAAGTTTAAAGTAACATATGAATTATTCCAGCTACCCCACTGTCTTGTCACAGGATGGTTTTAAGGATTTTGTTACATAAACTATATATTTGCTGAAATTCAGCTGGAATTGTTCTCCTTCATACTGAAAAACTTACTACCAGTCGTTTAAAAATATTTTTAACTACCTTTCTTTACTCTTACTCCATTCTAACAACAACTATATTATAATTAATGCATTTTATTATGAAATATATATTTATATGGTATTTTCAGCTTTTGTGCAATTTTTTACTATCAAATCTAAGCAGAATATGGAAGAAGCCACTAGCTTCAACTGCACTGGGGAGGATGGAGTGTGGTAAAGTCATTCGATGTGATTTGCACTCAGAAAATAAATCTTTCTTGTTCAACAATTCAGCATTAAGAAACAGGAGAAGAAACAGCAAAAAGTGTCTGCAGACTCCACCTCATTAATTCAAGGATTACCTAAGTTATTAATGATCTTTTTGAGGTTTAAACCATTAATGCATATTGGCTTTGTTTCATATTATGGCTTTATAATTTCACTTACATTGAATTACCAATGAAGGTGAAATCTGGAAGAAGAAAACACCAGTTTCTCTTTACTGCAGGAAACAACAGCAACAACAACAAAATATGTTAAAGCAGCCCCCAAACTGATAGCAATCTTTACTATTTTACCTCACGGCTTCCTTCAGCTTCTTGCCATATGCTAAAAGTTCATTCTTTGATGAGCCTTTGAGCTGTCAGTCTGTCTCCCTAGCTTTTCTCTCATTTTCTCATCAGTATAAATGGCTATTTGCTGGAAATTGTTTTATATCTTGCCTGACCATTTGACTACAGGGCATAGTTACTTCTCATGTCTTCTGTTAGAGGGACAGTGGACACAGCAGGCAAGCTAGGCCAATTACATGGCCACTACCATTAACATTAACCTTTTCAAAAGTGTGAGCATTATGTCTTAGAACATATTTGGTACTAAATCAGTACCTCGGGGCAAGAAAAGTGCAAGTGAATCACCAATTTTTCACTTTTTTTGCCTCTGTATAAGGGTGAGGCCAGAGCCTGTTTTGAAGGGCACAGTCATCGGCTTGTGGGTCAGTCACTCCTCTATGTCGAATGTACAGGAGAAAGTTAAAAAAACCTCCTGATTTGACTGCCACCAGTGCAGCTTATTAACTGTAATATTCTTCTGAAAAATCTGATGATGCTTTATGTTGACATTAGTCTTCTAAATGTTCAGAGCTTTGGGATAAATTTCCACAATTTTAAATATGTTTCTGAATATCCAATCCCTTCCTCTATTAATTCATCTTCCCAATAGTCCTACTTTGGGAATAATATGTTCATTTTTCATTTTCTGCTCTTGTCATGTGCCACTTCATTTGGAGGAGAAAGCATGGCAGGGCTAGTGTTCCTATCTCTATATTTCTTCAGATGGTGCCCTGTGCCATATTGTTTAATTCTAATTATCCTTACCTGATAATCTGATTTCATGCAGAAGGAACAAGTTACCTCTCTGGTGAGTTCCCACTGGTACCTTACTGCTTCCACGGTCAATGAATTTCTGTTCATCCCTACATGTTTAGCAAGAAATGTTGGAAGGAGAGAATCACTTGTAGTCTCATTTGCAGCAATAGAGCAAACAGCAGTAGAACTAGTAGGATGGGTCTCCTCTGGGTTGTGCCTGTGATGGGGTTCCATGGGTGCACTGTAGGATCAGGAGCTTCTGAAGCTCATCTCACGTTATCTCCATTTACCATGCTTTGGTTTGCATTGTAGTTTGTAAACTTGATTCCTTTCATGTGAAACAAAACCAAAATAGCTTCTAATAGGCATTCCATTCACAAGACCAAATCAGAGCTGGTTCAAAATTCTGTCACATCCCAATACACTATATGTATAATGTGGCTATCTGGTCACCAGCACAAATTCTTTGCTCCTGTTGAGCTATACTACCTACTATCACAGATGTAGTCTTTGATGCTTAATAAGATGTAGCTCTTCATTGAAGCTTCTTTTTTGACTGGGACTTTATGAAGTGTGTTTCATGTCTACCTGAATACCTATTTTTTATAAAACTGATTATTAAAACTTTCATTTGGTGACTTTTTTTGACAAATTTGAAGTTAATCAATGGGTTCAGAAGGTATTAGGGAGTGACAGCCGAATACCCTGGCAATCTCATATGCAATGAAATACTGCATTGATACACTCTCTCTTCAGGAGACCAGGTTGAACACCATGCATGGAATTCTAATAAGAATTGTACTGAGAACTGTGACAAGATCAGTGGGGGACACCCTGAAGCTGGGAATGGGGAAATGACGGGGTATTTGCCCACTGAAGATAGTAAGGTTCAAATTTAAATTAAAATCTTATTCTACCTCAATAACTTATTCTACCAGAGACTTACATCTTTGTCTAATTAGACTGTGTTGAACATGACACTATTTTGAAGAGTAATGACTTCCTGGGGGAAAAAAAAGAACTTTTTTTCACAAAAATATAGTTTTTGTGGCTCACTTACCAGATTACCTTTCAAAAGCTAAAATCTCCTATTTTATGCTGTTTTAGATGGCAAAACTCAAACTGTCTCTTCGCCATCCTCAGCATTTCCTTTAAAGTTTTCAAAAAAAATTTCAGGAAGTCTGATACAAAAAATAGAGTGACTGTTTTTGGTTTACTTTTTTTTCCCAAGGGATGAGGAAGAAAGTAAACTTTGTTTCTCAATGTTTATCTGTGCAGATCACCATTACATAATTTCAATGTCAGTAGCTTTAGTTCCACGGATTTCTCCTTGTATCTTCACCAGCCCCAAATGCTTAGCTCCCCCCAGATTTGAAAACAATGTTGGTGAGGGAAATGTTTAACTGTTTTCTGCCTTCCCATCTTCCCCCTACCAACAGCACCTTTATTCACTGTTTTTTCAGATCTTGTATTACCAATGTTAGTAATTCTTCTTTAATGAAGCAAGGTTCTAGCCACATTTTTGAATGTAGCATTAAAAACTTTTGAGATTTGGATCAGTTTTAACAGTCTTTTAAGCATCTAAGTGACTTTGCTAGTGATGATATAAATAACCTTTAATTTTGCATATCTCTTCTCCTTGTTAAGCTGTTTTCTTAACTCTGAATCAAGTGTTCATGCAGCAAATGTCAAGTTGAGAATTAATACGTTATGAAAAGAGAAGTGGTGAAATAAAAGAAAATAATGTCCAATGAATTTACAGGCAAAACGATGGTGTTGAACTACTTCCTCTGAAACTCATGCTTCTTTAAGAAGATCTGTAACAACTCTTTACTTCTGTTTGTTTCAAACACATCATTGTGCAGGTGAACACAATGCTTGTGTGTCTCTTGTTCACTGAATCTATTCCAGAAATTAATGGTATAACAAGAGCAATGTATGAGGGGGTTCAACACACTCTAGCCTCCAGCTGGGCTCCAATCTGTCAGAAGAGTTCCTATCTCCTTATATCTGTTATCCCCACTTGGATGTCTCTGGTATCTTAGGACATGTCAGATGGCACAGTGCACTTGGCAACTGAATTGAGAGCTTGCTGAGTACATTAGAGTGAACTGACTTGTTATCTAGAATTTGGTGAATGTATTTTCTAGATCTCTCTTCTCTTTTATGAATTTAAGACTACTGAATCACAGGTAGAAACATACTTTTAAACATCTAAATGTAGACATTTTCATTTGTAGCTTTATCCCATTCAAAGTATTTTTTCTGTCAGTCATTAAACAAGAACCACTGCCCTCTGCAGTATTAATCTCGGTGAATGCCTGGAGTTATGCTGCTGTCACTGAGTAAAGCCTAACCATACATCAGCAGCACCAGAATAATTTTGAACTCTTCTCACTTCTTTCTGTCTTCTTACATGCAGAAGGTATGGTCTGCTGTGTTTCAGCTAAGGTGCCTCTTTGTGCTCTGCACCAGGGGAGGGGGGTAAGAGAAAGGGAGAGAGAGGATTCTTTCTGGATCTCAATAAGAAAGACCCAGCAACAAAAGGCTTAATAAAACAGCTGTTTTAATAAGAGAGAATAAGAAGAGGGTCATAGAGAATGAATGAATTTTACATTGTTTCAGATACTGGGCACCCCACACTCATGCAGCATTGGGTGGACCCCGTGTGGATTTTTCCATGGCCCGATGCGCAGATCTCATCCATAAAGACATTTCCCCCTTTTTGGTCATTTGAGCTAGTATATGATTTTCTTACAAGAAAACAACTCTATTCATAATTTCTATTATCAATCAGAAGGGATGGTCTCATGAGAACTTCCTGCTGCACTGCTTGATAAAGGCAAGACCTCGGGGGTAGCGTAGCTGCAGATGCTGAGTGGGAGCTCAGGTTCCTCTGTTGTGAATAGCTGGGCGAGGTTGTCCTGCAGCCAAGACATTTGAGCAGCACAGCACAGCCTGATGCTGGAGGTGCAGCACAGCGCAGTGCAGCACAGGTCTGCACTTGCTCAGGTTACCTGTGATGTGGATCACTGCCTCCTTGAGGTATGATAGTCTCCTGCCAGGATCACTACACTTTGTTACGAAAAATAGCTGTGACATGGGTAAAGAAGGTATCCTCTGAACACAAGGACCAGTGGTAACAGTGTCCCGTGTTGGCTGAATCTTTCAGCTGGGGACGATGGAGAACACATTGTGGAACAACTCACAGGAGATGGCCTTTTTAGCAGCTTTTTTTGTGTGAAAGGCCTTCACAGAAGCTGATGTCTGTGTGGCTCTATTATTTATGTTTCAATAATATACCCTATGTAAAGTCTGATGTATGCAAGATGATTTTCAGTTGCTAGTTAGCAATGCATGCAAACAAAAAGCCCAGATGATAGCTATTTATAAGTGTTCCTGTTATAGTAAGTAAACCAAATGAAAAGATGTTCTCTATACAGCTTACTTCAAGTCTTTAAACAATTTTGCATGAAAGATTTGCGGCAGCCATAGGCACACAAAATATTTTCTGTTACCTGTGGGTAATAAATGTGCCTGATACATGTTTTCCTGACACCATTGCACAGTTGTTTGCACAGCAGTGATACCATGGAGAAGGAATTGGTCTTTTGAGTACTGCCCAGTTTCATAGCAGGTTTAGAAAATGTGGTACTAGAAATGCCAGTGAGATGATTTTGGTGGGAGTGAAGCAGTGATAAATTCCAAAACTAAGTCCAGCTTGTGGAGGTCCTAACAAAAAGAATAACTGTGCGAGTCAGTATTGTGAAAGCAGTGGATCTGTATTTACTTCCTTTTTGTCTACAGAAGGAAGATGCTAGAAAAAACCATTTATTAGTAAGCAGATCATTCTGATCTGTAGTTACTTCCTTCTCTTCTACAGGAACAAGCTACTAGAAAAAGCCATTTATCAGTGAGCATGTCATTCTGCTTATGTAAGCTTAGCAAGGGAAAGAATGTATTGAGACTTGGCCAGGAAGGGGTGAAGAAAAGAATAGTGTCAGAGGTAAAAGTGGGAGTTGAGCATTCAATAGTGCTTGTTACGAGTACATTTTTTAAGATATAAATCAGGTCAAGGAAGCTTCAGTTGAAACATGTTTGCTGAATGAACAGATAACTGAAGTGAAAGGATGCAAAGTGGGAGAAATAAAGAGCAACCCACACTGCTATAAATGTGAACTACAAACCATGTAAACAGCATAACTCCCACTGGGAATGTGACAAGTCTTTCAGGTACTTACTTTTATTTCTAAACCTTGCCCAGCCCAGGCTATCGGTCAGATTCTTGCCAGTCCTTAGCAGACATGTTATGAAAATTCTCACACATATTTCAGAAGCTAATAAATTGGCATTTCAGTATTATTCCTCTTTTAAATGTACCACTAACTGTTTTGAATCCATTGTAATTTGTATCCCATGCACTAAACATTACAGCAGCGGGGTTTGAAATTAGTGCCATTAGGTGGCTTGCCTTGATATCTGTGTGATAAGAAGCAGCCTTTCATCAAGGGTAAAAAAGTGTATTATTTAGTAAACTAAGTGCTTTTTTATTGTTGCTTTTTAAAGCTGTATTACTGCTGTTAAGCAGCTCAAACTGGTTGGCACCAACTATTTACAGACTTGGAAAATACCCTTTTCTGTGTAATTTGCTCACTTCAGAAAGTGTATTTTTTTTTTTTCCAGTTTTTATTTTTATACCTGTTGGCTCCTCTCTCAACCTTTCTGTCTAGCTGCTTTTGGGTACTGTAAATGACCAGGGAAAAAGTTTTCACAAAGTTTTTTGTCTTTTCTACACGGTGCAGAGGTCATGATGGCAGATCAGAGACAGGAAGAAGCTTGTCATTTTGTTAACAGGTACAGGGACTCAGAGCTTTGTTACACTCCACCAGAAGCCATTAGAGACCTGTAATAAGCTAAGAGCACCAGCATGGTGCTTGATGTTAGGCTGGCAACGAGGTGTAGTTTTGCTCAGGAATGGACTGGAAGAAGGCATTGGAACCTGTTTGGAATATATGCGTGTGTGTTTTCATACATATATCTGGGTCCACATGGATCTTCTTTTTGGCATTTGATTCAACACAGGATAAACGACTGTCGTGGTTTCAGCCCAGCCGGTAACAAAGGACCACGACCACGCAGCTGCTCACTCACTCCTCCCGCCCCCCTCCGGCAGGATGGGGAGGAGAATCAGAAAGGAGAAAAGAAAAAAAAACAACCGGAACCTCGAGGGGTGAGATAAGGACAATTTATTGGGACAACACAAAAAGAGAAGTTACAACAACAACAACGGTACTAATAAAAGAATATACAAAATGAGCGATGCACAGTGCAACTGCTCACCACCCAGAACCCGACGCTCCGCCACTTCCCCCACCGAAAGCTGAGAGCACCTCCCAGCCCACTCCCCATTTATATACTGAGCATGATGTCACATGGTACGGAATAGCTCCTTGGCTAGTTCAGGTCAGCTCTCCTGGCTGTGCCTTCTCCCAGGTTCCTGTGAAAATTAACTCTATCCCAGCTGAACCCAGGACAACAACATAAAAGTTTTGTTGGTCCTCACCTGCCCATAAAAGACATCAGAATATAAAAGATTTCTCTTTCTTTTTTCCTCATACTGCCAGCTGCATTGTTCCCCATATGAGTTGCAGCACTGACCTGGCCTCCGGTTCTTAAAATTATGGGGGTAGCATCACTTTAAACTTGCTCTTCATTAAAAGATGAATATTTCCTTTTACATTTTCTTGAACTCTCTCAGGAATGAGATTCTTGTGAATTATAAAAGAATACTTCAAAAAGCAAATATTTTTTCTAATAAATTCTATAGGATTTTATGGTAATTGCTACTGAAACTTATTATATGTCTATGGTAGCCTATTATTTTCCTATTTAATTCATTCCATTTGATTTTTTTCTTAAGAGTGTGTGGTGGTTTGAACCTGACTGGATGCCAGGTGCCCACCAAAGCCGCTCTATCACTCCCTGCCTTAGCTGGACAGGGGAGAGAAAATACAATGAAAGGCTCATGGGTCGAGACAAGGACAAGGAGGGATCACTCACCACTTATGGTCACGGGCAAAAGAGACTCAATTTGGGGAAAATTAATTTCTTACCAATCAAACCAGAGTAGGGTAATGAGAAATAAAACCAAATCTTAAAACACCTTTCCCCCACCTTTCCCTTCATCCCAGGCTTAACTTTACTCCTGATTTTCTCTACCTCCTCCCTGCAGCGGCGCAGGGAGATGGGGAATGGGGGTTGGGGTCAGTTCATCACATGTTGTCTCTGCCGCTCTTTCCTCCTCAGGGGGAGGACTCCTCACTCTTCCCCTGCTCCAGCTTGGGGTCCCTCCCATGGGAGGCAGTCCTCCATGGACTTCTCCAACATGAGTCCTTCCCACAGGCTGCAGTTCTTCATGAACTTCTCCAGCATGGGTCCCTTCCACGGGGTGCAGTCTTTCAGGAGCAGACTACTCCAGTGTGGGTCCCTTGTGGGGCCACAAGTCCTGCCAGCAAACCTGCTCCAGCGTGGGGTCCTCTGTCTACGAACCCACAGGTCCTGCCAGGAGCCTGCTCCAGCGTGGGCTTCCCATGGGGTCACGGCCTCCTTCAGGCATCCACCTGCTCCAGCGTGGGGTCCTCCATGGGCTGCAGGTAGATATCTGCTCCACTGTGGACTTCCATGGGCTGCCGGGGGACAGCCTGCCTCACCATGGTCTTCCCCATGGGCTGCAGGTGAATGTCTGCTCCAGCGCCTGGAGCACCTCCTCCCCCTCCTTCTTCACTTACCTTGGTGTCTGCAGGGTTGTTTCTTTTGCCTGTTCTCAATCCTTTCTCTGGCTGCAGTTGTCATTGTGCAGTAACTTTTTTCCATTCTTAAATCTGTTATCCCAGAGGCACTACCACCGTCACTGATGGGCTCGGCCTTGGCCAGCAGCGTGTGCCTCTTGGAGCCAGCTGGCATTGGCTGTGTTGGACATAGGGGAAGCTTCTAGCACCTTCTCACAGAAGCCACCCCTGTAGCCCCCCTGCTACCAAAACCTTGCCACGCAAACCCAATACAGAGTGAAATCCTCTGAAAATATTACTCCTCCATGGTGGATCCTTTTTTGGAAACTGTTATTCAAATCCAAATCCTGCAGCCTTCAGAGGGAATCTGTGACAAAAGTGAGAAAGGCACAGCTACCTCCAGTCAGGCAATTCTTTTGATTAAGGTTCTCTGGTTTAAAACAGAGTTTAATCAAGGATAGCAAAACCAGAGGAAAACTGCTTTCCAGGTGTGCCTTCTTGTGCAGATGGTGCGCTGCCAAAGAGAATCAAAAGAGACTTAATTACAAGAATGATCAGCAGAGTCAGGATGAGAAATTGTGTGTTCTGATGGAAGCTGTTCATTACAAAACAACGGCACTGCTTGGCACGTGGGGAAGGACAAAGCCACTTCTGATGGATGACAAAGGCTTTTTGAAGTCTGCTGAGACTGAGTAATCCAAGCTATAATGTTTCAAGCATTTAGAGGAGGTATAATCACTTGTCCTTTCTCCGGACAAGTCTAAACCTGCAGGGTAACCCATACGCATACCCATACCCATACTTTCCTAGGCAAATGGGCAGGCAGCAGTCCTTTCCAGTCTGCTTCCTGACAGCCTTTGACATGTTTCAAGGAGTGCCAGCAGTTTAATGCAGTGTTAGTTTGTGTTTTGCAGAGCGAGGCAATGTTAGTTCTGTACAAATGAAGTCTATTGGCTAAGATAGATCTGGGGCCCTGCTGTGCTGCCTGCTGATGCCACAAGTATGTGGGCATGGTCTCTGAAATTTTGTAGTATCAGTAGCCTTTTGAAATTGTTTTTTTGAGGTAGTTGAACACACCTTACTAAGTACGTGTACCCCAATGTGTTGAATGTCTAGGGTTTAGGCAAAAGTTAGCACAGCAATATACTCTTGTATTTATATATTAAGTGGGATGTGAAATCCTTCCCCATCAGGAAAGCAATGTATCATTTACCTTCGATACTCATTCCTGGCTTTCTCCAGCAAAGGTGATAGTTAAACTGTGATTTTGCAACTGACTGTTTGTGACTGCACCCATAAAGAATTCCAGTGGGACTCCATCCAAGTACAGCATCTGGCCACAGGGAGCTGCAGGCAGAACAGCCTCATTAGTATGTGCTAAGGAAAAAGCCCTGTCTTACTACCTGTCTTGTCTACTGTGGGACATGTAATCAGTGGTCCATAAACAGTAATACATTTGTCAAGGTACTTTTGATGAAAACTCTGTTAAGTGAAATAAGAACACGACTTTTCCTCTGCTGCCCTGGGACTGGCACAGTGCCCTGCACTGGCATTGAAGTTGCATGCCTAGTTTGGTGACAAAAAACCAAATCTGCAATCAGCTCTCCAGGAAATAGTAATGCCAGTTTCTCCTTGTAGGGCAATTTATTTCTCCTTTTTTTCCAGAGAGTTCTACAGACACTATTGAATTAATTTTAGCAACACCACGGAGTGTACAGACGCCTAATCCTCTGTAATCAAAGGATAGACTGTCAATGACTTCAATGAGCTTTGGATTTGGCCTAGGTGAATACAGACTAGGAAAGAGAAAGAGCTTCTCCAGCAAGCAAGTGGCAAAGTTGTGATTTAAACACCAGTGGCTGTAACTAATAGCATCCTACTCAACACCCCCAAAGGGCCTCTGGCAGCATTCTGAGGCAGAAGGCGGAAGGAAAGGGTTTAAAAGGTCCCAATAAATCTCATAGACAAAGGGTAAGCAAGAGGAGAAAGGTGGTAGAGAAAAAGTCCATCTGTCGGGTGAAAGAGGACAGAGGATGGGCTTAGCTCCTCCCTCGTCCTCACTTTTGTCTTCGTTCCCTTCCTGTCCTTCGCTCTGGACTATTTACTTCAATAAGTTTCCTTGTTCAAGCTTTCCTGGTACAGATTCTGCATCTGCCACTGCTCTTTTGGCTGCCTGCCTGTTGGTAATCGGCAGCAGATACAGCTTCTGGCAATACTGAGTCGCTAAGAGAAGTGGACTAGCAGGACGCTTAATAATACAGGGATCTCAAAGTACTTTACAAACATTAATTAATTAAGTCCTACAATACCTTTCTGAGAAAGGCAAGACTTATTAGACATACTTCACTTCTGGGAAAAGAGAATGACTAAAGACAGCTTTTTCTAAAGTGTTAGTATCTTTTTATCATTTGTATTATACATATGTGTAATATATAGTTATAGAATTACAGGAACGCTGAATTTTGTGCATGTGCTTGCAGACCCTTATACAAATAACATGAAATCAAGGCATGCAAAATTAAAATCCGCTTTTGAAACCGCTTATAATGCATAACCTTGGAAAAATCATTAAGTCAGAAATAGAGTCAAGAATGTGAATGCTTCGGCCTACTTCTACCGCGAATGGTGACAGCGAGTGAAATTAAACCCACTGGGGTAAACTCAGTATTGATATCAGGCAAGTAAGTTGGAAGGCATCAGGCAAAATTAGGAAGGTCTCAAAACACCACTGCTTTAGTCTAGTCTCACTTCAGATATTTAGGAAACCAGACATATAATCTCTGTCTCAGTAGGAGATCTAAATGCTCACAGTCTTTTCTTTCTGCTGCTGTCTGCCTTTTTTTGCCCAAAGACATAATAACTATTTTAGGTAACTTCACACTGTGACAAGGCCTGTGTTACGTAAATGAAATGAAGACATTCAAGACTGAATTAACAGATGATTATGAGGCAGGACACTTTTGGAAAAAAAGGTGAGGTGATTTTTATCACCATCTAAAACTTGTTTTGCAATGTTGACTCAAGCATATAGTATTTTCTGGTGACTTCTCTGGACCTAAAACTTGTTTCCTTGTTTATATCTGTCTAAATAAACAACAACACCTGATTGGACAGCTCAGTTTATCCCATAATGCTTGTCCTTGTGCCCAAGTAAGTTTGTTCACAGTTTACTTAGGAACATACTTTGCTGTAATTATGAACCAGAAAATACTTCAATGAAAGCACATACCAAGCAGACCTGTATTGCTATGCAAGATCAGTGTCATACATGTGATTCTGAATACAGATAAATAGCAACACAACTATAAGCTAATTGGCAAAAAGTTAGAATTAATAAATGAGTTTGCAACCAGTAACTAAGTAACACATTGCATAATTGGTTTTAGTAGATTTTTACTCTTATTTTGTTAATATTTCTTTTTTGCAAATTGGCCTGGAGACTAATCCTCTGTATCAACCTGGTAACTTTCAGCTTTTAAAGCTTTCTGCATACATAAACCATCTAACTTCTTTACAGAGAACATTTTTTAACCCTTGCATAGATAAAGGAAATGAGCTGATTTTGCTCACATTTACCCAAAAAGAAAATAAATTAAAAATAGTCACCTTTGGGCTGAGACCCAGTGTAGAAAACTTGAGTTAAAAAGCAGAACTTTCCAGCTAGTTATATATATGTGAAAATCCAGAATTTTAATAAGAATGTTAAAATAATTTACTGCTACAGCCTGATTGTGAAATTGAAATGTAAACTTTTCTATTAGCTTGCAGCATGACGGAACACACTCAAACTGTAACCCATTTGCTATTAACAAGGTTTCTGCTTGACAAACAAGTAACCATCCTCAAGTCTCTGCCCAGGAATACTGAACACCTACCTTAGACGTTTTGTCCAATCACAATTTCTGAATCTTCACGTGAAGTAAGGAAATAATTATTAAGGAGAGAAGGAGCTTAGTAACACATCTCAGAAATGTATCTCTAGGATTGATATTAAAACATTGCCCTGACAGTGACTTTGCCAACAGTCTGCTAACTTGATTCTCAGCCTACTGGTGTTACCCAGTGCATGCAGGTTCATTTGCCACATCACTTTCTCTTTCCATATTTTCCTAGCTGTGACAGAGTTGTGTTGGTGGGCAGGCCTGTGTGCCATCTCTTGCAAAGTGCCTTTTGGTCCAGTTCAGAGACTCCATTATTTCACCCAGCTAGAGTGATTTGAACTTTATTTAATGGGTTGGTACATTCAACCTTGCTCCTCTTTTTTTGCTGCTGCTGTCAACTTCGGCTTCAACAAGGACCTTCCTGCATTGTCTTGAATAAAAAAAATACCAGGTAACATTTTTATTTTTATTTTTTTTTGTTAAAGGCAAAATGGTAGCATGCAGTTCCTATATCCTTCCCATACTTAACATCTTTCTTACCTAAAAGTAAGGATGCTTTTCAATCCTTTGTTCTTACAACCTGTTTGTTTCAGATCACTGCCGTTCTGGGTGTTCTGGGTAAAGACTGCATGCAGGTGTAACGAGATATTCTGCTTTTTATCCACAGAGATGGACATGTCTTTTCCTCTGGAAGCTCTGTCCTTTGGGGCTTCTGGAGAACTGTCTTAAGCAAATGAAGCACTACTGTTTCTTTTCATTCGTCTTGGAATAAGTTTATTATCTTTTAGTGATTAGATGGCAGGTTTACAAAGGGTTTGATCTGAACATACAGAAAGTGATGTCTGACAGCCCACTCTTAAAAGAAAGTTAAATAAAGAAGATTTTTCATGAAATGAATCCTAATTCTTTACTCTAATGTGTTTTATACAAATACTGATACTTCCAGCTCTCAGAATATTGTAAACAACCCCAGGCACTACACAAGGTATCCAAGCCTTTCCAAAGGTTTATAATGAAAACAGGGACTATTCATAAGCAGAGGTGATGTGAACGTTGGTGCACCCAGATTTAATTGCCAATCCAAACACATGTGCAATTTATTTGGGCTGAAGAAATGCACCATCTATATGAAGTCATAATTTAAATTAAAGCTTTAATGGTTTAATTAAAAATTCATTATTAATCTAAAAGTGCAATGGTATAAACACATACAATCCAAATAATCCCATTACTATGGTCATTAATGTAGTAATACAGGTAAAACTGATATACACAAACTTCCTAATAACTACCTCTTTCTCTGGTCTTGTGCTTCCTGTGTTCCTCAACAACAAGAAAGGAAGGTTTCATGGTGAGTAATCAATATTCAAAGTTCTTCTCTAGGAGAACCAGGTTAATTGTTTAATTAAAAGGGTTTCTTCCTCCCCTTTGCCAGGAGGAGAATGATGTTAATGTTGATGACTTCTTTCTGCTTACTCTGGGGTCTGCTTGTGTCTATTTTTATACATATTCCAACACGCACTACTCCTTATTCTGCAATTCCACATAACATCCATATAATTAATAATGATTAATTAATCATTAACATAATTAATCATAACAATCATTAATAGCTCACTTCACAAATACAGCAATGTTCTAGAAGACACACATATGTACAGACCAATACAGACACGATGTTCTAGTAACAAATTTCTACAAATATCTACAAGTTACAGCATTATTGTTGGTGCATTATGAAAATTTCACCAACATGCCATGTTCATGTCTGGTTTTGGCAGTGTACTTTTAAGTAATGGGGTGATGCTTACTGAAGAAATATGAAAATTGAAGCAATTTAAGAAACCAACATGCTAATGTTTTTGATTTTGTTTTGTTTTTTTAATTGATTAATTTAATATACAGTCTGGTGTTTTGTTTTTTTTTTTCTTTTTCTTTTTCAGTGTTTTTACTTTCTTTGCTTTTGAAGTTGGGTTTTATTTTCAGGGTTTTCTTTGCAACTGGGAAGATTAACTCTGGATCTACGAAAGCATTTAGATACATAACTCCTTGCTTTCAATAGGATTTAAGCACTTTATAAGAAATTAAAGGAAGAACTGCAATTCTTTGCCTATACAAGCTATGACATTAAATGGAGTACCAGATAACCTGAGATGATTGAATTTTTAGTTGGTAACACCAGATATTTAGCTTGTCATAAGTCTAGATTTCAGAGGATATGTCCTCTCTTTGCACCTAAAAATACAGCCTGAGAGCATTAACCGTACTTTGGTCATTTGTCTGAGAATCTAGAGGTTTTGCAGGAGTAGTAACAGTAGCAAACAGCTCCTTTTTAAATTGTCATGTATTATTCACACCTTGCCTTAGGAAAGAACAGTGCTTTCTCAACAAATTAAAATGACAGATTTTTGCCCTAAAGTACTTACAATCAAAATTTATAGGTCTGACTAGGCTATTGGGTGTCCGAAAATCCAGGACAAATGGCCCCTTCACATGACTCATCAGTTCTATGGGACATGCTTTCAGGATACATGAGAGCTTTTGAGCATGAACTGTACACATGGTCTCTGCAACAAATCTAGTGCTTTTTGAATGGAAATATGGGAACTTTGTCTTGTCATGCTTTAAGAAAATAGTTGTCTAGTGAAGTATGGTCAGAAGAATGGGAAGAAAGTCTGAATCATGTTAATGTTGATGCAGTGCTGAGTAAACATATTTTAGCAGATTGTTTTGAACATAGGTTTGATAAACGAGACTTGAGGAGTGTTTAATACGCACATTAACTGTGTAACCTTCTCCTAACAAAAGTAAGCAAAAACATTTGGTACCATTCTATTGTTTTTTCTGTTTTCTTTCCACTCCTGCAGTTTAAATATGACTACATTTTAGTTTTAGATACTAGTCTGAAGGATGCACTTGCTGGCCTAGTTAGCCTAGTTGTGCTCTACGCAGTGTTCATAAAGTTCAGTGTAAACTCAGATGGTGCAGCCACCTTCCCCGTCTTTGGAGGAAGTACTTTGCCAAGGGACAGCATTCTCATATTGAATATTTACAAACAAAAAATGTATCATCTTGGCTGCTAAGACCAGTTTGGCTTAAAGGAGGAAGGTCTTTTTAACATTGCTTTCTTTTTAATTCACTGGCCTGCTGTCAAGCCCTCTGACTTGCAAATACTTTCTTTATAAATTATCATATATTAGTCATTCAATGCCTTAGGAAAGAATGGTACTTTATAGACAAATTAAACTGACTTATTTGTGCCCCAAGGTGCTTACAATTTTTATAAGGCATAAAACTACAAGGGATTGCAATCAAAGGTAGGGAACTAGGTGATTGGAGATGAAACTACAGAAATGAGTATCTTTTTCATGGCTGGCTGAAAGATTTTCCATAAAAAAATCTGGGAAGAACTTTTGATTCCTCTGTAAACTCTCACACACTGAATCATGGAAATTCATGATGTTTTACTCACATAATTAGCAAATTCTTTCTCTTTTTTTTCATTACATCCATTAAATTAGAAAAATAAATGCTTGTATAACTTTCTCTCTTGTATTCCAACACTCTCAAAAATTATCTCAGCTGGAGCAGAAGGCAGTGAATAAAAGCCTCGGTAGAGGTCATTGGTGGGGAAGCAATAGTAGGAGGAACTGCGCCTAGAGTTTGGAGTTTAGTGCAGTGAGAACTTCCTTCTGTTCCACAAGTCCACAGAAAGACTGCTGCCTAACTGGGCTTTGGAAAGGAAGGTCTTATTCTAGTACTTTTGGTTCAAGTATGTTACTGACTTTTTCAACTTGACACTCTTAAACACCTAATGGGAGTTCAAAAAGACATTAATTAACTCATTGCTCAATGGAGCTGCTTAAATGAAGCCATTGCTTCATGTTACACCAAAGTCTTTTTGTGAAATTGTTTCTATTATTATGTAAAATGTTTATTTTATTACATAAAATGCTTTTCTTAACAAGTGGCAAGTCATCTTGGGACGTCTCTGATATTCCCACCAAAGTTTATATCTAAGTCCAGTCAGTGTTAATAAAATGCTAAGACTAGCTGTCACAAAAACTTGAAACTCCAACCCCTATGTCAAAACACCTTAAGGCTTCCATACTCCATTGTAACGCCATCCAAGAATGAAATCCTCCAAATGGAACTGTAATTGTTTCTCAGTCCCAATGCAGAATAATTAAAAAACTCTGTACTTTTAAATTTAAATACAGGCACTATAATATTCCTACATCCTGTAGTCTCAGATTGGGGATAGTATTTACAGAACATTCAATTGAGAAGCATTTGAACAGTCACATCTTATAGCTGTATTGCTTTAAGTGTGTTTCTTAGTGGGCTCCTTCAGTTTTCTAAATTCAGGGATGGTATATGGAGGTTTTCTTACTCTGTATTATACATAGTTCACCCTGTGTTCCACACTGCTATGACATGCCCACAGATCAGATATTCTGGTGAAGTTCTGAATTTGCTGTGTCCTACCTATCTCCGACTTTTTTGTAACCTCAAAGTAGTACCTGTCAAAGCCAGGATGGATGTGGCAGGCAGGAATTGAATAAAAGTAGCAAATGGCAAGAATAAATTAGGATGGTTGTGGGCCTAGAGGTTATCAGTCATATTCTAGTACTAAGTTATGCACACGGAGTCAGAATATTGTAATATAGTTACTATAAAGTATTATACACATGTAATTTTATGTAATATCATGAAGACATCAAGTTATGATTTAAGTATTTTAGCACTTTTACATTTTAGGCAAGACTTTCTCCAGTGACCTGCAATCCTCAAAATTAGTAAGTGAGACCAGTATTTAGACAGATGTCATAGAGGAGAGATTTATATATCAGCTCTAGCCAAAGTGAATATTTATTCAGAAGCATGTGGTGATTCTTAAACTCTTATCTTGAACAAAGAAAGGACAATGTTCACAAGCAGAAATCATGAAATGCAATGGAATATATTATTACTATTGTCCTCAGCATCTGCTGAATGAGGAAAATATCCATTCATTTTACCAAAAAAAGCAGCAAATCAAAGACAACAGGATATTTATAGATGTTTGAATTGTCATATCATAGTTATACTAGTAGTGGACTGCTTTGAAATCACTGATTGTTCCTAAGAGAAGACACTTACACTGAATTTAAGTTATCATTACTGTGTGATTTCCAATTTAGAAGGAAAACAAAAGTACCCTGGTGTAATGGAAATAATCTGAGGGGCTCAGACAAGATTTCAGCTGCATACACATGAAGATAAAGATTGGTAATTTATCCATGTGAGTAAACCGCAGGCTTTTTATGGAAATATCCGATCAAGGCTTCTGAACTCTGGTAGAATATTTTTGTGCCATAAAAGGTATGGCCTGCAATTAAGCACTGGATTTCTTTTTGATATTCAGAAAATTTCAGTTTGGGAACTCAGGTAAGAATTATATTAGATTCAGGCAGAGGAAGATGCCAGTCTCTGATGAAGAAGGAAAGAGAAGTTACTCTAGGCCTACTGGGACCTGAAAAGTTCAAAACCCCAGAGGAAGCTGGCACCATGAGAAGTTCTTTCTTGGACTTGGAGGAAAGTCTGCATATGAAGGAAAAGGATGAAAAAGAGAAAAGTTTCTTCTTGTCTCTACACCTTTTCTCCCATCACTGATAATTACTCCCAGCTGGGAAGACACATGAGTGGTCCTACAAAGTGATTGTCACTTCCCTTCATTACACCAAATATCTTTGGCTAACATGAGAGCATATATTTATATCTACATAACCTCTATGTATCCTCTCAAGAAATTATAGTTCAGAAGGAAGGATATTAAACAGAAAAGTGTGGAAATTTATAGAGAAAATTAATGGGGGAAGGTGTATGGGTTTTGTGTGGCGGGGTTTTGGTAGCAGGGGAGGGGCTACAGGGGTGGCTACTCTGAGAAGGTGCTAGAACATTCCCCGGCTCCAAGTCAGACCTGCCTCTGGCCAAGGATGAGCCCATCAGTGACGGTGGTAGTGCCTCTGGGATAACAGATTTAAGAAGGGGAACCTGCAGCGGAAAGTGGGATGTAAGAGAAAACCCCTCTGCAGACACCAAGGTCAGTGAGGAAGGAGGGGAGGAGGTGCGCCGGAGGAGGGTATGCCCCTGCAGCCCGTGGTGAGGCGGCAGGCTGTGCCCCCCTAGCCCATGGAGGTGAGCAGGGGAGCAGATGCCCACCTGCAGCCCATGGAGGACCCCACACTGGAGCAGGGGAAGAGCGAGGTGTCCTCCTCCTGAGGAGGAAGGAGCAGCAGAGACGATGTGTGATGAACTGACCCCAACCCCCATTCCCCGTCCCCCTGTGCTGGTGGCAGGGAGGAGGTAGAGAAAACCGGGAGTGGAGTTGTGCCAGGAAGTGGGGAGGGGTGGGGGGAAGGTGTTCTAAGATTTGGTTTTATTTCTCATTATCCTACTCTGATTTGATTGGTAATAAATTAAATTATTTTTTCCCAAGTTGAGACTGTTTTGCCTGTGACCATAAGCGGTGAGTGATCCCTCCCTGTTCTTGTCTCAATCCATGACCTTTTTGTTATATTTTCTCCTCCCCATCCCACTGAGGGGGAGCAATGAGCGAGCAGCCTCATGGTGCTTTGCTGCTGGCTGGGCTTAAACCACAACAGAAGCTAAAGACGTTGAAGAAGTAGCTTTCTTTTATGAAATCACAGTCAAAGTTTAAAATATATATTAGGAACACAGGAAACCACAGCAATAGCAGGAAAGCAAAGAAATTATTCAAGAGGAAGAAACAAACATGTATCTTAAGAGGAAATGACAAAACTATTAGTAGGGAGACAGAGAAGACGTAAGTATTCAACAAATATGAGTGTTTGTTTGCAAAGAAACAAGTATAATGTAGCAGAATGAGGTATTTTCTGGCTCATTAGTTGCAAAGGAATACTTTAAAGATGTCTGCACTTCCAAGGATGTCTCTGGACTGACAGTACTAATATTTATTAAATATAGGAGTCCTTGGAAGATCCCAAATATCTGAGATTGTTGATACTGTGTGAATGTAAAAATAGTGTATCAGCAGGTACAGAAGAATAATGGAAGAGAAGAGGCAGGATTCAGTTGCTAAAGTATTTGAAGCTAAGGACATAATTAATGGTAGTCAACATTGGTTTTTTACATAAAAGGTCTCATGAAAGTAAACTCATTTGTGTCATAACATTATAACTGTGTTTGAAAACTGTAAATATAGATCTTTAGACTGATTATGTGGATAAGTGAATAACTAAAGAACTCTGCAGCAGTATAGTGTCAATAACATGGATTTAAACTAGATGACTAACAGGTCTGAAAAAAACAATTGTCAGTGTGAAATAGTTCTTTGGAAGTGGTGTACTACTATATTAGTGTTAATGGTACAGGGAAGAGTGGGATGAGAAATAATGGTAAGAGCAGGTCACTCTAGCTTGGCTGGTAAACTGGGCACATTGTTATTATTATATTGAACCTGACAAATGTAGAAATTTGGTTTTGAAATTAAATCTTGGAGGACCAAAAGGTGAGGTGAGTCTTGGGAAGTGATGATCTTGGAGTAGAATATGATTTCCCAGTTCCCAAGAGCAGTGCCATGGTAAAGAACTCTGATATCGTTCCAAGATGTATAAGCAGATAACTAACAGATAGCTTGCATGAACTGAGGAAGCTAAGACTCGATGCTTCTAGACAGCTTGAAAAACTGGCAAGGGCTTAGGCAGAGCCATAGAATTGAATTGAGAACTGGAAAACTCCCCACCATTTAGTCTTAAAGAGCTTTCACTTATTGACTTACCAAAGAAAAGATAGAGGATGCACTTAACTGCAGTGGATAATGCTCTTCCAAGGGAGAAAATACAACGTTCAGCAAGGAGATGCGTAATGAGAACCAGGGGCTGGTAATTGGTGCCAGGCAGAGGCTAAAAAGAATTAAAGCACAGAGAAAGTGATTAATCATGGGAAGAAACTGCCAAGCAGATTCCCTATCTGTAGGTGTCATTAAATTAAGACTGAGTGTACATTTTTTAGAAGATAGGTTTTAGACAGAAGTTACATTTTATCCAAATGCAAATTATTACAGTCAATGTAAGAATACTGTATATCCGATGGACTTTGATATGCTGCAGTTGACTAGATGATCTTATTTTTCCTTTTAGCTTTAAATTCTTTAGCTGGATTTGAAAAAGGAGTGTACAGAATAAAGGCTGGTCCAGGGCTAGACATTTGGTCTTTAAGCACTATAGTGACTATGTGAGCTACCTAAAGAAGATAGTTTGAATATAGCCAGTAAGTCTCTCTCTGAGACAGTCTCTAGAGTTCTTACTAGCATTTTAGCTCTGTGGTTATAGTTTATGCATTCTTCACTCAAGTAAAATCTTGGTTTCTGAATGTAATATTTTTGAAAACAAATGATTTCTGGAACTTTAAATCTTTTGAGGTTCACTCAGAAGCTGTAAATATTAACTTGGGCTGATTTCAAACTGAAACTAATTTTTTATCCTTGAGATGAAATTTCTATTTCTCATTATTAAACCCATGAAGCACTTACTCTTTACAGAACGTACTTTAATCTGTGTAGTCTGGCTCTGAAAAACAAACAAACAAACAAAAATCTTTCAAGACCTTGTAAATCTTTGTACAGAAGTTATGTTTTCCAGGCTAACTGGGCTTATAGGAGTACAGGAAGAAAAGTGTAGCATATGTTGAAGAAGATGCTTTCCTCAAAGATTCTTCAGACTTCAATAGCCTTCAGACATGATTTAATAGAATACATAAAAAAGATGAAATATTCAAGCATAGAGACCAGTTGGATTTATTTTAAGTGAACTAGAAAGCTAAATCTAAAAAGTTTTTCTGGACTTCCATACCTTGAAGGGTGCCTTCAGGTGGCCACTGGTGAAATGATAAAGCAGTTATTGCCCTCAGATATACCCTCTGGGTTTTTTTGCCAGAGGCTACTGTGCCCATAGAAGAGGTAACAATGGCAAACAGACACAGCTTCCCAAGCCAATCCAAGTTATAGGTGTGCATATTAGCTTTAACTGCCATTAACAAAGGTGGTAACCTCTACTAAAAGAGCAGGGAAGAGCAGGGCTCTTAAATCTTCTGGACACGGATTGTACAGCTATCTGGAGGCATTCCAAGAGTCAATATGAGTTTATTCATTTATCAGTCATGTCACTTAGAATAGTTTAGGGGATTGGCAGTATATTCAACCATTTCTGCTTCATACAAAAGTGAATGTGGGTACAAATTTGGGTGCAAAAACTGTAATTATTGACAAAAAGATTTCTTCCTGGTTCAGCAAAGGTCAGAAAAGAAAAATAATAAGCCAGTTTTTTAATACCTTTCTAATTCACTGACTAAATAATTTTTGCAAAACTTCAAAAATTGGCTACTGGTTGTGCTAGCTGTTGGTCAGAGTGGGAACCATTTTAAGATTTCACTTATGGGTGTACACAAGTGTAGATATTGCCTAAAATAAATTGTGTTTTGAAGAAGTACACTTTCAGCCTAAAACATTACCTATCACTTTCTTATATCTCAGTAAAGATTTAGTAACAGAGATTTATCGAGCCATAATATTATTAATATGACATGACTTTACATGCCATTCTGCAAAGCACTTATTAGTGTGTTTGACATCTGAACAACATACTTTTGAACATTCATTTTCCTAGCGGCTTTGTAAAAATGACCTGTGCACTAGAAAGTACTCCTTCACTAATTATTCCTTGTCTATTTCTGGGCACCAATACTAGAATACTGGTTTGGGGTTTTTTTTTAAGAACTAACTTTTACTGAGGTATCAACAGTACTAATATAAATTACAATAACAGTATAATGATGCATTACCACAAATAGCTGAAAACAAATGACAATTAGAAAATAATAAAATTCAGATATGCAAAGTGTTCATTTACTCTGTCATTTACAGTGAGTCTTCCCATGCAATGGTATAAATTAGTGAGGATCTATTGTACACATAAATAAAACCAGGAAAACATCTGTTTATTTCATTCCAGCTGCTAAGATGCTTCGGGGTTTTGCATTAGAAGAACCCATAGAAGGATCAAGGTAATGCCCTACTGTATATAGAATGTACACAAAAATACATTTTCTCCTTGCCTTGCCTCACCTTTCTTATATTTTTTATCTTATTTCACAAAGGAAGAAAAGTCAGATAAGCATGTGATAAGCAGTGTGAAATGATGCACAGGAAACCATATCCACAATGGTGTTAACTAGAGTGGTCACAGTAACCCATCAAACTGTCAGGAAGATCCTTTCTTTCTGCAAAAGTCTCTTACAGCTGAGCCCGCTGCAGCTCTTTGCCTGTGGAGAGCCTTGGACAGCTGTAGTGTTATAACACAAAGTGCCACAACTGTAAAAAAATAGTGGTTGATATTGTTAATGACATTGGATTTATTTATTTTGTCACATTGTTATCTAGCTCTACTGTTTGAAAATGGAACAATGACACTTTCACTTTCTGTCAGTCCTCAGATGGTGAAGCTGAGACGATTTGTATGGAGATGGTTTTGGTCATAAATGGAGGGAAATCTGGCTTCATTCTCTTCCTTTTGCAACCTTTCCCTTTGTTTCTTACAAATCTACTTACCTTTCTCCATCCTTGCCATGATCTCATTTGAATCTTTTACAATATTAGAAGGATACTGAACACCCTTACTGATAACTACTGCTGTGGTGGGACTTTTAGCTTGCCTGATTTTGACTCTTCTCACGTGCCTAATGCCCGAGTGTCTCGACTGGATGGCAGTGGGGGCTTGGCAGTGCGTACAGGGAGTAGATAGAACTGTTAAGATCAGGTAGAAGTTCCCAGGCCTTGGCAGTCCTCTAGCTCATCAGAGAGACTTATCTCTTGGGGTAAAAGTATTCACAAGAGATTTTATGGCTATTCCTGCATTGTTTCTGGTACTGAGAATAGCCTGAACCTTCGAGTTCTCCTAAAGACCTGCTATCTGTAATCTTTATTGTCATTGCAGGGAATCAGATGCCTTCATACCCTGCCTTGCAGCAAGAGTTATCAGGTTCTAGGAAAGAAGACTGGGTTTTTGTGTTTGCTGACATTGGCTATGTAAAATTACCACATGGCAGGAGGGTTAGACAGAGGCATGACACGTGATTAGCACAGCCTTTCCTTGGCCAAGAACCAAGTGCAATGGAGACAGGATCTGAGTGTGATAAGCCATAGCAAACAGGACCACATAACAGCTGGCACAATGAGCCTGGGTGCAGGCCATGGATCAACAACTAAGAGCAAATGATACCTGGAATTGCTGGAAAGGTATACTGTGATATTGTCAAACAAACCCATGGGTGGCCTGTGGTGACATCTGGCTATAAAACTTACTTTTAATAGTGATTGGAAGGAATGTCATTATGCAGATGTCCAACATCACGTAGAAGCAGGGAGCCCAAAGTGAAACCATGACACCTTGGAGCAGAGCTGCCTCCCAAGAACCCAACACCCAGGGCAAGTGTTGTTTTCCTCTGGGCTCAAATGGGTAATTTATCTATGCAGCACGTAAGCAGGCCATGAATTTATGATAAAAACCAAGCTCTTTCTGTTCAAGGAGTACTAGCTACAAGTGCCTAAGAGCTGATTCTGAGGACAAACAGTGCAGATAAGATGCAGATTTAGTCCTGAGTTAACCCTTCAAGCTGGTCTTGCACACCAGAACAACCACAAACAATTAGGGCCACTGCTCTATTTCTCTTTTACATCTGGGATAGATATTGCAAATAAATATTGGGCATTCTGCAGTTCAGTGGTGAGCTACTGAATGGGCTGGCCATGTAATTGCAGTGATGTTCCCAGGCTGCTAACTTTGGGAATGGGCAAGCAGGTACGGCAGCTGTCTGGAAAAGGACCTCATTTCAGTTCTTGCACCAGGCCCCCAGCACTAGTGTGCTACTCTCTGTTGCTGCTTTTAATAAATCTGAGAGATTTTATTTTTAATAAAGGCAAATATTTCTTGCCATAATGTAATTACTTTTCTAAAAATAAGGTTAGCAAAACCAAGGGAAAATAAGATTAGTTTCTTAGCCAAGAAGGTCTGAAGCTCTCCATTTCTATGTCTAGCTAAGATTGTGTGATAGCAGGAGTTGGGAAGGAATTTTAAATTATGTTAATAAATATGCTTTGAATATACATCAAGCTTTTGGTACAGCTTTCTAAAGATAAATGAAGCCAATGCATATCTTCCCATTGACTTTTCTTGGTTTTCGATCACACTGTAAAGACTTGTCACTCCATTTTCAATTAAACAGTCTGAACTCTGACTCAGCATTAGAAGGGAAAGATGGGTAGAAAAACTGCTGAAAAAAATGATCATTTTAAATCATGCAGTCAGATACTGCAAAAAAAAATCCATTAAATTTTAAACTGAAAATCTAGCTATATACCCTTGGTTGGTCTGAGATATCTACCAACATAAACTGTACTGGGGAAAAATTTAGATTCACTGTCACTTATTTGGAGGTTACATTTGGATTGCTTGGGGATCCTCAGAGAACTAAGCAACACAGGAAAAATAAAATTAGAAAATCAGAGTGTTCTGAAGACTCCCATATTCAGGGTTCTAAAATGCATGGACCACATTATAGTACACAAAAGCAAACACTTGCATTCAGCTTCTTACGTAAGAAGCAAAGAGTGACTGAAATAGTGCAGAAGAAAGCATTTTTTCTCTTTTGATTTTATACTAACAAAGATCAAAATGAATTTGAGAAAAATCTCAGTATCACTTCTATTGTTTTAAACAAAATTAATTAAGATTTGGATGGCTTTGTCATATTACTCAGCTATTTGACAGGTTTTTTCCAGTATGTAATACTTTTACAAGGGATTTTCAAAGTAGGCTGCAATGTGGGATAACTGACGAGAGCGCATGAGCACCTTTTAAAGTTTTAGAAGGTATATCTGAAAAAAATAATCCTACCACTTATCCAGAGGATCTCCTATATATACTTTTACTATTGTGTTGCAATTACTATTTTAATTGCCTGACTTGCCCCAGACATTCATACAAAAAATGGACATTACCCTTAAATTACTTCTGAAACACTATGTCATAACCTGAAACATTGTCATAAAGTTAATTAATCTGTAACTAGTAGGGACCTTCTAAAATGCCAACAAAGGCTTTCAGGCATCCTCTTTTCCTCTTTCAGCAGCTGGAGAAAAAACTTGTTAGAGGTGAAGAAATTTGCATTTTTCAAGACACAGAACAAAAGTTTTGCAGCCAGGGATCACCCAAGAAGGTTATTCTGCAAAAGGCCCTCTGTCTCACTGAGGTGTCCTTGAATGGGAGAGGAGAACTCCACTGGAGACTCATTCACCTCTTCTCGAAATTGCAGGAGAAAACTGGCACAAAAAGACAGGGAAAGTAAGAATCTCTCAAATACAGAGATGTCCCTTTTCTTCTCTGAAGAAGGTCCTTACCTCAGTCCCAAGTTTATTAACTGGTTTCCAAACAACTTCTTAGCACTTGAAGAAACATTTACCCTGTCTCCTCATTTTCTGAATTTGTAAAATTTTTTGGTTGTGGTAGGTATAACAAGTTATAAACAGTTGTACCACTTACAATAATTGTCAATTAATAAATAGAAGAAATACTTTTTTCATATGCTTATGAATGTAAAAATCAGGTTTTCCATAAATACCCATGCATTTAACAATATATTTACTGAAGTGTTTAAAAAATTGAAATCTGTTCTTCACAATAATGAATCATAAAGGCAATCATAGAGGTTTCATGCATTTATATCCCTACTACAAGAGGAACAAGGCTGGGAAATTGTTTTCCTAATACTGCACTTTTTTCTTACCAGAAATTTACCTTCAGCTTTGATCTACGTGTGTGTTTGTACATCTGTCTATATGCCAGCTGTGCACCAGGAACAGACTACACAGTTCTGTTCTATACCCAGCAATTACTTATGTGGAATATTCAGAGATCACTGTTCACATTTTAAGTGACAATTTTAGTCCCATTTTATCAGGCATGATGGGCGGCTCTTCATAGTTCACCCAATTTTTGGAACACTCTTTTGGCGTACCAGTATGCCATTACATTGCCATTTTGCACTGCAGTCACATGAATTCCAAGCTTCATCATCGTGTCCTGCAAGACATAAGTAATGCGACTTTCTAAATAATTTTCACATTATCTACGAGGCAAGGGAATATGATATTCTCTCAGCAATGAGATCTCTTTAGGGGGGTAGCCTTGGGAGACAATGTGGCAGTAGTTGCCTTGAAAGCTTCCCAGAGGACTCTGATGCTAACTGCTTCATTATTCTGGCCTAATTTATGAAAATGCTTTGACAGAAAATCAGATTTTAAATGATAAAGTTGCTAATGCACATAAGAGTCAAATTCCCCCTGTGGCTGAGCTTGGTGGCAGTGGATGGCTGGAAGAGGGTCTTTGGCTGCTGCTGTAAGTACCTTCAAACTCCTCCTTGTGACACAGTGAAGGAGGGTATAGGTATTCTGACCCCAAGAGAGGCACTGAAGCAGTGCACGTACATTTGATGCCAATACAGGTGTACTAGCAGCCCAAGCCCTGAAGGCAACATACCCATGTTTGTAGGTCCTGTGTTTCAGTTAGAAAGCTCTATCTCTGAGCAGAATTTACCAGCTTTCTTATGGCATTATGAGAACCTGCCTTATTTGTTTCCAGCTTCAAAGATGATTTTCTTCACTTTGTGCTGTGGACATAACTTGAAGTGTGGAAGTAACAATGAAGGGTAGCGTACAGCTTCCCCACAGCTTCCCTACCTTTCCTTCCTTTCTTTAACTAGAGCTTTTGACCAAGTCTAAAATGCAAAAGCATTTAAAAGGACATGTAAATTTATGTCAGTGCATAAATATTAAATGCAATAATAAATGTTCTACTGGTATTATCTATTTATACTTAAAAGTTGCCATATGCAGGGCAATAAATACTTTGACATTGTATATGTGTAAAAATAACCTAGCATGCCTTTTTCACCCTAACTCATTTTGTGTAAAACACCATTAGGAACAATCATAATGGTAGTTGTATATATCCTGAGGGACTGACGAGCACTAGCAGATGCTCACTTTTTGCTTACTGACTGATGGAAGTTGAAATTAGAGGAATTTTGCCATCCATCATGCAGGTGCTGAGAGACTAAGGTGATAAGTTCAAAGAGCTGATGGTTAATAATTAAATATAATAAGCATCTGCTATTGTTATTACCCAGGGGCTGAAATGTGCTGTTTAGACACAGTAGCATTATGGACAGCGTAACTCTGCATCACCTCTGGAAGGATCAGGCAAGAATTGCCACTGACCTGTACAAAATCAGAGCTTTCCCAAGGACTCCTCTGCAATAATTTGTAAACACTTCAGCCCAAATTCCAATCTCCTCACTCATTCTGACCAGTACCAATATAATGTCACTGTAATTACTGTTGGAGTAAAGGGCTAATGGGACAGGATGTACAATGATGACCCTCAGCCCTTGCCTGTACCTGGAGTAGGTCTCATCTCCCCTAACTTTAAAATTTGCCAAGCTGGGCTTTTAGTTTAAGCCAGCTGTTCAGGCTTCCTCTATAGTCAATGGAAAGAGACAGGCATCTTCACAGGGAGCTGAATCTGTCCTAAGATAATTTGGCTGAACTGTGCTTTGAAGATCCCCTCTTTCTCCACCGCCTGGGAAGGGAGTATAGCTAATATTTAGACTTTTAGATTAAATGAATTCTAATCTGATACCTAAGACAAATTAAGCTGATAGTTAAGGCAAGTCTGTACCTATTGACAATGCTATATGCTTCTGAGTATAGGCCTTGAGGGTCTTTTTTTATCTTTCTTTGAAATACAACGAACAACTGAAAGATGTCAAATAACACATTTCAGTATTATTGCACAAGCAAAATAGATTTCTTGGTGACCCCTAATAATGCGAATCTAGACATCCCTAGTAGGACCGTACTTCTATTTTCATTACCTCTGAGGTAGATGCTTTTTTTTTTTTAATCACAGATATCTTATTGATTGAGAAACCTAAGTAGAAATACATGCTAAATTGAGCAATTATTCCACTTACACTATTGACTCTGCCATTATTCAGGTCATTTCAGTTAGCCAGTGTTTTTAGAATTATTTGTGCTTAAAAATGTGTAGCTACAATACACAGAAGCAGCAGAGGCAATGCAAAGTGCTAATGACTTTTATCAACTCTTGCAAACTGGCTTCATGTAACTTACCTACGTGAGTTGTGAAAAAAACAATAGCTATATTTCTACCACCAACAAAGTTAGCATTAATTCTAGAAGAGTTTATCCGTGTGGGTAGAATTACTTAGGCAAATATGTCTAAATCTGTATTTTTTTAATAAAGTAGGCATATGCAGAGTTTGATAGCTTTTCACAAGTATAGTTGATTTTTTTGATGAATTAATTTTCTGGTTTTCCTGTTTTATGGGAGGGGAGAACAAACCCAGTTATACTCAGGAAAAATACTTCCCCAAAATACTTTGAAACATGTTCATTACTTTGCTAGGCTCTGACATATAGTTTTATATAAAAGATAGCCTTTCCTAGTGCAACAGAGACGGCTATCTGGCTTTTTATGACTCTTCCTTCTCTGACTGCTTAACGGGCAACTTCAACAGTGGGAGAAAATATTGTGACTTCTCCTCCTCCAGCTGCCACCCTCTGATCTTCTGCCTCCTCAAGACTTTGACATCCCTCTGAGAAGGGCCTGTCCCTAAGACCAGAATCATGGCAGCAGATACAAACCCTGGGCTGTTAGGCAAAAAGTAGTTACTGCCTTCTCTACTGTCTAAACTCTGGATGGCAATGGAGTAAGTTAGGAGATACGTACCCAATTCTCCAGCAGGGTGTTAATGAGCATGTAGCATGCCTAAGTTTGGGCATGTGGAGAGCTTTATGGTTAACTAAGGAATTTTGATACTAAGGGATTTAGGTTAACTAAGCTTTAGGTATGTTCAGTTAAGTGCGCTGAATCAGCTTTCTAGGCTACTGACTTAAATGTTTGCACCTAAAAGTCACCAAGGTCCCAGGCTAGGGAAAATCAGTCATTGCCACATTCTCCAACACTTACACTTATTTTGCTATTGAAAATAGTTTTCTATTTCTGGCTTCTGCCAATGTGAAGGACTGATATCTGGAATTGAAAAAATTTGAAAAAATCAGATATCTAAGACATAACTGGTTCCTGGTAAATATTGCCCAGTTCTGATATATTATTTAAGTTAGTAAAGGGAATGAGAATACAAGATTTCATATACTGGTTTCTGAAGAAGTTGTACCATGACCGTGTTAACTCTAACTTTGCAAAGCTTAAAATACGTGAAAGAAGTGAACTGACATAGAGCTGCTGAGATAGTGACTATAATGGCAGAAACTCCACTGCCAGTTTATGTAAAGGCCTGCATGCCTTGCTAATAGATAAAGACTTGAGCTTTGGCTAAACTGATAAGGATTTTCCAATTTAGTGAACCGTGCTTGTTTGCTTCATGGGAGCCCTTCTATATGGATAACAAAAAAGAAATTAAAAAAGAAAACTTTGCCTCAATTATATCTGGATGTAATTTAGTGCCATAAAAACTGAAGACGAACCATAGTGCTGATGCCTTTGTATCTGAAATAAATTAGCACAATATAAGACAGTGAATGGCAGTGAGTTACAGTGGACAACTACTAATTTTAGTGTTAAACATCTTAAAAGTACATGAACGATTGCAACGCCTGAAATTTTTATCACACAGAGGGACTGTTCTTTAGGATTTGTTTCTCTTTTGTTGTGTTTGAAGATAATAATGATAATGCTTTTACTGACCAAGGACCAAAAGTTCTCCCAAGCGTCCAGCCTGGGAAGTGATTAAGAAGTCTTCCTCCAACCTTAGGAACTGCTCATTGCTTACTGATGTAGTGTTATCACTGTAGTGAAGTTTTAGCTATTTCACATACCCTGGGAAACTGGCAAAATGTATGGAGATCATAGGCAGGACTATACACTTTAAAATCCCCTGCTGAGCTATGTGGAAGGAACAGTGAGCATCAACTATCTATGAAGTTTGGTGCTGTGGTGCATGTGGGGTAAATACATCTTTGTTCTGCAGAAGAACATGCATTTGGTGCATGCTACCACAGCTAATAGTGGAGCATTGGCAGAGTGGAGAGCACATCACCTATTCCAAAATCAATTCTTTTCTTGTCAAGGCATAATGGCTGCAAACTGACAGCCAGCAACATGCATAAAGTAATGTCCTCGGGACTAACAATCAAAAAACAAGGACCCTTTAAAAAACTTTTCAGGTTGCTTGGCAAATCACTTGGATCAGAATTTCAGATTCAAAGCGAACTTGGATATTGTGGCAGGAGTAGGGGCAAGTTAAGTAATGTATATTTAAGACAGGGAATTCTTTATCACAGTATGTCGTAAATACTTGAAGTTTATATTGCTTCAAGGGAAAGTGTACAAGTGCATGGAACAGGTATACACAGAGGATTAATAAAAGCCTATCGGCTACCCCTAGCTTAGGAAGTAACTGTATTGCAAGTGATTGGTGATGGAGAAAGTACTTAAGAGGAAATGCCATATATTGTTAACCAATTCTTATACTCTTTCTTGAGCAGCCATGTTTGTCCACTGTCAGACAGTGACTGCTGGGCTAGTGGGACATTTGGTTTAACTGGTGCAATCACTATTCAGCAAGATACATAAATTAAAACCTTATTTTTAAGGTAGGCAGTTTCATCAAAATTTTCTGAACTTGTTGTTGGCTGTCCTGTATAATGTTAGGTATTCCCTGTCCCAAGCTGAGCCTCTGTTTCTCTATTTTTGGCTTCACAGGCCACTTTTAAAAGAAGTATAAATGTGTTAAGTGCAAAAACTTCTGTTACTCACCAAGATGTCACCTGCTTGCAGGATAGGATAGAAATCTTCATAATATGATTGCATTACTGCTTCTTCATGGAATTTAGAAGCACCTTATCATGTATTTTGTAAGACATTTTGATGTCCCATAACAGTTTTTTTCCTGCCTGATAGAGATTTGTAGCAAGCAAATGCTTAACTCACAGTGAGAAGAGAGCTTGTGAGAAGTCAAAAAAAAAGTTGATCAACATAGAAAGCTACAGTTAAAAGGTAGAGGGATAATATAAAACTAACCAAAAGTAAAAGTTTAATATGCCTATGGCAAATAAAACAGAGACCAAAAGCTTTTTCAGTGTAAATGAATAGAAATATAAGAAATATATTAAAAGAAATTTAAGAACTGAAGGCATTGCACAAATGATGAGATCAAGACTGAAGACAGCTTAGGTATAGCAATACATGAAGAAATGCTTTTCTTTCACATAGGATGATGATGTTGAAGAGAGAAGAAAAAGGTTGAACGGCTTAGAGGAAGGAAATTATAGAAATGATAAAGCATATGCTGAGGGGAAGATTTAATTTTTTTTCATTAGAAGGAAGAAAGCTTGTAGTATAAAAGCATAGTGTTGACACAAGAATAAGTGGGAAAACTATCCATGAAAGTATTTAAATTGGCATTTATGTTTATAAATATCAGTGTGAGGCTCTGTGACATATTTCTTACAGGTGAGGAAATGAAACAAAGACTAATGGTATTAGAGTGGTCTTGACCGTATTCTGAAAAACATTAGCATGGGATTGGTTTTGATGTACCAGTCCTGTGCTGTGTATTTTCCCCAAATGAGGTTTTCCTTACAAAAGTTATATTATGAACTTAAGATCTAAGGCTGAAATTACTACACCAATTAAGGTAAATTCCTGTATGCGAGACTCTATCTCAGCAACATTTATGACTGGAGATTTCCCTCCCTTTAAGAAAATGGAACTTTGTGTTCTGTGGGATAAGAAAGAAACTTCAGAATGAAGTGTCACCTTGCAAAGCCACTTTGAATTAGTTCAATTCAGGCTTTAATCAAAAAGGGGAAAGATATTTGTATGGCATAGCTACTGGCATACAACTTAGCTGACTCTCTTAGGAAACCTCTCTTATAGTCAGTTGTCTAGGGGATACTCTAGACAACAATTCGGCACATCAAAGTTGAACTCCTGAGTTAGCCCCTTGAGGACCCTTTCTTTTGCAGTCGCTATGGATGGAGTTGAGCTTACTACTTTGGGGCCTATATCAGGTCTGTAAAAATCTGAAGTCTGAATTGCTCTGCCAGGCTATAGTTTAAAAATGACACAACAATAAGTGAGGACTAGACCACAAAGCCTCTAAACTGTATGAATGATGATACATTTCATTTCTTTATGTTTTGTCACATCAGAGCTGATCTATGCAATTCTCTGTGGTCTGATAACATTGAAAATTCAACTAGGTGCTATTTATACTTGAAACTGTTAGTTCTGCAGTGACATTATGGAAAAGACAAAGGCTTTTAACTTCTTTAGCTATTCTGTGAGTAATAGAGTTTGCATTTCTTCTATATCAAAAGGTATAGCTGGAATACTTTAATGAATTCTTAGCAATTCTCCCATTACTGTGGTCAGCTTCTGCATTGCTTTTGAATCTTTAACTCTTCTTTTTCTCAAATCTCTGGTGGATTGTTAACCCAGTTATTATTAACAAACTTTTTGTATTATGATATATTTTGTTCCTTTTATATTTCTTTCAATTATTCATATGCATCAAGTACTTGCTTATATTTCTTTTTTTTTTTTTTGCTACCCATTATATTTTGCTGGGTAGCCAATTTTTTAATAGTGCATTGCTCAGGGTTAATTAGATATTGATCTCTATTGTCATCAGGTGCTTTAAGACATTTTTCATGATCTGAACTTATTTTTGGGCCATTCATTTGTCTAGGTAGGTATTCTAAAGGACTGGTGATTGTTTTGATTGATGTGTATTGAAGAATTTCTAATTTCTACCTTTCTGTTGTAAACTACAGTATTACTAATCAGTAACAGTTACTAATCAGTAATCTCTGCAATTCAAGTTATAAACTCTGTTATAAATTCGTTTGAACAAACACCAACACTGTCTTTGAAACAGTGATAAAAATATCAGAAAGCTTGAAAATCCAGAGATGTGACTTGCAAAATTATAAATGAAACAAGTTAATGTTCTCAAAATGTTAGCAAAAAAAGCAGCAGATAAGCACCTTCAATCTCGTTTTCTATCCCCAGCTTCTGTTAAAAAACTTGGTATGGTCAACAGTCAGTTATGCTGAAACAAGCCAATGCCATATATATTTTGAGATGCTCAAAGAGAACAGTGAGGGACTTTTAATGATATAACCACAGAGGGTTAAATAATTCTTTTCAGAGGAAAGCAGAGCTAAAATATTCCTAAAGGTCACATGCCATCTCTTCAGACCATTTAAGGCTTCTGAAATGCCACTCTGAAGTAAAATAACCTCTCCAGTAGAGTCATTCTGTTAGAAAGCCAGCTAACATCAGTACTGAGATAAATGGGAGTGCAGAAAATTGATATTACAGTTGTACTGTAAGTGTGGTCAAATGTTGGAGGCCAGTACCTCAAGCATGATTCTATAGTACTGCTGTGCCTTAAAAATAATAGCACAGAAAATATGTTAAATATCTTAATATTTCCTTTTTTGCTAGCTTTATATTAAAATGTTCACTTACAAGTTTAATTTGCAATGTGGCACAAGCTTCATTTTCTTTGTACTTCCTTGTCTCTGTTGATAATACTTATAAAGAAACTGACCTCCTTTTTCCTTCATCAATCACTTCCTCTCATTCAGCAGTTTTCTTATTGCAAACCAGCTCTTGCAGTTTGACAGGTAAATAAATGCATACTTTCCTTCAAGCAAGACTGACAAAACCTTAATAGAGTAGGAAGTGAAGCTTTATGATATTTCATCTTAATTATTTTTCAGCAGGATTGTTTTAGCATGGAGAGATTGTTGAGATTAAATAAAAGTAGCATTTGCACAGATCTGATTTGATTGTACCAGATCTGTTAGCAGTTCTGCGTAAGCTTCTGGCTGCCAGCCTGCTTTTTTTCTCCTCTTTTATTTCTATTTTAGATGTTTCTGGTTTGAGAAAGCTCGTGTCTTTTTTGGCTCCTTGCCTTAGCTCTTACTGGTTAAGCTACAGTACTATCCAACTGGGACCAGCGATCTCTTTTTAGGTGTTTCAGACCTCATCATGGTTGAGTAACAGCAAGAACAATTAATGCAATATTCTATTACTTTCTCCTCCCTACAGTGTTAAATAGTCTCCAGGGTATGTAGGCAGCAGGACGATGACATTTTGAGAAGCCCCAGTGCATTCTTGGCAGCTTAAAAAGAAATCAGTTGGCCTTATTTTTTTCCTACTTAGAAATTAAGACGATTTGTAGCAACCCAGCATAGTTCAACATACATCTTAGTATGTAACGTTAGTAACAGTAGTCAAAGAAATCCTTCTGATAAACCAAAACTGTAAGTTAAGGTAAGCAGGCTAAACTGAGTACATAGTCAGGAATGTCTATGTGAGGTGTCTTGCTCAACTTGATTCTTGGTGAATGTTTTCTTCCAAAGATGAGCAGGAGGTGGAAAGGTGTCGTGGTTTAACCCCAGCCAGCAACTAAACACCACGCAGCCGCTCACTCACTCCCCCCCACCCAGTGGGATGGGGGAGAAAATCGGGAAAAGAAGCAAAACCCGTGGGTTGAGATAAGAACGGTTTAATAGAACAGAAAAGAAGAAACTAATAATGATAATGATAACACTAATAAAATGACAACAGCAATAATGAAAGGGTTGGAATGTACAAATGATGCGCAGTGCAATTGCTCACCACCCGCCGACCGACACCCAGCCAGTCCCCGAGCGGCGAATCCCTGCCCCCCCCACTTCCCCGTTCCTAAACTGGATGGGACGTCACATGGTATGGAATACACCGTTGGCCAGTTTGGGTCAGGTGCCCTGGCTGTATCCTGTGCCAACTTCTTGTGCCCCTCCAGCTTTCTCACTGGCTGGGCATGAGAAGCTGAAAAATCCTTGACATTAGTCTAAACACTACTGAGCAACAACTGAAAACATCAGTGTTATCAACATTCTTCGCATACTGAACTCAAAACATAGCACTGTACCAGCTACTAGGAAGACAGTTAACTCTATCCCAGCTGAAACCAGGACAAAAGGAAATGTGATATTTCTCATCTCCTGTTCTCTAGCAATGCTGGAAATCTTGTTTTGGCCTTTTCTTGATGAGTATAAACCAAAAATCCACTAAAGCAAAAACTCTAGAAAAACTAGGAAGTTAAAACTGAGTACACCATTCAGGCCAAAAGGTGCCAGTGGCTTTCCACTCCCCCCCGCCACCGCTGCCCTGTTTTCTTCAATAAGACTGCATGCAAGTAAATGCAAGAAGATGTTGCTCAACAGATCAAAGTCATTTTAAATATGTCTAAACACAGACTTAGTCTCACCTTTAGGTATATTAATTCTCATCCCAGTAGTGATCAAAATGATTCCTTTCAATTGTTCTTTTGGGATATTAATAAAATTGAAGAAGAAGATTATGTTAATTCTAGTTGGGCAATTCTTCAGACAATTTGTACTCTTCTGGAACAGAGCTGTCATTGCTGTAATATTGTTTGCAAAATGAAACTAACAGATGATCCGTAATTTAAAAAGACGGTGTGGCTGGTGAAAGTATCTACTACCTTGGAAATGAATTGATATAGGATATGGGGGATGTGCCTAAATAAAAATCTTAATAATGTCCAAAGTCTTTGGGTGTAATTTGATGGTGGAATTTGGCAAAAATGTGGTACACTTACTTACAATGCACCTTGCAATTAAACAAAGAAAAAGAAAATTATGGAATCTCTAGTTTACCATAATGAGCAAAATATACTTTCTCTTTTAGAAGTCTATTTGTTACTTTTGCTTCCTGAAGACATTATTCTTATCACTTTTGTACACATTACTTTTGTACTTGCCATTACTTTTTATACTTGTTAAAATTCATAGATCATTATTGTAAAAGCAACAAAAGATTTTACATAAAAAATGTATAAATTCTTTATTTCACATGAAAGAGCATCTGGGTACAGTTTCAAATGAATAAAAGCAATCACAATTTCAAAGAAAGATACTAGGTACCCAAAGAGAATTAATGAGAGTCAAGGTTCCTTTCCAAAAATGTCTCAGCAAGTGTCCTATAATTGTTCATCTTCAGTGAAGAATGATTTCATGCACTACTATGAACAGTTAACTCAATAGTTCACATCAGCCAAACCCAAACTATTACTAAGAAATGAGGATATTTATTTCTTTCTCTTTTCTCTGCCTTTCATAGTTTTAACAGGAGTGGACATTGTAATGCAAACTTTAAGATAAATCAAGCTCAGAGGTTTATATCCTCTCTTCATTGCATGTGGTAGGAAGGTTTCTTCATAAATACAAATAGACTGCAGAATACTGTTCCATGATCTTACATTGAGAAGGATGGTTATAAACAACAAAAACCCAAGGAAGCAAAAACCCCACCCTAATCTTTGAAAAGTAAACCAAAGCAGGGTAAAATAAAATGCAAAGTAAACTCTTGCTTGAGACACAGAAAAATAACTATTTTTCACATTAATTCTTAACTTCCACTGTGCTAACATGCAAGGTGAATGTAAGTGGGTGGGTTAATGCATAGCACTGTTTTTTGATGAAGTGTGCCACATAGAGTCAGAAACAACTCTCTAGTACTTGAAATTCAGAGTTATAAAGCGCACAGGAAAAGTAATGCAACCCTGTGATTAATTAAAACCTAACCCATGGTGTTTTGAGTGGAAGGACTCACCTTTAGGCTCAGCTAGCTGTAAATGAGTCCAAAAAATCCAAGAGTATCCATGGTCTTTCACCCAGTTTGTAATAGGGCTGTTTTAATCAACAATGGATAGAAGCCGTGTTGAAAAAACCCCAACAGAACTACAACCAACCCCCCCCGCCCCACCTCAGTTCAGCCAGGGATAGTATTAATAATTACTTGTAAGAAGTATTAAATCAATATAAATACCAAGATTTAACACTTCCTTCAGTGAATGTAGTGCTTTCAATGTGGAGCTGGTACACGTGTGAACCTGCATGAAGGGATTATTGGAAACCTTATGGATACTGAGTAAATTATTCTCATTTTAGCTAACTGACCTACTGTCATCTCCCCATCTCAATTTTCAGCTTTCCTCAACTTGTTGTCATTCCTAAAAAAGGCTTATAGCTTCCTCCTTTTACATCAAAAATACATAGTCCTTCCAGTTCTGCAGTAGAAATAGTAACAATAGTTGAGAAGTTATTGTCCTAAAGCTGCTCTTCATATCTGTCTCCCAGACAGTGTTGTCCCTGCTCCCGCAAAAAGAAAAAAAATGAAAAAAAAAAAAAAAAGGAAAAAAAGAGAAAAAAAAGAAAGAAAAAGGGCTGGCATGTTTCTAGCTTCTCCATAAACATCTTGCTGGTTTATTGACCAGAAGCTATAATGGAATAAAATCCTGCTGAATCCTGAGTCCTGCTGAAGCTTTCAGGGGTGTATCTGATATGAATGGTTCTGTTTTACTTAGCACTATTCGCACTTCCAGTTTGAGGTCAAAGATTACATTGATTCTGGTTTTATCCTGCACAATTTGTTCACTCTTAATTTTAAAGGAGATTTCCTGATTCAACATTTATAATCATGAAATGATTGTCTTTAGTGATAATTACTAATTTTGGTTTATTGATGAGCAGGACATCTTAACACAAATAATTAGATTTAGATACAGAATTAAAATTAATTAACATACATATTGCCCTTAGGGTTCAATATTCTCATGCTCTCTCAGTCTTGTTTATTTCGTTCTGATTTGTGTTTTGTACAAGAATTCCTGACAAATTGCTACTGTTTAGATGAAATTCATGTATCATTGATAAATGTGAGAGGTAAGTAGAAGTCTTATTGATTGGTGTCTACCGAAGCCTCAGTTGTTAAACTTAGATTAGAGTGTATTCTGATGGAACAATGAACAATGGTTACTTTTCAGTAAAGGAATCTTCCATTCTTTTTGAAGTTTGCATCACCCATACTGGTTCATTTGTCAGTAATGGCTCTGCACTTTTATTTATAGTAATATTACACTAATGATACATCGCAGTCAAGTCTGTTTCTCTCTGAAAACACCCAAAATAAAAGCCTCAAAGTGTGCATGTTGGCCTGTGCAATTGTTGTATTGTACCATCAGCCTGAAAAAAAAAAAAAGAAATAATGACCTGTTAATTCAGGTCTAGAGCACATAAAAAGGAAAAGCTCAGAGAAAAGAGATAATCTATTAACATCCAGCTGAGAAAAAGAATAGCTATAAAAGGTGGCACCAGCTCAGCTGTTTATTTATTCATAGATGCTAACCAAATAAGCTAGAACTGTCACAGCAGGGTTTTCTTACACATTTACCATATCCTTTTTAGTAAGTTTCCTATAACATAAAAATAAATCAGAATCATATTAGCTTGCCTGTAGAATAAGAAAGTTAGCAGCAATGAGACTGCACCCACATCCTGGTGTTGACCCTAAGAGATCTTATTTTAGGATTGTGGCCAAATGTCCTACATAATTAATTTAGAAACAGGTCCACAATAAAATGCAGAGCCGAAAGAGCTGCAGCCTTTGAGAGAGTTCAAATGAAGCTATTGATCTAAGGTAAATTAAATTCTATAGCAATGTGTTCAGTGCAAGACTGATCCAGTAAAGACAATATTCTTTTTTTTTTTTTTTTGGTACTGAATAATGAGCTCACTCTCTGCACCTTCTGTTTCAAAATCATGTGAACATAAAGATACAGGTCTTGATCACTTGGAAGCTGTTATTGAGATAGAAATGTTTTGTTGTTGCTGTTTTTTGAAAACTAGACAAACACAGACTTTAAATAGACTTTGTCAGACTGAAATCTGAAATTTTGCAGCCTGCTATTTCTTTAATATATTCTCCACTCTATGGAAGAGATTCCCTAGTTATTTTGATATATGCTGAACCATGATAAGGATTTTTGAAAGGGGTGAAGGGAAAGTAATCTCCGCTTCTGGGAAAGCCCATTCTTTTAACTCAAGGTTGATACAGTGTGCATCTAATGATAACTTTTATCTCTGACTCATAGAGATACTTCCTAAGAGCTATTTTTTTCAGAGGTGTATTAGATTACAGCAAGTGGCTTTTAATTCTCATTCAAGGCATAATAAATGCCCATAGATTCCTTGTAAGACAGCATTTGTGTCATTTTCTACAAATTTATTACTATGACTGCTAAGACATTATATGTCCAAGGTTTGTGAATTTGGGATAGTGTGCCATTTCTTTTTTTTTCTCTTTGTGATGAATCAGACAGCATCAGCAATTGGCACAATGAAAGAATATTTCAAATGCCTACATCAGCCTGCCCTGATCATTGCTGCTCTGACATAAAGTATAGGTATGTACTTGGGCTTTTGCTATTACGAATATTTACACTGTTACCTACAAATGCATGCCCCTCAATCTATTTTAAATATTCTGCTTGCAAATAAGCAGAGCACAGTCTAACTGTGAATCACAAACCCATGTGAGAATTCATGCAATGTACACACAAATTCACATCAAAACTGCAAAATGGTGTTTTCATTCGTGTTTCCCAAGATACCTTTTCAGTTCTTAGACAAATGAAAATGTTAAGATTTTGAATGTCTTTGCTTTCTTGCTCATGTAGAAGACTTAGAAGTGTAGCTATAGTTTTCTGAAAAACTGGAAGATGTGGCTGTTCATTATAAGAGAAAGAAACTGCAAGAAACAGAATTGTTTCCTGAACTGAGGACAGCTATAGGGAAAAAAAGTAAAATGTAAATAATTCCCATGATCTCATTTCAGTACAGGCTGTATATTGGATCAATTTTATCTCCATATGTTCTCAGAATATTTTTCTCGTTTACACATAGATTAATTTTCTTTATCTACTTCTTAAAGGAAGTTCACCTACAAATCCTTTAGAATTCAACAGCTTAACCTCATATGTAAAGAGGGCTGCTTATGTCATTCAAAACTGATAAGAGACACATTCTTCTCTTACTTCAGCTCTTCTATTTTAATAGTCCAAGATAAATTAGTGTTAGTAGTAACAGATTCAAGGACTCACTGTCCAAAAGATCTTGTAATCTAATGGTAAACTGAGATCACTGCAAAGAATTCTAGACTGGCTTAATCAGATATCTGAGAGTGCATTACATCAGAGCTTATTACTAATATATTTGCAAACATTAGTTTCAATACTTCATGAATTACTTTTAGCATTTTTATTAAGAAACTGCTGAACATTAAAAACCTTTCTCTTTATAAAGAAAAAAAGAATATGTTAACTTTTTTTTATTTTATCAGATCATCTTTATTAACCAATTATTTAACAAATATTTCATGAAGTTAAGTAGAAGAGAATACCAAAGAAAGCATATAGATAAAGAGAAGGATAGCCTTTTAAAAAAGCATTTGATGAATAATCTGTTAAGTAATCAGATTCTTCTATAAACACTCATGATAAGTTTAGTATCTTTTGGGGACATCTTTATTCTTAGAAATATGATCTGTTGAATCTGAAATTCTGAAAACGTTATCCAAAATCTGCATATTTTTACTTGAAACATCTGATTTTTGCACATATTCAGAATCAGATTGCATATTTTTCCTTCATTCATCTTTTGCGTTCTGTCCTATACAGTCAAGATAGTTAAAAGAGGATGAGTGTCATTCTGTTTATAAATCAGAAATGTGGAAATGAAGTGTTGAATGGGGAAACTTATCACTGTGTTAATGGTCTGAAGATACTAATTGTTGCTTCCTGTTGGTTGGCATAATTATCAAAAGAAATTTTAGGGATGGATTATATAGGGCTAGAACGTAAGAAAGTACATACTGGTTCAGATCCAGGATCTGTTCAGCCCAGTATCCCAGCAGTAGTCATAAGTAGAAGCTGGGGATAAATAAGAAGAGATCAAACATACATGACAGTTTCTCTCTAACTGTTCTCAGCACACAGGATTTCCTGAGCCTACAGTGATTAGCGTGTTTATTAACCTTCAGAATGCCAGTCTTCCAAATACTGGTCCAGTTGTCCCCTTGAACCATAACATCACTTGCAAGGATTTCTATGGGTTTACGCTCTGTTGCATCTCTGGCTAAGCTACCTCTATGCCATCCTGAAGAGTCCCATCCTACTTAAATAGTCTTTGCAGGTAAGAAAATAATTAGTTGTGACCATTTTTATGGCCCTTTTCTGAACATTTCCTAGCATTAGAAATTGAACACCAGTTGGTAGAATTAGGAAAAAACCACTGCATAGCTGGGGTTGAAACTGGAGTGTGGGGTGTGAAGGGTAGCTAGAAGCACTTCTATACCTACAGTGCACCAAGAGAAAGATCAAATAAAATGTGGACCTGCTCCTGAATGGGTTGGGTGACCTAGTGGCAAAGAAAAGTTGGAAATACGTAGTGCCTTCTTTATCTTGGTCTTTACTGGCAAGGTTTCTGTGCAGGCCTCCCAAGTCTCTGCGTCTAGTTGCAGAGTTTGAGGGAGATGTACTACTTGCAGTGGGAGAGGAAGGAGTCAGGAACTTATAGTTGCAAGTATACAAGTCCATGGGATCAAACAGGATGCACCTGAGTGCGCTGGTAGAGCTGGCTGATGGCATTGTGAGGCTACTCTAATACTTTTGAAGGGTCATGGAAATTCGGAGGGGTCCCAAATAATTGGAAAAAGGCAAGTTTCACGTCATTCTTCAAGAAAGGCAAGGAGGAAGATCTAGGGGACTACAGACTGGTCAGCCTAATCCCAGCCATGTAAAAGGTTGCTGAACTGTGTAGCCTGACAGATGTGAGGCTGCTGCAGTTCTATGTTGCCAAGTCCAGCTAGTAGCAAGGCTGAGCACGTGTCCTCCAAAAGCATGTACATACACATAGACACACACAAACACATTATGCACACAACAGCCATACAGAATAACACGGACTGAAAACAGTACCTTGATCAGCACACACATAAGTGCACACCGCACTCATGCAAACACGAACACCATGGAAGGCCTGATCCTGCTTCTCCACTCTGACTGATTAGCACTGAAGTCAGTAGTGGAATACGTACACATACACTGTGTATTACTTCAGCAGATGGTCTTAAACACTTAAGGTTTACTGACTCCTCTGGCTGCTGGCTCTGGGACCTATGAGCCCCTGAAGTTTGTAGTCCCACCCTAAGTGCTGGTACTCAGACATCAGATTGTTTCACACAAATTTACACCATTTGGATCTCTCCACTAGCTGATCTGAGATACCCAGTTTATCCAGTGGGTGGCTCCTAGATCCCTGGTCTGCCCTAGTTGCTGGCACTTGGATCTACGAGCCCCTGAGGTTCATGCTCCAGAATCAATTGTCGGTAGTCAGGCTACTTATCTTTTTTCCTGCCCATCCAGCTAGAAGTTTGGTAGCATTCATACATACTCTTTCAGAATAGGGACTACAATCAGACAAAATAGAGTTAGAAACAGGATTTAGTGGGAACATAGGACAGACTGCAGTGATGAAGTGCAGGGTTTAGACAGAAAAGCATACTGACCAGCAGCCTGTTCATACTTGTCTGGCCCCTTTATCCCCTTTTCCCTTGCTTGTTCCTCCTCAATCCACTTGATTCCTCCCTTTCCCCACCTTTGGGAAACTTCACATAATGAGTCTTGCACATCACCACAGTCCCCTTAAAACATGCCACAATAAGTTTTACACAATCTCAGAATACTCTTCTCCCTGCATGTCACAGAAGATCCTATACCCCTTTAGACAATTACCCCTTTGACAAGGGTTTTGATGTAGTCTGCTGTAGCACCATGGATCTGGTAAGTGCCTAAAACACTTCTGGCATTATTTGACTCGGAAAACAGTGATCAGTGATTCAAAGTCTGACTGACAGCTGATTATGAGTGGTGTTCCTCAGGGGATGGTACCAGACCATTAATGTTTAACATCTTCAGTAATGATCTGGGTCATGGGAGGGGATTCAGCGTGTCCTTAGATACACCACACTGCGGGGAGCCATTGATTCTCTGAGGGAAGGGCTGCTATCCAGATGGCCATTGACAAGATGGAGGAATGGGCTGGCAGGAACCTTATAAGATTCAATAAGGGCAAACACAAAAAGGTCCAGCTCCTGGGATAAAATAAATCCCTTATAGTAATACAGGGGTGCAAATGCCTTAGTAGAATATACCTCTGCAGAAAAAGTCCTGAGGGTCATGTTGGACAATAAATTGAAAATGAGTCACTAGTTTGACCTTATGTTGATGAAGGTTAACCACATATTGGGCTGCATTAGCAAGAAAATGGAATTAAATAAAGTAAACCAATTATTCCCTTCTACTTGGCATTTAAAAGACTTCATCTGGAGTATTGTGTCCAGTTTGGAGGCTCTAGTGCAAAAGAGAAATATGCAAACTGGAATGAGTCCAGTGGAGAGCCACTAAGATAGCTAGGACATCTGAGGACAGGCTGAGTGAACTGGATGGAGAAATGAAGGCCAAGGAAGGATATAATTGCAGTCTTCCAGTATCTAAGGGTGGTTCACAGAGAAGACTCATTTCCAATGTACGCTGTAAAAAGGCAGAGGCTACAGTTACGTGTTGCAACAAGAAAAGTTCCATCTATATATAATGAAAAAAAAGCCACAGTGAGAGTGGTTAAGCACTGGAGAGAACCTGTCTATCTCTATCCTTGGAGATTTGTAAAACTTGACGAACAAAGCTTTGAACAGCCTAGTCCAACACTGAAGCTGGCTTTGCTTTGAAATGGACGTTGAACTAGATGATCTCCAGAGATTCCTTCTAACTTCTTTTTCTTTTTTTTTAATTTTTATACTTTATCTCCTCAGAGATGAGGTGTTGGAAAACGAACATGGCATTGTGCACTGCCAACATTTACACAGCAGCACAGATACTAGTTATGTTATGTTTTATATACTCTCCTAATAGTTCCAAGCATTTGATTTGCCTCTTAGCTATTGCCTAGCACACTAATGGTGGAAGAAGTGCAGATGAATACCAAACTATTCTTAGGTACAGACAAACATTTATGCACAAACTTGTAAATAACGAACGTACAAAAATATATGGGGTTAGTTCACTGCTCCCTGCATGTCCCAAGACACACGTTACCTGAATTTTCCCTCTTTCTATCTCTGTTCATGCCATGTAGTTCAGACTTTTCATCTAAAAAACATCTTCCTAAAAGAAAAGGAATAGCTATGGCAAAAGAAGGAAATGAGATTAAGGCATTTGAAGTATTTATTGATAACATCAACAACTCATTACAAATTGAACGAGATCAAGCTGTCCAGAGATGATTCAAAAGGATGGCAGGAAACTATTGCTATAGAGCCATGGGAGTTGACTGTACCTTAGACCTCAAGACTATATATGTATGACTTATGATGACTGCAGGAGAAGATACATATGTTGTACATATGAAAAGAGATGCTCCCTTTACATTTGCAGGGAAATACATATTTTAGGACTTTCTCTTTGTTGGTAGGCCCAAAGCAGGCATGAATAATGCTCTGCAGCTCAAATACACATGAAAAAAATCAAGGGAAGTATCATAAAATACATGGTCTTTATTTCTATGAGAACATAGGAATAGTCTTGGATTCTTATCAAGATGTCATCCGAGTAACAGCACGTGTATTCTCAGGAGTATGTTTTTTATTTGATTCTAGACAATCAGTTTGATCTGCAACAAAGAAAAGGAATAAATGTAAACAAGATAAGACCATAATTAGCTATCTTCACCAGAAAATAATATGAGCCAGGACAGGTGAAATACTGAAGTGCTAAAAAAGACTGTCTCACAATAAATGCTTAATTTTAGCAACTTGCCAGAAATTTTACCAACTTGCCAGAAATTTTACCAATTGGACAGTTCGTGACCTCATTTGTTGCCAGTTACACTCATTAATATTTTGTATCATGTTTTATTTTGCAACAAAGTCACAGTTATATCACTGTCATAACACTAATGCATAATAGGTGAATTACATTTTGGGTTATTTTCCTTAATTCTTTTTGTGCTGATTATGCATGTGCCCTTTTTGTCTGGACATACTTAATGCTAAAATGTCTCTATTAAAGGCTTTACAGAAAAGAAACATGGCAATAAATATTAAACCAAAGAAGTTCATAGGAAAGAAAATAATATTGGAATTGAGTTAAGATTTTGGCAAATTACTTTACTTTTAAAGATCCATCTATCTGGCAGTGGTTTTGTTATGCATGAATTAACTCTGAGTTGTAATCTTTCCAAGCTGACTTTGGAAAACTCTAATACAACCAACCTTTATTAGCCCTACTAATTCTCTTGGCTTATCTGTGCAGCAACACATGGTTGTCATGGTAAGTACAGAACAACATGGTTATTACATGTACTTTTGCCCTTTTTCTGGTGCTTTAAGATATCTTGTTGACTTTGGAACAGTTCATGCCTTACTCTCTCCTGACATCAGCTACAGACACTCAAAACAGCTGGGAACTCAGCAGAGAAAAGGGTAGCAAAAACTGATGACAGCAAGGACAAAGTCTGTCAGCAAACCTGCCCCTTCCTTCTGAAGGACTAAATATTTTTTCACTAGAGAAATATGGATCAGTTTTCAAAGACGACACCACTTATCTTGTTAGTAGGAATGCTGTTTTTCAATGAGAAATGTATTAGACTTCCTGTGTCCTTGTTCATTCTGTGAAGGAAAAGGTTTTTCAAACCATAAACTATCCTTCTGGAAGGAAATATAGAGCTGTGCCATAGCATGAATGACTGAATGAGTTGATGTGATCCTCCTGTGATTTAAAGATGCTCACAGAAGAACATCTGTTTTAGAAACTTATGATGACATGTTTTATTCTGACATTTAATTTATTGATATTAAAGTTTTGCTTGAGTATTTGATTTGATAAATTGGTTTTAACAAAATATTAATTGCAAAAAGATTTCTTACACTCAAGATGGAATTTCTGGTCAAAATCAAAACCCATGTAGATCTTGGTGAAAGCAGTCTGTAAGATGACGTATGTGTAAGATACAGATCTGGGCTTCTGCTGATGTTGATGTAAGTCACTGCACTAAGTAGTGGGACAGCTTCTAAGCTAAATCCTTGCTCTGCCTCCTTTAGTTTGGCAACTTCAAACTTTCTTCACAACATCTTTTGTAGAGTATAATGCTGAGGTTTACTATAGGCCTCCTTTAGTCTTGCTTGCTGTGAAGTTTCTTCTTTTTATGAATAAGAAGAAAAATTAGACTTTTGAAGGCAGGGAGATAGAAGAAACAGTTAAGACTAAATTATGATTATGAGATGAAATAAAATAAAATCCAGTACAAGTTGCAGGGTACTGAGACAATTCTTTACAAAAAGATAGTGTTCTAATATTCCCACCAAAAAAAACCCCCCAAACAAAACTACAGCTGCATTGCTGCTTTAAGCATTTAGTATGATTCCCCAGTTTTTTTCCTAGTTGTACATCAGTGTATGTCTGTCACCACTTGTGTCACATCAATTCAGTGATAAAATACTGGTGCAGCCCAGGTTAATTTGGAGTGATTTGGTGTATTATCTCAACTACTCCTGAGGGACAGAGTATTATGTTGTACTGCAGAGAGATAGAATGTTTAAGACTGACAAGATTGTCAGCATTTTCTATTAGAAATGGCATGTTGATATAGTGCAAAGAGCATGTATTAACAAGGCATTTGCAACTTGAAGTCCCATAAAAAAGGAACAAACTGGTATGCAAAGGTTAGTAAGGAAGAGGAGTTGTGAAAAAATGTGATGAGTTTTATCTTAAAAATAAGAAAAGATACATGCTTTTGAGTTCAAAACTGTGGTAAAGTTTTGTAAAGCATTATAGGGCACTTAAAAGTATTAAAGATAACTTGCCTAGACTGTGTATGAACATGGATGGATACACAGGAAAGTTGGAGAGGGAAAGAGAATACAAATTTCTTGGGTCATGAGGATTTAGAGTACTTACTGGTAGCAGCACTACTGCATTCCTCTAGGGTGTGAACATGGTTAAATGAACAACTGGAAAACAGTACCCTTAGTCCTGCTCACATTGGTCAGCGGACCTGAGTCAATAGGGAAAGCTGAACTTAATGCATCTTATTAAAGAGTATAGTGCAGACACTTCCAAAGTGATACTATAGAATTGGGGAATGTTCTTGGCTTTCCCCTCTTTGGCATGCAATTATATAGCCAAATAGCCTCAATAAAACCATTTTTTTAAGTCTTTAAGGTTATTTATAACTCAAGAAATGATATAGGCAAACATGTCTTTAGTAACTACTCTAGGTATGAGGAAAAATTGGTAATTTAGTAGATCTGGTCTTTAACTAAATGTCAGATAAAATTGCATGGCAACCCCTGGGAATATTTTAAAGTGGCTGCTTAAGAAAAAACACTGCTTGTCTGAAGAATACCCTTTACTTTTGCAGTGTGCATTTTAGTCTTATTATTTGTATTATGACAGAGCTGTGAAGCTACACTGAATTTGTGCTAAGATACTGTTCTAGCATGGAGTAAACATAATGAATGCCATGAAGAAACCTTTGAGGAATGGAGTTCTGAGTGACAGATACCACGCAAAGCTAACTGTCATGGGTTTTTGACTATCGTATTCTGTTCATGTTGTGTCATTTTATTCTTTATATATTTCTAAGACAAAAACTTCCTATAAAGCTTCTTTGAGAAGAAATTGTTCATTGGAAGTCTGTTAATAATTTTACTTGGGAGTTACAGGCTGATTTTCACCTACCACAGACAGACATAACTCCACTGAAATCAGCTGATGATTTTGCCCTTTAAGTCTATAGTGGTTCTGTAGTGGTAGGAAAGTGATCAGAAGATCAGCTTAATTGATTTTAGTGAGCACACTTCACGCATTCAAGCAATATGTGATTTTAATGGATAAGAGCTGAATGCACAAAGGGAGTTAGGTGTTACACTGCTAAGTGTTGTAGCACTTTTAAGCATCACTACAAAGTGCCTAGAGTAGCAATCCAATATATAAGAAAAGCATAAAAACCCTAACATACTGAATAGGCAGCTACCTATGCTTTCCAGCAACAAGTTCTGAAGACATGTCTGTAACACAAACAAATCCACCACCAAATAGTCACTAAAGCAGGAAGATGTAGCAACTTCAGACCTCCAGATTTAACAAATAGCATGAAACAATTGAACAAAGATAAATTAAAGTAAATGGAAAGATAAACAGAAAATGACCAGTAGCTGATTTGCTTTTTACTCAGCAAGGCACATTTTGGCAAAAAAACCTCCTACCCTACTTTTTCTTTTATTAAGCCAATTGAAATGAGAGTGACTGAATATAGAGGAATGCTGAAGCTTCCTCGGGTCAACAATATAAAAAATTGTCTAGAACTGTATCTTAATAAAAGGAAAAAAAACCCTTTTATGGACGACTTTTAGTATAATAAACTTCTTAAAGAGACTACTAGGAGCGAGTCAAGATTCTACAAAATGGAAAAAAAAGTAATAATCATCAAGAAAATTAGATCTTGGAGGTCAAAACTTGCAGAATTGCCAAAACTGAGAGACAGCTAAGCATTGCAAGAGAGAGTAAAGAAATATTAAGAGATGTAAAGTAATTTTTAAACGAATTTAAAAGTCATATAAATAGAATTAGTACAAAGAAAGATAGAAATGCCATAATAATGATGCTGTTGAGATAAAAGGGAGTCTAAGTGTGATTCTCAACTAGGTAGATATTTGTCTCAATATTGGTAAAAAGGCGATGCTGATCAAAACAATATCTTATTTTTAATAGCAAAGTGAAATGATTACATGGAAATTGCACCTTTCAAAATCAAAACAATTCAAACTGTTTAGCTTGCTTTAGTTAGGATAAATAAAACAAATCTCTACTCTACATTCTGAAACAACTAGCAGATTATATTATGTGTCTATTAGGAAGGAAGAATTCAAAAGTGAAGTTGTTATATGACTGGGAAACAGTGACTTTGGTATTTATTTTTAAAAGAAGGGTTGAAACAATCTGGAAATTAAATGCTCTTTACTTTGTTCTCAAATTTTAATATTTTTTGCAACATTTTGTGTTAAGATGGAAGGGGAAATTAAAACCGGAATAAAATGTAATATTCTTTACATAAAGTTCAGAGATCATACTAAATATATAAAATTTATTAGAGACCTGGTTTTCTACATAAGGGAAACTAGCCAATCACTTTTTTTTTTTTACTTCAGCAAATAAAAAAGCATTTATAATGACTTTCATATAAGAAATAGAAGTGTGCTAATCCAATTTAGTTTAAGCATGACAATGGAAGGAATTGCTTAAGGTCAGGGGGTTGTCCTCTGAGAAACATGAGGTAGCAAATCTTGATTGCTAGTTAGGCACACGGTGACAGTCACCAGTACAAGAATGCTGTGAAAAAGGCAGATGCAATCTTGCAAAATTATCAGGCATGGTGCTCCTACTAGAGAGGAAAAGTATTATTTGTAACATGGTGAAGCAACCCTGGAATACTATGTAAAATTCTAACTGTACATGCTAAGCAAGATTAATTCAAACTGGAGCAGGTTTACAGAATGACAGATGTCAGAGGGAAAGGCATGTTTACCCAAAGAAAGGAGGCAAAGACAGCTTATTTAACTTAGCAAACTAGGGCTGAAGGGAAAATAGTTGCTTTAAGTTAATGCTTCAAGGGAGCATCAGGCAGGGACAAAATGACGTAAACTAAAGTATAATGTTCAGATAGGAACAAATAATTATAATTAATCTAAAATTCATTTAGCATTGCTATTAGAAAAAAGATTCTAAGAATTAGAGATGTAGTGGAAGAATGAAACCCATGAGTTCAAGATGAAAGTAGATATAGTTATATAGGATTATAAGATGTGTTTGATACAACTTCTTGATAACTCAGAAGGTTTCTTAAAGTCCCATGTTACTGAACTAAAACTCCTAAACCCGTGATGGAAACAGATGACTGCATTGTTATGAAATGGTTATGGTCAGAAATCAGAAGAAAATGATGTTGACTTGCTAACTACATAAATATAGAGTTGTGATGGGTGGACCTTGTCTGGACACCAGTTGCCCACCAAGCTGCTCTATCGCTCCCCTCCTCAGCAGGACAGGGAGGAAGAAAACAAGATGGAAAAAAACCCCTTTATTCCTGTTCCTTGTCAGAGTATTCCCTGCCTGACACTTACAGTGCCAGACCAGAAGTCTCCTCACCAGGATCAAGGAAAGTGATTTTAGTTCTTCTGTGTCCAGGAGGTCACTGATTGCCTTCTTGTGTCTCTACAACAACTATGCTGACAGCCTTCTCGGGTGACCTCTTCTTAACAGCTGCCTTCCCTCTCAGTTTGTGTACATGGGCTTCCAGCTTAAGGGTGGGTTCACTATCCCACTTCCTCATGTCCTCCCCCTGGTCACACAGGAAGAACCAGAGTGTACCATGCGGCATGTGCCTGGGGCTCCCTTTCCTTCTGATTGGGGCAGGAGAGGACTGATTTCTTGGGGCATCCCTGACAGCCAAGGCACTGGGCCATAGGGATGAGGAGGTACAGAGATTTTCTTCAATGTTTTGGAGCCAAGAAGACACACTCTCCACCATTGGTGTATCCATATCTGGGCAATATATCACTGCCAAGTTGTTAGAATATGACCTGGGGCACTTTGAATCACCTTTCTCCACATGGCCCGTGTGCACAGGACAACCACTGGATCTTTGGAGACCTCATCATCATCATCTAGATCACTGCAGATGACTTCCAACACCACTAATTCTCTCAGGTACTGGATACCTTCATCTCCTGTAGTCCACTTTCCTGGGAAGTTCACAAGATCTTCCTTGAATGGGTATCTTGCCCTCACACTTGAGAGGAGCCGTCTCCAAAGACTGCAGATTGCTGCATTTTTTCCAATTCCTCTCTCAATTCCCTAGTTACTAACAAGAGATCCCAGATCTTGGGCTTCCTTACCTTCCAATTGCTGACTGTCAGCCCTGTTATCCCAGCATCAGAGCAGCCAGGCAGCAATCCACTCATCTGGCTGGTGGCTGTAATCTTTCCGCACGTCTTGAAGTTCTGATGAGGTCAGGGACCGGGTGGTTTCCACTTCCTGTCTGAATCTCTCACTCCTTCCTCCAATTTCTTTGTCGAAGGACCAGCTTCTTGATCAAACTTTTCCTGTTCTTCCTCCTCCCTTACTAATCGATGATATGGACCCATTGTTTTCCTTGTCCACTGTTTCTTTTTCACTGCTGGGGCAATTACTGTAGCTGTTGTTTGGGCTCCTATCTCAACTATGGTGTCCTCAGATGCACTTTGGGTCCCTGCCTCAACCACAGTCCTCTGAGAGTGCTGAACTGTGGCTTGACAGGCACGGGCTAGGCCCCAGTACAGTGCGAGAAGCTGTTGGTTTTCAGTGGGGTAGGCAAGGCACCGTTCTGTCAGGTGGTACATCAGTTTGCCAGAGTTGCTTGCCTGTTCAGGTGTAAGGTCCCAGGTTATGGGAGGTGACAACTGTCCTAGGAATCTGCCCAAATCCTTCCACGCACCCTGCCACCCAAGGGCCAGCCGCCCCAGGGCACATTTCAGTATCACCTCACACAAAAGTTGTCTTCTCTTACACAAGGATGAGACCAGATTCCACAAAACCCATAATATGCTAACAGTATTAATTAGTAGTATCAAACAGCTCACATGAGGGTGAACAAGGACTTCAGAAGCCTGCATAATAAAACCATCCACATCAGTCCTGGGTAGGGAGAGGGAGATGTATTCCCTCATCTTCTCCACAACACAGCTCCCCCAGCACAGCAATGCCATCAATACCAGGGCAAAGCACATAGCCATTGTTTGTACTAGCATGTTCCCAAGCTCAGCAAAATAGACATAAGCAGTGCAGTCAACAAACTTGGTGACCTGCATGGGAGCTTGCCACTTAATAACTACCATGGCTATAGCATGCTTAATACAAAACTGCTGTTCTCTCGTGCCCCATGTTGGGTGCCAAAAAGGACTGTGGTTGGTTGTCCTTGGCTGGATGCCAGGTGCCCACCAAGCCGCTCTGTTACTCCCCTTCCCAGCAGGTGTCCCGATCCAATGTCGGGGAAGGTTTCGATATGATCCCAAGAGAGAGATTAAGACACAAACGAGGTCAAATGCCGTATACCCAAATGAGCTTTTATTATCAAAAGTAGAAAATAGTAGCAATAGGATAGAATGGAAGAAAAGACAGAAATCAAGCAAGCAGTCAGGATAGAGTTGCAAGGATAGTCACCACCATGGATCCAGTGGCGTCCCATTGGTCCTCAGTCTTCAATTCTTCGGTGATGGTTGCACACCATGGCTTGTCTCCACGTTCTTTTTATAGGGCATAGTCCGATGCATGCACATACGTACTGTTCATGCACTGTTCACGTGCTGCAGGTTTCGTCTACCACACGACCATCTCATGATCAACACCAGAAACCAGTACCTTATCTCAAAGACTAGTTTCCATGAGAATGGTAGTCTCCACATTCTTCGCTGGCTCCGGCCTGTCTCCTCCCCTGGATGTCTTGGTGGTCTGATAATCATCCTTTTGGACGGAGGAGTGCCCTGCTTAAACAAGCCATCTCTGGGATAAGTGGCTGGTCACAGCCAACAATCCTTGAGACGAATAGCTTGAGATGATAGTCCAGTCTCTCACAACAAACAATCTTTGAGACAAACAGCTCAAGATAACAATTCAGTCTCTCACAGCAGGACAGGGGGAGAGAAAATAAGATGGAAACCCCCCCTTGTGCATCAAGATAAAGGCAGTTTAATAAAGCAAAAGCAAAGGCCACATGCAGAAGCAAAGGAAAACAAAAGATTTATTTTTTATTTCCCATCAGCAGGCAATGTCCAGCCACTTCCCGGGAAGCAGGGCTTCAGTACGCGTTACAGTTGCTCCGGAAGACAAACGTCATAAATAATGAATGTCCCCCCTCCTTCTCCTTTCTCTTAGCTTTTATTGCTGAGCCGATGTCATATGGTATGGAATATCTCTTTGGTCAGTTTGGGTCAGCTGTCCTGGCTATGTTTCCTCCCAGGATCTTGCCCACCCCCAGCCTACTGCTAAGGGGGGGAATGTTGGAGAGACAGCCAGCACTGCTCAGCAGTAGCCAAAACACTGGTGTGTTACCAACACCTTTCTAGCTACCAATGCAGAGCACAGCACTATGAGGGCTGCTATGGGGAAAATTAACTCCAGCTCAGCCAGACCCAATGCAGGAGTGAAGCATTTTAGATACCAGATACCCCAAAAAATTTGTTCTTGATAAAAAACCTGAAGTCTTTTTCTGATATATTCAAACTGCTGTGAAGTTGTGCACCTTTCCTCAAATGGTATCTCTAGAGTTATAGGGGGGGTGCAAAGGGAATTGTGTTCAATCAAAGCAATTCTTCATGGAGTAATAAATGAAGTCTACAATACCTTATTCTGTTAGGTTTTTTTCCTGTTCTGTATATGCAGACTCCCTGCACAAGAGGGGAAATATTGCTCATTATAACCATATACAGAAGATAATCTCAAATTTCTGATATGTGGAAGAGGGGAGACTAATTTAACTAATTTAGTGGTTTTTCTTAATTTTGAAATGACATTTGACTCTGTCTCTGTAGTTCTTTTAGCCATCAAAGAAGCATGGGGTGACTGCATTAGATAACATCTCTTCTCAAGATATCTCATCATTATTGTTTCAACATGGAATATAATAAGTAGGTGGTAAAAAAATAACAAGTATCTTGTTTATCTTTACTTGGATTAACATTGAATTACATATTGCGTTGCAACTGAGTCTTATCTTGATTTGGTTCACAGATGCTACCATGATGCAAATTGCAGAACTGGTTGTCCTTCAAATCATGGAAACACAGGGAGGACTTTCCACCATTAGTCTCTATGGATTTTTCTCTAGCATGTGATTAATAAACCTTCCATATTTTGAGAAAAATAGGGTGGGCAACTTCTACCCTGATTTGAAAAGCATGGCCAGTTCACAGGTAAACCTGTGTATGAGGCTTTGTTCACCAAAGGATGAGCCAAACAAATTTAATTAAAATTCATACAGCTGGTCCTGTGTAGTAATAGACAACCAGAAGATTTACCAAGTCTTCACACACTCTTGTCTTTAGATGGAGGCTATTTCATCAACAAGAAAAAACTGCATACTTCACCTGTTGTTTTAGAAAGAAGCTTAGGTATTTTTCATTGATCCTCTCCATTTATAGCAAAACTGAAGACAGGAACAAGTCTAAGGCTTTTCCTTGTCTGTCGAGGAAATACAAATCTTGACATCCTAAATCATTCTTGCTTTTGAGTTCAACAGGAGATTATCTCAATAAAAACTGACAAAATGGTGCAATGTATTTGAAGTGATCTCCTGTGCACAAAGTGGAGTCTGAACTCATAGAAGGAGTGTATATTCATTCATCTTTTCAGCTAGTCTAAGTTACTCTTTGTCTTTTCAAGTATCACAGAATATGGAGAGTTCAGCAGAGAGCTGGAATGACAGGAGAGCTGTGAGGATGTCTTAGGATTTCACCAGCAGAGGTTAAGTAGTTTTCAGGGCACTTCTGGAGCAACTGCTGAAAATATGGCCTTCAATCTTCAGCTGCTATGCCAGGGGACAGATGGCCTGAGGATTTTGTTAAGTATTTTCGCTAATGAAGTAAATCACTTACACAGTGTTTCTGGGTGCTCATCTTCTTTCTGTGGGAAGCAGTTATTTTAGAGACTGGATTTTGAGTGAGGATTTGTCCATGGAAAGATAGAAGATCAATAGTCTACATTTAGAATGAAGAGAGTTTTAAGTGAATGAGTTCCTCTGTTACTTTTGACGCCACACTGAAGTTTACTGATAAAAATGAGTCTCCTATTCTCGGGCGTTCACCAGGGCCAGCAGAGCTGAGTCCTGCACTTAACCTCTACTTTCTCACTGTCAGTTTCACCTTCAAAAATCTCTTCTGATTACATCTGAGCTGACTCTGGCATTGCTTTTTCATCACTGCAATGTACTTGTGAGATTAAAAAAAAGTTTTTTAAACTCTTCTTATCTCACTCATATATACAAGGAAGTCAGTGAAAGCCACAAATACTGGATGCATTCACCTGAAAGAACCTCATCGAAAGAAAAGCTGCTATAAATATACCTGGCTGTCATATTCTGCCTTTTATACAAAATTGCACCCATATGTTTTCAAAATGGAGTACACTTTGGCCATTCCTCTGTTACATGGTGTCATGGTTTAACCCCAGCTAGCCGCTAAGCAGCATGCAGCTGCTTGCTCACCCCTCCCATTGGGATGGGGAGGAGAATTGGGGAAAAAAAGTAAAACTTGTGGGTTGAGATAAGAACAGTTTAATAACTAAAATAAAATACAATGTAATAAAACCAATAATAATACTACAAAAATAATAACAATAATAATAATTGTAATGAAAAGGAACATAACAAAAAGAGAGAAATTAGACCCAAGAAAAGACAAGTGATGCACAATGCAATTGCTCACCACCCGCTGACAAATGTCTGAGCAGCAATCCGCCCCTCCCGGCCAACTCCCCCCAAGTTTATATACTGAGCATGACGTTCTATGATATGGAATATCCCTTTGGCTAGTTCGGGTCAGCTGTCCTGGCTGTGCTCCCTCCCAGCTTCTTGTATACCTGCTTGCTGGCAGAGTGTGGGAAAATGAAAAATCCTTAACTTAGGATAAGTGCTACTTAGCAACAAAAAGAACCATCAGTGTGTTATCAACATTATTCTTGCACTAAATCCAAACCACACTGTACCAGATACTAGGAAGAAAATTAACTCTATCCCAGCTGAAACCAGTTTTGTGATGTGATTAGAAATATACTGATACTCAGCTTTGTTGCTCTTTAGAGTAGAAGGCGGGCAGTATGAAAAGCAGATGGACACATGGTCTTATACAGTGGAATTCAAGTACTAATGATTATTGGAGAAACACAATATAAAATTATCAGTCTGACTTTATTACTGATTTACTTTGAAAACACCTAGTGAATGTACTCTAATCCTTCCCTGTCTTTAAATAATTGCAAAGATATTGCTAGGTTGTTTTCTTTTTCTTTTGCATCTGGACACCAACATGTAGTTTCATATTTGTTTTGCAAAAAATTTTCCTTACAACCATATTTTGCTCCTATGCATACCTGCAGTTTTGTGATATTCACACTCAAAACAATTATGCAGAGGAAAAGACAGAATGAAAAAAATCTTATGCTGACATTAACCATCTGCACACTAGCTAAGGTTAGATGTGGGTCAGGATGAATATGTTTCACAAGTGCAGTAAATGCAAGATTTTATCCTATCTTCACATATATAATCATCAGCCCGACTAACGTAGGTACTCTTAAAAGTACTGCTCTTTAAAAATGTAGGGTTTGGATAATCTGCATCCTTAGATAAGGAGAAGGGCAAGGGGACTACCTAAGAGTATTCTATATGTCTAAGTATTCTATATGTCTGAGAGTAGATATGTTCTGCAGTTATTAGTAGTAGTTCTGTAGTTAGTTCAGTTTGCCAACTCTTATCTGTGGTTTTCACTACATTTTCTGTGATCTTGATTATACAGCTGCACTTTTGAATATGCATTTTGTTGCTTTCTTTTTTAATTTGTATCCTGGAAATGTGGAAGGGGAGAGCTGAAGATGATGTAATGCTTATATACCCCGGTCATTAGGAGGCCCTTCTAAAATTGTGTTTGTACAGATCTGGCTGATACTCCTTAGTTCACAGGGAGAGTAGAGAAACCTTTCCTTTAAACATGGTATTAGGGCAAAGAGGACACAAATTTGCCACTACATTATTGATCTTTTTTCTATTTGATTACAAAAAAATATATTAGCATCCAGGTTATACTAAAATACTTTCTTGATTTAGAATAACGTGTGTTTATGGGACAGGCAGCATTTGAACAATACCTTTTGGAAATTGTCCAGAACTATCACCTCACTTTTGCTTATTGTATCTTGGATTTGATTAATGCCTACAATGTTTCTATCTCTTCCATTTTACTCTTGCAAGTTGTCCTGGTCTCAGCTGGGATAGAGTTAACTGTCTTCCTAGTAGCTGGTACAGTGTTATGTTTTGAGTTCAGTATGCGAAGAATGTTGATAACACTGATGTCTTCAGTTGTTGCTCAGTAGTGTTTAGACTAATGATGTCAAGGATTTTTCAGCTTCTCATGCCCAGCCAGCGAGAAAGCTGGAGGGGCACAAGAACTTGGCACAGGACACAGCCAGGGCACCTGACCCAAAGTGGCCAACAGGGTATTCCATACCATGTGACGTCCCATCTAGTATAGGAACGGGGAAGTGGGGGCGGGGAATCGCCACTCAGGGGGACTAGCTGGGTGTCGGTTGGCTGGTGGTGAGCAATTGCACTGCACATCATTTGTACATTCCAATCCTTTCATTATTACTGTTGTCATTTTATTAGTGTTATCATTATCATTATTAGTTTCTTCTTTTTTGTTCTATTAAACCGTTCTTATCTCAACCCACGGGTTTTGCTTCTTTTCCTGATTTTCTCCCCCATCCCACTGGGTGGGGGGGGAGTGAGTGAGTGGCTACGTGGTGTTTAGTTGCTGGCTGGGGTTAAACCACAACAAAAGTGTATTAAAATCAGAATGGGGAGCAGTATCTAATGTTAGAGCTGTATGATTTTCTCATAAAAAGATCTTTTCAGATGTAATTTTTCATCAGACTTTAATAATTTAAATTAAATTTTCCCTGTTGATTGGTCCCATCAATTTGGAAATTTGATAAGACCATTAATTTTTATAAGCCAGGACTCTGTTTTGCAAACTGGTAAACAGCCCACAAATAAATAGGAAAATTTAAGCTGCGAAGTCTAAGAAGATCCTGTTCTTAATGAGTTTAGTCCAGCCCCTCAGAGCATCTGATAATCACAGCAAAAATGATCATTTTCCAGTCCAAGGCTGAAGGGATGAAGCCGGACTTTGTAGTGAAGGCTGACAGCTTCTCTAAGGAAGCCTGAGCTAAGTCTGACCACAGAGCTGAAGTCTGCCTCTTGTGTGGTCTTCAGTACTCTCCTGTTAGCTCCAACACAAAGAAAGAAGTAACTGATTCAATGCAAAGACAATTCAATAAACTTATGAGGGTATGTGGTCACTTCATTGTTATTGGGATGGATAAGGCAGTAAGATGGGCAGACATTAGGTGTGAGACTAGGAGGGTAAGTGTGATTCAGCCCCCTGATGCTGTCTTCTTCAATATCCTACTGTTGCTAGCACATATATCATGAGCGGAAGTCGCCAAAGACCATGCAAACCTCCTAGACCTTCCAAAGGAGAATGCGATAGCATCACATAAAAGAAGTTCTGTTTGTTTCCTTTTTAAATTGAAAAGTACAAGAAATAACATAGAAACAGCCACATGCCCTACTTTACAAAGCATTGCTGTAGTTGCAAAACCAAGCACTATAAAGTCACAGAATGACATATGACCTTGTAACTTCAGTTCCAAATTCTCTTGCATATGCATAGTCACTTTGATTCAATGGTCACGTAGTGCATCTTCCATGGGAGTCCATGCTTTATTCAAAGCATTAGCTGGACCTGCTGGTGATGCGAATCTGGGGTGCTTTTCATATGACCTATCTTTTTACTGCTGAAGTTGAGATGTGAATGAAACAGAAATTAGGATTTTGTCTCTGCTGCAGAGGTCCAGTTTGGTGTTACAGTAGAAGCAGCTCTTCACTGCTCTACCTTCTCTGATTTCTGTTGGTCTGAGTTGTTCTGGCTATTCTCAGATACAACTGAAGTCTATGAGAATATTGTCTTGAACATGTTAAGTGCTACTTTATGTAATTTGAGAAATCAGTTGCTCAGTCCTAAATTGCATACTGTAAACAAGCAGGTACTTTTACTCCCATTGTCTCGCTGGTTCAGCTTACTATCTGTAATGTGGGGATAACAGTAACCCCTCACATCACATTGCACTTTGTGAAGATAAATTAATGCTTGTGGAGCATCACAGTGCTGAGTGCCAGAGAAAAGCCCATGAGGAAATTAATAATTCTGTCTTCATTGCAGCCTCTGAATAGTGTGCAGTAGATAAGGCTTAAGTCCACAAAATGAACAATGAGGGTAAAACAAAACATTGAATAGCTGTTCTTTTTTAATTGATCACCATCCATTCTGTTGACTCAATGGGGTAGGGGTCCTGTGCAGAAAAAATACAGTGTACGATTATGTATTAAAAACCTGTGTCATAATGTGTATCCTCAAGGGAGAAGAACTAGGGCTGCAAAGACTGTTGAGTTCTCTCATTTTGTACTTGTAAGTATATTATTTGCCACTGTAATATCTATCACATGTTTTTATGTATAAATCTCTCCATTACTGTCATCTACCCCTTCTTACCTGCACACCATCCCTTGAACTCTACTTCAAACAATATCCTAATAGATGTAAAATGTTTTTCCATGGATGCTTTTTCCCACCGATGTTTTCCCTAGTCATTCCTTCACTTCTTCTCCCCTCAAGTCTCCTTCATTCTTTTGTGCTATTCACGCAAATAATTTCTCTAGAAGGGGAAATGTCTTGGCTTCTTTAGAAGCTCAAATAATTGTAGTGCTTTTTGAAGCTTAATGACTTAGTGATTTTAGCATTCTAAATCCAAGTATGATACTCATGACGTTGTAGTCGTCTTTTTGGGGGGGAGAATCAAAAGTCAGGATCAATCAGGTACTTTACATAACTTAATACCTTTCAAACTTGTTATTTGCTTAGTTGGATTGTTTCTTTTCATTTTTTTCTCTTCCAGAGCTATATTGTCTTTTTTCTTCCCTTTGTTGATAGACCTTTCATTACAGTGAACCTTAGGATGCAGTCCTTTTGTCCAATAACACTGAATATATGTTTATTATCTTTTATTAAATGATCTGAGGAAGGACTCAGGTCTATGCTGAGATGACAAAAAGAAACAAAGGTCAAGTTGTGTTAATTATTTCAATATGTACTGGTTCATATTCTTGGAGAGGGAACAGGGTAAAATCCAGTATTACTTTTTAAAATGAATCACTACAGGAAAATTAAAATTTTCAGTTCCTACCTAGCACAGATCTTAGTGGAAGCAAGTAAAATCTGATTGGTACTGTTTCAGGTTTGGTTTTGTGGGTTTTTTTGGGGGGGGGGGGTGTTGTCTTTTATTTTATCTCTGCACTATCTTGCAGACCCTCAGAACAAATAGCTATCTACATTTGATAGGAGCTATGAACCTTGTGACTCGTTTGCAAGCACCCAAATTTTGGCAATCGCCAATAACATCTGCTGCAAAGGAAGACGCAAGAAGCCTTTCCAAGGACAGTTCTGGAATAACCAGGAGTCTAGTCTGAAGCCCATCAACTGCACACTGAAGGGCTGGTCCTTGAGCATTTGTAGAGTTCACGATTTGGGGAAGACTGAGCTCGTGTGAACTTCAGCCATGAGGCAAGGCGTCTTTTCTGTGGTGATTTGCAATTACAATAAATGTTGAAAAAAAACCCTGGTGGCTCAAGTAATTTTACAAATTTAACCCTCACATGTACCTGTATCAGGAAGCTTTGTAGTGTGAATATATAAAAATCACTGCTTTCTTCATGCCAAAATAACCCTTAGGTTGTTGTAAAAACAGGAGACCAATTGGCAGAGATGTGCTGCAAAGGCCATTCAGGTATCTGTTCCCAAAGTCATAGTAAACTCCGATTTTCAACAAGATGCAGCATATTCAGAGAGTATGAATGTCTTGGCTTGGAACATTGCTGTGGCTTGGATGTTTTTTAATAATTTGAGTTGTTTGTCCTCAACCATTAAAGACTTACCCAATGAAGTTTTAAATGCTTTAGGATTATTGCATGTTTCAGGCTTAGAAATTAAGCACATAGCCTCACATGGCCCCACATAGCCTTCTCTGCAGCAAGATGATGCATTTGTATGATTCACAAATTGGTGTTTGAATTATCTAAATTTTACCTATTAAAAACCAAGCCCTTTTCTTCCCAAATTTGTTTTCACACTTTTAAGTTTTATATCCTTCTTGGCAACTTTTAGCAGTTATTAAATATCTCAAATATATGTAGGCAAATATGAAAATGGGATTCCAATGGAGTAAAAATTATCAGGTTTGCTTAAGGGGGTAAATGGATATTTTTGCCATAAAAATTCCCCTTACCGGTGTTCAGTTTTCATGCTGTATTTCAAGCCTCTGGACACTCATACTGAAATTAGCATTCTCATTTCAGAGTTAGCAAGGTATAGGCCATGCATGATAAACACAACCTAGGCTGCAGACAATTGAGCTCTAAGAAAGTAGGTGCTGATACCGTTGCTATTTGGGGACAGGAGGCGAGGAAAGGTCAGTATCAGGAAGATGCTAATAAATGAATACACGGGCTTTGATATTGTGCAAACTGGCTGCATTGATCAAAATCCAGCACCTAATGCAGAGTACATCATTAAATTTTAAATAAGCCGCTGATTTCTGGACTAGGACTTGGAAACCCTGCCCAACAATGTAGGGCCTCCACACATTTGCTGTGGTTACAAGGGTCTGCTTGTCTAGCTATTTGTAGGGCAGGGGCCAGTTGAGATAATATGTCCTTAACAGACTTTCTTTGACAAGAAAGTTGTGGATGGGAAAAATACTCTATTATAAAGAAAGAGATATTTTTAGTCTTCAAGATTCAATTATGAAGAACTTTAATTAAAAAAGACATTCTTAAGCATATAAAGTCTGAATACAGTAATGGAAACTCAGATTTTTAAATAAACTGCTGAACAGAGACAAAAATTATAGCCATTGAGCTAGCATTGTAACTATCAATCAGAGCAGAAGTTATAGTCTGATACATATAGTCAAATGTCTAAAAATCTTATCTGTATACATACATTACCAAGAGATTTCAGGGAGCAAAGTTGGTCCTGTGATCAAATGTAATTGTGCAGATTTTTACATGATATATTATATTTCCAGAACATAAAGAACTGGAAAGAACAGAAGTTTAAAAAAAAAAAAAAAAAAAGAAACTATGGTGTCTTTTGGGGAAATCAAAGAATAAATTTCCAAGCCTGAAAGAAAAGTTGTGTTTGTACTTTTCCTTGTCTTATCACGCTGATTGGAATGGCTACAAAAGAAAACCAGAAGATTATCTGGGACTTTCAGGAATGCCTAACATTCCCGACTATTTGATATGCCATAGGGAAGTATGTGATGCAAAAGGAAGTCTTCAGTTTTTATCAGTAGAATGTCATTCTGTACTTATTTTGGCACCAATGTGATGAGATGCATGCCTAATGTCATTCATATTGTCTTCAAGGCTAGTCACCAAAGCATTTTGAATGATATCATTCACCCATGAAATGCTAGTTTAGGCATTGTAGAAAGCCAGGAAGTGACACTGATTGCTTCCAAGATTTTTTCCTAGTAAGCCCTGAAATATGAACTGGGCAAAAGGAAAAGAATACTTCCTCTCCCCGTTTTCTGTGTGTAGGATGTGAAATAATCATGTAAGAGATTTGGACAACTTCTGAGTATAAGATTAGTTAAGTATAAGACTAGATTAGAATAGACTGGAAGTCCACTGGCATTTTCAGAAATTGGGTCAACTTAGACATGTCTGGAATTGTTTGTGTATTAATCTTGCCTCGAGGAAGGAAGATTGGCCTACAAGGTCTCTTTCAAGCTATTGGTCAAGTTTCATCTGACATTTCTACTTATAAGCAAATCTAGCTTTGGTCAATACGATATTTCTTTAGATTACATGATTTAGTTTGTTGATCCTGAACTGAGCAGCTGGTGTTGAACTTGTGCTGTTACCCCATGTCTCTCTTTGGTCTTTTCAGAAAATACTCGGTTGTCCTTCAGCAGTATTTTTCTGTGGCCAGAAATGCTTGAACCTCTTAAAGGCAAAGATAATTACAAACTTCACTTCTATTCAAGTCTATATAAAGACAGTCTTCATTATTTCCCATAATAGGAGGACTTGGAACCCAGCTCATATGTAATACAACAGACATGCAAAGAAAAGGAGAAATCCCTATCACTCTAGGGATTCTGTGCAGTTCCTTGGATAATCATTTGAAATGTAGAGTATGTCTCCATTGCATAGTGAATGTCAGGCTCTGAGCTGTGAGGTTAACTCAGCTGAGAAGTTTCATTTGTGTCTGTGTCTTTTGGCACATGTTAAGATTGGTGATAATGTGGTAAGGTGAAGGTTCTCTGATAATATATAATTGTGGAACTAAAACTTTTCTTTTACCCACTAATTCACTAATTGTACCCACTGATTTTAAGTCAAGAAAAAATGCTGTTTTCTCATTTAAAAAAAAATAAGATTGAACTGAAGAATTTGCTCTTCTAGATCCCTAATGTGTATCACAAAAAGGGCAGTGGACCAGCCCACTTACAAACCTCATTGAGTTTTGACCCAGAGCTAAGATTCAGGAGAAAGGAAAAAGACCTTGATAAGCTCATATGAAAAGTCTTTGGTATACATGTGAGGGATGTGAGACTATGGAGATTTTGCCAAAACAATTCCTAGCAGCAAGTAGGAATACAGATTCAGTGTTTATATCTCAGGTCCGATTAAAAAGCAGTATTCATTCATACAAATACTAAGATTAATGATTGGAAGATATTTTCCTTGCTAAGAGTATGAATAGAATCAGGGAATCAAGTATGTTGGAAGGAGCCTTGGAGGTCATCCACTCCAACTCCTCCACTCCAACCAGGTCCAAGGACCTGCACGGATAGAGACTCACCACCTTCCTGGCACCTGTTCCAATACTTAAGAACCTTTATCATTAAAAATTTGTCCTTATACCTAGCTGTAGTTTTCCTTGTTGCAACTTGCATCTGTTACCTCTTTTCCTGTCACTGTGCACCTCTAGGAAAGTCTGGTTCTGTCTTTATACTCTCCCATATGTAATTATAGATGGCAACAAGATCTTCCTTTAGCCTTCTCTGCTTAAGGTTTCTAAGTATACCCTGTATGTACAAGGTATAAACCCTGTAATATGAAGAACTGATTGGTGAAATGATTTTCACAGAATAGATTAATGGAAATTAAAGTCAGTCCCAATTTTAGCAATTTAGCTGTGGTGGAAGGTGGAATCTGTACTGCAGGCCACTTACCACCCATAACTCAAGCCTGCATTGTGCTAAGCAAGCTTCGTCTTAGCTGTCTAACTGCTTATACAGAGAATGAATACAATTTCAAATGAAAACTTCCTATTTACCTATAATTATCCTGTATAGTATACAGACTTGTTAAGTCTCATTTAATAAATTACAATTTCATCATCCTGTTTAGCGAGCCTCATTTCCCACTCCCACTCAGTGATAAATAAAATCATGGAAAACCTGAAAAATATTTTATATATAATAGTAAAATAAGACTCTTAGTTCAACTGAACTTCTGAAGTTATATTGAGTAATCTGATTGATATAAAAATTATTTATATTCCTTGTTTATCACATTGAATTTACAGGAAGATTAAATTCTACTTTGAAGGTGTACACAGATTTGCATCAGATATTGAGGTAGTGTGTTAGGCAATCTGAATAGTAAGGAAATAGGTTTCATAGATCACAGAGAAAAGAAATTAAAAATTGATATATTTTTCAATAAATTTGTTTTTGTAGGAATATAATTACAATAAAAGTAGGATGCCTGTTTGCAGTTTATATCAGCTGCTACATAGTGAAATAGTCTTAATGTGCATTTTGTTGAATAAAGATTCTAAGAAAGTATCTGTCTTGCTGCCAGTGACTGTACCAATCAGAAGTTTGCTAAGACTATACAAAATACAGCTTAACTGTATAAAAAGGTAAGTTAACTCAAGGACATTTAATACATTGCTCTAATGGTGTGGATGGGAGAAACATAGAAACATTAAAAATCTTATCTGATTTAATTTCGAGGCCCTCAGTATGTGAGTTTTAATATTTAACACATAAAAAGTACCAAGAAAGAATACTGTACATTGATATAATGGACACAAGAGAAACCATTTTCATTTGCATAGATAAGATTCATATTGCAAGGGTCAAGCAGATGTAATACGAATGTGATTTTTAATGAAATATATAGCATAGCATTATACATTCTTGTTTATTCTAAGATTAGTGAGATTCCCAATGGTGCTGTGTATCTCAGTACTTCAGTTTTTGTATTTTCTGTGGCAGAGTCTCTGTTTGTAGGCCAACTTTTCTAGTCAAATCATATCATAAACAAGAATTTGACTTCATGAATATCTGATGTTACCAGTCCTATCATCCAACTTTTTTTCATATAAAGTATCTAGTTGATAGTTGACAAATGGAGACTTTGGATGGACCACTCAATGTGCTCTCCTGGTGATTCAGGATTAACTTCACCGGATTTAAGGGACCAGACTCCAAATTTACTGAGATGTAATCAAATGGAATTAGAAACACTGTGTTTGTGAAGAAAATATATATTTATATGGTGCAGAAAAACATAATCATAACAAAGCAAAAATATTTGCACCTGTGGATTGGCACCACATGAAAAAACTTTGTCTCATTTTCCACCTGCGTGTTTGCAAAGGAGCTATGCTGTCAATGGTAGAGTAACGACCTGTATCCATCAGCTAGTTATATGGCAGCATATAATTGTGTTTCGCAATGGTAATTGATATAGCCTCAAACACCACATATGCATGGTGCTTTATAAACAGAGAGGAAAAGCAAGTCTGTTCTTCCAAGGGGTATGTAATCTAGCAGCTTTTTCACTGAAGGCAGTTCAGTGAATGCAGCTAAGCAGTGGTGAAGTTAATGATTGGCACCTAGACAAAGTTGAAAGAATCTGTATGTAAGAATGAGAGTTACATTTAAAAAAGGCTCAAAACTCAAGGATCATGTTTAATCTCTGAAAGGGATCAAATTGTTTATGTGGGACATTCAATACAACAGGTTCGGACTGACCTGTCTGGAAGCAACTGCAACTCAGATTAATAACAATAAACATCAAACAGGTCTTTCAGATTTGGAGTAGTCCTTCAGAGCAACAAAAGTAGTGGGGAGGAAAGAAGGCCTGTCATTTATTGTATATGTCACAAGCAATATAAATTGCATAAGTAGTGTCATCTGGCTTCTCGCTGCCAAAGAGGTAAACCATTCAGCACATGAAGCAGCAGCTGTGGCAGCACTGAAAGCTGGTGAAACCATTATGAGAGCATTAGTAATGGAAGTAGCAGGTGTGGAGATATCCTTGCCACTGACTTGTTTTCTGGAGTGACTTGATGGATCTACCTGTTACTACTCCTGCCAAAATAAGAGATGCTGTTGATCTAACTTGCCACCATCTTTGGCAAATAGGTCAATAATTTTTGTTCAGAATGACAGAATTTAAGTGATCTGAGACTTAGTTTCAAAAGTTATATTTAAGGAGTAAAAGGTTACATTTTATTTTGCTTTTTGTCTGCTCAGCTCTCTGAGTGCTATTGACAGCAGCAGTACATTCTGGCAGTGCTGCATCTGCTTCCTTCATTATCTTGCTTGACCAACAAGCAATGTAACTGTGATTGTCAGAGAGAATATCCACTGGAATGAGATGGATTCCAGGAAGGTTATCTGCGGGGGTCATTTTGAGAGAGGTGTGAGAAATGGGTCAGCCTTTTAAAGACAACTGCATGTCAAAAAGGTTTTAAATATGTGAACAGTATCAGCAAAAGATGAGTGATTCCTTGATGAAATGCACAGAAAGAAGAGAAGATAAATTTGCCCTCTTTTTGGTATGACACCTTGGTTCTATGCAAATGGCTAAAGTGGCTTTGACTGTCTTTTTCTTTTAAAATGGAGAGAGTCCAAAAGAAACAAAATCACGTCAGAGCATACCACTGTGAGTCCATCAAATCAGTGAAGCTGGATTTTGTGAAGAAAGATTAACTATCAGGAAGACTTTAAAAAAATTATTACCTGAGACAGAGCAAGTGCTTAAGGTCAGAGTGTAATTTCATTTACACCAGCATCAATCTGGATTACCTCCATTGGTTTCAGGACAGTTGTCTTCAGTAGAGATACTCTGGATTTACAGTCAAGTAAGTAAGACTTAGCGCACTGGATACTGTGAAGTGATATGCAGATAGAAGCAGTCGGAGCCAAACTCTGCCCCGGGTTATATCCATGCAACTCCTCCGAAGTCACTAAGTGCTTTCTTCGTCTCCCTAATGCTTTGCAGTATTTCTTGTCTCCTGTATAATACTTTTCTTTCCCTGACACAACCTTCTGCAGTTCTCTCCAAAAAATGGTGATGAACTAGCAGAGCCGTGACCTTTTGTAATGAGAAATACCACAACACTGTCTGCCTCACCATATTTTAACCGTTTCCCTTGCTGTACAGCTGGCAACAAGGGGCCGCTTTTCACCTCCTTCTCAGTTTGACAATGACAGCCTACAGGCTTTTCAGTCCATTTGGACTGGTTTCATATTTACATCTGAATGAGAATCTGCCTGATACTTGTTTTCTCAAACCTACAGGAAAAAAATGTGCCTCCTGTATTAGGTGCCTAATGCTGAGTGAACTTAATGGAGGCTGCACACATAATTCTACAGAGAGATGGATTCTACGCCTGGTGAAATTGCAGTAGGATAGTAGGTTACTAGTGTTGCTGAAAGCGAAATAAAAAAAAAAAAAAAGAGCTGTCCTATATCTGTCTTTTTCTGAGAGGTAGAGCGTTAGAGAAAATCTGCAATACTGTGCAGCAGCACATCTCCTGTGTGCTACTTCTCCTAGTTCTGTGGCTCTGAGTGCAGAAGGGAAGACCATAAAGGGCTGTGTGGATAATACAGCCATTTCCTAGCACCTGCCTAAATACCAGGGGCACTAATGAATTGCTTTAGGTAGAGTGACATGTCCCTGTATAACTACATTTTCAGATTTCATCCTGGCAGCTCTGCTTTTTTGTAACCCCTAGTGCAGAGTGCTACCTCTAGGCCAGCTAAGCCGACTGCTTGAGAGACCATCCTTAGTACCTCTTTCATATATTCCTCCAGCTTTTTTTCTCCATCTTCACCTAAGAATGTAATCAAAGGCTCAGGGAGTTGGCCATTGGGACACACTAGGTTTTAAAAACATTCAACCTTCACAATCTGATTTATTAAATAAGCAAACATATCTATTATCTATATTAACCCCGCCCTTTAAAATAAAACTTAGCTGAAGATTCTTACTGTATTCCGGTAGTGTCTATGAAGGAGACTGAAAAAGTAAAAGTATAATTTTATCTTTCCAGAAACATTCAGAACATTTCTATGGTACCTGCTCTTTCACCTCATCAAAGTCTAAACTTACTTTTTACTCCTCTAACATGAACATCCACAATTCACTTCAAAAACTGAGTCAGTCCATCCCTAGATACTGGGGTATGTTCAAAAATGGAATGGCTAGAAGGAAAGAAGGCTGAGAAGGCTGAGGGCAGGGTTGCTCAAGAGGAATGAAGATAAAAATGGTTGAGGGTGCAAAGAGCATACAGGGAGGCAGGAACAGAAGAAGGCAGGATTTTGTAATGGCAAAGAAAAATGAATCTTTGGCATTTCAGAGGAAAGACTCAAAGCATAGGACAAAGATGGGACAATCAAAATGTGGAGACATATGTTAAGTGTGAAGAAAAGGGAAGAATTCAAAGGAAATGAGAAGAGGGAAAAGGGGCAAGAGCTGGGACACTGAAGTAGTTGAACCAGGGGAAAGGAGGGTGAAAAAATATTTTGAATTAACACAGACTGTAAGAGAAATACAGAGACAGGAAGAAAGAACAAGTAGAGGCAAAGATAAAATGGGCAGGAAAGTCCTCTGAAATTGGACTTTTCTAGACAGATGAGCCATGAAGCAGAACAGAAAAGCTTTATGCTTTATTGTGAAACCAGGTTTGCAATACATACACAGATTACTTCTATAGCATGCCTGGATTTTACTTCTCATTTACTCCAAATTTGTCTCAAATGCTGGTTTGCTAACATCAGAATGGTATGTACATGCTTTTCCAGTTTGCTTTCTCTCCACAGGTTATCTCAGATTTGTAATCCAAAGCAGTCTTACCTTTGTGGCCTCTCACAGGCAAAATTTGAGACTGCATGGGTCATTGTCATGTCTGTTACATGGAGTTTCTTGTGGGGAACAATTGCCACTGATGCGAGAATTGCACTTTCTTCCCCAACACCTCTCCACTTTTCATCCTTCTTTTTGTAGATCTTAGTTTATAACTTTATGCTAGGGAAAACCAGAATTTAGTAGACAATATTTGTCAACAACAGTAATTTAATAACTGATAAGCTTTACCTAATAATATACATTTGCAAACCTTAATAGCTAATTATCATGTGCATCATCTGCACCTGATCAAAGTGTGCTCCAGTCAGTGATACTCATGTAATGAGCACGAGTAACCCACAGCGCAACTGAGAAGGTCCTGATGAAACATCATGGTTATTGTTAAGAAGTATTCAGGGAGCCACCTGCTACACTGGAGAGGATGTCCAGAAGTGCACCCTGTGGAAATACCCCCATTCCTTCTTTTCCCACCTGGCCACAGGAGACAGTTTTCCAATTACTTCTGTTTTTTTTCTTCCTCTTTTTATTTTTCTTTTTTCTTTACCTTTAGAGTTGACACATGTCATCAGATATGGACCCACAAATAACTCTTTGTGCACATAAGTCAGTATCAGTATCTTTTGCACAACATTTAAGTCCTTCTTGGTGATCTTATCCAAAGCAGTAGAGATTAACAACCCAGATTTGGTCCTATTCCAATCCATCTTCTATGTTAGATCTCATTTTAGGGGTTGTATTTGTAGGGGAATCTATTTGTAGTACAATGACCACCTTTAATTCTTTCCAGATTTGTTTTCCTGAAATATTCATGTAAATATTATCCATGCTTATTATAGAATATGTGTATAAACCTGGATATTGTGCTTACAATACAAAATCAGTAAGTATATAGAAATGTCCAATCTATACAAGATATTAGAGGTGCTTATAAAATCCTCAAGGGCAACAGCAATTAAAGGAACCAGGGACAATGAAAGAACCTCAGTTCCAGACCTGTGTATAAAAGGTGTTCCTGAAAACCAAGGATCAAAATGTCTTCACAAAGCAGAAGAGTCTCAGTAGGTCATTTCCTAAGTAAGAATAGAGAGGTGGTAATTGTACATTCAAAGCATATTTTAGAAGAATATTCTTAAAATAGTATTGGGTTAATTTCTGCCCTCTGCTAAAGCGATACAACCACATTTGCTGCAGAAAGACTTATTTTAGTAGGACAGAAATGTTTGTTAATAAATGAATAAATTAGTTTAATTAATATATAATTTATTGGACTATTGAAGGGAGTTACTGGAGAGCAGGCAAATATGTCTGAAGAAAATATTAGATTCTTCTGGTTTTATATCTGCATATTTCTTAGATTTTTCAGTAGATACATTACTACAGGGTGACAGAGTAAGGTCATACACCTGCAATGACATTTGTAGATATTCAAAAGTAGACATGAATAAGAATGTAGCTTTACAAATGAATGTAATCAGTGGAAGCGAACTGTTTCTACTCCTTTCATAGTCAAGACCATGAATCCCAAAATCCTAAAGCTTTTTACCTCAGTCCCATCTTTATTTCTTCCTCTTCCATTTATCTATCATGTAATTCTGACCCTGTATTTTTTCAGACACTCATTTATAATACAGAGCTTTTGTAAATGTGGGTTATATCCTTGAAAAGAAAGTCTGCTTTTATGCTGTCAACCTGCATGTACACTATTAAAAAGCTATGTCTCTTTATGTCTCTACAGTCCTCTTACTCTCTGCAAACAGAACCTATAAATTCAAGAAAATATATTCCAATTAGTATTTCATGCAAGTAAGTCCTTTTGGTAGATCTTTCTTTACTGCAGTTGGTTCGACAGAGTCAACAGTTATTTAAATAACTTGTATAATCTCTTAATCTGTGATAATGAATGAATGAATATATAAACAGAAATCATTGTATACAATTCAATTAGGAGGCAGAGCAGCTTTCTCTGTTGCATTTGTAATCTACCTTTGTTAGCATCTCCTTAGTTTCCTTTGTGCCACCTCTATTATTCAGAATAAACAAATAGAAACATGAATTGAAGATTTCTGAGCTTGTTCTTTCTTACTGCACTGTGGTATAAATTATTTATTGAAGAGTTGTTTGTCTGATATTAATTGCTTGTGTTTCAACTTGAATTTTGTAATAGATTGCATACTTTTTTGTCTTTGGCCACAGTTCTCAAATTAAATCAACTTGTCCCCTCAGGGTTACTAGAGTGGACAAAATTCCCATCCACTTTAAACTTCTGAGCTGACAGAAGCACTGTACACTAGTAAAACTACTAAAGACCTGGGTATCTTTAAGCAATCAGTCCCCACTACCAATCAAAAATGACATAAAGTAGATTAGAAGCTTGAAAAAGAAGTGCTGACCTTTTAGTAGGTAAAACACCAATGCAGTTCTGCCTATTATATAGCTCTGTAGAGGTGCATTTCAAAAAATGTTTTTGGAAATGCCAAGAACCCAATCATTACTGTTTAAGGATTTTTCAGGAAAGTCAATAGAATTGGTAGAAAAATAACCAGAGAAATTAACTTGCTTAATATGTGTATCTAATTCTTTTTCTTCTTTGAATATTAATTTCTGTAGCTTCCCACCTCTTTTTCCAGTTATAGCGTCTTAATACATTTCCTTTGCTGTAGACAGTATTTTATAAAATGAAACATCTCTCTGCCACATGAGCTATTACGGTTGACTTTCCCTTTTGATCTCACCATGGACATTTCTTCACATGGTCTTCCCACAATACTGCAAAAATAAGATGAAGGATTTTGTTTTTCACCCACTTCTGCTTTATAACCTTCTCAACTAACACAAAAACATGCATATTGGATCATCTTTTCAGCATACCATGTCAGCGCCTAGCTATTTCTGATCCAGAACTTCACCTATCAGTAGACACTTTGACTGGTTTCATTTGACTTTATACATTCTCCTCATTTTTGCTCTCTTCCAAAGATGAATGACTAAGATTGTAAGGGTAGCAATCCTACAAGATGAAGTAGTATATTCTTTTCTTTTTTGAACTTGTTTGTATTTTCAACTTTATTGTTGTTCCAGAAAATTTCAGATGTGGTTGTGGACTTGTATTTCAGTTTCTGAGCAAAATTACAGGAGCAAAAAGGACTGAGTGTATTAAAATTGTTATGATCAGAGCTTTGGGCTCCAGGGATGGCTTAATAACTGAAAAGTTACAAGGGGATATAAATTGGCCAGGGATATCATACAAATAGCAGGAACAGTAATGAATAAATGTACTTAGTAAAGCCTACTCATTTATCCTTCAAACCTCTAGAGCACAATGTTTTTCTATAACTTCCATTGCTGGTAGGATCATAACAAATATTGTATTACTCCACAATATTGTTTCCTGTTTTGGAAATATGACAACAAAACCCATATTTTGTGAAGGTGTGTGTCCAAAAATCTGAACTGGACAGGGAAAGGAAGAAAACTAGAACTGGTTGGTAATTTCTTAAACTGTTTTATTCAGAATGATGTTAGAATGTCAGCAAAAACCAAACTAAACAAAATAGCCCTCCCCACCAATCTCTTCCTGCAAAGTGACGGCTTAGGGAAAAGAAAAAACAAAAAGTATTTTACTGGAAATGTGCTGATTTTGACTAAAATTCATTAAGCTCTTTTGGAATGATTCTTCTCAAGTGCTCTTTATTTGGAGCTGTTTCACTTCATTTAGTGGACTACTGATTTAGTAGGATAAAGGATTTAGTGGACTACTGAGTGCCTCTCAAGTCTGGTGAGTTATGCTATTCACCCAGAATTAGAAATTCAATCAACTGAAATGTTTCTTTTTAATGGTAGGTATATGGCATTTACATCTAATTCCCTTTTATCTTATGTTTTATCATGACGAAATTTCAGGAGGAGAGAAATAGAATCTAAAAAACATTCATGGGGTAGGAAATGTGTTTCTGCCCATTATAAATATAGTTTAAAACCAAAGTGTAACCCTATTCCTTTCAAATGTGAGAGAAGGGGGATCAGTCACCTTGTGAAATGATTACTCTTATTGGTTTTAGCTATACCCTTCACCACAAAATATATCTAATGTACACGAAGCAGTGAAATTGGCATTTATGCAGCAATATTGTTGGCTTGGTACAAATATTTCTTTTTGATAACTGTGTATCCTTCTCCTGCTTTTTAGTGAAATAATGTAAATCTTGGAGCAGATGCCTTAAATTCACAGGACTTTGTCCTAAAATTTAAGACATCATGATGACACACATTGCAGTCTGTCATTGACCTACTTGAGATAAAGTTTTTTGTCACAGTCTTTTCTTATCATGAGGCATTAGTAATTTTAACACTGATCAAGAAAATAGGAGCTTATAAATGTGTGTATCCAAATTATTAATATAGTCTCAGATACCAATAGTATTCTAAATACTCCTGAAATGCATTTCAAAGATCAGATGAGACTGTAGTTGGGAAACCTGTTAGATTTTCTATCTTCCATTACCAGTAGTGTAAAAACATACTTATATGTACTCTGAATGATGGGAAAGTGAGATGGATTATTATGAAAAAAGACTTTTCCTGTAATGTTTTACATTAAAGAATAGATTACAGTTTTTTTGTAATATGTGACATGGACCTTTCATCACTGAAATATTATGCAATTTTATTATGTGCTGTTTGCCCAAAGTTTTGAAGTAATCCATACTATCCACTATTAAAAGTAATACAAAAGATTCTGACATTATTTCCAGTAGGAATATATGTTTACAAATAAGTATTTGGTGGCTGCTACTATTTTTCAAGTTTCTTTCAACTCTGATATTGTGAGAGCCTATTCCAGTTTATGAGATACACCTGCCCTCCCTATGGACTCCATGGTGAATGCCTCCAGCACTCTGTTTATGAGAAGAACTTTACAAGGATCAATGTCAACATGGGTACAGTATGATGCCAATTTGCCCCTGAGATATAGAAGGAGCATGAAGCACAGCCATATTATTTTCTTATTATGTAAGAACATTATGAAAAGATAGACCTTGGTTCAGTCAAAAAGCTGCCAGTAATTCTCCTTGATCAGTCAGATGCAAGGTTGTTCCTCAAGAAGGAGCACACTGGAAAATTGTGCTCTTTGTTTTGAGTGTCTCTTAGAACCACCACACCCCCACACCTTAAGTCCTAACTGAGTCCTTTTGGGACTTCCTCAGTGCAGAATCCCACTCTCTTAATAACTATTGATGGAGTAAAAAAAATGGGTATTTAATATTTCTTCCTTTGTTCAGTCCCATTTTTTTGGAATTTTTAGTATTAGGTTTTTTCTTTTTAGTTCCTGCCAATTTATTCACTCATTCACACACAAATATATATTGACTTTAAAAAATGAGATTATTAAATAATAACTTAGATCTCTATGTTAGCATTCAAATCTACTGCCTGCCATATCTTCAGGACACATTAAATAGTCTATTTCATATCTTTGAATGGTCTTTGTAACAGCTACTTAAAACTCATGCATTACAGTGAGTCTATGAAATCACAGATTGTGAATAATAATTTTTATGGTTTTCAGGATAGTGTTCTTTCCAAATATTTTAGGAAACTATTATTTCTGTCTTTTGCTCTGAAGAAAGCATGGTTTGGTTTTAAACATGCAAGGAAAATAAATAATGTATATATAATTAGGTAAAAAGAAAGGAAATATTTAAAATAGTGTGTGGCCTCAATAAAATTGCATAGCATAGAAAATGATTATTCTGTTACTTAGACTCTATTTTTTCCTCCCTTTGGTATTTGTTTCATTCACAGCAATGCTGAGTTTTGGGAGAACTTAATGATGTAAGGAAAAGCATATATTGCTGCTTGGAAAACTGTAAGGAGATTTCAAATTTTTTGAAAGGAATAGTAGAAAATCAAGACTAGGGAAACATAAAATAGATCCTGTTCAGATACTGAGACAGAACAAGGTGTATACAGCCTTGAAAATACAAGACATGTGAGTGTTGTATGAAGTGAAACGAGATCACACAAAAGATAACAGAACTTTGGAAGAGCTAGAAAGAGCAAAAGTGAATATTGAAAGAAATGAGAAAGGGAAGTTATAGTAAATGAAGTGGAAGATAAAAGGGAGTGGTCAAGTGGTTAGATTGAATCCAGTCTAATCAAGTGGTCTGATCTTGAATCTAAGTCTTTTGGAAGAAAGAAAAGTGGCTGAAAATATGTTTGTTGTCATAAAACTAAAGATTATGCCAAGATTAAAGGTTTGATAGGAAAAGAAGATAATAGTATGGCCAAATGTAACAGGGAATCAAGGCACTGAGAAGGACAGAAAGGAATGACAATGAACTCATATTTTTGCTGTGTTGTATTTAAGAAGCTTAAGAAGACACATCAAGAGACTAGTGAAAGATGGACCAGTTTATTTCTGGGAAAACAAATGGAATGAAGGAGCACATGCAACAGTCCAGATGATAGGTTTGAATGGTATAGGATTGTCAAAGACTAATCATATTGCCCACTATATTTCAGAAAGGGGATGGGTGGGCAAAGAACTGCACACAGTTTTGGATTCTTAATACTGTTCATACTTTGCTGAGTGAAGTTACTGTAATATACTTGCCATAGTATTTCAAGGAGCTACTAGGTTTCCTGAATTCCTACAGCTTTCCTGATTTCAGTGGAACTTCACTGTGATCACTTATCCAGAGGCATGTCTCTTTTTTAACATCAGTGAATAATGAATTTACAGACCAACTTCTGATAAGCTTAGTTACTCATATAAAATCATATTCTTACTGAATTGATAAACTCTGAAACTACATGAAGTGAGGGGAAAGAAAAAAGTTAGGCTACTTAATACAGCTTTACAAGTCCCCGTCCCCTTCCCCGTCCCCCCCATTTAATCAGAGCCCACTTCTGATGGTCATCTGATTTTGTACTGCAGGTGGTCAATACCTGCTTTCATTTATTCCTTCCTTCCACCTGGGATCCCATTCAGTCTTGTTGAAGTTACTGGTATTTCATACAGGAGAATTCAGCTGTATATAAGGTACAGGGACCTAATATTTTCATTCTACAAAAGCACCATCAGATTTTGCATTCAGGGCTAAAAACCACTATTTGTTCTTTCTTCAAATCATAAAATGTTTTCTTGCCACTGGTATATCAGTCAATATATTTTAGGTTAGCCTTAAAAAAAGTTATCAATATACTGATCAGGTTTAATAACTAAAGAATTTCCTTCTTACTCACTAAATACTTCTTAAAGAATGTCCATCTGAACCTGAAGTATGTAGCAGGACTGAAGATGAAAATGTAGTCATATGGTGTTACTATGCTTTAACAAGAATAAAGAATTATTAGACTCTGATAGGATCTCAATACCTTTAGTTTTATTTTATTTTAATTAGCTGATTGCAGGAAGCTTACTCCTGAATAACTTTGAAATCGAAGGCCATTAAGTTGAGTTGGTTGAAAGATACGAATTATGAATTATCCAAGTAACTTTTTTCTACAGAGAGGTATTTGACAAAACACATTAAAAAAAAAATTCATTTGTATTCACTATATCTGAAGCATTTAACAAGTATTTTTTTCAGTCAAAAATAAGACTTAAATTTTTCCAAAAAAATAATAAAAAGTGATTCACAAAGGGCACCGGTAAAACATAATAAATATATTTGCTTTTGCTCTGGTTTTGCAGAGTGACTATTATTTCACCTGTTGTTTATTTGGTGATTTTCCTCAACCTGATAGACTGAGTAAGAAGTTGTTTAACAAAGCGCTGTAACAAAAGCTGAGGAATTCATAGAAGACCTCTGGATCAAACATGGATGAAATGGGTTAGATTGATAATTCAGGCAGCAGCAACTACCTACAGAAGATGTGGGGGTGGGGGCCACAGATAATTAATTTGTAAGGGCTGTTGAATGAAGACCCACTGTAATAGTCACTGGTGACTACTTCCTGGGGACATATGTAGGCTGCTGGTTTCTCTTTGACACTGACTGGAACAATGTTCCAAGTTGGAGTGTGGTCCAACAGACGAAAACCCTTCATAGGAGAAACAATCAACTCTTTCTCATATCAAAAATTAAAGAAAAACTGCATCACACTTAGTTAAAAGGACATCCAGATTTTGTACAGTAGTTATTACTGGTTTTTTTTCCATTAGTTACTTTTTAGTTTATTTCCTTCCTACACTTAGTAAAAATGACGATTTTTTTTTTTTTTAATCCCTGGGAAAAACTCTAAAACAAAGTTTCTGCAGGTATAGATTACAATTAGTATATATTTTTTTTCCATCATAAAACTGTATTTACAAGGGAAGTTTTAGAAATAAATAGTTCTATATAGTGGGACCTATATAGTTTTCAACCTGGAGAAAAATCAGTTTGTCGTTGAAAGAATACTGATTTTTGTTCAAATATCTGCTTCAGTGGCTGAGACTACACCACACTTACCTGATAATATATCATAGAAAGGAGAAAAATTACTTTAAAATATGCATGGCTCTGAGGTGCATATTGCTGAAAAGCTTGAAAGAAAGCCTGATAAACTTACTGGAGAAGATGACTCTGCAGAAGTCATAATTCTTCTTGTGGTTGTTTCAGGTGTGACACCTTGCCAGTTCATAGTCAAAGATCTGAGATTTTTTTGTTCTATGTGATGGTCTGTGGATGCTGTAGAAATCCTTCCATCATTTGATTTTGGTCATAGCTGTACATCATTTCATTCCACTGTTGTAGCTAACTGAATTCTGTATTGGCTTTGGCGGAGACATTCAGAGCACAGGATGTGCATATGTTGCAACATTCATGGCAAAGAAACTGCAGAGCTGCAAATTGGCAAGAGCAGAAAAGTTTCCAGAGCAAGAGTAGAGTTATGAAGAAGTGAAAAACAAAGCACAGGAAAAAGATCAGGAGAAAACAGGGAAATATGTGAAGATCTGTGAGTGAAATGTGTGTAAGAGTAAGGAGACTGTCCACTAAACATGTGAAATGAGGCACAAAGAATTGTCCCTAACAAGCTTTTTGATCTCCTCAGGCAGAGAGGAGTCTCTCTGGTGAGATTTAGTGAGTTAGATGACTCCATTAACCTGCTATTTTTCTCTTGTTGTGCCAAAGTAGACAAGAAATGGCACAACATTTTAAATCTGGCAGCATCATAGAGCCGGTCAGTTAGACCTTCTAGTTCAGGCGACCCATGTCACTTGGACAGGGAGTTGGGAGCTTAAGGATCCTTTTCTGCTATACCTCTACTCAGGCAGGTGATTAAACCCATGAGCTTCAAAAAGGAATTTTAAAAGTATCATCTTCAACAAAGGCTCCCAAACGGACAGCTCTCCCGCAGCTCCGAAAAGACAGAGCTTGAGTGGGATGCACCAGATGTCATGCGAAGGCCTTAAATGTATGAACAAGCAACTGGTGGTGATTTCTGTCCATATACATTGTTGGTGAGAATTAACAGTGGAAAACTGCACAGTGTCCTGTGCCATTGTACTGGGTTTGTGTGGCAAGGTTTTGGTAGCGGCGGGGAGGTTACAGGGGTGGCTTCTGTGAGAAGCTGCTAGAAGCTTCCCCTCTGTCCAACAGAGCCAATGCCAGCCAGCTCCAAGACGGACCCACCGCCGGCCAAGGGCAAGCCCATCAGCAACGGTGGTAGTTGCCTCTGGGATAACATACTTAAGAAGGGGAAAAAACGTTGCGGTGGGCACAGAAACTGCAGTCGGAGAGATGAGTGAGAACATGTAAAAGAAACAACCCCGCAGACACCAAGGTCAGTGAAGAAGGAGGGGGAGGAGGCGCTGGAGCAGAGATTCCCCTGCAGCCCGTGGGGAAGACCATGGTGAGGCAGGCTGTCCCCTGGCAGCCCATGGAGGTCCACAGTGGAGCAGATATCCACCTGCAGCCCATGGAGGACCCCATGCTGGAGCAGGTGGATGCCCAAAGGAGGGTGTGATCCCGTGGGAAGCCCACGCTGGAGCAGGCTCCTGGCATGACTTGTGGCCCCACGGGGGACCCACACTGGAGCAGTCTGTGCCTGAAGGACTGCACCCTGTGGAAGACACCCACGCTGGAGCAGTTCGTGAAGAATTGCAGCCCATGGGAAGGACTCATGTTGGAGAAGTTTGTGAAGGACTGTCTCCTGTGGGAGGCACCCTACGCTGAGGCAGGGGAAGAGTGTGAGGAGTCCTGCCCCTGAGGAGGAAGGAGCGGCAGAGACAACATGTGATGAACTGACCGCAACCCCCATTCCCCATCCCCCTGTGCCACTGCAGGGGGTAGGTAGAGAATTCAGGAGTCAAGCTGTGCCCGGGAAGAAGGGAGGGGTGGGGGGAAGGTGTTTTAAGATTTGGGTTTATTTCTCATTACCATATTCTGGTTTGATTGGCAATAAATTAAATTAATTTTCCCCAAATCGAGTCTGTTTTGCCTGTGATGGTAATTGGTTGAGTGATCTCTCCCTGTCCTTATCTCAACCCATGAGCCTTTTGTTATATTTTCTCTCCCCTGTCCAGCTGAGGAAGGGGAGCAAGTGAGCGGCTGCATTGTGCTTAGTTGCTGGCTGGGATTAAACCACGACTGCCATTTGAGTTGGAAAATTTGGGTGAAAAAGTGAACAAAATTATAATAATATCTTGGAAAATGTCTTTCAGTGATAGAGTAAGTAAGTGCTGAATTTATCTATCTTAAAGAAAGACTAATTGCCTATTTCTTGAAGTTTTAGTAGTGGGCAGAGCATTCCAAAGGGCTCCTTAATCCTAACGTAGAAACTTCAGTGTACAGAGAGCCACTGGGTATTCATTTAACCCAGGCAACTGAAGGAAATCAGGCAATCATTTAGCTGTAAGACGAAGTGCCAAGTCATGGACTCTTCATCCCATGCTGTCTTAATTTCTAGTTTAGGTATCCTTGTAGACAAGATTTAGTTAAATACAAGTTACTAGCTCAATGCAGAGAAAGAGCACACAAATAATATCGGAGGTGATTCTCTTGACTTTTACACTCTTTGAAGTCTACTGTTTCCTAATGAACAGAAGACAACCTAACAGTTAGAGATGAGTTGCTATCCTTAAAATTTGAGATTCATATCACATGTAGGCATGTGAAATTCAGCTTTCTAAGTCTTACTTCTGTTGTCTTCTTTGTTATTTCACATGGAGGAATAAGTTTTTCTAGCATTAGATTAATTTCTAAAACTTTAGGCTGGGTCTGGAATTAACTCCTTTGTATTCTGGTCTCCCAAATGTACATGATGGGAATGAGGTGGGATATGCATTGGTTCCCAGGAGGGGATTATATCTGGTTTCCTTTTCCTCGGCCAATGGGGTGAGCTGATATATGTATTTTACAATTGTATCGAGTGTCTGTGTAGCCCATATGCACTTTTAAGTGTGGGAACTGGGATGACCAGCTACATGCAAAACTGTCACATCAGTATCTAAGGCTGTCCAAACTGGTTTAGGATGAGTAGCTGTCTGCCTTGATGACTTTTTGACTGCATTGAGAGTATAAGCTCTTTAACACCTAACTTTTAGATATCTACAGCTACAAGAGTTGAATCTCAATCACAAGTTGTTTCTTCTGCCAGGAGGAAAGTAATAAGTGATTTTCATCAGTCAGCAGCAGCACAGTGTTTATTCCATTGTAAACACCATTGTAGTTCAACTAAATTGACCTATGTTCTGGTTTTGACTGGGGTAGAGGTAATTTCTTCATAGTAGCTAGTACGGGGCTATGTTTTAGATTTGTGCTGAAAACAGTGTTGATAACACAGAGATGTTTTTGTTATTGCTGAGCAGTGCTTACACTGAGTCAAGGCCTCTGCTGCTTCTCACCCCACCCCACCAACAAGTGGGCTGGGGGTGCACAAGAAGTTGGGAGGGGACACAGCCGGGACAGCTGACCATAACTGACCAAAGGGATATTTCAGACCATACATCATCATGCTGAGCAACAAAATCTGGGGTACGAAGGAGGAAGGGGAGATGTTCAGAGTGATGGTATTTGTCTCCCCAAGTATCCGTTAGGTGTGATGGAGCCCTGCTTTCCTGGAGATGGCTGAACACCTGCCTGCCGATGGGAAGCAGTGAATGAATTCCTTGTTTTGCTTTGCTTGTGCATGTAGCTTTTGCTTTACCTATTAAACTGTCTTTATCTCAATGAGTTTTCTCACTTTTACTGTTCCAATTCTCTCAGCCATCCCATCTGGGGGGAGCAAGCAAGCAGCTGTGTGGGGTTTAGTTGCTGGCTGGGGTTAAACCACGATAACCTAGCATTTTGGGAATGAGAGAGTTAAGGCTCTGCATGTTACCCTCCCATTGGATGCAAGATAGAATAGAAGCAAGAGAGTTTCTTTTCCAAGCCTTGTGGTCTTCGTACATTGTATGAGAAATAAAGTAACATTTAAACAATATTTAACAGAGCTCATCAAACAAAAATGCAGTTCTTAAAGAAATAGCATACATTGTTTGTTTTGCTCATAATTTTCTATGAATATGTTTGATTTTATTTACAAAAAAATGTTTCAAAGAAAGCTTTTTCTTCATTTCAGTCAACCCTTTTCCACACAGTCCTAGGAAAACCATTAGCAAGTAGTACAGATATGTAGTACTGAATGACCAGTGCGGAGTTCTCTTTGAAGACATGAAAGATACTTGGATATTATACAGCTAATGTTTTTTCATTGCCTTCCAGAAAAGACACTAATTTGGCTAAGAAGTTAAGATGTTACAAAGCTTCTGTAATAATTTCAAGGAAATAGTTCATCTTAAAAGAAACAGAAGGCAAGGGCTGCAAGAAGCAGCAATTCATGTTTGTAATCTCCTAAATATTCAGTAAGTGATTTGTATATTCCTCATTGTTTATGTATCTTATCTTCTGCGTAGTGGGATGAAATATTTAGCTTGCTTAGAGTAAACCATCCATCACATTCTAAGAAACAAACTCTCACAAAGTTCAAAAGCACAGGAACCCAATTTGCAAATGGTCATTATCTGTTAAAGTGAGCCAAAGTAAACACTAGAGCTAAGTGTTGCTGGTTTTTTTTTTTAATACTGCAAAAGATCTGAGGGTTGTGTGGATTGATTTCTTGTTATTTAGTGCTAAAAAAACCCCACAAGATGAAATTTTATCACTTCGGGTAAAAGAACACTTATCATCTGTGACGGACTGAAATGCTAAAACATGTTTAATTCACATAGCTTTCAAAAATCATGACTTCCAATTTTTAATTTGTGTTAGTCAGAGATGTTATGTTATTCAATTATTTCTTTTTTCTTGTAAGGAGACAGACAACAGGAAAAAGGAAGTACTCTAAGAAGAGATCAGGAAATTGAGAACTAATAAGGGGAAACTTAAAAGCTGATCCATTTGGTTTGATGGTAGCACAAAAGAAATCTGAAAAGCTTTATAGTCTAAATATTTGTCATGTTATAGAACTGAAAAACTTTTATAAAGGCCCAGTCTTGAAAATGTATGTATGAAAAATTCTCATGTATGAAAGTGTTATAAGCAGCTTATATACAAAGAAATTACTAAGGAAAAAACAGATAATAAGGAGAATAATCCAGATATAAGTATTTCTTTTTGACAGGACAATTAGGGGAAAGATTTTTCAAAAAAAACCTAAGCCATCATAAAACTGTATGGAGTCAGAACTATCACTAAGATGGTGGTGTCTCTGTACAGCTGAAACCCTCTAGTTCCCTGTATTACAAAAGTATGCCAGATAAAATTGGTCCACCTCTAGCTATATTTTTAGGAATAAAAAGTGAAAAGACACGTCCCTTCTAGGAGTCATATTATTCTTCATAAATGCCAAAGTTCAAAATTTCTTGACAAATGTGTACATTTCTGAAACTGTCCTCTAATGGCCTGACATTGCTATGTGGAAGTGAGAGATTCCCATCTGGGAACACACACACACACACATGCTGCCTATTCCAAAATGGCTTTCTAGTGATGTGTCTCAGCTCATTAAAATTTTTGACCAATGAGTTAACTTCACAATTTAGCAATAATACATTAGCGCTCTTGGTTTGACTTTTTCTTGGGGAAAAAAATAAATCTGCTTCATTGCTAATAATTCCTTGTTATTTTTATAAACATTTTCTCCAGAGGGTTAATTAGTGTCTGCTGAAGTTCCTGATGGGAGAGGCAAAATGAGTGTTTTATAGCACCATAGGGGAAAATGTTCACATTTTACAGGAATACAGCAAAGCAGCCCAAAATAAAACTGACCCTGTGAATGGAGAGTAGCAACAGTATTAAGCTGTCCTAATAAGGGAATTTTATCTTTGAAATAAAAACTTTTTGATTTATGAACATTTTTCCTCTGTTCTGTTGTCAATGGACAAACGTCTACACTGCTCTTCTTTGATATTTCCTGAGTATTTGAAATACTGGACATAGGGACTGGAGATAGATCCTTTTCATTGTATTTCAGGCAATGATGTAAATTTTCACATCAATAGAGAGCTCTCTAGGTGTACCAAATCTGAGACTGTATGTATAGAGAAGACCCCAAATATACATACTTAATAAAAAGATACTGTTAAATATGTTTTCAGAGTGGAAAGATTTGAATAAATACTGGCATTTCTCCTCAAATGAATCTCAAAGGACCCACCAGGCAGTTAATCCTTCACCTTGATCTTACTTACCTGTAGAGTCCTATGTATATTATATTTGGGAAGATTATAAAATTAACATGGACTCCAGTTTCAGCTCTATGAAGATAACACCCAGCTTTATTTTTCACTATCTGCAGACAGCATCCTCATCCAGCTCTGTGGGCTCTTCAGCAGGTTTAATACCTAAATGAAAAGGATCTGTCTAAAACTTAATCCAGGCAAGCTGGGAGGAGCTGTGGTGTGCCTAGACAATCTTTTTGAAGGCCGTAACTCAGTGCTGTGGTCATCAGGGAAAGATGAACTGAGTTTCACCAGAAAATTCAGGAAGAGTGTAATAATGAAAAAAATCCATGACATAACAGTCAATAGCTGTCGTGGTTTAACCCCAGCCAGCAACTAAGCACCACGCAGCCGCTCACTCACTCCCCCCCCACCCAGTGGGATGGGGGAGAAAAATCGGGAAAAGAAGCAAAACCCGTGGGTTGAGATAAGAACGGTTTAATAGAACAGAAAAGAAGAAACTAATAATGATAATGATAACACTAATAAAATGACAACAGCAATAATGAAAGGATTGGAATGTACAAATGATGCCCAGTGCAATTGCTCACCACCCGCCAACCGACAACCAGCTAGTCCCCGAGCGGCAATTCCCCGCCCCCACTTCCCAGTTCCTATACTAGATGGGACGTCACATGGTATGGAATACCCCGTTGGCCAGTTTGGGTCAGGTGCCCTGGCTGTGTCCTGTGCCAACTTCTTGTGCCCCTCCAGCTTTCTCGCTGGCTGGGCATGAGAAGCTGAAAAATCCTTGACTTTAGTCTAAACACTACTGAGCAACAACTGAAAACATCAGTGTTATCAATATTCTTCGCATACTGAACTCAAAACATAGCACCATACCAGCTACTAGGAAGACAATTAACTTTATCCCAGCTGAAACCAGGACAATAGCTAAATGATCAGACACTGAAGCAGGATACTGCTTCACACGCCATTCGTGTTCAGTCTAAATTAAAACCGGGGCTCAGTGTGGCTCTGTCATATTTCAGATGAGTTGTGTAGCAACAAGATTTTTCTGCCATTTAGAATTAGGACCATCCTAAGGCTTCTTTTCCTGCAATTAGCTATCATCCAGGACCTGAGAAAACCCTTCTGGTCTACCAGAGCTAGTAATGTTTAAAGGAAATTTTCTTTCTATGTGTACTCTGTGTGTGTGTTTAAACTTGCCCCCTCCCACGGTCTGCGCTCTCGGGGTATGCATGAAAATTTGCTTAGAAGAAAGAACTATTGTCTCCCCATGTTGTTAACAGATAAGCCTGAATTAAAAGCAAGAACCTGAACCCAGAAACTGGCATGCAGTTGAGGGTGTAGCACAGGCTCAAGCCTGTGCCTGAACAGGCCAGCAGCTACAAACGTGGTTCATCTGTCAGTGAACGTCCTGGCTGCCATGGCACTGGCACAGGCACAGGCACAGGCACAGGCACACACAGTCGTCGTGTACAATAGTTTATCTTTTATGCCTGTGTTCAGTTGTTCCCAGGCACTAGCAAAATTAGGCACATGTTAAATTGCTAGTTTTAACTCCTGAAATTAAATCCCAAGTCTCTCCTTGTCTCAAGGAGGCTCTGGTAGCTTTATGACAAGCAAAGCTGGTGGTGTTACAGGTAAAATCCATGGGCTGAGAGGCAGGTTTACATTTCCCAATATTATAGAGGGACTACAAATCACATTTTTAAAGAAAGACAAGGCCCTTCTTTTTTTATGAGCTTTTTTGCAGTGACTTCTGAAAGGAGGTTTAAACAATATGTCATTCATGCATTTCCATGGCATGCCACAAGGCAGATTTTGGATGAGTGTTTGCTTCTGCATTTCTACTGTATCACAGTGGCAGGGAATGATATAAATACATAGCCTAATATTGCCATTACTATGAACATATGGATAAGAAAATATTTGCAATAGCAGCCACAGAAGTAATCTTTTAATTTCTATTATTATTTCATGAATGCTTAATGTGTTTTTCAGTTAATATTTAATGTCCTTAATGGGTGGTATTTTTTTTAATATCTAGATCAGTTTTCTCCTGCCCAAAAGATGCCTAAAGATAAGAGGTTGTAGCCAAATTCAATGCAAGCTCTCTCACAAGAATAGCTCTAAAATATATCAGACTTCAGCATTTTCAGGCAATTCATGTATCCAATTTGAAGCTTATTCTTCCATTTTGTTATGCATTCAGAACTTCCATTGACATGAATATGAGCCCTAGAAGTTTTACATAAAGTTAATATAAATGTTTTCATAGCTTAAAAAGAAAATATAAACCACTGTAATCAGTATTTACTTAATTCAGCTTTCTTCTAGAAGTGTTTACTAACCATATACAGCAGACTTAGGCCAAAAGAACCCAAAAAGTTACATGTCTTTGTGGTGAGTATGTCTACAAGCTGTGTACAAGGCACATAATTATGTTAGAAAAAAGATGAAATAGTCAAAAACAAATTAGACTGTTTTTTGCATTTTTCTTGTCTTATTAATTTAATGAGTACAGTAGTTCTTAGCCTACATGAGAGTTCTTTTAAATCTGCTTGCCCTAGAGATGTTTTCCTTCATATCTAATTTTATCAAGGATGATAGAGCTGTGGTAAATAAGCCATCTAAGAAAACATCCAAAAAAGTGACCCTTTTCTCTTTAAGTGAGAATGTACCCCCATTCAGTTTATCTTTCCTTTACAGATTCTGAATTGCCTGTACAAAACAAATTGTTAGATAGGGTTTGGTTTGGCGGGTGTCCAAAGTGACCAAAACATGGAGAAAGGTTATCTGAGTAGAAACGTTTGCTCCAGTGTATCCTTTGAAAGGACTCTACACCCAAGAGTACTCAAAAGATGAGTATGCGTGCACATATATACGAGGCCTACATATACTTTCTCACTGCTTAAAAGCAACTTAAGTAATTTTCCCAGCAGTTACTGTAAGTTACTTTTTAAAAATTTTTATTCTTTGCATCTGTAATTTTCATGTGTGAAGTCTGGCAAACTTTCTGTTCCCCAAATGTTTCAGTGTAAAAATTCATCCTTCAAATGCTTTCAAAAAGAGTAATTAAGAATAAGGGTTTTAAAGTGATCGCTTTTTATGTAAAGATTTTAGTGGGCTATTATATCTCTAATAACACATATAGGTATTCAGGCTTGCTAATTCTTTTAAGATTGTACAGAGCATGAAGGGAACAGAAATTCTAGGTTAGCTGTATGTGTGTGTGTTTATAAAAATCTTGCATTTCTAGCTATTTCAGTTATTGTTTAGAGTTCTGCATGCTTTATTAGCATGATAGGTGATTATGTTCTCAAAGAACCTGAATAAAATGTTTGGCTTTTACCAGTTTCTTAGGGGTCAAAGGCTCCAGATCTAGATCCTGAAAGGTATCTAAGTGCCCAGCTCTCATTGATTTATTTGGATGTTAGGCATCTGAATACCATTAAGGCCATGGATTTCAGGGAGCAATTAGTTTCATTCTAAAATATGTGTCTGAGATAGTGAGGG